>NC_087478.1:30131473-31381473 GCF_036417665.1 Passer domesticus | reverse complement strand
CATGGTAATTTATTGCTTATTAGGATGGAATTTCAAGATATGTTATCTTTGCTTATCATCCTTTCAGATGTACTCTGCCACAAGGGAACAAATAAAGTGACTCCACCATTTATATTCCAAATGGCATCTATTTATTCAATCTCACAGCTCCCTAATGATTAAGTGAAGCTATTTAAATCAGAACAGAATGTTTCTCTTTTAATATGGGAGCTCTGCCTGTTCATCAGGTGGGCATGCTCTAAGAGAAGAACAAATCTGTTCTCCCATTGAAGCTGTTTAGATGTCCTGGCATGAAGAAGGTAGTGATTTTTTAACACTGCATCTTTTGTACTGGCCAGAGGTACCAGAATCTCTTTCCTCAAGTGTCTCATGGGTGCTGCTGTGAGACTTGTCACTCAAGTTTCACTGACAAGAAGATCTGATTGAATGAAGTCAGCCACCACTTTTCTAGAAGTTTGAGGACTTTTTGCTACATCTTAGTGACAGCATCTTTACAGGCTTCAGGAAGGAGTTAAATTGCAAGTATCCACATATGAATGATTTCAGTTTTCCTAAAGCTGAAGTCCAGTTTAGGTCTTCTGAGAATGTTCTGTGTATGGTCCAGAGTTAAATTCTAATCCACCACCTACTGTTATAAGAAGGTAAAATCCAACCCAGAATGTTGGCCCTGAGGAAGGACAGTCTCTGGTCATACCACTCTGAGGTGAACACAGCTCAGATATTCCAGTAGAGCCATTTCACTTTCTACAGGCAATGACTTACACAGCCAGCATGTAGCACCCACAAGGACAGGAATTCAGGAGTCACTCAGGAGTGAGTGTTTGTGCACTGATTTCTAATCCACTGAAAGGAGTTTATGTGTCAGTGTTGCAAACTTTAACATATGTTTGATATCCTTATTTTGTATTTCTGGTCCATATTTGATCCACCTGTATATATTTTCTCCATTCTAAAAAGCTTTCAGATGGACATGTTGACAGCTCACTGTGTAGGGCAGTGTATTGTTAAGACAAGGATGTTGCCTGTGGAGGTAGATATTGAAATACCCACATTTGCATACAGATTTATAAATATTGGTTACAGAGTTTGATTTCAGCTGTGTATGGGGGTTGCTGTGTCCAAATAGCTGACACTGGCAGTGCTTGCACTAATTAATAAAGGACATTTGCCATTATTTTGTTGGAGACTGTGACATTCTTGGTGAGAATATCCATAACCTCTGCTGGCTTGAGCAAATATTTAAGGAGAATGAGATTACATGCTGTCAGGTTCATGATGTCAGTGCCTCTAGTCTGGGGTGTCTACAGGGAAATGGTCTAGAGAGGAGACACAGGACCAACAATGCTTTCAAGTGACACTCAGATCAATCTGATACATTTAGGGAATTCTTCCAGTGCTTCCTGATTTGGAAGTCCTTAGAACTTCTGAGAATGATATAGCTGCAAATTTAGTAAAAGACCTGCTCAGTTGTTGTCATAAGAAGTTAAATTATCAAAACCCAAGAAAATTGAATAACAAATTTACAAGCTAGGTAGCCAAGATAGAAAGCAGAGGGAAAGAGGCTGTGTTCGCACTGAATCGCTTAAGACATCTTAATGAGTGTGACCAGGAATTTATTCTTATCTATTTAATGCCTTGTTTTTCTCCATGTTAAACCATTGTTCAGTAAAAGAAGAGGGAAAAACTCATCATCTAGTCAGTGTCTTGATCCCAATAACAGCATATCTGTTCTGCTTCTAGGGCATTATGACCTGCATTAGAGAAATCAGCAGCGTTAAGCATTGCTGCAACAGGAACAGCAGTTTCCTGAAGGTGACAGAGGCATGGCAGTATGGGGTCAGCTGAGTGTCCTTCACACATTGCTGGGACTGATTGTTCCCTTATATTCCAGTCAGCTTTAGAGCATTTTATAATCTTTATTTACAAGATAACAGTTCTTCATAAAAATTCATGCACCAATATAAAAATTATTTGAACTTTTCCATTATGATTAATGGTTTGGTTATATTTGTATTCAATAATATACATTTTTTTCAGAACTCTGTAGAGATTTTAATTTCAAATACAGTATCTCATGAACACCTCTTATATTTGTTCTAACAGTACAATTAGTAGAGAAGGGTTTATTTCTACTTTTTGTCTCTATGAAATTACTGAAGGAATACAGCTGATTAAACTTGAAATACTGAGTACAACCTGATGATGTTTTTTGTATATAAAATCCTTTTCTGCCACATTCTGTGTAAAAAAAATGAAATCCACCAGGTAATAAGACAGAAACAGAAAAAAGAGAAAAAGGAAAGAGAAAGAGGGACAGATATTTTTCTTAGCGTTACATTATGTTTTGTCTTTTGAGTGACTATAGTATGTGTTAGATTGTAAATTCTTGTCTGTGTTTCACATGACGTCTGTACAAAGATGTAATAGGATTAGCTTGTTTGTTGTATGAATCACAATATGCTTCATTTGATGTGGGGAAGACCCCATCTGAATAATTGCACAGCAATATGGCAGATGAATTTTAATGCAAATAAAGGCTATTAATACTTTCAGACTGAAAAAAGAAAGACTCTCTTTAACTAGAGATGCAGACTGATTGTCTCTGTATCGGTTGTTATGATACATGGAGAAAAGACCTAGAGTTATCACAGCTAGTGCTCGAAAACCATCAGAGAATGTCAAAAAGGACTCACATTAAAGATCATTAGGGAAGAAATAATTGTGCCACAGAGTAAATAAATGGTTTTATTTTCTAGTCTTGGGAAGAACAGCAGAGACATAATGACTGTTGATAGGTTTCTAAATCAGTCACTGAAGCCCCATCACAGGCATTCAATTCCCTTTTATTACAGTTTTACAGTGAACTCCCCAAAATAGTTATCTTACTGCTTATTTATTATACTTAAAATTAGTCTTTATTATATCTTGGTAGTGTTCTAAGAAGATTGCAGAAGTAATTGTAATGTAGTGAATGGGATTTAAAACTCAACTTTCTAGCATCTCTCTTACACCACATGTCCTGCCCTTGCACTGATGGCATTTATGTTAACATATGACCTCTACTTCCAAATTTAGTTTATAGATATCAAATTTTAGGAAAACCTCTCTTGCAGTAAATTCAATATGTTCAAAGGCAAGACTGCCTATGTATGGATCAGATGAAGGATTTACCTTGTTAAGTGTCTTGCCAGTGATAAAGGTCACGAACTGAGACAATGTAAGATCCCACAGTAGATAAGACCCTATCAAGTTGTCTGCAGCCCTCGACAGAAAGACCCTGAAAATGAGCAAATATCATAAAAAACCAGAGATTTACTGCTTCCTGAGCACAGAACCAGAAAGGTTCTTCCCAAATTCAGCCTCAGCCCAGACTGCCTGCAAATTATAACCCTTCAAGCAAGAGTGGCCAGGGACTTTAATGGAAGGACCCTGTGTCACCGGACTATCTGAATGTTATGACCTCCAGGACAGGTATCCACTGCACAGAGCATCAGACACATATATGGTGCTAGTAAGGATACACTAGAAGATGGGTAATGGGCTAGAGAAATGGTCTAGTTCTCAAATCCCCTCTTTGATGAACATGTAATGAACAGACAACAGAGACAGAAGCAGTTAATTTGACTCTGAGGCCACCTGGGGCTGGCTGTTCTTCATAGCAGAATGTCCATAGCCTCATGATCCAAGGTGACAAAACTGACGAACCCTTCAGCATAAAATGGGCACATGTCACTTTCTTTGTTGCTGTACCTGAGGCAGGTGACTTCAGCAGCTTTGGTTGTCTGCACCTGCCAGCACACTCTGCAAGGAGGCAGGCAGGTGTGCACCCAAAGTGTGAGAAATACAGGTCAGTGGAGTTTATCTGTGTGTAACTCAGCAATGCAAAGTTTACAGCTTGTCCTGTACATCAGGCAGGTGATCCTATCTCCTTTGGGTACCACAAAGATTTGGGAGTTCTAGCCTTGTTCATGTGTTAAACGCAGCACCTTTCATTATATTCAGAATACAAGTGGGAGCTGACCCATGGCACAGGGGCCAAACACTTGCCATGGAAAGTATCTTTGATATATGACAAGTCACATAAAATCTTTGCTTTTGAAAGTTATGCACAAATTTCAAATAGTTATGCTGATTATAAGGAGACTCTCTGTGGAGATATTCCAGCAGCAAGAAACTGCAAGGTTCTAAGTGGCTTCTTTTTTTTTGCTCATGTTCTTAATAAACTGTAGAAGAACTACCTTAGGCTACTGGGTGGAAACCAGGCAACATTAGTATTTTAAAATAGATTTGCACAATTAGATACTTTAAGGCATGATTATGGAGAGCTTGTTTTGTTTATAGGTATCAACATCTGTTATCCTATCTAGCCTGTCAGCCACAGTATGTACTTTTGGTTTCTCCAAATAGATATTAAATATAAGCAGAATACAAGCAGGATCCTCTGTAATACAATTTTGACTTTTCCGCAAATAAGGTGAAGAAACATTATTTCCTTGAAAACATCTATGTAGAGGATAAAAAACTTTTGATAATGACTGATATTCACAGTGTCATTAAGTGAAATACAAATTTCTAGAAATACTGAACATGTAATGACCCAAATGGCGTATTCATTAGATAGGAAATGTCATGGGAATATTTCTGGGGAGAAGCATCTGCCCTCCTGACATGGATTGCCTCTCCGTTGCAAACAATGCATACCCAAGCCATCCCTCCAACTCTCCAGTCAATACTGACCACTTGAAGGGTCTTGGAAGTCACCAAGCATGTGATGATGAAGAACAAGGCAATTGTAGCAACTCCAGCCCCACAGTCTGTGAGGCCTGGTGTTACATATAGTGAGTGGCACCAGCGTGTGCACAAGGCACTGAAAGAGGAAAGGGTGTCTCAGATGGCTACCACAGGCAATAAATATCTAGGTCCAAGACTGCTTGGAAATTTGTTTATAATTTAATTTTACACATTGTGTTGGATTTGATACTGTTACAAAGGCACTGTCTAGTTTGTAACTCCCAGGTTATGCAGGCTTTGGCTCACCTTTATTTATTTGTTGATCAGCAATCAGTTATATCTATAATGTGTTGTCTGTAACCTGTTAATTATGAAGAAATGAATTACTACATCCTACCAAAAATTTCATTGCCTTATCAGAAAACACAGAATCATTCATCAAACTATTATCTGGGTCCCCATGAGTCAAAACTTACAGAGATTTGTAATTGAATGGATAGAAAACACAGATAAAGCCTTTTGTCAATAAGCACCCATAAATTAGTCAGGCACAATATACTCCCTGCATAATAGAGAAAATGTCTTTCTCCCAGGCACCTCTATGCTATTCAAAGAATTATGTAGCCTGGAAAGTAGTCAGGTTATGAATGCATCTCTGGAGAGTGAAGCCAGCATGGTTGGGTGGTCTGGTTGCAGTGCTGCCCATGCACAACAGTAGTGCCCCAGCATGTTTAGGGGATGATTTGCTGCTCATCTCCAGACACTGCACACATCCTGGCTTGCAGCAGCCTCACAGGGGTGGCTGCCCCCCGGTGGCCTCTGCCACCTCTGCCTTGCCTTCAGCCAGCCCCCTGCACCCACTGCATCGCAATGTTCTTAACAGCCAAAGGAAAATTTTTTGATACAAAACTCTGGTCTTTGATTCAGATTCTAGATCTTCCTTTGTAGCAGATCCAGAGAAGCACCGGCAGGTGTCCAGAGAAGCTGTTTCTTCAGATTTCTCTCTCTGTTTTCTTTGGACTTCCCCTTTTTATCCTACCTTTCTTCCATGCAGATGCATGCCAAGAAGATCCTCTCTCTTCTTTCTGCACCTGCAAGAGCTCACTATCATATCCCTACCTCTGTACACATGCAGGGATAGGAAGTCATGAGCAAAATTAGGGAAGGTCTGGGCCAGAGAGAAGTTTTGAGGGATGGACATGCTACAGTTCATGAGGGAGTGACCTATGGTAGCAGAGCACTCTGCTTAGGCAGTTGTGTAGGAAATTCAATGAGAAAGCATGTGGGGATGGAGAAGTATGTTGGCTGCCCAGTGTGAGCTCATTCCTGCTCTAGCATGTATGGCACAATTCTGCTGGGTGTGCTGGGTCTGAAAAAATCTTTACTCAATTGAGGAACCAGCTGGTAAATGACAGTGATACCTGTTCTGCTTAAAAGATAATAGAAGAACCGAGGGAACCAATGTTTTTAAAACGGAGCTGTTACAAACAGGAAAAAAATACCAAGATTGCCAATTCAAACTCTTGATAACTAAGAAATTGCAGAAAAAGCCTCTACGGCATCATGGATATATTTGCAGTATACTGTACCTTCACTATCTCTTTATACATCGTTTTCTCATAGGACCTTTATGAGACTGACTGTGGGGACAGGGTATCCCAAGGATTAACTAGGATTGTGTAGTGAAGGGGACTGCTATTTATTATCCCTGTGTTCTATGCTACAGGAACAAAATGGTCTGTACAGGTCACAGAAAGGGATTTCAGAATAGGAAAGGCTGATCTCTAAATTAAATATTTGAATTTTGTCTCAAACTGGGTTTGGATACAGAGTTCCTGCAGTTCTCTATTGCAGGAATAATTTGAAATAAATTTTCATACCCAAGTAGTCACTAGCTATGTCATGTTCATTTCTGAGTTTCCAAGTGAATTGCTAGGGTTTGGTTTGTGGGAGTATTGACATTTCAGAGCCATTACTGATGCTGGTAAGAGCTGTGCTTTAAATATGTTAAGTGCTAAAAAGTGAAAGACATTTTCAAAGATCAAGTACAAAACTTTCAAACTGTGCATCCAAATTAACAGGTACTTTCAAATTTAAACTCATATTCATGCTCTTTCCCCAAAATACCCACAATTCCATTTATCCATCTTCAGCTGGCCTGCTGTACAGGTTAATGCTGGTGCCACACACTAACAATTCAGGAAAAGAAATTCCGTGAAAAAAGAACATTTTGTAACCATATGAGGTTTTGGATAATGTACTGCAGATAAGACACAGAGGCCTCATTCAGCAATTAAATGAAAGAACAGTGTTCTAGATCCTGAATTCAGAGATGGGAGTTTAGTCTGACCTTCAGTGTAGCATAGGTCAGTTCTTTCCAGAATTAGATTTAGTTTAACTACAGCATCTCTTTTAAAAAGTTAGAAAATCCCAATTTAAATATTTGTAGTATAAACAAGCTATCATTATTTTGTTAAATTATTAGAGTGATTAATTTTCATAGTAGTAATACATGCAATTTCTGTTTTGGAATGTCTCTGTTTTCAACTTCCAGGCACTTCATCTTGTTGTGATTGTGGTTTTGAGACAGAAGAGCCCTCAATTATTGAATTTCTATTCCTCCTAGAGGTAATTAGAGGTTGTGATCAGGGGACCCTTTAGCCTTTTTTGTTAAGATAAACAGACTGAACTTGAGTTTTCCACCATGGCAATTTCCCCAGTCCTTTGATATTTCTCCTGGTTCATGTCTGAACCAAAGAGACCCTATTTATTCCTTTTTCAGCTGTGGGTGCTGGGACTCTGACCAGCATCTCAGAAGGAGGCTTGTTAGTCCCAGGTTGCATAACCTTTCTAACAATTTTTGGTATTGTTCTGCTAATTCATGATATGATTGGCATTTTATTTTGCTGTTATACCTTTTTCATACTGCACAAGGAGCTAATCTCCATTTGACTGACATGATGCCCCAATCATTTAAGTCACTGCTCCCAACAGTGTCTCATTATGTCTGTAACTCCTGAATATTGTTGAATTACAATTATCTGTATTGATGCACGTCATTTTCTTGCAGCAGCTTATCAGCTCATTTGTTTCAGTGTACCCTCCTCATGAGTCACATGCACACTTTGATCAGTAAGGATTCTCTCGTCTCTTCCAGAGCATTAATAAAAATGCAAAGGCCAAGAACTGACCCTAGCATGGCCTTAAGAATACATGCCCTTAATGAGACCTCACTGTTTACAAATGTGTTTTGCAACCTGTCAAGAGCTTAAAAAAATTAATTCCCTGTGTACCACATTGCTTTTGAATTACCAAAACGTTGTATAGTGCCAAAGATTCTGACTTTTCCACATAGCCTGTATTCCCTTTCTCCATCACTTAATGCAAGGTCATTAACCCTGCATGGAGTGGAGGTATCTGATGGGGGAAAAGGATGTGATCTTTCAACTAGGAGAATCAAAATGCATTGACAACAGGTGCATTAAAGACACTCAAGCCATCATAAACCCCCGCTAGCTAAACTTATGCTGCATTTTAGATCTTAGTTTTTCTAATATGAAGGGTTCCTGTGTCTGTGTGAGAGACAGTTTTGATATAGTTTTGAATATTTGCTGATTAGGATATCACTCACTCACTAAAATATAAGTGTAAATGTATAAAATAAATTGCAATGAACTGCATTCCCTGAATGCATGTTTCTTGCTGCTCACTAGAGAGAGAGAGACTGCATAACCAGCTCAGATATAAATGCTGATGTGAGCTGGCCAAGGTTAAATGAGATGAATCCCAAACAAAGCCTATAGAATTCCAAAATGATTCTTGCTTTTCTGTTCTGATAATGAAGTCTATACACAAATTAAATTCTGTGGAAACTAAGAAAGAATTCGGAATGTTTTGCTTTACTAAACAATGTTTTATTTGTTAATCCAGCAGCTATTTAACATCTGGGTTAGGTAATTAATGAATGACAAAAATGAATGCTAAAATGAATGGTAATTCATTTTAACCACAGCATTAACTGATAGCCTCCCTTGCACATTGTATAACTCCAGGGCCCACAGCAAACAGGTGTGCCTGGAGAAATCAAGCTTCCTTTGATCTGGGAACTTGGGCCAAAGAAAAGAATGAACAGGTTAAAAAATGTTTAGGGAAAAAGTCTGAGGGCCACAAAGTATGGGTTTTTCTAATTTTCCTAAAATAACTTAAAAGAATTCTTGAGGGAGAGATTAAAAAAAATTGTGATCAAAAATATGTCTCTTTGTCTCATCTCTGCGGATAATTTCCTATCTCTGGCAGTGTTTCTGTTTTCAGTAGCTTGATTAAGGGACAATATCTCATGATTAAATGGTCTGGGCACATTTACATATGAATGCTAGATGACATGGCATAGAAACTGATTAGGCCTCATCTATATCACATGCCTGGAAATTAATGCTAATAACACTTAATACATTAAGATTTGGATTAAACTTGACAAGAGAAAATGAAATGTAAAACAACTTTGCTAAACATTTTGGAGCTTCACAGATTTTTTTCTCCCCTTTTAATCTGGGCATGAAAGTGCTTTCATCTCAGCTACTTACACGTTCTTAGAAATAATAGAAATAATCCTCCAATCACATACACATCTAGAAATGATGTGAGGAAGATAACTCTTTATGATGGAAAACTCTGTCAACATGTGTCTGACTTTACCATTTTTGTGTTTAGATAAAGCAGGCACTAGGAGTGAGAGTACAGGCTTTCAACAATTTTTCGTCTTCAGAAACACAAGGGAAAGTAAGCAATAATTCACAAGCCTCAGTAAGAAAGGCTGAGGAGTTACTTAAATTCTTGATAGTGTGATCCTTTGTGTCTGATTTAAACTCTTACTATGTTGCTTATACTAGAATGGTCCTAGCAGCTGATCCTGAGATGCCATCAGTGGTCTGTACCATATGCCTTCAAGATGCCTTGGGAGTTTGACATTTGAAAATTCACTAGATAGGCTTCAGACGTAAGTGCTCAAATCATGAATAAGATAAAATAGAAACATATTTATGTTGAAATTAATGAAATAAATTAAATTTCACATGACTCACACCAGTGACAAAATTTTACCTCTGCAGCCTGGCTTATGGTAAGGACATCCTGTCTTCACTGAAGTGAGTAGGACCTCTGTGACTCTGGGGCTCATCTTCTAAAGTCCAATCTTGTGTAAAAGACCAGGCAGCCAGGAACAAGTTGAACTGGGCTTGAGGTTAAAATGCTGTATCTCATCCAGCAGTTGAGGTACATGTCTGGCATTCATCCCTCTTTCTGAATGAGCTGAAATCCCCTGCAAACATTTGCACATGAAGAGTTCAAATACAGACAAAATTCAGCTGCTCATTAATTCTGAGGTTTCCTCATTTTCTAGCAGAATATTTTTTTCAGCTCAGCATATACACACTATATGTAACATTCCAGCACTGAAATACACTGGGAGGAAGAAGAACAGAAATTGATACAGACTGTGGGGAAAGATTATTTAAGATTTAACTGATGCATGCCTAACCACTGATGATGCAGTGAAGAAGAAAATGCCTGAAGTATCTTTAGGTAAAAAAACTTAATACATTTAAGTTAGTGCCTACTTTGTTAAACAGAAGGCACTAAGAATATCTTTATAGCAGCAGTTCAGCTATTTTGAGCATAGAAATGTATGTTATTTATTTATTTTATTCAGTTTCTGCAAGTTATATCAGCTGTAATGATGTTTTAAATTTTATTTAGTTTTGCAGATTCCACACCCCCCCTTTTTTTACTGAACCTCAGTCACTTTTTAAGAAAAATTCAGTATTTGATGTTAATGTAACAGGAATTAATATGGTACCCACCACAATGTAATGGATACCCTTTTTAAGACCCTAAAAGCTAACAAATATAGAAGTTATTGCATTTTATAGACATTCTTTTAATTTTAAAGTATTGGCCAAGCAAGGCTTCTCATAACATAAATGAGGTTTTCGTCCAGTAATGTCAGCAACTGCCAAAAAGTAGAAAATTCTTGCTATGCTTACAGTGTTATAAAAAGACTGTTCCCCCAAACATTCATCTCTTCTTTTGAAACTCATCTGGTGCTCCTTTGACCATAAAGTAATTTAAAAATACTTCAGTGGAGCAGGGAAAACGTTTTAAGAGGCCTGTTCTTCCTCAGTAGCCTTTCTTTGGGTTACCCACTGAAAACCTATGGATTGCCCAGATGAGTAAAGGAAAGCCCCCTTGTACTGAGTGCTTTGTGCTGGTGCTTTGTGCAAGGAGGCCACTCTTTCACTTGAACCACCACTGTGTTGTAGCTCTGCAAATTACACAAGCAAAGGCTCTGAGCCGACTTCCCCTTGCTTGCTCCTTCTTGTTAACAGGATGGTGAGGGAATAGAAATAGGTGATACTAAGTTTGTGATTGGGGTTTTGGACATGCAGAAACATGCTACCTGCCACGTGACAGAGCACACTCTATAGCTGTATTTTCCTGTTGTTGTCTTAGTTCTGACAATACCATTTCCCTTGGGTATACAAAAATATATTTTTTATTTTAATTTTTAATTTCATTTTGGTGCTGAATTATTATTTGCAGTAATATAGGTTCTCTCCTCAAATACACCCAGATTTGAAGGCTCTGCTCATCAGCATTAAATAGTTACTCATTGTGTTAAAGGTATTGCTGGAAACACACGTGGGAGCTGTGAGCCTGTGCTGCCTCTCCCCCGGTGCTCCCTTCCAGGAGTGCTGCAAATACAGAATGGTGTGGAGCTCACTGCTAGTCCCAGTGTACTGCCATGACCAGATCCAGGTTCTGCTGAACACAAAGCCATCCAGGGATTCAGGAGGAATTCACCTCGGGATTTAAATACAAACAAGGACAAGTTCTGCCCTGTGAAATGACTTAACACAAGTCAGGCTTGGAAAATGACAGCAACCCCTGTGAGAGCTGTTCTCTGTGACAAGGTTTGTTTTCTGCACATTGGCTCCTCAGTTTCTACTACTGCACACCAAAATCCCGTCTGAGAAGCTGAATTCATGCAGCAGTTGGGAGAGGGCAGTAGCCAGGTGGGATCTGGTGTTGTTCTGCCTGGCCAGTGGTTCATTTCCACTAGCAAAGAGGCCCTCACTTTCAGAGTGGAAGATGTGGAATTACCTGCTTGTAGGCAATAATGCCATTCCTTTAGCAAGTTCCAAATACTAAGATGCAATTTTCACAATGTCTTCCCATAATAATTCAGCTATTAGGAAGGGGAAACAAAAATAAAGAGCTTGATCCATACTTTTATATTTAAGAGTGATACAGCTGACACATTGGGGAATATGCTTGGAAAAAAACAGGCGGTGTCTGCCTTGAAATCTTCAGAGACCCACTCAAAGGTGTCAGCTATTGTGTGGTGCTATCTGCACTGGGGACTGACACACGTCCTTATGTGGCAGGCAGGCAGGCATGAATGACACACCACCTCTTTCAACTTGAGGATTAAAAAGTTCACTCCCGCCTTCAGAAAACAAATACGGATCCTTATGGTACACCTGAGACACCAGAGAGTAATATGTAGTAGGGAGGAAAAGCAAGCAATAGTAGTCTGGGGACAAAATGGAAATTTAATGATTCACAGATGCAGCTTTCTTTAGAACAAAACAGAACATTTTATTGATTTCTCCATCTTTTTTAAATAGTTCTCTTGAATTTCATTATTCACAAGGCAACAGAAAATGCATGTTCTGAAATTCAATAGTAAAAAAACCCAGGAAAATTGAAGCTATTATTCTGTGACCTCACTGCTCTTTGGCATCTCATGGTGCATTTCAAAGCTGTGCAGAGGAAGGATGCATACAAAAAAAGTGAATAAAAAGAGAGAGGAAAAATTAAAGAAAAAAAATTATCACAAAAGAAGCAGTATTTTGTACAGGCTATGTAAGGCATATTAATATAGTGATATAAAAAAATTCTAAATTCCGCTTTAAATGAATTAGAAATATAATTAGGGAATGAAGTGAGAGAATTTGTGGCACATTTGATTTCTACTGTCTTGAAGCATGGACTGTTCTCTGAAAATTCAGAATTCAGTCTCCAGCTCTCTGCTCAGCTGAATCTTGTTTTTTTCACTGTATCTAGTGATGTGCAGTTCATAACATCAGATGTACATCCATACAGCTGCAGCTCTGTGTGCCTAGTAACATTGACCAAAAGCTGATAGCACATAGCAGTTCCCCTAAGCAGATTTTATCTGTGGTGGTTCTGGGCTTGATTGATATTTATCATGAGAGTGGACTACTGAAGTGGTTACCTCTTGTCTTGAGTTTGTGCAGCAAGGTTTTAGTAGTGGAGAGCCACTGAGGTGGCTCCTGTGAGAAGACACCAGGCACTGTCCTATGTCAGCAGGCTCCAAGATGGACCTGCTGCTGGCCAAAGCCAATGCTGGCAGAACCTCTGTGATAAGATATTTAAGAAAGAGTAAAAAAATGCTGAGCAAGAGCTGTGATGGAAAGAAATGAGAAAAATGAGAAAAACAGCTGTGCAGACATCAAGGTGGAGGAGGTGCTGCAGGCACTGGAGCAGAGAGTCCCATGCAGGCCTTGATGAAGACCATGGTGAGGCCCTTCTGCAGTCTGTGGAAGTTCAGAGTGGAGCAGAGATGCCCATGCAGCCTGTGGAGAACCTTGTGCCAGACCAGGCAGAGATGCCATGGAGGAAGGTGCAGGGAAGGGTCCTGGCTGGGCACCCATGCTGCAGAACTCTGTTCCTGGAGGACTGACCCAATGGAAAGGGATCCATGCTCTTGGAGAACTGCAGTCTGAGGGACAGACCCATGCAGGAGTAGCTCATGTAGGACTATTGAGTGGGAAGCCCCCAGTGCTGGAGTAAGGTAAGGGTGTGAGGAGGAAGAAGCAACAGCAGCAGCGTGTGATAAACTAACTGCAACCCTCCTTCCTTGTCCCCTGTGCCGCTGTGGCAGAGGAGGTAGGCAAATTGGGAGTGAAGTCAAGCTCCAGAAGAAGGGGCAGGTGGGGGAAAGGGGTTTTTAGATTTATTCTTATTTCTCAGTATCCTACTCTGTCATTAACTGACAAAAAATTAAATTATATTCCCCAAGTCAAGTCTGTTTTTCCTGCCAATGGTAATTGGTGAGCCATCTCCCTGCCCTTATCTCACCACATAAGCTTTTCATGTTATTTTCTCTCCCTGTCCTGCTAAAGAGGGGGAGGGAAAAAGTGGCTTGGTGGGCAGCTGGTGGCCAGCCAAGGAGAACCCACTTTGCCTGTAGGGCCCTTCTCCACTTGCTTTATCATTACTGTCCTCCACAGGGCACTGACACAGCTTTGTTCTCAGCCACAGCTTTGCTGAAGCCAGCCCTGCCAGCTCCCACAGTCACAAAAGCAAGGAGCCACCAGCCTAGGCAACAATGAAAGGATTAAGTTGGAGGAACATGGTAGTCAGGCACAATGCTCTCATGGCTAGTATCTGGAAGTTGTGTAGGGTGTGAAGTTAATAAAATGTTGCCTTTACAAAACTGGGAAAATTTCCCAGTGGCTCATTTGCCACTTTAAATGTAGGCAAATCTAAGGCTGTCTGATTTCAAGCTATTATCAAGCTCTTACCTCCATTTGGCCTTATGCCTTATTTATTTTTACAAAATAATTGTTATTGTCAAATTATTTTGTAACCTGGATATGCATAAGTACTATCCTCAAAAAAAAAAAAAAAAAAAAAAAAAAAAAAAAAAAAAAAAGTAAAGAGAAAAAAGGACTATATGGTGGCTCATTCTCGTGCTTTTTCATGTTTCTCTGGGAATGATGCAGCAGAAAATGCTGCATGGCCAGATCAAAGATGCTACAAACTGATCAAAAGGGTGTGTTGGAGTATTTTTTAAGGGTCACTTTACTGCATTGCAAAAATGCCTGAAATGTGGACACAACACTGGCACAACACTCCTCAATGTATACTGAGGTCACTGAGCAGAGTAAGTAATTTATTACAGACACAAGAAAGCTGCTACCTTTGAAATCTTGTGATGAAGCTCATTGGCATTGAAATTGCCTTTCAACATCACAGCATCAGTTATGTTTATGTCATCCATTGACAGGTAAAATGTTCTTTGGGGAAAAGACATGAGGCAACATTGAAAAAAAAGCACCTCATGACAGCAAATTGTAGGACTTTTTTGTGCCCACTGTTGTATGAAAAACATGTGATGTTCACAAGGAGATAGTGAAAAGGACAGGGTAAATTGAAAGCAGGGTGAAGTGTCTTTTAAGTCCTGCATGTCTACCTTTGCAGCCTTTGAAAATGCCAGATCCATGTGGAGTATTATCTGCTTGGAAGAGGAATAATTTCTGTTGGTAGTGGCATTTTTAAAGAGCTGGGACTAGATGCATCACCACTGCAAAGTAGATTTCCATTGACTTCAGAGAGAGTGGGAAGATAAGGACAGGCTTCATAGAATATTGTACAGGAAGAACTAAAAGAATTTTTCTGGCTGTTTGAGCAACAGATAGCAGAGAAGCTCAGACTGCATGGTTTGGAATCTGGTGTTTCCTTGATGTGCTCTGCCTTTTGGACTGGTGTTTCAAATAGTTGCTGTAAATGATGACTGTGATGAATGCTGACTTCTTGATGCCTTCTCTGGTACTGCACTGTAAGTCATCATTTAAATACATAGCTTGAAATAAAAATATTTCAATGCATGCACTATTTGCATTCAATGCACTACTTCAGTATTTCAAAACCCTTTGTCTTCAACAGTTAAAAATAATTAGCAGGACTTTTATGTGATGTGACTTCTGCTTTCTTGCATAGCAGATTATCTTACTCATTTCACTGCAAGTGCTACATTTCCTCTGCTAACATTCCCTTTGTAGATCATCTCAAGGTTTGGCCTTCATCCTACTTTCCAGGTATGTTTTATGTATGTCTGAAGCTAGTATGAACAATAGTATTTGCAAGTAAAGCTGGGTCTTACTTCTCATACAAGGATTGTTGCAAGAGAGGTTTGCCCAAATTGATCTGCTGTGATTTTTTTTTAAATTTTTCATTGTTTTGTATTGAGCAGTGCAGGGAAATATGACAGTTCCTATGCTGTTAGTCAGCTTTGGGTCCATGAACTGACCACTTTGCTGTCTGTCTTTCCCTGAGCAGTGTGAGGATGATAAGTATGTGAAAGTATCTCCTAGTCTTTTCATTTGATTGAGATAAAAACTCAATAGGAATGCATTTCAAAATTATTTGGTGAATGAGTGCTAATGAGGACGTACCCACGTCAAAGGTCAGTATTTCCAGCATGTCTGGACAGAGCTAGTGAGATGAATTTTGTAAAGAAAGATGACAGTGGTCTGGAAAATTGTACCTCCTGGAGGAACAGCTGTTCCACTTCCCACATCTAAGATGATGCCCCCAGTGACCTTGTCTGCCAAAAAGAAAAACAGCAAAATGCATCTTAGAGATGTTTTCATAGACTCATGGAATGGTTTGGGTTGGAAGGGACCTTTAAAGTTCAGCTGCAGCAACTAGTTAAAGGCTCAGGTGGAAATGAAGTCCAGCTTAGCACACTGCTTCTGTGACAGCAGGAGTATCCTAAGTGGTCAAAGTGTTTTAATTTAATTTCAAGGAAGCAACACTGAAGCTACACACAACAACATATGCTATAATAATATATTGGTAATGTTTTTTGTATTTCAGAAATGAAAAATTACATTGATCTTTAACCCATCTCAGAATCTCTCCAGTGTATCAATAATGTCCTAATTTCTCAAGTATTTTTGAAAATGAGCTGTTTCCTTGTCAGACAATATCTTCCTAAAACCAGGAGATGGAGCCCTCCTGCCAAAGCCTATCACCAATTGCTGAGTCTACACCCACAAAAATACTTTTTAATTTCATATGAGGAGAACATGTATCAGTTCTGCTTCCTTCTGATAAGATTTGATGTGTGCCATCATCATTCAGCAAATTTGTGGCTACTGACTAAAGAAATGGTCTCATGGGCTTCTGTGTTCTGAAGACAGCCAGCAACTGGGAGACAGAAGGTTGCAAACAGCCTGTTCAGTTTTATGCAGGTGGCTAGTGATGTGCTAATAAATGCTTAGGTGGGTGCATGAGACAACGGAGTAGAGCAATTCCCCAGTGCCAGGACAGCAGGGGCCCTGAGCTTGCCTCCCTCCATCCCTGCCACTCCAAGACTTCTGGCATGGGATGCCTGAGGGAGCATCACACTCTACCAGGGGGGTGGCAGAGCCCAGAGAGGCTTCCCTGTCACCCCCAGGACTCCAGGGGCTCTGAACCCAGGCACCTGCTGCTGAAGGCTGTGCTGTTCACATGGTATTTATATTGGGCCATGCTGTGACAGTTCCATCCATTAACAGGGCAGTGAGGGGGGGCCTGCCTGTGAGCATCTGGCGTGGTCTAAAAGCCCTCTGTGTACTCAGTGTCTGATTTACGCAGCTCCCGAAGTCTGGCCACTTCCCTTTTCGTGTCACTAGTCAGTCATTAACAAGGACGGTGCTTAGCAACTTAATTCAGCAACATTAGCCATGATCTTCCTGGAATACAGATGTCTAAGTTCCACTCAGCACGTATGCTGCTTGACTTCAGCACAAGTGATGCACCTCAGTGGATCTGCTGCCTACACGGCAGGACAAGCAGGGGAGACTGCTTATGGCATATATATACATATAAAACACACACTCAAGTAATCCAGGAGGTCTGTTCTCTTCTTTGTATACACACATGCAAAAGAGCATGAATCTTGCAAAACCATTTGCTCCCTGGAGTACAAACACATTCCAAAAATGCAGACCAGGGAAGACCGTTCACTGCAGTTATTTTTGCTTTGTTTTGGCAACACAATATGCAGGATGCTGGCTGGCTCTCTTGCCAGTCCAGACAAGTATAGGGCTGCTGGTGCAGCACAGAGCAGCATTTCCAATGCCAGTGACCTGCAACTAATTCTGTGGGGATGTTTTCAGGGCAAAGGAGGGAAAGGACAGCCCCAGTGTCAAACTCCAAACCAACTGATAAGATTTCAGCCCAAGATTTTTTTTATTTGGTTAAAGTTTCTGGATTCATAAGTTTAGAAGTGCACTTTGGAGATTATGCTGCTATTGGATAATTCATCAACTCCTCATTCATACTGATTTTGTGAATGCCAGCTTCCATGGTGGTATAAACAGAAAACAGTGAAAAGTAGACTTAAAAAATGAGACTGTGAGTTGCGATGCCTCCAAAAACCCAGAACTGCTTGAGATTGATGACAATGAGCACATTTTGAAGTTTTTCTAACATGTTAAAAAGGGACTCCACTCACCTAACTGCACTAAACAAGAGTTTCCAGCTCCTGCAATGCTTGTTGGCACAGTATGGATAAAAGGATCTGTGGTGCAGAAAGTCTTCCCAAAACCACTTTTTTAAAGGGCAATGAAATGTTGCACTACTTCTGCTTGTGCCCATGCTGGGTACGGAAAGCAGCAGATGGCACCGAGTGGCTGCACTCCTCCACATGCTGTTACCCTCTTCTGCAGCTGGTGAAGAGGGTACGTGGCACAGGGAAAGAACAAGGATGCCATCCATCCATCCATCCATCCATCCATCCATCCATCCATCCATCCATCCATCCATCTACACTAAAATATCAGTTTATTGCCTCTATCTGAATGAAAGACATTTTAGAAATTTGTTGGTAGCAGTTGTGCAGAGAAGCAGACTTGATTTTATTTTTTGCTTTTGACAAGCAACAATAAAAATTTGCAGCCTGTAAAGGGCATTTCCCTTGCAGAGTCACTAAGACACCCTAAGTCAAAGACACCCTAAATGTTGAAATTGATGCTTCAAATGAATTTGGGAGTGGGGAATCATCTCAAAAAACAATGCTTAAAAGCAATCAGGACAGCCTTCACATAACAACCTGCACTGTCTGGCTGTAGAATAATTAACTCAATAATTGGCTCCTGACTGTGTATGCCCGAATGACATCTAGAAATGACAAGGTGTTTGGGGCCTCCCTAGATGACTGTTAGAAACCAGGAGGAGTTTGTCCTATTCCCTGTTTATTTTGGTTGTTACGGATACCAGAGGAAGGATAAAAGTACCCTCACAAAAGCCTGTATGTGTAAAGATTTATTGCAGGTAGAGGTTGTGAATATCTTTCAAAAAGTGCATTTATCATATGTTTAGTGGGGTGTGGATTGTGGAGAGTAATATCTTTTATGGGGTCATTTTAGACAGCTGGGTAAAAAATATGAACTTCTGGCATACAAACCCTTTTTTATTGGCTGTTCCTAAGTTTTAATGTGTCTCTAAGGAAAAACAGTAGCTTATCTTCTAAAAATAGATATATAATGTATGAAATATGTACTCTAACATATTCAAAGAACCTAGCCTCAGGTTCCACCTCTGGAGCACATTTCATGGAAATGTTAAAAGTGAGAGAATGCTTTAGTTTTCTGGATTTGTTTGGCTTGTGCCTTGCCAGATATGGGATGTTTTATCAGAAATAATTGGTCCATAAATGCAGCTTCAGAGCATATGGATTTCTTTAGGGAATGACAGAAGTCCATTAAGATTCACTGTATTGCAACTGAATAATTAAAACTTGTGCTTTGAAACTGTGATCTTGTTTCTCTCCGAGAGAGAGAGAAAACCGTATGAGTTAGTTAATACCATGATCAAATGCTTTTCTATTGCTATTTATAAAGCAACTCTTGCCCTGGCTTGATTGTTATCAGGGAAGATAAAAAGAAAGGCCTGACACCCACCTTGCAATTCCCACAACTTCTAAACAAACAGAAATTTCCCTTTGCCTGCCTCGCTGTATTTTCAGCAGGGCACATTATGTCAAAGTGAATGGCTTTCAGCTGAAAGTTGTGGATTTACTGTATTTAGCTGCAATGAACCCTGTTCAAACACGGACAGTGAATAATGCCATGCTGTGAGGTGTTCTGGATTATCCCAGATGTACTGAGAACAAAGCTCTCCTCCTTTTGTGAGGTGGTCTCTGGACATTAATTAACAGTTGTTTTGCTTCATCTTTAGAATGAACTGAATAGAGCTCTTTACCACCTTTTTGAAAGGCTCACAAAAGTCTCTGAAATTATTTTCTACTCAAGATCATATTTAAAATGGATAAATTTCAGTATATAAAAGATACATTTTCTGTACTGGACTATAACTGATATTACTAGTTCTAACTTTCTTGGCAAAATTCCTCCATATATCTTTCTGAATTACTAATGTCTGTATTTAGATGCATTAGTGAAAATAAAATCTGAGCATGAATATTTTCACGTACTATTTCTGAAAGAAGAATGCTAGGAAATAAAATGCAAACTAATGTAGCTAGTATATGATGCTAACAATAGCACTCTGTGACTTTTCAGAGTACTCTGAAGGAAGATGCAAGCCTCCAGCTGAGTTCAAACTGAGTGTTGATAATATTAGACAGAATTTTCAGCTTCAGGATTTATCTTTTTTACTTGACACTGATTTTTCTTAGAGAAAAAGGAAGGCATATTCTGGCCAATAATAATTAATCTCAGTAAAATTGGTTATATATGCAAAGACACTGCTGGGAGCTGAAGGAAGGAGTGCAAGGAAAGATGGAGAATGGATAGTTATGGATGTGGCCCTGGGTTGCTATATGTGGTCCCACTATGGAAGGACGAGTGCATTTGTCTCATGCTTGCTCAAATTTTATCTGGGGCTGATTGTAATTACTAATTTTAAAATGTTTTTCCTTATTATTCCATTCACAGCAAAGGTCAATCTGAAATTTCTTCTGACACAAATTTGGGCCAAACACATTTGTAATTTTTTTTTTAAATTTTATTCTGTTTCTTTGTTCCTAAATTTTTTTTCCCATACTCCTACCTCATTTCTATTGCTGCTGTGGCTACTGGGCAGGAAACTACTGGTCCTAAGGACAGCTGAGGAACTTGTCCTGGTGCTAAGTCTCTAGCTGAGAGAACTTTCAGCTGAGACTGGGTTAGCTGAGTTCCTTGGGTAACTCTGAGAAAAACAATGAATAAGGAAATCCTCCTGAAAGATTGTGGGGCTGAATGCCCAGCCCAGCAGCTGAGAAGGAGCTGCTTCCACCTCACTGATTTCTGCTGTACATATAGACTGATTTCTCCTGTACATATAGACTTGGTGTTGGATTACCCGTCTTAGGTGACCTTTCCCGAAACACTCAAAATGACATTTAAAGCACAGATGGTATAAATAATCCCTTCTGTTTACTAAACTTGCTTAGTTTTCTTGTAAACCTGGAGTTTATATCCAGTCTGCAGCTGAAGCCCAGAGAGACTCTCTGATAACTGGAAAACCATGCTGAGAAGGCAAAGGAGAGAGAAAATTGTGTCATTTTGGGCTACCAGTTGTGGATGTGTCTTGCATAGGAAAGACATAATAGAAGAAGGAAGAACATATGAGGTCAGGGAGATTTGTAGGAATAGGGCAAGACTGGAAATTTCCCCACTGTTAGCACTGTTCACACAGTGGAAGCAACTGGAGGATCTTCGCAAATGCCAGGGCAGACACCCAGGACTTTAATCTGTCACAACCCACACATTTTTCCAACTTTAGCTGTTTTGACCAATTCATGTAACTACCCCTGGGTCTGGCTGATAAATCTTGGAGATGTTTCTTAGTGAGAGACTGGTAAGGGTATGCTCTTTCCTCTTCTTTCTGTTTCCAGCAACAAAATAACTTTCATTATTTCTGCAGCCTCAATTCCAAGTGATCTTCAGTGAAGATGCTGAGAAAAGGCACCAGGCATATTTTTAAAATACCATTTAGGCCCCTCAACCCAACAAACAAGCCTAGAACTGTACAGAGCTGCTGTATTTTGCCATTCTGCTTATAAGAAATGTTGAACACTTGCATGCTTGCAGACACTGTCCTATTATTGGAGTTGTTAATATAGTCATGGCTTTCTACACTGAAAAACACTTGCAAGTTGTCCCGGAGGAGGACCAGGTGTCTAGTGTAGATACAGGCTTAGCTAATCCACATGGGAACATATCTCCAGATGGTTTTCAATGGGCAGAAGAAGCTTGTCCCCAAGGTCAAAATGTCAAAAGCTGTCACCATCAGCTCAGGAGCTGAGCTGGTGGACATAAACCTCTTTTGGAGGCTGAGTTGCAGAGAGTTTGTGGTCAAGCATAGAAAATGAGCTTGGGAACATCTTAATCAACACTTCTCTTTCTTCAGAGAACCTTAATCAAGGAGGAGATGTGACATTTTCTTTGTGCAGTAATTGTTAATATTTAATTATGTATTCTGAAAGATGCGGACTTCAGTTAAATTGTCTCTTCAATGAAAGAAGGGAAATAAATGGACACAATAGGGTAGGTCCAAGATAACCAAACTAAGTCTGATGATTTCCAGCCTTTGTGGACAAGTTATATCTGTTGCTTGGACAAAAAAACCAAACCAAACCAAAACAAAAACAAAAACAAAAACAAAAAAAAAAAAACAAAAAACAAAACAACAAAACAACAAAAACAAACAAACAAACAAACAAAAAACAACAAAAAAACAACCAAAAAAAAATCTGCAGATCCTTCATCCTTCCTTCAACTAGTAGCAGTATTGCTGAAGTGAAGTAGCGGTTCTCATTAGAAGAAAGCTGTTCAGTTTCTTAGAACATTCTTTTTATATTTTTATGGAAGAAATCCAGTCACGTGCATAAAATCGCTAACGAGAGAAGAAGCAAATATTGTAATATGTTGCAAAACCAGACTTACAGTTGTGAAACTTAATGAAGTTTACTTACAGATTTAAGTGAAGTGAGAGGTAGATCTTACAAACCCTGCTGAGAAGATGTGCATAATTTCTAATGTAGTGGTTATCATATTATCATAGAATCATTTAACCATAAAATGTTTGGGTGTGCAAAGAACCTTCAGATAGATTGAATTTGAATAGATCATCTATTCAAACTCCCTGCTAGGGGCAGGGGCCTTCCACTAGACCAAGTTGCTCAGAATCATCATCCAACCTGGCCTTGAGCACTGCCAGGGATGGGGCAGCCACAGCTTCTCTGGGCAACCTGTTTCAGTCCCTCACCACCCTCACAGCCAAGAATTTCTCTCTAATATCTAATCTAAACCTATTCCCAGTTAAAAGCCATTCCCTTCTTCTTCAGGCCCCTGAAACAAATTCCTCTCCAGCTCCCTCATAGCCCCATCAGGTTCTGGAAGGGGCTCTAAGGTCTCTCCAGAGTTTTTTCTTCTCAAAGCTGAACAAACCCAGAAACCCAGCTCTCTCAGCCTGCCTTCACAGAAGAGGTGCTCCAGCCTCTGACCCATTCCAGCAGGTCCATATCCTTCTTATGTGTGAGGACACAGAAAACAGTATTCCAGGTGGGGTCTCACAAAAGCAGAGTAGACATGTATATGAATGTCTTCACAAAGGAAAACAGGTCGGTTTTAAGCAGTAGATTGAGAATCAACTCAATGTGTTACTTCAGTGATTTATTATTTAACCATTATTGCTCAGAAACACAAGTCAGAGATAATGAGGTATTTTCATGTTCAAATAAATTTTAAATCATATTTTTCAAGCATAGCCTGCTATCTTTTCCTTAAGGGCATACTTGAATCAAATTAAGTAGCTGTCAGAACTGTGTACAATTTGCTTAGTGCAGAATTGGGGAAAAAACTGTGTATTACTAAGCACAAAAGACTCAGATACCATGTTCTGGTATAACTGTCATCTATCTCATCAAAAACAGAACATTAAAGCTGGACCAAACAGTGAGAGGTAGAGTCATATTTTATAGGGTTTTCTTTCCCTGTAGAAATTGAAGGAAAAAAAATCCATAAATAAAGCACCTAAATCAATATTTATGAAAAAAATTGAGTCTGAAAGAGAAAAAAAAAGATGAGTTAGTTCTGTTTGCTTGAGTTTCTAAGACAATAGGATACAATATGATAATATTTGCAAATTCCCCCATTCGAATACTATGATGTTCACAAAATAGAACTAGTAATCTTTCCTGACTGCTCTGAAAGCTTAGGTCATCAGGCAGTCTCTTTATTCAACAGTTGAGGCTTTATAAAGACTATATGATATTGCTGAAAGAATAAAGATGCTACCTCCAGTAATAAGTCCCTCGAAATAATAATTTTAAAAGCCACAATAATAATTTTGTATGGTCTGGTTTTGCATAATTCTGCATATATTTTTTGTACTAGGAATAAAATCTTGTAAATCTAGGGTAGCTATCCATCCATTGTAGTTTTCATTCTCATCTGTGCTACCTGTAATTAAAAGTCCAATGCACCTTAAATTATGTATTTTTAATATGTGTGTGTGTATATATATATACATATATATATATATATATATACACTTTGCCACAGAAATCAGTGTTTCACCTGATTTGACGATTACGTTGGGGTTGTCAATAGTCCTTAAATACTTGCTCTGAATTCTCACATCTATCTAAGTCCAAGCTTACTTTAAAAATACTGGCTGTAAAAAAATGTGTTTTCTTTAAAATATTGATGAACTAAAAAGGGGAAAAAAAGTAGAAAACTAGAAATTTATGTGCTTCCTTTGGAAAATAAAGGAAAAAAAAAGCCACATGAGAAGATAACAACTGCCGTGAAACAATAGCATAATTTCAAATTTTAAAAGAGAAATTAAGGGAAATTGAGATGGGACAAAAATTAGAAAACAGTATTTAGCAGCACAGTTTTGCATGCATGTTCCTTGGCCGCCTGTATTCTTAATTTTGCTAATAAAAATAGAATAAAGAGTTAAACAACTGTGATTTTTTTTGATACTGGCATGAACTACTCCTATTTAGTACAACTTCAAAGGCATTGAACTTCAAAGTTACTGATTTTTCAGTCCCCATTCTGACATCCTTCTTCTGCACTATCTTCTGCTGCTTTCTTATTCTGTTTTGAAATAAAAAATAATTCAAAAGTAAAAGGTGGGAAAAAAGTCTTCAAAATTTTGCCATTCA
Source organism: Passer domesticus (assembly GCF_036417665.1). Taxonomy (NCBI): domain Eukaryota; kingdom Metazoa; phylum Chordata; class Aves; order Passeriformes; family Passeridae; genus Passer; species Passer domesticus. Next base: position 31,356,767 of record NC_087478.1, on the reverse strand, counting down.
GATGAATTTGCAGATCTCTTTACAGCCCAGACAAAGTGTCTGGAGACTGTACTTTGCAGTTTTAAGACAGTGTTTTGTAGCTCTTTGAAGGCTCTTAGTCGAATCTGATTAGTGGAGTTAGTTGTAGAGGATGAAAATAAAACTGAGAGACCCTTATTTTTGCTAGATGAGCATGTAAACTGGTCTTCCTGTGCACCAGAAACTCTTGCATAGCTTTCCTTTGCAGACTGTGATCATTATAAAGGAGGGATACAGATGCCAAGATATAATCAGCTGCAAACACGTAACAAGACAATATAGGAGAAACATGAAAGCAGAAAGGACCCTGACAATGATATTTCTGTGGCTAAATACAAGTGTCTTCTGCTAGTCAATAAACATGTGAAATCCCAGACATCTGCTCTGTCCTTACCTCCAAGGAGAAGCACAAGCTACTGCACACCTTACTTCCCTGACCTCTGCTCCAGTATATGCAAACATTTGTTCTTTAATGCCAAAGATCACAGGAAACTCAGAATACTGTGACACAGGAAAAAAAATGAGGACCTAGGTGTTCCTAAAGCCTCAAATAATCCTGTCCCTGCAGATCATTGGGAGTACAACCTAACTGACATGTGGGTTTATTATAGTAATACCACATAAAGGGTGTTGGAAGGGAGCATCTAATTGAGTGCACTAGGAGTTATCTAAACACCAAGGTGTCTGTCAGTTTCTGAGTGAATATTAAAATACTGACCTTAAAATCACATAAGAACAATTATCCCACCATTTTGAATGGGATTTTGAAAAAAACCCAACATAAATAGGATAGAAATAAAAGTGTTTGGGGTATTTTTCCACTTAGATGTTTATAATGAATAGGAATATTTTAGTGCCTGAGGAGGATTATCATTGTGCTTTGTGCTAAGGTCCACAAGGCTATTAATTAGGATACTCCAGTCTGTTTGCAGCTTGATACGAAAATCACACAGAATCACAAGGTTGGAAGAGGCCTCCAATCGAGTCCAACCCAGCTCTAACACCTCAACTAAACCATGGCACCGAGTGCCACATCCAGTCTTTGTTTAAACACATCCAGGGATGGTGACTCCACCACCTCCCTGGGCAGACCATTCCAGTACTTTATCACCCTTTCTGTAAAAAACCTTTTCCTAATATCCAACCTCTATTTCCCTTGGTGAAGCTTGAGACTGTGTCCTCTGGTTCTGTCAGTGGTTGCCTGGAGAAAGTGACCTGCTGGTCATTGTGAGCTGTTGTCAGAATTTGCCAGCTGTTGCCTCCTGGAGCCACTGTGGCTACCACACTTACCTTTCTGATGAAAATGCCAAACTGTATTAATAATATTTAGATTAATATTTAGTCCAATATTTTGTTTAATGCTAGCCCAAATCCTGAAACTGTGGGACATTTTTTAAAAAATACGTTTTCCCCACACCTCTCTTCTTCTTTTCCATGAGGACTTTGTGCTGGCAAAGACTATAAAAGCTCTAGGGACCAAGCCAGGCTGATGAAATCTTAAGGCAGAAGAAAAGAGTCTCTGTGCCTCCATCACACGTTGGAGGTTCAGGTGCTCTAGATTCTCCAGAGCCTGACTATGCAGCTTTCCTTTCTCCACTAGATTTCCTCAGGTGAGGATGGAACCAGCTGGGTTAGTGGGTGCATACCAACCCAGCAGGATAAAACCAGCTCTAGGATAGGCAGCTCTGTTTCTCTAAGAGGGAGTAAAGCAACCACAAAGGCTTGGGAAGATCATGCCTGAGGCCAGCAGCTGTGGCCTCATCTTTCTGCACCAGCACTCAACCTTTGGGAGTCAGCTGAAGGAGAGTGTGAAGCCCTGGAAGGTCCAGCCTGGGGCAGGGAATACAACAAAGCCATTGGTTAAGCTCAATCCTCTTACTGCCAGCTGCACCACAGACTCTGCTGTATCTGGAATTCCCCTACTTATAGATTGTGATGACATCTCTGGGAAGATCAGTCTAACATCCTCCTCATGAGTAAAGGATCAGCAACTCCAACTGGAGATACAAACCATTTGATGTAAAAGTGAAGTAAAATAAAGATTGGTAAAACAAGAACAGAACAAAATAGAAGACAGAATATACTCTCTCTAACCAGTCTGGTGGTTGAAAAAAAATCTGCTTGAGAAACCTGCAGAGGCTGTAATCAAACTGTGGCTATATATACCTCCCTTTTGAGAAAATGCTTTAGAGGAGTCAGGGTTTCTGTCTTTAATTTTGTCAAGATATTAAAGTGTTGTACTGTTTCCTAGTTCCTGCAAGAAATTGCTGCAAACTTAATGCTCCCAGCATTGGAAATGGCCCCAACATAAGTAAAATAAGAGTCAGTAAGGGATATTGTAGACCATTTGTCTTTTTCTGACCCTCTTCACGCCCTCATTTTGTTAGATTGAAAGATTTATCAGAATGCATTAGCTGAAACCTATGTTGAAATTATGAAGTACCCACCTTCCTTATGCTCGTGACTTGCTATTTCTAGGAGAAGGACTTGTCTCCTAATTGCAGAGACTCTTCATAGGTATTAAGGTGTAATCCTTCACCTGAAAAAGGGAAAATATATAAGGAAATAGAAGCCTTGAAATTTTAGATATATATTTTCACATATTTTCACAAGTGAAATAAATTTGAGTAGCTGGTAATGCATGTTTGATACATCCCAAAAAATGTATGACTTGAGGGCTTCTTGAGAGAAAAATAAAGAATAAAAAGAGGATAATTTTTATTTCAGCTACAGCTATGAGGACAAGCTGCTCTAAGATGCTTTAGTGGAGTACAGCACACTGTCAGAAGTCAGGCAATTTGCTAGAAATCCTTCTTCACTTCTGCTAGGTACTGTAGACTATTACATAGGTCAGATGGTAATTTAGATCAATCCATGAGGCTGAAATGTCGACAATTACTCCAACAGCACCATTAATAATTGTTCTGCATTGTCTGCAATCTGACAGCAACTCTCCCAGCTACCCCCATCTTCACAGTGTTAAGCACTGCCAAAGAAAAAACCAGAGAGGCCAGCTCTGGTTTGAACAAAGAGGTGCTGAAAATTTCTGAGCTTACCAAGAACCATGGAAATTTCAGGAAAGGCCACAAGATGTGCAAAATCCTCTACCACTCATTTGTTGTTGGGACTTTAAAGCCAGCTCCAAACATTTTCTGCAGCTCTGGAAAACTGAGGACAAAGGAAGCAAATTGCATCTGAACATTTAAAAGTACACATTAATTGATATATGAAATCAATTGAATACTAAAGCTCTAAAGCTCTTTAGCTGGGGTGTACCATGGGCTTAGAGTAGCTTCCAGTTAAAGCATGACGTGAACACTGACAGCCTGCTCCCCACAGTGAGCACAGTGCCCTTCATGGCTGCTTCTGAAGAGCAGCACAAGTTGGGATCTGGCAGATGAAGGTTTGGATGAATTTGTTGTTATGAAGAACTTGTTAAACTGTGCCCCAAGAGAATGAGCACCTTTCCACTAGATTTATTCACTATTACATCTAGGCAGGGGTGAAGATTTGGATATCCCTGCCTGCAGGCATCATCACCACTGGGAGGACCTTTTGATTTTGTTCAGTCTCCATATTGCGGAAAGGGTTGCTATAATTAACCTTAGACTCTAAACACTAAGAATAAACAACAAACAAACAAACAAACAAAAATTAAAAAAAATTAGTCGAGATCCCATACATTCATAAGAGCCTTCTAAAGTCCATAATGGTTTGTTTCTGCCATGGTATTTTAAATAAGTCTCTAAGGCTTATTAAACCTCAGAAACAGTCTGATGTTTATGTGTACTACTATGAATGCTCAGTGGTCTAGTAGAGCTCCTGGATGTTTTTACTTTTAAGAGATATGGTTTGCTCTGACATTCACAGTGGAAAGGTCAAGTGGCCGTTCTGTGAGCACAGTCCCACTGGATACAAAATTTAGAATACAAATTGGACTTCTATTTGATCTGAGCATGGATGCAGGTGAGTCAGAGAATTGATGAGGAGAGACAGGATGTCATTTGACTATTTACTGCTTTTATTTCTGACATTCAAAAGATGATAGCTTATCTTCTTATAAGGGCCCACTTATTTAATAAATCAATAAGAAAAGGGAAAGCACCAACCTCATTATTTGTATTCACTACAAATAGCTTGGCCCAGCTTAACAAAAATTCAGTTGGATATACAGTTTCAATTTTTCAAATATTAGTAGTCACAAGTATGAATTTCTAAGTATTGTGTGGGGTGAAGTAAGGTTTCTCTCTATCATTAGACAAGGAAACAGCCATAATGGCTGACACATAGATAGCAATAATTAGTCGTGGTTTTAAATTTAAGTAATCTAAGTAGTTAGATTGAATGGAACTAGTGGGCTAGTGCTTATCAAAATAAGTAAGGCTTAAAGTTTGAGTTATCTTACAGAATAACTGTGTGCAGACAGTATTTGGTGACTTGTGTAGTCACTCAAAATCTAAGCCTCTACAGCAGAGAAAGGCAGCTTCTGAAGGATTCAATTTGCATTCAGTATCAAAGGCTCAGGAAAAGCACCTGAGCCACTACAAAAGAAATTAGTTACCTCACTGACCACAGGAGTAAGGGCTCTGAATGTGACTGTCTGCACCTGCCCCTATCACCACAACCAGGAAAAAGAGGGATGATGAAACTCTGCCTAATCACAAATAAGGATGCAGACAGCACTCTTGTGATACCCTGAAAAGATGTAAATTACAGTCTCTAATAAATATTCCCATTTACTTCAGTTTAAAGGTCAGAATAAAGGGTATATATTTCAGGGAAGAGAGAATATACTCTTTTAAATGCCTTCCATTGCTCAGTACTGCAAGATACAATAATCTTGCTGCTCAATATGACTCTTCCCATATTTTTTAGACAAATCAGTGAATGGAAAGAGAACTTTTTACTTTTTAGTACTACTTACTGCCTTTTAAAAAGAGGAGGTGGTATATCAGCAAACTGCCTGTGTGTTGACTGCTCACTACTACACAGTTTTTTGGTGATTGATTGGAGTAGGCAATTGGCACAGGGTTTTCTGGACCTAGCACTGAGTGGCAAATTAGGAAAATTTTCCTGTTCTAAGTAAGAGTGAGAATTTTTAGTGGATCTGACTGCGCTATGTATGTATGCTATAGAGAAATGAAATTACTACATTCTATTTCCTATGCAAAAGCCAAATTAATTCAGTTTACCTTATTTCATATTCAAAGAACATTCTCCCAAAATGATTTGGTTTAGTTTAATTAGCTATTCTAAAAATTAATTCTGATCAATTCTTTGAATGGGTTCAAAGCCCATTCTTATTAGTGAGTAGGTATATAAAAACATTGAAATGTATTCAATATAACAAAATCAATAGTGAAATCTATCTAGGTAATTAAAAGCAAGAATTGTTTATCTTAAAATAATATTGGATGTAGGAATATACAGGTAGCAAAACGTTATAACAGTCCAGTAGCTATCTTCACCAGAGTTTGGCCATCACTGACTCAATGACTGAATGTGAAGAAACTTGGTTTACCAACAAAATCTCTCATATGACTGTGCCACTGAGAGTCTGTGGAATAAAACTGCTTTTCATTTGCTCCCTGAGCGTGTCTGATCTCCGCCCAGGGCCTGGAGAGAAGCAAATATGATGATCTGTTTGCTGCCTGCCAGCTGGTTCATTCACAGTTGATCTGTGCAGGGAAGTTCTTTCCATAGAAGGAAGAATAATATTTTTTTTTCCCATTTTCTCTGAGGTTTCTTTAGACACCTGCTAATCTTGCTTTATATGTCACTGTGTCTGTGTCAGCAGATGTCTCACCTGCTTCACCTGCCCTTCTTTTGCAGCCTGATGGGAGAGGAAAGTGTTTGGCCACGGGGACTGCTGCTCTGCAGGCTCACACAGGCTCTCCCACTGCCTGGCATATGATGCACTAATGTATCTGCTTTGGCCCTCTGCACGTCATTCGGGATCAACACAGAAAGCAGGTGCTAAATGGCACTTTTCCTGCTGCTTTTGAGAGGAACTTAACAGAAGTTTCCTCCTTTACCAAATTAATGCAGAAGTCCCTGTAGTCATTTTGCTCAGTGTTTACTTCATGCTGCACAGTCTGATTGATATTTTTGCCCTACAAATTTACTCATAAAGACACATTAGTACTGCATACTGTTCTGCTCACCATAAAATAATATATCACCTGCTTTTAAGAATACTTTGTTTAGAATACTTTGTGCAAAGAACACTTTGTACTCCGGTGGTTTTATTCTTCCTGCTTAAATTTCTCCTTTGAGTGCAATATTTTCAGACTAAACAGAGTAACCTTTTCATTGCTCTAATAGAATTTGAAAATACATAGAAATTACTTATAGCTAGGAGTTCACAAGTGTATTCCTTCTAATATGATGTCTGAGTCCATTATAGCTGTCAGTCTGCAAGATGAACCACGTCATAATGATGTTACTGGTTTTCTAAAAGACATACTTATAAAATAAATTATCTGCTGGAAAAAAGGGTAAGCCATGCAAACCCCTGTGATCAAAATGAACACTTTCCAGTTCATATTTAAAAATTATTTTTATCTTTTGATCAGGAAAAATTTGGATTGGAAAGAGTATTGACACACTTACCTTTTAACTGATTTTGAATTCTTATAATTTCTGGCCAAACTCTAAAGGTGTCATACAAATTTCTGCTAAGGCATGGACCCCTTCCAGAGATATGTGCCTTGTTTTTTTCTCCAAGACACACACATCCCAACATCTATTTAGAAGTATGACCACGTCAACAAGTCTGACTTTTATTCAGTATTCGAGCTGACTCTTACACTACTGAATGTGAAATTCAACATTTTTTATTAAAGCAAAAGATTTGTTGAGACAATAGCAGAGTTTAAGGCGTTGCAGTCATCAGGCTTTTCTGACGTCACCTTGCTTTGTACTCTTTAGGGAGCTGCAACCCTTGATGGCACTTTGAGAATAAAGTAGGATTGGTCCTCATCTGTGTGACTCAGGAAGATGCTTCAAATTCCTTGCCTCAACACTTGGGTTACAGTGATGACTGATCCCTCTTATCTGCTTGTGTTACTGAGTCATACGCTGCAGCTCTACAATAAAGAAGCCTTCAGATACTGAGAAAGTAATTGGATTTTAATTTTTCAGAATGTTTTCTGAATATTTTTCACTCGTGTTGGGACCCAGGCTTTGCCAGGCCTTACATAGCCCCATTTTGAAATCCTGTGTGAGGAAGAGAGAACTCCTAGGTAATGACTGCTGTTAAAAGGTTGAGCCTTCACTCTGCAGTTGTGATGACAGAGATTAAAACAAACCAAGTGAGGAAAGAGGGGAGGAAAGCTCTCCCTCATGATGAGTAAAGGACCAAATTCTCACTGCTCTAACTCCGTTTGGTTGGTTCTCTCTTTCTGGAACACTGTGTCTTCTTCACTGATGTTGCAAGGGGTTTCACCACAGCTGTTCCTTGTTTTTAGCAGAAGACAGTAGCCTTGCTCCAGTGCATGCTTTGCTGGGCACTGGGCTCTGCTCCCTGTGCTGCAGAGGCTGGATGACCCTGCAGACATGCAGGTGTTGAATTCAGTGCCCCATGCAAAGCATGTCTGCTGCAGAGATGCTCAGTCACAGCTGTTAAACTGGCAGCAACTCCAGGCAGATTGTTTTATGGCAAAATTACCCCCTAGCATGTACTTTTGCTTGTGGCTGCTGAAATCTCAAAGTTCTTAATTATTTGTTATTTCTTCCCTCCTCAGAAGAGTTCTTCAGAGCATTACAGGCAACAGTCCTTTCCTGTAGATTCTGTTCAAACTCAGAAGCAATCAGAATGTAGTCATCAAATGTACTGGCTGCAGTCAAATAAAGGTTACAGCAGTCTTTATATACAGTAAGTACTCTAATTTCTTTTATAACTTCTGGATGTACTGAGCTTCAATAATTTGTTTAAAAATAATGAATCCTTGATTCCTTTGGGTAGCACACTGTGGCACAGCTGGTCCAAATGATGTTATCAGTATTAGTCCCAGTTCTGCCATTTTTAATTTTACTGTATTTTAATGCAAATAGTTGTTTCAGAAAGTCTCAGAAGACCTAACTGTGCATGTCTGTAAACCAAAAGAACACCACTGCATCCTGTTTCCTAACAGAGGGCTAGACCAGAGGTAAAGGTTAGCTGCAAGGTTAGTTTGGTTTATTTGGTTAGTTTGAAAGTGATTTGATTATAACAGAAATCTTGCTGTGAAAACTAGGTAGGTGATACAGGAATTAAGGAGACGACATGGGAGGTTTTATAGTTTTACTTTCAGAAACTGCTCGGGGTACATACAAGGCAAAAGCAACAAAACAAACCAGGGTTATTTGAAGATGGAGACTTTTGTTTATTACAAACAGAACTAACCAGATGTTTTATATGAGACAATTGGCAACAAACATTGGAAACCTTTCCTATCATGATTTTTGATGAAGTATAGAGTAGTATAATAAATAGGTATACTTAGACCCAGCAAATTTCAAGAATTATCTCTGCTTCAGGGCTGAAAGGAGCAGAGTGACATTATAAATGTCTGTTTCTAAAAATAGTCACGTGTCTTAATGATTCCTCTTGCAAAATATCTTCATCCTCCCTTCTTTTTTTCTGCCTATTGATAATACTTACATCCAAACAGAGAACGGACTACAAACCTACCTCTGTGGCTACTAAACATAAAACCAAAACTGCTTATTTCAAACCTATCTTTGGCTTAGTTTGGAAAAGATGTGGCATAGGCGTCATCACATTTGCAAGACTAGATGTGGCAGGACAAAATATGAGTCCCAGCAAAGTATTAAATCATGTGTTTAAATATAAGAATTAATTTCATGCTTCGCTGAACTGGAATCAAAACTGGATCTGTATTAGATACTTGCTAGATCAATTCCTTGTATGTTGAGTGTTTGGCTAAACAATATAAAGGCATATATATAAAGATATATATAGTGTTTATATATATATATGTGTGTGTGTGTGTGTAATCTTTATCTTATCTTCTTGCTGACCTGGTAGTTACACCTTCTTTTCCACATTACATAAGCTTCTCTTAGTGTTTGTTCACCATATTAGGCTGAACAGCCCTCTCCTCCACATTCTCTATTGAAAGGTTTGGGGATTTCTTGCACAAGAAAAAAAATCAGCTCAAAACTACTCAAAACCAGGCTATAGTATCATAACAATTTACAGGACATTCTACTGCTGAAAATTATTTTCTGGTTTAGTCATCTTAAGTAGACTTAATTTCTAATGAATGATGACATAAAACTGAAGGAATTATTTTCCTTAATTATCTGCCTCTGTTTCCCAGTTGGTGACCATTATTTGCTCTTGCACAGCTTCTCAGACAGATGACCCCATAAACTTTTCTATGGTGAAATCTTAAGGATTTGTTTAACCCTTAGTGTAACATCAGCCCATATAAATTATTTCAGAAAACATTTTATAAATGTTTCTTCTGCAGTGCCACAGCTTTATATTGTGTTATATGTGCCACGGTTTTGCTTAACTTTATCATCTGCTTGGAAATTTTAATGGAAACAGCTTGTTCATAGCTCAAGACCATTTTTGAAACCACTTTTGAAACTTGACTGTAACATTTGTATGAGTGATGACTATTTCTCTTGGGGAAAAACTGAGTCCTTCTGATGTTTGGTTAACTAATTTTGTTTTTATACCCGCCTGTGAATGCATATAATGGATGAAATTGATTTAATGCATCATGAAAAGTCTTTATTCTAAGCCTCAGCAATAATTGGACCAAGCAATTACTTCATTTTGAGCAGAGGTGATGTCAGTATCTTTTGACCCTTGTTGTGCCCATGTAACCAAAGTCTTCACCCAGATGTCACTTGTAGTTATCATGCTCAAACCTTGGAGTCCTTTCACATGCAGTGGGTTTTGTTCCAAGGGGTGCCTTACTCAGCACAGAGCAAGGATGGGCTAAGGTGGCATCCAGATGGTGCTAGTCATCCCTTCTGTCTGTGCACATTCCTGAGGGAAAGCATAGCAGCCCTGAGGGAGGATAAAAAGACACCATCAGAAAAATGGGTGATGTCTTTTCTCTCCTTGTTGACCCACTCCAAGCAGCAGGAGCTGCAGTGTCACAGAGATGTGGCACTGTCTTGGAGGAGGAAGCTGCTGACTCCCAGAACCAGCTGTGCACCCTCTCCCTACCTTGATGTGTACCAGAGATCTGCCTCCTGCTCTGAGCCTGCACAGATTTATCACCTCCTGACACCCCTCCCAGAATAGCAGTGAAAAAAGAGATTCCTCTGCTTACATGCCACACATAGCACACCAAACCTGGAGAAAGAAGGTTGGTAGAGTAGGTAGGATGTCATTCTGAAAAGGTTTTATTTACCCCAATGTTTCTTTCTGATAGTCATTTTTATGTGTTGCTTTATAATACTGGAATGATGTGAGATCATGATGGGAAAGAGCAGTGTTTGTACATTATGTTAATAAAAATGTTCTGAGATAATGCAGCTCTGGCTTGTTTCTGGTGTTTCTCATATATCCTGTGTATATTATTTATTTGTATATAGCCTAGGCTGAGCAATTTTCTAGGTTTCTTTCTTGGAATGTAGAACAAGATCATGAAAATGACATTTATTTTTTTATTACCTCCTTTTAATGTAACTCAAAAGAATAGTAAAACAAATGATTCACACCTTTTATCTTAGGAACAATATTGCTGAGCAGGGGATGGAAGCGCGGGGATCTGCTGCTCTGCATTAATATTGTAGAAATAATGATTTCACATGCAATGACAGTTTACAAAGGGTTTTCTATAATTTCATCATTGCCATTGATCAAAGAGAATGCTTCAGATGAGCACAACTATTTTAACTGAAGCTTTCAGGGCTGTGAATATGATTTAAAATGAAGTAAGGGAACATTTCTAAAATGAAAGGCAAAAGAAATCCTCACTGAAAAGCAAAGAATCACGCACATTTACTCATTGGAAAAGAAAAATAAAATTACAGAAACTTATATCTATTCTATTGCTAAAGATGAGACTGCCTTTGCTAGCCCCATCTTCTCAGGTATTTGCAATGTCTCAGACTACAGCAGTAAAAAAGGATAGATGAAGCTGGATTGACTAAATGGAAAACCAGAATCTCATAAAAGAACTAAATGTTCTCCAGACAGAGTTGTGAAGTTTCTGTGCTTATGTGTGTAACAGAAAACAGGCTCCAGAATTTGTAGAAAATACCTGGTAGAAAGCTTAACTGGCTTCACTTGGTACAGTGACCTAATCTGTTTTTTGTCAAATCTGTGTTTTCATTTCAAGTTGACATTAAACTTCAACTTGAAAGTGTGGTTGAAGCATATAGAAACTTTGGGTGAGCTAGTGCAGCAGCCAGAGCAACTTTGTGCAACTGGGAGCAAGACCTCGGTCCAGGAGGGTCTGTGACAGCTTCAGGAAAGGCCTCACCGCAAAGGCCTTAATTTTTCTAAATACCCTTGACTGTGAATGAACTCATGGCTGTAAAGCTTTGCTTTAAAAAACTCAGTGAAATTTCTGTAAATTCTCAGTACCGGTCTGATCATATTTCTGCATTTTCTGAGTTCTCCCACTGAATTAATGACCCACAGAGCAACTTTGGACAGCCTAGCTCCAGAGAGATAATAATACTGTCTTTATAAAATCCTGCACTACCTGCCAACTTTCTTGATAAAATGTTTGTGACACATTAAATCTGGGATTCTCCTTTGAAACAGGAAGGACAGGGTACTGGGTTAGGTTTTCCAGCAGTTCTCTGCTTCAGCTTTGCTCTCCATGCCCTGCTTCCAGCGTGGGCTTTGGTGGATCACAGCACTGCACGCCCAGCTGAGTCTGTGCAGTGCTGTGTTCCAGGCACTGCTGCCTCACCCCTGTGATCACCAGGGTGCTGCTTCCACAGCCAAGCACTAAATCTGGACACAGCTCTGGCATCTCAGTGTGGTGATCCTATTGCACCAGATCGTGTTCCTCTGCTCTAAATGAGCAGACACCCCTCACCCTTCAGCTTGACGGGGGTTTTGTGCACCACATGCAGAGCAGAGAGCCTCCAGGCTCCTGCAGACAGACATTGAATGAGGGATGTGCATGGCAGAGCTCTGCTCTCAAAGAACCTGGCCTGCACAACTGTTTCAAGGAAAGCATTACCCGTTTTGGTAATGTCAGATGTCATTTTAACAGAATTTAGAAAGTTTTATGTGGATACACTGAATTTGTCAAAAGTACTTGCTAGCTCTGACTAAAATTCTCATGGCTGGAATATTCACAGTGAAAGGTCAGATCATAAAAAATATTATTGTTCTTCTAACCATCACTTGTCAGAAGCAGATAATGAACATCTGTGTCAAAGAATAAATTATTACAAAAAATAAAATAAAGTCGTAATTTTCACTAACAATTCATTAAGCCAACAGATTATACTTTTGTTGTTTCACTGGTAGGGGTATGGGGTATCAGTCAGGAATAGTAAACCAAATTAATGGTGTCCATTCCTCTTTCTCATGCATGGGAAAGTTAGGAAAGAACATCCTTATTTATTGTTGGAAAGACATTTTTCCAAAACATCGTATTATTCATTCTCAAAATATCAGCCACATTAATTATCTGGAGACATAGAAGAGTTTCACATTCTTTGGATTACTACCTAACATGACATTAACAAGAATGGTTTACTGGTGTTCTGTGGTATAAATATTTTTATTGGTAAGTCATGTAGATTTCAAAATTGAACTGGTTACAGTTCTTTCTTCTTTTCTGAAAAACCCTGTCACACTAACTGTATGCTGGCTAACAGCAAGGAATTCTACAGGACAGAGGGCTTCCTGGGATGCTGCTGGAGGACAGTCTCAGGTGCTGTTTGAGAATAAATCACTATGTGATTTATTCTTAAACTACAAATTTTGGGGTTGGGTACTGCCTGGTTTACAGGCAGATTTGGGTGACCTACCACTGTGGCAGTATGAGTGATGAGGAGACCTGCATTAAAATGGGAGTTGAATAAGAGCTAAGATCTAATACAGATGCTATTGCTGTCAAGAACAGGAATGTTGCACAAAAACTACCAACTATTTGCCCAAAACCGTGATCTTGGTCTGATTCAAGTAACCATTGTTCCTCATGTGGTAAGATCTAAGATTTTACTTCAGTAAGAGTTGTAGTGGTTCAGATGGGAACAGAGAGCATTCTTCCAGGTACTTTTTATTAACTTAAATCTACTTAAAATAATTTCACTCTTCAAAAGATAAATTCTGCAAGGTTTAAGTATGGCAGAAATTAAAATCCTCAGTGATATTATTTTCTGCAATTCACATACTACACTTCCCATTCTGCTCATTCAAGATTTTTTTTTTCTGTTTTAGGCAAGAATACATTTTTGTTTACTGCATCTATATGTATACCAACATGCATTTAAATAAAAAGCAGCTCATCATCCTCTTCTCAGTGCAGGATTTGTAGACATGCATACAGAACCTAAAATAACCCAAAAGACTTTTTTTCCCCCTGGAAATTGTGTGTTGCAAAAAGGTCTTCTTACTGTACTCCACAGAAAATCATCACACTGCAAATCCTTATCCAGCTGTGCATAATGCTGATATACTCACTTGTCTTTATTTGTCAAACATATTGGCAAGAATCTCTGTGTCAATATTTATTAATAAAATCAGCTCCTGTGGAGAGCAGCTGGTCCAGTTTCCCTCCACTTTAGGCATCTGAACCATCCATGCTGCTAATAAAGAGGACTTGAGTTACTCCTTGTTGTTTGATTTTGTTAAATAAATAAATGAATGTGCACATTAAAAACCTTGTAAAAGCCTCACTTTTCTCTTCTGCAATACCAATAATGCAAATTTATTTATACTCTGTTTTTAAATAAAAGTAGGTCTTTGAGGTAGTTTTTTTCTTTGCTATTCTATTATTAACTTGAATATTACTCTACAATACACAGGGTTTTATAAATATTTTCCTCTATCTCATTTGTGCCAGTTACCAGCTCTCCCTCATCCCTATGGGCTCATCATCCTATCAGATTTTTTCTAGTTTGGTTTTTGTTTTCTCTAACCTCTTATCTGCCTTTACATTATCATAATTTCATGGATGATTCCATTTTCCTCGTCTTCCACTATTTTCTCATGAAATTTAGGAATATGTGCATTTGCTGAATTGCAAAACTGAAGGGATCTTATTTCTGTTTCATTCACCAAGATCAAAGATTTTTTAATAATGCTTTGCATTATTGCCTTACTTTTTCTTATCTCTTTTGTCTTTATTGTTTTCTCCTGGACTTTTAGATGTTACCCTAAGTAACTGGAGAAGTCACTATGTGTAGGTTAATGCCCAGCTGAATAATTCTGGATGTAGTGATGATCATTTAGACCCTTTCTCAAGTCTTTGAGGGTGCATTTAATTGATTTTCTAAGGTGCTGGAGAAATGGGATATATTGATCCTGGTATGTGAGTCATGTAGGCTGGCAAACACAGTCCTCATGTTCAAAATCTGATTGCTGTTGAAGTGCCCCTTTATGCTTCATTGAAATTATCTTCCTTTTCCATTTCTTTTCCCAACATTTGCTATGGCTGCCCAAAAATGTAAAAAAGTTTGTCCTTGTATGTGGGTGCATATGGAGGTTATTAATATTCTCTTCAGGGTACTTTTGATACAAATATACCTGCAATCAGTATCTAACAGCTCATCTTTTACAAGAAAGGGCAAATGACAAAATAATGAAAAATTTTCCCTTTTCTCACTGACAGGCCTCAGAATGAATGTAAGGGTTGTGCATGTTCCATCTTTGGCTATTTTTCATCACTGGTCTGCAAATTGGTTTATTGTAATAGGATACTGCTAGATTTATCTTTGCTCTTATTTATTACTGCTTTCATTTTTAAATCTTCTTTCTTTCTGTCAGGGTCCCTTAGTCCTTTAATGTTCATAGAAATAAATGAATGTTGATTCACTGCACTGTGTTTTACCAGGTTTTCTGCTCTCAGGGTAGAATTCAGTGCTGCTAGTCAGCAAGGAGGGTTGTATGTTGGTGAATACTGGCATCTGTAAATGTGCTGGTACATAAATTCTTAAATAAGCTGCCCTTTAACACTTTAAAAGAAAAGAGATGTTCAATATACAAAGCAAATTGTTGTTGCAAATACTGATATTATTATTTGGTCCCAAGTTACTGAGTGTAAAGGAATGTTTCACTCTTCTTTACTGTGCTTCACTCTTCCTTACTGTTTTATTTTGCAGTGTCTGCCTGAGTTAACTTGATGAAATCTGTCTATTATTCATAAAAGACTGACATTTCAAAACCCTTGCTTTGAGACATAAGTCACCTGAATTATTAACCCAGAAGCACAAGTTAAAAGTGTCCTTTCAAAAAGGACATCCTATTTAACATAATGGGAAACAAAGAATTAATTATAAGGAGCAACAAAAAATATAAAAGTGTCATCATTCTGTTTCTATCCACCTGAGTTATGTGCACCTTTATCAGGTCCATATTTAGTGTGAACAGAGAAATGCACATAATTCTGTGCTCTTTCCCTCAGATATCTTGGTTTGCACAAATCTGATTGCTTTTGGGCTGTCTTTGGAATTTCTGAAGAGCTATGTGAAACAAAACAAAATCCCACAGTCGACTATTATAGCTGAGATAACGTAGCATTAAACATTCTTTGGTATGAAGATTCATCATCCAGATGTAAATGTGGCTGTGAAAATTTTTGGTGCTCAGTGGCAAAGTGCTAGGTACAGAGCTAACACCAAAGAGACTAGCTATTAGAGGGTTGCTACAGCACTTAACTTAGTGTGTTCTAGCCTTCAAATGTTGCAGAAAGAAATACAGATCCTGGAGTTAGCTCCTGGGGACAAGCATAATGTGGTTATTTTACTGGAGGTTAAGAGGTGGCTTATAAACTCTACTTCTTTACAACATCCCTGAGAATTTCCTGAAATGCAAGGGGCCACAGCTAGATCTAGATCAGCTCTACTCAACAGACTAGCCTGTTCTGGATCTTTCTTTGTTTATTGCATGCATCACTGACAGGAAACATGTCTGAAGAGATCAGGCTCTGTATCATGTGCTTGGCATGCAGGTGGTTGGTTTAATAGCCACATCAGCTTCCTGTTGGTGCATGTGTTGCATTCAGATTTTCTAATGTGTTTATCAAATAAGTCCCGAAGACTAGTCCCCTGAATGTGTTCAGACATAGTGAATCCCTCCTGGAAGGATTGCTTCTCATGGAGTCTCAGTTATTTACCATGCACACTGCTTTAAATGCATAGCTACTTATTTGCAGGAGATGAAGATGTAGGTAAGTATCTCCACCCTCCTGCCAAACCTGCCGTAATCGGCTCATGGGTTTCTTTGGGACATAACAAAGTAGAGACATGATACTCCACTCCTCCTCTCTTAGCAATCAGATCTCTGAAAAAGCATTGGCTCTCTGGCAGAGAGCTCTGGAAGAGATGGCAACTCTTTTAGGCCACTTTTCTTAGAACACAAGCACTGAAGTGTAAGAAATCAAGCAAGGAAGGCCAGAATCCAGATAAGCCATTCCTGGCAGTCCTTACAGCCAGCTTGGATGGAGCCCTTACCAACCTGATCTAGTGAGTGGCATCTCTGCCCATGGCACTAGGTGGTCTTTAAGGCCCCTTTCAACCCACAACAGTCTGTGATTCTATGATCTGTACCAAGACAGATCATATTTATTACTTTTTCCAAAAGTGCAATCTGAGATGTCTTTCTTCTTCTTCTTCCCCTCAGAGTCCTTCTGGACTGCAAAGCTGGCTGCCAGCTCTGCAGGGAATCTTGAGTGTTCCATGCTCCATGCTTCTGGGATGGCTGAACATCCAGCAATGTCTGAACCCAAATATTCACCAGATCCCACAGGGGACCTCCTTGGCACATGACCCACTTTAGCCACATTGGGAGGGATGTCCATGCTAGTTTGGGAGCTGGTGTGGAACAGGGAATCCTCTCCTGGGTCCTGCAAAAATAACTGAGATCCTGTATTCTATCTCCCATGGAGATAGAATTTCAAAACAACCTGGGAGTTCCTGTCTATGCTCACCCTTTGGTCTGAGCCACCAGAGTATCCCAGACAAAGAGAGAGAGTTTTCCAGGATTCAGAGGCCTCTAGTTCTTCACAAAAAACATAGTGGACACTTTTTAGTTTCAGCTGTAAGTAATTGCATATTATTCATGTGCATACATATTATTTATACTCATTATTAAAGGCAATAATATGCATATTGCATATATTTCTTTGTGTATCTCATGTATACTCTGTTATGAGATACTCAAACTTTAGATTTCTGGAAAAACAGAATAGAAATGTCTGTATAATTTTTAATTGAGTATCTGAAAGAAGAGTCTTCAGTTTCTAATTAAGAAGTCGGAAACTTACTCTGGCTTATTAATGGTTCCAACTTCACTTACTGGACATTCCTTGCCTATGTCTCATCTTCAGCTTTATCTATGTTATTTTTAATAGGCTACATATGGTCTTATTTTTCCTTCCACTTCAGCCAAAGGATAACAAGATAAGGCTTTAACTACCTTTTCAAGAATTAAAGAAATCACAGCTTGTTGCACTATGCACCTTACTGTCAAGGTAAGACTTTTGGAGCAGCTGTAAGGGCCTCTTTACTGTATAAAAGATTATTTTATACTATAAAGATTTCTGATTTGATTTGTGTCAAAATGTGTCTGCAGAACCTCAGAAGAGGGTGATACAGAAGCTTTACAAGCTTTTAGTTGCATGGAAACCAGCCTAATCACCTAATTTAAGAAAACAGCAAAAGATAAGGAACACCTGTAGACAGTCACAGCTAGGACAGATTTAGGGTGGACATTCCAGAATTGTAAAGCAGTATGAAAGGAACTGCATTTCTTCTGAGTGGGAGGTGAAGAGAGTAGTATAGAAAATATGGTTTGTAAAAGAAGGTAAATTCACTGCCACAGACACACACTGCAAGCCTTCAAAGCAAGGGTTCTGAATTTGTTGTACAGAGCACTGGGGAGCTGGGTAAGGTCTAAACACAAAGATGAGAGGGTGAGTCTGATGCTGTATGGAAAAAAAAAAAAGAATTCTTAGCATGAATCTCTGGAAAATGTATCACTTCACAGGACTAAAATAGCTAAATAAACTAGCCTTCATCATAATCACAAGGCCTGGAGTAATTTCAGAGGTGATTTTATGATAATGTAAACAGGTTTCTGATACTGTATGAGCTAGCAAGGATGGTGAAGTTCATACTGCAAGTCACATATGTTAATTTGGAATAATTTGAATTATTCCTTTTAATATGGTCATATGGTGAGGTGTTTTGGATTTGCCTTAAAAATCCCAGGAGAAATTTGCATATTCTTACCTGTCTGTAGAGCTTATGAATAACCATACATTGCATCTATTTTGTGTTGTAGGGTGACAAGGTATGGCCTCAGCAGTAGCCGTAGGTACTCTCTGACTTGGAACACCCAGACTTCTAAATCAGTCTGCCTTCAGGTCCATATGATGCTGACACTAGGATACAAGTGTGGAGACTGGAGACTCCAATTAGATGCAGTACAGTTGCAGAAAGATGCTTGACCTGGCATGCTGTATTTTTTTCCATTTTGGAAGCTGCTGTCTGTGTAGGGAATTGCAGACCTGTACTAACACAATGAAATGGTTTTTCCATAAAAGCAAAAAGCAAAGAAGGATCTCTCAGGGAGTGTGCAGTGTGCTTTCACATCAGGGCTATGAGCAGGTGACACAGGGAAAAAAAGCAGTGAATGAAAGGACTCGGATGGCTAGCAGAGCCTCTCATTGATTAAATAGTAGGATGAGAACAGGGATGTTTGTCTAAGGACTGTTGTACAAATGCTTTCCAGAGCTCTTGCTCCTCTGAAAGAGCCAATTGAAATATCTCTTGGGATTACTTAATTTGTGCCGACTTTGCCATAAGGATTTCTTGTATTTTTCCACCCAGTGTCTCTCTGTCCTTCCTTTGCCTCCCTTGGCAAAGCACCAGAGACATGGGGTATGGTGACCATGACATACTAGACCAGAGGCATTGGAGCAAGACAACAGAGAGGGAACTTAAAAACATAATTGCACAAGCTTCACATTTTAAAATACTCAATGAATTTTATTGCTGTAAAATGCTGCTGCAGAATAATGACTGATTAATTCAGTAACTATAGTCCAGAATTGACCAAATCCACTACCACAGCTGTAAAATATGCAGTGCACCAGAGCTCTGTAATTCTAACACATCCAATTCAATGCACAACCCCTCTATCTGAGAGATTTTTTGTCAGACCCTAAATCCTTCCACCTCGGAAAGGTATAATGACTTTAGGGAACAGTTAGAAGTAAAAGGCTCCTGACCAGTGATGTTTCACTTATGGTGAAAGATTTCTTCGTGGAGGAGAGTTCTCCTGGAGTTAGGTCTGAGAAGCCATATAAAGAGCTTCAGTTAGGAGGCAGAGAAAGCAGGAGCTTTCAGGAGGGATTTTCCATTTCCGTTTTGGTAGACACAGAGAGAGAGAGAAAGCAAATTGGAATGTGTGTGCAGAGAAAGTAACAGCCAAGATCAGCTGGGAATGCCTATTGCTTGTGCAAATGGAAATAAATTAGCTGGTAAAGAATGGTCCTGCTGCTTAGAATTTAGGATTTTTTTCTTTTCTTCTTTGGGAAAAACAACAATTTCTTTCTAAGAAATTGCAAGAACAAGGACACACGAGCAAGATCCCCAGATTCTTAAAAATGCCAGTTCATATGTCTTAGCTACAAGTTTTTTGTTAAAATCTATTGGCAGGTTTGGGCTATGAGCGGAGATTTTCCCCAAGATTAGGCAAGTAGGTGTCATGGTATGTTTCTTTCTTAGTAAACTAATTCTGTAACTTGTAGTCTGGCTTGCTCTCAAGTATCACATAGGAAAATGTTGCTTGTCAAAACACAGATAAATACACTTCAAGATCTCAAGAACCACTCTTTCCCTGTAACCTTTTTCTCCTCTCATCCACTCCTTCTTGAGATTTTGTGAAATGGTTTTGCAAGAAAAGAATATTTCATTTCAGTTTAACTGTTTTTAAGACTACCTCCTCCACATTAGTGGAGGAGCCAGCTGTCTGCCAGGTGGTGGAATGCTTGGTACCTTCGCTGCCCTGAGGAGCAGGGCCCTGGCTCAGCTCTGAAGCTCTCCAGCTCCCTGTGCCAGGCAGACTGCATTTCACTTCACTCTGCAGAGACCTGGCTGCAGCCAGGACTCCTTAGCAAGATGATTCCTCAAGAGTCCTCTTCCCAAGCTGAAAGGAGTAGAGCTGGAAAATCAAGGAGAGACATTGACTTTGATTTTCCAGGGACCCATCCTCCTCCCCTAAGCAAGCTGCTGCAGTAAATGCCTTTCTTTTTGTCTCAGAGCTGAGCAGGGGAACTACTCCCACTTGAAAATCCATTCCTGGACCTTGATGGCACCCCATTAAGCAATATGGGAGACCAGGGAATAGCGACATCGTGACTGTGTTTTGGGACCAACTAAGGAATAATGTCACTACAGCCACTGTGCTACTGCTGTTTCCCCTAATGGCCTACTGATTTAATAATGTTAATGGTCTTCTACCTAAAATAGGACTTACTGGAATTTAAGTCAGTTTCTGCTCAAGATGTATAGGCTATGTTTTGGCCACTATACAGGAATTAATGGTGGTGGCCTTCAAATACATTCTTAAAAGGGTTGTTCAAATTTTGCTTTTATAGATGAATAATACAAGAAAGAGTACATCTAAAACAATGTGTTTCAAAAGTTAATGTCTTAAAAATGGAGGATCACAATTCCTTCAAAGCATTTTATGATTTTGGCTATCATTATGAAACATCCAGGCAGTGTAAAAGAAGCAAGAGATATTCCTATGCCTTGATTGCACACCAAGGTGACACCATTTTATTTCCCTACTTTGTTTAACTTTCTGCTTTCTGCTTGCAACAGTTAGTCTGACAATGTAAGGTTTCTCTATTAACTTGCAAAGCACATTAATAATATATTTCAATCACAATATATGCACTCAAAATATATATGTAAATTAGTTTTGCATCAAAGTGACAAGCCTCCTGCAATTATGTACAAAAAGCTACTAAATCCAAAATCTCAGTAGCACTGGTTTCCATCTCTATAGAAATTACTTTGCTGTAGTACTCTACTGAAACAAAACATAAAATTTAATACGCAAAGCTAAAAACAATTTTAAATTGTGTGTGAACTGAAACAGCATATGTTAAATTACTTTACTCTCCTTCACTCCATATCTGTATTTATTACCTTCACAATTTTCTGCTGTCTAAATTGATTTTTGGTGATGGAAAAAATTGCATTTGCTTAATTATGTTGAGAACCACTTCTGGTTTTTAGAGTAAGGCAAATGATTTGACATGACCCTTTGTGCTGTTTGCTTTCTGTTTTTCCTAGAGTCCTCAGTACTTGACAGTACTGTGGAACAGATGTCTAGTAGCAATTAAATAACTGCTGTACTTTACAAACTGCAAAGGCAAGTAGCAAACCATTCAAAGATTTCCTAGTCTTATATTTATATTTCAGTTCTACTGTAATACGCTATGTATTTTTTAAACAGAAACGGTTTGGTCAATCACTTTCTTATTTATTATTGCAAGGAATGAAAAAAAAATCAGCCCTGCTGTGTATGGTTCATCATTTAGCTGTGAGTGGTTAAATTATACAGGCAAGACTGCTAAGTATAACCCTCACAGTCTAAAAGCCTTTTGCAGACAGCATTTCTGTGTTAAAAATTATGATTGTAGCTCCTTCAGTTGAATATTACTGGAATTACTGGTCCAGATCATAAAAAATACTTAGGAAACATGACCATTGACCACAGGAAGAATGGATTTTTGAACTGCAAGTCTAATGCAGTGAAAAAAAAAAAAAGAAAACTCTTTTTTTTTCCTAAGAGATTTTTAGATAGGATTGTTCCACAGCAGATGTTATCAAAAAGCTCAGTCCAGAGAGTTTTCAGAGAGGTCCTGGAAGCCTGTTAAAGATGGCTCTCATATTTGAATTTGGCAATTTCTCATTGTATTTATTGCTGTCTCCCTAAGAGTCAGAATTCTGCTCTTGTCTCTCTGTTGCACCCTCCCCCAGCCTTACCCTGCCCCTTGGCAGTGCCATGCTCAGGGGATGGTGTACCCTGGATGCACATCTGGCCCTTCCTTAGCCTCCCCTTGTTTCCGTGTTTGCCTGGCTGGCTGGATGCTGTTTTGCATTGCTGTCAGAAGAATATACACTTTGTGCTTGCATGGGTGTGTTCTTGCCAATCACCAGTGTTTTGGGATTAGCTGCTTCTAAATGAGATGCCTGCAGTGTGACATGACACCCCTTGTGTGCACTAGACTCCAGGGGATGCCATGTATTTACCTGGGATGGGGTCCTGCCTGATGCTCAGGATCCCATCCAAGAGAGACTGGTTTAGGTGGGGCTGTTTGATGAGCACTGTCATAGGAAAGTCAGGACCTTCTATGGTCTATGGAGAGAGAAAAGCAGATGCGATGCAGAAAATATGGGAGTGCCTGGCCACAGGCTGACTTTTACTGTGGCAATGCTGAATTTTGTGATGAGAAGGGGGACAGATGTGTGATGTGTGACGTGTGCTTTGTCCACACATGTATGGTATCTCAATACTGTTGCTTCTTCTCTGCGGTCTTCCCTTGGCTCTTTTCTGTCTCATTACCCAAATCTCCTGCTTTTCCTTCCCCAAATCTGGAAATACTAGTGAACCTTGGTACTGAGCATGTGTAAACAAAAACCAATCCCCTCCCCCCAAAAAATTATAATGAACAGCATAAACCATATTACTGTTGCTGTTTTATTTTAATCTTTAATAATAAAGATAACAACAACCTAAATCTGCTGTAATGAGGAATGGAAAGTATTTCTGGGATATGCTTATGTTTTCTTAAACAAAGAACATGGTGGTATCCTGAAGACAAGCAGTGTTATGCAGAGCAGATGATGCCTGTGCATATATTCAGAGTGGAACTGTAACAATCTCATTTGCCATGTGTAAGACATTTTTTAAAACCTTTCAGGAGTCTGTAACATAAAATCCCATAGAGATGGGAGGCAGGGTTTACCTGCAAAATTAAGATTTTGGCTATTAACATGGTTTGTGATTCAATATTAATATCTTCTGTGTTTCTACTAAAAATATAGATTTGTGTCTCCATGGCCTGACATTAGACAATATCTAGACAAATTTTTATAATCTGATTAACTTTCTCTCATATAATGTCTGAAATTTGATGTTTATACCATATTAAATTTTGAGTGAATTGCAGCCTGTCATAGTTCAGCTGTATTTGCTTATCTGGTAGCTTCTTTGTAAGATAAATATAATAATTTTTTGTTGCTTCTAATAAAACCTTTAAATTCCACTTTTTGTGTTTCTAGGTGAGTAGCTGTTTTTGTCTGGGCTGAGGAGAGAAAGGGAATGCTGAGGAAGTCTTGGAGCCTGAATAATTCTGAAGTCCTGAAGCAGGTGAAGGAAGGCCTGGGCTAGCTCAGGTATCTTGCTTGGTGCAGCATGACCAGGAGGAACAAAGGCCATGGGACCAGCTCTTCCCAATGTATGGGTTAACAGGATGGTAACTGGTGTGCTGCTGCTTGTAGGACTTGGGGAAAAGGATGAGGAGGAGCAGGTAAATAGTCCATGTCACTTCCTTGGAGCATCCATCAGCATTTCAGATTTCAATGTTCTGCTTGTCTCCCTTCTGCCAAAGGTCTGTTGGGAGTTTGCTGTACAAGGAAGATGAGAGAAGAAATTCAGCATTGTAACTCTTGCTGTGTAATTGAGGCTGGACATGGGAGTGGCTGAGGTGAAAGACATGAGCTCTGTCTGGATTCACTTCACTGGATGAAACTCTTTTCAGAATAAAACATGACTGATTCTTTGTCTTTGTCTGCACTTGTCTTTGTGCAGATGCTGCTGTAAAACTGCAAACTGCAAAATGATCCTCTTTCTTGCATGATGACACCTTGTTTGGTTTTGTGAGCCTGGTTATCTTCTTAGGGATTTTTTTTCCCCATTCAGACAGTCTGACTCTCAGGAGCCCACCTTTCCCAGTGGTGTCCATCCTCATTTACCTTCTGTCCCTTGGTATTGTGCATGGACAGAGGCATGCACAGAGTGTCTGGTTTTTGTTGCATGCCCATCTCTTGGCAGTCTGAGAACACCCTGCTGCTCTCGGTCGTGCCCTCAGGGCACTTGCCACAACCTTGCCCAGTGTGTAGACCCCTGCAGGGAAGTCCCCAATTTTAGTACAGTCAGTACAGTCTTAGTCACTCAAGCAAAACTGCAAGAAAGAGGCTTACCTTAGAATGTGAGTAAGCACATTGCTCCTAGATGTAGTTGGGACTGCAGGAGGCACTATTTGAGAAAGACGACCTCTGAGAAGGTGTCCCAATGGCTGAGGCAGGCAATTGGAAAGCAAGTGAAGAGATGGTCAACTGGGGTGAACACCAGAAGCAAGGAGTGTGTCTGTAGCCTTCAGAATGAGAGTTTCTACTCTGCATTACAATACTGAACTCAGAAATATCTCAGTAAATCTTCATGCCTCAGTTCAAATACCGCCACCTTTATGAGAAAGCTCCCTTCTCCCTTGAATCAGGCTCAATATTTCTCTGATGATTTAAGGAAGTGATCAGTGCTCCAATGATTGTGTGAATTTTTAATATTGTGAGATTTTTCTGCAATGGCATCTGTTTTTAAACTGTATTGGTCATACGTTTTACAGGAAAGCAGCATTCCGTAGGTATCTGTTCCATTCAGACACACTTTTTGTGTTGCAAGCTTTGATAATTCCTGTTTTCTAGGTGATTTACATGCAGTTTGTCAAGTTACTGGATTGTCCAAAGGGAAAATATGTAAGAAGGCTCTTTTGAGAATACAGTTTTACAGCTGACCTAACAATCTAAGACTGCTCCTGCTACTGTAAGTGGGAGATCCTTGGCTAGAAGGGGTGGGGAGGGTGATGCTGCCCCTTTTGATGGCAGATCAAATATGGTTTCATAATTTCTCTAAACTTAAGTGTGCAGATGAGAAGAGCAGCCTTACCTTCTTTGGCCTGGTTTATTCCAGCATTCACAGTCAAAGCCTGACGAGATGTTTTCAACATTGTGCTCTGTAGACATAACAGTAAGGTGCACAACTAGTCTTTGTTATTTCTTTCTTCTGGGACTTCAGGTAGATTTTCATGTTATTAGAAACATTATACTAGTTATAATATCTTGATAGTTTTCTGCCCTGGTCTGTGCCTCAGGGGTTATTTTCTGAACAAAATTCTGCATGACAGAGTGTTCTTTTACCTGTGTGTTATTTATCACACATGATGGAGTTCCTGTTAAGTTAGGTGCACTAGTATGCCACTTAATAGACTACAACCATTTCTTTTCTTTCCCCCTCTAAGAGCAGCTTTTACTTCTATCTTGTGCATCAAAAATCCTATGCTAGGTATTAGGGCTATGTGATGAGAGCAGACTGTAGCCATATGAACATTGTTGTATTTTATGTGTGAAATAGTCTTTTTTTAAACTATATTAATATTCTACTCTTCAGAATTTGAAATTCTGACTGAGTGGCAAAATAGGGCAGCCAAAACTTCCTTCTTGCAACTGTCTATTTTTGGATTTACAGAGGCAAAAGTACTTAATACTTGTCTATATTTCTTTCAGATGAAGGTTTACATGATTGCCTTTTTAAAATTTTCTTAATAAAGTTATTCTTGAAAATGTGTTTCATATATTGAGTTTGTATACTCTTCATTTTTTTCCAAACTGTGTTGGTTTCTCACTATTTTCCTGGAAAAAAATTACTAGAGCCAAAGCTAAAGCAGAAGAGGAGAGACAAGTTAAATATTAGCTGTTACAAAATACTTGATTTAAAGAGGAAAGTGTTTATATTTTATAAGGCATGATTAAATTTCTTGTGATTCATTTTCAGCCTGGAGCTTTTTAACCAGACTGATGATTAGTCTGTCTGAATGCCTTCAGTCTTCTTAGAGGATAAAATATCAACTCTAACAGAAGTGATACAGGTCATCTGGAGCCATCCTCCTGTGCCACAGAAGGACACATTCTGTGTTAAACAGAGACTAGTTTTATTGCATTGCCACAAACACAAGCTAAAGCTTTATTAAAAGAGAAAAAAACTCATTTGTAAATAAGTTCATATTTTAATAGTCTGTTAGGTTTGGAATGAAAAATTACCTTTCTTTCTTTCTTTCTTTCTTTCTTTCTTTCTTTCTTTCTTTCTTTCTTTCTTTCTTTCTTTCTTTCTTTCTTTCTTTCTTTCTTTCTTTCTCTTTCTTTCTGTATGTCTTTCTTTCTGTATGTCTTTCTGTATGTCTTTCTGTATGTCTTTCTGTATGTCTTTCTTTCTTTCTGTATGTCTTTCTTTCTGTATGTCTTTCTTTCTGTATGTCTTTCTTTCTTTCTGTATGTCTTTCTTTCTTTCTGTATGTCTTTCTTTCTGTATGTCTTTCTTTCTTTCTTTCTGTATGTCTTTCTTTCTTTCTGCATGTCTTTCTTTCTGTATGTCTTTCTTTCTGTATGTCTTTTTTCATGGAGTTTCTGCTAATCTAATTCCAAGCACTTCAATAGAACAAGCATTTGAGAGAAGTTTTTGGCACCAAGCTGATTAGCAAGGAGTAGTATTTCAGGTATAGCAAAGGGACAACAAATGCAAGTCTAAAATTCCCTTCTAGGTGAAGAGCCTTTCCCTACTAATTTAGTATTTTCCTGCTAATGAGGAACTAAGGGCTTTCTGCACATCTAATTTTTCAGCCTGTAAGTCCATTAATCATAACGATCCCAAGAAACTGACAATGAAAACAGGGAATGCCTGTGTTCTGTTACCAATCACGCCTTACTTTAGAGATTGTAAGCTTGTTTATAAACCTTGTTAAGGACATTCACAGAGGTGCACAGAGTTAAACAACCACAGTTATTTCCAATGGCCCAAAGCTTTTTTCCTCCATAGATTGTCACAATTGTCTGAAGATTTAAGCGCTGGGCCACAATAAACTACTAAAATTTTGGGAACGCATGGCTGTTAGTTCTGTGTGGTGGTCACTAGACAAGCAGTTCTTACCTGCATTGCCAGTGGCTACAATTTGCAGATGCTGGACTGGACAGGGAAATCACTATGACAGTTATAAACCAGAAGGAATATCTTGTATATTCAGCCTGAAAGGCAGCCTAGATATGTGCAAGATGAATCTGTTCCACTCTGAGTACCATTCTTAACTTCCAAAAATATGAGTTTGTGCATCTTCTGATAGCCATCCTAGTTTATAAACTTTCTATTATGTGGATGAGGTTCCATGACTGTGCTGTCCAAATATGCTGAGACATTTTGCCAGAATTACAGGCTGTTGGGATGAGGAGTCATCTCCCTTTCTCATCCCTATGCATCTTCTTTCTTTTACATAGAAATTATTTGCACAATGTCCATGGTATGCCTATTTGTCTGACATGCAATGTGAAATGACACCTTATTTTTATTACGAGTAATTTATGTTTTACAGCACATGCACATAATGAACTGTAGTTTTACTCTGTATTAGTATTGACTTTCCATAGTAGAGGCTTCTCCAGATGAGCCCATAGCCGACCTAGTACAGTAGGATGTGTACTTTTGACAAAATATTACAGAATTTCAGAGTTGCAAAGACATTAGTACCTGGTGCAACAAAGATTATTTGGTCTTGAGATCACATAAATTCCCTTACTGAGGGCATATCAAGGAAATTAATTGAATGGTATGTAACTATCAATAAATATAGCAGTGGTGGGAAGAAAAAACAGAAGGCCCTTCTTAGGAATATAAGTTTCTGAGGGAGACAATAATTTTCAATAGAGAGTCAGCATTAAACTGATGTTAATTCCAAAGTGAAGGACTGTATACAGTGGATTAAATCACAGGTCTCAGCTTTAATTCACAGTTACGAATTTGTAGTAATATAATTGGTGTATGCAATCACATAATGTAGAATTGCAGTTTTATAAAACTTTCTTCCTTTGCTTTAATTAGGAAATATAGGGAAAAGACTCTGTTCTGCCTGAGGCTGTAAGTCTTCTCTCCAAAAGGGTTGTGTCTCAAAATTCAAGGTCTCTCAAGCAGGTATTAGCTCTCATCTCTCGGTACAGAGAACTTTGGCCATGCTTTTTACAGTAGACTTCTACCTTCTCCTCGTGACCATGTTATTTTTTCAAAATAACAATTTGAAAATTGTTATGCCCAGGCTGCAGGTCCCTACATTAAAGCATAGCTGATGATGTACAGAACCCCTAACCTTGGGGTCACTGGAATTTGTGACAGGAACTTAAGAAAAGAGGATACAACTGTTCAGTCATCCCGGATTCAGGGAGGAGAAGGCCCTGTCTCTCAAACAAGGTTTTAGTCTTATAAATCTTCCTAGAAAACTATTAGGTTAACAGTTAGAAACAGTCAAAAACCCACTTATATATTATGTTGTGTTGTCTTTAATAACTGGGATTTTTGCAGTCAATGAAGGCAACTGGGACAAAAATTACTAGGACAAATGAGCAGACCAAAGCAGAAGGATAAGTTATTTTAATCTATTTTCATAATATACCTTATTATCTGGATATCACAGACTGTTGATCTGCATGAACTCCTGTTGCACTTTCACACAGGAGAGTGGAAGTGGTACGTGTGTAACTTGACGTGACACGTGAACCTACTACTTCTAAATGAACTGCATGTGTTAGTACTGACAAAAATTAATTAGAAGTCTTTAGGCAGAAGGAGAGATCTGGAGATATCTGATCCAACTCACCTGGTCAGGCTGGGTCACCTAGAGCAAGTTGCCAGAGACTGTGTCCAGTCACAGACTGAACGTCTTCAAGGATGACAACTCCACCACCTCTTTGAGTAACCAGTTCGATCACTCTTACAGTAAAAAGTGTTTTCTTTTTTTCAGAACATATACAGATTGCAGATCTTGGTGTCATGTCATGGGTTTCTCTGTGTTTTGTGTGTGTTTTGCTACAGTGCCTTTGTTTTGTATCCAGTTGCATAGATGTTTGAAATATAAACACTTATGACTGAGCTATATTTAGCTTTGGCATGTGTTCTCCTGTTGTAAGTCATCAGGTAACTGTTCCACTAGCAGATAGGACAGGGAACAGATAGTAGGACAAAAGGCTCTCAGAGGTTTTGTGCACAATAGGTAACTTACCACCTCATTTCCAAACTTCTATCATTCATTTGCCTGGAGATTGGTGGTGTGTGTGTGTATATATATATATATATGTATATGATCTCAATTCCACATTTCTTTCGCCCCTTAAAGTTTCAAGTTAGTTAATCGTACTTAGTTTTGGTTTCCTGCCCTTTTGAAAATAATGTACATAGAAATGATAGCTGTGTCAGAATTGAATAGAGATAAAAATGCTTATCCTGCGTGCTTGGTTTTCTGTGTTGACTTGAGAAATTCAGTTGTGGTGTGCTCATTTTGTTTCTGACACTGCCAGCTCAGTACAGGCAGGTAGCCAGGGGGCTCAATTCCTTTGAAAAGCCAGGTAAAATTCAAGCAGGAAACAAGGTAATAATTATTTCTTCAAATGACTAGATCTCATAATTTTCTTAGCCAACTTTCTGAACTCCCACATCAGCATCATTGGTCTTGGAACAACAACACAATGTTTTCTTGAGTCATTCTATACTGGCAAAATTTAGAGCATTTAGCTATGTTTTATTTTAGACACCAAAATGGTCCTTCATGCCAGAAGTGTGGTATCAGATTTACCATCTGTGCTGAGACTGTTGAGAATATGGATTGACCTTTGGTTTGAAGGTCATGTGGAAGCAAAGTGGACTTAGTGCCTCACATATTTCACAAAAGCTGCAAGTACCGTGTTCTCAAATACTCAGATGCAAATATGAAAATGAATTGCTGTCTACTGCAGGGTTTGAAAGGGTGGTGCAGGTCCCATGAAGGATATGAGAGCTCTTTGTTTGTTTCTGGTGTCACAAAATGGAAAGCGTGCATCAAAAAGGTTTTCTACATAAGTAAAAGAGAACTAGACATACCTCAAGACAGCAGTATAGTACAAGTGCCCAGGGTATTCTACCTTTTGCTTTTGACATCTGGAGAAGCAAGCAGAACCACCAGGTCTGACAGGCACCAACACTGAACACTGTGTGAACTGACAACTTTAACACAGTCATGGATGAATGAGAACAGGAATGATCCATCATTTCCAAAGTTTCCTTTAAACCTTGTGAAATTTCATTCTGTCATCTCTGATCACAAACTTTAGAGCAGGATGCCCCCAAAGCAGTTGAGGAAGTGTGCAAGGGAGAAGGGGAGAACACAGTCCTGTTCAGTGGATTAGGTTGATTCTAGAGCTGCAGGTGATGTACTTAGCATGTGAAGCTCTAATTTCACCAAAGGAAGTAAGCATGAGAGGCATCAGGAAGAGCCAAACCCACAGCTTCAACCAAATCAGCTGAAAAGATGACTTGCATGCCAGCCCTGATGGCAAAAGGGTAACATTTGCTGCATTCTTGGCTGGACAGAGGCAGAACCCCAGGTGACAAAAAGAAGTGTC
This sequence comes from Passer domesticus, assembly GCF_036417665.1. Classification (NCBI taxonomy): domain Eukaryota; kingdom Metazoa; phylum Chordata; class Aves; order Passeriformes; family Passeridae; genus Passer; species Passer domesticus. The sequence goes on along the minus strand of NC_087478.1, from coordinate 31,326,098 downwards.
ATTGCATCCAGGTCCCAAGTGCTTCTGCAAGACAATTCAGGAACATCTGAAAGAATGTGTGGGTTTATTGTGGTTTATTTTACCATTGTTCCTCCACCCCATGGAAGGACAGTTTCTCTGATTGATCTACTGGTGCTGGGTGCTGTCTGGGGAGAAGGATCACCCAGCTCTTCCCCCTCAGCACAATGCAATCTTTCTGCCTTTGGATGGACTTTTGGGTGAGAGTTTCCATCTCCAGGTGCACAGGAGCCCTGATGTTTTGTGAGATGCTCTTTACTGAGACCTCTGCATATATTCTCTGCATTTTGTGATTTAAACAAATCACAAATGTTCCATACCTAAGATTTGAGGTGGGAAATGTCTTCTTCTGGCAATGGTGCTAGCCACAGCTTAAGCCCCAATTTCTTTGGGACAAGTATGAGGGCCAGATCTTGTGCATTCTATCTCCAAATATGTTAGTGATCCTGTTTATCACTTGTTTCTTGGATCCCAGCTAACTGCACAGGGAAATCTTTTACACTGACTGAGGGCAGAAGAGGGAAATGGGTGATTTAGTCGGGAACTGTAGGCCAAGGAATGACAAGGAGGGAGACATTCATGTTTGCAGTTTCTACTGTATAGCATAAAACTGAAGGTTACTTCATTTCTGGTGGTGGAGGAGAAGACTATTTCAGTAGAAGAAAATGTAAGCATTTGCATGTGAAACTATCTGCACTTGTGTTAAATTCTCTTCGGTAACCATTATGTGTTTGGTATTATTAATATGAAATTTTAATTAAAATCTCCTAAGTCATAACTGTTAATAGTCTAGAATAGTATAGAAACTCCAGGTGCATTTCCAACTCCAGGAACCTGGATTAGAGGTGCTCATGCAGAACTGGAAGATGACCAGGAATACAGGTAGGGGAACTAAAATAATAGTGCTTGTCTATAAAGTTATTTGGATAATGGATGGTTCTGCCTTCCATTACTGTGACAGTTATCAACCTTTATAACACAGCATGTGGACGTCAGTGAATCTGTTGGAATTGACGGAAAGCAGAAACCTGTGTAAGAATTTAGGACATGGCAAGCATTGGCTTTGCTATATTTATTGATGCAGAAAGAGGTTTCTACAAACAAAAAACATATTTCATCTTAGTCTTTCTCCACCTAAAGTACCAGCAAATACTTTATTCCAAAGTATGAGGGTAAAATTAATTTAAATAGCACTGGCTTGAAGCATTTCAGTTTATTTTAATGCTGAGAGGCTATCATAATCCTACTTAAACAGCAAGGGAAGAACATGAGATGTTGTGTTCTTGGAATAAGTATCTTCTCTCTCGTCTGGCAGAGTTTCTTCCTGTGAACTGAGTCCTGCACACATTTCCATGACCAATGTGTCAAGCAGAAGAGAAGAGAAAGTGACTGTGTCTTGTAAGCTTGTGCACTTGACCTTCACCTGTCATTCACAAAGTATTCTTTCTTTCCCTTCTTCCTTGCATTTTCATAGGGTCTGAAAGGGCGTTCTCAAGTAAGGCAACGCTTTCCACTGCCACTGCTGCTGTAGTACCACACTGTAAGCACACACATTGCTGTCACTTTCTTTCCAAGCTCTACCAATGATACCAGTGAGTTACAGAGCAGAGCTCACAGTCACTGAGATGCTTTAAGCCCTTTGCACCTTCTAAAAGGACAAAGGTGATGAGAAATTCAAGGTAACATTTTTATAGGTGATGACATAAGTCAGCTAGAGCCAGCAGAATGAATGTGGAGGCCCATATACAGGTGATCAATGCAGGGAACTACAGAGAGGAGATCAAACCAGACAGGTGTTGGAGTATGGGTTAATTCTGTCCCAGATAAACTCAGTTGCCTGCAAGAGGACCAGGTCTATAACCATATTAGTAATCAGAGGGAGCCTTACAGTGATTTCTGACCATATGGCCAAAATACAAGCTTAATCTGTGTCTGTGTACTGAAAATTGCTGCCTGCAAACTGAAGTATCTGTGTCCAAATTATGTGTCTACTTGAAGCGACCCTGGCAAGAGTCCTAAACACTTCTGAACCCAGGCCACTCACACATTGATATTGATCCTGCATCCTTCAAGGTCTCAGTGGAATAGAGTTTTGGGCAGCTGGATATAGACACTGGGATACAGACGTGTCGTGGTTGCTGCTAATGCCTTAGCAATCTGTGGAAGCACCTCATAGCAGGAGCATCATTAATGTCTTCCAGGCCCTGTGCACCTGCTCTGACCTTGCTTTCCCTCATTCTCTCAGCAACAGACACCATCAAGTAGTACACGAAGCCATCTGTTGCCATCACAGCCCTAGCAAACACTACAACAGAAGCCACAATAGCCTTATGCCTTACCCTAAGAAGAGTCAGGAAACAGATCTGTTTTCACTCCCTTTATTCCTGACACATGTAACCTCAACCATTCTTTCGTTGCTGTCTTACTTCTGCTGTATTTTTGACAAGCATTTTCTTGCTGCCCACCTCCAGTCTCCTTTTCTATTAGATTCTTCACTTTTCACTCCCCACCTGCTTCCAGGAATTTGTCCCCACTACTGTTTGCTGTCTTCACACATTTTCTGCAAGTCCTCTCCAAACTACATAACAAAAACAAGTTCACAAAATATTTCCCTCTGTGCAAGATGAGATTTTCTTGGGCTGTTGTCAGTTTGCTGAGTTACTTTGTGCCTAGATGGACCCCAGGATCTTCTGACATTGCTTCATTGTACCCCATGATTACTATCGCAGCCTTCTCTGCAGCTTGTCCTGCCTCAAAGGCTCTGCCACAGCAACTAATAATTTTGTGTGGCCTCTGCATAAAAATTTCAACTTGAATTGTTCAGGGAAACCTGCTTCTGAGTCTTGTCTTCCCTAGACTATGAACCTCCCACATCATCCAGAGGGTACTACGTGTTGCTTCTGGATGATGAATGGCATTCCCTCTCTGGAATGCCAGGGCTTCAGATGTTCCACAAAGTCCAGATAAAGCTGGCTCTGACCCTCAGTAGCTTTGGAGGATGGCTGGGCCTTAGAATATCACCTGCCTCTACTAGAGAAGTGGTGCTAAGTACCCTCCTGCTTTTTAGGTAACCCTGAGCAAAGTGGGGGAGTCTGATGGATTCAGTCATGTTGGGAGATCAATGTATCCATCTGAGTTTGCTCCCTGTGCTCAGTGGGGACAGCATCTTGGAGGCATATCTGGTCATTCTTTGAAATACTCTTCAGCAGGTGTTACTTCATCTGCTGTATTTACTGTAGGAGACTTCATAAAGCTGCAGTGCAGCTCCTGCCAGCAGGATCCCTATGACAGGACTCAGGGTATGTTTAGTGTGATTCCCCTTACTCAATCATTTTTTGTCTTCTGAGATACTGGCAGGAAATCATTACAAATTAGTTCAGCAGTTAGGCAATAAGAAGAGAAGTTGTTGTGATCCAGGGCAGTTCTTTAAGGTAGAAAATAATTCCTTTCAGTGAAGTTAGTAGTTCAGATTTTTATGCTTGAAAAATACTGTCATGTTCAATGTAATATTATGTGTATTAAAATCACTCATCAAAAAAGAATGTTAATTTTCAATTACGTTTTCTCCTGCATGCAATGTTCAGTTTTTCACAGGAAAATGAAAAGTTTCAGGGTCTTAGATTAAAGGATTTTCCATGAAATCCTGAAAAATTAGGAGTGAATATTTCCTTAATGTACTTTCAACAAATGAAAGCAAATAAGAAAAAACCCAAGACAACCAAACTTTCTGACATAAAAGCTTAGTGGTTGTCAGTACCAGAGGCCATATTGGTAGGCAAATGTGAAAAGATTTGTTAAAACGACGATACAAGTCATTAGTAGTGATATCACCTACAAATCTTACGTCTCCTCTGTGCAAAGAAATGCAACGCAGAGTCCCCAGGCAGTGGAGAGGAGACACTTTATTGCAAAAACCAGGCCTTTTAAAGCAGTTAGCTGGTTACCAGCTACATAGTTTTAAATCATATCAAGCATAATTCATCCAACCACATTACACCACCATGTGAATGTGCTATGGTTATATATAATTTGTTTTTCTACTTCAGATTCAGCTGAGCCACTTTCCCATCGTCCTTTTCTACTTAGCTGAAGTAACAGGCCTGAGCCATGGTTTTAAAAGGCCTTCCTTTTGTAAGGTTTTACCTATATGGAACACTATCCTTTAACCATTACAGCCAAAACCTTAGGTATTTCTTCATTATGGCCAACGTTGTCTTAATGGAGTTAGATCTTTCCTCATTTCTTCTATTCTCTTTGCATCCCTCTTTCCTGTTTTTTGTCTCTTCTTCTGTTACCTCTGCATTTCCTCTGCTGCAGCACAGTTTGTTCACTCCCTAAAATGGATTTCAACAGAAACAGCTTTTCATCCCTTATAAAAGAGTTATATGCAAGTTTATTGCCCCTTGAAGTCATAAATGGGTTCCAGACTTGGAGTCTTTAAAGAGAAATTCGTCTCTCAGATCCACTGTTATACACTGTCTGCAGATTTAGTTTATAAAGCAGCTCCCATAACTAAATAGGATACATTCTCATACCTACAAAATCTATGTTTTTTATTTTAAATCAAAGTTTGAATTATTCAAAATGAAGAGTACAAACAGGACAGATTTCACTTATATTAGTGACATTTGAGCTAATGTATTAGACACAAAAGAAGAATTGGGACAATATACTAGTAAATTTGTCTCAGTCTCCAGAATGTTAGGCATGTGTCATTCTGGCAAATAGTTCACATCTCTAAGAGATTTCACCTCTAAAAAAGTGTTTCATCTCTACAGTGCTTCTTAGCCTCTGCATGTAAGTTGTGTTGATGTAGAAAATAAAGAACATTTATGTAGGGGCTGGGTACCAGAGCTCCTGGCTTGGGAAAGCATCTCTGTTCTACAGGAGCATTTATACTCCTGCCCCACTGCTGTCTTGATTCAGTGTCTTGATTCAGTGCACAAATGAAAAACAAGAGACAACAATTAAAAACTCTTGGTCTACTCTACATATTCTTCTGCAAAGTGCAGGAGGCTTCTTCTGTGGCGTCTACAATGCACATACAAGTTTCTCCAAGTATTTGATTAGTGGGTTTTTTTGGGTTTGTTTTTTTGTTAAGAAGCCAGAAAGACCAGAAATCTATGAAAAAGAATTAAAGGGAAAATGCTGCATGAGTTTCTTTTACTGGTTGTAAACACTTACTAATTTTGTTTGAGGAAATTACTTTCTTTGAGTTGTCATAAAAAGCATTTGGTATGATCACAGTATCATAAGGAAATCTGCAATGTTCCTTAGCAGATATTAGGTTAGACAGCTCAGTCTGCCTAGCTTTGTATCTTGTACAATCACCTGTAATGCCAGGGTTCTTTCTGTATCCATAGATCCCAATGCGTTTTGGAAAAATTTCAATTCACATTCTTGAAAGTGAAACAAAGCCACTAAAACTTCAGCTTGCATTAAATTCCATTCTGTTTCTTCCTATTGCCCTGTATACCTGCTTGTTTCATAGGACTGTGTAATGCGCACAATAGCTCCTTGGCAATTGTCTTATTATTTGGTTCCAGAAAGTCTAAAGAGGTCTGTATAGTCCAAGATAATTTTTGTTCAGGTTTGCTCCTACTACAGAAGAAAGATCTCATTCTGCAAATAAACTAAATCTTTTCAGAAAAAAGCTTTTGCTGTTAAATGAACCTGGTAATGGGAGAGAAAATTTTCCTCTTCATGCAGAGCAATCAGGCAACATTTTTGCATCATGCACTTTAAGATCAAAGTTTTTGCATATTGATGAACTGATTGAAAGCTGTGAACATAAAAGTGCATAATGATGTTGTGGAAGCCTGTATTGCTTAATTAATCTACAACCCAATACTAAATTGACTTTCTGTCTACAGTACCACCACAGAAGCCAAAATTTGAGAAGCCAGTCCTTACTGCACTTTCTGAATTTATCTAGAGTTCTTCCCTGCTGACTTAAATAGGAGCTTTATTAAGGTTGTCAGGCAGGTAAGGGTGTTTTAATGTGGAGCAGAGTAATTCTATTCAAGCACATGCATCATGGTCATCCAGAGAAGCAAGAAAGAACAGACCAAATCATAAGGACCCCTCTGAATTCCTGTACAGGCACATCTGTCAATTTGTTAGTTATAATCAGTATTCTCCAAAGCTTCTATGGAACTGTGTGAAGCAGTCCCTCCAAAGGACACATTAAAAAAATGTATTCTTCAGCAAAGTAATAGTTGTTAAGAATTTATACTGAGGCTAGTTCATGTCAGCTTTCAAGATATAAATTTCTTAATGGGCATTGCTATTCATATTTAAATTATCAAGTGGCATTTTTACATCACACTGCAGCTCCTAAAGGGAGCTCTTTAGCCTAAAAGCTGTACTGTTTTGGTAAACTCATCTGTGAAGCTGCAGTCTAAATGAGGCCTCTGAGCTGAAGAAATAGTGCCATCTTAGGTGTCTGGCTCATCTTGATGCTCCATAGTCATCCTATCTTTTCCTGCCTTCCTTGTAAAAACCTGTTGAGTAAAGAGAAGTTGTTAGCTTTGGAGACTCTATGTCTTCTCACAATATTTTGGGATTGGAAATCCTATATTGATCCTTCTTCTAGTGAGTGGGCCAGAGAAGACTTCTGTACAATCTTCTGATTCCCGTTGGTGAGTTCCATAACTTGGAAATGTTTGTAATGCACAGGGTGGTAATGAAGTAGCTGAAAGGGAGGCTGTATTAATAGGGGACCACACTAAGTATGCTCCAGCAGCAGCTGTATCCCTACAAGGCTGAAGACTGAAACTGAAAATGGCAGTTTCAGGAACTGAAAGTGGCAGTTCATCTCATCTACTGATCTTAATAACTTCAAGGAATTAATAAATAACATTAGTACAAATCAACAGGAATATTACCCAGAAATACACTGAAATATTAATCAAAATACTACTTTATTTAATAGAGAGTTTAATTACTTTTCCAGCAATAGGTGTGTTATGTGGCAACTGTAGGGATACACTTGTCCCCCAAAAAAACAGACTCAGTCTCCTGGGGAAGATCAGGTCATCTCTTTTTAACTACATCTCCTCTCATACTGGTGGTGATGCTGGTGACTGTGACAGTGACAGAAGCAGAAGGACATTGCCTTGTTCAAAACAGGGACAAGAATTTCCTAGAACTCACTTGAGATAATAAGATAATGACCCACACTATTGAAGGTGAAAGAATTTAAAGGAAATCATGATTCTTACAAGTAGAGGCATAGGTGTTACAAACTGTAAGACTTCTTGCTGTATTGTAGACAGGGGACCAGGACTGAAATACGTCAATAGCAGCCAATTTAAAAACAAAGTCTGTAATGTTGATGAATTTTCTTCCATACAGTGTACCAAATTTATTCAAGGTCTGAACTACCTAAGAATTTAAGCACAAATGTGACTTTGGATCACGTGTTTTGCTGCCATTCCTGTGGTTGTAATGTCATTAAATTAACTAGTGCAATGTTTGAAGGCTTGTTCTGGATGTTGCTGCTCTATTTGTACATGTACTACATCCTTCCTTTTATGTGCTCTCCTGGTAATTCCCATGGCTTCCCTAGATGAAATACGCAACACTGTTTTCCATATCAGTTAGAAAAGATTCAAAGAAAACCACAACCAGTATGAAATAGTGCCATTTACTTTTGAGTAAATGATACAGGCATTCAGAAAGACCACTGGAAGCAAACACTAATGGAAGCCTTCCATAACAATCAGTTCTATGAAGACTCACTTTTCATTTTGAAGAAATGCAAGGAAAAGCTTTTTCTTCTTTCCTTTTGAAAAGGTTAATATATAATGCTCTTAGAAGTCTAAGAACATTTCAGAAGAACTCTATGTACTGGATTCCAGCTGTAGAATTATGTTCCAAATTTTCTTTCCTTCTCTGCTCTGTGATCTGGATGTAGCTACTCTACTGCAATCACCTCTGTTCTTCCCCGTAAAGCTGACAAAAAATTAAAATATAAAATCTATTTTCTCTAGTCCAAAAAAGCCATTTCACATGGTTTACTAATCCTGCTATTGGCAAATCAAGCATAAGCAGTGCAATGGCAAAACTTACCCAGAAACCATTAAAAATGTTTATTCACTAGACATAAAATTGTATACTTTGGCTTACAGCTTGGCTATATCTCATGGAAATGCTTTTCCTCTCATGTCATGCTACCCAGTTTGTTAGTACCTCCTATCCCCTAAAATTTATTGCTTTATTATCCTTCTTTATCTTAGAAGCAAACAAATTTTCCTCTGGTCATAAAAGGAACAAGTGAAATGTTATATGATACAGCGATGCTAAATATGATGATAAGGGAAGTGCAAAGAGAGTCTGCTTAAAACTGCCAGGTAGAGAACTTGTTTGGAGTGAAAATTATACACTGTAGTAGACTAAAGTAAAAAGCAAGAATATCCCAAGGGGCCCTGAAGCTGCAGTAATTATTATCACTATGTTCTCCCTGTCTCAGTACTTGCCATGATACAATTTATGCAGCAGCAACATGGATACCTACACAAAAGTCAGGCCATCTTTGATCTGCTAACTATCAGTCTGTACCCACACGTGTTTAAAAAACCAAACAAACCCACAATGAAATCAGCAGCCAAGATACTCAGTGCACCATCTAAATATAATTGATTATTCTCTCTTTTTCTCCTTTCTTCTGTTGGCCTTCTTCAACCCCCAAATCTACCTCATCAGTGTGTGAAACTAAGGTTGAGGTACCAGGACATCTTTTGGCCTTGCCTGAGACACAGAGCTGCTGCTCATCACACTGTTCGGATTCTCCTTTCACATGCTCACACGTTACCCAACAGGCAGCTCCAAAACCAGCCCACCTCCCTAACCTGTGTTTTAGCTTTCTTCTCTCTTGGCTGTCAACATCTGATTCTCCTCTGCCTTCCTCAATACCACTATTTATTTTGTTTTCTCTCTAGAGACACTTGAACAGTAAGAGCCTGTGCTGCCAGTGCTGTCAGGACTGTCAGCTTGTTGCTGGCTCAGGCAGGGACAGGAAACACAGAAAGAGAAGACACACGGGAAATAGGTAGGGAATATGCTCTTTGTTTCTTCTTCATGTTGAACATGTTTCAGGCCACATCTCACATAAAAAACCAGCAATATATCCTTGAATTGGCATTCTACTGAAAAAGTGTTTTGGTTAAAACATTTTTAGCCAGTTTTCTTCCAAAGAGGATTGGGCTTTCTATGGAGAGAACAGTCTTACAGAGGATAGTCCTGTAGAGACTGGAAAAATGAATGTTTATAAGAATCCATAGGATTAGCTGGTGCTTGAACCTTCTCCAGCCTGATAAAAACTGGATCCTATTTCTCAGGAATGCAGTGGGAAAATAACTGTGATGATAGCACCCTGAACTACAAAGATGATGAGAATGCAGCTGCCACAATATTTTCAGTACAAATTATTGGAGAGGTGTTTTCTTTACACAACGGTTGCATTAGTATTCTGCATCAACCACCAATATGGCATATCAGCAGGCTCTTCAAAATTATCACCATGAGAAAAACTGCATACACACAGTTTCAAAACTAATTAATTTTAAACGGCTTTAGAACATGTTTCCAAATGATAGCTACTAAAATAAATTTTGTCATTAACAGAAGCATTATTCCTTTTATTCCGTAAAAGTAAAGTGGCTTTATCTTTCAATTAGAATTATGAAGCAGTAATGCTCTGCCAGTGTATTCTTGGACACAATATGCTTTCAGTTCTATGCATAGTCCTGGGATAAATAAAGCAGTTTTGTTCAATGACTGGCTATTACACAAACTCACCATTTTCTAGAATCAGTTGATAGTGCCATTTTCAGTTGCAATTAAATCCCTCAGAAAAATTGTTATATATAAATTTCCTGTATACCTTCCTACTACTTTAAATACCCAAACAGAATCTTTATTATTACTACAATTTTTTTAAGAGAATTGCATCTCACTGTGCCAAGTACTTTCTGAGACAATATCACAGAAATAACCCTGAAACTTCATTTTGTTTATACTGATTACTTTTGCCACCAAACTTTATGAAGTATTTTCCTTTGGTTTAGCTTAGTGTATGTTAAGTAGGAGAGAATGCAAGAGTCATTAATAAATTGCCCTTAGAAAAACCCAAACTTGTAGAAGGCATGAGGAAGGTAGGTGTTAACACAGTGATAGAAACAGCAGTGTATTGGGTTTGTGTGACAAAGTTTTGGTAAGTGGGGACAAGAGGTACAGCCTCTGGGAGAAGCCGTTGTCCAGCTGAGGAGGGGAGTGATAGAACAGCTTCAGTGGACACCTGACATCCAGCCAGCATCAGCCCGCCACATTCCACATATGGAATGAAATTCTAGATAGAAATAATTTAGAAACTGGTTCAAGGAAATAAGAACCTTTTGCATCTCTGAAATAAGAGAACTGAGAGGTAAATCTACTGATTATGTGCTTAAAGCAAAAACACTGAAGCAATATCTGTAGAAGTGCAAAATGCATATTAAATTTCTTTCAGGTCTGGAAACTCTGAGATTACACAATTTCACCAGGTAGGCATAATGTGAGGAAGCTCAGTTTAAATTTTTTCTTATTCGACTAATGAAAAAAAATTGAATGATTCTGTGGATTTAAGGATTAATGATTTTAATTCTTCAGATTTAATGAGAGATCTCCTGGCTGAGGCTTTAGTTAAACTGTCTCATGAAGATTTTTATTGTGCCTTGGACATGTTGAAAATCTGATCAATGTGATTCAATGGGGAAAGGCAGGAGACTTCACCATGTTGTTTTGATATGTTCCTTCAACAAGGATATAAACACACAAAGGCCAATTAAGCCTTCAAATGCCCATTTCTTTCACTGCCTTGAAATCCAGACAAGCTGCTGTGTTAACATTTCTTCAGGGAAATGGTTGAACTCTGTATTCTGAAGGCCCTTATTGCTGTCAACCAGGTCAACAAAGGATGCGAGGAAAGAGGCAAAAGGAAAAGAGCAACATGCTGCTTTTTCTGGTGACATGTAACTGCACATGTCCCTGGGCAATACTGCCTGGATACCACAGTCAACCTCCCTGTGCTGGTTTTGGCTGAGATAGAGCTAATTTTCTCTGCAGTAGGATGTATGCAGCTATATTTTGGGTTTGTGTGGAAACACTGTTGATAACAGGGATCTTTTTGTTTCTGCTGAGCAGTGCTTACACAGAATTGAGGCCTTTTCTGCTTCCCAGGACACTTCACCAGTGAATGGACTGGGGATGCACAAGGAGCTGGGACAGTTGACCCCAGGGATATCCCACACCGTGTGACTTCATGCTCAGCTTATCAGGGTGGGGAACGAAGGAGGAAGGGTGGGATGTTCAGAGTGATGGCATTTGTCTTCCCAAGTCACTGCTGTGCATGACAGAGCTCTGCTCTCCTCGAGATGGCTGAACACCGGCTTGCCCATGGGAAGCGCTGAATGAGTTCCTTGTTTTGCTCTGCTTGCGTGCAAAGCTTTTGCTTTACCTATTAAACTGTCTTTATCTCAACCCATATGTTTTCCCTTCCGATTCTCTCTCCCATCCCACTGTGGAAGACTGAGGGAGCAGCTGTTGGTGCTCAGTTGTTGACTGTGGTTAGATCATGACACGCCATCATGAAAAGAAGTGGAGTGTGACAGGGATGGCCAGACGTGACTTCCTGTGTATACAAATACCAAAATCTAATTATGCTTTCAGTTAACAAGCAAAGGGACACTTGGGGCATAACCTTAAAGCTCTTTTTTTTCCTGGCCACTTTTTTACATTTCTAAACACTGAACTGGGCTTTTGCAAACTGAATATTGAGGGCTAATCTTGAGTTTCTGTCTCTCACCAATGCTTTCTTAATTTTGTGTTTTCCAGAGGAGGAGTTGGCCCTTAATCTCACCTGTCTCTTGATCTTGTACTAGAGCCTTTTCAGAATCCTAAATTCAGACTTGTCATCTATTTTGAAGGCAGTTTGGGTCAATTCTTCATTTGATTTTGCTGTGGTGGCCCAAAAGCTAGGCCAATAGAGGGCCAACAGGACATTTTTTCAGGAGTCTGCTTTGTGGGCTTTTGTGCTCCTGTCTGCCTTCAGGTGGCATTTCCTTCACAGGGATGGCAAATGAATGGTATGTCTGCTTGCCTCCCTGGTGACCCCAGCTTTTAGTAGTCCCTCACTCAGCACATGGGCTTTTTCCCATGCCTGGTTCCCATAGCCGTGAATTTAAAGATTGGGATCTGGAGCATCTAAGCCTTGTCCCAGGCTCTCTGGCAAGGCCTATCAAACTCATCCTTATTTACTAAATTGTGTCAGTCAAAGGGAGCATTACAGATACTTTGAACTTGGAGACAAATTGCAGGAGACAGCTGTTCATATCTGTGTAGATATTTTATGTGCTTTTTAACAAGGCAGTTCAATCCTCTACAAATAAACAAACCTCTTTTTTTAGCAGTGCTTTAACCCTTATCCTGCATGAGGAATTAATTTTAAAAGCTTTACTTTTTTTTTTTTTGCTTATATTGATTTTTTATAACTCCCACTGGTAGAGCAACTCTTCACAAAACCTGACAGACTAAAATAGTTTGACTAAAATTCCAAACAACCAGTTTTCCTGAAGAGCATTATGCTGAAAGCCCCCGCCATTTTTTTGTTTAAAAGTTATCTTGCAGAATACAAATCATCATCCATTTCCCAGGATTACAATATTGAGTCTTTGATTTACTCGGAGCATTTCTTTTGCCTTAAGGAAGAGGCTAAGTCTGGAGGTAAAGTCACTACCACAACAGCAAGGAATGAACAGAAAACAGCTGCATTTGGCAACACACTGGATCATGTTCCAGTTAGGTTTTTGAGTACTTCACAGAAGCCATTCAGTCTTCAATGTGTTCAGCATTCAGAAAGATATCTGTCAACCTTCAAGCACTTTTACAGAAACCTGTATGGCAGCAGAGAACATGCTAGAAATACTTACCATTCTTAGTTCTGTAGAAGTCTGTGTGCTTAGTCAGAACACATAAAGGTTTCTTGTAGCAGCAGTGTCAATTTTCTTTACCAAGAGTTCAGCTCCAACTCCAGGTGAATCACAGGGCAAAAATATTAATTTCCTCCATCAGCCTTCCCAGTGGCAATTTTTCTCTTTGGAAGGGTATCCTACAAGTACTGATTAATTTCAAGAACACCAATACTCTTAGGATTAAGCAACCCATATCAGACTAGGTGCTGATTAATCTTGTATAGAAACCTTAGAAGTCATGAATTTGTCTGGAGTGTATTTTTTAAATACTAGACATAAATAAAATTCTCTACTGACTTATCTAGGTTTGTTGAAACAAAGGAATTTATAACAGCCTCTTTAGGTATGTTATCTAAAAACATCAATTTTGATCAATTTGGGAAATGAAACAAACAAATACATCAAGACTAACCCTAGGTTATTTCTGTCTGATGCAGTAAAATAGAATAAAAATTATTACCAGTATCATGCTTAACATTGCATGTAATCACTAGGTACAGACTTGTGCAATCATATTCAGGCAACTTTCCAGCCCTTTGCTCTGGAAACATTATTATAAATGCCATTCAGAGGAACAAAGACTAGGTTGGAAAAGGAGTATTTCTGAGTTCATGTGGGCTTCACAAATTCTCAGCATCCTGAACTAATGCAACCACGTTTATCTTATTGTCTGGCTGCTAAAAATATGCCTCTGTCAAACCTGAACATCATCTCTTCTGTTAATGGAGGACATACCCAGCAGTGAATAGAGCTTTATGATCCTCAAATAGTTTGCACAGCAGAAAATCTGTGAGCAGAGTTTCCTGAGTAACACTGTTCATTTATGTAACATTCAACTCCTGTAAAACATGTCAGAGACAGGCAGAGAATGTGAAAGAAGCCTTGGTTGTGGTGTGGTGTTGTGAGATGTGTGATAAGCAGCTTTAATTTCCCCTATTTGACCTGAAACCTGTGGTCACACTCACCAGTTTCCCAGGTTTAACACAAGAAATAGGCATTAAGCTGTGAATAATGCATTGAACTATATGTAAAAATCAGGTTTTGGAACAAAAGCATATTTAAAGAAAGAAGTTTGCTAGAAACTTAGGATATCCACATTTATTGTGTGTATTTCCAGGTTTTGGGAGGGTTTGCAGTTTTAATTGGAAAACTCATGACAACTATTTGCACTGTAGGAGCAGGTGTCCTCCTAAACTCCTGCTACTGATCCCCAAGCAAAGGAAGGGTAGTGACAGACTGGAGTGGGTGCACATATCCTCTCAGTAGCTAAAAAGCCCAGAAAGTGTCAAAAAGCCTGGGATAAAGCCTCACACAAAGCTAACATGTTCAGAAGCTTATAGTGTATTTTAAACTTTAAAACTCTTCTGGAGTCAAACATCTTGAAAATATCTTTTTAATTAAAGAAGTAAGACCTAATCTTTCATTCTTTTCCATTTTTCCTTCTCCCTGTAAAATCACATATTTTTTGTAACTGAATTTAACTGTAAAAATCTTTGAGGAGACATAGGGAGTTTTATGAAAAGCACAGATAGGGCTGGTATCTAACAGTATTTCTTTGTTGTGATCTTATGCGTTTTTGTGTGGCTGAAGGAAGGAGTTTCTAAATGAAGGGTCAAATTCAGGTACCAGTGAAGAAATCAGGTTATAATCCACACTAATAACAATGGGACCAAAATTTTCACCAAGTCCTTTCATTCTACCAAGAGCAAGAACACTCTTCATCTAAACCGTGTTTAAAACAAGAATTTTAATGGCCCACTGCTAGAAACTCTCCAGTAAATGTGGAAATTTTGCTTGTACTTGAAGAAACGTGTGGTTTAGACCTACGCTAAGGCTTGGATGACATTTATTGTCCGAGATGAAGTCCTGAAACATTCAGAAACATTAGGTTGCTTTGAAACTTTGCGTTATTTTTTCTAATAATTTACATCTCTGGGGTTGATCCCAGTGAAATGCCAGAGACCCAGGCGGACTGTCTCAGGACCAACACCTCTTACCTCTTACAAGTCACTTTGCCTTGGCTCGAAGGCAGATCGGGGTGTGCAGGCTGATGCTGACAGTCCTCCATTGGCTCTGCGTGATTACGGCAATTTTACTGGCAATTATAAGTGCTGCTATACCTGTCCGTGAGGGAGCTGTCCGGCAGCTCCGTTCCGAGCCGAGCAGCCCTGCCCGCCGCCGGTCCCGCTCCCCCTCGGCGCAGCGCGCTCGGGGCGGAGCGGCCCCGCTCCCGCGGCGGGGCGAGCGGGCGGCGGGGCCGGGGAAGGAGGGGGCTGGCGTCAGGCGCCGGGCAGCCACTGGCACGGGAGCTGCCGCTCGCCTCGCCTCGCCTCCCGCGGCCGGGGGGATAAAGGCACCTGGCGCGGCGCTCGGGGCCGCCGGAGGGGAAGGGAAGGCGGGCGGGCGGAGGTGCGGGGGTCGGGCCGGGCCGGGCCCCGCCGCGCAGCCCCCTCCATGCGCCTCGCCGGCGGCGCCGGCTCCCCCCGGGCCGTGCCCTTACCCGGGAATGGCAGCCGGTGGCGGGCGGCCGAGCCCGGCGGCGGCAGCAGCCCCAGTCCCGAGGCGTGGTCGGGGTCGCCGAACGGCAGCCTGGGCGGCTGGGATCCCTTCGGGCGGGACGAGGAGCTGGCGAAGCTGGAGATCGCGGTGCTGGCCGTCACCTTCGCGGTGGCGGTGGTGGGGAACGGCAGCGTGCTGCTGGCCCTGCGGCGCACGCCGCGCAAGGCGTCCCGCATGCACCTCTTCATCCGCCACCTCAGCCTGGCCGACCTGGTGGTGGCCTTCTTCCAGGTGCTGCCCCAGCTCTGCTGGGAGGTGACCCACCGCTTCCACGGCCCCGACGGGCTCTGCCGCGTCGTCAAGCACCTGCAGGTCTTCGGCATGTTCGCCTCGGCGTACATGCTGGTGGCCATGACCGCCGACCGCTACATCGCCGTCTGCCACCCGCTGAAGACGCTGCAGCAGCCCACCAAGCGCTCGTACGGGATGATCGCGGCCGCCTGGGCGCTCAGCCTGCTGCTCAGCACCCCGCAGTACTTCATCTTCTCCCTCAGCGAAGTGGAGCGCGGCTCGCAGGTCTACGACTGCTGGGCGCACTTCATCATGCCCTGGGGGCCCCGCGCCTACATCACTTGGATCACCGGCGGCATCTTCATCGCGCCTGTCCTCATCCTCGTCGTCTGCTACGGCTTCATCTGCTACCGCATCTGGCGGAACGTCCGGGGCAAGACGCGCCCGGGGGAGGCGGCAGCAGCGGGTGGCGGGCGGCGGGCAGGTGATGATGGTGGCCCGCGACGGGGGCTGCTGCTCGCCCCTTGTGTCAGCAACGTCAAAACCATCTCCCGAGCCAAGATCCGCACCGTCAAGATGACCTTCGTCATCGTCTCGGTGTACGTCGTTTGCTGGGCGCCCTTCTTCACCATCCAGATGTGGTCCGTCTGGGACCAGCGCTTCCCCTGGGTCGGTAGGTGACGCCGCCGCTTGTCCCGCACGCGTTGCAGGCGCAGCCGGCTGTCCCGGGGCGCTGCGCAGCGCTGAGCCGAGCGCGGGGAAGCGGGGCGCGGAGGCGGAGAGTGGGACCGGGGCGCGCCCTCCTGTCCTTACACCCTCCCGGCCCCGCACGGGTCCCTGTCCCGCCGGGGAGCAGCGGCTGAGCGCCCCTGAGGGGGAGAAGAGACAGCCCTGGGCAGCCGGCGCCGCTCGCAGTCCCGGACCTGGCGGCCCCGGGAGCGGCGGCGGCCGCGGCACTCGGCTCGGCTCGGCTCGGCTCGGCTCGGCCCGGCCCGGCCCGGCCCGGCCCGGGGGCAGCCGGAGGGGCTGCCGGCGGCAGTCGCAAAAGGAGCGGATGGAAACCGGAGTATTTGCTGCCGTAATTTGAACCAGCAACGTTTTCGTCCGTTTGAAGCTGCGGATAAGAAAACTTTAGAAATGTTTAGTATTGTTGAGAAGTATGCACACACACATGTCGGAGCAGTTACATGAAGAGAGAACTTGCTACGTCTTCTTTCCTGTAGCTGCTGTCAAATAATAGGGTCGAGCGCACCCTGAACCCTTGCTCTCAGCAAGGCAGTCTCCTCTGAGTGCTCCATTAGTCAAGTCACCGATTTTCATGAATCAGTGGCAATTTAGACTTTGGAGATATCTGTCCCACAGTTAAATATGACTGAAAAAATTTGGTGAATTTAAAAGCTATTATATAGGTAATGACAGGCAGCATAATGACATATATGCTGTTTCCTCATAATGAGAGAGCAGCAAATCAAAATGTTGGAATCCATAATTTCTTGATTTTTAAAAATATCCCCAAATGATCACTTACTGTAGTGATAGTGTTGATTGCCTCTAATATGGGACTAAAGTCAAGCCTAAAATGCAGATCTCTATAGAGAAATAAAGGCTTGCAGTAAACACGTTTTTTTTTTTACTTCAAAGGGAATTAAATCTAGTTGGACAGATGGTGTGTTTGAAGAGATTCTTTAAATCTATGGAACTGCATAACACAGTAATTATACTTTTTTGAAGACTCAATATTTACAAAGAAAAGTCACTAATAATTGAGTAGACTAAATACATATTTAGAGTATTTGATCTAACAATTAACTAGTTATTGAAGGTAGAACACCATAGTTTTTTCATGCCGTAGTGCTAAGTTCCATTTTTCCCTTAAGTAAAATTCAGATTTAATGGACAATCCAGTAGTTAGTTCAACATTCAATACTTTTCAGCATGCAAATATATACAGCAAAATTCATTGTTACTGAAAACAGTGGAAATTTTACCATTGTCTCCCAGGGTCTGGAAAAAACCTTTCAGTATTTAAAGCAGGAGCTTATCAACACATGGATACACATCAGTGGAAATGTGACTAAATCATTATTTTGGATGGATTACCCCATAACTTATTCTGTCACAGCTTTTTGAAGTCAGTTCAGAGAAATCCTCATTGACTTCAATGGCAGCCTTACATAAATAAGACCTTTGCTGATTATGTTCTCATTATCTGTTTAAAATGTTGTAGCTCAACATTTAGAACTCGAATATTCAAGGAAATAAATCCAATGGTTAATGAAGCAATTGACTGAATGTGCAAATGTTTTTTTGATGATTAAACAGCTTTCTTCCCCCTCCCCAGATTCTGAAAACACTGCAACTACTGTGACGGCTCTGCTGGCCAGCCTGAACAGTTGCTGTAACCCATGGATCTACATGTTCTTCAGCGGGCACCTTCTCCAAGACTGCCTGGGGAGCTTCCCTTGCTGCCAAAAAATAAAGCAAACGCTAAGTAAAGAAGATTCAAACAGCAATAGCAGGCGACAGACTTCTTTCACCAACAACAGAAGCCCAACCCACAGCCTAAACACATGGAGAGAAATGCCCCACTCCAAATCGACCAGCTTCATCCCCATCCCAACGTGAGACAGGCCTCAGGGCAGGCAGGGCTTGCAGTCCCGTCACTTGCAGTGCTTGGGAAGGTTGTGGCATGGCACTTTATGCCAATCCAGGGCACCATCATGCTACAAAGGAATGACTAAGATGGCCATGAGACAAAAAGTGCCCCCTTGCTTGATAAGCTATGCTGCAGTATGTAAATTATTTTCTGAAAGTTTTTTTAGGATTTGGGCAACTGATCAGGAAGGTGTGGCAACAATAAAGCAGTTATTTTTTAAAATAGAATTTATTTTAATTTTTGTCTGTTCCTAAAATACTAAGTGCATTGTTTGTTGCTTGCTGTTTAAAACAGTCAAAACAATGGAGTTGTCATGTATTGGGCTAACTCCATTCTCTAGTGTCAATGCATAAAACTTCTCATGATTGTATGATGAAGTCATGGGGAAAGAAGACAATATGAGCAAGATTACAGTTTAGTCTTAAACATTACCAGAAAGGAGTTGGGAAAAAGTCTTGGCTGTCCAGATAAGGAATGGGGTTAGACAGACTCTGAGTTGCTGGAATTCAGTTGCTCATGATGCTTCATCTTGTAAAGGTCTAGCAGTTCTCAGACAATGAAATTCAACAGCCCTTGTGAAAGCAAATTTTTAGTGCTGTCGATGTCTGTGTGTGTGTTGTGAGGTTTCATTTTTAGGGTGACATTTCTTCTTCCCTTGATGTTGATGCAAATTATTCAGCATATTTGTGTGTGCGTGTGTGTTGCTGCACCTACTATCAATTTTTTAAACTTACTTAAAAAAATATATTGGTAAATAAGTATGATACGCTATGACTAGCTCAGCACCGTTACAAACAGTCACACCAAGAAAACTCATAATGAATATCAGAACCACTTGCTTTATTGGTAGGAATGCCATATTTTCTTTTTGATTCACTAGCTACATTGCTAAGTTGTCAAGCAAATAGCCTCACGAGCTCAGAAGAGTGTAGTCATTTGGTAAGAGCTGTAGAACCAGTGCATTTCAAGACACAGATCTGAGAATCAAACTTACAAGTCTTCTGGGAACATATAAAAATTGTCAATGTTGTCGGCTTGTCTTTTTCTATTATTATTTTTTGTTGCCAGCTCATGAAAATATAGTCTTAAAAATTGTCAGTAAACTGCAATAAAAAGTCATCACAACACATTTGCTGATTACAAAGCATTCAAGGTGTGCTTGTTTTCAATACAATGCATGCTAAATTGACTGTAGTTCATTTATATGGTAAACAATCCTATTACATCTTTCCTTGGAGCCCGTCTTTTATACTGAGGTTGGGTTCTGAAGCTCCTTGAGTAAGTTTTGCTGAGTTTTTAAGTCTTGAGGCTCTCTTTCAGAAGTACAGCTACCTGTCTGCTCTGTTTTCCTGAGCTTGCTGGATGCTGAAATCCAGGAGCTCCCCGGGCCCCCTGCAGGGCTGCTGACACAGTCCCAGCGGCTGCTGGAGCGCTGGGACACCAGCGGGACTGCATAACGTGCGTGCAAGGAGGAAGCTCAGCAGCAGGTTTCTTTCTTTCTCACCAAAACCTAACAAACAAGATTGCTTTTCTAATTGCTTGAGGAGATTGCATGTGGCTTTCACTGAGGACGGGGCCCATGCCTGCCTCAGTAATGGTAGCAGAAATTAATAGAGTTTGGTGCAGAATAAGATCATCTTAAACCACTCCAGAAGGTCCCCATTAATTATTTTGGACAAAGAATAGGGAATATTATACCTAAAAGATTTTTTTTTTGTCACTGAAGGAAATCTTGTCTCCATTATCTTCTTTCCTTGTGTTTGCTGTTGTTCAGAGCACTAGAAGCCGAGGACAGTGTGGTGGAATGGCTTCTAATTAACAGACTATCTTTTGGACCATCTTTAATATACAAATGTGGCTACAGCTCTCACCAACTCTGGACAAAGGTCTGTGAACCTGAAGCTATATTTTAGTCAAAAAACCCAGCATGCAGTGATGTTTGTGTGTGTTTGTGCACCTTATGTGTACTGTGTATATTTTGCAAGTAGGTAATTCACAGTTTCTGAAATTGCAAGTGTTTCAAATTAAGTACACTATCCTTTGCCTAGCTTTCTATTTGTGCTACTACTTTCTTTGTACATGAAATATGTATTAAAAAACAATTAGCTGTACTAACAGAATTTTAATGTTTGCATAATTGAATGTTTTTTCTATTACACTTTACATTCATACAGAAAATAGAATAAAAAATTGTGTGTAGAATATTGCTGAAAATAAAAATGAAGTGGGTAATGACTAGTATATGTGTTAAACCAAAGAGACCCAAAGTATAAAATTAGGTTTTTTTCAAATACATGACAAAATCTAGGTTTACACTTGGGGCTTGTCAGCATAAATGTCCCCTGTGAGTGTCCCATATCTTATTTAATTAAACTGACAACAAAATTTGTCAGTATTTGATTTACATACTTTTTTTGTAAATACTGACCTTTTCGCATAATTGTAATATTGGAAGATACAGCCAATATTTTTAAATTGTTCATCTGTGGATATATTTTTTTAAAAGCTACTTTGGGTTATCATGAGGGTGCCCTAATGGAAACAGAAGGAAATAAAAAAAGTGAAACCATTGCAAATTTAAAACATGGAAAGTTGCTCTAATAAACCTGCATATTTATATGATCAAAAGCATTTTGGGTTTTTTGCTTGTCTAGATTTTGGAGGGCAAGAAATGTATTTGATATTACTAAATATATTTTACAAAATTAAAAATGTCTTCATTTAGTAAATTGTGCCCATTAAAAGCTTTAAGGAGTGAACAAAACAAAAATATTTTTCTATTATATGTAGTGAATGAGGGACACAATCGAAGAAGGAACATGGAATCAGCTTTCCACTATATGCTGCTAGTATTGTTAAAACATCTAACTGAGCACTTCTTCATGTTCTAGAGGAGTTATTTTGATATTTTTGTTTTAAATACTTATCTTCTAACATAAAACATGATTGAATGGGTGAACGTGTATGCTGTTGTTTGTACTGGTGTTACTAGAATTCATGCATTTTAAATTCAATTAGATGGCAAAAAAGTGGAGATGATACAGAAGACAGAAAGGATTTTGTTCATTCATATTAGAGACTAAATTTCCAAAAAACTTCTTTTCATTAATTTCTTTTTAAGCTTGCAGGCAAACATATTGTTGGCTCATGAAAACAAAACAAAACAAAACAAAACAAAACAAAACAAAACAAAACCCCAAAAAACAAACAAAAAAAACCACCAAAAAACCAAACCAAAATCAAAAAAATGTTCATTTTTCCCCCCTGTATTATCAAGACCAAAACCTACAAGAAGACACAAATTCATGTGTGCTCAGTACTTCAAAGACAAAGGTTTTGTCTGAACAAATTCTCATAGCCAATTCCAGACTGTCCAGATTGAAGAACCTTGCTAAAGTGCATGCATGCTCCTTCCCAGCTCATGCACATGGAAAGCGGGGCAGAAGAGGGAAAGGCCCTGCAGAGCTGGATGTTGTCCTAGGGCAGGTACTGCTGACCCAGCTTTGGGAAGTGAACACAGGCCTTACAACAGAGCTACTGCTGAAATAAGTTACTTGTTGCATAAAGAAAAAAAAACTCTTACAGGGTTCTCCCAAGCTGAGTTCCCCACTGACACAAAGTGTCAGCGGGGACACAGTGTCCCGATGACACCTTCTGACACATACAGTGTTCTCTTCTAGAAAAGTGACTGCACAAATTTCAGTCCCTTGTGCACGTGGAAGACCGGGGAGGCAGAAAGACACTGGTTGGAGCTGTTGTTACTCTTACAAGCTAGTTTTCCATGTATTTCTTTAGGAATGGGATTTACTGGAAAATGTATCACTTGCTACTTGGGTAAAGGAATTACAGGATAAGTAAATGGACATGTTTCAAGATCACAGCTGCTCCACAGGGAGCAGTCCTGACTGGTTCTGGTGACAGTCCCTCACACAAGAGTAGGCTCAGCTGGTAAGTCACACAGAATGGTTTGGGAAGCTACGCAAAAAGCAAGCAAACAGCAGTCACAACTAGTTCCTGCTGAGCTTCGTTAGAGCCAGCCAGCACAGGTCTGCCTCTCCCAGGACTGGTCCTGCAGAAAGCCCCGGATCCAGTTCAGTGTTAATTAACACTGTATCACTGTTCTGGTACAACTGCTCAGTAATTTGCCATGCCTTAGTATAAACTTGCTTAGAGTAACAGTTTACATGGAAATTAGCCTTAGTTCTCTGTAAGGACGTTTTCAGCTGAATTCTTGATACAGTCCTTTGGGTAATTTAATTTATGAAAAGCAAGGCTGTGAGGCCTCACCAGGAGTGCAAAGCTCTCTCTTCAGCTCGATGGTGAGGGGATTGGCAAGCCTCTCTAGATCTAGGTGGATCAAGATGTTGCTGGATATGGGTGAGCTTTATTCCAATAACGGAAGAATCTCTTGCACAATCCCAGTAATTTTTCCCATTTCCAACACTTGTTTTTCCAGGGGGGTGGATGACAGAGGAGGCTTTGGGATAGAGCCCTTTCTCAGTGCTCTGCAAGAAAAAGGCACCCGAGCTATCCATCCTCAGTTCAGGGCAATGATGATTGTCTTTCTCCATAAACTCTTACAGGACACATGGCTAAGAAGTACTGTGTACAAGTTCAACATTCCTTTTCAAGCACAGCATTGGCAATGCAGTCTGTTGGTGTCCCATCAGCTTTTACACCTTTGTAGCAAAATATGGCAAAATTGTCATTGTCTCTCCAGGACACAAAGCCCATTCTGGAGGATGTGGAACGGATAATCAGAGACTGGCAGTGACTGCCTCAGCCTCTTCCACTGTTACTGCTCTGATTGCCCCTGCCATAGTCTCTCCTGACCCTGGTAATGATGGCAGTAAGAACAGGGACAGGGGTCACAGGGGCAGCAGCAGACAGGGTTGTCACTAAAGCACATTAATTTCAAAGTGCTTTTGGAAGGAGGAATATGGATCTTACAAAAAACCCACAGTGAATATTGGGAGAGAGATGAACTGGTGACTCAGAGAGCAAATAAAACATCTGATCTCAAAGGTTATTTGAAAGTATCAAAATGCTTTCCATTTTTTCAATTTTAAGATATGTTTTATATATTTAGAAAAAGAGCTCCTCGTCTCCTGGGACTGTAACTGCATGAAGCTCCTTACAAATCTAAGTATTTATGCTGAGATGGCTACAAGGCTATGTTGAAAAAAAGGAAAATGATCTCTCCAGGTTAAGCATTCAACATGTGACTTGTAGGACCTTGGCTGCCCCAAAACAGTGTCCTGTGGGAAATATGAACAGACAGAGTTTTCTGGGAGGAGAAAGGAAAAAGCTTAAATATCATTCCCCTTTTTGGAAAGAGGTGATAGTCAGGGTAAATACCATAATACTTGACTAAATCTTCAAGCTAAAAAGCAACAATCTTCCTAGTATTTTAGAAAGCTCTTGGTTGAAGATTATGTGGAAGTGAGAAGCAATAGATGAAGACCCGAGAGGACTAGGGGGCATCTAACTTTGTAGCATTATTATCAAAAGGAGAAACTTGCTTAGGTGCTGCTCAAATGTTTTTCTAAATAAGAGCAATAACTGTACAAAACAGTGTAACAAAAACAAAGATTAGGATAGCCAATGCTCTGTCTTGGCTCTGTGTAAAGCAGGCAGAGCTATGCAAAGTAATAAATCTGCAAACTGGGGTAGGCACAGACAAATGCACCCTCTGAAATACTGTATGTGCCAGTCACCTCTGAGGAAACCACAGAAAAAAATTCACTTTATTCTTGGCTGAGATATGAAAAAAAAAAAGAAATCAAATAATCAGGCTAATTTTCTACACAATTAATCTGAATAATCCTCTTCCAGAGAAGAAGCAAATATTATTAAATAGCCATCATTATATTTTCTAAATGTGAGACATTTCAGGGTTTCCATGGGAGCAGAGGAGTGGCTTCC
The DNA here is from genome assembly GCF_036417665.1 of Passer domesticus. Classification (NCBI taxonomy): domain Eukaryota; kingdom Metazoa; phylum Chordata; class Aves; order Passeriformes; family Passeridae; genus Passer; species Passer domesticus. The sequence goes on along the minus strand of NC_087478.1, from coordinate 31,301,699 downwards.
AAGTGTTACATGTAGGGACATAGAGCTAAGGATTGAGTTCAGTAAGACACATTGGCAATCAGGTGGGTTTCACTCCTTATGTAATCTCCATTATCTCCAATACTCCAAACATTGTGAAAGCAGGGCAACAAGGAATTATAGGCAGTAAATAGTAAAAAAATCAAAAGATAAATTTCTGCACCTGTATATAATCTCATTTTTCAAACCAAATTGTACTTGTCTTTTTCAACAGAAAAGAGCAGGGATTTAGTTATGTGTCTCTGATAACCTAGTTCATCATGAAGCTGATGATCAGAGGCTCAAGAATCCTAAGCTGTGATATATGGTTACAAATGTTCTTTATTAAAGGGATCGGTTTGGGGCTTATCAGTTAGTAACATGCTATTAAATTGAATAGAATATGGAAAATGAGGAGAGAGTTCTACCTTTGTGTTGTTTTTTGTTTGTTTGGGGGTTGTCTCACAGATCACAGTGTAAGGCATAGTGTAATTAAACAACAAAATCTCATTTCTTTCCAAATTTATGACACAAGTGCTTCAATATAGGCATTTTAAGCTTGAGGAAACAAAGGTGGAATTCACCTGCATAAATGTACTTAAAATGCATGTGTGTCCATCTGAGTGAGAGTGATTATTTTTGTGGCCAATACAAAACTAATTTCTGGAGATCAGGGAGTCATCATATAGAGGATATCAAGAACACTGCCCTTATCTCCATTGATATATGGATAAAACTATTAATTTTTTTAATGGCATGTATTCAGCTAGCTCAAATTGCTACACATGTACTGCAGAGAGTTGTCTACAAGTACTAGAGGTTTTTCTGAGAGATCTCTGCAGACACCTCCATATTACTGGTTCAGGATTTTACTTTGTTTAAGGGCAACTAAAAAATATTACCATCTAGCATCATATTGTTTTGGATGGAGTTGATGATGCTATCACTAACCAAGGGGGGCCATATTGCTAAGCTTCTGCCAGCTGGGTGCCTTTGTTAGTTGTGTCACAAGGAAGACCAAAACCAAAATGAGCCTAGATATCAATTTACTTCCTCACACCAAGATGATATCGCTGGCCTTACAAAGAGGGAAAATTCTCTGCATCTAATCTCTCTGTGTGTTCCATCTGTGCATGCTGAACCTTTCCATCTCCTTTGTCCTTAAAGGTAGATTTGTGAGAAAATTTCTAATTAGGCAGAACTCTCAAAATACTCAGATTATACAATCCTAAGGTCAATGTACAACATAGAAAGATATTATTTGCACAAAGAGTTAGGATGGGGTGGGGGGGAAATCAGGGTAATACCTAAAATTCTTGGTAATATTGTGTGGAGTAAAAAAGAAAAATAAGGAAAAGGAGAGTGACATATTAGGTATGTCTGCCACATACTGCATGTGAGGTTCTGTTTCCCTAAGAAACTACTCAATTATAACAATTTTGAGAATATAATCACTGTAAAATGGTTTGCACCAGATGCCGTCAATAATGGTTTTCAGCATGAGCACAAAAAATGACTCAGTGGTTCTGGTCATATTTTCTTCATGAGTGTTTAAATGGAAAGTTAAGACAATATAATGGTTTAGTGGAAAACCCCCAGATTTGACCTTTGATGAAAAATGGCCTTTTTTCCAGCAGAGATGTCAGGTTCATGCAAAAAACAGAAACAAACTCTGCGTGCCTCAAAGTCCATGTACCATTTGACCTGTATGGGGAGGCCAAGTTTTCCTTGATTGTAGGGAAAAGAAGGAGCATGAAACAGACACCCCAGAAGCCACCTCAGCACACTCCAGCTCCCACTGGAAAGGCACTCTGGTTTGGCAAGAGGAACTCTGCATTTACAAACATCATTGAGTTCCTGTGTGTATCTTTCCATTAGAGTTTTTAAATCCTGCTGAAGACAAGGACACAAGGGAGTGAAGAAACTCAGTGGGACATTTGCACTTGTGTCCTTCCTCCTGAACCCAGGAGGAGGGTACAGGCAGGGCGTACCCACACTGCTGCAGGGCAGAGAACTCACACTCCTCAACTCCTGCCCCAGATTAGCAAACTCTGGGAAACCAACCAGGCTCAGGAAACTGGGAAATAACTCCCACCCCCACCCTTGGAGTACGATGGAGTACCCTCAAATGAGGTATTCCAGACCAGCAGTGTGAGTACTCATTTGCCCTTGTCTCTGTGGGAATCTGGAGAGAAACAGAGTCTCTTATAGGACGCAAGTGGTTAAAATCCTTTTTCACATGCTGCTCGCTGGGATGAGAACATTTCCAAAAATAGGGGCTGAACTTCAACAATTAGAAACCAGATCATGGAGGAATAGGTCTATAAAAGTGTCTTGTAGATGAGATGAGAACTAAATAGGAGTTTTTCTGGGTTCTTTTCTGTTTTGTTTAGTTTGTTTGTTTGTTTATTTGTTTGAGTAGCACATGACATAGCTGAGATTCTTCTCTGTGAGCTTGTTAGCAGGAGTTGGAAAAAAAGATGCAAATCCTCAAGCTTTCATTCCAGTGAAAAAGACAGAGCAAGCCAACATATTGCTAATTAGCAGACACACTCATAACATATTCCAAACATTTGAATTAATCAGTTATAAAACATAAATATTTTAAAATGCAATTTCATGAGACTCTGCAATTTATAGTTATTACATAACAGAAAGAGGGTACTAAGTTTTCAAAATTGAATTAATTTGAAATGAAAAGTGTTTGAAACTGCTCATTCTTAGTCTTTTTATTAATCTTCTTAACTTGAAGTTCTTTTCCATCTTGCAATCACGTACAAAGCATGAGAGAATTCTTCCATACTACAGAAATATTTTCCGAGCATAATAACATGATTATTATGCTTATCTGACTTGTAAATTATAGAATACTATACATATTGGAGATACTGATTTTAAGAATGAAGTCATGTAAACATGCCTTCAATTAATTTACCTTTGACCTTCTGTGTGACTGTGTTTGCCATCAGAAAGGACTCATTTCTTAATTTCAGCCCTTTTCAGTCAAAGCAATGGGATAAGAAATGACATTCTTTGTCACAAAAGGAAATGGCAGCAATTCTGTCACTGTAATAGTGGGAGAAGAAATATGTGAGACAGAAATAACACCAGCTCTGAAACTTCTGTATGACCCCAAGGACTAGAGAAGGCCAGAGCACACTGTTTGTCCCCACGGCAGGCTGTATCTGAGGAGGCAGCCCTAGCATTCCTGGCTTCTCTCTGTTCAAAATGTTTTTCCCTAGAGGTTGGTAAGTTTATTTTTTATAAAATCCTGGCACTTCAAGGATGAAATTATCTTTTTTCTGTGGTGTGCACTCTCAGGCAAAAGTAAAACTTCAGTTTTGACAACCTGACAAAGAATTAAAGGAATGTGATACATGTGTTATTTTCAGTTGTTCTGGTAGCAGGGCTTGAATGAGTGTTATCTGAAGGGATGCAGTAGGTAAATATATAACCAGCAGGCCAGTCTCTTGTGTAGCTACTGGGAGGACAGCAGGAAAATTGATTCTTACCCATTGAACCCTGACACTCATGATAAAACTGTGGCATTGGTACAAAGTGCAGTCTTCCCTTTAGGGGCTTCTCCATTTCCAATTAGATTGCCTCATGGCAGTCTTTTAAAGATGCTTTAAAGAATCTTTTAAAGAATGCTATTTGCTCTGTTACTTTTTATTGTTCTTATTCTTTTAGCCAGGCCTGGCCTAAGAGCTGAATGAGTTCATGTGTATGTCCAAATGCAGCATTTCACTTACTGGTTTCAACATTTTTATTTTTATTTTATTTTCACTTTTATGAGCCTTTGCTCAGCTGCAGCTGGGAATTAATCACTGAATTTCAGTGCTTTTCTCATTCATCTGAATCCAGGTGGGATTTTATACGACATTTTGTTTACCTTGTACTTAGTGGGGGGTTCAATTCCCTAAGTAATCAATCTCATGCAGTCTTCTATATTAAATCGAGGATTAACAAAAAGAGATTATAGGAGACGTTCAAAGATCATGGACATTGTCCTTGTTTCTTACTGATGAGTATTTGGAAATTAGCTGAGGATGTCACTTTTGGAGTGAAATTTATGGCCATGCAGAGCTGTGTTGGATGGTGCCTCTACCAGCCAGGATCTACCAGATCACACTGGCATGAGGTGATGGGGTGACACACTGCAACTGGCAGCTCGTCACAGCCCTGGACAAGACACTGCAGCATTAGTGCAATTTGCAGAGATTTGTTACAGAAATATGAAGATTTATTAGTTGATTATGGATTGAAATATTTGTGTGGAAGTTGCAGATGAAACAGCAGAACAAAGTCTAGAAGGACAGGTCAGATAATACACTATGTGTAGGATTTCATTCAAAGCAAGAGGAGGAACAAAATGACCTAAAGATAAGGTAACAAGAATATGAAGAACATGACTGGAGCCATAAAATAACCAGATAAGTTAAGCAATAATTATGAGGGCTCAGTTGACATACTGAGGCAAAAGATCTCAAACAACACCCACTTCCGAAGGGCACGACAGCAAATCGACACCAATTCCTCACTGCAAGCCCTGATATACGTCTTAGTGCTGCTGAGCATATGTGTGTGAAAATGTGAATGAGTAAAAATCAGTGTAGAGATTTTGTAAATAAAAATCACTTTTCCCTTCCATTAGACCTCACAGTGAACTACCATTTTAGTAATTTACTACAAATTTGCCTTGTGGAGATGCAGGAAGAAAAAGCACAACAGAGCATTCAATGATGTAGCAATTCTGCTTTTAGAAGGATCTCTCTCTGGGCATAGGGCATTCTCTTCACACATCAGCAAGCTGACAGGTGTCCCCTCAGGGGCTGGACATCATATCCCACTGAGCTGGGTACCTGGAATCTGAAATAATTGAAATGAAGTGTAGAAGGCTTTTGAACAGGATCTGAATTTTGTGCTGGCCCACTGAATATTAAGGATAATGAAAGCATAAATAATGTCAAAACAGCAACAGATGCTCCATACCCAATCTTACACAAAAATAGGATTAAAACCATTTTAGACTTCGGAAATAACAAAGATGCATTGTCATCAGCCTTTCCAGTAACCTGCAGCTGTTCTATGTCAAATTTAGTTCAATCCAGCTGAGACACAATATATGTTCTAATTTTACTGAAAGTTGGAACCATTTTGGTCTCATAGCTCCAAAATTTAGTCTTCCTTTGTTGTATAATCAAACTGGAAATGTTAGCAAGCAGTCTTTTAAATTACATCAACTGCAGAATTAAAATTACTGAAAAGAGAAGAATTTGGGGATGAGGAAGAGATGGGGCAGGAAGATTTTGGGTCATATGACTGACCAATAAATCCCTCCAAGGGAAGAAGCCTGAAAGGAAATGGTCAAGGGTGATGTAATCATGAAGTTCAAGGACTATTGTAGGATGTGACTAACCACAGCTGCTGTAAAGAAAACTTTTTTGCAACAGGACTCCTTGGCAAAGGAGGATGACCTTTGTTTTACATAAACATCTATGAAAAGTTGAGTAGCTTAAATGGTAGTGTAAATGTTTCTCACTGAACTCATTAAAAGAGTGTAAATGTCTCCCTGAGTTAGCCAGAAGAGCATGGGGGACTGATTATGGGGCTCAGCCTGATACAGAGTATAAAAAACTAGTCAACTTGCAAAAGTGTTTTGAAGAGAACAGGCTTGAGCAGCTTTAAGCCCATAAATTCCTTTCCAACAACTGGAGATGTCCAGAGTCATGACAATAAGTATATAATGGAGTTTGACAATGGGAATCCCACAATTAAACTGTTTAGTGCAGTTGCAATTGATGTTTTGCTAAGTCTAACTTAGAGCAGTTTTGTGTTTTCAATATATTTCTATTACTCTGCTAAATCAGAAACCCCTATAACATAAACTATCTTTAAATAACTACATTTTACATTAAACATTTCACCTTCTATGTGTGGAATATCTAAAAGAATCCAGTCAGGGAGTATTGGACTCTAACAGGCCATTCCTGTCTTCTTTCAGTACTGTGTTGCCCTGAGGATGCTGCTGACCTCTGAGAAAGTGAGAAGAAGCAGTATTAGCTTGGCAAAGCTGCAGTAACCCTTCTGTGAACTCGGGTCCTGCATCCTCCTTTTCTCAATAACCTCTGTGCATGGACCAAGCTTGAGAAATCATCAAGTGCTTGCTAACGCATATGATATGACTTCTGAGTGGGTTTTTCTTCCATTGTAACATTTCTTTGCAGTATAACAACAACAATAGTTGTTGTTAGTTGTAGTATTAGTATTAGTGTTACTATTACTATACTACAGCAAAATATTTAGAGCATCTCTTTTCAAATTGATGACATTTAATATTTGGGTTCCTGGGAAAATCTGGGACTGTGTATTTGGAGATTCCTACTTCATAAATTTTCATGTTTGCTTTGAAAACTCCCTCTAATGAGTACACTAAAGGCAATTCTGTTAAAAGTCTGCTGGATTACAGTCAAACCCTTATTCCTAGGTATTTCTTTTAAATTGACAAAAGAGATGGAGTGCTGCATAACTTTGATAGCAACCTTAGTGTAGCTCATTGCATGTAGTTCAGTGCAATATGCCTTAGGTAAAGAGACAGAGCTTTGAAAGCCTGATCCTGAACATTTTAAAACAGGAGAGATTCAAATAACATATTTTCCTCTTCAAGGACTATAGAAGAAGATTATGATGTACCTTTCAGACTCTGAAGTACATAATTTTTCATTATTAGAAATAATGCAATAAACATCACACCCCAAAATATTAGTTTTTCAGTTCCTGTGTGTTCCTCTAATCTCAGAGAATATTTTAAAGATCTGCCAGTGGAAGGCATAGGGGCTCTTACCCTCTGGATGGGGCTCCTTTATTACCTTTTTAGTGTGGATCTATTAGAAAGAAAAGACTATTTTAATATAGTTTTTCTAAAACCTCTCAGTCCTTCTGCCTCTAGGCCAAAATATGGCTCCCATTCATATCACTAAAGTCAGTGGACTCTTTCCTTTCATTTTTCTCTTTAGTTTAAGATGTAAAAACGGGGATAGAAATCGCTGAATTTAATCGGGTTTTGTATGCATAAATCTAAGGGTACATTTTCTTACCTTACATTTTTCAAAAGTGAGTTTCCTTTAGAAATAGCAATCTGGTAGTCCCAGTTGGACCAGCATTGTTTGACAAATTAAAAATGCCTTGAAACCAAGTCATAATCCTCTACAGAACTCCCCTCTACTCCCTGCTGTAAGGATATTTATGGCTAGAAATAAAAAATGCACAAAAAGAAGATATAAATGGCAAATGATAAATAAGTGTTCAAGAGTTGAAAGCCAGTAGAAATTTTTAGATGACCCTGAATGATTTACCATTTTTTAAAAGAACACTCTGTCTATTTTATGATTTGACCAAGGTAAGACAAAATAAAGAATGAGGTAAGCACTTTTATGGCATGTGTCAAAAACTGGGAAAGGAATGTGTGTGAACTTTTAGGGAGTTTTTCTATTAAGAACTAATATCTCTTAGTTAAAATATATCAGTCATGGGGTCCAGTAGAAATTTACAGCCTACAGATATCTGCCTGGGAGGGATCTGAGTGGGAAACAAGCTGCAGGTCATTTCACTGCTGGTACAAAACCACTGTAAAACCTTGAATTTGGAGAGTCATCTATGCTCTCATGTTGCTTTTGTTAACAAGAATAAATATATACTCCTTGCGCTGTTTACAATGTCGAGTGGTAATACAAACCAGGACCCATCAGTCTTGCAGCATCTGACAGGTCTCAGACACCCTGAGACAGACATTTGTGCACATTGGAAAACTGCAATACTTAGTGTACATACAACCTTGAGACTTACAAATATTTAAATGTTTGATAGCTAAGTGCTTGATTCACAGATCCATCACCTTCTGTAAGAAATGGAGTGCAAGATAAAAAAAAGCTCAATGGTCAGGTTGTCTCTTGTCTTCTGCAGTTAGTGACATGGAAATGGAAAACAGAAGGAAGGGAAGGAGGAACACTTGTTGCCACAGCAGTACAGACAAAGGGAAGAGCAGCAGTAGAAGGATGCAGCCTTGAAAGGCCACTGACTTCCCCTGTGCCAGGTGTGCCAAATGTTGGGGTGAAGTAGACATGAGTAGTCTGCTATGTGTTTCTAAGTCGTGTTACAGAAATCAGTGCAATTTCTTGGTGCTGTACAGCACTGAGCTGAGGACTCCCTGTGGGCAGTGCTGTGCAATGAATTAGTAGGAGCTGATCTGCTGCTCTGAAGGATCTCAGTCTGGGGATGCACCTGCCAGTCCTAGTCTCAATCTATCTTCTGCCTTTTAGTGCCAGCTGTGATGCTGGGTCCTGGTGCAGTACCAAAGCATTTGAGGCAGGGGCCAGTGGGAGCAAGATGGATATGTCCTCTTGGGGTTCTCCTGGGTAAAACTGGGTCCTTCCTGCAAAACAGGGGCAGCACTCATCAGCAAATGAATCAGGATACAGGTGTCATGAAGCAAGTTACTGGGGAGCAGTGAAGATCTACAAATTACCTGTTTTGCTGACTATTGGCGCACCAGCTGTGAGTAATCAAATGTTTAAGGGCTGGAGAACTGCACAGATGTGAAAGAGGGTGGGAAAATCTCACATGCCAGTGCTTTGCAACAGCAGGTTGTATGGCTGGTGGCTCACTGCAGAGATAAGTGAGGCTTACATGGCCCCTGGTTAACAGAAGCAGCCTTTGGCCTATGAAACTGTATTCTTTTCAAGGCCCTTACATGAGTGAAGAGCCTTGAGGGAAACCATCCAAAGCAGTATGGGACTTCAAGATGAATTCAACTGCTTTTGAAGCTGAAGATCTAAGCAAACCTAAAAGCCCTGCTCTTTTTAGCTCACAACTGTGTTTATTGGTTTTGGCTGGGCTTTTTTTAGCTGAATTTGTCTTTTATGGTAAGTATTAGATTAGCTGACTATCCCTGATTTCTTGGGTCATGACTGGTAATAGGAAGAAGACTGCAGCACAAACATGAACTTTGCAAAATCTTACCATTAGCTCTCCCTCTACTCTTCACCCTAGGGACAGTTCATCTCTGCCCTATAAGCATGGTTCTCAGCAGACAGCAATCTGTTCTGTAAACAAACTGATTTCTATTCCCTTGGGGAAACAAAAAAAACAAAAACAAAAAAAAAAAACCACAAACAAAACCAAAAAACCACAAAAACCAACAAAAACCCCAACAAAACAAAACAAAAAACCAACAAATAAATTTATAGTCTGTTAAATCAGTTTTCCAGTCTCAAGCAGAAGCAGACAGACAACATTTGGCATCTGGGTTGGTTTTCTTTCACACTCTCTTGAAGACACCCCCACAAGTCACCAGCTGTTTCAAGGAAAGGCCATGCACCTTTCCTCTTTCCCATGAAGGAGAATGGAAGAGTTAAATTTGCTGTTTGAGACTCCAGGAGAGTTACAGGTTAGGACTGCATTTACATCTATTCTAATCAGTGGGAATGTTAGAAAGGAGCAAGAAAAAGTGCATGAGTATTCCTTTTCACAGAAATAAAAGCTATTATTTAATCCCACTGAATGACTGACAGTAGAAAATTTGTTTTATCATTTATTATAGTAACCAGTCTCCTGCCCTGAAGTCCTCACTAGCTACAAGGACTTGTAAATTCTGTTTTGACTGTGCAGAGATTTTTAAACTCCAGTTTAACCTATCCATCAGTTGTCTGAGCTGCACTCATGTATCTGTGGATTAGCAATCTAGTCTACAAGTAGGACATTCCTGCAGCTGTTCAAGTTAGTCCATGTGGCATTCAAACAGAAATAGGACTTGAATTTGTAGACAGATTACTGCTCTGTCATTTCTGGATAAATTCAAAATCCTCTCACCAAGGAACACTTTTTTTTTGGTACAGAACTGCATAACTGTTCACTGGACATACTATTTAAAAAGTTAGGGATGTAAGATATGATGTTTTTAGATCTACCTGTAAATACTGGTACGACAAACCCACAGCATCTTCTCTTGGTCTGATAATTCCAACTTCTTATGTAACCAGATTTTCATCAGTTTCTAAAAGAAATGTGAGGGAGTGAGAAAGGGTGATGCTCATTTCCCCAGGGAGCCACTAGGACACAGCCAGGTTAAGTACTCACACCTGGGATCTGGGCAATAGTGTCACATCACAGAGTACAGTCATTGCCACCAGTAGCCAATTCTGTACTTTTGTCTTTCTAACCTACAAAGCATTTGCTTTCTAAGACTCTTAGTAAACAGCTTTTACTTAGAGTTCTCAGAAAACTTCTCATTTTCTTTGCAAAAGTTGCTCTCTCTTAAACCCCAAATTATTCCCATATCCTACCTGTCAAGTAATCAAGTCTACTTCTGACTTTTTTCCCTGGTGGAGAAGAAAAACATTCTCCATTTTCATGTGCATTTTTTTTGACTAGTGTAAAAAAGTTTCTTGAGAAATGCAGGAGTGGTAACACATCTAGGACAGCATTTGGTAACTCTGGACGACAGTTTACATGTTTTGCAAAAGTAAGAGCAAGGCATCTCTGCACTTTCCAGCATGCAGCACATAACATCCTTTCCTACAGCTTATGAGTCATTGTGGCTCTGATTTTATTCATGGCCTCTGAAATCAGGCTGTGGATGCTCTCTTAGCTGACTGCTTTCTTCCTGATCCCCTTGCCTGTTGGTGTGACTGTGGACTGGAGCGTCTGAATGTTTACAGCAGAACTTCCAGATGTCATTCAGCAGCAGAATTAAAAGGTGTAGCAGTGGTTTTTCTTCTCTGGTATGTTCTTGGGCACACGTGTGTGGTATGAGTGCAGGATGTAGGTGTGTGTACAGAGACACGTGGAGCATATCAGTATAATAAAGCTCAATGGACTCCAGCGTGGGCAGAACTGCAGTGATTATCACATTTTCTAGAAATGACCCACAAATAACAAAACATCAAACAAATTATAAACATTCCAATTGTACAGAAAATGTTCTCTACTCCTCATTCATCACCAAAAAAGGGAATGTAAAACTTTTGAACAAAATGTACCATCAGTTAATAAACAGATTAAATATTACCCATATCAGTTTTATTTATTGTAATTTTTCAAGTAGCATGAAAATGCTGGATAGTTTAAAAACATAATACCAAAGTGGTGTTTCCTGTGAAGTCTGTTATGGGAAAACTTATCTGTCCTGCATTATTTACAAAAGATGGTTTTACCATTATACAGACAATTCTATAAGCAAGACACAAATCCTAGTTATTAAAAGGCATATGGCAAAAAAGAAAAATGTGGATATGCTAATTCACAGGTATAAAATAATATCTATCTATCTATCTATCTATCTATCTATCTATCTATCTCTCTATCTCATGTTTGTAATTGCCACCCACTCCAGGAAGCCAAGGGCTTTTTAGATTTAAAAAAAATAGTTTAATTAGGATATTTTTATGTTTTTCTTTCATTGAAATGAAATTAAACCTTAGCTTTAGAGAGCACATCCTTCCACCATATGGAAGTTGAAAAAGAATTATTTTGCAATATGATAATGAGATGACCCTTCCTCTAAAAACACTCTTACACTAGCATTCAACTAATTTTTTCTTCCTTTTCTTTCAAACCATTTTTCCTTTTCTATACCTTCTAAGAGAAAACATGAAAATTCCAGTTTTGGAAATAAGCCTCACATTCTGTTCAGCTGTGTGAACTATTCAATTGTGAGACAGGATTTTCATCATAAGAGCTTTCTTATTTAAGAAAGGAAAATGGAGGTGCTTGAAATGACAGGTGTTCTGAACATCTGGAGAAGAAAATCAGCCATTGATGGCAACAACACACTCCATGTTAAAAACGTAAAGTGGTGCAGCTGGCAGTGCTGCAGCTGTTTCCTAATCCCTGCTAGCTACCTTGGGGGATTGCTGTGTGCTTTGGAACCACTCCACAAAGCTCACGTGAGCATCTGAACATGCTCTGAGAGTGGCTCTGAGAACTGGCTTCACATTTCCAGCAAGGAAGACAAAAATATCCCTGCTTATTTTCCATAACACTACAAGACACTTACCCATCAGTCCTGGAAGACGATTCAAAGTGTTTTCAGATGAAGAAAAATTACAATTTAGATTGGCTATCAATGAAGTCTCTTTAAATTGTTACAAGCATTGAGTTCCCTGTGTCTGATATGCTTACAGATTTTGACTTTTATTTCCAAACAGAATTTCAATTTCTATCAGAGTTCTCTTACAAACCTTTCAGTTCTTACTTCTGAAAAGTCCCTTCTGCACTGAAATTCCTCCACGTTATGCAGTTTATTGGTAAATGATTCCTTTTCAACATCCATCCACACCTTTTATTAAGGCCGCATGCACATTTTGGTGCTTGCCACGTGCCTTAAGAACCTACCCAATATTTCAATATTCTACCTATATTCTTCACATATTTAAGGGCCTCGATCTAAAATGTATTGTCAAAACTGAGCTGTGAATGATACAAAATCATTTCTGTCAGACTTTAAATACTCAGACATTTATTAAACCTACAGAAAACCTTCATGTAGCTACCCCAGTAATAAAAATATAAATAGCCACACAGTAGATGTTCCCAAGTGATGATGTGGACATTCTTTAATATGTTGCGGCTTGCATGAATTCCTCATTACCTTCCAGTTTTTAATTTTTATAAATGGGTCTTTGATTCAGAAATGTACTTTCATCTATGTCACAAAGCATTCATTCTTTGCAGTGTACTGAGGTGTTATCAGTCTTCTGGATTACACACTGGGTTAAAAATCATGAGAATTTTATAGACTCTTACATTATATTTAATAAAGAAATGCCATGCACTAGATGTTTTGGGGCCAAGCAAACAGAGTATAGTGCAACTGACAACTGCAGTAATAACAAGTGAACTTTTCAAGTGTGCATTTGTGTGCGAGGGGAGACCATTGTGGTTTGTACTGGTGCTGACCCAAAGCTATATAACCCTTGGGTAGGAGCATCCCCGCTGCAACTGTTACAGTCTCTCCTGTAGGCAATGATTAACAGTGAATGTCTGGGAAACAGAAGTGTAAGTCAGCCTTTGCTGGTCACAAAGGCAATAAGCTCCTAAAGACAAATAACATTCATTATCATTAAGATACTGCCTACACAGCATTATATTAGCTCTGGAAAAACAAGCTGGCACTCTGTCTTCTATGTCTGTTAAATTCACTGTTAAGTTTGACTCCCTTTGCCTGTGTAACTCACTGTCAAGGAGACTCCAGAAACACTTATTCTGAGTGAATGAACTAGAAATTGAACTAAAAATACCAGCAATTAATTTATTCATAGTTTGTTCTAGTCCTCAACACAGCTGTCAATTTCTTGCAGAATACTTCAGCTAAATTTGTCAGTCTATCCAGAATCCATCATCGTGATTTTGGCTCTGCAGAGAGTTTTCTGTACCAGTAGGACAATTTTCTTTAAAAAGAAAATTTTCTTAAAAAATTTAACAGATTCTGGGACACACAGGCACCTCAGCACCTGCTTTCTCCTTTAGATCTGAGGGTGAAGTGTCCTTAAGTAACAGGCAGGATGTTCCTCAAACATGAGTTTAGGAATCAAGCTGAGTTTTATCTGAGTTTAGATACCTGGTTGTCTACCCCACAGGGTCCTTATAAATGAAAACAAATAGACTTTGTTTCCAGTCAAAACTATGGTTTTCCACAGAAAGATTAATGTTGTGCGTGAAGGTATTTAAAACCTCATTTTGCCACAAGGAAGAGTCTGAAAACTTGCACTGCATTCTCTCTGGGTCTCCTGCAGTCACTGGTTGGAGCAGGAGTCCCAAGAAGCAGTGATAGTGCTGGGGAAGGCCCATGTATCCATCATCATGGATGGCTCTTGGACTCGACCTCTGCACTGATGCTGACCCTGCTAAAGGGCTGCTATCCAGCTGACATGGTTGAGTCGTACTGGTTTGGTAGGACTAGGGTACTTAGTACCTAAATAACGCTGGGAGAACAGAGACTGGCCCTGAAAGAACACCTTGATCTGTGTCAGTATTTGGACAATATGAAGAAGACTTGTGTTTGTCTCAGTGCTTAAAAGAAAAAAATACCAATAGCAGCAACAACAACAACAACAACAAAAACAAACAAACAAACAAAAACAACAACAACAAAAACTACAAAAAGCCACCAAACCAAACAAACTCCTAAATAAAACAAGAGGTACTGTGCTTCCCCAGAAACTGCCTCTGTTGGCTACAGAAGGCCCAGCTCACCATTACACTGGCACCACACTGTGGACACGAGCTACTACTGCAAAGCTCTTTTGTTTCTGAAATATATCTTGTGCTCTGGCGCAAAGTATTTTTTTAAACCATATTTATCCTATGGGATAAAATAATCCAGGGTTTTGGAAATGCCATTTGCTACCTGATTTGCCTGTGACAGACAGCAGGTTGGTGGTTTTTCAGGCATGGAGATTGTGAGGGGTAGGACACAGGTAACACTTGCCATCAGCCGCCTTCCCCATAGCTGATGAGAAGAGGGAGATGCTGAGGGGAGAGAAAGCTCTAAGGAAAATTGAGCAGCTCCTTCTCTCCCTGGTGGTGCAGCTTGGGCCACCATTCTCCTGGGAGCGAGGCCTCACACTAGGACAGGCCTCGGCAGCAGCCGCAGCAGCCATCCTACACGGGAGCAAAAACCAGAGCCACAAGTTTCCAGGGGTGTTATTCAAAAACACTGTCTGGGCCTGGCTTTCCAAATGAAGATCTTCCCAACAAACTAAGAGAGCTACTCTTCATCCATAGCATTTTCCAGGCACAGTGGAAGTCATGATGATCTCTAATGTTTATGTCACATGGTACATGCTCACTCTCTACCATATTGAGAAGCACATGGGACCGTGACTTTGGACATCCATACAATAACTCTCCACTCCATGTAGTCTTTTTGAATGTCACAAATAGCACGTGTAAATGACATACTGATCTCATCCTGCACACTACCACCCGACAAGAACTCTATCCAGCATGAGCTGTTTATGGACTACCTTTCTGTCAAAGGCTTGTCTTAGATTTCTGTTATTTGCACTACTTTATAGGCTCCCTAATGTAAAAGCCTGATCCTTTAAGATCAAAGTATTTTCTTATTTCTGCAAAATGTATCAAAATTAGTTATTAATCACTGAAAGTGCTTGACAGTTTAAAAATTATCAATCTATTGCAATTAAACACCATCTGGCTGCCTGGAATTTAGAAAAATGGTAACTGTTTCAGAACACATATTGTAACTAATTGATTCACAGGGGCTTTTTTACCCATTTTCCAATTATTGGTCTTGCCAAATGCTGCACCAGCCTTTCCCTGGAACTGCAGGTATGTCAAACACATAATGTTCATACACTGCTTTCTGGTGGAATAGATGTTTTATTGATGGATATATGTTCTATACGTGTGAGATCTTATTTCCCATAGTACCCATTTACTCTTTATATTATCCAAATATTGATTTAAATAATGCAATGCAATAAGTACAACAATAACCCCCAGGCTGGGAACATCTGATTCACCAATCAATTAGATATCTCTGCATTTTACAGCTGGGGAGATGGAAAATAAGCTAATGCAATAGGACCTCTCAGGGTATGCTGATAAATCTGTGAGCATTGACAAATAACTAAATATTTTATCAAAATATAAAGCATAAACTAAGGAATGAATTTTTGATATTTGAGCAATTACTGATGAAGGTAAAAGAGAACATGGAGAAATTTCCTATGGTGCTGCTTTTCCCCTCTTGATGATTCCTTACAGAAAGAGGATGTCTTTGCAGATTTGGGGGAGTCACAGACACTTTTTCAACAGCAGAAGATATTATTTACATTGACACAGAAAGTGTCTGGGATGCTTTAAAAGCAAAAGCTAATGATGTTTAAATAAGTAGGTTTAGAAAGAGTTAAACCACAACAAGAGATACTTGCTGCCCCCTTGAGCACTCCCATGCCCAGTCATATCATAGCGCAAGAACACTAGACGTGTACGAGACCAGATACTCCAGTATTCTCTTCGGGACAGGAACAAAGGTAGGTGACTAGAATAAGCAGAAGAGCAAGCAAATATGTATTTTGATCTCTTCCCACTGTGATTTCCATTAGCAAGATTTCAATGGAAATCGAGTAAGCAATCTTTGGTCCATATCCCAACAGCATCGGGAATCCCGTGCCTTTTGATGGCTTTGACTTTGGCGATGAATTTTTTTTTTTTTCTGGTATCCATGCCATGTCACTCCTATCCTCCCCTCAGCGTTCTGTCTTCCTCCTCGACTTTTTCTCCTGCTTTTGCAACATCTCTGAAGTTAGTTTTGGCGTGTTTTGCTGCTTTGCACTGCACCTCATGCAATCCTGGTCCATTTTCTCGCAGTCACTAAATTTCGCAATTTTGTTTTGTCTATTTTTTCGGTATCCGTGCCATGTCACTCATATCTTCCCATCAAAGCCCTGTCTTCCTCCTTGATGTTTTCCTCTGCTTTTGCAACTTCTCGGAGGTTAGTTTTGGCATGTTTGGGTCCTTTGCACTGCACCTCATTTCCTCCCCGACCATTTTCTGGTAGTCACCAGATGTCCCAATTTTCTGGTTTTTGTGGGTTTTTTCAAGCGCATTTCATTTGATCCTATCTCCTTTCCAGAGCGTTTGTAAGTCTTTCTTTCTGGGACGCAAGATTTCGTTTCCCTTCCCGAAAGGAAATTTCATTTCCTTTCGGGGAGGGAAACGAAATCTTGCGATTTCAATGGGAATCGAGTAAGCAATCGTCGGTCCATATCCCAGCAGCTTCGGGAATCCCGTGCCTTTTGATGGCTTTGACTTTGGCGATGAATTATTTTTTTTTTTTCTGGTATCCATGCCATGTCACTCCTATCCTCCCCTCAGCGTTCTGTCTTCCTCCTCGACTTTTTCTCCTGCTTTTGCAACATCTCTGAAGTTAGTTTTGGCGTGTTTGGCTGCTTTGCACTGCACCTCATGCAATCCTGGTCCATTTTCTCGCAGTCACTAAATTTCGCAATTTTGTTTTGTCTATTTTTTCGGTATCCGTGCCATGTCACTCATATCTTCCCATCAAAGCCCTGTCTTCCTCCTTGATGTTTTCCTCTGCTTTTGCAACTTCTCGGAGGTTAGTTTTGGCATGTTTGGGTCCTTTGCACTGCACCTCATTTCCTCCCCGACCATTTTCTGGTAGTCACCAGATGTCCCAATTTTCTGGTTTTTGTGGGTTTTTTCAAGCGCATTTCATTTGATCCTATCTCCTTTCCAGAGCGTTTGTAAGTCTTTCTTTCTGGGACGCAAGATTTCGTTTCCCTTCCCGAAAGGAAATTTCATTTCCTTTCGGGGAGGGAAACGAAATCTTGCGATTTCAATGGGAATCGAGTAAGCAATCGTCGGTCCATATCCCAGCAGCTTCGGGAATCCCGTGCCTTTTGATGGCTTTGACTTTGGCGATGAATTATTTTTTTTTTTTCTGGTATCCATGCCATGTCACTCCTATCCTCCCCTCAGCGTTCTGTCTTCCTCCTCGACTTTTTCTCCTGCTTTTGCAACATCTCTGAAGTTAGTTTTGGCGTGTTTTGCTGCTTTGCACTGCACCTCATGCAATCCTGGTCCATTTTCTCGCAGTCACTCAATTTCGCAATTTTGTTTTGTCTATTTTTTCGGTATCCGTGCCATGTCACTCATATCTTCCCATCAAAGCCCTGTCTTCCTCCTTGATGTTTTCCTCTGCTTTTGCAACTTCTCGGAGGTTAGTTTTGGCATGTTTGGGTCCTTTGCACTGCACCTCATTTCCTCCCCGACCATTTTCTGGTAGTCACCAGATGTCCCAATTTTCTGGTTTTTGTGGGTTTTTTCAAGCGCATTTCATTTGATCCTATCTCCTTTCCAGAGCGTTTGTAAGTCTTTCTTTCTGGGACGCAAGATTTCGTTTCCCTTCCCGAAAGGAAATTTCATTTCCTTTCGGGGAGGGAAACGAAATCTTGCGATTTCAATGGGAATCGAGTAAGCAATCGTCGGTCCATATCCCAGCAGCTTCGGGAATCCCGTGCCTTTTGATGGCTTTGACTTTGGCGATGAATTATTTTTTTTTTTTCTGGTATCCATGCCATGTCACTCCTATCCTCCCCTCAGCGTTCTGTCTTCCTCCTCGACTTTTTCTCCTGCTTTTGCAACATCTCTGAAGTTAGTTTTGGCGTGTTTGGTTGCTTTGCACTGCACCTCATGCAATCCTGGTCCATTTTCTCGCAGTCACTCAATTTCGCAATTTTGTTTTGTCTATTTTTTCGGTATCCGTGCCATGTCACTCATATCTTCCCATCAAAGCCCTGTCTTCCTCCTTGATGTTTTCCTCTGCTTTTGCAACTTCTCGGAGGTTAGTTTTGGCATGTTTGGGTCCTTTGCACTGCACCTCATTTCCTCCCCGACCATTTTCTGGTAGTCACCAGATGTCCCAATTTTCTGGTTTTTGTGGGTTTTTTCAAGCGCATTTCATTTGATCCTATCTCCTTTCCACAGCGTTTGTAAGTCTTTCTTTCTGGGACGCAAGATTTCGTTTCCCTTCCCGAAAGGAAATTTCATTTCCTTTCGGGGAGGGAAACGAAATCTTGCGATTTCAATGGGAATCGAGTAAGCAATCGTCGGTCCATATCCCAGCAGCTTCGGGAATCCCGTGCCTTTTGATGGCTTTGACTTTGGCGATGAATTATTTTTTTTTTTTCTGGTATCCATGCCATGTCACTCCTATCCTCCCCTCAGCGTTCTGTCTTCCTCCTCGACTTTTTCTCCTGCTTTTGCAACATCTCTGAAGTTAGTTTTGGCGTGTTTTGCTGCTTTGCACTGCACCTCATGCAATCCTGGTCCATTTTCTCGCAGTCACTCAATTTCGCAATTTTGTTTTGTCTATTTTTTCGGTATCCGTGCCATGTCACTCATATCTTCCCATCAAAGCCCTGTCTTCCTCCTTGATGTTTTCCTCTGCTTTTGCAACTTCTCGGAGGTTAGTTTTGGCATGTTTGGGTCCTTTGCACTGCACCTCATTTCCTCCCCGACCATTTTCTGGTAGTCACCAGATGTCCCAATTTTCTGGTTTTTGTGGGTTTTTTCAAGCGCATTTCATTTGATCCTATCTCCTTTCCAGAGCGTTTGTAAGTCTTTCTTTCTGGGACGCAAGATTTCGTTTCCCTTCCCGAAAGGAAATTTCATTTCCTTTCGGGGAGGGAAACGAAATCTTGCGATTTCAATGGGAATCGAGTAAGCAATCGTCGGTCCATATCCCAGCAGCTTCGGGAATCCCGTGCCTTTTGATGGCTTTGACTTTGGCGATGAATTATTTTTTTTTTTTCTGGTATCCATGCCATGTCACTCCTATCCTCCCCTCAGCGTTCTGTCTTCCTCCTCGACTTTTTCTCCTGCTTTTGCAACATCTCTGAAGTTAGTTTTGGCGTGTTTGGTTGCTTTGCACTGCACCTCATGCAATCCTGGTCCATTTTCTCGCAGTCACTCAATTTCGCAATTTTGTTTTGTCTATTTTTTCGGT
This sequence comes from Passer domesticus, assembly GCF_036417665.1. Lineage (NCBI taxonomy): Eukaryota > Metazoa > Chordata > Aves > Passeriformes > Passeridae > Passer > Passer domesticus. The sequence continues at coordinate 31,282,150 of NC_087478.1, read as the reverse complement.
ATCCGTGCCATGTCACTCATATCTTCCCATCAAAGCCCTGTCTTCCTCCTTGATGTTTTCCTCTGCTTTTGCAACTTCTCGGAGGTTAGTTTTGGCATGTTTGGGTCCTTTGCACTGCACCTCATTTCCTCCCCGACCATTTTCTGGTAGTCACCAGATGTCCCAATTTTCTGGTTTTTGTGGGTTTTTTCAAGCGCATTTCATTTGATCCTATCTCCTTTCCAGAGCGTTTGTAAGTCTTTCTTTCTGGGACGCAAGATTTCGTTTCCCTTCCCGAAAGGAAATTTCATTTCCTTTCGGGGAGGGAAACGAAATCTTGCGATTTCAATGGGAATCGAGTAAGCAATCGTCGGTCCATATCCCAGCAGCTTCGGGAATCCCGTGCCTTTTGATGGCTTTGACTTTGGCGATGAATTATTTTTTTTTTTTCTGGTATCCATGCCATGTCACTCCTATCCTCCCCTCAGCGTTCTGTCTTCCTCCTCGACTTTTTCTCCTGCTTTTGCAACATCTCTGAAGTTAGTTTTGGCGTGTTTTGCTGCTTTGCACTGCACCTCATGCAATCCTGGTCCATTTTCTCGCAGTCACTCAATTTCGCAATTTTGTTTTGTCTATTTTTTCGGTATCCGTGCCATGTCACTCATATCTTCCCATCAAAGCCCTGTCTTCCTCCTTGATGTTTTCCTCTGCTTTTGCAACTTCTCGGAGGTTAGTTTTGGCATGTTTGGGTCCTTTGCACTGCACCTCATTTCCTCCCCGACCATTTTCTGGTAGTCACCAGATGTCCCAATTTTCTGGTTTTTGTGGGTTTTTTCAAGCGCATTTCATTTGATCCTATCTCCTTTCCACAGCGTTTGTAAGTCTTTCTTTCTGGGACGCAAGATTTCGTTTCCCTTCCCGAAAGGAAATTTCATTTCCTTTCGGGGAGGGAAACGAAATCTTGTGATTTCAATGGGAATCGAGTAAGCAATCTTTGGTCCATATCCCAGCAGCTTCGGGAATCCCGTGCCTTTTGATGGCTTTGACTTTGGCGATGAATTATTTTTTTTTTTTCTGGTATCCATGCCATGTCACTCCTATCCTCCCCTCAGCGTTCTGTCTTCCTCCTCGACTTTTTCTCCTGCTTTTGCAACATCTCTGAAGTTAGTTTTGGCGTGTTTTGCTGCTTTGCACTGCACCTCATGCAATCCTGGTCCATTTTCTCGCAGTCACTCAATTTCGCAATTTTGTTTTGTCTATTTTTTCGGTATCCGTGCCATGTCACTCATATCTTCCCATCAAAGCCCTGTCTTCCTCCTTGATGTTTTCCTCTGCTTTTGCAACTTCTCGGAGGTTAGTTTTGGCATGTTTGGGTCCTTTGCACTGCACCTCATTTCCTCCCCGACCATTTTCTGGTAGTCACCAGATGTCCCAATTTTCTGGTTTTTGTGGGTTTTTTCAAGCGCATTTCATTTGATCCTATCTCCTTTCCAGAGCGTTTGTAAGTCTTTCTTTCTGGGACGCAAGATTTCGTTTCCCTTCCCGAAAGGAAATTTCATTTCCTTTCGGGGAGGGAAACGAAATCTTGCGATTTCAATGGGAATCGAGTAAGCAATCGTCGGTCCATATCCCAGCAGCTTCGGGAATCCCGTGCCTTTTGATGGCTTTGACTTTGGCGATGAATTTTTTTTTTTTTTTCTAGTATCCATGCCATGTCACTCCTATCCTTCCCTCAGCGTTCTGTCTTCCTCCTCGACTTTTTCTCCTGCTTTTGCAACATCTCTGAAGTTAGTTTTGGCGTGTTTGGTTGCTTTGCACTGCACCTCATGCAATCCTGGTCCATTTTCTCGCAGTCACTAAATTTCGCAATTTTGTTTTGTCTATTTTTTCGGTATCCGTGCCATGTCACTCATATCTTCCCATCAAAGCCCTGTCTTCCTCCTTGATGTTTTCCTCTGCTTTTGCAACTTCTCGGAGGTTAGTTTTGGCATGTTTGGGTCCTTTGCACTGCACCTCATTTCCTCCCCGACCATTTTCTGGTAGTCACCAGATGTCCCAATTTTCTGGTTTTTGTGGGTTTTTTCAAGCGCATTTCATTTGATCCTATCTCCTTTCCAGAGCGTTTGTAAGTCTTTCTTTCTGGGACGCAAGATTTCGTTTCCCTTCCCGAAAGGAAATTTCATTTCCTTTCGGGGAGGGAAACGAAATCTTGCGATTTCAATGGGAATCGAGTAAGCAATCGTCGGTCCATATCCCAGCAGCTTCGGGAATCCCGTGCCTTTTGATGGCTTTGACTTTGGCGATGAATTATTTTTTTTTTTTCTGGTATCCATGCCATGTCACTCCTATCCTCCCCTCAGCGTTCTGTCTTCCTCCTCGACTTTTTCTCCTGCTTTTGCAACATCTCTGAAGTTAGTTTTGGCGTGTTTGGCTGCTTTGCACTGCACCTCATGCAATCCTGGTCCATTTTCTCGCAGTCACTCAATTTCGCAATTTTGTTTTGTCTATTTTTTCGGTATCCGTGCCATGTCACTCATATCTTCCCATCAAAGCCCTGTCTTCCTCCTTGATGTTTTCCTCTGCTTTTGCAACTTCTCGGAGGTTAGTTTTGGCATGTTTGGGTCCTTTGCACTGCACCTCATTTCCTCCCCGACCATTTTCTGGTAGTCACCAGATGTCCCAATTTTCTGGTTTTTGTGGGTTTTTTCAAGCGCATTTCATTTGATCCTATCTCCTTTCCAGAGCGTTTGTAAGTCTTTCTTTCTGGGACGCAAGATTTCGTTTCCCTTCCCGAAAGGAAATTTCATTTCCTTTCGGGGAGGGAAACGAAATCTTGCGATTTCAATGGGAATCGAGTAAGCAATCGTCGGTCCATATCCCAGCAGCTTCGGGAATCCCGTGCCTTTTGATGGCTTTGACTTTGGCGATGAATTATTTTTTTTTTTCTGGTATCCATGCCATGTCACTCCTATCCTCCCCTCAGCGTTCTGTCTTCCTCCTCGACTTTTTCTCCTGCTTTTGCAACATCTCTGAAGTTAGTTTTGGCGTGTTTGGCTGCTTTGCACTGCACCTCATGCAATCCTGGTCCATTTTCTCGCAGTCACTCAATTTCGCAATTTTGTTTTGTCTATTTTTTCGGTATCCGTGCCATGTCACTCATATCTTCCCATCAAAGCCCTGTCTTCCTCCTTGATGTTTTCCTCTGCTTTTGCAACTTCTCGGAGGTTAGTTTTGGCATGTTTGGGTCCTTTGCACTGCACCTCATTTCCTCCCCGACCATTTTCTGGTAGTCACCAGATGTCCCAATTTTCTGGTTTTTGTGGGTTTTTTCAAGCGCATTTCATTTGATCCTATCTCCTTTCCAGAGCGTTTGTAAGTCTTTCTTTCTGGGACGCAAGATTTCGTTTCCCTTCCCGAAAGGAAATTTCATTTCCTTTCGGGGAGGGAAACGAAATCTTGCGATTTCAATGGGAATCGAGTAAGCAATCGTCGGTCCATATCCCAGCAGCTTCGGGAATCCCGTGCCTTTTGATGGCTTTGACTTTGGCGATGAATTATTTTTTTTTTTTCTGGTATCCATGCCATGTCACTCCTATCCTCCCCTCAGCGTTCTGTCTTCCTCCTCGACTTTTTCCCCTGCTTTTGCAACATCTCTGAAGTTAGTTTTGGCGTGTTTGGTTGCTTTGCACTGCACCTCATGCAATCCTGGTCCATTTTCTCGCAGTCACTCAATTTCGCAATTTTGTTTTGTCTATTTTTTCGGTATCCGTGCCATGTCACTCATATCTTCCCATCAAAGCCCTGTCTTCCTCCTTGATGTTTTCCTCTGCTTTTGCAACTTCTCGGAGGTTAGTTTTGGCATGTTTGGGTCCTTTGCACTGCACCTCATTTCCTCCCCGACCATTTTCTGGTAGTCACCAGATGTCCCAATTTTCTGGTTTTTGTGGGTTTTTTCAAGCGCATTTCATTTGATCCTATCTCCTTTCCAGAGCGTTTGTAAGTCTTTCTTTCTGGGACGCAAGATTTCGTTTCCCTTCCCGAAAGGAAATTTCATTTCCTTTCGGGGAGGGAAACGAAATCTTGCGATTTCAATGGGAATCGAGTAAGCAATCGTCGGTCCATATCCCAGCAGCTTCGGGAATCCCGTGCCTTTTGATGGCTTTGACTTTGGCGATGAATTATTTTTTTTTTTTCTGGTATCCATGCCATGTCACTCCTATCCTCCCCTCAGCGTTCTGTCTTCCTCCTCGACTTTTTCTCCTGCTTTTGCAACATCTCTGAAGTTAGTTTTGGCGTGTTTGGCTGCTTTGCACTGCACCTCATGCAATCCTGGTCCATTTTCTCGCAGTCACTAAATTTCGCAATTTTGTTTTGTCTATTTTTTCGGTATCCGTGCCATGTCACTCATATCTTCCCATCAAAGCCCTGTCTTCCTCCTTGATGTTTTCCTCTGCTTTTGCAACTTCTCGGAGGTTAGTTTTGGCATGTTTGGGTCCTTTGCACTGCACCTCATTTCCTCCCCGACCATTTTCTGGTAGTCACCAGATGTCCCAATTTTCTGGTTTTTGTGGGTTTTTTCAAGCGCATTTCATTTGATCCTATCTCCTTTCCAGAGCGTTTGTAAGTCTTTCTTTCTGGGACGCAAGATTTCGTTTCCCTTCCCGAAAGGAAATTTCATTTCCTTTCGGGGAGGGAAACGAAATCTTGCGATTTCAATGGGAATCGAGTAAGCAATCATCGGTCCATATCCCAGCAGCTTCGGGAATCCCGTGCCTTTTGATGGCTTTGACTTTGGCGATGAATTATTTTTTTTTTTTCTGGTATCCATGCCATGTCACTCCTATCCTCCCCTCAGCGTTCTGTCTTCCTCCTCGACTTTTTCTCCTGCTTTTGCAACATCTCTGAAGTTAGTTTTGGCGTGTTTGGCTGCTTTGCACTGCACCTCATGCAATCCTGGTCCATTTTCTCGCAGTCACTCAATTTCGCAATTTTGTTTTGTCTATTTTTTCGGTATCCGTGCCATGTCACTCATATCTTCCCATCAAAGCCCTGTCTTCCTCCTTGATGTTTTCCTCTGCTTTTGCAACTTCTCGGAGGTTAGTTTTGGCATGTTTGGGTCCTTTGCACTGCACCTCATTTCCTCCCCGACCATTTTCTGGTAGTCACCAGATGTCCCAATTTTCTGGTTTTTGTGGGTTTTTTCAAGCGCATTTCATTTGATCCTATCTCCTTTCCAGAGCGTTTGTAAGTCTTTCTTTCTGGGACGCAAGATTTCGTTTCCCTTCCCGAAAGGAAATTTCATTTCCTTTCGGGGAGGGAAACGAAATCTTGCGATTTCAATGGGAATCGAGTAAGCAATCGTCGGTCCATATCCCAGCAGCTTCGGGAATCCCGTGCCTTTTGATGGCTTTGACTTTGGCGATGAATTATTTTTTTTTTTTTCTGGTATCCATGCCATGTCACTCCTATCCTCCCCTCAGCGTTCTGTCTTCCTCCTCGACTTTTTCCCCTGCTTTTGCAACATCTCTGAAGTTAGTTTTGGCGTGTTTGGTTGCTGTGCACTGCACCTCATGCAATCCTGGTCCATTTTCTCGCAGTCACTCAATTTCGCAATTTTGTTTTGTCTATTTTTTCGGTATCCGTGCCATGTCACTCATATCTTCCCATCAAAGCCCTGTCTTCCTCCTTGATGTTTTCCTCTGCTTTTGCAACTTCTCGGAGGTTAGTTTTGGCATGTTTGGGTCCTTTGCACTGCACCTCATTTCCTCCCCGACCATTTTCTGGTAGTCACCAGATGTCCCAATTTTCTGGTTTTTGTGGGTTTTTTCAAGCGCATTTCATTTGATCCTATCTCCTTTCCAGAGCGTTTGTAAGTCTTTCTTTCTGGGACGCAAGATTTCGTTTCCCTTCCCGAAAGGAAATTTCATTTCCTTTCGGGGAGGGAAACGAAATCTTGCGATTTCAATGGGAATCGAGTAAGCAATCGTCGGTCCATATCCCAGCAGCTTCGGGAATCCCGTGCCTTTTGATGGCTTTGACTTTGGCGATGAATTATTTTTTTTTTTCTGGTATCCATGCCATGTCACTCCTATCCTCCCCTCAGCGTTCTGTCTTCCTCCTCGACTTTTTCTCCTGCTTTTGCAACATCTCTGAAGTTAGTTTTGGCGTGTTTGGCTGCTTTGCACTGCACCTCATGCAATCCTGGTCCATTTTCTCGCAGTCACTCAATTTCGCAATTTTGTTTTGTCTATTTTTTCGGTATCCGTGCCATGTCACTCATATCTTCCCATCAAAGCCCTGTCTTCCTCCTTGATGTTTTCCTCTGCTTTTGCAACTTCTCGGAGGTTAGTTTTGGCATGTTTGGGTCCTTTGCACTGCACCTCATTTCCTCCCCGACCATTTTCTGGTAGTCACCAGATGTCCCAATTTTCTGGTTTTTGTGGGTTTTTTCAAGCGCATTTCATTTGATCCTATCTCCTTTCCAGAGCGTTTGTAAGTCTTTCTTTCTGGGACGCAAGATTTCGTTTCCCTTCCCGAAAGGAAATTTCATTTCCTTTCGGGGAGGGAAACGAAATCTTGCGATTTCAATGGGAATCGAGTAAGCAATCGTCGGTCCATATCCCAGCAGCTTCGGGAATCCCGTGCCTTTTGATGGCTTTGACTTTGGCGATGAATTATTTTTTTTTTTTCTGGTATCCATGCCATGTCACTCCTATCCTCCCCTCAGTGTTCTGTCTTCCTCCTCGACTTTTTCTCCTGCTTTTGCAACATCTCTGAAGTTAGTTTTGGCGTGTTTGGCTGCTTTGCACTGCACCTCATGCAATCCTGGTCCATTTTCTCGCAGTCACTAAATTTCGCAATTTTGTTTTGTCTATTTTTTCGGTATCCGTGCCATGTCACTCATATCTTCCCATCAAAGCCCTGTCTTCCTCCTTGATGTTTTCCTCTGCTTTTGCAACTTCTCGGAGGTTAGTTTTGGCATGTTTGGGTCCTTTGCACTGCACCTCATTTCCTCCCCGACCATTTTCTGGTAGTCACCAGATGTCCCAATTTTCTGGTTTTTGTGGGTTTTTTCAAGCGCATTTCATTTGATCCTATCTCCTTTCCAGAGCGTTTGTAAGTCTTTCTTTCTGGGACGCAAGATTTCGTTTCCCTTCCCGAAAGGAAATTTCATTTCCTTTCGGGGAGGGAAACGAAATCTTGCGATTTCAATGGGAATCGAGTAAGCAATCATCGGTCCATATCCCAGCAGCTTCGGGAATCCCGTGCCTTTTGATGGCTTTGACTTTGGCGATGAATTATTTTTTTTTTTTCTGGTATCCATGCCATGTCACTCCTATCCTCCCCTCAGCGTTCTGTCTTCCTCCTCGACTTTTTCTCCTGCTTTTGCAACATCTCTGAAGTTAGTTTTGGCGTGTTTGGCTGCTTTGCACTGCACCTCATGCAATCCTGGTCCATTTTCTCGCAGTCACTCAATTTCGCAATTTTGTTTTGTCTATTTTTTCGGTATCCGTGCCATGTCACTCATATCTTCCCATCAAAGCCCTGTCTTCCTCCTTGATGTTTTCCTCTGCTTTTGCAACTTCTCGGAGGTTAGTTTTGGCATGTTTGGGTCCTTTGCACTGCACCTCATTTCCTCCCCGACCATTTTCTGGTAGTCACCAGATGTCCCAATTTTCTGGTTTTTGTGGGTTTTTTCAAGCGCATTTCATTTGATCCTATCTCCTTTCCAGAGCGTTTGTAAGTCTTTCTTTCTGGGACGCAAGATTTCGTTTCCCTTCCCGAAAGGAAATTTCATTTCCTTTCGGGGAGGGAAACGAAATCTTGCGATTTCAATGGGAATCGAGTAAGCAATCGTCGGTCCATATCCCAGCAGCTTCGGGAATCCCGTGCCTTTTGATGGCTTTGACTTTGGCGATGAATTATTTTTTTTTTTTTCTGGTATCCATGCCATGTCACTCCTATCCTCCCCTCAGCGTTCTGTCTTCCTCCTCGACTTTTTCCCCTGCTTTTGCAACATCTCTGAAGTTAGTTTTGGCGTGTTTGGTTGCTGTGCACTGCACCTCATGCAATCCTGGTCCATTTTCTCGCAGTCACTCAATTTCGCAATTTTGTTTTGTCTATTTTTTCGGTATCCGTGCCATGTCACTCATATCTTCCCATCAAAGCCCTGTCTTCCTCCTTGATGTTTTCCTCTGCTTTTGCAACTTCTCGGAGGTTAGTTTTGGCATGTTTGGGTCCTTTGCACTGCACCTCATTTCCTCCCCGACCATTTTCTGGTAGTCACCAGATGTCCCAATTTTCTGGTTTTTGTGGGTTTTTTCAAGCGCATTTCATTTGATCCTATCTCCTTTCCAGAGCGTTTGTAAGTCTTTCTTTCTGGGACGCAAGATTTCGTTTCCCTTCCCGAAAGGAAATTTCATTTCCTTTCGGGGAGGGAAACGAAATCTTGCGATTTCAATGGGAATCGAGTAAGCAATCGTCGGTCCATATCCCAGCAGCTTCGGGAATCCCGTGCCTTTTGATGGCTTTGACTTTGGCGATGAATTATTTTTTTTTTTTCTGGTATCCATGCCATGTCACTCCTATCCTCCCCTCAGCGTTCTGTCTTCCTCCTCGACTTTTTCTCCTGCTTTTGCAACATCTCTGAAGTTAGTTTTGGCGTGTTTGGCTGCTTTGCACTGCACCTCATGCAATCCTGGTCCATTTTCTCGCAGTCACTCAATTTCGCAATTTTGTTTTGTCTATTTTTTCGGTATCCGTGCCATGTCACTCATATCTTCCCATCAAAGCCCTGTCTTCCTCCTTGATGTTTTCCTCTGCTTTTGCAACTTCTCGGAGGTTAGTTTTGGCATGTTTGGGTCCTTTGCACTGCACCTCATTTCCTCCCCGACCATTTTCTGGTAGTCACCAGATGTCCCAATTTTCTGGTTTTTGTGGGTTTTTTCAAGCGCATTTCATTTGATCCTATCTCCTTTCCACAGCGTTTGAAAGTCTTTCTTTCTGGGACGCAAGATTTCGTTTCCCTTCCCGAAAGGAAATTTCATTTCCTTTCGGGGAGGGAAACGAAATCTTGCGATTTCAATGGGAATCGAGTAAGCAATCGTCGGTCCATATCCCAGCAGCTTCGGGAATCCCGTGCCTTTTGATGGCTTTGACTTTGGCGATGAATTATTTTTTTTTTTCTGGTATCCATGCCATGTCACTCCTATCCTCCCCTCAGCGTTCTGTCTTCCTCCTCGACTTTTTCTCCTGCTTTTGCAACATCTCTGAAGTTAGTTTTGGCGTGTTTGGCTGCTTTGCACTGCACCTCATGCAATCCTGGTCCATTTTCTCGCAGTCACTCAATTTCGCAATTTTGTTTTGTCTATTTTTTCGGTATCCGTGCCATGTCACTCATATCTTCCCATCAAAGCCCTGTCTTCCTCCTTGATGTTTTCCTCTGCTTTTGCAACTTCTCGGAGGTTAGTTTTGGCATGTTTGGGTCCTTTGCACTGCACCTCATTTCCTCCCCGACCATTTTCTGGTAGTCACCAGATGTCCCAATTTTCTGGTTTTTGTGGGTTTTTTCAAGCGCATTTCATTTGATCCTATCTCCTTTCCAGAGCGTTTGTAAGTCTTTCTTTCTGGGACGCAAGATTTCGTTTCCCTTCCCGAAAGGAAATTTCATTTCCTTTCGGGGAGGGAAACGAAATCTTGCGATTTCAATGGGAATCGAGTAAGCAATCGTCGGTCCATATCCCAGCAGCTTCGGGAATCCCGTGCCTTTTGATGGCTTTGACTTTGGCGATGAATTATTTTTTTTTTTTCTGGTATCCATGCCATGTCACTCCTATCCTCCCCTCAGCGTTCTGTCTTCCTCCTCGACTTTTTCCCCTGCTTTTGCAACATCTCTGAAGTTAGTTTTGGCGTGTTTGGTTGCTTTGCACTGCACCTCATGCAATCCTGGTCCATTTTCTCGCAGTCACTCAATTTCGCAATTTTGTTTTGTCTATTTTTTCGGTATCCGTGCCATGTCACTCATATCTTCCCATCAAAGCCCTGTCTTCCTCCTTGATGTTTTCCTCTGCTTTTGCAACTTCTCGGAGGTTAGTTTTGGCATGTTTGGGTCCTTTGCACTGCACCTCATTTCCTCCCCGACCATTTTCTGGTAGTCACCAGATGTCCCAATTTTCTGGTTTTTGTGGGTTTTTTCAAGCGCATTTCATTTGATCCTATCTCCTTTCCAGAGCGTTTGTAAGTCTTTCTTTCTGGGACGCAAGATTTCGTTTCCCTTCCCGAAAGGAAATTTCATTTCCTTTCGGGGAGGGAAACGAAATCTTGCGATTTCAATGGGAATCGAGTAAGCAATCGTCGGTCCATATCCCAGCAGCTTCGGGAATCCCGTGCCTTTTGATGGCTTTGACTTTGGCGATGAATTATTTTTTTTTTTTCTGGTATCCATGCCATGTCACTCCTATCCTCCCCTCAGCGTTCTGTCTTCCTCCTCGACTTTTTCTCCTGCTTTTGCAACATCTCTGAAGTTAGTTTTGGCGTGTTTGGCTGCTTTGCACTGCACCTCATGCAATCCTGGTCCATTTTCTCGCAGTCACTAAATTTCGCAATTTTGTTTTGTCTATTTTTTCGGTATCCGTGCCATGTCACTCATATCTTCCCATCAAAGCCCTGTCTTCCTCCTTGATGTTTTCCTCTGCTTTTGCAACTTCTCGGAGGTTAGTTTTGGCATGTTTGGGTCCTTTGCACTGCACCTCATTTCCTCCCCGACCATTTTCTGGTAGTCACCAGATGTCCCAATTTTCTGGTTTTTGTGGGTTTTTTCAAGCGCATTTCATTTGATCCTATCTCCTTTCCAGAGCGTTTGTAAGTCTTTCTTTCTGGGACGCAAGATTTCGTTTCCCTTCCCGAAAGGAAATTTCATTTCCTTTCGGGGAGGGAAACGAAATCTTGCGATTTCAATGGGAATCGAGTAAGCAATCATCGGTCCATATCCCAGCAGCTTCGGGAATCCCGTGCCTTTTGATGGCTTTGACTTTGGCGATGAATTATTTTTTTTTTTTCTGGTATCCATGCCATGTCACTCCTATCCTCCCCTCAGCGTTCTGTCTTCCTCCTCGACTTTTTCTCCTGCTTTTGCAACATCTCTGAAGTTAGTTTTGGCGTGTTTGGCTGCTTTGCACTGCACCTCATGCAATCCTGGTCCATTTTCTCGCAGTCACTCAATTTCGCAATTTTGTTTTGTCTATTTTTTCGGTATCCGTGCCATGTCACTCATATCTTCCCATCAAAGCCCTGTCTTCCTCCTTGATGTTTTCCTCTGCTTTTGCAACTTCTCGGAGGTTAGTTTTGGCATGTTTGGGTCCTTTGCACTGCACCTCATTTCCTCCCCGACCATTTTCTGGTAGTCACCAGATGTCCCAATTTTCTGGTTTTTGTGGGTTTTTTCAAGCGCATTTCATTTGATCCTATCTCCTTTCCAGAGCGTTTGTAAGTCTTTCTTTCTGGGACGCAAGATTTCGTTTCCCTTCCCGAAAGGAAATTTCATTTCCTTTCGGGGAGGGAAACGAAATCTTGCGATTTCAATGGGAATCGAGTAAGCAATCGTCGGTCCATATCCCAGCAGCTTCGGGAATCCCGTGCCTTTTGATGGCTTTGACTTTGGCGATGAATTATTTTTTTTTTTTTCTGGTATCCATGCCATGTCACTCCTATCCTCCCCTCAGCGTTCTGTCTTCCTCCTCGACTTTTTCCCCTGCTTTTGCAACATCTCTGAAGTTAGTTTTGGCGTGTTTGGTTGCTGTGCACTGCACCTCATGCAATCCTGGTCCATTTTCTCGCAGTCACTCAATTTCGCAATTTTGTTTTGTCTATTTTTTCGGTATCCGTGCCATGTCACTCATATCTTCCCATCAAAGCCCTGTCTTCCTCCTTGATGTTTTCCTCTGCTTTTGCAACTTCTCGGAGGTTAGTTTTGGCATGTTTGGGTCCTTTGCACTGCACCTCATTTCCTCCCCGACCATTTTCTGGTAGTCACCAGATGTCCCAATTTTCTGGTTTTTGTGGGTTTTTTCAAGCGCATTTCATTTGATCCTATCTCCTTTCCAGAGCGTTTGTAAGTCTTTCTTTCTGGGACGCAAGATTTCGTTTCCCTTCCCGAAAGGAAATTTCATTTCCTTTCGGGGAGGGAAACGAAATCTTGCGATTTCAATGGGAATCGAGTAAGCAATCGTCGGTCCATATCCCAGCAGCTTCGGGAATCCCGTGCCTTTTGATGGCTTTGACTTTGGCGATGAATTTTTTTTTTTTTTTCTGGTATCCATGCCATGTCACTCCTATCCTCCCCTCAGCGTTCTGTCTTCCTCCTCGACTTTTTCTCCTGCTTTTGCAACATCTCTGAAGTTAGTTTTGGCGTGTTTTGCTGCTTTGCACTGCACCTCATGCAATCCTGGTCCATTTTCTCGCAGTCACTCAATTTCGCAATTTTGTTTTGTCTATTTTTTCGGTATCCGTGCCATGTCACTCATATCTTCCCATCAAAGCCCTGTCTTCCTCCTTGATGTTTTCCTCTGCTTTTGCAACTTCTCGGAGGTTAGTTTTGGCATGTTTGGGTCCTTTGCACTGCACCTCATTTCCTCCCCGACCATTTTCTGGTAGTCACCAGATGTCCCAATTTTCTGGTTTTTGTGGGTTTTTTCAAGCGCATTTCATTTGATCCTATCTCCTTTCCACAGCGTTTGTAAGTCTTTCTTTCTGGGACGCAAGATTTCGTTTCCCTTCCCGAAAGGAAATTTCATTTCCTTTCGGGGAGGGAAACGAAATCTTGCGATTTCAATGGGAATCGAGTAAGCAATCGTCGGTCCATATCCCAGCAGCTTCGGGAATCCCGTGCCTTTTGATGGCTTTGACTTTGGCGATGAATTATTTTTTTTTTTTCTGGTATCCATGCCATGTCACTCCTATCCTCCCCTCAGCGTTCTGTCTTCCTTCTCGACTTTTTCTCCTGCTTTTGCAACATCTCTGAAGTTAGTTTTGGCGTGTTTGGCTGCTTTGCACTGCACCTCATGCAATCCTGGTCCATTTTCTCGCAGTCACTCAATTTCGCAATTTTGTTTTGTCTATTTTTTCGGTATCCGTGCCATGTCACTCATATCTTCCCATCAAAGCCCTGTCTTCCTCCTTGATGTTTTCCTCTGCTTTTGCAACTTCTCGGAGGTTAGTTTTGGCATGTTTGGGTCCTTTGCACTGCACCTCATTTCCTCCCCGACCATTTTCTGGTAGTCACCAGATGTCCCAATTTTCTGGTTTTTGTGGGTTTTTTCAAGCGCATTTCATTTGATCCTATCTCCTTTCCAGAGCGTTTGTAAGTCTTTCTTTCTGGGACGCAAGATTTCGTTTCCCTTCCCGAAAGGAAATTTCATTTCCTTTCGGGGAGGGAAACGAAATCTTGCGATTTCAATGGGAATCGAGTAAGCAATCGTCGGTCCATATCCCAGCAGCTTCGGGAATCCCGTGCCTTTTGATGGCTTTGACTTTGGCGATGAATTATTTTTTTTTTTTCTGGTATCCATGCCATGTCACTCCTATCCTCCCCTCAGCGTTCTGTCTTCCTCCTCGACTTTTTCTCCTGCTTTTGCAACATCTCTGAAGTTAGTTTTGGCGTGTTTGGCTGCTTTGCACTGCACCTCATGCAATCCTGGTCCATTTTCTCGCAGTCACTCAATTTCGCAATTTTGTTTTGTCTATTTTTTCGGTATCCGTGCCATGTCACTCATATCTTCCCATCAAAGCCCTGTCTTCCTCCTTGATGTTTTCCTCTGCTTTTGCAACTTCTCGGAGGTTAGTTTTGGCATGTTTGGGTCCTTTGCACTGCACCTCATTTCCTCCCCGACCATTTTCTGGTAGTCACCAGATGTCCCAATTTTCTGGTTTTTGTGGGTTTTTTCAAGCGCATTTCATTTGATCCTATCTCCTTTCCAGAGCGTTTGTAAGTCTTTCTTTCTGGGACGCAAGATTTCGTTTCCCTTCCCGAAAGGAAATTTCATTTCCTTTCGGGGAGGGAAACGAAATCTTGCGATTTCAATGGGAATCGAGTAAGCAATCGTCGGTCCATATCCCAGCAGCTTCGGGAATCCCGTGCCTTTTGATGGCTTTGACTTTGGCGATGAATTATTTTTTTTTTTTCTGGTATCCATGCCATGTCACTCCTATCCTCCCCTCAGCGTTCTGTCTTCCTCCTCGACTTTTTCTCCTGCTTTTGCAACATCTCTGAAGTTAGTTTTGGCGTGTTTTGCTGCTTTGCACTGCACCTCATGCAATCCTGGTCCATTTTCTCGCAGTCACTCAATTTCGCAATTTTGTTTTGTCTATTTTTTCGGTATCCGTGCCATGTCACTCATATCTTCCCATCAAAGCCCTGTCTTCCTCCTTGATGTTTTCCTCTGCTTTTGCAACTTCTCGGAGGTTAGTTTTGGCATGTTTGGGTCCTTTGCACTGCACCTCATTTCCTCCCCGACCATTTTCTGGTAGTCACCAGATGTCCCAATTTTCTGGTTTTTGTGGGTTTTTTCAAGCGCATTTCATTTGATCCTATCTCCTTTCCAGAGCGTTTGTAAGTCTTTCTTTCTGGGACGCAAGATTTCGTTTCCCTTCCCGAAAGGAAATTTCATTTCCTTTCGGGGAGGGAAACGAAATCTTGCGATTTCAATGGGAATCGAGTAAGCAATCGTCGGTCCATATCCCAGCAGCTTCGGGAATCCCGTGCCTTTTGATGGCTTTGACTTTGGCGATGAATTTTTTTTTTTTTTTCTGGTATCCATGCCATGTCACTCCTATCCTCCCCTCAGCGTTCTGTCTTCCTCCTCGACTTTTTCTCCTGCTTTTGCAACATCTCTGAAGTTAGTTTTGGCGTGTTTTGCTGCTTTGCACTGCACCTCATGCAATCCTGGTCCATTTTCTCGCAGTCACTCAATTTCGCAATTTTGTTTTGTCTATTTTTTCGGTATCCGTGCCATGTCACTCATATCTTCCCATCAAAGCCCTGTCTTCCTCCTTGATGTTTTCCTCTGCTTTTGCAACTTCTCGGAGGTTAGTTTTGGCATGTTTGGGTCCTTTGCACTGCACCTCATTTCCTCCCCGACCATTTTCTGGTAGTCACCAGATGTCCCAATTTTCTGGTTTTTGTGGGTTTTTTCAAGCGCATTTCATTTGATCCTATCTCCTTTCCAGAGCGTTTGTAAGTCTTTCTTTCTGGGACGCAAGATTTCGTTTCCCTTCCCGAAAGGAAATTTCATTTCCTTTCGGGGAGGGAAACGAAATCTTGCGATTTCAATGGGAATCGAGTAAGCAATCGTCGGTCCATATCCCAGCAGCTTCGGGAATCCCGTGCCTTTTGATGGCTTTGACTTTGGCGATGAATTATTTTTTTTTTTTCTGGTATCCATGCCATGTCACTCCTATCCTCCCCTCAGCGTTCTGTCTTCCTTCTCGACTTTTTCTCCTGCTTTTGCAACATCTCTGAAGTTAGTTTTGGCGTGTTTGGCTGCTTTGCACTGCACCTCATGCAATCCTGGTCCATTTTCTCGCAGTCACTCAATTTCGCAATTTTGTTTTGTCTATTTTTTCGGTATCCGTGCCATGTCACTCATATCTTCCCATCAAAGCCCTGTCTTCCTCCTTGATGTTTTCCTCTGCTTTTGCAACTTCTCGGAGGTTAGTTTTGGCATGTTTGGGTCCTTTGCACTGCACCTCATTTCCTCCCCGACCATTTTCTGGTAGTCACCAGATGTCCCAATTTTCTGGTTTTTGTGGGTTTTTTCAAGCGCATTTCATTTGATCCTATCTCCTTTCCAGAGCGTTTGTAAGTCTTTCTTTCTGGGACGCAAGATTTCGTTTCCCTTCCCGAAAGGAAATTTCATTTCCTTTCGGGGAGGGAAACGAAATCTTGCGATTTCAATGGGAATCGAGTAAGCAATCGTCGGTCCATATCCCAGCAGCTTCGGGAATCCCGTGCCTTTTGATGGCTTTGACTTTGGCGATGAATTATTTTTTTTTTTTCTGGTATCCATGCCATGTCACTCCTATCCTCCCCTCAGCGTTCTGTCTTCCTTCTCGACTTTTTCTCCTGCTTTTGCAACATCTCTGAAGTTAGTTTTGGCGTGTTTGGCTGCTTTGCACTGCACCTCATGCAATCCTGGTCCATTTTCTCGCAGTCACTCAATTTCGCAATTTTGTTTTGTCTATTTTTTCGGTATCCGTGCCATGTCACTCATATCTTCCCATCAAAGCCCTGTCTTCCTCCTTGATGTTTTCCTCTGCTTTTGCAACTTCTCGGAGGTTAGTTTTGGCATGTTTGGGTCCTTTGCACTGCACCTCATTTCCTCCCCGACCATTTTCTGGTAGTCACCAGATGTCCCAATTTTCTGGTTTTTGTGGGTTTTTTCAAGCGCATTTCATTTGATCCTATCTCCTTTCCAGAGCGTTTGTAAGTCTTTCTTTCTGGGACGCAAGATTTCGTTTCCCTTCCCGAAAGGAAATTTCATTTCCTTTCGGGGAGGGAAACGAAATCTTGCGATTTCAATGGGAATCGAGTAAGCAATCGTCGGTCCATATCCCAGCAGCTTCGGGAATCCCGTGCCTTTTGATGGCTTTGACTTTGGCGATGAATTATTTTTTTTTTTTCTGGTATCCATGCCATGTCACTCCTATCCTCCCCTCAGCGTTCTGTCTTCCTCCTCGACTTTTTCTCCTGCTTTTGCAACATCTCTGAAGTTAGTTTTGGCGTGTTTGGCTGCTTTGCACTGCACCTCATGCAATCCTGGTCCATTTTCTCGCAGTCACTCAATTTCGCAATTTTGTTTTGTCTATTTTTTCGGTATCCGTGCCATGTCACTCATATCTTCCCATCAAAGCCCTGTCTTCCTCCTTGATGTTTTCCTCTGCTTTTGCAACTTCTCGGAGGTTAGTTTTGGCATGTTTGGGTCCTTTGCACTGCACCTCATTTCCTCCCCGACCATTTTCTGGTAGTCACCAGATGTCCCAATTTTCTGGTTTTTGTGGGTTTTTTCAAGCGCATTTCATTTGATCCTATCTCCTTTCCAGAGCGTTTGTAAGTCTTTCTTTCTGGGACGCAAGATTTCGTTTCCCTTCCCGAAAGGAAATTTCATTTCCTTTCGGGGAGGGAAACGAAATCTTGCGATTTCAATGGGAATCGAGTAAGCAATCGTCGGTCCATATCCCAGCAGCTTCGGGAATCCCGTGCCTTTTGATGGCTTTGACTTTGGCGATGAATTATTTTTTTTTTTTCTGGTATCCATGCCATGTCACTCCTATCCTCCCCTCAGCGTTCTGTCTTCCTCCTCGACTTTTTCTCCTGCTTTTGCAACATCTCTGAAGTTAGTTTTGGCGTGTTTTGCTGCTTTGCACTGCACCTCATGCAATCCTGGTCCATTTTCTCGCAGTCACTCAATTTCGCAATTTTGTTTTGTCTATTTTTTCGGTATCCGTGCCATGTCACTCATATCTTCCCATCAAAGCCCTGTCTTCCTCCTTGATGTTTTCCTCTGCTTTTGCAACTTCTCGGAGGTTAGTTTTGGCATGTTTGGGTCCTTTGCACTGCACCTCATTTCCTCCCCGACCATTTTCTGGTAGTCACCAGATGTCCCAATTTTCTGGTTTTTGTGGGTTTTTTCAAGCGCATTTCATTTGATCCTATCTCCTTTCCAGAGCGTTTGTAAGTCTTTCTTTCTGGGACGCAAGATTTCGTTTCCCTTCCCGAAAGGAAATTTCATTTCCTTTCGGGGAGGGAAACGAAATCTTGCGATTTCAATGGGAATCGAGTAAGCAATCGTCGGTCCATATCCCAGCAGCTTCGGGAATCCCGTGCCTTTTGATGGCTTTGACTTTGGCGATGAATTTTTTTTTTTTTTTCTGGTATCCATGCCATGTCACTCCTATCCTCCCCTCAGCGTTCTGTCTTCCTCCTCGACTTTTTCTCCTGCTTTTGCAACATCTCTGAAGTTAGTTTTGGCGTGTTTTGCTGCTTTGCACTGCACCTCATGCAATCCTGGTCCATTTTCTCGCAGTCACTCAATTTCGCAATTTTGTTTTGTCTATTTTTTCGGTATCCGTGCCATGTCACTCATATCTTCCCATCAAAGCCCTGTCTTCCTCCTTGATGTTTTCCTCTGCTTTTGCAACTTCTCGGAGGTTAGTTTTGGCATGTTTGGGTCCTTTGCACTGCACCTCATTTCCTCCCCGACCATTTTCTGGTAGTCACCAGATGTCCCAATTTTCTGGTTTTTGTGGGTTTTTTCAAGCGCATTTCATTTGATCCTATCTCCTTTCCAGAGCGTTTGTAAGTCTTTCTTTCTGGGACGCAAGATTTCGTTTCCCTTCCCGAAAGGAAATTTCATTTCCTTTCGGGGAGGGAAACGAAATCTTGCGATTTCAATGGGAATCGAGTAAGCAATCGTCGGTCCATATCCCAGCAGCTTCGGGAATCCCGTGCCTTTTGATGGCTTTGACTTTGGCGATGAATTATTTTTTTTTTTTCTGGTATCCATGCCATGTCACTCCTATCCTCCCCTCAGCGTTCTGTCTTCCTCCTCGACTTTTTCTCCTGCTTTTGCAACATCTCTGAAGTTAGTTTTGGCGTGTTTTGCTGCTTTGCACTGCACCTCATGCAATCCTGGTCCATTTTCTCGCAGTCACTCAATTTCGCAATTTTGTTTTGTCTATTTTTTCGGTATCCGTGCCATGTCACTCATATCTTCCCATCAAAGCCCTGTCTTCCTCCTTGATGTTTTCCTCTGCTTTTGCAACTTCTCGGAGGTTAGTTTTGGCATGTTTGGGTCCTTTGCACTGCACCTCATTTCCTCCCCGACCATTTTCTGGTAGTCACCAGATGTCCCAATTTTCTGGTTTTTGTGGGTTTTTTCAAGCGCATTTCATTTGATCCTATCTCCTTTCCAGAGCGTTTGTAAGTCTTTCTTTCTGGGACGCAAGATTTCGTTTCCCTTCCCGAAAGGAAATTTCATTTCCTTTCGGGGAGGGAAACGAAATCTTGCGATTTCAATGGGAATCGAGTAAGCAATCGTCGGTCCATATCCCAGCAGCTTCGGGAATCCCGTGCCTTTTGATGGCTTTGACTTTGGCGATGAATTATTTTTTTTTTTTCTGGTATCCATGCCATGTCACTCCTATCCTCCCCTCAGCGTTCTGTCTTCCTCCTCGACTTTTTCTCCTGCTTTTGCAACATCTCTGAAGTTAGTTTTGGCGTGTTTGGTTGCTTTGCACTGCACCTCATGCAATCCTGGTCCATTTTCTCGCAGTCACTCAATTTCGCAATTTTGTTTTGTCTATTTTTTCGGTATCCGTGCCATGTCACTCATATCTTCCCATCAAAGCCCTGTCTTCCTCCTTGATGTTTTCCTCTGCTTTTGCAACTTCTCGGAGGTTAGTTTTGGCATGTTTGGGTCCTTTGCACTGCACCTCATTTCCTCCCCGACCATTTTCTGGTAGTCACCAGATGTCCCAATTTTCTGGTTTTTGTGGGTTTTTTCAAGCGCATTTCATTTGATCCTATCTCCTTTCCAGAGCGTTTGTAAGTCTTTCTTTCTGGGACGCAAGATTTCGTTTCCCTTCCCGAAAGGAAATTTCATTTCCTTTCGGGGAGGGAAACGAAATCTTGCGATTTCAATGGGAATCGAGTAAGCAATCGTCGGTCCATATCCCAGCAGCTTCGGGAATCCCGTGCCTTTTGATGGCTTTGACTTTGGCGATGAATTATTTTTTTTTTTTCTGGTATCCATGCCATGTCACTCCTATCCTCCCCTCAGCGTTCTGTCTTCCTCCTCGACTTTTTCTCCTGCTTTTGCAACATCTCTGAAGTTAGTTTTGGCGTGTTTTGCTGCTTTGCACTGCACCTCATGCAATCCTGGTCCATTTTCTCGCAGTCACTCAATTTCGCAATTTTGTTTTGTCTATTTTTTCGGTATCCGTGCCATGTCACTCATATCTTCCCATCAAAGCCCTGTCTTCCTCCTTGATGTTTTCCTCTGCTTTTGCAACTTCTCGGAGGTTAGTTTTGGCATGTTTGGGTCCTTTGCACTGCACCTCATTTCCTCCCCGACCATTTTCTGGTAGTCACCAGATGTCCCAATTTTCTGGTTTTTGTGGGTTTTTTCAAGCGCATTTCATTTGATCCTATCTCCTTTCCACAGCGTTTGTAAGTCTTTCTTTCTGGGACGCAAGATTTCGTTTCCCTCCCCGAAAGGAAATTTCATTTCCTTTCGGGGAGGGAAACGAAATCTTGCGATTTCAATGGGAATCGAGTAAGCAATCGTCGGTCCATATCCCAGCAGCTTCGGGAATCCCGTGCCTTTTGATGGCTTTGACTTTGGCGATGAATTATTTTTTTTTTTTCTGGTATCCATGCCATGTCACTCCTATCCTCCCCTCAGCGTTCTGTCTTCCTCCTCGACTTTTTCTCCTGCTTTTGCAACATCTCTGAAGTTAGTTTTGGCGTGTTTTGCTGCTTTGCACTGCACCTCATGCAATCCTGGTCCATTTTCTCGCAGTCACTCAATTTCGCAATTTTGTTTTGTCTATTTTTTCGGTATCCGTGCCATGTCACTCATATCTTCCCATCAAAGCCCTGTCTTCCTCCTTGATGTTTTCCTCTGCTTTTGCAACTTCTCGGAGGTTAGTTTTGGCATGTTTGGGTCCTTTGCACTGCACCTCATTTCCTCCCCGACCATTTTCTGGTAGTCACCAGATGTCCCAATTTTCTGGTTTTTGTGGGTTTTTTCAAGCGCATTTCATTTGATCCTATCTCCTTTCCACAGCGTTTGTAAGTCTTTCTTTCTGGGACGCAAGATTTCGTTTCCCTTCCCGAAAGGAAATTTCATTTCCTTTCGGGGAGGGAAACGAAATCTTGTGATTTCAATGGGAATCGAGTAAGCAATCGTCGGTCCATATCCCAGCAGCTTCGGGAATCCCGTGCCTTTTGATGGCTTTGACTTTGGCGATGAATTATTTTTTTTTTTTCTGGTATCCATGCCATGTCACTCCTATCCTCCCCTCAGCGTTCTGTCTTCCTCCTCGACTTTTTCTCCTGCTTTTGCAACATCTCTGAAGTTAGTTTTGGCGTGTTTTGCTGCTTTGCACTGCACCTCATGCAATCCTGGTCCATTTTCTCGCAGTCACTCAATTTCGCAATTTTGTTTTGTCTATTTTTTCGGTATCCGTGCCATGTCACTCATATCTTCCCATCAAAGCCCTGTCTTCCTCCTTGATGTTTTCCTCTGCTTTTGCAACTTCTCGGAGGTTAGTTTTGGCATGTTTGGGTCCTTTGCACTGCACCTCATTTCCTCCCCGACCATTTTCTGGTAGTCACCAGATGTCCCAATTTTCTGGTTTTTGTGGGTTTTTTCAAGCGCATTTCATTTGATCCTATCTCCTTTCCAGAGCGTTTGTAAGTCTTTCTTTCTGGGACGCAAGATTTCGTTTCCCTTCCCGAAAGGAAATTTCATTTCCTTTCGGGGAGGGAAACGAAATCTTGCGATTTCAATGGGAATCGAGTAAGCAATCGTCGGTCCATATCCCAGCAGCTTCGGGAATCCCGTGCCTTTTGATGGCTTTGACTTTGGCGATGAATTATTTTTTTTTTTTCTGGTATCCATGCCATGTCACTCCTATCCTCCCCTCAGCGTTCTGTCTTCCTCCTCGACTTTTTCTCCTGCTTTTGCAACATCTCTGAAGTTAGTTTTGGCGTGTTTGGTTGCTTTGCACTGCACCTCATGCAATCCTGGTCCATTTTCTCGCAGTCACTCAATTTCGCAATTTTGTTTTGTCTATTTTTTCGGTATCCGTGCCATGTCACTCATATCTTCCCATCAAAGCCCTGTCTTCCTCCTTGATGTTTTCCTCTGCTTTTGCAACTTCTCGGAGGTTAGTTTTGGCATGTTTGGGTCCTTTGCACTGCACCTCATTTCCTCCCCGACCATTTTCTGGTAGTCACCAGATGTCCCAATTTTCTGGTTTTTGTGGGTTTTTTCAAGCGCATTTCATTTGATCCTATCTCCTTTCCAGAGCGTTTGTAAGTCTTTCTTTCTGGGACGCAAGATTTCGTTTCCCTTCCCGAAAGGAAATTTCATTTCCTTTCGGGGAGGGAAACGAAATCTTGCGATTTCAATGGGAATCGAGTAAGCAATCGTCGGTCCATATCCCAGCAGCTTCGGGAATCCCGTGCCTTTTGATGGCTTTGACTTTGGCGATGAATTATTTTTTTTTTTTCTGGTATCCATGCCATGTCACTCCTATCCTCCCCTCAGCGTTCTGTCTTCCTCCTCGACTTTTTCTCCTGCTTTTGCAACATCTCTGAAGTTAGTTTTGGCGTGTTTGGTTGCTTTGCACTGCACCTCATGCAATCCTGGTCCATTTTCTCGCAGTCACTCAATTTCGCAATTTTGTTTTGTCTATTTTTTCGGTATCCGTGCCATGTCACTCATATCTTCCCATCAAAGCCCTGTCTTCCTCCTTGATGTTTTCCTCTGCTTTTGCAACTTCTCGGAGGTTAGTTTTGGCATGTTTGGGTCCTTTGCACTGCACCTCATTTCCTCCCCGACCATTTTCTGGTAGTCACCAGATGTCCCAATTTTCTGGTTTTTGTGGGTTTTTTCAAGCGCATTTCATTTGATCCTATCTCCTTTCCACAGCGTTTGTAAGTCTTTCTTTCTGGGACGCAAGATTTCGTTTCCCTTCCCGAAAGGAAATTTCATTTCCTTTCGGGGAGGGAAACGAAATCTTGCGATTTCAATGGGAATCGAGTAAGCAATCGTCGGTCCATATCCCAGCAGCTTCGGGAATCCCGTGCCTTTTGATGGCTTTGACTTTGGCGATGAATTATTTTTTTTTTTTCTGGTATCCATGCCATGTCACTCCTATCCTCCCCTCAGCGTTCTGTCTTCCTCCTCGACTTTTTCTCCTGCTTTTGCAACATCTCTGAAGTTAGTTTTGGCGTGTTTTGCTGCTTTGCACTGCACCTCATGCAATCCTGGTCCATTTTCTCGCAGTCACTCAATTTCGCAATTTTGTTTTGTCTATTTTTTCGGTATCCGTGCCATGTCACTCATATCTTCCCATCAAAGCCCTGTCTTCCTCCTTGATGTTTTCCTCTGCTTTTGCAACTTCTCGGAGGTTAGTTTTGGCATGTTTGGGTCCTTTGCACTGCACCTCATTTCCTCCCCGACCATTTTCTGGTAGTCACCAGATGTCCCAATTTTCTGGTTTTTGTGGGTTTTTTCAAGCGCATTTCATTTGATCCTATCTCCTTTCCACAGCGTTTGTAAGTCTTTCTTTCTGGGACGCAAGATTTCGTTTCCCTCCCCGAAAGGAAATTTCATTTCCTTTCGGGGAGGGAAACGAAATCTTGCGATTTCAATGGGAATCGAGTAAGCAATCGTCGGTCCATATCCCAGCAGCTTCGGGAATCCCGTGCCTTTTGATGGCTTTGACTTTGGCGATGAATTTTTTTTTTTTTCTGGTATCCATGCCATGTCACTCCTATCCTCCCCTCAGCGTTCTGTCTTCCTCCTCGACTTTTTCTCCTGCTTTTGCAACATCTCTGAAGTTAGTTTTGGCGTGTTTTGCTGCTTTGCACTGCACCTCATGCAATCCTGGTCCATTTTCTCGCAGTCACTCAATTTCGCAATTTTGTTTTGTCTATTTTTTCGGTATCCGTGCCATGTCACTCATATCTTCCCATCAAAGCCCTGTCTTCCTCCTTGATGTTTTCCTCTGCTTTTGCAACTTCTCGGAGGTTAGTTTTGGCATGTTTGGGTCCTTTGCACTGCACCTCATTTCCTCCCCGACCATTTTCTGGTAGTCACCAGATGTCCCAATTTTCTGGTTTTTGTGGGTTTTTTCAAGCGCATTTCATTTGATCCTATCTCCTTTCCAGAGCGTTTGTAAGTCTTTCTTTCTGGGACGCAAGATTTCGTTTCCCTTCCCGAAAGGAAATTTCATTTCCTTTCGGGGAGGGAAACGAAATCTTGCGATTTCAATGGGAATCGAGTAAGCAATCGTCGGTCCATATCCCAGCAGCTTCGGGAATCCCGTGCCTTTTGATGGCTTTGACTTTGGCGATGAATTTTTTTTTTTTTTTCTGGTATCCATGCCATGTCACTCCTATCCTCCCCTCAGCGTTCTGTCTTCCTCCTCGACTTTTTCTCCTGCTTTTGCAACATCTCTGAAGTTAGTTTTGGCGTGTTTTGCTGCTTTGCACTGCACCTCATGCAATCCTGGTCCATTTTCTCGCAGTCACTCAATTTCGCAATTTTGTTTTGTCTATTTTTTCGGTATCCGTGCCATGTCACTCATATCTTCCCATCAAAGCCCTGTCTTCCTCCTTGATGTTTTCCTCTGCTTTTGCAACTTCTCGGAGGTTAGTTTTGGCATGTTTGGGTCCTTTGCACTGCACCTCATTTCCTCCCCGACCATTTTCTGGTAGTCACCAGATGTCCCAATTTTCTGGTTTTTGTGGGTTTTTTCAAGCGCATTTCATTTGATCCTATCTCCTTTCCAGAGCGTTTGTAAGTCTTTCTTTCTGGGACGCAAGATTTCGTTTCCCTTCCCGAAAGGAAATTTCATTTCCTTTCGGGGAGGGAAACGAAATCTTGCGATTTCAATGGGAATCGAGTAAGCAATCGTCGGTCCATATCCCAGCAGCTTCGGGAATCCCGTGCCTTTTGATGGCTTTGACTTTGGCGATGAATTATTTTTTTTTTTTCTGGTATCCATGCCATGTCACTCCTATCCTCCCCTCAGCGTTCTGTCTTCCTCCTCGACTTTTTCTCCTGCTTTTGCAACATCTCTGAAGTTAGTTTTGGCGTGTTTTGCTGCTTTGCACTGCACCTCATGCAATCCTGGTCCATTTTCTCGCAGTCACTCAATTTCGCAATTTTGTTTTGTCTATTTTTTCGGTATCCGTGCCATGTCACTCATATCTTCCCATCAAAGCCCTGTCTTCCTCCTTGATGTTTTCCTCTGCTTTTGCAACTTCTCGGAGGTTAGTTTTGGCATGTTTGGGTCCTTTGCACTGCACCTCATTTCCTCCCCGACCATTTTCTGGTAGTCACCAGATGTCCCAATTTTCTGGTTTTTGTGGGTTTTTTCAAGCGCATTTCATTTGATCCTATCTCCTTTCCAGAGCGTTTGTAAGTCTTTCTTTCTGGGACGCAAGATTTCGTTTCCCTTCCCGAAAGGAAATTTCATTTCCTTTCGGGGAGGGAAACGAAATCTTGCGATTTCAATGGGAATCGAGTAAGCAATCGTCGGTCCATATCCCAGCAGCTTCGGGAATCCCGTGCCTTTTGATGGCTTTGACTTTGGCGATGAATTATTTTTTTTTTTTCTGGTATCCATGCCATGTCACTCCTATCCTCCCCTCAGCGTTCTGTCTTCCTCCTCGACTTTTTCTCCTGCTTTTGCAACATCTCTGAGGTTAGTTTTGGCATGTTTTGCTGCTTTGCACTGCACCTCATGCAATCCTGGTCCATTTTCTCGCAGTCACTAAATTTCGCAATTTTGTTTTGTCTATTTTTTCGGTATCCGTGCCATGTCACTCATATCTTCCCATCAAAGCCCTGTCTTCCTCCTTGATGTTTTCCTCTGCTTTTGCAACTTCTCGGAGGTTAGTTTTGGCATGTTTGGGTCCTTTGCACTGCACCTCATTTCCTCCCCGACCATTTTCTGGTAGTCACCAGATGTCCCAATTTTCTGGTTTTTGTGGGTTTTTTCAAGCGCATTTCATTTGATCCTATCTCCTTTCCAGAGCGTTTGTAAGTCTTTCTTTCTGAGACGCAAGATTTCGTTTCCCTTCCCGAAAGGAAATTTCATTTCCTTTCGGGGAGGGAAACGAAATCTTGCGATTTCAATGGGAATCGAGTAAGCAATCGTCGGTCCATATCCCAGCAGCTTCGGGAATCCCGTGCCTTTTGATGGCTTTGACTTTGGCGATGAATTTTTTTTTTTTTTCTGGTATCCATGCCATGTCACTCCTATCCTTCCCTCAGCGTTCTGTCTTCCTCCTCGACTTTTTCTCCTGCTTTTGCAACATCTCTGAAGTTAGTTTTGGCGTGTTTTGCTGCTTTGCACTGCACCTCATGCAATCCTGGTCCATTTTCTCGCAGTCACTCAATTTCGCAATTTTGTTTTGTCTATTTTTTCGGTATCCGTGCCATGTCACTCATATCTTCCCATCAAAGCCCTGTCTTCCTCCTTGATGTTTTCCTCTGCTTTTGCAACTTCTCGGAGGTTAGTTTTGGCATGTTTGGGTCCTTTGCACTGCACCTCATTTCCTCCCCGACCATTTTCTGGTAGTCACCAGATGTCCCAATTTTCTGGTTTTTGTGGGTTTTTTCAAGCGCATTTCATTTGATCCTATCTCCTTTCCACAGCGTTTGTAAGTCTTTCTTTCTGGGACGCAAGATTTCGTTTCCCTCCCCGAAAGGAAATTTCATTTCCTTTCGGGGAGGGAAACGAAATCTTGCGATTTCAATGGGAATCGAGTAAGCAATCGTCGGTCCATATCCCAGCAGCTTCGGGAATCCCGTGCCTTTTGATGGCTTTGACTTTGGCGATGAATTATTTTTTTTTTTTCTGGTATCCATGCCATGTCACTCCTATCCTCCCCTCAGCGTTCTGTCTTCCTCCTCGACTTTTTCTCCTGCTTTTGCAACATCTCTGAAGTTAGTTTTGGCGTGTTTTGCTGCTTTGCACTGCACCTCATGCAATCCTGGTCCATTTTCTCGCAGTCACTCAATTTCGCAATTTTGTTTTGTCTATTTTTTCGGTATCCGTGCCATGTCACTCATATCTTCCCATCAAAGCCCTGTCTTCCTCCTTGATGTTTTCCTCTGCTTTTGCAACTTCTCGGAGGTTAGTTTTGGCATGTTTGGGTCCTTTGCACTGCACCTCATTTCCTCCCCGACCATTTTCTGGTAGTCACCAGATGTCCCAATTTTCTGGTTTTTGTGGGTTTTTTCAAGCGCATTTCATTTGATCCTATCTCCTTTCCACAGCGTTTGTAAGTCTTTCTTTCTGGGACGCAAGATTTCGTTTCCCTTCCCGAAAGGAAATTTCATTTCCTTTCGGGGAGGGAAACGAAATCTTGTGATTTCAATGGGAATCGAGTAAGCAATCGTCGGTCCATATCCCAGCAGCTTCGGGAATCCCGTGCCTTTTGATGGCTTTGACTTTGGCGATGAATTATTTTTTTTTTTTCTGGTATCCATGCCATGTCACTCCTATCCTCCCCTCAGCGTTCTGTCTTCCTCCTCGACTTTTTCTCCTGCTTTTGCAACATCTCTGAAGTTAGTTTTGGCGTGTTTTGCTGCTTTGCACTGCACCTCATGCAATCCTGGTCCATTTTCTCGCAGTCACTCAATTTCGCAATTTTGTTTTGTCTATTTTTTCGGTATCCGTGCCATGTCACTCATATCTTCCCATCAAAGCCCTGTCTTCCTCCTTGATGTTTTCCTCTGCTTTTGCAACTTCTCGGAGGTTAGTTTTGGCATGTTTGGGTCCTTTGCACTGCACCTCATTTCCTCCCCGACCATTTTCTGGTAGTCACCAGATGTCCCAATTTTCTGGTTTTTGTGGGTTTTTTCAAGCGCATTTCATTTGATCCTATCTCCTTTCCAGAGCGTTTGTAAGTCTTTCTTTCTGGGACGCAAGATTTCGTTTCCCTTCCCGAAAGGAAATTTCATTTCCTTTCGGGGAGGGAAACGAAATCTTGCGATTTCAATGGGAATCGAGTAAGCAATCGTCGGTCCATATCCCAGCAGCTTCGGGAATCCCGTGCCTTTTGATGGCTTTGACTTTGGCGATGAATTATTTTTTTTTTTCTGGTATCCATGCCATGTCACTCCTATCCTCCCCTCAGCGTTCTGTCTTCCTCCTCGACTTTTTCTCCTGCTTTTGCAACATCTCTGAAGTTAGTTTTGGCGTGTTTGGCTGCTTTGCACTGCACCTCATGCAATCCTGGTCCATTTTCTCGCAGTCACTCAATTTCGCAATTTTGTTTTGTCTATTTTTTCGGTATCCGTGCCATGTCACTCATATCTTCCCATCAAAGCCCTGTCTTCCTCCTTGATGTTTTCCTCTGCTTTTGCAACTTCTCGGAGGTTAGTTTTGGCATGTTTGGGTCCTTTGCACTGCACCTCATTTCCTCCCCGACCATTTTCTGGTAGTCACCAGATGTCCCAATTTTCTGGTTTTTGTGGGTTTTTTCAAGCGCATTTCATTTGATCCTATCTCCTTTCCAGAGCGTTTGTAAGTCTTTCTTTCTGGGACGCAAGATTTCGTTTCCCTTCCCGAAAGGAAATTTCATTTCCTTTCGGGGAGGGAAACGAAATCTTGCGATTTCAATGGGAATCGAGTAAGCAATCGTCGGTCCATATCCCAGCAGCTTCGGGAATCCCGTGCCTTTTGATGGCTTTGACTTTGGCGATGAATTTTTTTTTTTTTTTCTGGTATCCATGCCATGTCACTCCTATCCTCCCCTCAGCGTTCTGTCTTCCTCCTCGACTTTTTCTCCTGCTTTTGCAACATCTCTGAAGTTAGTTTTGGCGTGTTTTGCTGCTTTGCACTGCACCTCATGCAATCCTGGTCCATTTTCTCGCAGTCACTCAATTTCGCAATTTTGTTTTGTCTATTTTTTCGGTATCCGTGCCATGTCACTCATATCTTCCCATCAAAGCCCTGTCTTCCTCCTTGATGTTTTCCTCTGCTTTTGCAACTTCTCGGAGGTTAGTTTTGGCATGTTTGGGTCCTTTGCACTGCACCTCATTTCCTCCCCGACCATTTTCTGGTAGTCACCAGATGTCCCAATTTTCTGGTTTTTGTGGGTTTTTTCAAGCGCATTTCATTTGATCCTATCTCCTTTCCAGAGCGTTTGTAAGTCTTTCTTTCTGGGACGCAAGATTTCGTTTCCCTTCCCGAAAGGAAATTTCATTTCCTTTCGGGGAGGGAAACGAAATCTTGCGATTTCAATGGGAATCGAGTAAGCAATCGTCGGTCCATATCCCAGCAGCTTCGGGAATCCCGTGCCTTTTGATGGCTTTGACTTTGGCGATGAATTTTTTTTTTTTTTCTGGTATCCATGCCATGTCACTCCTATCCTTCCCTCAGCGTTCTGTCTTCCTCCTCGACTTTTTCTCCTGCTTTTGCAACATCTCTGAAGTTAGTTTTGGCGTGTTTGGCTGCTTTGCACTGCACCTCATGCAATCCTGGTCCATTTTCTCGCAGTCACTCAATTTCGCAATTTTGTTTTGTCTATTTTTTCGGTATCCGTGCCATGTCACTCATATCTTCCCATCAAAGCCCTGTCTTCCTCCTTGATGTTTTCCTCTGCTTTTGCAACTTCTCGGAGGTTAGTTTTGGCATGTTTGGGTCCTTTGCACTGCACCTCATTTCCTCCCCGACCATTTTCTGGTAGTCACCAGATGTCCCAATTTTCTGGTTTTTGTGGGTTTTTTCAAGCGCATTTCATTTGATCCTATCTCCTTTCCAGAGCGTTTGTAAGTCTTTCTTTCTGGGACGCAAGATTTCGTTTCCCTTCCCGAAAGGAAATTTCATTTCCTTTCGGGGAGGGAAACGAAATCTTGCGATTTCAATGGGAATCGAGTAAGCAATCGTCGGTCCATATCCCAGCAGCTTCGGGAATCCCGTGCCTTTTGATGGCTTTGACTTTGGCGATGAATTATTTTTTTTTTTTCTGGTATCCATGCCATGTCACTCCTATCCTTCCCTCAGCGTTCTGTCTTCCTCCTCGACTTTTTCTCCTGCTTTTGCAACATCTCTGAAGTTAGTTTTGGCGTGTTTTGCTGCTTTGCACTGCACCTCATGCAATCCTGGTCCATTTTCTCGCAGTCACTAAATTTCGCAATTTTGTTTTGTCTATTTTTTCGGTATCCGTGCCATGTCACTCATATCTTCCCATCAAAGCCCTGTCTTCCTCCTTGATGTTTTCCTCTGCTTTTGCAACTTCTCGGAGGTTAGTTTTGGCATGTTTGGGTCCTTTGCACTGCACCTCATTTCCTCCCCGACCATTTTCTGGTAGTCACCAGATGTCCCAATTTTCTGGTTTTTGTGGGTTTTTTCAAGCGCATTTCATTTGATCCTATCTCCTTTCCAGAGCGTTTGTAAGTCTTTCTTTCTGGGACGCAAGATTTCGTTTCCCTTCCCGAAAGGAAATTTCATTTCCTTTCGGGGAGGGAAACGAAATCTTGCGATTTCAATGGGAATCGAGTAAGCAATCGTCGGTCCATATCCCAGCAGCTTCGGGAATCCCGTGCCTTTTGATGGCTTTGACTTTGGCGATGAATTATTTTTTTTTTTCTGGTATCCATGCCATGTCACTCCTATCCTCCCCTCAGCGTTCTGTCTTCCTCCTCGACTTTTTCTCCTGCTTTTGCAACATCTCTGAAGTTAGTTTTGGCGTGTTTTGCTGCTTTGCACTGCACCTCATGCAATCCTGGTCCATTTTCTCGCAGTCACTCAATTTCGCAATTTTGTTTTGTCTATTTTTTCGGTATCCGTGCCATGTCACTCATATCTTCCCATCAAAGCCCTGTCTTCCTCCTTGATGTTTTCCTCTGCTTTTGCAACTTCTCGGAGGTTAGTTTTGGCATGTTTGGGTCCTTTGCACTGCACCTCATTTCCTCCCCGACCATTTTCTGGTAGTCACCAGATGTCCCAATTTTCTGGTTTTTGTGGGTTTTTTCAAGCGCATTTCATTTGATCCTATCTCCTTTCCACAGCGTTTGTAAGTCTTTCTTTCTGGGACGCAAGATTTCGTTTCCCTCCCCGAAAGGAAATTTCATTTCCTTTCGGGGAGGGAAACGAAATCTTGCGATTTCAATGGGAATCGAGTAAGCAATCGTCGGTCCATATCCCAGCAGCTTCGGGAATCCCGTGCCTTTTGATGGCTTTGACTTTGGCGATGAATTATTTTTTTTTTTTCTGGTATCCATGCCATGTCACTCCTATCCTCCCCTCAGCGTTCTGTCTTCCTCCTCGACTTTTTCTCCTGCTTTTGCAACATCTCTGAAGTTAGTTTTGGCGTGTTTTGCTGCTTTGCACTGCACCTCATGCAATCCTGGTCCATTTTCTCGCAGTCACTCAATTTCGCAATTTTGTTTTGTCTATTTTTTCGGTATCCGTGCCATGTCACTCATATCTTCCCATCAAAGCCCTGTCTTCCTCCTTGATGTTTTCCTCTGCTTTTGCAACTTCTCGGAGGTTAGTTTTGGCATGTTTGGGTCCTTTGCACTGCACCTCATTTCCTCCCCGACCATTTTCTGGTAGTCACCAGATGTCCCAATTTTCTGGTTTTTGTGGGTTTTTTCAAGCGCATTTCATTTGATCCTATCTCCTTTCCAGAGCGTTTGTAAGTCTTTCTTTCTGGGACGCAAGATTTCGTTTCCCTTCCCGAAAGGAAATTTCATTTCCTTTCGGGGAGGGAAACGAAATCTTGCGATTTCAATGGGAATCGAGTAAGCAATCGTTGGTCCATATCCCAGCAGCTTCGGGAATCCCGTGCCTTTTGATGGCTTTGACTTTGGCGATGAATTATTTTTTTTTTTCTGGTATCCATGCCATGTCACTCCTATCCTCCCCTCAGCGTTCTGTCTTCCTCCTCGACTTTTTCTCCTGCTTTTGCAACATCTCTGAAGTTAGTTTTGGCGTGTTTTGCTGCTTTGCACTGCACCTCATGCAATCCTGGTCCATTTTCTCGCAGTCACTCAATTTCGCAATTTTGTTTTGTCTATTTTTTCGGTATCCGTGCCATGTCACTCATATCTTCCCATCAAAGCCCTGTCTTCCTCCTTGATGTTTTCCTCTGCTTTTGCAACTTCTCGGAGGTTAGTTTTGGCATGTTTGGGTCCTTTGCACTGCACCTCATTTCCTCCCCGACCATTTTCTGGTAGTCACCAGATGTCCCAATTTTCTGGTTTTTGTGGGTTTTTTCAAGCGCATTTCATTTGATCCTATCTCCTTTCCACAGCGTTTGTAAGTCTTTCTTTCTGGGACGCAAGATTTCGTTTCCCTCCCCGAAAGGAAATTTCATTTCCTTTCGGGGAGGGAAACGAAATCTTGCGATTTCAATGGGAATCGAGTAAGCAATCGTCGGTCCATATCCCAGCAGCTTCGGGAATCCCGTGCCTTTTGATGGCTTTGACTTTGGCGATGAATTTTTTTTTTTTTTTCTGGTATCCATGCCATGTCACTCCTATCCTCCCCTCAGCGTTCTGTCTTCCTCCTCGACTTTTTCTCCTGCTTTTGCAACATCTCTGAAGTTAGTTTTGGCGTGTTTTGCTGCTTTGCACTGCACCTCATGCAATCCTGGTCCATTTTCTCGCAGTCACTCAATTTCGCAATTTTGTTTTGTCTATTTTTTCGGTATCCGTGCCATGTCACTCATATCTTCCCATCAAAGCCCTGTCTTCCTCCTTGATGTTTTCCTCTGCTTTTGCAACTTCTCGGAGGTTAGTTTTGGCATGTTTGGGTCCTTTGCACTGCACCTCATTTCCTCCCCGACCATTTTCTGGTAGTCACCAGATGTCCCAATTTTCTGGTTTTTGTGGGTTTTTTCAAGCGCATTTCATTTGATCCTATCTCCTTTCCAGAGCGTTTGTAAGTCTTTCTTTCTGGGACGCAAGATTTCGTTTCCCTTCCCGAAAGGAAATTTCATTTCCTTTCGGGGAGGGAAACGAAATCTTGCGATTTCAATGGGAATCGAGTAAGCAATCGTCGGTCCATATCCCAGCAGCTTCGGGAATCCCGTGCCTTTTGATGGCTTTGACTTTGGCGATGAATTATTTTTTTTTTTTCTGGTATCCATGCCATGTCACTCCTATCCTTCCCTCAGCGTTCTGTCTTCCTCCTCGACTTTTTCTCCTGCTTTTGCAACATCTCTGAAGTTAGTTTTGGCGTGTTTTGCTGCTTTGCACTGCACCTCATGCAATCCTGGTCCATTTTCTCGCAGTCACTAAATTTCGCAATTTTGTTTTGTCTATTTTTTCGGTATCCGTGCCATGTCACTCATATCTTCCCATCAAAGCCCTGTCTTCCTCCTTGATGTTTTCCTCTGCTTTTGCAACTTCTCGGAGGTTAGTTTTGGCATGTTTGGGTCCTTTGCACTGCACCTCATTTCCTCCCCGACCATTTTCTGGTAGTCACCAGATGTCCCAATTTTCTGGTTTTTGTGGGTTTTTTCAAGCGCATTTCATTTGATCCTATCTCCTTTCCAGAGCGTTTGTAAGTCTTTCTTTCTGGGACGCAAGATTTCGTTTCCCTTCCCGAAAGGAAATTTCATTTCCTTTCGGGGAGGGAAACGAAATCTTGCGATTTCAATGGGAATCGAGTAAGCAATCGTCGGTCCATATCCCAGCAGCTTCGGGAATCCCGTGCCTTTTGATGGCTTTGACTTTGGCGATGAATTATTTTTTTTTTTCTGGTATCCATGCCATGTCACTCCTATCCTCCCCTCAGCGTTCTGTCTTCCTCCTCGACTTTTTCTCCTGCTTTTGCAACATCTCTGAAGTTAGTTTTGGCGTGTTTTGCTGCTTTGCACTGCACCTCATGCAATCCTGGTCCATTTTCTCGCAGTCACTCAATTTCGCAATTTTGTTTTGTCTATTTTTTCGGTATCCGTGCCATGTCACTCATATCTTCCCATCAAAGCCCTGTCTTCCTCCTTGATGTTTTCCTCTGCTTTTGCAACTTCTCGGAGGTTAGTTTTGGCATGTTTGGGTCCTTTGCACTGCACCTCATTTCCTCCCCGACCATTTTCTGGTAGTCACCAGATGTCCCAATTTTCTGGTTTTTGTGGGTTTTTTCAAGCGCATTTCATTTGATCCTAT
This sequence comes from Passer domesticus, assembly GCF_036417665.1. NCBI lineage: Eukaryota > Metazoa > Chordata > Aves > Passeriformes > Passeridae > Passer > Passer domesticus. Next base: position 31,248,248 of record NC_087478.1, on the reverse strand, counting down.
CTCCTTTCCAGAGCGTTTGTAAGTCTTTCTTTCTGGGACGCAAGATTTCGTTTCCCTCCCCGAAAGGAAATTTCATTTCCTTTCGGGGAGGGAAACGAAATCTTGCGATTTCAATGGGAATCGAGTAAGCAATCGTCGGTCCATATCCCAGCAGCTTCGGGAATCCCGTGCCTTTTGATGGCTTTGACTTTGGCGATGAATTATTTTTTTTTTTCTGGTATCCATGCCATGTCACTCCTATCCTCCCCTCAGCGTTCTGTCTTCCTCCTCGACTTTTTCTCCTGCTTTTGCAACATCTCTGAAGTTAGTTTTGGCGTGTTTTGCTGCTTTGCACTGCACCTCATGCAATCCTGGTCCATTTTCTCGCAGTCACTCAATTTCGCAATTTTGTTTTGTCTATTTTTTCGGTATCCGTGCCATGTCACTCATATCTTCCCATCAAAGCCCTGTCTTCCTCCTTGATGTTTTCCTCTGCTTTTGCAACTTCTCGGAGGTTAGTTTTGGCATGTTTGGGTCCTTTGCACTGCACCTCATTTCCTCCCCGACCATTTTCTGGTAGTCACCAGATGTCCCAATTTTCTGGTTTTTGTGGGTTTTTTCAAGCGCATTTCATTTGATCCTATCTCCTTTCCACAGCGTTTGTAAGTCTTTCTTTCTGGGACGCAAGATTTCGTTTCCCTCCCCGAAAGGAAATTTCATTTCCTTTCGGGGAGGGAAACGAAATCTTGTGATTTCAATGGGAATCGAGTAAGCAATCGTCGGTCCATATCCCAGCAGCTTCGGGAATCCCGTGCCTTTTGATGGCTTTGACTTTGGCGATGAATTATTTTTTTTTTTTCTGGTATCCATGCCATGTCACTCCTATCCTCCCCTCAGCGTTCTGTCTTCCTCCTCGACTTTTTCTCCTGCTTTTGCAACATCTCTGAAGTTAGTTTTGGCGTGTTTTGCTGCTTTGCACTGCACCTCATGCAATCCTGGTCCATTTTCTCGCAGTCACTCAATTTCGCAATTTTGTTTTGTCTATTTTTTCGGTATCCGTGCCATGTCACTCATATCTTCCCATCAAAGCCCTGTCTTCCTCCTTGATGTTTTCCTCTGCTTTTGCAACTTCTCGGAGGTTAGTTTTGGCATGTTTGGGTCCTTTGCACTGCACCTCATTTCCTCCCCGACCATTTTCTGGTAGTCACCAGATGTCCCAATTTTCTGGTTTTTGTGGGTTTTTTCAAGCGCATTTCATTTGATCCTATCTCCTTTCCAGAGCGTTTGTAAGTCTTTCTTTCTGGGACGCAAGATTTCGTTTCCCTTCCCGAAAGGAAATTTCATTTCCTTTCGGGGAGGGAAACGAAATCTTGCGATTTCAATGGGAATCGAGTAAGCAATCGTCGGTCCATATCCCAGCAGCTTCGGGAATCCCGTGCCTTTTGATGGCTTTGACTTTGGCGATGAATTATTTTTTTTTTTTCTGGTATCCATGCCATGTCACTCCTATCCTTCCCTCAGCGTTCTGTCTTCCTCCTCGACTTTTTCTCCTGCTTTTGCAACATCTCTGAAGTTAGTTTTGGCGTGTTTTGCTGCTTTGCACTGCACCTCATGCAATCCTGGTCCATTTTCTCGCAGTCACTAAATTTCGCAATTTTGTTTTGTCTATTTTTTCGGTATCCGTGCCATGTCACTCATATCTTCCCATCAAAGCCCTGTCTTCCTCCTTGATGTTTTCCTCTGCTTTTGCAACTTCTCGGAGGTTAGTTTTGGCATGTTTGGGTCCTTTGCACTGCACCTCATTTCCTCCCCGACCATTTTCTGGTAGTCACCAGATGTCCCAATTTTCTGGTTTTTGTGGGTTTTTTCAAGCGCATTTCATTTGATCCTATCTCCTTTCCACAGCGTTTGTAAGTCTTTCTTTCTGGGACGCAAGATTTCGTTTCCCTTCCCGAAAGGAAATTTCATTTCCTTTCGGGGAGGGAAACGAAATCTTGCGATTTCAATGGGAATCGAGTAAGCAATCGTCGGTCCATATCCCAGCAGCTTCGGGAATCCCGTGCCTTTTGATGGCTTTGACTTTGGCGATGAATTATTTTTTTTTTTTCTGGTATCCATGCCATGTCACTCCTATCCTCCCCTCAGCGTTCTGTCTTCCTCCTCGACTTTTTCTCCTGCTTTTGCAACATCTCTGAAGTTAGTTTTGGCGTGTTTTGCTGCTTTGCACTGCACCTCATGCAATCCTGGTCCATTTTCTCGCAGTCACTCAATTTCGCAATTTTGTTTTGTCTATTTTTTCGGTATCCGTGCCATGTCACTCATATCTTCCCATCAAAGCCCTGTCTTCCTCCTTGATGTTTTCCTCTGCTTTTGCAACTTCTCGGAGGTTAGTTTTGGCATGTTTGGGTCCTTTGCACTGCACCTCATTTCCTCCCCGACCATTTTCTGGTAGTCACCAGATGTCCCAATTTTCTGGTTTTTGTGGGTTTTTTCAAGCGCATTTCATTTGATCCTATCTCCTTTCCAGAGCGTTTGTAAGTCTTTCTTTCTGGGACGCAAGATTTCGTTTCCCTTCCCGAAAGGAAATTTCATTTCCTTTCGGGGAGGGAAACGAAATCTTGCGATTTCAATGGGAATCGAGTAAGCAATCGTCGGTCCATATCCCAGCAGCTTCGGGAATCCCGTGCCTTTTGATGGCTTTGACTTTGGCGATGAATTATTTTTTTTTTTCTGGTATCCATGCCATGTCACTCCTATCCTCCCCTCAGCGTTCTGTCTTCCTCCTCGACTTTTTCTCCTGCTTTTGCAACATCTCTGAAGTTAGTTTTGGCGTGTTTGGCTGCTTTGCACTGCACCTCATGCAATCCTGGTCCATTTTCTCGCAGTCACTCAATTTCGCAATTTTGTTTTGTCTATTTTTTCGGTATCCGTGCCATGTCACTCATATCTTCCCATCAAAGCCCTGTCTTCCTCCTTGATGTTTTCCTCTGCTTTTGCAACTTCTCGGAGGTTAGTTTTGGCATGTTTGGGTCCTTTGCACTGCACCTCATTTCCTCCCCGACCATTTTCTGGTAGTCACCAGATGTCCCAATTTTCTGGTTTTTGTGGGTTTTTTCAAGCGCATTTCATTTGATCCTATCTCCTTTCCACAGCGTTTGTAAGTCTTTCTTTCTGGGACGCAAGATTTCGTTTCCCTTCCCGAAAGGAAATTTCATTTCCTTTCGGGGAGGGAAACGAAATCTTGCGATTTCAATGGGAATCGAGTAAGCAATCGTCGGTCCATATCCCAGCAGCTTCGGGAATCCCGTGCCTTTTGATGGCTTTGACTTTGGCGATGAATTATTTTTTTTTTTTCTGGTATCCATGCCATGTCACTCCTATCCTCCCCTCAGCGTTCTGTCTTCCTCCTCGACTTTTTCTCCTGCTTTTGCAACATCTCTGAAGTTAGTTTTGGCGTGTTTTGCTGCTTTGCACTGCACCTCATGCAATCCTGGTCCATTTTCTCGCAGTCACTCAATTTCGCAATTTTGTTTTGTCTATTTTTTCGGTATCCGTGCCATGTCACTCATATCTTCCCATCAAAGCCCTGTCTTCCTCCTTGATGTTTTCCTCTGCTTTTGCAACTTCTCGGAGGTTAGTTTTGGCATGTTTGGGTCCTTTGCACTGCACCTCATTTCCTCCCCGACCATTTTCTGGTAGTCACCAGATGTCCCAATTTTCTGGTTTTTGTGGGTTTTTTCAAGCGCATTTCATTTGATCCTATCTCCTTTCCAGAGCGTTTGTAAGTCTTTCTTTCTGGGACGCAAGATTTCGTTTCCCTTCCCGAAAGGAAATTTCATTTCCTTTCGGGGAGGGAAACGAAATCTTGCGATTTCAATGGGAATCGAGTAAGCAATCGTTGGTCCATATCCCAGCAGCTTCGGGAATCCCGTGCCTTTTGATGGCTTTGACTTTGGCGATGAATTATTTTTTTTTTTCTGGTATCCATGCCATGTCACTCCTATCCTCCCCTCAGCGTTCTGTCTTCCTCCTCGACTTTTTCTCCTGCTTTTGCAACATCTCTGAGGTTAGTTTTGGCATGTTTTGCTGCTTTGCACTGCACCTCATGCAATCCTGGTCCATTTTCTCGCAGTCACTAAATTTCGCAATTTTGTTTTGTCTATTTTTTCGGTATCCGTGCCATGTCACTCATATCTTCCCATCAAAGCCCTGTCTTCCTCCTTGATGTTTTCCTCTGCTTTTGCAACTTCTCGGAGGTTAGTTTTGGCATGTTTGGGTCCTTTGCACTGCACCTCATTTCCTCCCCGACCATTTTCTGGTAGTCACCAGATGTCCCAATTTTCTGGTTTTTGTGGGTTTTTTCAAGCGCATTTCATTTGATCCTATCTCCTTTCCAGAGCGTTTGTAAGTCTTTCTTTCTGAGACGCAAGATTTCGTTTCCCTTCCCGAAAGGAAATTTCATTTCCTTTCGGGGAGGGAAACGAAATCTTGCGATTTCAATGGGAATCGAGTAAGCAATCGTCGGTCCATATCCCAGCAGCTTCGGGAATCCCGTGCCTTTTGATGGCTTTGACTTTGGCGATGAATTTTTTTTTTTTTTCTGGTATCCATGCCATGTCACTCCTATCCTTCCCTCAGCGTTCTGTCTTCCTCCTCGACTTTTTCTCCTGCTTTTGCAACATCTCTGAAGTTAGTTTTGGCGTGTTTTGCTGCTTTGCACTGCACCTCATGCAATCCTGGTCCATTTTCTCGCAGTCACTCAATTTCGCAATTTTGTTTTGTCTATTTTTTCGGTATCCGTGCCATGTCACTCATATCTTCCCATCAAAGCCCTGTCTTCCTCCTTGATGTTTTCCTCTGCTTTTGCAACTTCTCGGAGGTTAGTTTTGGCATGTTTGGGTCCTTTGCACTGCACCTCATTTCCTCCCCGACCATTTTCTGGTAGTCACCAGATGTCCCAATTTTCGGGTTTTTGTGGGTTTTTTCAAGCGCATTTCATTTGATCCTATCTCCTTTCCACAGCGTTTGTAAGTCTTTCTTTCTGGGACGCAAGATTTCGTTTCCCTCCCCGAAAGGAAATTTCATTTCCTTTCGGGGAGGGAAACGAAATCTTGCGATTTCAATGGGAATCGAGTAAGCAATCGTCGGTCCATATCCCAGCAGCTTCGGGAATCCCGTGCCTTTTGATGGCTTTGACTTTGGCGATGAATTATTTTTTTTTTTTCTGGTATCCATGCCATGTCACTCCTATCCTCCCCTCAGCGTTCTGTCTTCCTCCTCGACTTTTTCTCCTGCTTTTGCAACATCTCTGAAGTTAGTTTTGGCGTGTTTTGCTGCTTTGCACTGCACCTCATGCAATCCTGGTCCATTTTCTCGCAGTCACTCAATTTCGCAATTTTGTTTTGTCTATTTTTTCGGTATCCGTGCCATGTCACTCATATCTTCCCATCAAAGCCCTGTCTTCCTCCTTGATGTTTTCCTCTGCTTTTGCAACTTCTCGGAGGTTAGTTTTGGCATGTTTGGGTCCTTTGCACTGCACCTCATTTCCTCCCCGACCATTTTCTGGTAGTCACCAGATGTCCCAATTTTCTGGTTTTTGTGGGTTTTTTCAAGCGCATTTCATTTGATCCTATCTCCTTTCCAGAGCGTTTGTAAGTCTTTCTTTCTGGGACGCAAGATTTCGTTTCCCTTCCCGAAAGGAAATTTCATTTCCTTTCGGGGAGGGAAACGAAATCTTGCGATTTCAATGGGAATCGAGTAAGCAATCGTCGGTCCATATCCCAGCAGCTTCGGGAATCCCGTGCCTTTTGATGGCTTTGACTTTGGCGATGAATTATTTTTTTTTTTTCTGGTATCCATGCCATGTCACTCCTATCCTCCCCTCAGCGTTCTGTCTTCCTCCTCGACTTTTTCTCCTGCTTTTGCAACATCTCTGAAGTTAGTTTTGGCGTGTTTTGCTGCTTTGCACTGCACCTCATGCAATCCTGGTCCATTTTCTCGCAGTCACTCAATTTCGCAATTTTGTTTTGTCTATTTTTTCGGTATCCGTGCCATGTCACTCATATCTTCCCATCAAAGCCCTGTCTTCCTCCTTGATGTTTTCCTCTGCTTTTGCAACTTCTCGGAGGTTAGTTTTGGCATGTTTGGGTCCTTTGCACTGCACCTCATTTCCTCCCCGACCATTTTCTGGTAGTCACCAGATGTCCCAATTTTCTGGTTTTTGTGGGTTTTTTCAAGCGCATTTCATTTGATCCTATCTCCTTTCCAGAGCGTTTGTAAGTCTTTCTTTCTGGGACGCAAGATTTCGTTTCCCTTCCCGAAAGGAAATTTCATTTCCTTTCGGGGAGGGAAACGAAATCTTGCGATTTCAATGGGAATCGAGTAAGCAATCGTCGGTCCATATCCCAGCAGCTTCGGGAATCCCGTGCCTTTTGATGGCTTTGACTTTGGCGATGAATTATTTTTTTTTTTTCTGGTATCCATGCCATGTCACTCCTATCCTCCCCTCAGCGTTCTGTCTTCCTCCTCGACTTTTTCTCCTGCTTTTGCAACATCTCTGAGGTTAGTTTTGGCGTGTTTTGCTGCTTTGCACTGCACCTCATGCAATCCTGGTCCATTTTCTCGCAGTCACTAAATTTTGCAATTTTGTTTTGTCTATTTTTTCGGTATCCGTGCCATGTCACTCATATCTTCCCATCAAAGCCCTGTCTTCCTCCTTGATGTTTTCCTCTGCTTTTGCAACTTCTCGGAGGTTAGTTTTGGCATGTTTGGGTCCTTTGCACTGCACCTCATTTCCTCCCCGACCATTTTCTGGTAGTCACCAGATGTCCCAATTTTCTGGTTTTTGTGGGTTTTTTCAAGCGCATTTCATTTGATCCTATCTCCTTTCCAGAGCGTTTGTAAGTCTTTCTTTCTGAGACGCAAGATTTCGTTTCCCTTCCCGAAAGGAAATTTCATTTCCTTTCGGGGAGGGAAACGAAATCTTGCGATTTCAATGGGAATCGAGTAAGCAATCGTCGGTCCATATCCCAGCAGCTTCGGGAATCCCGTGCCTTTTGATGGCTTTGACTTTGGCGATGAATTTTTTTTTTTTTTCTGGTATCCATGCCATGTCACTCCTATCCTTCCCTCAGCGTTCTGTCTTCCTCCTCGACTTTTTCTCCTGCTTTTGCAACATCTCTGAAGTTAGTTTTGGCGTGTTTTGCTGCTTTGCACTGCACCTCATGCAATCCTGGTCCATTTTCTCGCAGTCACTCAATTTCGCAATTTTGTTTTGTCTATTTTTTCGGTATCCGTGCCATGTCACTCATATCTTCCCATCAAAGCCCTGTCTTCCTCCTTGATGTTTTCCTCTGCTTTTGCAACTTCTCGGAGGTTAGTTTTGGCATGTTTGGGTCCTTTGCACTGCACCTCATTTCCTCCCCGACCATTTTCTGGTAGTCACCAGATGTCCCAATTTTCTGGTTTTTGTGGGTTTTTTCAAGCGCATTTCATTTGATCCTATCTCCTTTCCACAGCGTTTGTAAGTCTTTCTTTCTGGGACGCAAGATTTCGTTTCCCTCCCCGAAAGGAAATTTCATTTCCTTTCGGGGAGGGAAACGAAATCTTGCGATTTCAATGGGAATCGAGTAAGCAATCGTCGGTCCATATCCCAGCAGCTTCGGGAATCCCGTGCCTTTTGATGGCTTTGACTTTGGCGATGAATTATTTTTTTTTTTTCTGGTATCCATGCCATGTCACTCCTATCCTCCCCTCAGCGTTCTGTCTTCCTCCTCGACTTTTTCTCCTGCTTTTGCAACATCTCTGAAGTTAGTTTTGGCGTGTTTTGCTGCTTTGCACTGCACCTCATGCAATCCTGGTCCATTTTCTCGCAGTCACTCAATTTCGCAATTTTGTTTTGTCTATTTTTTCGGTATCCGTGCCATGTCACTCATATCTTCCCATCAAAGCCCTGTCTTCCTCCTTGATGTTTTCCTCTGCTTTTGCAACTTCTCGGAGGTTAGTTTTGGCATGTTTGGGTCCTTTGCACTGCACCTCATTTCCTCCCCGACCATTTTCTGGTAGTCACCAGATGTCCCAATTTTCTGGTTTTTGTGGGTTTTTTCAAGCGCATTTCATTTGATCCTATCTCCTTTCCAGAGCGTTTGTAAGTCTTTCTTTCTGGGACGCAAGATTTCGTTTCCCTTCCCGAAAGGAAATTTCATTTCCTTTCGGGGAGGGAAACGAAATCTTGTGATTTCAATGGGAATCGAGTAAGCAATCGTCGGTCCATATCCCAGCAGCTTCGGGAATCCCGTGCCTTTTGATGGCTTTGACTTTGGCGATGAATTATTTTTTTTTTTTCTGGTATCCATGCCATGTCACTCCTATCCTCCCCTCAGCGTTCTGTCTTCCTCCTCGACTTTTTCTCCTGCTTTTGCAACATCTCTGAAGTTAGTTTTGGCGTGTTTTGCTGCTTTGCACTGCACCTCATGCAATCCTGGTCCATTTTCTCGCAGTCACTCAATTTCGCAATTTTGTTTTGTCTATTTTTTCGGTATCCGTGCCATGTCACTCATATCTTCCCATCAAAGCCCTGTCTTCCTCCTTGATGTTTTCCTCTGCTTTTGCAACTTCTCGGAGGTTAGTTTTGGCATGTTTGGGTCCTTTGCACTGCACCTCATTTCCTCCCCGACCATTTTCTGGTAGTCACCAGATGTCCCAATTTTCTGGTTTTTGTGGGTTTTTTCAAGCGCATTTCATTTGATCCTATCTCCTTTCCACAGCGTTTGTAAGTCTTTCTTTCTGGGACGCAAGATTTCGTTTCCCTTCCCGAAAGGAAATTTCATTTCCTTTCGGGGAGGGAAACGAAATCTTGCGATTTCAATGGGAATCGAGTAAGCAATCGTCGGTCCATATCCCAGCAGCTTCGGGAATCCCGTGCCTTTTGATGGCTTTGACTTTGGCGATGAATTTTTTTTTTTTTTCTGGTATCCATGCCATGTCACTCCTATCCTCCCCTCAGCGTTCTGTCTTCCTCCTCGACTTTTTCTCCTGCTTTTGCAACATCTCTGAAGTTAGTTTTGGCGTGTTTTGCTGCTTTGCACTGCACCTCATGCAATCCTGGTCCATTTTCTCGCAGTCACTCAATTTCGCAATTTTGTTTTGTCTATTTTTTCGGTATCCGTGCCATGTCACTCATATCTTCCCATCAAAGCCCTGTCTTCCTCCTTGATGTTTTCCTCTGCTTTTGCAACTTCTCGGAGGTTAGTTTTGGCATGTTTGGGTCCTTTGCACTGCACCTCATTTCCTCCCCGACCATTTTCTGGTAGTCACCAGATGTCCCAATTTTCTGGTTTTTGTGGGTTTTTTCAAGCGCATTTCATTTGATCCTATCTCCTTTCCAGAGCGTTTGTAAGTCTTTCTTTCTGGGACGCAAGATTTCGTTTCCCTTCCCGAAAGGAAATTTCATTTCCTTTCGGGGAGGGAAACGAAATCTTGCGATTTCAATGGGAATCGAGTAAGCAATCGTCGGTCCATATCCCAGCAGCTTCGGGAATCCCGTGCCTTTTGATGGCTTTGACTTTGGCGATGAATTATTTTTTTTTTTTCTGGTATCCATGCCATGTCACTCCTATCCTCCCCTCAGCGTTCTGTCTTCCTCCTCGACTTTTTCTCCTGCTTTTGCAACATCTCTGAGGTTAGTTTTGGCATGTTTTGCTGCTTTGCACTGCACCTCATGCAATCCTGGTCCATTTTCTCGCAGTCACTAAATTTCGCAATTTTGTTTTGTCTATTTTTTCGGTATCCGTGCCATGTCACTCATATCTTCCCATCAAAGCCCTGTCTTCCTCCTTGATGTTTTCCTCTGCTTTTGCAACTTCTCGGAGGTTAGTTTTGGCATGTTTGGGTCCTTTGCACTGCACCTCATTTCCTCCCCGACCATTTTCTGGTAGTCACCAGATGTCCCAATTTTCTGGTTTTTGTGGGTTTTTTCAAGCGCATTTCATTTGATCCTATCTCCTTTCCAGAGCGTTTGTAAGTCTTTCTTTCTGAGACGCAAGATTTCGTTTCCCTTCCCGAAAGGAAATTTCATTTCCTTTCGGGGAGGGAAACGAAATCTTGCGATTTCAATGGGAATCGAGTAAGCAATCGTCGGTCCATATCCCAGCAGCTTCGGGAATCCCGTGCCTTTTGATGGCTTTGACTTTGGCGATGAATTTTTTTTTTTTTTCTGGTATCCATGCCATGTCACTCCTATCCTTCCCTCAGCGTTCTGTCTTCCTCCTCGACTTTTTCTCCTGCTTTTGCAACATCTCTGAAGTTAGTTTTGGCGTGTTTTGCTGCTTTGCACTGCACCTCATGCAATCCTGGTCCATTTTCTCGCAGTCACTCAATTTCGCAATTTTGTTTTGTCTATTTTTTCGGTATCCGTGCCATGTCACTCATATCTTCCCATCAAAGCCCTGTCTTCCTCCTTGATGTTTTCCTCTGCTTTTGCAACTTCTCGGAGGTTAGTTTTGGCATGTTTGGGTCCTTTGCACTGCACCTCATTTCCTCCCCGACCATTTTCTGGTAGTCACCAGATGTCCCAATTTTCTGGTTTTTGTGGGTTTTTTCAAGCGCATTTCATTTGATCCTATCTCCTTTCCAGAGCGTTTGTAAGTCTTTCTTTCTGGGACGCAAGATTTCGTTTCCCTCCCCGAAAGGAAATTTCATTTCCTTTCGGGGAGGGAAACGAAATCTTGCGATTTCAATGGGAATCGAGTAAGCAATCGTCGGTCCATATCCCAGCAGCTTCGGGAATCCCGTGCCTTTTGATGGCTTTGACTTTGGCGATGAATTATTTTTTTTTTTTCTGGTATCCATGCCATGTCACTCCTATCCTCCCCTCAGCGTTCTGTCTTCCTCCTCGACTTTTTCTCCTGCTTTTGCAACATCTCTGAAGTTAGTTTTGTCGTGTTTTGCTGCTTTGCACTGCACCTCATGCAATCCTGGTCCATTTTCTCGCAGTCACTCAATTTCGCAATTTTGTTTTGTCTATTTTTTCGGTATCCGTGCCATGTCACTCATATCTTCCCATCAAAGCCCTGTCTTCCTCCTTGATGTTTTCCTCTGCTTTTGCAACTTCTCGGAGGTTAGTTTTGGCATGTTTGGGTCCTTTGCACTGCACCTCATTTCCTCCCCGACCATTTTCTGGTAGTCACCAGATGTCCCAATTTTCTGGTTTTTGTGGGTTTTTTCAAGCGCATTTCATTTGATCCTATCTCCTTTCCACAGCGTTTGTAAGTCTTTCTTTCTGGGACGCAAGATTTCGTTTCCCTTCCCGAAAGGAAATTTCATTTCCTTTCGGGGAGGGAAACGAAATCTTGTGATTTCAATGGGAATCGAGTAAGCAATCGTCGGTCCATATCCCAGCAGCTTCGGGAATCCCGTGCCTTTTGATGGCTTTGACTTTGGCGATGAATTATTTTTTTTTTTTCTGGTATCCATGCCATGTCACTCCTATCCTCCCCTCAGCGTTCTGTCTTCCTCCTCGACTTTTTCTCCTGCTTTTGCAACATCTCTGAAGTTAGTTTTGGCGTGTTTTGCTGCTTTGCACTGCACCTCATGCAATCCTGGTCCATTTTCTCGCAGTCACTCAATTTCGCAATTTTGTTTTGTCTATTTTTTCGGTATCCGTGCCATGTCACTCATATCTTCCCATCAAAGCCCTGTCTTCCTCCTTGATGTTTTCCTCTGCTTTTGCAACTTCTCGGAGGTTAGTTTTGGCATGTTTGGGTCCTTTGCACTGCACCTCATTTCCTCCCCGACCATTTTCTGGTAGTCACCAGATGTCCCAATTTTCTGGTTTTTGTGGGTTTTTTCAAGCGCATTTCATTTGATCCTATCTCCTTTCCAGAGCGTTTGTAAGTCTTTCTTTCTGGGACGCAAGATTTCGTTTCCCTTCCCGAAAGGAAATTTCATTTCCTTTCGGGGAGGGAAACGAAATCTTGCGATTTCAATGGGAATCGAGTAAGCAATCGTCGGTCCATATCCCAGCAGCTTCGGGAATCCCGTGCCTTTTGATGGCTTTGACTTTGGCGATGAATTATTTTTTTTTTTCTGGTATCCATGCCATGTCACTCCTATCCTCCCCTCAGCGTTCTGTCTTCCTCCTCGACTTTTTCTCCTGCTTTTGCAACATCTCTGAAGTTAGTTTTGGCGTGTTTTGCTGCTTTGCACTGCACCTCATGCAATCCTGGTCCATTTTCTCGCAGTCACTCAATTTCGCAATTTTGTTTTGTCTATTTTTTCGGTATCCGTGCCATGTCACTCATATCTTCCCATCAAAGCCCTGTCTTCCTCCTTGATGTTTTCCTCTGCTTTTGCAACTTCTCGGAGGTTAGTTTTGGCATGTTTGGGTCCTTTGCACTGCACCTCATTTCCTCCCCGACCATTTTCTGGTAGTCACCAGATGTCCCAATTTTCTGGTTTTTGTGGGTTTTTTCAAGCGCATTTCATTTGATCCTATCTCCTTTCCACAGCGTTTGTAAGTCTTTCTTTCTGGGACGCAAGATTTCGTTTCCCTTCCCGAAAGGAAATTTCATTTCCTTTCGGGGAGGGAAACGAAATCTTGCGATTTCAATGGGAATCGAGTAAGCAATCGTCGGTCCATATCCCAGCAGCTTCGGGAATCCCGTGCCTTTTGATGGCTTTGACTTTGGCGATGAATTATTTTTTTTTTTTCTGGTATCCATGCCATGTCACTCCTATCCTCCCCTCAGCGTTCTGTCTTCCTCCTCGACTTTTTCTCCTGCTTTTGCAACATCTCTGAGGTTAGTTTTGGCATGTTTTGCTGCTTTGCACTGCACCTCATGCAATCCTGGTCCATTTTCTCGCAGTCACTAAATTTCGCAATTTTGTTTTGTCTATTTTTTCGGTATCCGTGCCATGTCACTCATATCTTCCCATCAAAGCCCTGTCTTCCTCCTTGATGTTTTCCTCTGCTTTTGCAACTTCTCGGAGGTTAGTTTTGGCATGTTTGGGTCCTTTGCACTGCACCTCATTTCCTCCCCGACCATTTTCTGGTAGTCACCAGATGTCCCAATTTTCTGGTTTTTGTGGGTTTTTTCAAGCGCATTTCATTTGATCCTATCTCCTTTCCACAGCGTTTGTAAGTCTTTCTTTCTGGGACGCAAGATTTCGTTTCCCTTCCCGAAAGGAAATTTCATTTCCTTTCGGGGAGGGAAACGAAATCTTGCGATTTCAATGGGAATCGAGTAAGCAATCGTCGGTCCATATCCCAGCAGCTTCGGGAATCCCGTGCCTTTTGATGGCTTTGACTTTGGCGATGAATTATTTTTTTTTTTTCTGGTATCCATGCCATGTCACTCCTATCCTCCCCTCAGCGTTCTGTCTTCCTCCTCGACTTTTTCTCCTGCTTTTGCAACATCTCTGAAGTTAGTTTTGGCGTGTTTTGCTGCTTTGCACTGCACCTCATGCAATCCTGGTCCATTTTCTCGCAGTCACTAAATTTCGCAATTTTGTTTTGTCTATTTTTTCGGTATCCTTGCCATGTCACTCATATCTTCCCATCAAAGCCCTGTCTTCCTCCTTGATGTTTTCCTCTGCTTTTGCAACTTCTCGGAGGTTAGTTTTGGCATGTTTGGGTCCTTTGCACTGCACCTCATTTCCTCCCCGACCATTTTCTGGTAGTCACCAGATGTCCCAATTTTCTGGTTTTTGTGGGTTTTTTCAAGCGCATTTCATTTGATCCTATCTCCTTTCCAGAGCGTTTGTAAGTCTTTCTTTCTGGGACGCAAGATTTCGTTTCCCTTCCCGAAAGGAAATTTCATTTCCTTTCGGGGAGGGAAACGAAATCTTGCGATTTCAATGGGAATCGAGTAAGCAATCGTCGGTCCATATCCCAGCAGCTTCGGGAATCCCGTGCCTTTTGATGGCTTTGACTTTGGCGATGAATTATTTTTTTTTTTTCTGGTATCCATGCCATGTCACTCCTATCCTCCCCTCAGCGTTCTGTCTTCCTCCTCGACTTTTTCTCCTGCTTTTGCAACATCTCTGAAGTTAGTTTTGGCGTGTTTTGCTGCTTTGCACTGCACCTCATGCAATCCTGGTCCATTTTCTCGCAGTCACTCAATTTCGCAATTTTGTTTTGTCTATTTTTTCGGTATCCGTGCCATGTCACTCATATCTTCCCATCAAAGCCCTGTCTTCCTCCTTGATGTTTTCCTCTGCTTTTGCAACTTCTCGGAGGTTAGTTTTGGCATGTTTGGGTCCTTTGCACTGCACCTCATTTCCTCCCCGACCATTTTCTGGTAGTCACCAGATGTCCCAATTTTCTGGTTTTTGTGGGTTTTTTCAAGCGCATTTCATTTGATCCTATCTCCTTTCCACAGCGTTTGTAAGTCTTTCTTTCTGGGACGCAAGATTTCGTTTCCCTTCCCGAAAGGAAATTTCATTTCCTTTCGGGGAGGGAAACGAAATCTTGCGATTTCAATGGGAATCGAGTAAGCAATCGTCGGTCCATATCCCAGCAGCTTCGGGAATCCCGTGCCTTTTGATGGCTTTGACTTTGGCGATGAATTATTTTTTTTTTTTCTGGTATCCATGCCATGTCACTCCTATCCTTCCCTCAGCGTTCTGTCTTCCTCCTCGACTTTTTCTCCTGCTTTTGCAACATCTCTGAAGTTAGTTTTGGCGTGTTTTGCTGCTTTGCACTGCACCTCATGCAATCCTGGTCCATTTTCTCGCAGTCACTAAATTTCGCAATTTTGTTTTGTCTATTTTTTCGGTATCCGTGCCATGTCACTCATATCTTCCCATCAAAGCCCTGTCTTCCTCCTTGATGTTTTCCTCTGCTTTTGCAACTTCTCGGAGGTTAGTTTTGGCATGTTTGGGTCCTTTGCACTGCACCTCATTTCCTCCCCGACCATTTTCTGGTAGTCACCAGATGTCCCAATTTTCTGGTTTTTGTGGGTTTTTTCAAGCGCATTTCATTTGATCCTATCTCCTTTCCAGAGCGTTTGTAAGTCTTTCTTTCTGGGACGCAAGATTTCGTTTCCCTTCCCGAAAGGAAATTTCATTTCCTTTCGGGGAGGGAAACGAAATCTTGCGATTTCAATGGGAATCGAGTAAGCAATCGTCGGTCCATATCCCAGCAGCTTCGGGAATCCCGTGCCTTTTGATGGCTTTGACTTTGGCGATGAATTATTTTTTTTTTTTCTGGTATCCATGCCATGTCACTCCTATCCTCCCCTCAGCGTTCTGTCTTCCTCCTCGACTTTTTCTCCTGCTTTTGCAACATCTCTGAAGTTAGTTTTGGCGTGTTTTGCTGCTTTGCACTGCACCTCATGCAATCCTGGTCCATTTTCTCGCAGTCACTCAATTTCGCAATTTTGTTTTGTCTATTTTTTCGGTATCCGTGCCATGTCACTCATATCTTCCCATCAAAGCCCTGTCTTCCTCCTTGATGTTTTCCTCTGCTTTTGCAACTTCTCGGAGGTTAGTTTTGGCATGTTTGGGTCCTTTGCACTGCACCTCATTTCCTCCCCGACCATTTTCTGGTAGTCACCAGATGTCCCAATTTTCTGGTTTTTGTGGGTTTTTTCAAGCGCATTTCATTTGATCCTATCTCCTTTCCAGAGCGTTTGTAAGTCTTTCTTTCTGGGACGCAAGATTTCGTTTCCCTTCCCGAAAGGAAATTTCATTTCCTTTCGGGGAGGGAAACGAAATCTTGCGATTTCAATGGGAATCGAGTAAGCAATCGTCGGTCCATATCCCAGCAGCTTCGGGAATCCCGTGCCTTTTGATGGCTTTGACTTTGGCGATGAATTATTTTTTTTTTTTCTGGTATCCATGCCATGTCACTCCTATCCTCCCCTCAGCGTTCTGTCTTCCTCCTCGACTTTTTCTCCTGCTTTTGCAACATCTCTGAAGTTAGTTTTGGCGTGTTTTGCTGCTTTGCACTGCACCTCATGCAATCCTGGTCCATTTTCTCGCAGTCACTCAATTTCGCAATTTTGTTTTGTCTATTTTTTCGGTATCCGTGCCATGTCACTCATATCTTCCCATCAAAGCCCTGTCTTCCTCCTTGATGTTTTCCTCTGCTTTTGCAACTTCTCGGAGGTTAGTTTTGGCATGTTTGGGTCCTTTGCACTGCACCTCATTTCCTCCCCGACCATTTTCTGGTAGTCACCAGATGTCCCAATTTTCTGGTTTTTGTGGGTTTTTTCAAGCGCATTTCATTTGATCCTATCTCCTTTCCAGAGCGTTTGTAAGTCTTTCTTTCTGGGACGCAAGATTTCGTTTCCCTTCCCGAAAGGAAATTTCATTTCCTTTCGGGGAGGGAAACGAAATCTTGCGATTTCAATGGGAATCGAGTAAGCAATCGTCGGTCCATATCCCAGCAGCTTCGGGAATCCCGTGCCTTTTGATGGCTTTGACTTTGGCGATGAATTATTTTTTTTTTTTCTGGTATCCATGCCATGTCACTCCTATCCTCCCCTCAGCGTTCTGTCTTCCTCCTCGACTTTTTCTCCTGCTTTTGCAACATCTCTGAGGTTAGTTTTGGCATGTTTTGCTGCTTTGCACTGCACCTCATGCAATCCTGGTCCATTTTCTCGCAGTCACTAAATTTCGCAATTTTGTTTTGTCTATTTTTTCGGTATCCGTGCCATGTCACTCATATCTTCCCATCAAAGCCCTGTCTTCCTCCTTGATGTTTTCCTCTGCTTTTGCAACTTCTCGGAGGTTAGTTTTGGCATGTTTGGGTCCTTTGCACTGCACCTCATTTCCTCCCCAACCATTTTCTGGTAGTCACCAGATGTCCCAATTTTCTGGTTTTTGTGGGTTTTTTCAAGCGCATTTCATTTGATCCTATCTCCTTTCCAGAGCGTTTGTAAGTCTTTCTTTCTGAGACGCAAGATTTCGTTTCCCTTCCCGAAAGGAAATTTCATTTCCTTTCGGGGAGGGAAACGAAATCTTGCGATTTCAATGGGAATCGAGTAAGCAATCGTCGGTCCATATCCCAGCAGCTTCGGGAATCCCGTGCCTTTTGATGGCTTTGACTTTGGCGATGAATTTTTTTTTTTTTTCTGGTATCCATGCCATGTCACTCCTATCCTTCCCTCAGCGTTCTGTCTTCCTCCTCGACTTTTTCTCCTGCTTTTGCAACATCTCTGAAGTTAGTTTTGGCGTGTTTTGCTGCTTTGCACTGCACCTCATGCAATCCTGGTCCATTTTCTCGCAGTCACTCAATTTCGCAATTTTGTTTTGTCTATTTTTTCGGTATCCGTGCCATGTCACTCATATCTTCCCATCAAAGCCCTGTCTTCCTCCTTGATGTTTTCCTCTGCTTTTGCAACTTCTCGGAGGTTAGTTTTGGCATGTTTGGGTCCTTTGCACTGCACCTCATTTCCTCCCCGACCATTTTCTGGTAGTCACCAGATGTCCCAATTTTCTGGTTTTTGTGGGTTTTTTCAAGCGCATTTCATTTGATCCTATCTCCTTTCCAGAGCGTTTGTAAGTCTTTCTTTCTGGGACGCAAGATTTCGTTTCCCTTCCCGAAAGGAAATTTCATTTCCTTTCGGGGAGGGAAACGAAATCTTGCGATTTCAATGGGAATCGAGTAAGCAATCGTCGGTCCATATCCCAGCAGCTTCGGGAATCCCGTGCCTTTTGATGGCTTTGACTTTGGCGATGAATTATTTTTTTTTTTTCTGGTATCCATGCCATGTCACTCCTATCCTCCCCTCAGCGTTCTGTCTTCCTCCTCGACTTTTTCTCCTGCTTTTGCAACATCTCTGAAGTTAGTTTTGGCGTGTTTTGCTGCTTTGCACTGCACCTCATGCAATCCTGGTCCATTTTCTCGCAGTCACTCAATTTCGCAATTTTGTTTTGTCTATTTTTTCGGTATCCGTGCCATGTCACTCATATCTTCCCATCAAAGCCCTGTCTTCCTCCTTGATGTTTTCCTCTGCTTTTGCAACTTCTCGGAGGTTAGTTTTGGCATGTTTGGGTCCTTTGCACTGCACCTCATTTCCTCCCCGACCATTTTCTGGTAGTCACCAGATGTCCCAATTTTCTGGTTTTTGTGGGTTTTTTCAAGCGCATTTCATTTGATCCTATCTCCTTTCCAGAGCGTTTGTAAGTCTTTCTTTCTGGGACGCAAGATTTCGTTTCCCTTCCCGAAAGGAAATTTCATTTCCTTTCGGGGAGGGAAACGAAATCTTGTGATTTCAATGGGAATCGAGTAAGCAATCGTCGGTCCATATCCCAGCAGCTTCGGGAATCCCGTGCCTTTTGATGGCTTTGACTTTGGCGATGAATTATTTTTTTTTTTTCTGGTATCCATGCCATGTCACTCCTATCCTCCCCTCAGCGTTCTGTCTTCCTCCTCGACTTTTTCTCCTGCTTTTGCAACATCTCTGAAGTTAGTTTTGGCGTGTTTTGCTGCTTTGCACTGCACCTCATGCAATCCTGGTCCATTTTCTCGCAGTCACTCAATTTCGCAATTTTGTTTTGTCTATTTTTTCGGTATCCGTGCCATGTCACTCATATCTTCCCATCAAAGCCCTGTCTTCCTCCTTGATGTTTTCCTCTGCTTTTGCAACTTCTCGGAGGTTAGTTTTGGCATGTTTGGGTCCTTTGCACTGCACCTCATTTCCTCCCCGACCATTTTCTGGTAGTCACCAGATGTCCCAATTTTCTGGTTTTTGTGGGTTTTTTCAAGCGCATTTCATTTGATCCTATCTCCTTTCCAGAGCGTTTGTAAGTCTTTCTTTCTGGGACGCAAGATTTCGTTTCCCTTCCCGAAAGGAAATTTCATTTCCTTTCGGGGAGGGAAACGAAATCTTGCGATTTCAATGGGAATCGAGTAAGCAATCGTCGGTCCATATCCCAGCAGCTTCGGGAATCCCGTGCCTTTTGATGGCTTTGACTTTGGCGATGAATTTTTTTTTTTTTTTCTGGTATCCATGCCATGTCACTCCTATCCTCCCCTCAGCGTTCTGTCTTCCTCCTCGACTTTTTCTCCTGCTTTTGCAACATCTCTGAAGTTAGTTTTGGCGTGTTTTGCTGCTTTGCACTGCACCTCATGCAATCCTGGTCCATTTTCTCGCAGTCACTCAATTTCGCAATTTTGTTTTGTCTATTTTTTCGGTATCCGTGCCATGTCACTCATATCTTCCCATCAAAGCCCTGTCTTCCTCCTTGATGTTTTCCTCTGCTTTTGCAACTTCTCGGAGGTTAGTTTTGGCATGTTTGGGTCCTTTGCACTGCACCTCATTTCCTCCCCGACCATTTTCTGGTAGTCACCAGATGTCCCAATTTTCTGGTTTTTGTGGGTTTTTTCAAGCGCATTTCATTTGATCCTATCTCCTTTCCAGAGCGTTTGTAAGTCTTTCTTTCTGGGACGCAAGATTTCGTTTCCCTTCCCGAAAGGAAATTTCATTTCCTTTCGGGGAGGGAAACGAAATCTTGCGATTTCAATGGGAATCGAGTAAGCAATCGTCGGTCCATATCCCAGCAGCTTCGGGAATCCCGTGCCTTTTGATGGCTTTGACTTTGGCGATGAATTATTTTTTTTTTTTCTGGTATCCATGCCATGTCACTCCTATCCTCCCCTCAGCGTTCTGTCTTCCTCCTCGACTTTTTCTCCTGCTTTTGCAACATCTCTGAGGTTAGTTTTGGCATGTTTTGCTGCTTTGCACTGCACCTCATGCAATCCTGGTCCATTTTCTCGCAGTCACTAAATTTCGCAATTTTGTTTTGTCTATTTTTTCGGTATCCGTGCCATGTCACTCATATCTTCCCATCAAAGCCCTGTCTTCCTCCTTGATGTTTTCCTCTGCTTTTGCAACTTCTCGGAGGTTAGTTTTGGCATGTTTGGGTCCTTTGCACTGCACCTCATTTCCTCCCCGACCATTTTCTGGTAGTCACCAGATGTCCCAATTTTCTGGTTTTTGTGGGTTTTTTCAAGCGCATTTCATTTGATCCTATCTCCTTTCCAGAGCGTTTGTAAGTCTTTCTTTCTGAGACGCAAGATTTCGTTTCCCTTCCCGAAAGGAAATTTCATTTCCTTTCGGGGAGGGAAACGAAATCTTGCGATTTCAATGGGAATCGAGTAAGCAATCGTCGGTCCATATCCCAGCAGCTTCGGGAATCCCGTGCCTTTTGATGGCTTTGACTTTGGCGATGAATTTTTTTTTTTTTTCTGGTATCCATGCCATGTCACTCCTATCCTTCCCTCAGCGTTCTGTCTTCCTCCTCGACTTTTTCTCCTGCTTTTGCAACATCTCTGAAGTTAGTTTTGGCGTGTTTTGCTGCTTTGCACTGCACCTCATGCAATCCTGGTCCATTTTCTCGCAGTCACTCAATTTCGCAATTTTGTTTTGTCTATTTTTTCGGTATCCGTGCCATGTCACTCATATCTTCCCATCAAAGCCCTGTCTTCCTCCTTGATGTTTTCCTCTGCTTTTGCAACTTCTCGGAGGTTAGTTTTGGCATGTTTGGGTCCTTTGCACTGCACCTCATTTCCTCCCCGACCATTTTCTGGTAGTCACCAGATGTCCCAATTTTCTGGTTTTTGTGGGTTTTTTCAAGCGCATTTCATTTGATCCTATCTCCTTTCCAGAGCGTTTGTAAGTCTTTCTTTCTGGGACGCAAGATTTCGTTTCCCTCCCCGAAAGGAAATTTCATTTCCTTTCGGGGAGGGAAACGAAATCTTGCGATTTCAATGGGAATCGAGTAAGCAATCGTCGGTCCATATCCCAGCAGCTTCGGGAATCCCGTGCCTTTTGATGGCTTTGACTTTGGCGATGAATTTTTTTTTTTTTTCTGGTATCCATGCCATGTCACTCCTATCCTCCCCTCAGCGTTCTGTCTTCCTCCTCGACTTTTTCTCCTGCTTTTGCAACATCTCTGAAGTTAGTTTTGGCGTGTTTGGCTGCTTTGCACTGCACCTCATGCAATCCTGGTCCATTTTCTCGCAGTCACTCAATTTCGCAATTTTGTTTTGTCTATTTTTTCGGTATCCGTGCCATGTCACTCATATCTTCCCATCAAAGCCCTGTCTTCCTCCTTGATGTTTTCCTCTGCTTTTGCAACTTCTCGGAGGTTAGTTTTGGCATGTTTGGGTCCTTTGCACTGCACCTCATTTCCTCCCCGACCATTTTCTGGTAGTCACCAGATGTCCCAATTTTCTGGTTTTTGTGGGTTTTTTCAAGCGCATTTCATTTGATCCTATCTCCTTTCCAGAGCGTTTGTAAGTCTTTCTTTCTGGGACGCAAGATTTCGTTTCCCTTCCCGAAAGGAAATTTCATTTCCTTTCGGGGAGGGAAACGAAATCTTGCGATTTCAATGGGAATCGAGTAAGCAATCGTCGGTCCATATCCCAGCAGCTTCGGGAATCCCGTGCCTTTTGATGGCTTTGACTTTGGCGATGAATTATTTTTTTTTTTTCTGGTATCCATGCCATGTCACTCCTATCCTTCCCTCAGCGTTCTGTCTTCCTCCTCGACTTTTTCTCCTGCTTTTGCAACATCTCTGAAGTTAGTTTTGGCGTGTTTTGCTGCTTTGCACTGCACCTCATGCAATCCTGGTCCATTTTCTCGCAGTCACTAAATTTCGCAATTTTGTTTTGTCTATTTTTTCGGTATCCGTGCCATGTCACTCATATCTTCCCATCAAAGCCCTGTCTTCCTCCTTGATGTTTTCCTCTGCTTTTGCAACTTCTCGGAGGTTAGTTTTGGCATGTTTGGGTCCTTTGCACTGCACCTCATTTCCTCCCCGACCATTTTCTGGTAGTCACCAGATGTCCCAATTTTCTGGTTTTTGTGGGTTTTTTCAAGCGCATTTCATTTGATCCTATCTCCTTTCCACAGCGTTTGTAAGTCTTTCTTTCTGGGACGCAAGATTTCGTTTCCCTTCCCGAAAGGAAATTTCATTTCCTTTCGGGGAGGGAAACGAAATCTTGCGATTTCAATGGGAATCGAGTAAGCAATCGTCGGTCCATATCCCAGCAGCTTCGGGAATCCCGTGCCTTTTGATGGCTTTGACTTTGGCGATGAATTATTTTTTTTTTTTCTGGTATCCATGCCATGTCACTCCTATCCTCCCCTCAGCGTTCTGTCTTCCTCCTCGACTTTTTCTCCTGCTTTTGCAACATCTCTGAAGTTAGTTTTGGCGTGTTTTGCTGCTTTGCACTGCACCTCATGCAATCCTGGTCCATTTTCTCGCAGTCACTCAATTTCGCAATTTTGTTTTGTCTATTTTTTCGGTATCCGTGCCATGTCACTCATATCTTCCCATCAAAGCCCTGTCTTCCTCCTTGATGTTTTCCTCTGCTTTTGCAACTTCTCGGAGGTTAGTTTTGGCATGTTTGGGTCCTTTGCACTGCACCTCATTTCCTCCCCGACCATTTTCTGGTAGTCACCAGATGTCCCAATTTTCTGGTTTTTGTGGGTTTTTTCAAGCGCATTTCATTTGATCCTATCTCCTTTCCAGAGCGTTTGTAAGTCTTTCTTTCTGGGACGCAAGATTTCGTTTCCCTTCCCGAAAGGAAATTTCATTTCCTTTCGGGGAGGGAAACGAAATCTTGCGATTTCAATGGGAATCGAGTAAGCAATCGTCGGTCCATATCCCAGCAGCTTCGGGAATCCCGTGCCTTTTGATGGCTTTGACTTTGGCGATGAATTATTTTTTTTTTTTCTGGTATCCATGCCATGTCACTCCTATCCTCCCCTCAGCGTTCTGTCTTCCTCCTCGACTTTTTCTCCTGCTTTTGCAACATCTCTGAGGTTAGTTTTGGCATGTTTTGCTGCTTTGCACTGCACCTCATGCAATCCTGGTCCATTTTCTCGCAGTCACTAAATTTCGCAATTTTGTTTTGTCTATTTTTTCGGTATCCGTGCCATGTCACTCATATCTTCCCATCAAAGCCCTGTCTTCCTCCTTGATGTTTTCCTCTGCTTTTGCAACTTCTCGGAGGTTAGTTTTGGCATGTTTGGGTCCTTTGCACTGCACCTCATTTCCTCCCCGACCATTTTCTGGTAGTCACCAGATGTCCCAATTTTCTGGTTTTTGTGGGTTTTTTCAAGCGCATTTCATTTGATCCTATCTCCTTTCCACAGCGTTTGTAAGTCTTTCTTTCTGGGACGCAAGATTTCGTTTCCCTTCCCGAAAGGAAATTTCATTTCCTTTCGGGGAGGGAAACGAAATCTTGCGATTTCAATGGGAATCGAGTAAGCAATCGTCGGTCCATATCCCAGCAGCTTCGGGAATCCCGTGCCTTTTGATGGCTTTGACTTTGGCGATGAATTTTTTTTTTTTTTTCTGGTATCCATGCCATGTCACTCCTATCCTCCCCTCAGCGTTCTGTCTTCCTCCTCGACTTTTTCTTCTGCTTTTGCAACATCTCTGAAGTTAGTTTTGGCGTGTTTTGCTGCTTTGCACTGCACCTCATGCAATCCTGGTCCATTTTCTCGCAGTCACTAAATTTCGCAATTTTGTTTTGTCTATTTTTTCGGTATCCTTGCCATGTCACTCATATCTTCCCATCAAAGCCCTGTCTTCCTCCTTGATGTTTTCCTCTGCTTTTGCAACTTCTCGGAGGTTAGTTTTGGCATGTTTGGGTCCTTTGCACTGCACCTCATTTCCTCCCCGACCATTTTCTGGTAGTCACCAGATGTCCCAATTTTCTGGTTTTTGTGGGTTTTTTCAAGCGCATTTCATTTGATCCTATCTCCTTTCCAGAGCGTTTGTAAGTCTTTCTTTCTGGGACGCAAGATTTCGTTTCCCTCCCCGAAAGGAAATTTCATTTCCTTTCGGGGAGGGAAACGAAATCTTGCGATTTCAATGGGAATCGAGTAAGCAATCGTCGGTCCATATCCCAGCAGCTTCGGGAATCCCGTGCCTTTTGATGGCTTTGACTTTGGCGATGAATTATTTTTTTTTTTTCTGGTATCCATGCCATGTCACTCCTATCCTCCCCTCAGCGTTCTGTCTTCCTCCTCGACTTTTTCTCCTGCTTTTGCAACATCTCTGAAGTTAGTTTTGGCGTGTTTTGCTGCTTTGCACTGCACCTCATGCAATCCTGGTCCATTTTCTCGCAGTCACTCAATTTCGCAATTTTGTTTTGTCTATTTTTTCGGTATCCGTGCCATGTCACTCATATCTTCCCATCAAAGCCCTGTCTTCCTCCTTGATGTTTTCCTCTGCTTTTGCAACTTCTCGGAGGTTAGTTTTGGCATGTTTGGGTCCTTTGCACTGCACCTCATTTCCTCCCCGACCATTTTCTGGTAGTCACCAGATGTCCCAATTTTCTGGTTTTTGTGGGTTTTTTCAAGCGCATTTCATTTGATCCTATCTCCTTTCCACAGCGTTTGTAAGTCTTTCTTTCTGGGACGCAAGATTTCGTTTCCCTTCCCGAAAGGAAATTTCATTTCCTTTCGGGGAGGGAAACGAAATCTTGTGATTTCAATGGGAATCGAGTAAGCAATCGTCGGTCCATATCCCAGCAGCTTCGGGAATCCCGTGCCTTTTGATGGCTTTGACTTTGGCGATGAATTATTTTTTTTTTTTCTGGTATCCATGCCATGTCACTCCTATCCTCCCCTCAGCGTTCTGTCTTCCTCCTCGACTTTTTCTCCTGCTTTTGCAACATCTCTGAAGTTAGTTTTGGCGTGTTTTGCTGCTTTGCACTGCACCTCATGCAATCCTGGTCCATTTTCTCGCAGTCACTCAATTTCGCAATTTTGTTTTGTCTATTTTTTCGGTATCCGTGCCATGTCACTCATATCTTCCCATCAAAGCCCTGTCTTCCTCCTTGATGTTTTCCTCTGCTTTTGCAACTTCTCGGAGGTTAGTTTTGGCATGTTTGGGTCCTTTGCACTGCACCTCATTTCCTCCCCGACCATTTTCTGGTAGTCACCAGATGTCCCAATTTTCTGGTTTTTGTGGGTTTTTTCAAGCGCATTTCATTTGATCCTATCTCCTTTCCAGAGCGTTTGTAAGTCTTTCTTTCTGGGACGCAAGATTTCGTTTCCCTTCCCGAAAGGAAATTTCATTTCCTTTCGGGGAGGGAAACGAAATCTTGCGATTTCAATGGGAATCGAGTAAGCAATCGTCGGTCCATATCCCAGCAGCTTCGGGAATCCCGTGCCTTTTGATGGCTTTGACTTTGGCGATGAATTTTTTTTTTTTTTCTGGTATCCATGCCATGTCACTCCTATCCTCCCCTCAGCGTTCTGTCTTCCTCCTCGACTTTTTCTCCTGCTTTTGCAACATCTCTGAAGTTAGTTTTGGCGTGTTTGGCTGCTTTGCACTGCACCTCATGCAATCCTGGTCCATTTTCTCGCAGTCACTCAATTTCGCAATTTTGTTTTGTCTATTTTTTCGGTATCCGTGCCATGTCACTCATATCTTCCCATCAAAGCCCTGTCTTCCTCCTTGATGTTTTCCTCTGCTTTTGCAACTTCTCGGAGGTTAGTTTTGGCATGTTTGGGTCCTTTGCACTGCACCTCATTTCCTCCCCGACCATTTTCTGGTAGTCACCAGATGTCCCAATTTTCTGGTTTTTGTGGGTTTTTTCAAGCGCATTTCATTTGATCCTATCTCCTTTCCAGAGCGTTTGTAAGTCTTTCTTTCTGGGACGCAAGATTTCGTTTCCCTTCCCGAAAGGAAATTTCATTTCCTTTCGGGGAGGGAAACGAAATCTTGCGATTTCAATGGGAATCGAGTAAGCAATCGTCGGTCCATATCCCAGCAGCTTCGGGAATCCCGTGCCTTTTGATGGCTTTGACTTTGGCGATGAATTATTTTTTTTTTTTCTGGTATCCATGCCATGTCACTCCTATCCTCCCCTCAGCGTTCTGTCTTCCTCCTCGACTTTTTCTTCTGCTTTTGCAACATCTCTGAAGTTAGTTTTGGCGTGTTTTGCTGCTTTGCACTGCACCTCATGCAATCCTGGTCCATTTTCTCGCAGTCACTAAATTTCGCAATTTTGTTTTGTCTATTTTTTCGGTATCCGTGCCATGTCACTCATATCTTCCCATCAAAGCCCTGTCTTCCTCCTTGATGTTTTCCTCTGCTTTTGCAACTTCTCGGAGGTTAGTTTTGGCATGTTTGGGTCCTTTGCACTGCACCTCATTTCCTCCCCGACCATTTTCTGGTAGTCACCAGATGTCCCAATTTTCTGGTTTTTGTGGGTTTTTTCAAGCGCATTTCATTTGATCCTATCTCCTTTCCACAGCGTTTGTAAGTCTTTCTTTCTGGGACGCAAGATTTCGTTTCCCTTCCCGAAAGGAAATTTCATTTCCTTTCGGGGAGGGAAACGAAATCTTGCGATTTCAATGGGAATCGAGTAAGCAATCGTCGGTCCATATCCCAGCAGCTTCGGGAATCCCGTGCCTTTTGATGGCTTTGACTTTGGCGATGAATTATTTTTTTTTTTTCTGGTATCCATGCCATGTCACTCCTATCCTTCCCTCAGCGTTCTGTCTTCCTCCTCGACTTTTTCTCCTGCTTTTGCAACATCTCTGAAGTTAGTTTTGGCGTGTTTTGCTGCTTTGCACTGCACCTCATGCAATCCTGGTCCATTTTCTCGCAGTCACTAAATTTCGCAATTTTGTTTTGTCTATTTTTTCGGTATCCGTGCCATGTCACTCATATCTTCCCATCAAAGCCCTGTCTTCCTCCTTGATGTTTTCCTCTGCTTTTGCAACTTCTCGGAGGTTAGTTTTGGCATGTTTGGGTCCTTTGCACTGCACCTCATTTCCTCCCCGACCATTTTCTGGTAGTCACCAGATGTCCCAATTTTCTGGTTTTTGTGGGTTTTTTCAAGCGCATTTCATTTGATCCTATCTCCTTTCCAGAGCGTTTGTAAGTCTTTCTTTCTGGGACGCAAGATTTCGTTTCCCTTCCCGAAAGGAAATTTCATTTCCTTTCGGGGAGGGAAACGAAATCTTGCGATTTCAATGGGAATCGAGTAAGCAATCGTCGGTCCATATCCCAGCAGCTTCGGGAATCCCGTGCCTTTTGATGGCTTTGACTTTGGCGATGAATTATTTTTTTTTTTTCTGGTATCCATGCCATGTCACTCCTATCCTCCCCTCAGCGTTCTGTCTTCCTCCTCGACTTTTTCTCCTGCTTTTGCAACATCTCTGAAGTTAGTTTTGGCGTGTTTTGCTGCTTTGCACTGCACCTCATGCAATCCTGGTCCATTTTCTCGCAGTCACTCAATTTCGCAATTTTGTTTTGTCTATTTTTTCGGTATCCGTGCCATGTCACTCATATCTTCCCATCAAAGCCCTGTCTTCCTCCTTGATGTTTTCCTCTGCTTTTGCAACTTCTCGGAGGTTAGTTTTGGCATGTTTGGGTCCTTTGCACTGCACCTCATTTCCTCCCCGACCATTTTCTGGTAGTCACCAGATGTCCCAATTTTCTGGTTTTTGTGGGTTTTTTCAAGCGCATTTCATTTGATCCTATCTCCTTTCCAGAGCGTTTGTAAGTCTTTCTTTCTGGGACGCAAGATTTCGTTTCCCTTCCCGAAAGGAAATTTCATTTCCTTTCGGGGAGGGAAACGAAATCTTGCGATTTCAATGGGAATCGAGTAAGCAATCGTCGGTCCATATCCCAGCAGCTTCGGGAATCCCGTGCCTTTTGATGGCTTTGACTTTGGCGATGAATTATTTTTTTTTTTTCTGGTATCCATGCCATGTCACTCCTATCCTCCCCTCAGCGTTCTGTCTTCCTCCTCGACTTTTTCTCCTGCTTTTGCAACATCTCTGAAGTTAGTTTTGGCGTGTTTTGCTGCTTTGCACTGCACCTCATGCAATCCTGGTCCATTTTCTCGCAGTCACTCAATTTCGCAATTTTGTTTTGTCTATTTTTTCGGTATCCGTGCCATGTCACTCATATCTTCCCATCAAAGCCCTGTCTTCCTCCTTGATGTTTTCCTCTGCTTTTGCAACTTCTCGGAGGTTAGTTTTGGCATGTTTGGGTCCTTTGCACTGCACCTCATTTCCTCCCCGACCATTTTCTGGTAGTCACCAGATGTCCCAATTTTCTGGTTTTTGTGGGTTTTTTCAAGCGCATTTCATTTGATCCTATCTCCTTTCCAGAGCGTTTGTAAGTCTTTCTTTCTGGGACGCAAGATTTCGTTTCCCTTCCCGAAAGGAAATTTCATTTCCTTTCGGGGAGGGAAACGAAATCTTGCGATTTCAATGGGAATCGAGTAAGCAATCGTCGGTCCATATCCCAGCAGCTTCGGGAATCCCGTGCCTTTTGATGGCTTTGACTTTGGCGATGAATTATTTTTTTTTTTTCTGGTATCCATGCCATGTCACTCCTATCCTCCCCTCAGCGTTCTGTCTTCCTCCTCGACTTTTTCTCCTGCTTTTGCAACATCTCTGAGGTTAGTTTTGGCATGTTTTGCTGCTTTGCACTGCACCTCATGCAATCCTGGTCCATTTTCTCGCAGTCACTAAATTTCGCAATTTTGTTTTGTCTATTTTTTCGGTATCCGTGCCATGTCACTCATATCTTCCCATCAAAGCCCTGTCTTCCTCCTTGATGTTTTCCTCTGCTTTTGCAACTTCTCGGAGGTTAGTTTTGGCATGTTTGGGTCCTTTGCACTGCACCTCATTTCCTCCCCGACCATTTTCTGGTAGTCACCAGATGTCCCAATTTTCTGGTTTTTGTGGGTTTTTTCAAGCGCATTTCATTTGATCCTATCTCCTTTCCACAGCGTTTGTAAGTCTTTCTTTCTGGGACGCAAGATTTCGTTTCCCTTCCCGAAAGGAAATTTCATTTCCTTTCGGGGAGGGAAACGAAATCTTGCGATTTCAATGGGAATCGAGTAAGCAATCGTCGGTCCATATCCCAGCAGCTTCGGGAATCCCGTGCCTTTTGATGGCTTTGACTTTGGCGATGAATTATTTTTTTTTTTTCTGGTATCCATGCCATGTCACTCCTATCCTCCCCTCAGCGTTCTGTCTTCCTCCTCGACTTTTTCTCCTGCTTTTGCAACATCTCTGAAGTTAGTTTTGGCGTGTTTTGCTGCTTTGCACTGCACCTCATGCAATCCTGGTCCATTTTCTCGCAGTCACTCAATTTCGCAATTTTGTTTTGTCTATTTTTTCGGTATCCGTGCCATGTCACTCATATCTTCCCATCAAAGCCCTGTCTTCCTCCTTGATGTTTTCCTCTGCTTTTGCAACTTCTCGGAGGTTAGTTTTGGCATGTTTGGGTCCTTTGCACTGCACCTCATTTCCTCCCCGACCATTTTCTGGTAGTCACCAGATGTCCCAATTTTCTGGTTTTTGTGGGTTTTTTCAAGCGCATTTCATTTGATCCTATCTCCTTTCCAGAGCGTTTGTAAGTCTTTCTTTCTGGGACGCAAGATTTCGTTTCCCTCCCCGAAAGGAAATTTCATTTCCTTTCGGGGAGGGAAACGAAATCTTGCGATTTCAATGGGAATCGAGTAAGCAATCGTCGGTCCATATCCCAGCAGCTTCGGGAATCCCGTGCCTTTTGATGGCTTTGACTTTGGCGATGAATTATTTTTTTTTTTTCTGGTATCCATGCCATGTCACTCCTATCCTCCCCTCAGCGTTCTGTCTTCCTCCTCGACTTTTTCTCCTGCTTTTGCAACATCTCTGAAGTTAGTTTTGGCGTGTTTTGCTGCTTTGCACTGCACCTCATGCAATCCTGGTCCATTTTCTCGCAGTCACTCAATTTCGCAATTTTGTTTTGTCTATTTTTTCGGTATCCGTGCCATGTCACTCATATCTTCCCATCAAAGCCCTGTCTTCCTCCTTGATGTTTTCCTCTGCTTTTGCAACTTCTCGGAGGTTAGTTTTGGCATGTTTGGGTCCTTTGCACTGCACCTCATTTCCTCCCCGACCATTTTCTGGTAGTCACCAGATGTCCCAATTTTCTGGTTTTTGTGGGTTTTTTCAAGCGCATTTCATTTGATCCTATCTCCTTTCCAGAGCGTTTGTAAGTCTTTCTTTCTGGGACGCAAGATTTCGTTTCCCTTCCCGAAAGGAAATTTCATTTCCTTTCGGGGAGGGAAACGAAATCTTGCGATTTCAATGGGAATCGAGTAAGCAATCGTCGGTCCATATCCCAGCAGCTTCGGGAATCCCGTGCCTTTTGATGGCTTTGACTTTGGCGATGAATTATTTTTTTTTTTTCTGGTATCCATGCCATGTCACTCCTATCCTTCCCTCAGCGTTCTGTCTTCCTCCTCGACTTTTTCTCCTGCTTTTGCAACATCTCTGAAGTTAGTTTTGGCGTGTTTTGCTGCTTTGCACTGCACCTCATGCAATCCTGGTCCATTTTCTCGCAGTCACTAAATTTCGCAATTTTGTTTTGTCTATTTTTTCGGTATCCGTGCCATGTCACTCATATCTTCCCATCAAAGCCCTGTCTTCCTCCTTGATGTTTTCCTCTGCTTTTGCAACTTCTCGGAGGTTAGTTTTGGCATGTTTGGGTCCTTTGCACTGCACCTCATTTCCTCCCCGACCATTTTCTGGTAGTCACCAGATGTCCCAATTTTCTGGTTTTTGTGGGTTTTTTCAAGCGCATTTCATTTGATCCTATCTCCTTTCCAGAGCGTTTGTAAGTCTTTCTTTCTGGGACGCAAGATTTCGTTTCCCTTCCCGAAAGGAAATTTCATTTCCTTTCGGGGAGGGAAACGAAATCTTGCGATTTCAATGGGAATCGAGTAAGCAATCGTCGGTCCATATCCCAGCAGCTTCGGGAATCCCGTGCCTTTTGATGGCTTTGACTTTGGCGATGAATTATTTTTTTTTTTCTGGTATCCATGCCATGTCACTCCTATCCTCCCCTCAGCGTTCTGTCTTCCTCCTCGACTTTTTCTCCTGCTTTTGCAACATCTCTGAAGTTAGTTTTGGCGTGTTTTGCTGCTTTGCACTGCACCTCATGCAATCCTGGTCCATTTTCTCGCAGTCACTCAATTTCGCAATTTTGTTTTGTCTATTTTTTCGGTATCCGTGCCATGTCACTCATATCTTCCCATCAAAGCCCTGTCTTCCTCCTTGATGTTTTCCTCTGCTTTTGCAACTTCTCGGAGGTTAGTTTTGGCATGTTTGGGTCCTTTGCACTGCACCTCATTTCCTCCCCGACCATTTTCTGGTAGTCACCAGATGTCCCAATTTTCTGGTTTTTGTGGGTTTTTTCAAGCGCATTTCATTTGATCCTATCTCCTTTCCAGAGCGTTTGTAAGTCTTTCTTTCTGGGACGCAAGATTTCGTTTCCCTTCCCGAAAGGAAATTTCATTTCCTTTCGGGGAGGGAAACGAAATCTTGCGATTTCAATGGGAATCGAGTAAGCAATCGTCGGTCCATATCCCAGCAGCTTCGGGAATCCCGTGCCTTTTGATGGCTTTGACTTTGGCGATGAATTATTTTTTTTTTTTCTGGTATCCATGCCATGTCACTCCTATCCTCCCCTCAGCGTTCTGTCTTCCTCCTCGACTTTTTCTCCTGCTTTTGCAACATCTCTGAAGTTAGTTTTGGCGTGTTTTGCTGCTTTGCACTGCACCTCATGCAATCCTGGTCCATTTTCTCGCAGTCACTCAATTTCGCAATTTTGTTTTGTCTATTTTTTCGGTATCCGTGCCATGTCACTCATATCTTCCCATCAAAGCCCTGTCTTCCTCCTTGATGTTTTCCTCTGCTTTTGCAACTTCTCGGAGGTTAGTTTTGGCATGTTTGGGTCCTTTGCACTGCACCTCATTTCCTCCCCGACCATTTTCTGGTAGTCACCAGATGTCCCAATTTTCTGGTTTTTGTGGGTTTTTTCAAGCGCATTTCATTTGATCCTATCTCCTTTCCAGAGCGTTTGTAAGTCTTTCTTTCTGGGACGCAAGATTTCGTTTCCCTTCCCGAAAGGAAATTTCATTTCCTTTCGGGGAGGGAAACGAAATCTTGCGATTTCAATGGGAATCGAGTAAGCAATCGTCGGTCCATATCCCAGCAGCTTCGGGAATCCCGTGCCTTTTGATGGCTTTGACTTTGGCGATGAATTTTTTTTTTTTTTCTGGTATCCATGCCATGTCACTCCTATCCTTCCCTCAGCGTTCTGTCTTCCTCCTCGACTTTTTCTCCTGCTTTTGCAACATCTCTGAAGTTAGTTTTGGCGTGTTTTGCTGCTTTGCACTGCACCTCATGCAATCCTGGTCCATTTTCTCGCAGTCACTAAATTTCGCAATTTTGTTTTGTCTATTTTTTCGGTATCCGTGCCATGTCACTCATATCTTCCCATCAAAGCCCTGTCTTCCTCCTTGATGTTTTCCTCTGCTTTTGCAACTTCTCGGAGGTTAGTTTTGGCATGTTTGGGTCCTTTGCACTGCACCTCATTTCCTCCCCGACCATTTTCTGGTAGTCACCAGATGTCCCAATTTTCTGGTTTTTGTGGGTTTTTTCAAGCGCATTTCATTTGATCCTATCTCCTTTCCACAGCGTTTGTAAGTCTTTCTTTCTGGGACGCAAGATTTCGTTTCCCTTCCCGAAAGGAAATTTCATTTCCTTTCGGGGAGGGAAACGAAATCTTGCGATTTCAATGGGAATCGAGTAAGCAATCGTCGGTCCATATCCCAGCAGCTTCGGGAATCCCGTGCCTTTTGATGGCTTTGACTTTGGCGATGAATTATTTTTTTTTTTTCTGGTATCCATGCCATGTCACTCCTATCCTCCCCTCAGCGTTCTGTCGTCCTCCTCGACTTTTTCTCCTGCTTTTGCAACATCTCTGAAGTTAGTTTTGGCGTGTTTTGCTGCTTTGCACTGCACCTCATGCAATCCTGGTCCATTTTCTCGCAGTCACTCAATTTCGCAATTTTGTTTTGTCTATTTTTTCGGTATCCGTGCCATGTCACTCATATCTTCCCATCAAAGCCCTGTCTTCCTCCTTGATGTTTTCCTCTGCTTTTGCAACTTCTCGGAGGTTAGTTTTGGCATGTTTGGGTCCTTTGCACTGCACCTCATTTCCTCCCCGACCATTTTCTGGTAGTCACCAGATGTCCCAATTTTCTGGTTTTTGTGGGTTTTTTCAAGCGCATTTCATTTGATCCTATCTCCTTTCCACAGCGTTTGTAAGTCTTTCTTTCTGGGACGCAAGATTTCGTTTCCCTTCCCGAAAGGAAATTTCATTTCCTTTCGGGGAGGGAAACGAAATCTTGCGATTTCAATGGGAATCGAGTAAGCAATCGTCGGTCCATATCCCAGCAGCTTCGGGAATCCCGTGCCTTTTGATGGCTTTGACTTTGGCGATGAATTATTTTTTTTTTTTCTGGTATCCATGCCATGTCACTCCTATCCTCCCCTCAGCGTTCTGTCTTCCTCCTCGACTTTTTCTCCTGCTTTTGCAACATCTCTGAAGTTAGTTTTGGCGTGTTTTGCTGCTTTGCACTGCACCTCATGCAATCCTGGTCCATTTTCTCGCAGTCACTCAATTTCGCAATTTTGTTTTGTCTATTTTTTCGGTATCCGTGCCATGTCACTCATATCTTCCCATCAAAGCCCTGTCTTCCTCCTTGATGTTTTCCTCTGCTTTTGCAACTTCTCGGAGGTTAGTTTTGGCATGTTTGGGTCCTTTGCACTGCACCTCATTTCCTCCCCGACCATTTTCTGGTAGTCACCAGATGTCCCAATTTTCTGGTTTTTGTGGGTTTTTTCAAGCGCATTTCATTTGATCCTATCTCCTTTCCACAGCGTTTGTAAGTCTTTCTTTCTGGGACGCAAGATTTCGTTTCCCTTCCCGAAAGGAAATTTCATTTCCTTTCGGGGAGGGAAACGAAATCTTGCGATTTCAATGGGAATCGAGTAAGCAATCGTCGGTCCATATCCCAGCAGCTTCGGGAATCCCGTGCCTTTTGATGGCTTTGACTTTGGCGATGAATTATTTTTTTTTTTCTGGTATCCATGCCATGTCACTCCTATCCTCCCCTCAGCGTTCTGTCTTCCTCCTCGACTTTTTCTCCTGCTTTTGCAACATCTCTGAAGTTAGTTTTGGCGTGTTTGGCTGCTTTGCACTGCACCTCATGCAATCCTGGTCCATTTTCTCGCAGTCACTCAATTTCGCAATTTTGTTTTGTCTATTTTTTCGGTATCCGTGCCATGTCACTCATATCTTCCCATCAAAGCCCTGTCTTCCTCCTTGATGTTTTCCTCTGCTTTTGCAACTTCTCGGAGGTTAGTTTTGGCATGTTTGGGTCCTTTGCACTGCACCTCATTTCCTCCCCGACCATTTTCTGGTAGTCACCAGATGTCCCAATTTTCTGGTTTTTGTGGGTTTTTTCAAGCGCATTTCATTTGATCCTATCTCCTTTCCAGAGCGTTTGTAAGTCTTTCTTTCTGGGACGCAAGATTTCGTTTCCCTTCCCGAAAGGAAATTTCATTTCCTTTCGGGGAGGGAAACGAAATCTTGCGATTTCAATGGGAATCGAGTAAGCAATCGTCGGTCCATATCCCAGCAGCTTCGGGAATCCCGTGCCTTTTGATGGCTTTGACTTTGGCGATGAATTATTTTTTTTTTTTCTGGTATCCATGCCATGTCACTCCTATCCTTCCCTCAGCGTTCTGTCTTCCTCCTCGACTTTTTCTCCTGCTTTTGCAACATCTCTGAAGTTAGTTTTGGCGTGTTTTGCTGCTTTGCACTGCACCTCATGCAATCCTGGTCCATTTTCTCGCAGTCACTAAATTTCGCAATTTTGTTTTGTCTATTTTTTCGGTATCCGTGCCATGTCACTCATATCTTCCCATCAAAGCCCTGTCTTCCTCCTTGATGTTTTCCTCTGCTTTTGCAACTTCTCGGAGGTTAGTTTTGGCATGTTTGGGTCCTTTGCACTGCACCTCATTTCCTCCCCGACCATTTTCTGGTAGTCACCAGATGTCCCAATTTTCTGGTTTTTGTGGGTTTTTTCAAGCGCATTTCATTTGATCCTATCTCCTTTCCAGAGCGTTTGTAAGTCTTTCTTTCTGGGACGCAAGATTTCGTTTCCCTTCCCGAAAGGAAATTTCATTTCCTTTCGGGGAGGGAAACGAAATCTTGCGATTTCAATGGGAATCGAGTAAGCAATCGTCGGTCCATATCCCAGCAGCTTCGGGAATCCCGTGCCTTTTGATGGCTTTGACTTTGGCGATGAATTATTTTTTTTTTTTCTGGTATCCATGCCATGTCACTCCTATCCTCCCCTCAGCGTTCTGTCTTCCTCCTCGACTTTTTCTCCTGCTTTTGCAACATCTCTGAAGTTAGTTTTGGCGTGTTTTGCTGCTTTGCACTGCACCTCATGCAATCCTGGTCCATTTTCTCGCAGTCACTCAATTTCGCAATTTTGTTTTGTCTATTTTTTCGGTATCCGTGCCATGTCACTCATATCTTCCCATCAAAGCCCTGTCTTCCTCCTTGATGTTTTCCTCTGCTTTTGCAACTTCTCGGAGGTTAGTTTTGGCATGTTTGGGTCCTTTGCACTGCACCTCATTTCCTCCCCGACCATTTTCTGGTAGTCACCAGATGTCCCAATTTTCTGGTTTTTGTGGGTTTTTTCAAGCGCATTTCATTTGATCCTATCTCCTTTCCAGAGCGTTTGAAAGTCTTTCTTTCTGGGACGCAAGATTTCGTTTCCCTTCCCGAAAGGAAATTTCATTTCCTTTCGGGGAGGGAAACGAAATCTTGCGATTTCAATGGGAATCGAGTAAGCAATCGTCGGTCCATATCCCAGCAGCTTCGGGAATCCCGTGCCTTTTGATGGCTTTGACTTTGGCGATGAATTATTTTTTTTTTTTCTGGTATCCATGCCATGTCACTCCTATCCTCCCCTCAGCGTTCTGTCGTCCTCCTCGACTTTTTCTCCTGCTTTTGCAACATCTCTGAAGTTAGTTTTGGCGTGTTTTGCTGCTTTGCACTGCACCTCATGCAATCCTGGTCCATTTTCTCGCAGTCACTCAATTTCGCAATTTTGTTTTGTCTATTTTTTCGGTATCCGTGCCATGTCACTCATATCTTCCCATCAAAGCCCTGTCTTCCTCCTTGATGTTTTCCTCTGCTTTTGCAACTTCTCGGAGGTTAGTTTTGGCATGTTTGGGTCCTTTGCACTGCACCTCATTTCCTCCCCGACCATTTTCTGGTAGTCACCAGATGTCCCAATTTTCTGGTTTTTGTGGGTTTTTTCAAGCGCATTTCATTTGATCCTATCTCCTTTCCAGAGCGTTTGTAAGTCTTTCTTTCTGGGACGCAAGATTTCGTTTCCCTTCCCGAAAGGAAATTTCATTTCCTTTCGGGGAGGGAAACGAAATCTTGCGATTTCAATGGGAATCGAGTAAGCAATCGTCGGTCCATATCCCAGCAGCTTCGGGAATCCCGTGCCTTTTGATGGCTTTGACTTTGGCGATGAATTATTTTTTTTTTTTCTGGTATCCATGCCATGTCACTCCTATCCTCCCCTCAGCGTTCTGTCTTCCTCCTCGACTTTTTCTCCTGCTTTTGCAACATCTCTGAGGTTAGTTTTGGCATGTTTTGCTGCTTTGCACTGCACCTCATGCAATCCTGGTCCATTTTCTCGCAGTCACTAAATTTCGCAATTTTGTTTTGTCTATTTTTTCGGTATCCGTGCCATGTCACTCATATCTTCCCATCAAAGCCCTGTCTTCCTCCTTGATGTTTTCCTCTGCTTTTGCAACTTCTCGGAGGTTAGTTTTGGCATGTTTGGGTCCTTTGCACTGCACCTCATTTCCTCCCCGACCATTTTCTGGTAGTCACCAGATGTCCCAATTTTCTGGTTTTTGTGGGTTTTTTCAAGCGCATTTCATTTGATCCTATCTCCTTTCCACAGCGTTTGTAAGTCTTTCTTTCTGGGACGCAAGATTTCGTTTCCCTTCCCGAAAGGAAATTTCATTTCCTTTCGGGGAGGGAAACGAAATCTTGCGATTTCAATGGGAATCGAGTAAGCAATCGTCGGTCCATATCCCAGCAGCTTCGGGAATCCCGTGCCTTTTGATGGCTTTGACTTTGGCGATGAATTTTTTTTTTTTTTTCTGGTATCCATGCCATGTCACTCCTATCCTCCCCTCAGCGTTCTGTCTTCCTCCTCGACTTTTTCTTCTGCTTTTGCAACATCTCTGAAGTTAGTTTTGGCGTGTTTTGCTGCTTTGCACTGCACCTCATGCAATCCTGGTCCATTTTCTCGCAGTCACTAAATTTCGCAATTTTGTTTTGTCTATTTTTTCGGTATCCTTGCCATGTCACTCATATCTTCCCATCAAAGCCCTGTCTTCCTCCTTGATGTTTTCCTCTGCTTTTGCAACTTCTCGGAGGTTAGTTTTGGCATGTTTGGGTCCTTTGCACTGCACCTCATTTCCTCCCCGACCATTTTCTGGTAGTCACCAGATGTCCCAATTTTCTGGTTTTTGTGGGTTTTTTCAAGCGCATTTCATTTGATCCTATCTCCTTTCCAGAGCGTTTGTAAGTCTTTCTTTCTGGGACGCAAGATTTCGTTTCCCTCCCCGAAAGGAAATTTCATTTCCTTTCGGGGAGGGAAACGAAATCTTGCGATTTCAATGGGAATCGAGTAAGCAATCGTCGGTCCATATCCCAGCAGCTTCGGGAATCCCGTGCCTTTTGATGGCTTTGACTTTGGCGATGAATTATTTTTTTTTTTTCTGGTATCCATGCCATGTCACTCCTATCCTCCCCTCAGCGTTCTGTCTTCCTCCTCGACTTTTTCTCCTGCTTTTGCAACATCTCTGAAGTTAGTTTTGGCGTGTTTTGCTGCTTTGCACTGCACCTCATGCAATCCTGGTCCATTTTCTCGCAGTCACTCAATTTCGCAATTTTGTTTTGTCTATTTTTTCGGTATCCGTGCCATGTCACTCATATCTTCCCATCAAAGCCCTGTCTTCCTCCTTGATGTTTTCCTCTGCTTTTGCAACTTCTCGGAGGTTAGTTTTGGCATGTTTGGGTCCTTTGCACTGCACCTCATTTCCTCCCCGACCATTTTCTGGTAGTCACCAGATGTCCCAATTTTCTGGTTTTTGTGGGTTTTTTCAAGCGCATTTCATTTGATCCTATCTCCTTTCCACAGCGTTTGTAAGTCTTTCTTTCTGGGACGCAAGATTTCGTTTCCCTTCCCGAAAGGAAATTTCATTTCCTTTCGGGGAGGGAAACGAAATCTTGCGATTTCAATGGGAATCGAGTAAGCAATCGTCGGTCCATATCCCAGCAGCTTCGGGAATCCCGTGCCTTTTGATGGCTTTGACTTTGGCGATGAATTATTTTTTTTTTTTCTGGTATCCATGCCATGTCACTCCTATCCTCCCCTCAGCGTTCTGTCTTCCTCCTCGACTTTTTCTCCTGCTTTTGCAACATCTCTGAAGTTAGTTTTGGCGTGTTTTGCTGCTTTGCACTGCACCTCATGCAATCCTGGTCCATTTTCTCGCAGTCACTCAATTTCGCAATTTTGTTTTGTCTATTTTTTCGGTATCCGTGCCATGTCACTCATATCTTCCCATCAAAGCCCTGTCTTCCTCCTTGATGTTTTCCTCTGCTTTTGCAACTTCTCGGAGGTTAGTTTTGGCATGTTTGGGTCCTTTGCACTGCACCTCATTTCCTCCCCGACCATTTTCTGGTAGTCACCAGATGTCCCAATTTTCTGGTTTTTGTGGGTTTTTTCAAGCGCATTTCATTTGATCCTATCTCCTTTCCAGAGCGTTTGTAAGTCTTTCTTTCTGGGACGCAAGATTTCGTTTCCCTTCCCGAAAGGAAATTTCATTTCCTTTCGGGGAGGGAAACGAAATCTTGCGATTTCAATGGGAATCGAGTAAGCAATCGTCGGTCCATATCCCAGCAGCTTCGGGAATCCCGTGCCTTTTGATGGCTTTGACTTTGGCGATGAATTATTTTTTTTTTTCTGGTATCCATGCCATGTCACTCCTATCCTCCCCTCAGCGTTCTGTCTTCCTCCTCGACTTTTTCTCCTGCTTTTGCAACATCTCTGAAGTTAGTTTTGGCGTGTTTTGCTGCTTTGCACTGCACCTCATGCAATCCTGGTCCATTTTCTCGCAGTCACTCAATTTCGCAATTTTGTTTTGTCTATTTTTTCGGTATCCGTGCCATGTCACTCATATCTTCCCATCAAAGCCCTGTCTTCCTCCTTGATGTTTTCCTCTGCTTTTGCAACTTCCCGGAGGTTAGTTTTGGCATGTTTGGGTCCTTTGCACTGCACCTCATTTCCTCCCCGACCATTTTCTGGTAGTCACCAGATGTCCCAATTTTCTGGTTTTTGTGGGTTTTTTCAAGCGCATTTCATTTGATCCTATCTCCTTTCCACAGCGTTTGTAAGTCTTTCTTTCTGGGACGCAAGATTTCGTTTCCCTTCCCGAAAGGAAATTTCATTTCCTTTCGGGGAGGGAAACGAAATCTTGTGATTTCAATGGGAATCGAGTAAGCAATCGTCGGTCCATATCCCAGCAGCTTCGGGAATCCCGTGCCTTTTGATGGCTTTGACTTTGGCGATGAATTATTTTTTTTTTTTCTGGTATCCATGCCATGTCACTCCTATCCTCCCCTCAGCGTTCTGTCTTCCTCCTCGACTTTTTCTCCTGCTTTTGCAACATCTCTGAAGTTAGTTTTGGCGTGTTTTGCTGCTTTGCACTGCACCTCATGCAATCCTGGTCCATTTTCTCGCAGTCACTCAATTTCGCAATTTTGTTTTGTCTATTTTTTCGGTATCCGTGCCATGTCACTCATATCTTCCCATCAAAGCCCTGTCTTCCTCCTTGATGTTTTCCTCTGCTTTTGCAACTTCTCGGAGGTTAGTTTTGGCATGTTTGGGTCCTTTGCACTGCACCTCATTTCCTCCCCGACCATTTTCTGGTAGTCACCAGATGTCCCAATTTTCTGGTTTTTGTGGGTTTTTTCAAGCGCATTTCATTTGATCCTATCTCCTTTCCAGAGCGTTTGTAAGTCTTTCTTTCTGGGACGCAAGATTTCGTTTCCCTTCCCGAAAGGAAATTTCATTTCCTTTCGGGGAGGGAAACGAAATCTTGCGATTTCAATGGGAATCGAGTAAGCAATCGTCGGTCCATATCCCAGCAGCTTCGGGAATCCCGTGCCTTTTGATGGCTTTGACTTTGGCG
This sequence comes from Passer domesticus, assembly GCF_036417665.1. Classification (NCBI taxonomy): domain Eukaryota; kingdom Metazoa; phylum Chordata; class Aves; order Passeriformes; family Passeridae; genus Passer; species Passer domesticus. Next base: position 31,208,133 of record NC_087478.1, on the reverse strand, counting down.
ATGAATTATTTTTTTTTTTCTGGTATCCATGCCATGTCACTCCTATCCTCCCCTCAGCGTTCTGTCTTCCTCCTCGACTTTTTCTCCTGCTTTTGCAACATCTCTGAAGTTAGTTTTGGCGTGTTTGGCTGCTTTGCACTGCACCTCATGCAATCCTGGTCCATTTTCTCGCAGTCACTCAATTTCGCAATTTTGTTTTGTCTATTTTTTCGGTATCCGTGCCATGTCACTCATATCTTCCCATCAAAGCCCTGTCTTCCTCCTTGATGTTTTCCTCTGCTTTTGCAACTTCTCGGAGGTTAGTTTTGGCATGTTTGGGTCCTTTGCACTGCACCTCATTTCCTCCCCGACCATTTTCTGGTAGTCACCAGATGTCCCAATTTTCTGGTTTTTGTGGGTTTTTTCAAGCGCATTTCATTTGATCCTATCTCCTTTCCAGAGCGTTTGTAAGTCTTTCTTTCTGGGACGCAAGATTTCGTTTCCCTTCCCGAAAGGAAATTTCATTTCCTTTCGGGGAGGGAAACGAAATCTTGCGATTTCAATGGGAATCGAGTAAGCAATCGTCGGTCCATATCCCAGCAGCTTCGGGAATCCCGTGCCTTTTGATGGCTTTGACTTTGGCGATGAATTATTTTTTTTTTTTCTGGTATCCATGCCATGTCACTCCTATCCTCCCCTCAGCGTTCTGTCTTCCTCCTCGACTTTTTCTCCTGCTTTTGCAACATCTCTGAAGTTAGTTTTGGCGTGTTTTGCTGCTTTGCACTGCACCTCATGCAATCCTGGTCCATTTTCTCGCAGTCACTCAATTTCGCAATTTTGTTTTGTCTATTTTTTCGGTATCCGTGCCATGTCACTCATATCTTCCCATCAAAGCCCTGTCTTCCTCCTTGATGTTTTCCTCTGCTTTTGCAACTTCTCGGAGGTTAGTTTTGGCATGTTTGGGTCCTTTGCACTGCACCTCATTTCCTCCCCGACCATTTTCTGGTAGTCACCAGATGTCCCAATTTTCTGGTTTTTGTGGGTTTTTTCAAGCGCATTTCATTTGATCCTATCTCCTTTCCAGAGCGTTTGTAAGTCTTTCTTTCTGGGACGCAAGATTTCGTTTCCCTTCCCGAAAGGAAATTTCATTTCCTTTCGGGGAGGGAAACGAAATCTTGCGATTTCAATGGGAATCGAGTAAGCAATCGTCGGTCCATATCCCAGCAGCTTCGGGAATCCCGTGCCTTTTGATGGCTTTGACTTTGGCGATGAATTTTTTTTTTTTTTCTGGTATCCATGCCATGTCACTCCTATCCTTCCCTCAGCGTTCTGTCTTCCTCCTCGACTTTTTCTCCTGCTTTTGCAACATCTCTGAAGTTAGTTTTGGCGTGTTTTGCTGCTTTGCACTGCACCTCATGCAATCCTGGTCCATTTTCTCGCAGTCACTAAATTTCGCAATTTTGTTTTGTCTATTTTTTCGGTATCCGTGCCATGTCACTCATATCTTCCCATCAAAGCCCTGTCTTCCTCCTTGATGTTTTCCTCTGCTTTTGCAACTTCTCGGAGGTTAGTTTTGGCATGTTTGGGTCCTTTGCACTGCACCTCATTTCCTCCCCGACCATTTTCTGGTAGTCACCAGATGTCCCAATTTTCTGGTTTTTGTGGGTTTTTTCAAGCGCATTTCATTTGATCCTATCTCCTTTCCACAGCGTTTGTAAGTCTTTCTTTCTGGGACGCAAGATTTCGTTTCCCTTCCCGAAAGGAAATTTCATTTCCTTTCGGGGAGGGAAACGAAATCTTGCGATTTCAATGGGAATCGAGTAAGCAATCGTCGGTCCATATCCCAGCAGCTTCGGGAATCCCGTGCCTTTTGATGGCTTTGACTTTGGCGATGAATTATTTTTTTTTTTTCTGGTATCCATGCCATGTCACTCCTATCCTCCCCTCAGCGTTCTGTCGTCCTCCTCGACTTTTTCTCCTGCTTTTGCAACATCTCTGAAGTTAGTTTTGGCGTGTTTTGCTGCTTTGCACTGCACCTCATGCAATCCTGGTCCATTTTCTCGCAGTCACTCAATTTCGCAATTTTGTTTTGTCTATTTTTTCGGTATCCGTGCCATGTCACTCATATCTTCCCATCAAAGCCCTGTCTTCCTCCTTGATGTTTTCCTCTGCTTTTGCAACTTCTCGGAGGTTAGTTTTGGCATGTTTGGGTCCTTTGCACTGCACCTCATTTCCTCCCCGACCATTTTCTGGTAGTCACCAGATGTCCCAATTTTCTGGTTTTTGTGGGTTTTTTCAAGCGCATTTCATTTGATCCTATCTCCTTTCCACAGCGTTTGTAAGTCTTTCTTTCTGGGACGCAAGATTTCGTTTCCCTTCCCGAAAGGAAATTTCATTTCCTTTCGGGGAGGGAAACGAAATCTTGCGATTTCAATGGGAATCGAGTAAGCAATCGTCGGTCCATATCCCAGCAGCTTCGGGAATCCCGTGCCTTTTGATGGCTTTGACTTTGGCGATGAATTATTTTTTTTTTTTCTGGTATCCATGCCATGTCACTCCTATCCTCCCCTCAGCGTTCTGTCTTCCTCCTCGACTTTTTCTCCTGCTTTTGCAACATCTCTGAAGTTAGTTTTGGCGTGTTTTGCTGCTTTGCACTGCACCTCATGCAATCCTGGTCCATTTTCTCGCAGTCACTCAATTTCGCAATTTTGTTTTGTCTATTTTTTCGGTATCCGTGCCATGTCACTCATATCTTCCCATCAAAGCCCTGTCTTCCTCCTTGATGTTTTCCTCTGCTTTTGCAACTTCTCGGAGGTTAGTTTTGGCATGTTTGGGTCCTTTGCACTGCACCTCATTTCCTCCCCGACCATTTTCTGGTAGTCACCAGATGTCCCAATTTTCTGGTTTTTGTGGGTTTTTTCAAGCGCATTTCATTTGATCCTATCTCCTTTCCACAGCGTTTGTAAGTCTTTCTTTCTGGGACGCAAGATTTCGTTTCCCTTCCCGAAAGGAAATTTCATTTCCTTTCGGGGAGGGAAACGAAATCTTGCGATTTCAATGGGAATCGAGTAAGCAATCGTCGGTCCATATCCCAGCAGCTTCGGGAATCCCGTGCCTTTTGATGGCTTTGACTTTGGCGATGAATTATTTTTTTTTTTCTGGTATCCATGCCATGTCACTCCTATCCTCCCCTCAGCGTTCTGTCTTCCTCCTCGACTTTTTCTCCTGCTTTTGCAACATCTCTGAGGTTAGTTTTGGCGTGTTTTGCTGCTTTGCACTGCACCTCATGCAATCCTGGTCCATTTTCTCGCAGTCACTCAATTTCGCAATTTTGTTTTGTCTATTTTTTCGGTATCCGTGCCATGTCACTCATATCTTCCCATCAAAGCCCTGTCTTCCTCCTTGATGTTTTCCTCTGCTTTTGCAACTTCTCGGAGGTTAGTTTTGGCATGTTTGGGTCCTTTGCACTGCACCTCATTTCCTCCCCGACCATTTTCTGGTAGTCACCAGATGTCCCAATTTTCTGGTTTTTGTGGGTTTTTTCAAGCGCATTTCATTTGATCCTATCTCCTTTCCACAGCGTTTGTAAGTCTTTCTTTCTGGGACGCAAGATTTCGTTTCCCTCCCCGAAAGGAAATTTCATTTCCTTTCGGGGAGGGAAACGAAATCTTGCGATTTCAATGGGAATCGAGTAAGCAATCGTCGGTCCATATCCCAGCAGCTTCGGGAATCCCGTGCCTTTTGATGGCTTTGACTTTGGCGATGAATTTTTTTTTTTTTTTCTGGTATCCATGCCATGTCACTCCTATCCTCCCCTCAGCGTTCTGTCTTCCTCCTCGACTTTTTCTTCTGCTTTTGCAACATCTCTGAAGTTAGTTTTGGCGTGTTTTGCTGCTTTGCACTGCACCTCATGCAATCCTGGTCCATTTTCTCGCAGTCACTAAATTTCGCAATTTTGTTTTGTCTATTTTTTCGGTATCCGTGCCATGTCACTCATATCTTCCCATCAAAGCCCTGTCTTCCTCCTTGATGTTTTCCTCTGCTTTTGCAACTTCTCGGAGGTTAGTTTTGGCATGTTTGGGTCCTTTGCACTGCACCTCATTTCCTCCCCGACCATTTTCTGGTAGTCACCAGATGTCCCAATTTTCTGATTTTTGTGGGTTTTTTCAAGCGCATTTCATTTGATCCTATCTCCTTTCCAGAGCGTTTGTAAGTCTTTCTTTCTGGGACGCAAGATTTCGTTTCCCTCCCCGAAAGGAAATTTCATTTCCTTTCGGGGAGGGAAACGAAATCTTGCGATTTCAATGGGAATCGAGTAAGCAATCGTCGGTCCATATCCCAGCAGCTTCGGGAATCCCGTGCCTTTTGATGGCTTTGACTTTGGCGATGAATTATTTTTTTTTTTCTGGTATCCATGCCATGTCACTCCTATCCTTCCCTCAGCGTTCTGTCTTCCTCCTCGACTTTTTCTCCTGCTTTTGCAACATCTCTGAAGTTAGTTTTGGTGTGTTTTGCTGCTTTGCACTGCACCTCATGCAATCCTGGTCCATTTTCTCGCAGTCACTAAATTTCGCAATTTTGTTTTGTCTATTTTTTCGGTATCCGTGCCATGTCACTCATATCTTCCCATCAAAGCCCTGTCTTCCTCCTTGATGTTTTCCTCTGCTTTTGCAACTTCTCGGAGGTTAGTTTTGGCATGTTTGGGTCCTTTGCACTGCACCTCATTTCCTCCCCGACCATTTTCTGGTAGTCACCAGATGTCCCAATTTTCTGGTTTTTGTGGGTTTTTTCAAGCGCATTTCATTTGATCCTATCTCCTTTCCACAGCGTTTGTAAGTCTTTCTTTCTGGGACGCAAGATTTCGTTTCCCTTCCCGAAAGGAAATTTCATTTCCTTTCGGGGAGGGAAACGAAATCTTGCGATTTCAATGGGAATCGAGTAAACAATCGTCGGTCCATATCCCAGCAGCTTCGGGCATCCCGTGCCTTTTGATGGCTTTGACTTTGGCGATGAATTTTTTTTTTTTTTCTGGTATCCATGCCATGTCACTCCTATCCTCCCCTCAGCGTTCTGTCTTCCTCCTCGACTTTTTCTCAGAATTACAGAATCACAGATTCAGAGAATAATGAGGTTGGAAGAGACCTCTAAGATCATCAAGTGCATCCTATGCCCTAACATCTCAACTAGACTATAGCACGAAGTGCCATGTCCTGTCTTTTTTTAAACACATCTAGAGATGGTGATTCCACCACCTCCCTGGGAAGAGAATTCCAGTGCTTTATTATTCTTTCAGTGAAAACTTGTTTCCTAACCTATACCTTCCCTGACGTAGCTTGAGACTGTGTCCTCTTGTTCTGTCAGTTGCTGCCCGGTGGAAGAGACCGACCCCCACCTGTCTACAACCTCCCTTCAGGAAGTTGTAGAGAGCAATAAGGTCACCTCTAAGCCTCCTCTTCTCCAGGCTAAACAACCCCAGTTCCTTCAAAAGTTCCTCGTAGGGCTTGTTTTCCAAGCCCCTCACCAGCCTCGTTGCTCTCCTCTGGACACGCTCAAGTATCTCAATATCCTTCCTAAATTGAGGGGCCCAGAACTGGACACAGTACTCAAGATGTGGCCTCACCAGTGCCGAGTACAGGGGGAGAATGACCTCCCTGCTCCTGCTGGTCACACAATTCCTAATGCAGGCCAGGATGCTGTTGGCCTTCTTGGCCACCAAGGCACATTGCTGGCTCATATCCAATCGGCTGTCAACCAGCACCCCCAGGTCCCTTTCTGCCTGAACACTGTCCAGCCACACTGTCCCCAGCCTGTAACGCTGCAGGGGATTTTTGTGGCCAAAACGCAGAACTCGGCACTTAGACTTATTAAACTTCATACTGTTGGACTCTGCCCATCCATCCAACCGATCTAAGCCTCTCTGCAGAGCCCTCCTTCCTTCCAATAGATCAACACAAGCTCCCAGCTTAGTGTCGTCTGCAAATTTACTAATGAAGGACTCGATGCCCTCATCCATGTCATCTATAAAAATATTAAATAGAACTGGTCCCAGTACAGACCCCTGAGGGACACCACTGGTGACTGGCCGCCAGCTGGATGCAGCACCGCTCACCACCACTCTCTGGGCCCGGCCATCCAGCCAGTTCCTAACCCAGCGAAGAGTGCTCCTATCCAAGCCAGGGGCTGCCAGCTTTTCCAGGAGTGTGCTGTGGGAAACAGTATCAAAGGCCTTGCTGAAGTCTAAATAGACAACATCCACAGCCTTTCCTGCATCCATCAGACGAGTTACCTGGTCATAGAAGGAGACCAGGTTGGTCAGACATGACCTACCCTTCATAAACCCATGCTGACTCTGTCTGATACCCCGGCCATCTTGTAAGTGCTGTGTGATAGCACTTAGTATGAACCGTTCCATTATCTTACCTGGTACTGAGGTCAGGCTAAATGGCCTGTAATTACCAGGATCCTCCTTCCCACCTTTTTTGTAAACAGGTGTCACATTGGCCAGTTTCCAATCATCTGGAACCTCACCAGTGAGCCACGACTCCTGGTAAATGATGGAGAGCAGCTTGGCAACCTCATCTGCCAGCTCCCTCATCACCCTAGGATGGATCCCATCTGGTCCCATTGATTTATAAATATCCAAGTGTCCCAGCAGTTCTCTGACTGCCTCCTCTTGGATAATAAGAGGACCATTCTGATCCCTGGCACCACCTACCAACCCTTGAGGACAGTTGTCATGAGGATAAGCTGTCTTACCACTAAAGACTGAGGTGAAGAAAACATTAAGCACTTCCGCCTTTTCCGCATCTTTAGTAACTAGTTTGCCTGCTCCATCCAATAAGGAACCGAGGTTGGTTATACCCTTCCTTTTACCATTAATGTATTTGTAAAAACTTTTTTTATTATTTTTAACATAAGTTGCCAAGTTGAGTTCAAACTGAGCTTTGGCCTCCCTAATTTTTTTTCTACATGCCCTGGCAGCACCCTTAAATAATTCCTCAGAAATCACTCCCTCCTTAAAAAGATGATACATCTTTTTCTTATTTCTAAGTTCCTTCAAAACCTCATTACTCATCCAGACTGGACGTTTGCCTCGTCTACTCATCTTTCGGCACACAGGGACAGTCTGTTCTTGTGCCCTCAAGATCTCTGCTTTGAAGCACACCCATCTCTCCTGGACTCCTTTGTTTTTAAGGGCTGTTTCCCAAGGAATTCTCTGGATAAGTCTTTTAAATAGGCCAAAGTCTACCCTCCGGAAGTCCAGTGTAGAGATCTTATTGATATTCCTCCTTATTTCACCAATTATTGAGAATTCTATAGTTTCATGATCACTATGCCCCAGCGGCCTACAACCTCCGCATCACCTACCAGTCCATCTCTATTTGTAAACAATAGGTCTAACATAGCCCCTCCCCTGGTGGGTTTGCCCACCAGTTGTGACAAAAAGTTATCCTCCACACATTCTAAAAACCTTCTAGATTGCTGGTTTTTTGCTGTATTGAGTTCCCAGCAGATGTCTGGTAGGTTGAAGTCACCTACAAGAACAAGGGCTGATGATCCTGAGACTTTGTTCAGTTGTTTATAGAATAAGTTGTCCACCTCTTCATCCTGGTTGGGTGGACGATAGCAGACTCCCAGTAGGATGTCAGCCTTGTTGGCCTTCCCCTTAATTTTTACCCATAGGGACGCAACTTCATCATCATTAGTCTCAATACCTGTGACATCCAAAACCTCCCTAATATAAAGGGCCACCCCTCCACCTCTTCTCCCTTTTCTGTCTTTTCTGAAGAGCTTGTAGCCATCCAGTGCAGTGCTCCAACTATGTGAGTCATCCCACCACATTTCTGTGATGGCAACTACATCATAGTCCTGCTGATGCACCATGGCCTCCAGCTCTTCTTGTTTGTTACCCATGCTGCGTGCATTGGTATACATGCATCTCAGCTGGGCTGCTGATTTCTCCCTTAACACAGTCTTACCACCCTTGGGCCTGCTTCCAAACAGCCCAGCTGCATCCCCTTCCCCCTTCAGACCTAGTTTAAAGCCCTCTCAATAAGGTCTGCCAGTTCATGAGCTAAAAACCTCCTACCCTTAACAGAGAGATGTACCCCATCTGATTCCAATAGAGCAGGTGGCATAAAGGTTGCTCCATGATCAAAGAATCCAAAATTTTGCCGATAACACCAACCCTTGAGCCATTTGTTAATGATATGAGTTTTCCTATTCCTTTCATTATTTTTTTCTGCCACCAAAGGGACTGAGCAGAACACTACCTGTGCACCTGTCCTATCAACCACTTGACCCAGTGCCCTAAACTCCCTTTTAATCACCTTGTCACTCCTCTTTTCAATCTCATCACTGCCAGCTTGGAGTATCAGCAGTGGGTAATAATCAGAGGACTGAATCAGCCTAGGAAGTTTCTCAGTGATGTTTCGTACCTGGGCCCCAGGGAGGCAGCAGACCTCCCTGTGGGATGGGTCAGGTCGACATACGGGGCCCTCTGTCCCCCTCAGAAGGGAATCACCCACCATGATTACCCTTCTTTTTTTCTTGACATTAGAGGTGGTAATCCTCTTTTTAGGCAAGTCATAATTGGGAGGCTCACTGGGTAGATGATTTTCCTCTAAATCATCTCTCTGGCTGTCTAGATCCAGTGCCTCATACCTATTCTGAAGTGGCACCTGGCTAGGGGACGGGGGGCAGGAGGGATTTTTGTTATTACCACCCCGAGCAGGGACCCATTTCCACTCCCCTTCATCTACCAGGTGCCCCTCTATTGCCCGAGAGTGAAAGACATATGAGCCCTCTGACTCTTGGTGGGCCTCCCTTAAAGATGTAAGGGCTGAACTCCACCAGTCTATTTCCTTTTCACTATCCCTGATACTCCTTAATCTTTCAACTTCTTCCCTAAGCTCAGCCACTAGCGAAAGGAGGTCATTCACTTGTTCACACCGCAGGCAGGCCTTCTCCATAACATCCCCTGAAGCCACTGATAAGCTCAAACACTCCGGGCAGGAATGGGTCTGTACGGACACATCCTTTTTGGAGGGCTCTACTTGGTCATATACACTTGTACCAACCACAGATTTTGACTGGGTTAAAACCATTGCTTAGGAGAAAGCCCAAGATCAATCAACCAATAAAAAATACTTCACCAAACTAGCTAGAACCTGCAGCCCTGCCTGCGTGAACTGCTGCGCAAACTGCTGTGACTCTGTTTACCTGCTCCTGTTCACCACGCTCCCCAGAGGTCTCTTATAATGGGTCACTCCGGAACAAGGAAGCTCCACCTCCTGCTCCTGAGTGGCTCACAAAGCAAAGCCCCACACCTGCTCAGCGTTACCTATAATGGGTCACTCCGGAACAAGGAAGCTCCACCTCCTGCTCCCGAGTGGCTCACAAAGCAAAGCCCCACACCTGCTCAGAGTTACCTATAATGGGTCACTCTGGAACAAGGTCACTCCTGCTTTTGCAACATCTCTGAGGTTAGTTTTGGCGTGTTTTGGTGCTTTGCACTGCACCTCATGCAATCCTGGTCCATTTTCTCGCAGTCACTAAATTTCGCAATTTTGTTTTGTCTATTTTTTCGGTATCCGTGCCATGTCACTCATATCTTCCCATCAAAGCCCTGTCTTCCTCCTTGATGTTTTCCTCTGCTTTTGCAACTTCTCGGAGGTTAGTTTTGGCATGTTTGGGTCCTTTGCACTGCACCTCATTTCCTCCCCGACCATTTTCTGGTAGTCACCAGATGTCCCAATTTTCTGGTTTTTGTGGGTTTTTTCAAGCGCATTTCATTTGATCCTATCTCCTTTCCACAGCGTTTGTAAGTCTTTCTTTCTGGGACGCAAGATTTCGTTTCCCTCCCCGAAAGGAAATTTCATTTCCTTTCGGGGAGGGAAACGAAATCTTGCGATTTCAATGGGAATCGAGTAAGCAATCGTGGGTCCATATCCCAGCAGCTTCGGGAATCCCGTGCCTTTTGATGGCTTTGACTTTGGCGATGAATTTTTTTTTTTTTTCTGGTATCCATGCCATGTCACTCCTATCCTCCCCTCAGCGTTCTGTCTTCCTCCTCGACTTTTTCTCCTGCTTTTGCAACATCTCTGAAGTTAGTTTTGGCATGTTTGGGTCCTTTGCGCTGTACCTCATTTCCTCCCCTACCATTTTCTGGTAGTCACCAGATGTCCTAGTTTTCTGGTTTTTGTGGTTTATTTCAGGCACATTTCATTTGATCCTATCTTCTTTTCAGAGCATTTTTAATGTCTTGTCTCAGAGGCCTCTTCACTTTGTCTCATTACAGCAATTTAATTTCTTTTCCACACCTTTTTTTTCTTGCTGATGTGAGCATGTTCATGAATACACCTGTCTCTTTTCAGCTCGCTACCCCTTCCAGGCTATACTCACATAGCCTAATAAACAAACAGGGGCAGCAAGAAGCAAGGAGGAAGGGGAAGGAGGAAAAGACCGCATTAAATAATGAGGAAAAGCTGTCAACTCATAACTGCTCATGCAGAGGCCTGTGACAGCATCTAAATATTCAATCTCATTACAGTGATTTTGATAGAAAGCTGTTCCACCAAAATCCTGCTCCCAAAGGAGTCTCCTAGTGAATTACAGGGAAAATGCACTGATTCATCTTCATGTTCTTGTTCCACTTCTAAATCATTGAAATAATTAATATTACTGAAGGAAAATGCTAAAAAAAATTTGGAGGGGGATACAGAGAAGAATTATATGAAAACTATGATGAACAGAATGAAATAGTGGTACTTAGTTAAAGAGTTATAATTTTCCTGTCTCCAGACTACTTACTGAAATGCTTCTTTCCAACTAAAACCATAATTTCTTTCATATGTATTAGTAGTAATCTTTTATTTCTGTCTTTTAATAAAATAATTTACAAACACAAGCAAAGGAATTATGTTTTAAGTGATATTTCTTTGTTGATCTATAAACTCTTTTATTTGTTTACAACACACACTGAGATAAGGCTCACAGTTGATTTGGAAATGCTACACCAAAATCCAAGAGTGGTCCCAACAAGACACTGGCTGAAATAGCAGCTCTTTTCTGCTTACATGTATTACTTTTCACAGAGTCTTTAAAAGAGCATGAAACAGTTGTTGTCAATAACAATAACCATTGCAGTTACATTACAGTCTTGGCAGGACATAGTAAGGACCTCATGGTTAATTAGCAAAAAGCACATATGCTACTTGACAAAAGGAAAAAACAGACTTTTTTGACCATTTCTTAATATCTATGTGACTCTGATTTAGCAATATTTGGAATAAAAACATTTGGTGTTTTTGTTTGTAAATTTTCCTTTCTTTTTTACACAGACAATCCTCAAGCCAAAAATGTTTTGATGCTTAAAGAAGAGCAAACAGAGTCTAAGGTTGCAGTCTGGAATAATTGTGTCAGTCAGCAGGAAATAGACTCCTTCCTCTCTCCCCTCCTGAGACTGCCCTTAAAAGCTGCTTATAGTCCTAACCACTTAAGTAGAAGAAAGATGTAAGTACCCTGAAAGGAATGGAAAGAGCAACAGGGATTAAGGGGCTGCAGGGATTAATTTACAAAGAACTATTTTTAAAGCATTGCACTTCACAGACTTTTTCACTCTCTTTCATCCTCTGTGGAAGTGCTCTACATCACCACCACCACTGTAGTCACCCAGGGAAAGCCACTTCTCCTGCCATCATCTACAACCTGTATGTGATCTCCCATCCATTTTTCATCAACTTTTTCTTTTTTTTTCCTCTTGTTGTGTTGCATCTCTGAAGTGTATAGTATTTGTAGATCATAAACAGCAAGGTTAGCAACAAACTGCTGGATCTACAGGGCAAAGTTCACATGTGAAAATGTGTTTGACTACCTCAGAAACTCCTGGCACAGAGATATATTTGACTATGATGCAGCCTTCCAAAGGAAGCAGTGCAAATTCAAAATATTTTCAATAAGACCAGACAATGCTTGAAGGAAGGTACTCCAGCTACTTATTTTGTCTAGTATCCTTCACAGTCTGGTCTCAGAGTGTTGAACCAATAGCTACAAAATGAAATTATCAGTGCTTATTCTTCAGGGAATCAGTATCTCTTTACTTTTTTCAAGTGCCAAGATACAGACTGAGGAGTGAATTTCATAACTTAATTTGCAGCACGAGGTTGCCACATGCTCCTGTCTCCAACTGACCTGAGTTAATGACGGAGGCAAAGCAAACACAGCACCCTGCTGTTTCTGACCTTAATGCACCGCCCTCAGGAACAAAACCAAGGAGCAGGTTAGTGGAGACAGCTCTGCAGACAGAGGAGAGGCTCAGGGCTTTAAATGTGCATGAAGCAAACTGTGAAGTCAGTATGTAATCTCATGGCAAACCAATGAAAAAATAGCAGGACTAATGGTACAAATCTGGTAATAGAGGAGCTGTTGTATTTTGACTTAAGATGCATCTAAGACACACTGCAAAAAAGAAGTATGATAAATAAACATTTCAGCTACATATGAAAAACCCTGAAGGAGTTCTTTTTAGGGTTGCTGCTCTTTCTTGGGAAATTAGCTCAGCACTATGTGGTGTTGTAGTAAAAGAAGGCACTTTTTAGAAATGAACCTATGCATCAAAAATCTGAAAATCATAAGAAAAAAACCAAAACATTTTGTTCTTGGTGATACAGGCAGTAACACATGATTGAACTATGGGAGATGAGACCACCTGGCCCAAATTTTTTTGTGTGTTTGGCTGATGTAATTAATCTACTCTTTGACTTTAACCAGTATCACTTGAGGTATATATGTTTGTTTGAAAGGAGGGAGCATAAAGTGAATTCTCACTGGAACATGAGGTGAATTCTTCAGACTTTGCATTTAAATCAGTAACCATGGATATTGTGTAATAGCTAGTGTCCAACCATGATTACAGGTAACCAGAGTTGGTCACTGTTTAGAAGTATTAAAACTGTACAAAGAGCTATAGAAAAACATTGTTAATATACTTTGGTACCAGTGCTGTTCTTCAGGTGCTGATCTTCTTTTGCTTTTCTCATGAAGAATATTGAGACCAAACTGAGAAAGAAGGAGCAGAGTGAGGAAGTGCAGTGGGTTTTGCTGTTCTTGCAAACTCATGTTGCTGCACATTTTATAATCAGCTTATCATTTTGCTCCACCCAGGACTACATTACCAGAATTGTAACTAAAAGAAGAGAGAAACAGAGCATAGGTGGAGGCTGATGCCTCCAAAAGCTTTACTTCTGTGACTCTGGTCATATCCCACTGACAATACCGTACAAAGAGAATTGTTGATACTAAAACCATGAAGCACTGAAATGGGCAACCCCAGGAGAAGCTCTGTTTGGCATTTCAAAGAGTGTTTTTAAAAATCGCAGATGAACTTCTACCCAGCTGGTGACAAGTAATGAAAATCAAGAAAATCAGCTCCTTTGTCTTGCCAGAATTAACCTCTCTCCCCTCGGTATTCAGAGACCTGGACTTGGCTGAGCTGGGGTGCTATGAGAAGCATAAAAGGCCTTGATGCTATGCAAGCACTGCTCAGCAGTAATAAAAGCATTTCTATATAATCAATCAACCTGCTTTTCAGCACAAATCCAAAACATAGCCCTATACTAGCTTCTGTAAGTAAAGTTAACTCTACCCCAGCCATCACAAACTTCAAAATGACAGTCAGTTTTTCCCCACATGGCATGTGGACATGGAGATGCCTATTTCACTGTTGCCAATATCACACACCATTGTGGATGTAGCAAAAGTTCAATGCTTACAGCATGTATGACTGGTCCTCCCAACCTCCAAATTCTGCAGGCTAAAAGCAGACATTTACAGAGCAGAGCAGAACTGCCCTCAGAGGAGGAGCAGCTCATGTAGACTGCGTATCCTGAAGCAGGGATCTCAAACAAGTAAGAAACCCACATCCTAAAAATACCTTTTGTTAACTACAAAAAAACCCTAAGGAAATGCTTAGTTGCAGGAGTCTGTGCTGTATATTTCTACAACTTCTGTAAGACCATCACCATATGTCCACAAGGAAATTATAGTTCAATGAACAGCCTTGAGGGCCCTTGCTAATGAACAAGTATTAGTTTACCTGTGGGATCTGACGTGAGTAAACAGCGCTGTGTGAAATCACTCTTCTGTGAAAATCTGATGCTCAGACATAGGCAAAATTCAAAACCTGTGATGTTTCACTCCCCTCATTTCCATGAGGTTACACAAGACCTCCAGAACTACAAGAATAACAACATATTGCTGGTTCTAGAGAAGAGTCGTAAATAAAATAATAACTTGGAAGTACAATAAATGGTAGTTTGATAAAAGCAGGGATTTTAATATATATTATCAAAGTTTTTGTCCCTCTACCTCTAACTCATCCCACCAAAGAGGAGTCTGGGGTTGTGCAAGGAGTTGGTAGTGGATGCTGACCAAAGGGATACCATACCATAAGGCATCATGCTCAGTATATCACATAGAAAGGATGCACCTATATATTACATAGAAAACATGGAGAAAGAGAACATTGTTAATACTTTGAATGATTTTGTCATAAAAGCAGTAGAAGCATATTGGTAGTTGAGGATAATCTGTGATTGATTGGCTCATTCTGACTATGCAGTTAAGCTTTCAAGAAGAAACACAGTGCTTTCCTTGAAGAATTATGGTATACATCAGACAGCATCCAGCTATGGTGCATAGTTTGTTATGCCATTTTCAATACTGTTTGTCCATCTGTTTTGTTACCTTTTCTGCCTGCTTCCTTGACAACAGGATAATATCTTATGAGCCATGACCATAAACAGAAATGATAACTTCTGATTCTTTGGGCTAAGGGGCATTGGACAGCAGATGAATGGTGGTCCCATTGGGCTGCTTTTTAGCAGATGATGGAAGTGGTATACAGGGGCAGAATTGCCCTTTGCTTGTCCTTGATAGGAAAAGGCCCCTTGCCTCAAAAACTCATAGGTAGGTAGACACTATAATGTTATCAAGACTTACTTTCAATCTTTTTTAATCCAAGCAGGTTAAAATGCCTCCATTCTCCCTCCATCCTCCTCTTTTGCCTGCAGCCAGGGGTTGGCAGGACACAAGGCACAGTACTGAACTCCTGGGGTTTAGTTTTACATATTTGTTCACTAGAGGTCAGAATAAGCCAGAGTCCTCATAAATCCTGCTCATGATGCAATATTCACATCTTTCAGTCCAGATTTTCCATATGTTTTTGTGAAATGGTCCAGGTAATGTGCTTATAAGTAAACCTAATTTGTCCATAGGTAAACAGTTTAAAATTGCTGAGGGGACTGATTCCTTTGCATTTACAGAACATACAGAGCTGTTTAAAAACCACTAACCAGGCACCCCAGCTTCTTGTGTTCCACTCCCTTTTCTAATTACATGGAATGGGAAAGTGACTGATAATTTACTCAAGTAAGCCAAAAAATATTACTTTTCCCAGTAAAAATAGTAAATTATTCTTAACCATTAAAAGCAGGAGACATGTTTTTGAAGATGGAGTGTTTTGGTTCCAAAAGCCTTCAGATCCAGAGTATACTTTCTCATTTCAGTGGCATTTAAACAAAGGTGGAAGAGCTCAATGTAACCATTAGAGGTCAGTCAATCTCCAGGCTGTTCATCAGTTTGTTGAGCTGATTAAATTTAAAAAAAAATGGAAACAAGAATAATTATGGCATCTCTGGACAGCTGGATGAAATGCTGGTTGAAATAGAGTCTTGTAATAAAAAATTTAAGAGTAAAATTATAGTTTTCAGTTGAATATGAGCACAGATGAAAAATGGCCCCTATCCTTCAGAATTTGTCAGTGTTCTCTTTGTAAGCCTTATTTCAATAGCTTAAGCAAAGATTAAAGCAAACGCCTGTCCAATATAAGGTGCAGAATCAATCCAGGGAGTGGAGGGCTGGAACCAGAGAACACTTTTCTCATACATCGACGTGTAACACTGTGCTGTTGCACAGTTACATTCTCATATGTTGCTGCCCTCTCAGCCCAGGGAATTGTCTTCCTGCTATGCAGCAGCTCAGCTACAGTGAGAAGGGTACAAGGGAAACTTACTTCTGCACACATACTGATCAACAGGAAAATTATACTATTCTTCTAATATTACTGCCACTAACAGGAAATTCTCCTAATCTAAATAGAGTAACTGCATATTATTTAATAATGTCTGATCCTAATCGATGCAACTTAAATAATGTATCTATTGACCAGCTAAAACTAAGTTTTCTTTCTGATCCCCTACTAGAGAAAAACTTGGGTTAATTTCTAACCTGAAACTGTTTTTGCTATCTGATTTTCTGTTAGCCTGTCTGAAGCTAACTTGATGTATGCTACCTCTGATGATTCCTCAAATTTGGTAAACAACTCTTCACATTTTAGTGTTCCTGCCCAGGTGCTAACCTGCAGTTTGGAGGCATCTCCCTGCTCCATGCAAGCACATCCCTCTGGGCCATATGACTTGCTACGACAGAACCTTGATGCCTAACTTCCCATGTATTTTAAAGAGAGGGAATGCAAGGACCAGTCTGATGAAGCACATCCCAGTATGATGAAGCAGAAGTGAATGTACATTCACTCTCCTTGTGGGCACATGCCAGGGGAGGAGGCAGACACAGGTCTTTTAATCACTTCCAGGAAGATTATTAGGCCATCAATGTGATGTCCCTGTCAAAAAGACAAAAGCCAACCTGAATAGAATATTCTTGGTGTTTTTAACACAGTATTCTTGGCTAAGAAACAGACAGGTATAAATTGCCTGTAAATAAAATTTTCGCCAGAACTCAAGAAAAGAATTTCAGTTCTCTCAAATGCCTCTATTTCTCTAAAGATTAATTTAAATTTAGATCTTTGATAATTAAAAAAAATTATGAGACATGACTGCCCATGACAGTAGGGGACTGGAACTGGTGATTCAGTAGGCCAGTATGTTTGTTTGCTAGACAGACCTCTTTAAAAGTCCTTTACAAACAGGCCTCAAATAATGGCTCCATAGGGTCCAGTTCTGCTATGAAAATCCCTCTCAGTGATGACATTAAGGCTTCCAGCTGCTGATTGACAAGTGGTTGCCAAGGCCCACATGTAAAATAACATGAGGTGACAGCCTGTAGGTCATATGAGCTCTGTGTCAATAAGGAACACAGAACTTGAATGGGTAAAGACCCCCCCCCCCCCTTATTTATTACTACTGGATATTTGTGGTGAAACGTGGTCCTGGGATGAAGGAATAAAAGAAACATCTACTCTAAACTCTGAAAGCAGATAGGCACAGAACAAGATTTCTGCCAAGCCTGTCCTCAGCACAGAAAGGAAAGACATTGAGAATATGTTTCAGCATGTGCTCAGAAGCTTCTTCTTTTATTCTGAAGAAATAAAACTGAAGCAATAAAACAAAAGGAACTGAATCCTGTGGTTGGGGATTTGAACTCAGGCTTGTGACTCAGCCCTGTGGCATCCAGAAATAGTTTTCTGCTTCAAAATTAAATGTGTGTCAGCAACAGGTTCTTCCTTCTGAGAAGAAGAAAGGCCACTGCACTGCATTGGCCACTGCAGTAGTGGTGGGACAAGGAAAGACTTTGCCATCACTCCCAGGGAAGCCAAAAGCAGCTAGGGCCTTCCAAAATGCTGCAATAGCAGGTATTGTGAAGATTAGAGGGTGGGGTTGTTGATGTCACAGGGTCACTGCAAAGCCTCTGTCAAAGACAACAGGCTAGCTGATTTTGTTCTGCAAAGGTAGAAGATTAACTTTGTGTTCTTCTGTCCAGGTTCAGGAACAGTCTGATTTATGCACATCTTGTGTGTTCAATAACGCTCCTTAATGTCACTGGTTTAGGTCTTTTTGTAAATAACGTATCATTCTGTGTTAGTAGAGAAGAGTTCTGCAAGACTGTCAAAACAATAAACAGCTGTGTGTATGTGACATTTTAATAATTCTCCTTTTTAAGTCTCATCGCCTTTTATCATCATCCTAACTCATTGATAAATTATTTCATCTTTTATTTGCTTTAATCAAGATCTCTGGAACTAAATCATTTTGCTTAATGGGAGCAGCAAAGTTACTTGAATAATTGAGTTTCAGAACTCAAGTCAGATGTCACTCTTAAACAATGTGCTATATGGGTCAAAATGAGGATTAAAAAAAAAAGGAGTAGAAACTAGGGTGAAAAAGACAAAAAATAACCAGAGACTGAAGCAAAAATTTAATCTGTTTCAGTTTAGAAGAGAGCACATAAAATTAAAAGGCTAGAAGATAAAAACATCATCAGCTCTGTTTTCATCACTTAGAGGAGATATTTTGAGAAACTTCAGCTAAGTAGGAAGTTGCTGTGGGGCTAATAAGGAAGATTGGACAAAATAACAACACACATAGCCTCAGGAAAAACCCCATGATATAAACTGATGACTACAGCTAAAAGCTGCTATTTAAACATTTTTATTGATGTAAGAGCTATCATGTGTTCTCCATGCTGCAGTATACATCACGAAGGTCATATTGGAAACAATGCCTATTGATCTGAGCCTGTGTAAGAGAAACATTGTAGATGCAGAGCACAGATTTGGTCCCTGCACCTTACACTGAGGCTGTGCGTGTCTGAGCCCAAGGCAAACCATTTCTGACATCCCTCTGCAAACTGTCCAGTTCTCCTCCCAGTGCTGGGGTGTGAGGAAAGCTGGGGGTCCTGCAGGAAAAAACTTTCTTCTGCAGGTGTGCAGCAATTGTGGTTCCCTGGGCACTGCTTATGTCCCACTGTGCTGGGGCATAAGAAGTCCCACAGCACGGTGTAAAGTTATGTGAGCAGATCATAGCAGCAAGAGCTGAAAGCTACTACTCATACCAGACTTCCTACTGATTTGAAAGCAATTATCTGCCTGAATAAGCCCTGCTCAGCTGAGAAAGGGGTTACGAAGTCATGGCCAGAGACTTCTGAAAGCTCCTATCAGACCCAGATATGTATGTTGTGAGTCCTGTGCTTTATTTTCCTTAAGATCTTAGAGTCCTGAGAATTTAACCAAGTTTTCTCTGCCTTCCTGTTTTAGAGTTACTGTGTGTAGCCATGGAATTAATTCCTTGGTGTCTTTTAGAAAGATTTGGGATGTGACTGAGTTTGGCAAGCTTTCTAGAAGGTCCTGAAGTAAATAGCCCTGCCAAGGTTCTTTTCTACTAGCTAGCCTTTGACATGGTCTCATAAATCTAGCTTGGACTTCTGAGGGGCTGGTAAGGGAAGAGGTCTGTGTTCAGCTTGGCTGCTGTTCCCTGAAGACAAACCAGTCCTTTTCCAGAGTCTTCAAAGAGTATAATGAGCTGAGAAGACTCCCCACTCAGGGCTGTATGGGCTGCACCATGTACTAGGACTGCCTGAATGTAGAAGTGGAGGAGATGCCATCAGCTTTGATAAACCAAGAGAGAGGTGGCTAAAGAGGCGGCCCAAGAACTGGCTGTAATCACGGCAGCCTTGTCAAACAGACATCCAAATTCCATCCTGCTCAGCTCTGGGCACATTTTAACCTACCTGACTGTGCTGTACCTGGACTGTAACTGACCATCAGTTTGTCCATCCCTTATAGTTTACAGAGTGGAAAGACCAACAGTAAACATTTTGTTACAAGCAAATAGGAATCTTTAATCTAGAAGGTAAAGTCTTGAGAAGCAATTCCCAGCATATGATTCCTAAACATTTACAGCTGTAGAGAAGTTGAGCAACTCACCAGACTAACATTATAAAGGCAAAATTCAATCCTATTCAGCTTCTGGTTTAGTACATAACTTTTGGTCAGCCAGTTACTCTTTGCACTCTTTTTTATCTATAATGGTACAGTGGTATGACCCAGTTCAGGGCATGCTTTGATATTCAAAACTACAAAGGTCATATAACTACTGCGCATCACTTGTCA
Organism: Passer domesticus; assembly: GCF_036417665.1. Lineage (NCBI taxonomy): Eukaryota > Metazoa > Chordata > Aves > Passeriformes > Passeridae > Passer > Passer domesticus. Next base: position 31,188,248 of record NC_087478.1, on the reverse strand, counting down.
TTTATATTACCTTAAAGACTTGAATGGTGATGACAAACCCTTAGTAATAGGAGTGCTACAGATATTAGCCCATCTATAAATAGAGGTAAATCTTATCTTTGTGTGTATTTTGTCCTCAAATCAAGCACCAAAATCAGTCTTTTGCTTCACACATATTAAATAACCTGTCCTGAATCTTAAGAATTTGTGGCTATCTGTATACACTCTGCAAGAGCTTGCAAATGGTATGAGTTAAGCATGATCTGATTTTCTTTTTTCCTCTCTCTTTTCAGGGATGCAGGTCCATACGCTGAAATCATGAAGATTCATTCTCATGTTGCCATGTCTTTCTTGTATTTCATACACTTTGGTGTATTAAGTGCCATTAACATTTAAAGTATTATGAGTATGTTCACTTAGTAATGAAAGTGTTCAGAGTTTTCCCAGCTACATTTTATCACCTAACTAGTACGAAGACATGAAAAATGCATATGTTTGAGCTTTGCCATTTGTTTTTAGAGTACACTTCTCAAAGAGCATGATGGAAAATTTTGTAGGATCAGTGTCTTAGGTGATACCCTGAAAAACAAGTTCATGTAGTCCTCCAGCACCTTGTTTACCAGATGTTGAAATGGAGATGCTGATTTTTATTGAAAGAGGACAGAAAAAATTGCCTTGACCATTCCAGAATAGCAGAGAAATAATGACAAAATCACTTAGGAGTTACTTGCACTCTTGGATACATTTGAGATGCCTATAAATATAATTATTTCAATAAAATGCACGGGGTTTTACTAAGCATGAATTGAGTAAAGAAAAGGTGTTTGTGGCTGATACAAGAGCAACACTAGCTATTTTCAGAGATAATTGCAGTCTGCCACTGCAGATCAAAAAAAACCAATCTGCAAACATAAAGTTCTTGTACTCAGTTTGAAATGTTGGGGGAAAAAGAAATGCAATTCCTAGTATTAGGTGAAAATGAAGGATGCAATATGTTCTTTTCAGTTAGGAAGGGACTTTGAGTGGTCTTCTGATGAAGACCAACCCAAAGCAAAATCAGGTCTGTTAGGCAGCTGTTGACACTCTGTCAGCTGTCTCATCTGTTAATAAAAATTCCATAAATAAAGATTCTCCACCCTTCCATTGTAAATTTAGATTTGTTTTCCCAAAAGAGAAACTTAGAAGTCTAAACTAATTTCACTGAAACAACATTATTTTATCAGAAGTTTCATAGCAGTGATCTGTGCTCTCTCACTCCACTCTTTGGAAGAAATTGCCTGCAGCCAAGAGGCTGTCCAACCTCACAAACCCAAATGTTGTCCCTCCCAGCACTGAAAAGACTCTTGGCCAAAGTAGCCACAGCGTACTTGCCTGATCATTTTGTAAATTCTACCAATGCAGTGCAATTTCTTCTGCTGTGACAGAGATTTTGCAGCCACTGTGATATGCCACTGGCCCCCCAGGTCCCCTGAGAGGCAACTGATAGACCAGACTCACAATTCTTTCATGGAAGTGGCAGTCTGTGCCCAGTCTGTGTGGTTGAGGGAAAGCTGCTGCAATGGACCTGACCCTTACTGCCAGAGGGAAGCCCACACACGCAGGGCTGCAGAAAGCCTCACTGACGGATCGTGGTTTTTCCTTCTGAAGGAACAGCTCTTGATAGCCATTTCCTTATGGTTTTTTGCATTTAGGATGTTGAAAATCCCATGGAGGAGGCCTAAAGAAGTTCACTGGTATGGCTGGCTGAGAAAGTCAAAGTTTCTGAGCCCTGATGCCCATCATACTTATTTATGAGGCCCTTGTACCAAGAATCTGGCTGACATATTGCAAGTCCTCATTATACATTTAATCTCTTGATTTATCTCCTTTTAATAGACATTAAGGTGTAAGACATTTACTTCTCTCTCATTCTTCCACTGAGATTCATACTGAGATGGAAAAAATTATGCACTTTCTCCTGACATATGTTACAGCTGACTCACAAGTGTTCCTGCTCCTCCAGGTCTAAGCTGCTCTGTCCCATTCTGACTTGAAAATATCGTGAGATTTGGGAATAACCCTTGCTTATACATATAAATAATGTCTTAGATTTAAAATACTTGCCTTTGTGTCATGCCCCTTCCACGTTTATTTAGATAGTTCCCTTTTTCACTCCCACAGTTTTTCTATCATGAAAAATTTGCAAACAATTTCAAGCAACATTCAAAATACCAGCCTTTATCACATCTGTTTATTCTGTTGACACAGCTGTTCTCTCATTTTATTTTTCCCTTTGACCTCATAGAATTGTAGACTAGAATCATACACTATGCAAGGCTGGAAGGGACCCATCAGGATCATCAAGTCCAAGTCCTGACCCTATGCAGAACATCCCAAGAATCACACATGTGCCTCAGAGCATTGTCCAAACACTTCTTGAACTCTGTCAGGCTTGGTGCTGTGACCACTTCTCTGAGAAGCCTGTTCCAGTACTCAACCACCCTCTGTGTGAAAATGTTTTCCTGATATCCAGCCTAAACCTCCCTGATTCAGCTTCATGATGTTTCCTTGAGTCCTACCACTGGTCACAAGAGTGAAGAGATCAGTACCTGCCCCTCTGTTTTTCCTTGTGAGGATGTTGAAGACCACAACAAGGTCTCCCCTCAGTCTCCTTTCCTCTCCTCCAGGATGAACAGACCAAGTAACCTCAGCTGCTTCTCATACAACTTCTCCTTCAGACCCTTCACCATCCTTGTGGCCCGCCTTTGGACACTCTCCAATATCTTAATGTCTTTTTTATTTTGTGGCTCCCAAAACTGCACACAATACTCAAGATGAGGCCACACCAATGCAGAGCAGAGTGGGACAATCCCCTCCCTCACCCTGGCTGGTGATGCTGTGCCTGATGCACCCCAGGACATGGGTGCTCTCCTGGCTGCCAGGGCACTGCAGACTCATATCTAGCTTGCCATCGACCAGGACCCCCAGCTCCCTTTCTACAGTGCTGCTCTCATTTCCCAGTCTCTGCATAAAACCATGGTTGCCTTGTCCCAGGTGTAGAATCCATCTCTTGCCCCTTGTTAAACTTTGTGTGGTTGCTGATTGCCTAGCTCTCCAGCTTGTTGAGGACATCCTGCAGGGCTTCTGCCCCCGAGGGAGTCAACATCTCCTCCCAATTTAGTGTCATCAGCAAACTTTCTTACTGTTCCTTCCACTCCTGCATCCAAGTCATTTATGAAGATGTGGAAGAGCACCAGGCTGAGGATGGAGCACTGCAGAACCCCACTGGTGACAGATCACCAGCCTGATGTCACCCCATTCATTACAACTCTTTGTGCCTGACCTGGGAGCCAGTTGCTCAACGCATGGCATAACATGATTTTTTAGCTGAATGCTGGACACGTTGTCCAGAAGGATGCTGTGAGAGAGAGCAGCAAAAGCTTTACTGGAATCCAAAAAAATTACATCTACTGGCTCTCCTAGGTGAACTAGAAATCAGGTTCCACAAGCACGATTCTCCCCTCATGAAGCTGTGCTTGCTGTGACTAGTGACTGTGTTATTCTCCAGGTGTTTTTCAATACTTAGTAGAGTAGTGTTTTCCATGGTTTTACTGGGCACTGAAGTGAGACTGACAGGCCTATAGTTTGTGTGGTCTTTATTCTCTAGAACAACTCTGTGTGATGAAGGAGGAATGCATTTTCCTCTGCTACCCATCTTCTAAGACTTCACAGATGGCCCTGGACTCACTGCACTGTAAAACACAGGGAAGCAGCCAGAAATTGCTTAGATTATAGTTCCCTGTATTTTACTATCATTTCTCATTATCTCCTTTCTTTGAGGCCTTTACATTGTTTTTCTGCCTTCTTTATCATGTTTGACCTCTGCTCAGTTGATATGTCTCTGCTTTGATCAGTTGCAGACCCCATATACCTCTTCTCTCCTGCTCTCTCCTTTAGCACTTTCTTTCTTCCACAAGCATACAAAGAAACCCTTGCATTGCTGGCGCTTTTAATCCTTTCGGCTTCTGCAGTTATTCCAAATATACTCCAGACCTGGGAAGACAGCGGCTATTCTTATGTCCTCAACGAAGAGTCAGCAAAAAGCCTCAGTGTCCAGGTCTGCTCAGTGGGGACCCCGCTGGCTTCTGTTTATTGCTGTTGGCCTCTGGCCAGGCCAGCCCAGCCCGTGGGCTCACTGGCCATGCTTGTTCTGGTTGCTCCGGCTGGATTTAAGGATCCTCCTGAGGAAAGCCAGCGGACTGGAGGAGCAGTGTGCCTGCGTGTCTGTGAGCACGCGTCCATCCCTACCCGGCGGCAGCCCCGGCTCCTTGTGCAGGCTCCCACATCCTTCTCATTGCTAAATTGCCATTTCCCTGCTACCCCGAAGGGGCCTCTGGCTCCTGCACATCCGCCTGGAACTCGCTGAAGTCTCCTCCGGCATGCCTCCACATTTCCTCACCAGTTCGGGGGGAAGAATAGCACTCAGTGAATGATCCATTCACGCCCTGGTAGACTCAGAAACCACCCGGAAAACGCCAAGAAAACTCTGCCGAGCCGGCTCGGGCAGGAGCACCCGAGTCGGCAGTCCTGAGGCGCCGCTGCTCCCGCCAGGGCCGAGCGGGTGGCCCCGGGCAGGGGCAGGGGCAGGGGCAGGCGCGGCCGGGCAGGCCGCGTGTGACGGCCCATCGCCCCCTCGCTCCCTGCAGACCTGGCAGCAAGTAACAGCCGGCACTGGCCTCTGAAAGGAGACTTGTGCTTCTCCTTCAGCTCCGAGCAAGGAGATGGATCATTTCCAAAGGCAATGTTATGTGTACTCAACTGGAGGTTGTGTAAATAAATCGGTCCAAGGAAATTAACTGAGTTTTATGAGTGTGGAAGCTGCAGCTTCTTCTCCCTGGACCCTTGGCAAGGCAGCAGCCGGCTGTGTCAGCCTGCTGTGCTCCCTGTGCTGCCCCTGGGCTGGGCAAACCTCTGCTGCCCAGGAGAAAGTGCCGCTAGGGCCAGGGGTTCCAATCGCTCACACGTGTTTGCTGTGCACCTTGTACACACAGGATCTTTCTGTGCTTAGCTGTATGTAAAGAATTTGCAGCCCTCAAAAAGGCTGGGACTAATTTTAAGCCCGTCTAGGTGAAAATTTATATGCTTCGATAGCATTTTCTGCTGGCACTGCTGGTGATGACCCTGGTACCTGGGCTCCTAGTATGGATAGAATCACTATTTCCTTATATTTTAAAAGGTGTTTTGGGAAGTCCCTGAAATAAATGGGCAGGAGATCTTTCTCGTTTTTAATGCCTTTATTAAGAAGAATCAGCTCAGGTGGGGAGAAATCGACGGGTTGCGCCCTCGCCGCCGCTGCTCCCAGGCGTGGCACGAAGGAGAAGGACGATGCAGTTTTGTCCGCTGGTCTGCAGACAGAACTGGGGACTCTGTCCTCACGGGAGAGTCGTTGAGTCCTTGGTTTGTTGGTTTAGAAACCCGGGGGGTCTCTTTAATCAGTTTCTTTTCAGGTTAGGGTGAGAAATAAAAAGATTCAAGCAGGTACGGGACAATGCTCCCATCCTTAGACGTCACTTTAAGTCACTTGTTGGCTCGTGATTTTAGGGGTTTTTCTTATAAAAACTGTAAAACTGTAAAAACCCAGGTTGCACTGCATTTGTCATTTGCATGTTGTCTCTGGTGTCACTGCCCATTCTCTTTACCCTGGAGGGTTTCCCTTGGCATCTCCTTGGCATACGACTAGCATCAGGGAAACAATCAGTTAATCACCCGCCATTAACTGGTAATTAAGGGCTTTTCTTCGGCAGGGAACCTAAAGGAGTCTGACTCGGTCTGGCTTGGTTTTTTTAACTCTGAAACTTAAAAAAATTACAATTTTCTATTCATAACAGTCCCCAGCATGGGAAAGCAGTTGAACATAGCAATGGTCCCTTTATATTGGGCCCAGTATCCCAGGCTGTTCAAACAGCTGCCTTGTTTGCCTATTTTGACAGTAAAAATGTTGAGGAAACATAACCCTCAGCCTATTTGGTTGGACTGGTGTTTACCTCTGGTGTTCTCTACATCATGTTTTCATATCACACACTCTTTTGTAATTTAGCTGAACTTCAAATTTTGGCAAAGAAAAATAACATTTTAGATACAATCTGTCACAAGAGTGGGATGAAGAGCTTTCCTTTCCAAGCCTAACTGGACTTCTGTAAATTTTAATAAAAATCTCTTTTCACGCTTTCTTTTCTAAAACTGAAACAACATTGTTTGGCTGCTCACCTCACAAGTCTCAAATGGCTTTTGAGGCTGAAAATAATTTCCCACTCTTCAGTCCCCTTTCCCTCTTACATATTGCTTGGAGGCTTTGACCATCAGAGATGCTGAGGGGACTGTTTTTTAACAGGGGTCAGGCTGGATAGGTGTAACCTATCAGGGGGACTAGGTTGGTAATGCTCCCGAGGCTCATGACAGTTACTTGATTTTGCCTGTAAGTGTTCCCTGTGTGTACCTCCAACACATACATTCATGGGCTACGTGTATCCGTAGCTGCATTGATAGGCAGGTAAACGGGATTTTGGAATATCCAAGATATTGCTTCTATCCATCCAGAATAAAAAAAAAAAAATTAGTAACTTGATCTTGCTGCTATTACTCTAGGTAAGAAATTCATTGAATCAGTGTGACTAATCCTGTGATTAAGGATTGCACACCAGGTTTGAGACTTAATCTCTTCTGAGAAAATCCCAGTTTAACAGGAGTAAAATGATCCCAGGACCATTCTATGAAAGTTGATATTTAAAGCATGTGGAAGAAGAAATCATAACTAATTCGTTTTGAGGGGTATTTTCATGTTTAGGATACATGAGGAGCAATTGTGTCTTTGAGTCTCCTGTTGTTAAGTAATGATAGTTTTTATTGGAAAATTAAGATCATCTGAATGCAAAGCTCTTTCAGGACAGCACAGTAATTTTGAAGCATGAAATGAAAAATATGGTTCTTTGTGAAAATGCAGTGACAGGGAGGGGATGCAGCATCCTTTTTCAGGAGTTACATTTAAAGAGTAAGATTAGAAGTGCATTATTTTGATGCGGGATTACAGAAAGTCCACTTACACAGCTGGTGCAACTGGCACTGAGAGGAAGACAATCTGCCTGCTCTTCAGCTTCTAAGCATCAACAACATTGCAATGTTTTCAACACACTGTAGGATAACACTGGGAAAGGGTCTTACTGAATATTAAAATAATTTACACATATATATGTGTGTAATCTGTGGGTGCCTGTGTCTCTCTGTGGTTAGCCGTTTTGCTATTTCCAGTTTCTTAAATACTGCACAGAGCTGTTTAATTCAGTTCAGCTTTTTAAAATTTCCTTTGACTCTTATTTTTGAATGTCCCTCTTTCAGTGTGCTTTCCAGGAAGGGAGGGAAGACGGAGCTGAATAAACATCCATAGCTGGGTCTTGTTTTCAGAGCAGTTCAGTACATTCCTGCAGGCTGGGTAGAAGAGGAAGGGTGTCTGCTGTGTTTTCTCAACATTACAGACTGTCCAGACAATTCAGAGGTCATTCATTTGTGGTATAGTGGCATATTTAGCCCATCCACATATACTAAGTTGATCCAGAAGAAAATGAGAGCAGACTAATGCAGCCAGCATGTCTTCCAGGTGGGATGAGGTGATCTGTGAATTGAGCCATTAGACAGCAGAGTTTGCCAACAGTTTTATGAGAGTATAATATGCTACCTACAAGGCTGAGACAGAGAGACCTTTGCAACTTATTTCTATAAATAGCCTGAAACTTCTAACCTGTTTATAGCCTTGGCCTCTACAATTATTGTGTTTGTAGGTACCTAAACTGCTAAAATAGAAGTTATATGTGCCATTAGTCATTTGCAGGCACAGTGCTTCAAAGGCCAGGTGATATCTGAGCTAAATCCTTACCCTGCTTAGCCTTCACTACCCATCCCTAAACATACACATAGAAAATACGAACATTCAGAAACTAAGGAATCTAGTTTTGTAGAAATACCCAGTGTTGAAGTCTATATCTTTTGAATTGGTGGATTTGGTGTATTTGTTGGAGATTTTTTTAGTGTCACTACAACTTTGTAAAAGTGCAGGTCCCCTGTGATGTTGCAATGTCTACACACAGCATCACAAATACTATACCAAGGCCTGGTGTAGAAGGTAACTAATAAACCAGCTCCACCAAAATAAAGAGTTGGCAAGACATTTGAGATGGTCAGCTCTTCTTCCTTTAGTCACAAAAAAGGTTTTCTCTTTTGTAGCCCCTTAATATGTCAATTCCATTAGCAAGGTGTGTGTTGTTCTCTTCTCTCAGGTAACAAGAGATCAGATGAGAGGAAACAGGCTCAAGTTGCACCAGACAAAGTTCAGTTTGGGTATTTGGAAAAATTTCTTCACTGAAAGGATTTTATGGTTCCAGTGGTTATTGGAACAGGCTGCCCAGGGCAGTGGTTGACTCACCATCCCTGCAGGTGAAAAAAAGTTTAAAAAGCTGTGTAGATATGACACTTGGAGACATGGTTTAGTGGTGGACTTGGCAGTGCTGGGTTAATGGTTGGACTCGATGTCCTTAAAGCTCTTTGCCAACCCAAATGAGTCTGTGGTTCTATGATTATTTTTTATTTCATGCACCCAAAGGATAAAAACCTGAAAATACTGTTATTAATGAGAGCATACTAGAGCTGGTAGCCTGTCACCACTTGGCTTCTTGCTAACAGTTGGGTCACCCACAGTCAGGCTCCTGGCACATTTATAACCAATAAAGGGAGTTGTAAGACATCAGAAGGCATATTCATAATCACTTTTTTCTTGATGCCAACTGAGAGCGTAATAAAAGATGCAAAGAAGGAGGCCACCAATTTCTTATTGCATTCAGTCAGTTACAGAGAAATTACACTGAAAGTCGTACTCCAATAATAGCTAATGTCTCTGCTGAGCTCCAAGCCTATTTTGTGCTTGCAATTTCTCTGAAATGGAGTGGCTCAAATAATTGCCTAATGAGTCAGGCCTCCAAGGAGCAGCATTTGACATCCTGGCAGGCAAAACATAGCTTTAATTGTCAACATTTTATAATCTGAAATTTCAAATGCTAACTGATCATTTAAAAGCTGCTGATCCATCCTGATAAGACACATATTTTCCTTATGAATGGCATTTCTTTTGATCTTTAGTTTTTGCTTGACGTATCTCTCTCTGCAGTTTCAGGGGCTATCAGTCATTTGCTCTGGTTCTTGGTTGGTTGTTTTTTGGGGGTTTTTTGGGTATTTTTTTTCTGGAGTGCTCCATCTGATTCATCTTTTATCCCCCATTTTCTTTTCTCTTGAAGATTCAATGTGTATTTGTTTAATTGCTGACCCACAATAAGCTTCCTCATTATTTATCCATCACTATCATCAAGCAAATCAGAAAAGAATAAAAAACAAAGGCAATATATATTTAGTGCTATTTGATGTGTCTCAATCTAGTTAGAAAGACACAAGAGGGAAATATTTTGTGTAAAGAACCTGAAAATTACAGTGCTGCACAGATCCTGTTATATATATCAGGCAGAAATTTCTTCTCTAACTCCAGGGCTTTCTTATGAAGTAGACAGATTGAATTTGCTTTTCTGTATTCTATCTCTTTGCTTCCCTAAATTGGATACTTTTGGTTGCCTTTTCTTCTATTGAAGAATCGCAATCTCGCTCAAACCTCCCTGATTTTTTCCACTTCAGTTGATATAGAGAATCATTATCATTTCTCCTTTGGCTGTTAAGCAAAATCTATCATTTACCACAAGCAGTTTTTGCTAGAGGCATCACCTGAGGCCTTTTTCCTCAGATTTTTGAGGACTATCACAGTAAACACAGCTCACTTCAGTGTAAAGCATTAAAGGTGAATTTTGAGTTTTTCAGCTCATTCAAGGCATGGTAAGGGCCTAGTTGCACGGTGCAGGAACAGACCAGGCCAGGGAACAAACTTATCTGTAAAATCAGGGCACATTTGAAAGCAAGGCCATATGCATTAAAATCTCCTATGTGATTGTTGCAGCATCCAGTGCTACAGCTGAAGGATGGGGCCAATGCTCATGTCCATGCTCCAGACCTGATTTGGCAATGTCTGCCAGATGTCAAATGTCTGCTCCCAGCTCCAGAAGGAACAGAGGGCAGGCACCAGGCAGACCTGGCTCTTTCCAGCATTCTCCCCATGAAGAATGTCCCCAGCCCAGCTGCAGCACTCCCTTGAACACATGGGTGCACGCAAGGGATGTGAGTGAGGAGCAGGTCAGCCTTGGCCTCATGGGAGCTGCAGTTTAGGTGGGCATGGCTGTGCCTTAGAGCCAGCCCATAGCTGGTGCCTATCGGATCTTGAGCTACTTAGGGCATGATGTCCAATGAGAGCTGTTTGAAAGCTATGCAATAGACAAACCTTTGGTCCCAGGATGCAGACTGGTTGTCACGTGGCTCACAGCAATAGTAAGCAGGAGTGTGCACACTCTGCCCCCACAAGCACCTGCCTCTGCAGCTTAATGAACGGAGTGCTTTCTGTCTGCGTGGTACCACTCACTTTGACACCCATCAGCAAATTCCCATGACAAAATGGCTTCCTAAAACCCTGTAGAAAATTATCAAAAACCACTGAGTGGATAGAAAAGTCATATCATTTTAAATGTACAGTGAAAGCACCCTCACACCTGAGCATGACCTCTGAGTTAATGTGCCACCAGAATAAGAGGTGCCATTTAAGGAGCAACCAAGCACGGACTATTTCTCATTTTCTCAATCAGAAGGAAGGACCTTATTAGCCTGCTTACTTAAATTAATCAGATGGCACAAAGAGAAAATGCAAGATGTTCCTAAATGATTCCTCTTTGAGTGACATTTGTGTTCTTCTGATGACAGCAACCACTCATGGGAAGTCAGGTTTTGGCCTCCTATTTCATGACATAAGCTCGCAATGGGCCTGAGGAGCAGTTTATCTGTTGTAGGCATTTTACTCACTGCAATTACTTGTCAAGTGTTTTACCCATTCTGATAATGAAATGTTTGACAGACTTGCCACTCTTGAAACACATTTTCATTCCCCATAGGTTAATCACAAACTTGAGCATGGCACAACACCTCTGAGCTATAGTCACTTCTCACCAGTGGGCAGTTTGTGGAAATGCTGACATCTGACAGCTTGGAAGAACATCATCAATAGCAGAAATCACATTTTAGAAAAATTTATTTGAGCAGCAAAGGACTACTTCCCAAAAAGTGTGAATGGTGACAATGTGGCCCAGAGCACAGTGCTGTAAAAAAGCATATAGAAACTCAGCAGGATACAGTTTAATTTCAAACTGTTCATTCCCATCTGTTAAGAGCTACATCTTAGAGAAGTAAAAACACTGCAGTTTAAATCCTTTTCACCTAGAAATACTGAATTTGGGATCCAGAAGGGATTTGTACTTTTTTCCCCACAGATTTTTGTGCTTATTTGTGTCTGGATGCAGCAGCTTTAGCTCTCTGCCTCCACAGGTGCTGTTGGGAGGTAAGATGAGGATGGCAGTGGTGCTGGATTACAGGTGGTGCTCACCTGCATTAGCTGTGCCTGCAGCAAGCGTTGTTCTGCCATCTGCTCCCTGCCATGGTCACCCTGATATCCCTGCTGTTGCTGTAAATGAAGATGGAGAAAGGTGTTCCTGTTTTAGCTTTAACTTCAGTGGACCAAAAAATTTAATTCTTGTAGCCTTGAGCGTGTGAGTTTACCTGTGGCATGTTGAGGCAATAGCAATATCATAGTGGCAATCCTATTTCCCATTAAAATATGGAAGAAGCATCTTCCCCTATATAAGAAAATCTCTACAGCTGCTTTTCTGTACTATGTGGAACTGTTTGGAAGGTTATATATGAAATTCTAACCTGCTAGGAACTTGCTAGTCACTGTATTAAATGATTCCTTGTTTCTAAATGTTGTACTTGAACAATCTTTAGAAACAAGATTCCAAATCTGAGTTGATTTTGTCTATTTCCCAGTGCTGTTTGGAGCCTTGAGCTAATGGCTTCAATCCTTTTTGAGGATTTGCCACATTTACTTGGCACTATGGCAAGTCCAAACAGTTCAAAATCATTAGTCACAAAATTCACTTTCAAATAACAAGATTTCAAAAAAAGAAAGACAAATCAAAACTCTTTTGTTGCTGAAATAATTGCTTGTGTTTTAATAAGATTTTGGAATCTCCTATAATTTGAGATTTTCAGAAACAGGGTCAAAGAGAAAAAAATGTTCAATACTTTTCAAGTTGGAATGAAATTCAGACTTGATAATAAGAACAGTTTTGTTCTCACCTATGACTTTCAGGGTATTTAGCAGCACAGATTATTTTCAGTAAAAGTAATTCTATACATTGCCATTTGTCTAGACTCAGGCAAGAAGAAGACATAAGTTCATCATTTCAACATTCATTTTTGGCTTTAGATAATTTATGTTTAGACATTTTGCTGAATCAGGGACATACAAGTGTACCCTGTTATAATAACAGTAAAGTGACATGATCATTTTCAAGAAACCACTCTTGTGTTGATGAAAGGTGGGAGGGTACAGTGCAGTTATGGTATTATTTCTTTGTATTTTATTCTGCACCATGTATGTAGTTATCCAGGCTCAGCCTTGCTACCAAGTGAATAATCACCACTAGTAAGGAGAGTCTCCTTTGTTAGTCTAAGATGTGCAAAACTGGGAGCCTGCCAAGGAAGGAGGATCAAAGTGACAGAGATATCTGCTTACAGATCTAACCTGACATCCCAGAAGGGACAGGGAATGTTGAGAGCCTGGATCAAACCTGTTAGAAAACCTCTCCCATTGAATGAGCCCCTGGAAAGCTGAGAGGGAGCCCTTTGCTTGGGTCTTGGGAAGGAGGGGTAGGGATTGCTCTTCCCAGCACCTCCAGCTGAGGGTAAGTGCTGGGACAGAAATCAGCATGTGGACAGGATGGGGTGGCCAGGAGATGAGACTTGGCAAAGACTGCAGCTTCCTACTGAGGAGGCAATAATACTTGAAGAAAGAGAGTACATCTCACACAGAGAAGTGAGAATGTTGTCAGGCACAGCCTGAGCCAGCTAGTAAAGAGGCAGATACTGCATGTTCTGAAAACAGAGCACCAAATCCCCCGGGAATGAAAAGGGACAAGAAAGAAAATAGTGGGATGACTGCCTTGGAGGTCTGTATGCTAATATAAGAAACATGAAAAACTAATTGAAGAAAAATTTCATTCACAATCAGAATTATTTCTTAACTGATAAGAAATCAGTTCTTATCACTTCTTTGATAAGTGAAGGGACATGATACATTTATGTTTTTTGGATAAGTGGAGAGAGAGGGTCATGTTTCTGAGGTGTGCATAGGGTTGTGTCTGTCTGCTAGGAGCACCAGTAGTCTTTGAGCATAAAAAGGAGGGGAAGCAGCCCTGCTGCAATGGAGATTATTATCTGTTTCTCAGAAAAGGAAAGGCTTCTTTGGATCTTCTCTATGCTGAGAGAAGAGGGGTTCGTCCAGAGGGTGAAGGCAAGCCCTGTGACAGGGATCATAAAGAAAGGTACTCCTGACATCTAGCAAGAGAAAAAATGAAAAGCAGTAAAATAAAAATAGGGGATTTGAGGAAATAGAGCATCAGTCAACTTAGAAAATTGAGTGAGAAGAAACACAGGAGGAAAAAGGAAGTTTAAAGGAAGCTCTTAAAAAGGTAACTTCAAAAAGACAAGCACAGACTATTTCCTGCAAAGGAGATACAGGAGGTATAGTAAGAAGCCACTTCTGCTAATTTAGGAGTTTTTCAGTGACCTGAAAAGTATTTGACATTGAATGTAGGTCAAGTAACTAGGAAGATATATGTAAGCCTAGCGCAAATGTACAAGGACAAAATCAGAAAGGCCAAGGCATAGAATGCAATAGAATTAACACAAGAGGCAACAAGAAAAGAACAGAAAAAAATATTTGGAAAGAACATTTGCTAGAACCTGAGGATGAAAAGCACAGTACACTGAGTGCAAGAGTAGTAGCTTTCTGTATATAGGCTGTAGCACTGCTTTTGACTTTGCTTCCCAAGGGAGTCTCATAAGCATGTTAAGGAAACAGTTTTATTGAAAACACTATCCAGTCACTATGTACAAGTGATTGGAAAACTATACTTATAGAGAAAAGGATGAGTAAATCTCTGCTAGAGTTTCTCCTGGGTCTGGATTATTCAAGATTTAATGGTTTGGACACTAGACAACGGAACTGTCTTGTATAGGGCGCAAGGTAAGTATGTAAGAGGAATTCTAAGTTTTTTTAAAAAAAACTAAAGTAGTCTGAAACAGATAATTTAGGTATCAAAAATACAAGATGGGAAATTATGGACCAAACAACTGCTTTTTGTTAAAGGCTGCAGGTGTGGATGACCTGGGTCGATGATGTTGCGCTGCCATGGCAATGCAGCTTTCCAGTGGGATGCACAAAGAAGTTGTATGGGAAATAAATTCAGCCTTTGTTGGAACTGGTAAAGTCTCAGCTGTGCTTTAAGAAAGGCAGGACTAGGGCAGAAGCAGAAAGACAAAGTCTAGTTCTAATTCCCTTCTTTTGGTAGGGTTACCTTGCATTAGATTTGGTTACGCAAAGCCCCATCCAATCTGGCCTTGAACACTTGCAGGGATGGGGCATCGACAGCTCCTCTGGTCAGCCTATTCCAGTGCTTCCCACCCTTATAGTGAAAAACTACTTTGTTGTATATAACCTAAACCTGCCTTTTTTCAGTCTGAATCCAATAACCCCTTGTTGTGTCACTCCATGCCCTTGTAAAAAGTCTCTCTCTAGCTCTGTTGTAACTCCTTTCAGGTACTGGAATGTTCTCTAAGGTCTTCCCAGAGCCTTCTCTTCCATAGGTTGAACAAACTGAGTTTTCTCAGTTTATAGCAGAGAGATTCCAGTCCTCTGGTCATCTGTGTGGCCCTCTGGATTCTCTCCAACAGGCCTACATTATGACATAATCTCAAGCTCAGGGAAAAATGAGGTTGTCTTGCCAGGTTGTATCTCATTGCTTGGGGAGCCTTTATCAGGGTAAATGGTTAGCATGGTGATTACATTTCTGAAACATTTCCCCAACAGAAGATTAATATTCACTGGTTATAAACTGATTCTTCTGATACAGGCAAGAGAAAGCTGAGGAGAAGTGTGAAAATACTTCAAAGTGTAAATAAAACTTCATCATTTGTAGAACTGTTCTGCAGACCATGGATCACAGGATGAGAAGGAATGATCTTGAAAAGCGCCACATGGAGTGTTTGTTAAAGAACAGATTTCAAATAATCTAACACCATGACAGTCTGTCTTCCAGGGAAGCTGTGAGTTGTGGGGATGGTGGGCATGGACAGGGAGTACCTCAGAAGCAGATTAGACCAACCTCTGGGATAATTTGGCAGAGCTGAGCCCTCAAATACCATGCCAGGGCTGGTTTCCATATTTCTACAATGACTTAAACATTCCCTGCACTGAAAATGGTTGTCACAGAAAAATTTCACAATTGACATTTTCCCTGTGAAATTCATAACTGCATTGGTAACAGGAGTGACCAGAATACATAATGACTCATCCAGACAAAAATATCTTAAGGAGCTGAAAAATGAGAGCACTTAACATCATCTGCTTCAGTTTTGAGGGGACACAGGAGAAGATTTAATTTCCAAATGTGCCACATGTTAAAATGGTGCATTTCAGACACAAACAATATTTCTGCTACACTGACATTTCAAAGATGAGAAAATATTTATCAGAATATCATTCTGAGTTGAAAGTATTGGCTCATCAGAGATAATTCCAATTAAATACAGGTAATAATTAGAAAATATTATAATCAAAGCATCTGTCTGTGGCTTTTAGATCTGTAATCCTGCTTCTGCTGCATCAAACCCACCTCCAAACAGTGCTGCCTCCAGGGTCTGAGACAGACTTGTTTCCCATTTAGGACTAGGTGGAATGGTGGCAGGCAAGTACCAATAAGGAGATATTTGGTTTTGTGCTTTGATTTTGACCAAAATCTTATTTGAGCCTCAAATGAAATCTTGACTTAAGCATGACATTTGTTCTGATGTCCTGTTTACTCTCTGTGTGAGAAAAACATCCTCTCTGCCCCTTTGCAGTTGTCTGGTACATGTGCACATAGTGGCACTTAAATGCTAACACAAAACATTCTGGTAACTCTGTAATAAAGATCCCCCTGAGTGTGGAGAAGGCAGGCAACTGAATCAACAAATCAGTAGACTAAAGCTGAAAATATGTCTTGGACTTGGATTATGTGAGCAGCTCCTATCTGAAAGAATGGATTTAAAAAACAAACAAACAAACAAACAAAAAAACAAAAACAAAAAAAAAACCACAAAAAAACCCCAAAAACAAAAACAAGCTGAGAAAGACAGATGGAAATCATGCCCCTGCCTTACTATGGCACTTTGATACAGGGAAATATTATTATCATGATTATCTATACCAAAGCCAAATGCAATAACTTACGTAATTTCAACAACACAGACAGATTCCTTCATTAGGAAATTATCTGGAGAGTTGGTTTAGGAAATGAAAACCATTGTATTCACCACCTATTCACAATCTCTTTTGCTCTTGTCAGCTGTGTGGATGGATAAATTCAAAGATAATCTCTTAAAATATATCTGCTACGAGCCCAGATCTGATAAAAGCATTATGCATTTGTAAGTTTGGGCACAGAAAGTACTTCCTTTGATTTCAGTGGACTGTCTGCTATATAAGGATAACACAAATCCTGGTGCAGTTATGTTCTGGTCTTTACTAGAATGAAGAATAAAGCCTTTTCTTCCCAAAAGATTTATCACTGATCATAAACAAGAAGCTAGTCTTTTATTAGCTTGTGTATTCCCTGGCAAAAGAGATTATCAAAGGCTAGCGGAGGGCCAGAATCACTAGCTGTAGCCATGCACATCATTTGTAAGGTACAATTTGAGTAACCTAACAAGAAACACCCCCACACTAGAAGGAGACACTATTTTTTAGTTAAACTCCAGTTAGGAAATTATTCCCATCAAATAGCTCTTCAACACAAAAAAAAGGATGCTATTTTCTTATAAAAGAGACTCTTACCTTGATGCTTGGCTAGAAGGATAACCTTCATTTCTCAGAATAGGAAGATGTGTAATATGTCATATGGGGCCAGCTGCTCAAGGAGCTGAGACAATCCACCCCAGATGGTCCCCAGGAAAGCTGGGGTGACCTGACCACCTTGGTGTTGGGCGTCCTGCCTCAAGGGGCAGGCAACTCTGTGACACCAGGGCCCTTGCAGCATATATTTTTGTCATTTCTTGATGAATGCTGGAGCAAGAAAGTTAGTTTTAATCTGATCTACAAAACACTTTGCCTTTATACTTGATAAAGGTTTGTATGTATGGGCACTTAAAGAGGTCATGAACTTCCCAGAATGACTGTGCATGTATCTGCACTTTGAATAAATGCCCTGGGACCCTGTGCCCCTAACTAGGGGAAAGGATTTGCTGATTGTCATGCAGATTCTAAGGCCTTTGGACAGCAGGACACATTTCAATGACTGTTTGCTGTTGGATTCCTTGTGGTGAAGCCAGCATCACTGCTCTGTGGGGTCCATCCTCTTGCCAGGTAGTCAGCAGGAGAGGATAAAGAAATGCACAGTGTTATCTTGGCCTCTTGAACCATTTGCAAAGAAAAGGAGTAATACTCAGCCAAGAAAGTTTGGCTATCTTTTAAGCCTGATAAAATCCTGATGAAACACAAGTATTAATTATTAATACAAATGGCATCAGATAGCAAAAATTCATGCATATAAAATTGACTTATATTTACATTTGAAATGTTTTTCTTTTCTCCAGTATAAAAATTTGTCTTTAATGGCCTATTAGTGCTCAGTTAATGCTGCATTAGCTTATTTTTAATGTACTGAACTACGAACAAAGAAATCATAATCCAGACATTACCTCAAGAAGCAAGCACAGAAGAAATCATGCATGGCAAAGAGGTGCTTACTTTTTTCCTTTTCATGGTCTGTGTCACCAAACAAAATTAATTAGAATCTTAGAAATTCAGTCTATGCAATAATACTCATCACATTACAGAAGATCGTGTCAAGGGTAATTTTGTGGTGTGATAGCAAGGGAATTAAACCAGCCATTCACATTAACAATACCAAGTATTCAACAGATAATCACCTATGTATCATCTGAAATTCTTCCTCTGAGTGAACATTTGAATGTCTCACCTCTTTTTTTCTAATGAGTTTTCCTACTCAGCGAAAAAATGAATCGTAATGAAATTCTAATACAGTACCTGTAGCTTTATTTGCAATTTTGCATACTATCTTTTTAATTACTTATTCAAGAGTATAGTTGATAAACATCTCTTTAGTTGGATAGCTGATAGCCTCTAGATTGAACTGTATAGCTCTCCACAGAGACAGATACATTAAAGTTATGTGATTTAACTGCCCAGACTGATGTAAGTCATGCTAATAGGAACTTGAATAAATGAAAACTCGGAGAAGCAAGTACTGTCAGAGACAATAGGTATGAAAGAACTTTCTTCCACAAAGCCTGGCTAAAAGTAGCCATATCACAAATTAGCAATCCAGGTAAACTAGGGTGTGGGCTGAGGCCGTGGCAGAGCGGACTGGCTGAGATTCTGGCTGAGATGCTCCCATGAGGTGTGAGCACTGGGAGCACAGAGAGGTGCTGCACTGAAGGAACACATCCTCCTCCACCTGCCCTGGATGGGCAGCTTCCAGCCAGTAACTAAGCAAACCAAGAAAGCACAATCCACTGGAAGTAACATGGTTTTCTATCCTAGACAACTGTATATGAGTAATCTATGTATATGTATTCTTTACTCCTTATTTGAATGCTTCACTCTTTATTTATTTAGTAAGCTGTATGCTCAAGATTTTCTAAACAGACTTTGAAATATATTAGTTCCTTATGTTTGTTTCTCAAGGGAAAGACCCTTTATTTCTCCCCATTTATATTTTGTCTTTAATTTTTCTGTATATCTATGTTATGTATTAAATTACTCCCACTAAAATGCAACCTTTGTTTATGAAAGGTAGGATTCCTGTGACTTAATCTTAGACTCATAGATTTGCCTGGTGTCTGGGTTTTGTCCATTATCAGCAGAGAGTCCTCTCCCAGTGGGAACTAATTTGATTTGTGCCAGATGCCTTCTTTAGACAACAATGAATCCCTCTGCCATGGGAGGGCTTGTATCTCTCTGCTTTGATTTCAGAGAATGCTTGTCTACCTGTTTTCTACCCAGTGTCTGGCTTTTAGATGACTGAAGTCAGGAGAGCTGGATTTAATCTCTTCTTGCTATAATGATGTTCTTCTAAAGAAGTGGTAGCTTTAGAGGATCTTCCCATGCGGTTGCTGAAATAAGCTATTGCTTAACATATTTGAAATAGGCATATTTGCTCCAAAGAAGATGTCATACAGCTAATTTGCACTCCTTGATTTTCTCTGGCAGATTTACCTTGAAAGAATTTGTGCGGAGGTCAAAACCCTGCAATGGCAGGGCTCAGATCCTACTTAAAAATTTCATCATTTCCCTGACTAGAAACGTCTCCAAGCAAAGAGCCACATGCAGATACAACACAATCTGCAGAGCTTCCAGTGAGTTATTTCTGTAGCAAACACTTCTCTTTGGAGGAGCTGGCTGGGATCTCCTTCAATCCACAGCTTTTCCAAATGCCTCATTTTCATCACTGTCCCACATGCACTGTAACAAACCTCATGGCCTTTTTTTGAAGGGGGAAATTGTAGTTAAAATTATAACCTAACCAATGTAATGAATGGGTTCCCCTGGCTGGTATACAGTGATTTCTGCCTGGCACTAGCAAAGTTCTTTACAGGCTTCAGGGCAAAATTAATTTTGTGAAGGGTGTAATGTAAGGTCTACATGAGGCTTAATTTCCACTCTTGCTTGTTATATAACATTAAGGAGAGGAGCATTTCACATGTGCAAAGCTCCTGATCTGGCCTTTTGACTTTCACTGGCTAATTTAGGATCAACATACTAAATTTTAAGGTCACTGCAAAATACAAAGAAAATCTAAGAATAGAATTTAGTTCCTCTCAGTTCCTAAACCCCAAGACCTTAGGTGTCCTTATACCTAAAAATACTCACTTCCTGTGCTGAAACTGTTCAACATCTTCTGTAGAAGCTTTTCAGATTTTTTAAGGCACTTCTACAGATTTTAGAAGGTTCTTTATATCTTGTTAGCATTTTTTCGAATTGATTTCTGATTACTTTCTGCCTAATTATATATTCCACAGCTGCAGTCTTGACAAGGCAAGCAGCAGGAATCTGCTCATCTTTGAGCTCCCTTTACTCTTAGAAGGTGCGTTTCATTCATACAGAGATGTGATTAACAACCTCCTGGCTTCTCCACACAAGCACAGCTTCTAACTGGTCATTACCAGAAATAACAGGTTCTTCTCTCTAACAACAATCTCATTTGCACTTCATTACGCTGTATAAGGTGACACTGAAGGTGACACTAGGAAAGGTAAAGTAGCTCTCTATTGATTCAGTTCCGTTGTTTCTAATGAAATAGATTGTGCTACAGGTTGTTTCCAAAGACTTATGTAGTGCCTCTCCTGAGAAGCGGGAAGCTGTCTGGTGTTTGCTTTCACTGTAACCAGAATGTTCTAAACTTTTTTTTTTTTTTTGCAGGGATTTACTTCAATTGCCTTCCTCTAATTCCAGGTGGGATATTTTTTCCAACCTATCTCCTATTTTCCTAAGTAAACATTACTCCATAGGAAATTGTCTTCATGCTAACTTTATGCTGCTGATGCTTTGGATAACTTTCTTCAGTAAAGATGTAGCTAGTAGAGATGTAAGCTTCAGAACAAGATTTTCTTTAGAGCAGTTTCTCTTTTACCTTCCTTAATTATAAGTAATCCCACATCTCTTGGTACGATCACTAAATCCTAAAGTCAGTGAGTCTTCCCATTGATGTCAGTGGTCTTTCTCCCTCTTGGCTAGTGATTCAGTCATTCAGTACTTAAAAGCTATGAAATAATTGAGTTTGTATCAGCACGATATCCCTATTATTTGCTTGTCACAGCATCAAAGACTCAGAGAGCCCAGGGTGATGCAGAAGCATACCATTGGGATGCTGGACTGCTTTGCAACAGGAGCAGTCCCTTGCCACTGCTGCCTTGTCAGCTCCAGCAGGACTTACTTTACTGATATACGTTTGCCCCATCAAAGCCACAGATTTTGCTATCAATCTTTGATGTTATTCACACACTGTATGGTGTGTGTTCAGTGGAAGGAGAAACTGAACTGCATCCAAAAGTGTATGAGCATCAAATGCAACAGAGGTGAAGGGTCTACTCTTTTCTGGTATTTCTCAAACACTACTTGTTATGTATTAGTCCCCATTACCAAAGATCAAAAAAATGGCAAGCCACTTCAAAAAGTATTTGCACTGAATATTGCTGTTGCAAGAATAATTTTTAAAATTTTCATTTCAGAAATGTTAGGACAGACAAAAGAGTCAATATTTTTAATGATGTGCATACGAATGAGAATTCAGGAACAAAGCAGACTTGCACTGGGAATATTCACGCTGGAAAGCCCAGTATAATGAGAGAAACAGGAAGTATCTTCCCATATGAGACAAAGAAGAATTCTTTCAGAGTTTATAATTCTTCTCTTTTTACTGAAGTGCCTGATCAAGTGCAGGACCAAGTATTCCTTTGTGCATCAGCTTTTACGTTTCTTTCTACTATTTTCAGAATAACCAGGAGTGAACAAGTTAAAAATCTGTTATCCTTTTACTGTTTATGAGCTGTGGTAGCTCAACAAAGGAATTAGGAACAAATGCAGTGACTCCTTTCACACAATGTTAGTAGAAGCTTTGTTCCAGCTAGTTCTGGCTTGACATTCACTTCAAGCACTTATCTCTGGCAGCATACCAGGAAGGAAACTATAAAAATACATTTGAGGATCTTGTCAAGTTAAAAGTGGTCAACAAAGAATAAGCCTCTGCTGATACTGCAGTGCATTCCATAAACTCACCCTGTTGGCCAGTTGTGTTTTCCCAGTACAAAATCAGACACTGTTCTTGAATTTTAGCTTTAAATTTATAAGTCTATTCTCCCTGTTGCTTTGCTATCACTCTACTTTTCTGTAAGGTTCAGAGTGATAACTCCTCCATGTATTTCAAGGGAAGAAAATTCATCTAGTTCTTTCTTAGTAAATACCTGTTGACCTCCAGTAGACCCAGGCACATGTATATAGAAGAAGCAGGGCTTCCCAGTGCAGAAAGTTAAAACAATAGAGACCCTCTTTCAGAATTAGCAAACAAAGATTTAACTCATAAAAAACATTAGCTCTAATGGCATTTGTAGAAAGGAAATGGAAATTATTAAACCACTTTGTTGAAACAATCTTTGTATAGCACAACCACAAGTACATGCTTGTATTTCTGTACTTCAACTTCTTGCTCACTTGCCTTTTTCTTTGTGTGCACAGCATAACTGTGCACTGCAACAGCAATGTGTGAAGGGATTAAATCTGTGGACTAGTAAGCACTCTGTGGTGTGTGGCTGGAAAGTTGTGAGTTAGCAGTCTTGGTGAATTTAAAACATTTAGGGAGATGGGACATGGGCTCTGCACTTCCCACACTCACTTCTTATCCTCTGGACAGAAGCAGCCTAGCTCTGACATTTGAGAGAGAGGTTCTAGACAGCTTTTAAAGAGTCTGACAAAATGAGAAATCATGTTTCAAGTACATAAGTGCTCCCTTTAGGAGTCTCTGTGCTCTCTCTACTCAGCACTAGTAAATATCCACTGACTTCAATGGGAATTTACATACCCATAGGTTGATTCAGTTGATAAATAGAGGCATACCCCATGCAACTCATGTAAGATGTACCAGCTTATCCCACCCAGCTTGCCCTGCTGCTCCAGGTGACCATGAGGCTCCCACTAGTCTCAGCTGCCCATCCTGCCTGGGTGGGTTGTTCACATAACCACAGCTAGGCAGATGAGCAGCTCTGGTTGCTCCAGAAACGTAGTCAAGCGACTTTATCGTGTCCTTACTCACATTCGGATTCTTACATTTGGAAGTTTGAAGAAAATTAGATTGATTCTATGTCTGGCTGGAAGAGATCTTACCCAACTCTGCCTCAGTTGTGGCCAGGGAAGTGCCAGAGCACTGTTAACTGATGGTGAGTTTTCATTTCAGTGCCTCCTGTGCAGAGCTAGATATTGAGGTTTCAGTGCAAACCAAGTGTAGGTGCCACAT
This sequence comes from Passer domesticus, assembly GCF_036417665.1. Lineage (NCBI taxonomy): Eukaryota > Metazoa > Chordata > Aves > Passeriformes > Passeridae > Passer > Passer domesticus. The sequence goes on along the minus strand of NC_087478.1, from coordinate 31,164,978 downwards.
TAATTTCTGGCATGACTACTGAGCTTTGTGGATAATGTTTTTTACTCATTTAATGTAGTAGAATGGATATGACATTATATTTTACAGTGGCTTGGAGACAAATTCCCACCCCAAGAAGCTTAACTGATAAAAGGAGTTTTAAATAGATTAATTTTCATTGCTTGTGGGAACCTTAAGATTTTTGCTTCATTTTCTACCAACAAACCCTTATCTTTGTCTAAAAGCTGACATATAATGTGCTACCAGTTCCTGGAGAGCAGAAGCTAACTGCAGCCTGCATTGCTGCAATCCATTGTACAGAACTATCTGTCTTTTAAACACAAACTAGGCAGTGGAATGTTGTGGAAAAAGAAGTAAAGCAAAAGCTGGGCCTTTAGTGGAAAACAATAATGAAAGTGACTGCAGAACTGCAGAAAGGAGTTTTCACAAGCTTATGCAGGCTGCAGTGAAACCATTCCTGTCCTGGGCTGACAGTCCTCTGCAGTGTCTGTAACGTGCATTACTTACAGCTCAACATGTACAGAGCCGTGGGAGGAAGGTGCTCTTTATTCTCCTGAACAGCTAAAGAGGGACTCAGCATGCAGCATGTTACTCTAAAGTCTGGGTAGAAGTTAGTTTTTTAAAGAACTCCATAAATAGACCTCCTCTTCAAAGCCATGAGCAAGGTACATTGTGGAGGTACAGCACCCACAGAGGTTCAATTCAGACACAGCAGAAAGCTTCAGTCAGCCAGCAGCAGCCAGTCACAAAACATTTCTCATGTTTGTAAAAATCACAGGAGTATTGTAACCAAAATGTGACTTTTCAAGTTTGTCATACTTACAATTTGACCCAAATTGTACCTCCTCCTCACAGCAACTTTCCTCTCTCCTTTCCCTCTTAAAGCAAAAGTAGACTGAGGGAAGCATTACAAAATATTTCCTAGTCAAGTACTTAAGCATTCAAATTACTTTAAAAGTTAACTTAACACCTATTTTAAACCCCTTGCTGTTGAAGAACGGAGGGTTTTTTCCCCCAAAATGCTAATTTAAGGTGAATTGAAATTTACATGCTTCAGTCGAAATAGAAAGCAAGTGTTAGGAGACCATCAAACCTCACAAACTTCTGACACCATTCTTCTGGGCTCAAAACTGCCTACAGTCACTTTCACCTTCACAAAAACCTTGAGAGAAATTTTCAAGCTGATGATAACTGTATTTTCAGAATATTTTATACAGAGAAATAGATCTTTCACTAAAGCACAAGGCAATCACAACCTAAGATGTAGGACTAAGACTATGAGTACATACCCTATTACCTTTTCTGCAAGTTACTATAACAGATTAAAATTTGGTAAGTAAATAAAAGGAATCTGTCAATTATCATAAGTCTTAGAAAGACTCTTTTATCTAGACAGAACTTTAAGAGAAAATGTTCTAATTTTTTTGTCTCTCCCTTGTCTCTTATACTCTGAGCAAAATTTCATGCATGATTTTTACCATCTTCTGACAACAAAATAAAGAAAATATGAAGTGCTTTCATCTACCTACACAAGAGAGTAATGGCTGTAGAAGTGGAGTACTGCATACCAAATGCTCACATGAAATAGCTCATAATTGTTCTCCCAGAATCATTAACATTTTGAATAATTAATAAATTCAAGAAAATTACAATCTGTTCAAAGACAATCAATGAAAAAAGCCTAAGATTGCCAAACAAGTTATTCATCATAAATTACTGCTCTGCTGATGCAGTTACATTACATAAAATGAAGCAGTCAACCCTTTAAGAACCAAATGTTTCACTAGCCTTTCTAATGGGTGACAAACAGGTGAAATGAAGCACAGAGAGAGAGCTAACAGGGGAGAAACCTTGCAGTGACAGGAGATTATCTTCAACATATATCACATTTCCTATACTGGGAGTGCTGCAGTTCTTTCTAAGCAGAATAATAAAAAAATAATAAGGTAACATCAGAGCAAGAGGGATGCTGAGACCTGAATGAGTGTCAGTATGAATTTTCATTAGGCACAGCTGGAAGGTCTGAGAATTGTGTTGTGTAACCAAGTCTATGAAAATTAAACAGTGTGAAAATTGCTGACACAACAACTGAGCTTCTTATACCAAAGGCAGCCCCACAGCTGGTGTACAACAGCTCACATCCCCACACAGACCAGTGAACACTAGTTGATTCAGAGGTCATCAAAGGCTTTTTTTTTTCAAGAACCTGCAGAGACTGAAAACCAGGCAAAGTTTAAAATTGCCATAAAAATTGCAGGTTTATAAACTGCTGCCAAATCCTTTCTTGTGTATGAATGATAGACTTGAATGAAATGTGGCGTTTTCTTCCACAATATACTACAAAAACTACCTGGTGAAATAAAGGTAATATCTGAGAAGCTTTCATTTTGCTTGTCTTTTGTTAATAAAACACAGACACTCATCAGATGTTGCCTTTTAAGTATCAAAGCAGAGGTTCACATTCTTAAGGGTATTTTTACAATGCTTTGTCCTACTGTCAGATATGAAATTTGTGCAATCTGTTAATGAGTAACTGAATATGCCCTGGGATAATTTCAGTGTGTTTCTATTTTTCAGATTTCTACATCATTTCTACAACTCAGATTCCAGTTTCCAGATGCACCTAGCTCTCCTCCCTGCACTGGCTTTATGCATCAGAAAAACAGGTATTTGCAGAGGGGATCAGGGTGTTAGGGCTGGCCAAAGAGCCTTGTCCTATCTTCACTGTCTTGTGAAGCTACATCTCTGTAAAGCTCATTTGGCTTCTATTGCTTAGAGAGGGCCAGATGGGGTAGAGGGGTGTAGAGGTGGCTGCTGCCCCCATTCCTTAACATCTCTTCAGTGGTAGCAAACCAATCTCCCAAAGGTGCTCCTCCTAATCTGGTTCACCTTCCATGTGAGGTTTATCCTTAGGCTTGACAGTCTTTCTCCCCTAGGAAATGTCCTGGCCCATGCTCAGATCACCATTCCTGCATTGTGCCTGTTTTGCTGAGACATCATCAATGCTCTATGCTGTTTGACTAGCTCACAAACCAGAGTTAGAAGAAGTCCTTAGGACTCTGGTTCTGCTTCCAAATCTTTAAATAAAGTAAATTGACATCTACTTTTCATTTCCAAAGCATAAAAAACTAATTTTTGTAGCGGACTTTACTCTTGACTAATAAAATTCCACCTAAAGTAATTTCACCAGAAAAGCATTAAATCAAGAAAACCCAAGAAAGATCCCTGGCTTTTTTCCTATCAAATATCAGTAGTTAATAATTTTATAAAATTTTGCATGGTTGTAAGATAAATGGTTGATTCTTCCAAGGCAAGAGAGCATGCAACAGTTATGCCCCCAGGTGAATGGAAACTTAAGTCACATCTTGGTGATCTTCATTCCTAACAGCCATGTCTGCGCTATGTGGACCAGAGGATTCACTGCCACATATCATAGCTGTCTCCATGCTTGTGCAACCAGACTTCTTTCAAAAGCAACCACTGGGCACAAAGGGGTGGTGCACATCAATGCAGGATGCCACCATACAGGCCTGGTGCTGTCCCAGTGTGCAGCTCAACAAGTTACTGGATCACCCTGTACAGCAAGAGGGGACAAAGCCAATGTAGCTGTCCTTCATCTGGAAGTAGCAGTCATATAAGAAAGCAGGGAGATATAAAAGTGTACTTTAGAAGTTACCAAGTCGGAGATTCAAAAAGCTCCAGCACCAGCTTGGGCACTGAAGAAAGTACCACAAACCCGGCGGCTCTTTAACGTGGGTACTGGTTAATAAATTAATTAACTTACTATTACCTGAAGTTAAGAATCACCTTACTAATTATCTGAATGAAGGTTGAGGGAGTTGGTGTTTTCAGCCTGGAGAAGAGAAGGCTGCAGGCAGACATTACAGTGGCCTTCCAGTACCTAAAGGGGCCCTGCAAGACAGCTGGAGAGGGACTTATTACAAGGGCCTGTAGTGATGGGACAAGGGGCAGAAGCTTCAAACTGCATAAGAGTAGGTTTAGATTAGATATAAGGGAGAAACTCTTGACTGTGAGGATGGTGAGACACTGTGAGACACTGGCACAGGTTGCCCAGAGAAGCTGTGATATCCTGGAACTGTTTGGATAGGGCTGGATGGGGCTTTGAACAACCTGGTCTAGTGGAAGGTGTCTCTGCCCATGGCAGCAGGGTGAAACTAGATGAAGGATGTCCCTTCCAACCCAAGCCAATATGTGATTCCATGATTCTGTGGCTGTCTCTATAAAGGATTCATCTTTGCCTCATAGCTTTCTTGTTAGTTGCTTCCCTCAGCATCTGTCATCAGCAGATAGTTGGTGTCTCCATGGCCCAGAGACAGTCCAGTGTGGTTGCTGGAGGCTCCAAGCCTAAATGCTTCCTGTCTGCACATCTCACTGAAAGGGGTACCATTCTTCACTTACCCCAATAATTTAGCACAGAGAGGATAAACACAAATAACCTTTATTTAAAATACAAATAACCTGAAGTAGACATATATTCAAGTGTTTCCTGACAAAAATATTTTTGCAGATTTGAATTTATAAGGAAGCCATTTACCAGTTTATGATAAAGGCGATATAGGCCTGTTGAAAAGAAGCAAATAACCAGGGTAAGAAACATTTTGTTCTGCTGTACATTTCTCTCTTCATACATTGCCAGGAGATGGTAATGAGCAGTGAGTCATGAGTAGAGTTTCACTGGAATGAAAAATGGCAGAAATAGAACAGAAAGTACATCCTATCAAGATCCCCCATCTCATAAACACCAGAACTTCATTAATTAGGATTATAATGTAAATTAATGTGACTATTGCAAATTAATGCTGGGAACCAATCCAACAGAGTTGTCCAACAGAGTTGTCCAACAGATGTCATTGAGAATGCCAAGGCACATATACTTTTTTCCATATTGCCACAGGGAGCCTCATCTCCATACATGGCTCCCCAGTACGTGCAGGCTCCTGGAGAGGCATTTAGCATCATGCCTCCAGCAGCTTTGAGGCCTTAAGGCATTGACAGAATGAGGTACAGCAATATTTAGGTTTATTCCAAATGTAGCAGACACATTTCTAATAGTGCTTGGATATAAGTATCTAGTTCCAGAAGAACTCCAGGCTAACTGGAAGTATCATCACCTGAAATGATTCTCATTATTTGTGTTGAGATAGCAACAAGAGATCAGTAATTCAGGATATAGTCAGAGACTATAGGAATAAACAGACAGTCTGTTCTCTTAGCTTTCCTTCCTACAAAAAAGAAACTGTACTAGGGTCATTGTATGAAGGTCACATTCTGTCTTCAAGGCCTGAGGAGACTAGGAAGCCCTGCTGGATTGCTGTTTGCTTGTCAAGCCCACAATGCTAGAGCAGATCATCCTGGTTTGGGAATAGGCATCCCTATTTTCAGAGCTCAGGTATTTTCTTAAAAGTGTCACACTGTTCCTTCAGAGCCAGTCACATCTGAAGTGTTCTCTGAGCCAGTGGGAAAACAGGTTCTTTCCCTTTTTCTCTTACTTTGTTCATGATGATCTTGCTATTGCCAGAGAAACTTGACCTTGGTTATCACCTAATTTAAAAGGAACAAACAAAATTTCCAACTTCCTTATGCTGCCATATGCATGTATTTTTTTTCAAATACATCAGGAAGGTTAAGTAGCCTGAGTTTTCTGCAAAACATCTCCCAAGCATGCTCATCATCCTGCAAGGCACCCTTCTACTGCAAGTGCCTACAAAAGCTTCCCACATTAATTTTGTCAGTGTCAGTTCCCTGACTACTTACACAGCATTTGATTTGGTCTTGTCAGGACTCAGTCCCACAATTCTATCTACTTCACCCACTCTTCCCAATTTTTGGCACCTCAATGCCCCCACCTAAACTCTTTATTGTTTTCATTCCTCCTCCTTTACATATGCTTCCACCAACCAGGACCTTGTCCCTTCTCATTCATGCAAGGCAGGCTGCAAGTCCTCAGGCCATAGTCCTGTCCTCATCCAGAGATCCAGACCACATCTGGCATCCTGGACAGGAAGCACAATTGCAGGCTTCAGAGTGATGTGTGTGTGAAGCAACCACAGCCACCATGGCAGCTCAGAGCTCTGTCTGTGCTGCTTTGCAGTGGGTGGAAGCACCTGGGTCACGTCTCCTGAAAGTCCATGTGCAGTGAGCTGGGAGAAGTTGTGACCACTGCTTCCCATGCAAACATTTCATACAACACTTGGGCAAGGTCTAGAGTGATAGCTGGAAGAGCCACCAGCATGTGGTCTGTGTTTTCTTGCCTGCAATAAACATCTGGATAGGATCTGAGAGAAACCTCTGCTTCTTAATTCTGTGTAGTGAATGCTTCCTCCTCTGAAGGGGCCTGCTGAGAAATCCTACTCTGCAGCTGACCTACTGGTCACTAGCATGAACAATCTTATGAGCTCCTAACAGATGGCTAGTGAGAAAACACAACAAATTTCATGAAGCTTTACAAACCTCCAGGGAATATTCTTCAGCCATCCTAAATAAGCATCTTTGGAACTTGGACTTTCAGCCAAGATACTGTTTGGAGACACAACTGAGAAAAACTAATAACTGAGATAGCAGAGAAAGTCCAGTTATCCTAATTTTGATCTTTTCATATACTTTACCTGCAGGACTTGCATCTTAGATTCATGATTTTTGGGAGAGTTCAATCCAAAACTTTGCAGAACTGTTTAGAAATTCACTAAAACCTGGGAATAGAGACAATCTAGTTAAATGGCACACTCCAAAAGTCAGCCATTTGTTGTGACATAGGAGATGTTTGAAAGAATCTGCATGTCTTCGTCAATGGCTTCACCATTTTGATCCTACAATTATCATTATTTTAGTGGCACTAGGGTGATAAAAATTGTGAGCATGGCATGATGTGCTGTGTAGTGTGATCCAGACACCCATTGGCTGGTTCATTGTTCTAATTCTCAGGCTCAGTGTTTCTAGCAGTTTAGTTGTAGTCATGGATCATGATAGCATGCACACACTACACAGCAATCAGAACTACAATAAATTTGAATTAAGCCTTTAACTACACAATTTCAAGTGTTTATTAACCAAAAAGCTTATCTAATTGTTTTTTAACGTGCTCTTATCCTTGTGGGAGCAAGTGCACTTTACTTGCATATGGAGTGAAAGATGATCACTGTCATCTAATATCAAACCAAGTGGATGGTCTCCATCACCATAACAGCCAAAGAGCCAGTTTGGCTTGGAGTGGGACTGGGATAGAGCAGTACATAGCATAGCTCCAAAGTACGTGCTTAAATGCATGAAGCAAAACAGGCAGCCCTGGGAATGCCAGCCATTCGTATGCGGAACAAGAACCCTCAGCCTTGCTCTTTCCTGCTGGATGTCTGCAGACAGCTCCAGTCTCTCAGCATAACTCTCCTGTTATTCTCACCTGTTGTGTTGAAAGAAGTGCAGAAAAACCAGTAAAGCTTGAGACTTTCTTGGGTTTCTAATACAGAAAGCTTTTCCCAGAAAAAATAACCGAAGATCAGTGAATCTAGGACCAAGTCCCTTGCCAAATTTCATATTCAATCTTTGAACTACAGACTTGCTTCAAATACTTTATGGTGGAAAAAATATTAGGCACCAAGATATCTCTCACCTATTCCTAGAATTTTTTCAATTGCATCGCAAATTTTTGAAATTAGTTTTGATATTAAAATTCAGTGTAAGGTACAGATCAGATAGAAAGTACGACGGTATCACTGAAGTTTCTTAAAGCAGCTGAAAATGACATAATATATAAGGTTTAGACTTACCTAATAAAGGCACCCAAAGAGCACAGTTTAAATAAATAGATAAATGAATGCTGTTTTCAGTACAAAATTCAGTCCCACTCCTCCCATAAAATTCAGTTTTCATTTTAATGTAACAAAATATTTTTAACATTATCATCACCTTTAATTCCTGTGTAACACAAGATCCACACTATTCTCAGAAGCTGTTTTTTACTTTATATTTTTGCTTCAGAAGAAATCATTAGTATATTTCACAGAGGCACACTCTCTGTGCTGTTATAATGCTGTTATCCAAAACACATTACAGAAGCAGGTTCATCAGCTGAACAATCTAGGTCTCATAATATCTTTGTCAGTATTGGAGAAAATTATCTGGTTTATTAATGGCTGCTGTTTACATAGAGTTTTTTCTGCAGAAACAAAATAATGCAGCTCTATTGCTATCTCTGTCTCAATATAAAGTATATTTTCATGGAGATATTAAAGAAAAAGGCAGTGTTCTTTATCATTTATTTTATCTCTATTATCAAGTTCCAGCTGAAGTAAGGACCTCAGTGTACTGTATTGCAACCACACAATAATATTTGCCTCCCATGTATTTTAACTATCTGTCATGTATTTTCCCTCTTGGAATATATATTGAAAAATAGAGAATAGGGATGCATTCAGTATCTCTACTCAAAAGGGAGATTTGGTTATTTATTTCAGAGGGATAAAAAAGAGTTTTCTTCAAAGATATTTGTAGTTTTCTTTGTTATCACTTTATTTAGGCATATTTCTGATATTTTCATATTTGTACTAAATCAGATAGGGACCAATTTTTATGGGAATAAAACACAAAAAATTTTGATTGAGAATTGCAGAAATATTTCCTGGGTGTGCAGTCATGTAACAATCAGGATTTGTTACAGAATTCTGGAGAAGGAATGCCCTGGGGCAAGGTAATAAGGAAATTTATTCTGAGGATTTGAAGCACTGAGGTTCTAGGTCAGATTAAGAAAAGCCAAGCCAACCTAATTTCCTTCTGTAGTGCAAAAAGTCTGTAAATTTAATATTTTTTGTGAAGTTTTGTCATTTTGTAGGACTAATGGCTAAAACTCTTTTCCAGGGAAAATGCCTAATCACATCCAAAAGAAAGTGAATCTTAAAGCCACACATTGGCACATTCAAGGAAAATTAAGTTTTAAATAAACCCCAGCAGGTTAAATACACGCTTATCCAAGAAAGGACTGTGACTTGCCCCAGCAAGATCAGCTACATGTGTGAGGAAATAAAGTTTCAACCTGAGAACTCTTATCAGTCAACATCTAGGAGAAGCCAATTTGCAAAATAAAACAATCCAAGATATTTCACTAAAGAGATTTGAGGAAATCATGATATGCTCATAAAATTTGGGGGGGAAAAGAAAGAGAAAGGCTTTATCTGTCACAAAATATATAGCTGTTATGCCTTGAAAATAATGTAGTTTCACTAATAAGATATTGAGGATATCATTATGCTCCCTTCCGGAACAGAAGTTGCTCTTCCTCAGCTCATTTGACTGTTTTTGTACTATAATTTAGGAATTCCAACACAAATATTTAACCATAAGGAAATGTTGCAAGAAAAATATGATTTGTGTACAAAAATGTTTCAATATAAAATAGAAGCAGTCCTCCTTTGACAAGGTTAAATGCAACTTTTAACACCTTAAGGATGCCAGCAGATAAAACACAAATAAAAAGCAGAGAGCCAAAAGACACATATGGAGTCAACAATGCTCTTGAAAATCTCGGCAGAGGGGGCTGGCGTTCTCACGCATGGGAGAGCCTTCAGCGAGCCCTGCAGGGAATGGGTCTACAGCTCAGGCTTCTAGAAACAGCAGCTGCTTTGCCCTGCTGTCTTGGTTTTGCCTCGAATAGAGTTAATTTTTTCCTAGTAGCTGGTACAGTGCTGTGTTTTGGATGTAGTACGAGAACAATGTTGATAGTACACTTTGTTGGTAAGTAGCGCTTACTTAAGTCAAGGACTTTTCAGTTTTCCATCCTATGCCAACAACATGAAGCTGTGAGGGAGCATGGCCAGGATGGAGGATCTGGACTGGCCAAAGGGCTATTCCATACCACAGAACATCAAGATCAGTGTATCAGCTGAGAGGAATTAGCTGGGAAGGGTGCTCACTCTAAAGGGATGGGCTGAGCATCAGTGGGTAGTGAGAAATTGGATTATGCATCATTTGTTTCTCTTGGCTTTTATTATTCTCTTTTCTTACCTGCTTTTTTATTGCTGTTGTTATTAGAATTATTGTTATTGTATTTTATTTTACTTCAATTATTAAACTGCTCTTATCTCAACTATTGGATTTTACCTTACTCTGATTCTCATTCCCATCCCACCAGGGATAAGGAAGGAGAGATATGGCTCCCTGTATTTGGGCCAGAACTCCCCAGGCAGTACTCTGACCTCTGCTCTTCACCTTTCAAGTTATTTGCATCTCAGCAGGACATGGTTTAGTATTCAGTTGGCTGACTTAGCTTGAAGTCTAAACACAGTTGCAAGAAATGGTTGACACCTTTTGATCTCAAAAGTCTTCTTTGTAATTACAGCTGAGTGTCTCCTTTCCTCTCCGGGGGGATGCAAGTGTATCTGTAACTTTGAATTCCAAAGGAACAAGATGGATAGGGGCTACAAGGAACTGAGAGTGGAACCAATCTTGTACACAATGCAATAGCTCTGATTTTTGTGAGAGGCACACTCGTGGTAATTTTCCCTGTCACACTGCCTCGCTGGAAACAACACCAGGGGAAAACAGAAAACTGTTCCTGAATCTGACCTGCTTATGCTCGTGCACACACAGCAACTCATTTGCACTGGTGGACGTAAACCACGTCCAGTCAGAGTGACTGGGATGCATATGGAAGAGCAAGCTCTCTCCCAGACCACGAGTACACCACAACAGTGCCTGGGTGCTGTGGTGTACCTCAGACCACAAGAGGCTGCCCAGGGGTGCAGCCCTGTCCCTGTGCAGAGCAGCAGGGGCTGCAGGCAGCCTGGGGAGCAGTGTGGACGTGCAGGGGCAGGGTAGGTGCCTACAGGGATCACCCCTGCACACCAGGACAGACTCAGTCATCCCATCCCATTCCAGACTGGACATCTCTTCCACTTGAATTCAGGTGTCTTGTGGTGTCATATACCATCTACAAAAACATGAAATGTTTTCTATTAACTATGTATGCAGGCACACAAATGCATGTACATGATACAGCTTTTTAGCTTTCCTAGAGAGATAATTCTTTCTCTGCACAGAATAAGTAGAAACCTTGGGGTAGCTTTGTTTTCCCTTATACTACATTAAATATTGCTATTCAGATTGAATTCTAGTGTGAATCACAAGATCATGTTGATGCTTCAGAATGTAAGTGCAGAATTCCCTTTTGGCTTTAATGGCATTTATGAAAGAAATCAAAATAACTTGTCACAATTTAAAATGTGGTAATATGTTACCTTCTAGCTTTAAAAACAAATAAATTATTTCTGCAAAAGGAAAAGAAAAAAAAACAGTCTGAAGAGATTTATATTTAAAAAAATCAAAAGATCCACCACCCTGGAGGAGATTCTCATATAAAGTTTCTCTTTATTATAAAGGCAACAGTTTTCTGCATAGATGTTGTTGTTGTTGTTGTTGTTGTTGTTGTTGTTATTGTTGTTGGTTTTGTTATGGAATAAATAATTAATCTCTATTTTACTGAGAGTATTCTGAGCTTACATGCACTTTTTATTATACAAGATATGTGACTACTCTAATAATGGCTAGAAGTTATATGCAGAAACACTGAGAACTTGTTTGGGAAGAGGCTGAAGAGGAAGAACACATGTGACTCATACAAAAATGTATTGAGTATTGTGCTTCTACAAAAGATAACTGTCTACAAGCCTGAGAAGCACAAGCTACTGTGATCTCATGTTCTCTTTCACAGAGTCCCCATGCTGGCTTTGCATCTGGGTGGTGTGGCAGAAAGCAAAGGTCACTCTGGTCTTTGAAAAGGACAAGAATGAAGACCCAGGGAACTACTGGCCAGTCAGCCTAACTTCAATCCCTGGAAAGGTTATGGATTGCCTCAATTTGGAGGCCATCTCTACCCACAGGGATAACAAGAAGGTGATCAGGAGCAGTGAGCACGGATTCACTCAAGGTAAATCATGTTTGACCAGCCTGGTGACCTTCTACAATGAAACAACTCCTGAATGGATGAGGGGAGAGCAGGGAGTGTTGTCTACCTTGACTTCTGCAAGGCTTTTGACAGCATCTCTCAAAATATTCTTATAGGCAAACTCAGGAAGTGTGGACTGGATGAGTGGACAATGAGGTGGACTGAGAACTGGCTGAACAGCAGGTGCCAGGCCTAGTGAGGCCACATCTGGAGTATTCTGTCCTGTTTTGGGCTCCTTATTACGACAGAGACATGGAGATCCTGGAGTGGGTCAAGTGGAGTGCTACAAAGATGATTAAGGGACAGGACCATCTCTTTTACGAGGACAGGCTAAGAGAACTGGGTTTGTTCAGCCTCAAGAATAGATGACTGAGAGGGGATCTTGTCAATGTCTATCAGTATCTGAGAGGAGGGTGTCAGAGGGTGAAATCAGGCTCCTCTTGGTGATGCCAAGCAATAGGACAAGAGGCAGTAGGCAGAAACTGATGTACATAGAGTTTCACATGAATATCAGGAAGAGCTTCTATACTGTGTGAGTGACCATACACTGGAACAGATTGGCCAAAGATGTTGTGGAGCCTTCCTCACTGGAGATACTCAAGAATTGTCTAAGTGCAGTCCTGTGCAATGTGCTCTAGGATGATCTTGCCTGAGCAGGGAGATGGGACCACATGACCCACATGTGGTCCCTTCCAACTTTGCCCATTCTGTGATTTTGTGACTTCATTGAAGTAGCCCTGGCCAAGAGCACTTCACTTTACATAGGGAGAAGCAATGGGCTTCAGTGTAGGTTATAAGGAGATTATCAAAACTAACACTGGATTTTTTTTTCTAGAAACTCTATTGTGCTAACACCTGCACTATTTCATTTCACCATGACTGTTACGCAAGCTATCAAAACTAAAACCACATGCATAGCACCTCCCCTTTACTACTATCTTTTGTATAATGACTATTGCCAAAAAAAAGGACAGAAAATACGGTTATGTGCTAATCCTGCCAATGTTGGTACAATATGGTTATGTGCTTATCTGTCAATGTTGGCACATCACTAATTTTGCATGGGTGAACAATTCTGGCAAGTTATCATATAAAAATTAATTTAGGCGTGTGAATTCTTGCAATAAAACTGTTATGATACAGCAAGTTTATTTTTCTGAGTCAGTGTTCAAGACATAATAAGTGCTTAACTCCAGATCCAAAATACAGCTATGGGTACCTGATGGAAATGCACTGCTTTTCAAGAGCTGCTAAGCACACAATTTTGTTGAAGCTAAAATCTGGCTGAAGCCAAATGGAAGAACTTTCTAAAAATCACCGTGTAGTTTCTTATGGCTGTGTTTTGCAGAATAACAGCATCAAGGGAGCTTAAATGGCTATGAATTTTCTACATCAAGATCTTCATAACTCTAAAATTACAGGCAATGTTGTTTAAATCATTAATATTTACTAAAACCCAGCAAATCACCCTTTATTCATGAAATCAATAGTTCCCAAGAACTGCAGTCTTTGCTGAAACCTTATTATGAAACAAATAAAGGCATGATGACATTATGATAATAGTCTAAAATTATAATAATCTCTATTACTGAATAAATATTTTTATAATTGCTGGATGCCTTTTCCACTTCAACATTCTGCTGCTCCATCTTAAAATCTCAGCCATTTTCCCCTATGTGGTAGCTGCTAACCCCCACAAACCACTTCTCTCCATGTCTTAAGCATCTAATTTCTTTCCCAGGAGAGGCAGAGACTTGTTTCTTGTTTCCATTCTTGGGAGGATTTCTGGTAATTTGCAAGTCTGTGCTCAGAGAAGAGACCCTGCCTTGGGAGAAGCCCTTCCAGGCAGAGGTATCGCATGGAAATACTGGGGCGTGGTCACTGCTCTGCCTGGGTGAGCCCCCTGAGCACTCACAGGGAGGGACAGCAAGCTCAACATGCTGCAGTGCCAAACATCAGCTTCAGTCCCTTGTTAAAAAAAATACCTGGATGTGGACTTTCTCTGGATGGCTTTAGGACATCAAATAAAACAATAACTGTATGTGTGAGCTACAGTCCTGTGACAAAAAAATCCCTCGTGAGGAGCATATGAGAACAACACAGGAAACTTAACAGTGTTGCCACTGTTTTCCTTAAACGTGTTTGTTTATACTCAGGGCATGGCTGGGTTTGACTGAAACTTCCCTGAGAAACTTCTCTCAAAGAACTTCACCCTTGAAAACCTGCTACATTAGTGTAGCTGCCAACAGGGTCGGAGAGACGCCTGCTTACCAGCATTTTTAAATGCTTCCTCTGCAGTTTATACAAGCCTTTCCAACCTGCTTTGAATTTCAGGCTTCATCAGATTTAATGTAACATCGCGGCTGCGTTTGTGGTGTCAACACTTTTCTTTGGTCTGTTCTTGAGCTGCAGACTCTCTCTCCCTGCTATCATGACATTCACCCTGACTTTCAGGCCCTCATCTCCCCCTAACTGCTGCTGAAACAGAGGTCTGTCCAGCAGGGTTATTTTGAGCATTGTCAAGGGAAGTATCTCACAGTGCTCCTCACCAACAGAAACCCTTTATTGTTAAATAAATAACTCCTAAATATAGACTATACTTTTGCAGATTTTTCTTAATCATGGGTCTTTTTTTGTAACTGTAAATTCCTGTAGTTCAGTTAAGTCCTTTTGTAAAATTCCAAATGGAGATATAACGAAATCCATTGAGGTAATACATTTTTGGTTGGTGATAGTAAAGCACAGGCACAAAGGACTAAGGACAAGAGCATACATGTGACCATGGTTCCTATTTTTTCAGTCAGGATGGATTTGTGAGGGCTGGAGCTTCTAAACCCAGGCTGTGCAGCCCCCGAAACTCCCCCATCACATTCACTGCCAGTCCCACACTGTGCTGGGCAGAAGATGGCATCAAGCCACAGCAGAATTACTTTACTCCTGTCTTCAGGGAGACCAGAGTCAGTTTTCCTGAGGCTAGTGACAGATTTTGGACTAGCCATGGGGCACCATGACTGCACCGCATCCTCAGAGTCTGAGGCATTGTGCCAGCCATGGGCAGCGAGCCCTTGGCACCTCCCTGCTTCAGGCAAGGCTTTAGGAAAGAACTCAAGTGGAGAGTAAAGGAGTGTGAAAACACAGGACTAAAGCAAGTGCCCTGCAGCACAGTGAGAACTGTTTTCAGTGTCTAAGCTGAAAAACAACTGGCAGCATCCAGCATTAGGTTATGGCATGCTAATTATTTATTCTCGTTGCTTGAATGTATTTGAGGTGCATGTATCACTGTCAAAAGAGGCTCCAGCTCCACAGAAATAATTAAAGATTTTTAAAAAATACTTAAAATTAAAAAACAAAACACTGTGAGTACAAATGTGAAATCACAAATAATTATTTTTACAGAAGGTCAGCATGTTTATTCTGTCAGTTATTTTGTGGAAGATCATGATTCTTGCTTTATTGCTTTAAATCTGTTAAAAAGCATCTTTTCTATTGGGTTTCTTAGGTTATTACACACAATAGTTGAATGACCATGACCCATAAAAGCCAGAGGTTAATTTGATTTTCAGATATGTCAGCTGGAGTAAGCAGAAGGTCATGCAGATTGCCTATTGTTGTGGCATTGTGTTTGCTTAGGACATTTCCCGTGGCTGCCTTGGCTGCGGAAGCAGAGATGTTCAGACAGTCCTGACTGAACTGACTTCCCCCAATGCAACCTTTTCAGTGCTCAGTGCTTGTGATTTTTTTCTTTTTGAGAGCATTTGAAGAAGCCTGGTTTTTTTGAACCCGGAAGATCCTTCACATTAGCCTGAGTGCTGCATTACAGCACAACTGAAATGGGTCCAGTTCTCAACCAGTGAAGCTCCATCCTCCACTCAGGATGGCCATTACTGGCACGTTGCTAATGCTCTTACATGTCTGTCCCTTGACTGGCAGCACTGTAGTGCTGAATTAAGCCCTGGGCTTTGTCACTAAATCAGTTCAAATTGGGAGAAATGAAGCAGATACAGCAGTTACATTTTTGGGCCTTTAGGAAGAAGCATGAAGAGAATTATTCCATTATTATTATTATTACTACTAGTACTACTGCTATTACTACTACTGCATTAATAAAAGAGACTACTCAAATGGTCTTTTGTTATAAAACAAAAGCAGAGGAGAAAGAGGGCCATGTGCTTATCTAGGCTTAAATGCTTTATGTCCCACAGTACTGACACAGGGTTTTGCAGAAAAAGAAGCAGATACAAGAGACCCTTGAAGGATGCTGTAGAAGAATGGATAAAATTTCTAGTATCTTTTTTCACAACTAAACCAGAAGAGCTTTTTTTTTTACTCTAACACAATTCAATAAATATTTATATACTCACTTTTACCTCTTCATCAAACTTTTGGAAGTGCCAACAAATTGTAAATCCTCGCTGCCATTGTTGTTGTTGTTGCTGCTGTTGTTGTCTATTGACAAGGTTCCATATATATTAGTTGTACCAGTCTGAATGCCAGTATATTAATATCAGACTGTCATGTATTTGGGAAAGCAGATAATCAGACTGATTGTACAGGGCCACAGACACAGACCAGTGCTGGAAAGAACACAAAAAAGGAATGAGAAAAACAGTTTTCATATTCCTGCTTACAGAAGATGTGCAGAAATCTAAGAGCTAAATGCAAAAGTAATATAATTTATTTCACTTTCTCTGCCATCATTCACTATAGCTGCAAGTGTGATTTATGAAAACATAACACATCTGGTAAACTCAGCCTGAAGTCTAAGACTCTGGAGTTTTGACAACTTGCTCCAATATCCTACTTCCTTCCTTGCAAAACTGAGAATGAGTACCACATAAGGCACCTTGGATCTCATATATCCAAGCTGATATTCAAATCTTCAAGTTCTGCCAGAATTGTTTATTTAATTAATAAAAAAAAATATTTTAAAAAGCACTGCCTAACTCTAAGCATGATGCTTAAGGCTTGACCATGCTGTCAACAAGACCCTGGCTGATATGCATTTGAAAGCCAGTGCCTGGCTGGCCTGAACTGCAGGAAAGCTTGTGCAGGAGAAGCCACAGCTCAAATGTAGGGAGAGAATCTTTATTCCTGTTCACCATCTGCTCCTAAGCCACTACCAGCAGACAAGAAGCCCCTCATCTGCCCATCCTGCTTAATCTTGAGACATCCTCATGGAAGGAGTGTCTGCAGTGAAGGCAGCTGGCAGGTCACTCAAAAATTCCCCTCCATGTGGTAGGCACAAATCACTTCCCTGCATGTTTAACCCATGTTTAACCCAGGCACCAGTCAAGACTATCTTGTATTCTGAAACATGCTCCCACTCGATCTGAAATGCTGAGGTAGTTGAAGCACACGTGCCTGTATTCAGTCAAGCTTTTAGTACTGTCCCCCACCCCTACAAACACCTACAAGTCCTTTTACCTGCTTATTTTCCTGTTGTCTCTGCACTGAAATCTATTTGATTACTTTCAGCTTTTTTTGCTGAGACTGACAGCAAAAGTGTTGCTGCTGGTGACATTTTGAAGCAGCTCACAACATCATCAGGGCAAGATGTTCTTTCACAAGAGCCAGAGCAAAGGAGCCCCAGAGAGGATATAATCATCTCGCTCCACCTCCCCTATGAAAAGCTGCCAACAGAAGCACATAAACAAACTAATCCCTATTCCATCCCATTATTAGCAGATTTAGCTACAGGCATTCAAAAGGAACAGATAATGGAAAGTAAGAAGAGACTGTAGAAGCAAAATCATAATGATGATGCTTACTGTGAAATTAGAAAATTATTTTCAGGATATTTGCAGGTAGATTCTTGTAGAAAAAGTCATTCTGTAGCCTTTGGCAAATGTGACGCTTGCAGGCTTATGGGCAGCTTATGGGCAGCTTATGTTGAAATATTTATATTTATATAGATTGCAAGAAGTGTTATGATTTTGTGATGTCTTCTGCTGTGATTGCTAGTCAATTAAGATCCCTCCTCAGAGCTTTTTTATGCCTAGGTATGTAAATGAAGGCTGCTTTCATGCAGCTCATAATGTTGCACTTATTAGTCCTCCACTGTGAGAAGTACCCACTTTTCTGGCATGAATACTTTTCCCACTCAGCTGGACAACATATTTTGAGAAAAGACAGGGCTGCAACAGGCCTTCTCTTCATATCACCTCCAAAATATTTCTAGGAAGGTGCAGAAAGCATGAGTCTGCAAAAGCAGGAGGGGGAGGCTCTGTAGGGAAATGGAAACCCAGGGCCCCAGCCCCTGCTTTGTTCAAGCCATCCTGATTCAGTACAACAGTTGTGCTAGGAAAATACCTTCTCAGTTAAGTCCTGCTGATGAGAGAATTTCTGGTTTTTGAATCCCTAAAAGCATAGGGATTTAGCCACTCAGCATGACCAAGAACAAAGGTAATTCTCCACATGTGTAGAGACAGGAGTGGGGCAGACATCTTCCAGCTCCTGTTCCTGCCTGCCATCCCAGGTCTCCTGATGTGTCCATGTTGCATATTAGCAGGAAACCCATGTGTACAACTAGTTTCACACTAGCCTAAAAGAAACTTTGTATATTTGCTTGCCCTTTCCATGTCCCCAAGCCACACAGTGCTTCAGCACATCTCTGATGCACACAATACTTAGAGGACAACATGCAGATGAAGAGCCAGGCCATGAAAGCTAAATCCAGTTATAGTCCCCGTAGCCTGACAAAGCAAAAATGTTTTTGGGTTTTGGGAACTTTGGGGTTAGGATGGCAGTAGAAAATTAACATTTTACCCTACATTTCATATGTGAAGGCTTGGCACTGATAATATTTTGTGTATTTTGACTGTTTGGATAGCAGCCTTCATTTGGACTACCCAGCTCATGCTCTGCGGGGGACTGGATTGGACCACAGCCTTGTGACCATCACACTAATCACGTTCTGATGGAGATACTCTCTCTGAGCTTCAGTTGCAGAAGTCTCTCAAAAGGAAATCCATGTATGAAATTAATATTGACCAGAGGATGGTGCAGTAGATACCAGGTATAGCAGAGGAAATATACCACTTCAAGTATTGCTAACATTTATTTATTTTTAAGCTTAATTGGTACTTCTGCATGCAAACTAGCAAGAACACCAACAGCTTCCATCTCATCAGCTCTGATAAGCCTAGAAATGCTGGGGGTTGCTGCAGGCAGACAGAGATCGGGTATTGCGGGAAGTAGGATTGATGTCTTAATAAGAGGCATTTTGTCCTCCACATCACTATGATGCTTCAGGCACTGTGCTTCTGAAGGGCCTTTCTCTAGAGATAAAGAGCTTCCTCATGCTAATTAAAGGTTGCACAGTCCTTTTGAAAAGGTAAGAATAACTTCATTGATCACCACATGACGAGGTGATCTTCCTGAGTAGAATCATACGCAAAAATAAGGCTTTCAGTGGTTTTTGTATGGGGAATTAACATAAAAGTGCAAGCAATTCTTCTGTCAAAGCTTTTTTTCCCCCTACATATACAGCTTCATCCCATAATGTCAGGCTCTCTGAATTTGTTCCACAGCTCAGTTCACACCTGTGGACATTGACTACATCTGTGATAACATGACCCAGAAGATCAAACCTGCAGAAACGGAGCATTCAACTCACATCAGACCTGCTTCTTCTCTCACCGAAAGCTTTGGGAGATTTTATTGCCTTTATTCAGAGCATGAAAAGCACAGAAAAAACCTTCAAGTAAGCAAACAACACAAGGTATAAACAAGGTACAAGCTAGTGAGAGTTACACTGTTGAAATAAATTCCAAATTCCTGTGCGGCAGAGCCCCAAGCATTGCCATATTATGCAAAAGAAACAAAAAAGAGCTTGCACCAGAAATAGTTATTAGAAAAATTTTAAACACATACAGTCAATGCACTTTCATTGGATACACTTCCAACTACTCCATGTCATACTTTCTTCTCAAGTACTCACAAGCTAGAACCAGAATCTTTGCAGCCAAGTGGATATTTCATTTTGCAACCTTTTTCTTTATTTAAAGTGAATTTTCTTATAGTTCTCTAAAAAAGTAGCTACAAAGGTAAAAATAAGACACAAGGAAATGGAATGAAGCTGCATCAAGGTAAGGTCAAACTGGACATTAGGAAAAGTTCTCACTGTGTTTGGTCACTGCCACAGTCTCTCCAGGGAACTGGCCATGGCATCAAGCCAGAGGTCAAGGAACATCTGAATAATGTTCTTATCCACTTGTTTTAGATTTAGGTAGTACTGCAAGGAGCAGGGAGTTGGTTGGACTCCATGATCCTTATGGGTCCTTCCCAATTTGAGATATTCTATGGGTCTATATAAAAATAATACCTACAGAGACATTGTGATAGCCCAAAGAATTTTTTTCTGACTATAAATATTTGTCTCCTTTCCTCCTGGTTGTGTGGAATAAGTTGATAGCTGGAGGGCAGGACTCCAACTCAGAGGGATCTCAGCAGCCTGGAGAAATGGGCTAACAGGAACCTGCTGGAGTTCACCAAGAGCATGTGCAAAGTCTGCAGCTGGGATGGGGAAAACCCATGCAGAGGAGTGATGGTCAAGAAGGTATCTGCAGGAAAAAGCCTGAGGATCCTGGCAAGCAATAAAGTGAGTATCAGTCACCAATGTGCCTTTGCACATATTGGGGTGTATTAAGTGATCACACCCCTCGAATGGCACTTGTGAGAGAATTGTGTCCAGTTTGGGGCTCCCCAGCTGACCTACTGGAGTGAGTCCAGCAGTGGGCCACCAAGGTTCTACAAGAAGATGCTGAGATAAATAGATTTGTTCAGCTTTTAGAAAGCAAGGCTAAGGTGAAGAAACTTTAGTTCTGCCTTCAATTACTTAATAAGACAGTACAGAGAGGAAAGAATCTCAGAGGTGTTCTCAAAGGTGAAGGATGATAAGAGGCAACAAACACAAACTGCAACAACAGAAATCCCAAACAGATGGCAGGGAAAAAAAAATTAATGAATGGGTAGTTGAATATTGGAAGTGGTGCCCATAGAGGCTGTGGTATCTCCATCCTTGCAAATCTATCCTTGGAAATATTGAAAACTTGACTGGACAAGTTTCTGGAGAATGTAACATAACATTAAAGTTGGCTGTGCTTTGAAAAGCAGCTGGAGGACATGATCTTCAGAAGTCATCTCCAATCTGTTTTCAGTATGATTAAATTATTGAATTTGCTGAATATGATGCATGGCAAGGTGGCATAATTCAGATGCTTCAAAGAGCTCATATGAATGCATTTCTGGCCCACACACAGCTTCACTCCCCAGCATGGTTACCCATTCAGAGAGAAAAGTAGATTTACTCCAATGTCACATATAAGTTAACATTAAAAAGACCCTCCAACTTGACATCTTTCTTTTGCATTAGTCATGGGATTGCAGAAGGACAGACAGCCAATTTTCAAACATTTGCATAGAGAATTCAGGCTCAAAATTTTATTGGAACTCAATATCCAAACCTTTAAAGGTCTACCTGCCACCAAGAAAAATGTCTGGCTTGGACCAGGTGGATCACAGGCTGGGAGATATAGGGAACTTGCTGAGCCCTGCAATGACTGATTATTACTTCCTTTGAGAAGTGAAGCTTCACTTCTGACTCAAAAGTGAACACGATCCTCTTTCCCAGAGAACTGAAATCAAGGCATCTCTGTACTTTTAAGCATGAAGAGGCCATATCCCTCCTGTTGTACTGCTGTATCCTTACAACATTCTTGTAACAGAGGTAAGCATCCATACATTTCAAACTGCACAGATCCGTTTTGAATGGTGAGCTGCTAAGCGGTCTCCCTATATGTCTCATCTGGGCTTTTCCTTGTCATCTAGCAGAGATAATAACTTAAACTCTAACGTATTACTTCACATTTCTCCCTCGTGTTGTGTGGAATAGTAACTGCAGTATGGGGTTGGAGAACAAACACTGCATTCTCTCTGAGTTTTAGTCAATGATATTTTTCAACGTCTTTGCGTCCAATAGACTGCAAAGTTTAAGTTCCAGTACTTCACTACTCTCAAGGTTTGACGTACCTACCTCCTTCATTTCACAGGTCATTGCCTTTCTTACAGCTTACTTACAGCTCTCAGGAGGGCTGCAGAACCACAGGGCTCAGACAAAGCCTTGCTTCAGAGGACAGACTTCCCATATGCTCCTGCTCCATTCCTACATTTTCTTAAAGCTCGGCACACCCAAATCTGCAACCCCTCCACACATTTGGGTGACCATCACATTGAAGAGACCTCCAATTTTTGTTTAATTTGAAAGACTATGACATAGTGAAAATAACAAAACAAGAAAAGAAGGGTTTAAAACATCTATGACCGAAAATTTGAATATTTTTGGCCCCGTCCTTTCACTTTTGCTCCATCACAGCATCCTAAACGCCTGGCGGTGCGTGGAGCCGGGGTGCCGTCAGCGCTGAGCGGCGGACGGGCATGTCCCCCCCGCCTGCCCGGGCAGCCGGGGGAGCCACGGCAGGCGGGCAGCAGGGCTCGCTTTCGGCGACCGTCCCGGGGTCTTTTTTCTAACAAATGGCTTCCTGGGGAAAATATCCTTGGCATGTTTGAGCAGAAGGCAAGTAAACCCTCCAAGCGGGAGTCCTGTCCCGCAGGATCAGCGGGCTCTGCCGGGGCTGGCTCGGGGCTGGCTCAGCCCGGGGGCAGCAGGGACAGCGCACTGCGGGCGGCGGTCTCCAGTCCCCGGTGGTGGAACGCCGAGCGACTCCGAGAGCACTGCCCCCGGGCAGCTCAGCCCGGAGGCGGCCGCGGGCAGGACGGCGGCTGCGGCCGCATCGCTGCGGGCAGCCGGGGGCGGCCCCGCCGGTCCCAGGCTCCGCCCGCCGCGCACCTGCCGCGGGCCGGCCCCGGCGCGGGTGGGCGGGCGGGGGCGGCGGCCGCCCGTGCCCGGCGTGTGCCAGGAGCCCGCCGGTGCCGCAGGAGGAGCAGGAAGCGCCCGGGCGAATCCAGCCGCGCTATCACATGACTCAGCAGCCGCTGCCGCCGGGCTGAGTTCACCCAGCGCCGCGCCGGGAGGGGGAAACCTGCAATGAGGCCTCGGCCCCGCGGCTGCCCCTGAGCCCGCCGCCCTCTCGCCGGCTCCGCGCGGCCCGGCGCCCCCACTGCGGGAGCGCGGCGGGGGCTGCCGGAGCCGCCTCCGCAGCGCTGCCCGCCGGCGCGCCCCGCTCCCCGCCCTGCGCGGCGGCCCCGGCGCTGCCGCCGCCGCCGCCGGCGGGGGTACTATGCTCACGCGGGTGAAGTCCGCCGTGGCCAATTTCATGGGCGGCATCATGGCTGGCAGCGCGGGCGCCGACCACGGCAGCGGCGCGGATTTGCCCCTCCGCTTCCCCTACGGGAGACCCGAGTTCCTGGGACTGTCCCCGGACGAGGTGGAGTGCTCCGCCGACCACATCGCCCGCCCCATCCTCATCCTCAGCAAGGACACCCGGCGCCTGCCCTGGACCACGGGCTACGCGGAGTGAGTACGCGGCGGCGGGCAGGTGGAGCGCGGCCGAGCGCGCTGCCCGCGCTCCGGGCGCTCCGGCGCCGAGGGCGGCGATGCCGAGGAGCCCCCGGCCGGTGCCGGCGCTGCCGGAGGCGGGGGCAGCGCAGCCCCGGGCCTGCGCGGCGGGGGGACGATGCCGGGGGAGGGGAGCGGCATCCCCGGCGCCGTGTGTCCGGCCCTGGCCGTAGCTCTGTACCTGCGTGGCTCCTTTGTGGGAGCCCGGGGATGCAGACGGTCGGCTGCCCTTGATAGTCCCCGCGGGAGTGCCGGTACCCGGGTCGGCGAAGGATGGCCAGGGGCAGACCGGACTGCCCTACCCGTAGTGACGGCTCCGGGGGCGCAGGGGCCAAGGATGGGATACCCTCCGGGTACTGAACAGCCTTCTCGGTCCTTGACCCTGGAATAAAAAGGGGTTTTGGTAGGAAACCCGGTTTAGTTTGTGCGTGTGTAAATATTTCCCGCTGCTCATGAATGGTGAGATATGTGGGGTTTGGGGGACCTTCCTGTGGACCTGACAGCCCTCGTGCTCGCTGGTGGGCTCTGGTCGCATATCTCCCGAAATGCTTTTCAGTTTGGGGAGACGCTTGAAGACCACAGGCTCCAAACTGAAAGAAAAAAAAAATTTCCATTGGCTAGCCCCTGGGCTCTCCAAATGGTTTGTTGCCCTGACTCACTCATATAATTGTATTTACTTTAGAGGGTGTCTGATCGGGACCTGGTTGTAGCCTTGCCAGTCAGGCGAAAGGCAGTGTTCCTTTGGATGCATCCAGCTGGCAGTGGGAGTAGCTGCAGAAGCAAGGCATGTCCTTGCACTTGATGCCTTTATCGGTAGGCACATTGTTTTCCTTAAGGATTCTGGGTGCAGGATTCAGTATTTGGTTTCTTCCTGTTATTGCTTCTAAGTCTTGAGCATGTCTGGCCATCCATGTTGCTACCAACTCAGGGATTATTAAAGTTACTAAGTTAGCCCTTTCAGACCACAAGTTGTTCTCCATAGTCTCTTCAGACATATATGAATTCCCCAAAAAGCTGTTGCAAAAACTACAGTGAAGGCTTCACATTGTTAATGAGCAATCACTAGCTTTATTTAAAAGGTTGTTACATCATTGGGGATGCTGAAATGGGAGATTTAAAGAGAGATTTTAATGAGAGACTTAAAGAATTTTAAATTGGATTGTTCTCCTCGGATTAATAAAGAATTGAATAGGTTACTGAGCAAATTCCCCATGAACTGTAAGTTTAAATATTTAAAAGTAAGCTCTAATTGTTCTGCCACTATAATAGTTCCTTAAAAAGCCCTTCTTTACCAAAATAACTACATGCTGCTATTTTCAATTTCGGTGAAATTCTGTGTGAAATTTACTTTCAGCAAGTAAATGTAATTGCAAGTGACAAAGTGACAAATGTGACAAGTTGGTGACAAAGGGAGGTTCTCTGGCTCCCAGGTGTGTGCATCCCATGAGCTTCACCTGAGACTGCTGGGCCAGAAAAATGTGGCTGCTGGAAAGTGAAGGTTTCATTGACCCTGTTGATGAAACCTGATGTGAGAGTGTTTGGAGATAAAGTAAATGGCTCTGATGGTCATGAAAGCAGAACATAGCAGGATTGTTTTCATGTACTTGTTGCTCTTCCCTCTTGAGCTTTGAGCAGCTTAGTTAATTGGGAGGTGTAAAAAAGTCACTAGCTTTTTCAGTTCCTGTTGTTATCTATGTGAAAAGAAGTTGCCCTTTTGCTTTGTCTCTAGTAGATTTTTTGTTGTTGTTTTCTTTGTTTATTTCTGTTTTGTTGATTTCGGGTTTTTGTCTCATCCCCTTCCCTTGCAGGCTCTAGTGCTGGTGGAGCAGATCTAAGGGAAAGGTGGTACTTGTTAGAGAGAACTAGGGAATGTGTTACTACCCTCTTCCCAGAATTATGTATATGATGTTCCAAAATTGGGGTTCATTGTAACCCAAAGATCTCAAAATGCTCGCTGTGGAGAAGCTGAGAGGAAAGCAGTGCTACCAAAATTGTCTTGTTTTCCAAAGGCAAAGCATTGAAGAATAAAGAAAAAGAAGAAAATATGGACAAACTCAGATTTTGCCAGATATGAACTTTTTTTTTTTGTGTTACTCATACTGAGCTATTATCAGGCTTTCTGAAAATAATTGTAAGACTTGCTGGGAGGTATGTGTTGAAACTATGTTTTTCTTTTGAAACAGGTTTGACTTACATAAAGAAAAGAAATGGAAAAAGCACCAGGAAGATGAAATTACTATTATACGTATTCTGAAGTTTGTTGGCTTGGGGAAAGCAGGGAATAAAGCACTTTCATGCTATTATTTAGCATTTTGTTGGTGTCTATATTAAGGAAACTATCAGAACAATGTTTTCCTTTTGTTACAATACAAATGAGCACTTACAAGAATGTTAGGAGGAAGTTTGGTGTCCTCACAAGCAGCTTGTGATGTAACACAAAGGTCAGCTATTTAACTCACATTTTGCTAGTTTGCTTTGGTGTGAAGATATGAGACAAGACATGCTATACCTGCAGTGTGCCAAAGTGCAGCTTCCCTGAGCCTTTTCTGTGTTTTCATGTTTTAGCAAATCAGCGAAAGTGTTTTGTGGGTTGGGATGCCTATGGACACAGGGATTTTTACTTCCTCATGCTAATGATAGGTTTGTTGTAGACTTAGAAGGTGGAGATTTGGCGCAGAACGTGTAAGGAGAGTGTGTGCCACCTGTACTGTGTCTGCCCTGATGTTGTGAGCCAGTCCACAGCAGGGTTTGAGTCAGTGGATTTATGTTCCACACCCAGCAGCAGCATCTGTCTCGCTATCTTTAGGAAAAAATTCTGGCTCTGAGAGTAGGTCACCTGGAGGCTGAGTTTCAGGAAAGCATTTGTAGCATTCATGTTCTTTAGTTGTAAAACATGTCAGTTTACAGATGATACTGGAGTTCCTTGATGTCATCATGTTGGAGTTTCATCCAAGCTGGAGAAGGCATTTTGGGGTTAGACCTGGTTTCCATGCCAGACTGAAGCAGTTTGTATCTATAAAATATGCAATTTTTTTAGGTGATTCCTCTTGTTTCTTTGATTCTTGAAGGTTAGTATTTCTTACTAAAAAACATATTGACAAAGTAGCTCACCCTGTTGACTATTTCTTTTCCCTAGAATCTGTGTGGTATGGGCCTGTTCATCAGACTTATTTCCCTGGAACAAGCATTTCTCCTCCACTCCACTTTCTTCCTCCTCTTGTACTGAACATTTTTTGTAATGGGTATTGTTCATTAATGTAATCTATTTTAACTTATTTTTAAAATTACCTACTTAGCTCTGTGATATAATGTAGTGAAATGCAAATTAGCCTTTATTTTTTATTATTAACTTTCCCTCTTTTAATGGAGTGATCATTACGAAAAACATGTAGGCAGGCAAATGGAATCTTCAGAAATGTACCCAGTCCTGTGATAAAATATCATTGCTTCTTGACATTTTAGTGGGAATTCCATAGGGACTCAGCTCCCTTAGTCAGTGAGTAGCCTAAAGTTTGTCTTCTGAAATGACTGTCCTGCTGTCTCTTCCTTGCCCTGAGCAAGGAAGCAAGGAGCCCTGAGACCTTGAATTTCATTTCACCTCTTAGAGGATGGCAAAAAGGCCATGTTTCAAAGAGATATTCTTATGCCACAGACACTTGTCTAATGTTCGTCAAGCTCCATAGAAGCAAAACTAAAATTGTATCCCACATCCAGTACACTTTTTAATTGTCTTTAAAGGTATTGTTTTATTTAGAAATAAACTTTTTATTTTTAAGTAACAATGCCATTAACTTAGTTTTCTGCATGTGGTTAGCTGGTGTGCATCAGGAATGACCCTCGGAGAGGGTAGTCTGTTAACAAACATTCTTTGAAGTCTGCCTTTAATCCAGAGGAGTAAGGAGATTTGCTGCTCTCTGAAAAGTTAAGTGATTTATTTGAATAAGAGAGAGTGGGAGGGATCCTGCCTCACACTTTATTTACTGGTCCCTCCCTCTCTTCTGCGAGCAGCTGCACTCCGGAGGCCACTGGCATCTCCTCTAGAGCTTTCCCTGTCTGAGCCACGAGCTGTTTCTTGGATTGAGCTTCTGCTTGGATTGCCCTGTTACTGGCAGGGAAGTTTCTTCTTTGGTGCCTTCCTGTGCTGTTTTCTGCGTGTTATGCTGCTTCCCTGCAGCACTGCTGATAAGCAGCCCCAGTGTTCAACTCTGAAAGTAACTGGCAAAGTAAAAGCAGGAGTGGACAGTATGGAACATGAAATGACCCAGATGATATTCACTGCATCTAAACTCTATCCAGAGCATTATTTCTCACCTTTTCCTCTCTTGCTTTAGCTTCCTTCCTCTGTGAAGCTAGAGGGTGAACAGGATGGAGCAGAGCCTGCCTCTCCTAGTTGAATTCCCTTGACTACATATGGCACAATAAAATAAATGCTAAATTTGCGAATGACAAAGAACTAGCCTGCTGCTCATGCTGGTGGAGTTGCAGAGAAACTGCAACTGAGTAGCATTTTGTGGTAGAAAAACAAGCTTAGTCATTTTCCATCCATTTTGAATGTATATTTCTACAGTTCAGATTCCAGTACTGTAATTGCTTTTCTATACTGTATGAATCCGGGGGATGGGACCATAGCTGGCTGCTTCTGTGTCACATGTGTTCCTCTCTCTGCTCTTGCCTTTCTGCCATCTCTTTGGAGAACTTCAAAAGGTACTATCAGATACAGTTAAGGGACAGGGGGAAAGATCTGACTGTATGTTGTCTGTGTCCTCATGCAAGAGACAATTTTGCCTGCCTTTTCAATTCACTTTTTGAAAAATTCTAAATGACACTTCAGATACCTTTGCAGTTCTGAGTTATAATAGATTCCCAGGAACTTGACTTTACTGGTATGTGTGTTTCTTGGCTTAAAAAGTCAGTTTATTATCCCTGCAGTGCCTTTTGTTTGATGAGACAAAGTCCAGGCTGTTTTTCCGTAATGTTGCATTTCAGTGATACTGTGGTACCTCTGCTCTGCGGGCCTGCGCTAGAAATTACATTTCCTCAGGGTGTTGGTGGTTACTGACCCATAATGAATGCAGAGTTGTAGGTGAGGTATGATGACTGTGTCCTTCCAGCATTATTACAGTGGCAGGTTGTTAGAGTTCAAAATGAAGAGGGAGAGCAGTTTATGGATTTTCTTTTTTCTTCTCAAAGTACTGGATTTTTTGTAAGGCTGAAAATATTGCATCATGTTTTCTCATGCTATGTTACTTAGTTTGTAGCAAATGAATGTGTGTGAGAATTCACTGGAGGTTTTTGTTAAAATGCTTTCCATCATTTCTCAGTGATCATAAACACTTTGGTGAGTTAAGATAACACAGAAGTATTCTTCCACCTTTCATGTTCTGTCTAGACCACACTATTTATTCAAATGCTAAGCATTTTCATAACATTATTTTAATAATGTTATGAAACAGGTGAAAGCTTAGCACGTCTGTGAGCTGAGACAAGGAAAAACACAGAAAATGCTTGTCCTGAGCTGAATATTTTGATGTTGGAGGATAGCATAGGGCTTGGAACTACTGATTACTTATTCTAATCCCCATTGCTTCTTATTAATGGAAGATAACAGCACCACAGTCCTGCTCCTGTGAATTGGAAGTGATAGACTTTCTAACCCTCACCTAGGAGCATGACTCATACCCCGTATGTAAACACATTTCTTCTGTGTGTTCTGTTTGGTACAAATTTCAGGAGGATAAGACTCATGGGGAAAGGAATACTTTTTTTATCTTGTTCTATTTGGTTGTCAGGTTATGTACACAGAAATAATGAATTACTTTTCTTTTTAAACATTTTTTAAAAATTCTTTGCGATTCTCTTTGTTTAGATGAAAATACTTTCTTTTATTCTTTTTGTAGTTCAGAATATGAGATTGAATAGGATCTGATGAATGAACTAAAAACTCAAGTTCCATACATGTAGCTAGAGACAACTGAACAGTTTTTCTCTGTATGAATTATTCTATGCATATTGTAATGTTAACTTTAATGTGTATTGCCTGGCTCTTATTTAAGCCTTTGTTCATATAAAACTGCCTACAGAAACCTCATGATAATTTTAGGAGCTTCAGAAGTCCCTTTCCTTGTGTAAGACCTTATGCTATAGCATCTAATATTTATGTACTGCCTCTAATCTGCCAAGTGCATTGCAAGTAATGATTTCAGAATAACCTTGGAGAAGAATGTACCTGTGTAAATGTACTAGTTCTTCCAAGTGAAAAAAATGCTGCCATTAGGATAAGTTTTGGCAAGAGATTTGATGTGAATGTGAAGAATGAATCTCAAGTTTTTGGTTCTATGTTTTGATGACACAGTTATTTTTCCTGCTGTTGTGTATTTTTCCTATGTGGCCTCTGATTTCTTAGGACTTACAGGGGTAAAAGGAGGAAAATACAAAGAGCATTAAAAAGGTAAATTGTGCTCAGGTATTTTTAATACTATCTAAGTTGCACAAATGTGATTCCTAATGGGGCAAGTATGAAATTCATCCCTCGAAGCTCTCTCATGTTGCTGGTCCCTCAGAGGGTCTAGACTAGTGTTATCTTGTTTCTGAAAGGTTGCTTGAGTATGGCCCTGGCTTCTGACCCCAGAGCATGACTGTGTCCTCACAGGTAGCCCTCCTTTGGACGCTTCTGCCTTGGCACAGGTGGCAGTCAGCTGCTGGTACCTGCAAACGCTCCAGCTTTGTCCATTTGTCTGTGTTGCAGCTGCATCACTCAGGATAGGTGTAAGTGGGAGTGGCTCGGCACAGTTATCCTCACGGCATAGAGTAACCTGACAGGGCTGTGCCCCTGGGGGTGAACTGCTGTGAGCCTGTAGATGTGATCAAATGAAACATGCTCAGTTTGACCTTGAAAGGAGGCAGTGCTGCAAAGCACAGGTCATTCTCTGATGGGATCTGTGTGCTACTTGAGAAAGAAATATGGTTTGTGGATTTAAGGATGGGTTAAGTCAGCTTTGTGAGCTGAAT
The DNA here is from genome assembly GCF_036417665.1 of Passer domesticus. Lineage (NCBI taxonomy): Eukaryota > Metazoa > Chordata > Aves > Passeriformes > Passeridae > Passer > Passer domesticus. The sequence goes on along the minus strand of NC_087478.1, from coordinate 31,134,505 downwards.
CCCAAATAAGACTTGGAGTGGGGGAGTGCTGTTAATGAGTGCAGAGAGATAATTTAGGCAGAGCAGACATAGCTGCTTTGCTGTGGCATGAGGCTGGAGTAGGTGCTACATCTGTGATGGAGCAGCATTTGCAAGGAAGATAGAGGCTCCTGAACTACATCTAACCTGGATTTTTAACCACTTCCCCTTGGATTTCTGTTCTGATCGAACTGTAAAAGGCAAGAGGTCCTATTGGACAGCAGCACCTTCGTATTAGCTGTGTCTTTTGCTGTCTCTAATGATTTTTTTTCTTCCTTCCTGTTAAACACAAAGAGAAAGGTGACTTCTAAGAATTGGTTCCCATTTGGCCAGTCACATTTACTTCAGGGTATGTTTGGGGTGTCCAGGTATAATACACATGTTGTCCAGAGTGGTTTCCTGATCAGAGGTCAGGTGGACTAGGTCACAGTTTCAAGTGCTCCGGCGCTAAACAGGGAATGGAGCTGGTGAGAGAGTTCCCAGCTTGTGTCAAGCTGCTCTGCCCCTCAAACCCAACTGACACAGGGTGGAAGCTTTATTGAATGGTAGTTAGAGGGTTCAGCAAGTAAAAGATGGCCAGCAGGTCCATTGAAGCCTTTTGCCTTCTTCACTGCTATCTCCCTCATCCAGCAGCACACTGCCTGTCTGGTAGATGCTGCCAGCTGTACTTGGGATTATAAGTGCCATGGCTGCTAAGTGGTTAATGCTGCATGAGCTGTTCAGTAGGTGAAACTCACAAAATGGCTGCAGGCAGGTGTGATTCCTCCTCCCAGTACTGTATGTAAGGCAAGTGTTTGTCTGAAGAGTTTCACGTTCTCCAGATAAATACTGCACACAGTATTTTGTCGGGGGAAGCAGTGCTAGGGTAAAACCAGCCAAAGGGATGTCTGTGGTTCTTGATCACAGCGTGGTTTAATTGCTGGAGTCTGAGTGGGGGAAGGACAAAAATAACACCACGCTGAGTCAGTCAACGTTAGCAAGTGCAGTAGATAGAGCAGGAGGGTATGTGGTCAATGCATAATTGGGGAATGCCAAAATGTGGACCCTGTACATAACTTAGCAATCACACTGATTTAAGAAAGAAACTCAAGTAAAAACAGGTTTTAGGGGGCTGTGGCCAGCAGGCAACTTTCTGGCATGAAGTAGGGTGGCAAATTGAGAGCTTTGCTCATTGTTTGGGATCTGTGTTCAACACAGTGAGGTTTAAGGGGGAGAGAATCTGCTGAGGGAGTCTTGAGCTGCTTGAGGTAGAGGGGTATGGGCAATGCTGTGTCTGCAGAGAACCTCCAGCTTGACAGGACTGCAGATCTTGTGTGGCCCAAATGAGGACCTAAATGCACCGTCTCCAAGACAAGCAGGAGTTGAATGGGTCTGGTCCCCCAGGATCATGTCAGCATCTCCCTCCTCTCATGCGGGAAATCTGTCTGTCCATTGCTGTCAGCTTGTTTTCAACTCTGTGAGCGATGTCAGACTCTGTAGGCTCTGCACTTCCCCTCTTATGAGAGCAGGTCTGAGGTCCAGGTGGTGACTGTGGCTTAAAGCTGGATAACCATTTATATTATCTTTTTTTCTGCCTCCTTCTTTCTTCTTTCTGAAGTGCTACCCTAAGGTGTAGCTGATCTTGACTGATTGTTTTGATGCTCTTCAGGCTCTTTTGCAGGCAACAACAATGACACTGAAACTGTGATTTTAGACAGCCAACTTTTGCCTGATCTCAGGGAGAAAGGGTGAAAGAGTAGAAAACCATGTGCCATTGTCTTTATGCTTTCCATGGTAGTATTCTGCTACAATAAGGGGACAAATCCACTGAGCTTTGATTGCATCTGATGTCCTCCATACCACTGCTCCAGAAATCCTGCGGCAAAATGTCCTTGGACTGGCATTAGAGGTCAGTGAGATTGTCCCTTTATAAGCATAGCTCTGTTTCCAAGGTCTTTGCAGTTAATTTCTTCTTTTATGTCATCTGCTGGTCCCCTATCTAAGGGCCTTTTGTACTGTCCTGACTGTGTATCTACTCCATTGCATAAAGGTACAGACAAGAGGTGAGTTCTTTCCTTTTCTCTGCTCCCCACTGTGAGCCCTTCTGGATTTCCCTGATTTGTTTCTCTGTCCTTTGTGTCCTGTTATGATAATTTCTGCTTTCCAACTCCCTGCAAGGAGCAAAAAAGATCCATCTCCAGCCAAGTTCTGCAGCAGATCACTTTTTTTCCCTGCCAACATTGATTCATTTAGGCCAAGTATGATTTTTCTATCTTTAGGTATGTGTTAGAGACCTCCTCAGAAACAGATGATGCGTAGTGCATGTTTGTAATGCTGTAAAATACCTGTCAGTCATAACTAACGATCTGGTCCTTGGTGGAGTTCTACATTAGAGGTGGGACTGAGGACACATCTCCAGCTCTTATGACTTGAGCCATGCTCCATTTTGTGCAGATGTCTTGTGAAGAGACAAAATAAGTTATCTTGCTGTTCATCAGAGATCCCTGTATTTTCCACATGTGGCAGGTCACCATGTGAGCTCATGGATTTTGTTAGGTTTTGAAACATTTTGAGTGAAAGGTGGGTTTGGGCAACATTTCCCCACCCCCCTTCTAGCTAAGTGCCATTAACATTTTTTGAAAAATATTATTATTAGTCTTATTTCCTTCTCTTTTGAGGGAAGTTATTTTATTGTTGGTTGTGAACGTTTTTGGTTTTGATTCATTATCTCTGCTGCCTGTGTGGGGAGGAGAGGGCAAGAAGCTGTGAAACTTAATAATGGGCAGCAACCTTTTTCTTTCTGTTTGGGAAGAGCACTCCTTAAATTGATTCAGGCCCAACCTTTGTACATGAGAGCAGGTCCTCTTCAGCAGATTGAGGGTTGCACTGGATGATCACTTTCAAAGACAAGGATCCTGTGTTACTCTCCTGTCTCTGACTTGCTGACCAGGCTCATGAAGCATCTGGCCAGCCCTACTCCTACCCTGGAGTGCAAAGGGTTGCACCTCCCTTGGCTCCAGTGGCTGTGGGGAGGGGCAGGTTAGTAGTGCCTTTTCCTCTGTCCCATTGCATCCTTCCCACTGTTAATTCCATGGCTCCAAGTCTGTGCAAGTGCTTGGCAGGCTGAGTAAGGGTCTTGGGTTTTTAATTTGTTCAGCAGTACATGATGCTTTGCAGAAGCCTGTGCAATAATGCTAGGGTGCTTAAATTGCTGCTTGTGTGTTTTGAAACCTTATTTTGAAGAACGTGCTTTTTCTTCTGAATTTGTATTAGGAATCTTTGTTTCATGAATGAATGCTAAAGTTTGGAATTGAAACTAGATTTATCTGAACTAGTTTTTGTTTTTCTTTACTGACCTTATTTGTAGGCATCCTCGACTCAGAAAAATCAAATCAAATTTCCCAAAAAAATGGGGAAAAAAGAAAACTTCTAATTTCCTAAGTTCAAACTTGCAATGTTTGTCCTTTAGAAATTTTAAAAGTTCTGCATTGTATCTGTAGTGCCATGATGGGGTGGAGTATGACTTTAGATTTTGGTATTTGGAAATGGAAAATAGTAATCATAAAGCTCACTAGCTCAGTGATTATTGCTGCTTATGTCATGACAAAGGTCAAAGTTTAATGTATATTTGGTTTGATGAGTGACTGACATTTTGAAGAATGTAGTTAGAAAATTTTCTCCCCTTCTTCGCTTCCCCTTTGAATGAAAAAAAAAATGTTTTTCAGCTATTTTCATGAGTAATTTGAAGATTAGAACTTAGCCCTACATGCTCTCAACCATAATGCAGGAATTGATAAGGCATTAAAATGTACCCTCATCTCTTTAAACAGACGTACATCAGCATCAGTCTTAGAGGGCAATCCCCTCTCCCTCACCTTGTCACGTCTCTCATCAATCACATCTCCAAACCTGGGCTGTCGGTTCACTTTGCTGTTCTTCTCAATAAACTTTAAGATCAATGTCTCCACAGCCCTTACAAAATCTGGTTGGCAGCTTCCTCAGGCCGTGGCTCCCTCTGGGTACCTCTCAATGTCATCTTAAGGTCTTTCTGTCCCTTTCTGGTAGTGCAAAGCCAGGAATTACAGTCCAGCTAGTTCCTTTAACAACCTCTCCAGAGTAATCCCTGAAAATCCTAGGTCTATGGATGGTAATTCTATTAGCTGTTCAGCAAGCTGAGTCTGGGAGAATGCAGCTGGTGTGTGGGAATGTGGGAAGTTCCCCATCTCTGCCTTTAATCCTGCTTTTAGAGGGGAAAAAAGTTACAGACTAATGTGATTAGCTGTAATTCCATTCTTGCTTGGTTTTAGAGAAGTGTCTGATTCCTGAATCACAAGCTTGTTCTGTGAAGTGCTTTCATAGAGGGGAGAAGGAACTATTTCGGTAACTCAGCTCATCTGTCTTTGAAAAAGCACTGGAATCAAGAGAAGAAGAAACTCTCATAGCCAGCAGTAAGTTTCTAGTTCTTGCTGCACAGCATAATTTAGAAATCTGAAACTAAGAGCGTGTTAATGGAAACAGAGAGCAAAATCCTTTCAGGTGTGTGTGTGTAAACATGGGCATGGAACAACTTAACACACACTGCCCATGGTTCTCTGGGGCTTTGCAGCCCAGAGGTTTCTATTGGGATTGTGTTATCAGCTGATGTGTGACAGCTGCTGCTGGGACTGGCAGCATGGCTGGTTTAACACAAACCAGGGACAGAGCTGCCTCTAATAAAAGCTGCAGCTTCTGCCTGAAGTGAATGGTCTGGAGATCTCTATTCTCTGTTGAGGAGCATCTTTTCAGTGCTAAGGGATGAGAGGATGGACTTCTGTGGGAGTGCCAGTGTGAGCTGTTGGAAATGCTGTTGGGTGCTGGAGAGGGGCAGAGGCAGAAGCCCCCAGGACAAGACTGGAGCACTGTGCCACAGCCTGTGCCAGCGTGGGCACGGACAGCACACTGCTCTGGGACAGTGAGAGGCAAAACACAGCCTGAGCAGATTAGTTGTCCTCAAAAGTTCCATGCTCCCTATGGCCATCGTTTAGGGAGAAGGAAGTGTCGCCCTCACCAGCTCAGCCTGTTTTCTATTTCCATGGGAAACAAGGGAGAAGGAAGAAAGATACCTTGTCTGTTTGTTGGAGAATTCAAAATACGTGTGCCTAGTCTTGGAGTCAAATACTGCCTGAACCCTCTGTAGTGAAGAGCTCTTTTAAGGATGAGGTCAAAGGACTTAACTAATTGGTTTTTTTTGTTCAAGCAGCAAATTTGAGCTTCTTCAGTTTAGAGAAATTGTGTGAATTGAGGCTTCTCCTTGACTTCTGTCAGGTTCCCTCTCCTCTGGTGTCCTTTCTTGCCAATGTACCAGCTGTGACACTTGGCCAGGGAGGTCCTGGTGGCAGCTGCCCCCAGAATCCCAGGGAAGAGAGGGAGTGTGCAGGCACTGCTGGAAGGGTGCCTGGCCAAGCTGTAACACAACTACTTGGTTCTGTTCCTAAAGGATTGCAAGGTGGGAAAAAATTCACTGTAAAGGAGTATTATTCGCTTCTGTCTCCTGCCTTGAGTTGGCTCAAACGTTGATTCTGTTACAATAGTTCAGATGCTTGGGAGAGATGACACTGTAGCAACAAAATGTTGCACTACTAATCCTATAAATCTGTAGGCTCTGTCAGGCCTCTAGTTCAGTTGTGGAAAGCATGTGTATGATCAAAGTAGCATGTGATAGTGGAAGATGGGTTGCCTCTGGAAACTCTACATTTAAAACACAGTAAGACTGTGTTTACCCTGAATTATGGGCGGAGCTAAAGAGGAGTAATGATTAGAAAAAACAAGTAGGGAACACAGAGGAGTTGAAAGAGGGGAACGAAAATGAAGCCGAAAAAGCCAGGACAGCACATTGAAGGCAGGCTAAATATTTTTGTGTTGGGAGAGAGGTTTAACAGGAGTAGCAGTTCCTGTGACAGAAAGTGAAAGGCTGTAAACAGCAGTAAAGATAACACTTCCTGTGTAACTTAGAATATATGGGCAGAATTCATTGCATGGGGACATACCAGAGAAGTTTGTTAAAGATGTAGTTCAGGATCTCCTGTTTCAGGAAACTCCAAGACCCTGGATTTAAAGGTATTTAAAGTTAAAGACAAGTGTCTTGAAAACCTAAAATCTTCCCCCACTCCTCTTTTTTCTTTGAAATAGAGAACTTTTTCATGTTTGCTGCATGGCAGGTGTCTACTGGGTATTAAGGGGATTGCTCTGCCATGGTTGGGTTCATTCCTGAATTAACCTCTTACTTCTCCCGCTCCCACTGGTGCAGCAGAAAGCAGTGCAATTAGCAGGGCACAAACTGAGCTGCTGAGAAAATTTTTCCAGAGTTGTTTATTGTTGTTTGGAATGATAATCCAGAGTGTTGTGGCTTAACTCTGGTCAGCAGTTAAGCACCAGCAGATGTTCAGTCACTCCCCCACAGTGGGACTGGGAAGAAAATCATAACGGTAGATGTGAGAAAACTCATGGGTTAAGATAAAGGCAGTTTAATAGGTAAGGCAAAAGCTGCACATGCAAGCAAAGCAAAACAAAGAATCCATTCACCACTTCCCATGGGCAGGCAGGTGCTCAGCCATCTCCAGGACAGCAGGGCCCTATCACACATAATGGTGACTTGGGAAGACAAATGCCATCACACCAAATGTCCCTCCCTTCCTTCTTCTTACACCCGACTTTTATTGCCAGCATGATGCCATATGGTATGGAACATCCCTCTGATCAGTTGGAGTCAGCTGTCTTGGCTCTGTTCCCTCCCAATTCCTTGTGCACCCCCAAACCATTCACTTGTAGGATGGGGTGAGAAAGCAAAAAGGTTGCTTTGGTGCTGTGTAAGCCTTACTCTGCCATAATAAAAGCATCTCTATATTTCTGACCCTGTTTTCAGCACAGATCCAAAACAGAGCTCCACACAAACTACTATGAAGAAATTTAACTGTATCCCAGCCAAAACCAGTACACAGAGGAAATACCAAAAGGTAGGTGAGGGCCCTTTCATGGAGACTGCAATAGAAAACAAAAGTGGCAGCACAAACTACCAAAAACTGGTATATACTTTCTCTGCATGGGGAGAACTTCCTTTAAAAAAAATCTCTTTTAATGGTGGGGTAGTATTTTCAGTTTAGGGGTGTATATTTAAATATTGGAGAAGGCAATTTTTTTTTTTTTGTTTAAAGGTGGATGTGCTTATTTGATAGTATTCCAGAGTAAAAACTTTTCCCCAGAAAAGAAATTGAGAGAGGCTACCTTACCAAGAAGAAAAATAATTACTGCTGGCTACTGGTATAATGTAACATCTTACTCTTTGTCTTTCAGTTCTTGTGTAATATTTTAGCTCATATTTTGGGGAAAAAAAGGCAGAAGAAGTATATCCAGATACCTTTTCCCCCCCTCTTCTGTGGAGAATCACAGCTGCTCAGAAGCACTGCAGACCTGTGGGGCTCTATGCTGCTTTCCCCAGTGTTGCAAGATTACTGTTTGAAAAAGACTTCACAAAAGTCAAGTGAACATCCTACTAACAACAGTAAACAAGCCAGCATTGTTACAGGCAGGTTAGAAGGCACCAAAGATCTGTGACTAGTGAATGGATTAGTCATAAATAATCATTGAACAAATAGCTCAGTCTGGGGGAGTGGCAAGGTGGTGTTCACTTTGAAAATAAGAATGGAATCTGAAAACTCTTTCCCTGGTGAGATCTTTAACAAGACCTGGAGGAGCTAAAGTATTGACAAGGAAGTAGTTATACTCTCAAGGAATTAGAATGGGTGGGATGTGTTTTCTGTGCAGAGGAAGGCACTTGCAGTAGAAAAGCACTTGGTGCTTGCAGTAGTGTGTTACAGTGCAGTGAGGGACCAAAGCCACACATGGAGCTATGGCAGCATTTTTTCAGAGAGCTTATCTTAACCAAAGTTAAAAGCATGTTTGGAATCTGTGGAAAGAGATGAGATTTTCCAGATATAAGGCACAAAATAAACTTGTTTGGGAATGCTCCTGCTAGAACTTCTTCATGAGCAGTTATTCTCCTGTGTCAGAAAGAGGGAGGAATGCATTATGCATATCTGCAGATCAGCGCTTGTCCAGCATTCATCAGCAAAGTAAACCTGGTCCACTGTGCAAATTTAGCTAAGTAAAATGTACATCTGTGGGGCTATGGGAGGAAGTGTGATTGGAGGCTTAAAAATGAAAGTTAAAGAGCTCCAACTTGTTTTAGGAAACACCATGAAATCTGAACAATAACTTGAAGTTTTAGAAATAATATACTTCCTGGTAGCTGTGTAACCTGTGTGTACCCTTGATCAACTTTGGATGGGTTGTAGGAAAGGTCCTCCCTGTTGTCTGTGTGTGTTCACCTTATGCTTTGCTGCCCAGAGATGCAGAGCTATAAAAGCTTTCATTTTGCAACAGTGGTGTTACTTTTTGGGGACAAGGAAGCCAGTGGCAGCATAACTATGGAGCGGGGGCTAGGTCTTCTGTGGTGGTCTGCAGCTGATGAGAAGGATTTGCTATAGAAAGCTTTTACTTGTCACAGTCTCTCCATCTGCTGTGTAAGATGTCTTCAGATCTTCTGAAGAAGGAGGTGAAGGGTGATGTGACTCCAAAGCTGACTCCTACCCCTCTTGTCCTCCATATTTCATGGCTGCAGTTTCTATTACAAAAGAGTGAAATATGTCCATGGAATAGCAGAGTAGTCTGACAGTGTAGCTAAAAAAAAAATGTTTCCCCTCAACTAGCTGTGAATAGGAATTTGGTCTAGAAATCTGAACATAAGAATTTGACAACTTATTGAAGTCTAGGACCATTACTAGTGTTGCCTTGTTGCAGATAGTGGCTTCCTGTGTGAGCAGCTGCCTTAGCTGGTGTTAGCAGCTGAGGAATGTGCACCCCAGCTGAGAGTATAGATTTCATCTGTATGTGTTGGTAATGACCTATTAGATGATGTTTTGAAAAAAGGCATTTTAGACAGGTTTTTTAAGAAAACAAACCCATGACCTTTGTCTGAAACAAAGCCTCTCCATAAGTGTGCCCAGCAGGTTGCCGTACTGTGGGTAGTTGTGTTTGTGAAAGCATATTGTTTTCTTTTGCTTATTACTTTCCTTTGGCCCTTCCCATGAAATTGCTCCCGTGAAGTCTCATGCTGTTCGTTTGTAACAGTTGAATAAAATGGAAAACTTCTAATTATAGCTAAGAGTGCTGCCACTTGACTTGAGTACTATATGAGATAAAAAAAGCCATGTTGCTCTATTTTTCGGCTGGTCTAATCTTGCAGTGTGACAGATATGTTTTGTGAATGATGTTGATCATTTTTCCTTTGAATTAGTTGTGTGGCAAATCAACATGAAACAGAACAGTTCTGTCTGAAGAGAGACAATATTATTTCCTCAGCCAGCTTGTTGTCTGTGATGTCCAGTGTGGCTGTGCTGTCCATTTGTCCTGTGGAGTGTTAGGGGACAAGGAAATTGTCGTCATGCATTGATTTCTTAAATCTTGTCAAACTACTGAGGTTTGGCCACAGACCAAGAAATCCTTATCCCCAAAAACTAGCAGGCATCTGAAACAGCAACGTGTTATATGCAACCCATGTGTTGCACTTACCTTAAATGCACGTTCTTTTTCTGCCCTTATTTCTTGAAGCCCTCAAATAAACATCAGTCTCACCAAAATCTTGGTAAGCAACAAACTCCCAATGCATTAAAACAAAACCAAAACCAACAAAAGAAAAACAACACCACAACCCACCCACACAACAACAACCACCCAACAAAACAAAACAAAAAAATCTGAAACTGAGCTGTGCCAGAATAGATTCAGAGAATCATGGAATGGTTTGTGTTGGAAGAGACCTTAAAGATCATCCAGTGCCAACCCCCTGCCTTGGGCGGAAACAGCGCTGTTTCTAATAATGCTTTGGAGGGCAGAGCTGTAGGAATTTTGAAATTTACATGTGCTTTGAATACAGTAGGCTCTGTCCAGAGCAATAGGGATTGTGTGGGTGACTCTACACCCAGAAACTTTGCTCCAGACAGTTGGTGAAGGTTTGGAACATCTTTCATATATTCCCATCATCTTCCTGGCCATGATTTTTCTGAGATATTTTTTTAAAAATCCCCCAAAAATCCAGAACCAAATGAAGAAAAAAATGGACCTGAAAAAATGGACCTTTTAAAAAATGGACCTGAGAAATCAAACTTAGAGTAACTCTTCTGGATATGCATAATGGCAAAAGCTAGAGATACAGATATACATAATGGTAGGTATATCCCTAGATATGTAGAATGGCCTTGTGGCCTGACTTGTACTCTGCTCTCCTTCTTTGTCCCCCTTTATTCTTAGTATGCCCTTTCTTGCATCACCTCACCAACTAGTGTTCTTCTTGTCTGATGTGGTACCCTGTGTTCTACCAGCAGTTTGGTTTTTTATGGTTTATCTGCTTATAGTTAGAAGTTTTCTGCATTTGTTCATTTCTGAAGAAGTTTCTGCATACTTTGGGGAAAGCATCATGCAAAGTTAGAGCTGTGTCAGCTATTGTCATAAAAGTTGCTGTTGCTCTCTGATGACCTGATCTCCCTAATATTATTTTGATAGTGAGCTATTTTAATCTCCAGTCAAGAACAAAATCACTCCCAAATTTGATTGTTAAAAGAAACACATGCCACAGACCTACAGTAAGTCTCTTGGAAAAAAGCCAGTAAGATTAAATGCTGTCTGTGAACTCCCAGATGGTGAAACTAGCAAAAAATTTCACTTAAAGGTTGTGTGAAACCCTCTTAGTCACTGAGAAATAGTTATAATATGTAGGATGCCTGAGAAATATTAAAACAATTATTTGCATAACACTGACTTCCATCATCAAATATAGTTGTCACATCTTCACGTTTTAATAATCCTCACTTTTCTGCGCCTTCTAGATCCTGTTAAAACCATCAGGCTTTCCTAATTTCTGAATATGGTGGTATTTGTTGAGAGTCAAATACTAATGTGGCTTTTATAGGTTTTGCTACAAAAAGAAAATGGCTATTTTCCTCTCTTATTTCAATTTCACAGTCTGTTTCCAACCATTGCTACTGTGCCTTCTGTTTTAATCGGGACCTGGCAGAGGGATGGGAAGTGTAGGAGGACAGGCAATTGATATTTAATCCTTCATATGATTTCTAATTTATACTAGGGCTGATTATACATGCATCTAGAGCAAATAGGCGCACATGCATATGCTAAATAGAGATACATTATGATTTTCTTGCTACAAACAGTGTATCATCTTCCACAGCCTCCATGGTTTGGGCCTGGTAAAATTCCTTATTATGTATTTTCACTGCTTCACTGTTCTTGCAGATGGGAAAACCTTGATAAAGATTCAGCGCTTAGAAGTCTTGTTTCTTAGGAGATTTCGTCAAACTGTCACTTCTTAGATAAAAATTGGACCTTTTTTATACTGAGTAATTAAAAATGCTGCATAAACTACAGAATTCCCTTGAGTGGTTGTGATAATTGAGTGGTTGTGATAATTGAGTGGTTGAGTGATTATTTTATATGAAGGTTGCAATATATCCAATGCTTTGTTTAAAAACTAAGTATAAACCCTTGCAGTCTTGTGAAGGCAATAGCATTGCTGCTGCTTTGTTACAGGGCTGAATTTGGCCCTTTTATCCCTTTGGTCCACACAGGCAAGGTATCTGTTTTTCAGAATTGCCCATTATTCCAGGACTGAAAGCTTGGACAAGTCTGATAGCTGCCCCCTGAGGGTACTTTGCAGGCTCCCTGACACCCTGGCCGCATTTGTCAGCAGTGAGGAGTGCTGTGGGGAGAGTTGCATGCAGTTCTTTTGTTTGGGGTAAAGATTCCTTGTTTTTCTGTTTGGTATATTTAAAAAAAGGTAAAAAGAAATCTGTCTATCTTCACATCATAGTTTGTATCTGTAATGACTATGAGTTATTTCTGTATTATTGAGCGTTTCCTGCTCTGGTAATTACTGGTGTGTAGCATGCTGCCAAATGGTTTTATAAATCTGCAGAGACTGCAGCTAGCACGGGAAGTCTATTAAAATAACACAGACTTTTGATTTACAGGATTTCTCTCCAATTTTGCAATTTCCGTGCTGCAGAGCACAGACACAGTGCTTCCAACTTTATACTGCATTTTGAAGTCACCTTGACAAAATTTTAGGTGGCTGTCACACTTAGGATGAGAAAGGAAAACTACAGGGACACACCCAGTGGGAGTAGACACAGGACAAGGCAAGTCACTTCCAGTGGAGACTTTTCCACTCTCTCAAAGCTTGAGGTTAACAAGCTGGTGCGCTTTGAAAGAGGAGAGAGCAGGAAAGGAGACAATGCAGAAGATTTCAGAGATTTATCACTCCTTGGCATAAGTGGGCAGAGCTGAAGGCTTTGGGGTTCTGATAGATTGAGCCTTGTTTTTAAGCTGAGATGTTGATGAAAAGACCCGTTGTGCTTTACAGGCAACCTGGCCATATCTCTCTGATGTCTCTCTAACATGCCCCAGAACTGCAGGGTGAATAGGTTTTACCTCTGCATATCACATTGCATGGGCAGTGGTAAATGTTTTTGTGTCAGTATCCTTTAAAGAATGTTAGAAGAGCTGCAGGGTGAAGAAGGGGCCTGTGGAAGTTATTCCAAAGACTAAGAAAGTGTCTTAGAGCAGGAGACTTGGATGTAACCTATCTGGTTTAAAAAAAAAAAAAAAAAAAAAAAAGGTTGAGAAATGAACTTACTAGATTTATGAAAATATGCATGGAAAAAAGGAACTCTTTTCTCTAGGAAAGAAAAATAGAAAAAGAGCTGAGGCCTGAAAAGTAAAACTATTAATTCAAATGAAAAATGAAGCTCAAATCTTCTGTGAGATGGTGGGTAATTCAATGCTCCATCAGGGAAATGAATGTAGCTCCTATCTTGTCTTCCAGACTTACATGTGAACACACCAGAGACACCAAGATACTTGTAGATACACAAATGTCTGATGTTGATACTGAGATATTTCAATCACACATAAGGATCTCTGGTACATCAGTGGTCTGACTAGATAATTAACTTCTCTGGCTTCAGAACTCACAAGTATACTTTATAGAACACTTGTACTTTCATAGCAGTTGGGTACATTGGTTATAGCACTTGGCTGCAGCTTTTCACATATTACTGCTTGGTGGTGCTTATACCACTCTAATCGGAGATTGTGACAGCCTTGTTAGTATCTGTGGAGATGCTCTGCACTTTCATCCATTTAGAAAACATTCTCTTGGCTGGGGTTGTAATTAAGCAGGTAGCCAATTAGCTGAGCAGTGGCTGAACTCCCTGATGCCGTGTGTGTGCCTACAAAATGGTGTGCTGGGTGGAGCTGGTACCTGGTGACAGAGCTGGTACCTGACAGCCCGCATGGTGGGACAGCCCCAGGGAAGCAGCTGGGGAGTGATGTGGTGACAGTGACTTTGGAGAGTTGCCCTTTGCAAAGGGACAGCCTTCTCACTTCAGAGGAGCAGCAACCCATGGTGTCAAACTAACAAGGCTGAAATTTAAAAGTGGATCTTGAAGGTCACTTCTCACAGTTGCTCTGTAAAATACCCAAAAAGGATTCTGTGAAAGCCTTTCATTAGGGGGTGACTGTACTTGCAGCATTTGTATTTCTGCTGGGTTATTTACTATATCATCATATTCACCCTAGTGCTGCTTTGACTGCTAGAAGATTACTTACTTTTATTTTGATTAATTCTGATTAATTAAAGGGGGGAGCATTTGCGTCACTACATTTCCTTTTCCCTTTGATTTAATTTTATTCAGCCCCCAAGGAGTTATAAGATATCTATGAGCTTTCTGCAGTATCTACATAAATACGTAATTGTGAGATGACTGTATTAATGGAATTTATTGTTCCTTATATGAGTTTGATGTTTATATGTCATTTCATAACACAAGTAGTGAAAAGAAAAGCCTGCTAAATTTCATGTATACAGAAAGTAATGCCTCTGTCAGAAACCCTGTAGGGATTTCTGTGTGTCTGTATCCCTCTATAAATATATCTGTGTAAGTATTAGAATATATTTATATAATTGTAAATATTAATATATGTGTATATATATGAATTTGATTTATTAATTGTAAATATTCATATATGTGTATATGCTTTAGAGTAAGTTTCCATCAATATATGACAGACCAAGTGAAGTAGCTATTTGAGACCTCGCATGTGCAGAAACCTTTCAGGACAGCTGGTTCAAGGCAAGGATGACATTTTTAACTTGCCTGCTCTGCTTGGTCTTACCTTTGTGCTGTAATTGTAAAGAGTAATATTTTCATTATGAGTCTCTTTCTTTCCATTATCTTATTCTAGATTATTGAAGTTGAAAATACCATAATTGCGGTGAAAAGATCGGAAGTGTATTATCCTTTGCCTGATTCAAAATATGTATTAAAGTGCAACTGATTTTTACAGAACAAGCAAAAGTCCCACATAACTCTGTGGGAAAGGTGAAGTCAAAATTGAAGGACTAATGCATACTTGTTTATCACATCTCTCAGGGGTAGATCCATAGCTTGAAGTTTGCAGAGGAAAATTTCCAAGCCAAAGTTACCCAAGGAGTTGAGCTCCAAGATGAGTGCTCTCAGACTTCTTGAAAATACCTTGATTTATCTGTTCTCTTTGGCCAGGCCTGGTTGTCTGTCACAGTGGGTTTATTGGTCAGTGAGTCAGCAGATGTTTATCTGGGGATTGGGCTTTACACAAGCTGACTCTTCCCCTGAAAGAAAGCTTGTGCAGAAGGAGCTGGAAATAATCTCAGCAGATTTGTTCCATCAGAAAAGGGGAGAACACAGAGACTGTGGTGATATCTGGGACAGAGACAGGCATGGTGTTCTGGTGTTTCAAGGGGCATAACGATGAGAGAAACCAAGTTTCATCATCTCTGCTGCCATCATTCCAGTCTTCTGAAATGCAGAGGAGACAGTGAAGCTCTCTGTTGACCTTCATGAGAGCATCGATGCCCTGGTTCCTAATTATTAATGTGCTAAAGCAAGGGCTAGTTGATACCACAGGGCAAAAATAAAACTTACCAGAAATAAGTGGGTGATTTTTTTAGCATTATGTTGAAGTATAATCTATTCTTAATGGAAATCTTTTTATAACTTCTTAGGCTGGGTATTTAAAAATATTGATTATAGAACGAGTGGTTTTAAGTGCAAAAATGCATTATATGCCACAACATAAGGGGGAAAGAGAACTCAGTTTGTGCCCTAGTTTATGGTGTTAAGGAGGTACAGAGATTGCTGTCTCCCTTCTCTTCGGCGTAAAAAAAAATTAGAAATTGGGTTATAAAAGTGAAAGAAAAGCCAAGAAAACCCTAATGCATAAAAGTAAAAAGTTAGTGACAATTTTTTATAATTACATCTGTTAAAATACTTTATGTTCCAAAATGCTGTTTGGACCATTTACTTCTGAATTCTGACACCAGCTAACTGGAAGCCTAAAGAATTTTGCTAAGATCTTTTTTCCTTTTAGTTGTAGTGCACATTTTCTTGTGGAGCCTGTTGAAGAATTTGAATGCTGATGTTTCAGTTGGTTTCAAAAACAAATGTTCCATGGACAACTCAGAACCTTTAGATTTTAAAAATAAGCTGACAAAATATGCAGTAAAATCCATACTGTCTGTGCTAGTCCTTTTATCAGAATTTACCGAAGATGATGACATCCATCATCTTATACAATGTAGTAGTGAGGCTCTGAAAGTTTAATGCTGCCAAACTTCCTTTGAAGTCTGGACATCAGGGATATTAGATTAAATCTGATCTTTTTCAGGAGGATTTGACGCTGATGGGACCACTAAATTTCAGAAAAGCTAGAAGTCTAACCTTGCCTCTTAAAAATTCCCTTACACCAGTATAACTGAGTTGGTGTATACAATCTAAGACACAGATATTGCTGGAGTTTTCTATGTTGTCTTGCTATTCTTTGCCTTCACACAAAAGAGCTGGGATATGACTTTGTGGGGGTTGGAGGACTAGCCTTTTTTTCTTATAAGCTATTGAGGTATATCAGCTTGCAATAAATATGAAATATTGATTGTTCATATGAGGTATTACCTTAGGGTTTAATTTTACACCTCTTAAAGTCAGCTAAGTGGCTTTGCTTTGGATTGTTTGAGAATGTGAGTCTTTGGAAATATATATAGCTTGGAGGTGGAGGTTCTGAAAAAATAAATCTCTTCTATGCATGTGTCATTAGTCTAGTACAAAGCTGGTTTGACTTTCAAATAGGAGAAAATTATTCTCCAGATACATATATTTATCACCTTGACCTGTGCAGGGAAAAACTTTACTAAGATGGGGAAACCTGAGAAATAAGTATTTTATACCAGAATTACCTAAAAAATCAGCTCAGGAAAAAGGAGCATTTTGCACATGCAGTACTATCTGTTCTAGGCACTGTACATTAAACCTCGGGGGGGGTTTGTTGGTTTTTTTTCTTCCTAATGTGGTGTTTAATCATGAATTTGGAAAAGGATGTGCCTTCTTGCTGAGGTCCCAAAGCTAGTTGGAGCATTATGTTGACTGTTCCATGATGCTGCTCTGTCTGCTCTCACTGGTGTTGTTCTTTGGGGACCTTCCCTCTTCTCGGGGTGCTGGATGTTCCAGTGTGGGCTTGCCACTGGTTGGCTGTGCATACTCATGGTAGCACAGTGTGCCATTTGGTGTGTGAACACCAGGTGTGTTGTAGTGCTAGAGGACCAATCACAATTGTCTTTAAAAATCAAAAGCCCACCCTTTTTTTGTTTTGTCATTGGATGTCGTTTCAGTAAAAGCGATTGGAAACTTCTTGAGTTCTGACCAAAAGAGCCACAGGTGACTTGAAAAGAGAAGTGGTAAGAAAAGTGGTGCTGGACAGTGTTTGAGAGGGTGTGAGTGACATTGGTGGCTGAAGACTTGACTGGTGGTCATCGGCAGCTGGAAACCATCCCAGTAACTGTGTGTGTTTTCTGTGCTGTTGTGTATAGAGGTTTTCCCTCTCAGTGCTTCATCCTTAACACTGGAAAAAATGCTACCCTGATGTCAGTGGGGGACTGGGGACTGGAGAAGGTGGAAGGCCCTGGCCAGCCCAAGGGTTGTGCCCTGCTTATGCTTGATTGAAGAACTCCTGGGAGGAAAAAGCTGTTGGCACCAGTGACCAGGAAAGGCTGGTGGGTGAGACTAGTGCTGTGGCTGCTGACAGAAGGGTGCAAGTGTAGCAAGCAGCTCTGATCCACAAGCTGGGCTGATGGCTGGTGATTGCTGGGTTGATTTGCTAAGTGCTGGTTTTGTTCTGTTTCTGCTAGAAAACTCTTCCAGAGCTGTTGCGATCTGTCATTTTTAAAGGCAAATGAGCTGGTTAAGGCTTCCTCTACAGTACCTTGCAGGTGCTGCATCAGAAAGGAATTGTTTTGCTGCAAAAGTGTTGCATATGTTCTTCCCACCTCGCTTTTAAGGGTGGAGGGCTTGTCCCTGAAATTGCAATGCACAAGTTAAGCAGTTTGCCTGGCAACAGAAGTGTGGTGAGATAGCAAAAGCAGAGAAAGACCCAGAGAAACAGTACAATGCAGAGCTATAGGAGCAAAATTAGAAATGAGCTGACTGAGATGAAGTGCTAAAATTGAATTCTGTTAATGCTATTGCCAGCCTGCAAGGCAGGCTGGATGGAGGAGGAGGCTGGGGTTGCTGTCATTAAACAGGGGAGAGAAGAGGAAGCAAACGGATGCAGAACAGGGAAAGAATGAGTGGCCATGTGGTATGCATTAAAATAGCTTTAAGGTGATGCACCCAAACAGGGAGGCAGCCTGGTGACTGGCACAAGCAAGTCAGCAGTGGTGCCTTGCAGGCACAAGGCTCCTGCTGTGGGCAGTTTGTGAGGTGCCTTGGCACGGGCTTCAAGCCAAGAGCCACCTCTGGATGGACTGACTGGGGTTAAGCCATGCCCTTCAGTGCTCTGAGGCAATGCTGTGGTGCAGTTCCTCAGGGCTGTTCTAGGACATCACTACAAGAGCTGCTGATGCTGCCAAGCTCTGAGATTTGCCATTTACTGGGTTTAGTTTAGAAAGGCCTTCACATGATGCCTCATTCTTGCCTTGAGATCCCAACAAATGCTGAAAGCTCTGAGCTCAGAACAACTGCTGTAATACCGTTCCTAGATGACTGGGGTAGTGCTGGGAAATTGGTGAATAGACTCAAAAGTCTATTCTGGTCTCTCATGAAGAGGGAGTGAAATGTATCTTTCATACCTTAGAGGTCCAGAACCCATTACGATTTATCACTTTGATATTGCAGAGACCAGGAATTTCAGATTTACGTAGTGCGGTATAGTCACTTGATCTCAGTCTGGTTTAGAAATAATTTTAAAAATGTCTTTACTCATTCAAGATACTGGGAATAATATTTTCAAATTCTTTCTAAGAAAAATACGTGCCACAGAGAAACATTCATCAAGACATGACTTAATTGGTTTTTGTGTAAGTTTAATAAATATTTTAGTGAAGTGACTGGAGCACTTTTCTGGCTGTTCCTAGAACCCAAAAATGTACCTAGTCTGTGAAAGCAGGAATAGACTTGCAGTATGTCACAGGAAGTAAATTCTTGAGTTAGGACTGCTTATTATGGAGAGGCTTCTATTAGATTACTTGACTTGCAAATATCTGTAATTATTATTTAAAAGAAAAACATTCTACTTAAACATTCTTATAGTCTAGACTAAATCCTTATCTGAGAGTTCAGTTTGTCCAAAAGGATCATTTCTGTCTGTTCTCCAGTGGAAGAATTTAGAAGGCATCATTATGCCTTCAAAATATTGTTAATTTCTTGTTGGTTATTTCTTCAAATTTTTGTTAATGTGAATAGTCTGAAACAAAGAAGTAAAACAGTCCTTTAGTCTCATGAAGCAAAATAGTTATGAAAATAAATTGTCAACACTGATAAATACATCAAAATCTTACATGAACCCTGTTCTTGGGTCTGTGTATTGCATTGCAGGGCTCTCCCTTTGCATAACCATATAGACACAGCTCTCTGCAACAGTCCCAGGGTTATCAATTGCTGTTCACCAGCTGCTTTCACTGAATTTGCTTCTGTTTCTTGGAAGTATTTAATTAGTACTGCTAGTTTGTTTTTTTTGGCTAGGGTTTTTTGTGCTTTTTCTCCAAGAAGTGTTTTTCACTTGTGGAGTTAAAGGGAGCTTTGTCATTTGTTTCAGTGGAAGCACAATTCAGCCAAGAGTAGCTGTGCATGTCCGGAATGTCAGTCTGCACATGCAGTTATTGCATCTGAAGATCAATTGATGTAGTCAGCTGAAAATGTAACTTAATTATATGGTTCAGTGAGAAACTGTGTAGTACAGCTGTAGCTAGTGAAATCCAATGTGAAAGGAACACACAATTTTAGAACAGATTCATCATCTCTAAACCCAGAGAAAAAGGAGCTAAGTGAGGATTTTGGTTTTCTAGAAAAACATGAGTGCAATGATACAGCACTTCAAACATGGTCTCTGCATATATGTTGAGGTTTTGTTTGTCAGTAGGTTTTTTTGTTAGTTTTTTCGTTGGTTGTTGTGGGGTTTTTTTCCCCCTAAATAGCAGTGGCTGGCTTGTGAGTGCTGTCCCTTTGCAGGAAAAATTTTGGTCCAGTATTTCAGTTTGAGAATGTAGCATTGCAGGGAGTCAGACCCCAGAAACCTGTGCTTTGAGGCCCCGGGTATAGGGCCTTACAAGAACTCTTTTCCAGATGTTTAAGACAGTATTGAAGAGGAGATACATGAATGTTCTCTAGTTTTGGTGATCTGGAGAACATTGCCTTTGCTTATGGCTACATCCTGGGAGAATCTTTGTGGGATCAGTGTTTCTGTGCAGAAATTGTGGAAAAACTGATATGTCTCTAGGAAACAGGTGCCTTGTTAGCTATATTTTCATCTTAATATATGATGTCTTTTGGAATCTCTTCAGTAAATGTTTTTTTGTAAAGCTCCTTCTATTGGAACTAATACTTTGCAAAATGAGGTGTGCAAGATGATTCCTTGGGAAGGAAAGGAAGGAAAATAGCAGAAAGTGTATATAATTTATAAATAAATTTTAAATTAAAAATTAGAAATATTTTATTCATAAATGTACATATATTGTGGGTGCATGGTCAAAATTCAATTTTCTTGATGGAACGCACAATGAGGTGGAGGCACTGCATGGGACAGTAATGCATTGCCTCTGATAAATACACAGAAATTACAAGAATTAAGTCCTATTAAAGACTTTCCTCTTTACAGGGAGTTTGTTTCATTTAAAAATATTTTTCTTTTTATTTACCCATCCTGAAGTGGTCTTTTCTAACCTTCTTTCCCTCAGGGTGTGCTGCCTGTGCAGCCCGTCTTCCTTGCATGGACAGTGTCTCAACTGCTTCATGTGGCCATAGCTTGCACACACATTTACATTCCAGCCCAAGAACTTAGTAAAGCCTTATGTTATGTTTTGACAAGCTATTATGTTAACAAAAAACTGAAGTGATGCTTTCTCTGTCAAGGATGAGTCATCCTGACTGCCTTTCTATTGTACCAGTGCAGGCTGTTTTAACACTGGGGACACTCTCTTTCCTATCTGCTCCAGCCTGGACCTTCCTGTTCTCAAGAATGGCAGATGTGGAGAGAAGGAACCCAGCATTAAAAGCACTTTCTCATTCGCCTGTCATTCTTTGGAGATGCAGGTGGATGAACCAAGTCCCTTCTGTGCTAAAGTTGGTGTTGTGATTTGAGGGCATATTGTAAATTCTCTGCTCACAATTGGCAATCCAGATACAACTGAAATTTGCTTGGTTTTGAGTGCTTGTATTTAATGAAAATCCTGTGTAGTGTTTTTTGTTATTTATAAGGTTATCTCCTTTACAAAATCCTTACCTTCAGAATAAGGAGTTAATGATCTAGGTTTTGTGCAGAGAATTTGAATGCATTACAGAAAAGGATGTTACTTCAAAGTGGGTGCATCTTTTTGCTTCTAAATATTTTTTAAGGTGTGAGAAACATCCATTTTCATTGCCCTTTCTGTGGATAGATGATTACTTTATGTAATGCACTTTTTTTCTTTTATGGTGCTCCCTCTCTCCTTGTCCACAGCCTGAGGCATCCAGTGGTTGCAGCCAGCCTCCATCCTTGCTGGTGTGGGAAGTCACAGCCAGTGAGCTGTGCTGGGCTGTCCTGGGCTCTGTTCATGGTACTCAAGATACCATTCTGGGTAGTGTAGTGTTGGTCTCTTTTGCTTAGGAGTTCATAGTCATATTTAATTACACTGCTTCTTCAGATCTCTAGACTCTATATATTACTTTTTCTGGAATCACTATTCTAGAGAGTGATCTCAATAGCACTATTTGTGGGCCTCCCTGCTCATTTAGTGTTTGATGCTGTTATGGAAAACTTGGTCTGAGGGTTCTGAAACTCTTAGGTGTATTTTTTATCTGGAATTTGTATGCTAGCAGATGTTAATACTGACCATAGGACTCTGGCTGTAGATCATTCTTTTCTGTGTGTTCTGGGGAATACCCCACCATATAAGATTATTTCAGAAATTATAACATTTTCTAGGGAGAATCCTGTTGCCCTAACCCTGATGCCCCAGTTCATTTAATGAAAACAATAATGGAATTGCTACAAACAAATGTATGTCTACTTTTGAAATACCTATTTTAAAGTCAGTTGAAAAATAGGAAATATTAAAAGAAACTTTACATTTTTATCTCAGGAGTTTTTTGCTATAGCTGTTTGACTGAGTACATACACTGTAACCCAGCTTTAGTACTGGATGTTTGACCTGATTATTTAATATTTTGTTTTGTTTAATTCTATGGAGTTGCATCCCTGCCAGCTATCTACTGACTTCACTAATGGCATTCCCCTTTTGCTCTCATTTGTTGTGAAGTCTAAATGAGTGATCTCTGGAAAAAAGTAGGCTCTAAGTTCCAGTTGTGACTGTCACTGACGTTGCTGAAGTTAATTTGCAGTCTTTGCCCTGGACGTAGTTGCCTTGTACTACCACAACATTCTGGAGAAAATGGACAGGAACCAGCTCAAAAAAATGGAGCAGCACTAGAGATTTAGTTTAACCTGCCTTTTTAGCAGGTAGCTAAAATGATAACTTTTTTATGGGGTGGCATTGGCAGGTCATGTTTGGGGATTTTTAATACAAATGCATTTTTCACTTACATCTTTAACTGGCTTGAATCTGTCTAGCTGCACGATAAGGGACCCATCAGAGGAACCTGAAAACTTTGTTCTAAGTGTCTGGTTGATGGAGTATGCTGAGCTGGGACCAGCCAGGCTGAAACATGGGCCACTTGTACCCAGGTTTGTTGCCCAGTTTTTCTGCAGGAATCAGAATTTTGCTGCTGCTAGTTTGGCTGTTAGTGCTTTCCTTGACTAACTGATGTCTAATAGTCTTCCTCATTTGTGTTTGCTTTGTTGATCACTAACAATGATACTAATTCAGTTTTGAAGTTGAGCACTTCTCCCCCGCCTAACTATTTATTTAGGAACAGACAAAACTATTAAAAAAAAAGAGAGGAAAGAGACAGAAACCTTCATTTTTCAGTAGAAAATTGTAGATTTGTAGACCAGCTCTTCCCTAATGTAGAAGCCATCCCATGCAAGCCATGAAGGTTGCCTCTTCAGTTTGGCATGAGCTCCTGCTTATAGCCAGCTTCAGGCTTCCTGAGCTGGAGTGAAATTCACAGGGAATTAGGAGGCATAGTGACAGATCCAGATCATGTCAGCCCTGGAGCCATGTCCTCCTGAGTCTGTATTTGAGCCCAGTTGGCAGAACTAACATCTTGTGACTGGGCATCTTCAGGAGTGAGTAAAATAAGTTGATTCAGTTGTTTGGCTGGGCATGGAGAGGATGGATAAATTCTGTATAGCCCAAACTTGAAAGAGTAAGTTCCATTTTTATGTGGCTGATGCCCTTGGTTCCCTTACTGGTCATGCTCTTCTGCAGCTGGGAATTTGTAGGATTTGGTGTTTTTATCCTAGGGTTCAGTTTTTCTTGTGTGCCTCTTTGCAGGAATGCCAGTAGTGACAGGTGAAGTGCTCGAATGTCAGCTGCCGGCTGCTCCAGTGTGTCTCTGTTGCAACAACCAAAAATTGTTACACTGCAGTTGATACATTTGCAAAGGGCATTTTCCAACCAATTTTACACATTCAGAGTTGGAATGTATTCCAGCAGGAAGAAGCAATCATGATGCTTTGGGCAGCACTGCACTTGAATTGCACCCAGGTCCGTGCTTGGGATGGAGGGCAATGTGGTGTCACACCTTCCCAGGCACAGCACATGGACTGGCCCAGGAACTTGCAGCTACTTTGTGCTTCTTCCCCAGCAGATACAGAAGGAGCCCTAAAACCTAGGATTGGAAGTAAAGAAGGAGTGCTGCTCTAATTAAATTTGATTTATTTTAGTGTTTCGTTTTTACTTCTGATTTGCCTGGTCTCTTTGCAGGTGGAAACAGTCCTAAAAATGTTTTGCTTTGCTGTATGTAACTACTGTGTGGGTGCTGCTAGAAGAGATGGCAACAAGGAGCTAAAAATGATCCCCCCCCTTTTTTTTTTTAAGAGTGGTGTTTATTATTTCCCTGGTTTGGGGGACAAATACAGGTATGTGTACAGGTATGTATGTATGTACATACAATGTAGGTACGTAGATTTTTTTTTTTCAGAGTAGTATTTCTACCCTGATTGCTTTTGGCCTATCATGTGTAATTTAATTCTTGGAATATCTTGCCTAACTTCATTATTTAATAATATGAAAGATAAAGTTCCCAGTTCAAGTCCTTATTCATGACTTATTACCTAAGCATTCACATGTAAGTGTGTGGCATGTGTGTGTGTTGAGAATTGGGGAAGAAGAACCTTGCCTGCTTGCCTGACAAGGATGTGCCTTCAGGTGCATCTCCACCTGAGCTCAGAGGCTCGTGCTGGAAGCATTGCTTGTGCATCATGTGGAAGGCAGCAGGTTTGTACAATTACTGAGGTGCACTTAGACGTGGTAAGAAGGAGCTGTGTGGGCACCTTCCATCAATTCTGCTCAGGTTAATAAAATTGTTCACAGAGGTCCTGTTGATATTTGAGTATAAAGTAACAGCTAAAAGGCCTCTGATCATTAATTTTTAACAGCCCAAATGGCTTCCAGGCTTTTGATTTTTTTTTAAGGCAAATCATAAAACAGTAATTCACCTGTGAAAAAAATTGTCATTTTAAACAGCAGCAGAATCCTGTGGGACTTTGCAGAGGAACACATTTCCTGATGTTTGATGACTTTTAAAAACCAGAGGTAGAAGGCCTGGTTTTCACTCTCACACTGCATAAACCTGGGACATCATCATCATCAGATGTGTTTACAAAGGGGAAGGGGCTTTATAGCATACCAGATAAAATGCAGCAGTGGTAAAATGATGCACCTGTACTTAAAATCTTCGTAAAGCTATAATTTTTCAGGAAAAGAATTCTTTTCATTTTTGAGTACACCAATTAGCAAATGGCTTTGTGAAATAAGTGTTCTGTTAGGTGAGTCTGGTGGTACAGTCTCATATTGCTTTCTAGTCCTCTTATATTTTTTCCAGAAGTAACCCAAATTCCCTGTAGTATGGGACAGTGCAAGGAAAAAAGAGTCAGCTGCAAGATAATGATGCTGGTTCCTGGACATGAGCACTGCCAGTTGAACTGCCAGGATGTGTCAGTCTCTACTGAATGTTTAATAGTCTGTGATATCCTTAAGCTAATAATTAAACAGTAGCATACGTTGTAAAATCCAGTATTCAATTCTGTTGGAATTGTATTCCATCCTAACTTCTTACATGGTCACTTAGTTCCAGCGAAGAATGGTGTGAATTTTGTGCTTGTTTGTAACTTCAAGATGAAGCCTTTTGCCTTCTCTCTAAATTTCTGTAACTGTTAGGATTTTACTCATGATTTTAACAAATCTGGATTTAATGTCAGAGGGCTTTGTCTTGAATTTTATTCACACTTTGAATGTAAAGACAGGACAAAAATGGAAATTATGAGATGGTATGTATTTGAAGGATGGAAAGCAGGAGAGGTTGACCACTTAAAATGTTTGTTTCAATAACTTTGAATCTTTAAAATCAAACTGTCAGGTAAGACAACTCAGCAGTTAAGACACAGAAAGCAAAAATGACAACTACTGCATCATGAAGTATGCTCAATAGATATTTTACAGCTTTACAAAGTAAAGGTGATCAGAGCAGTCTCCTTCACCTGCTGAAATGTGGTAAACAGGAGTGGAGACTTCTCATGGTTCAGGTGCAGAATGCTTGCATTCGGCCCTGTTTGATTCAGCATAGGTCTGAGCTAAATGTTTAAAACAGAAACCTAATCTAAAGGTGTGAAAAGTCAAAAGAAGGTGAATTTCTTCATTTCACTTTTCTGCTATGGCAAACACGCTAACCCCAATCTCTTGACCTCAGTTCTCTTGCTTTACAGCCAAAACCCTCTGAGATGCTTTTGGGAAGCTATTTGCTTGTTGTTCTTTCCTTGCATTTTCAAGCAGTGCACACTAAACATGTTTCACCCTCTAAAAAAATAAACATTGAGGAGCAGATGAAATTGGGGAAAGGACTTCCCATTTCACAGCAAGACTTAAGGTTTTCTTGCATGCCTTCAGGTATTGTGTATTGGTCATCTGCAGGCCAGAGAGTGGAGTGTCAGGGGCTTGTGTTTGATTGTCTCTTAATGTTTTACCATGAAAAAGCTTTTCTGCTGACAGAAGTGTCATACATTGTTTTACACTGGATTTCATGGAAGCTGGTCAAACTATTTTTGCAGATCCTGCTTTCTGGGAGCATTGAATATTGATACAATTTGTTTACTGTTTTTAAGTGGATGTGTCCTACTAACAAGAGTGTCATTTTGTACTTTCACTTATCAGTAAATTCACATTTGATTTACTCCTTCTTTTACCAATCTTCTAAATTTTGGAGCTACACTGTACTTCTTGAAATGCCAG
Source organism: Passer domesticus (assembly GCF_036417665.1). Classification (NCBI taxonomy): domain Eukaryota; kingdom Metazoa; phylum Chordata; class Aves; order Passeriformes; family Passeridae; genus Passer; species Passer domesticus. The sequence continues at coordinate 31,108,488 of NC_087478.1, read as the reverse complement.
ATTTGGGCTGTGACTCATGATAAATCTGCTTGGGTATGTCTCATCTGCACCCTCTGCGCAAGGCTGTCTTCTCACTCAAAGTGGAGATGGCTTTTCTGTGTTTCTTCAGGAACTGTTTCATCCCACCATGGACCACATTAACCCTCTACTGCTCCGAGTCTGCCACATAACAAATTAAGTATATTTATTTTAAACCAGCTTGCAATGGAGAACAGAGGCGATGCAAACCAAAGTCCTAAAATTTGGATTTTTCAGAAGTTCAGGGGTGCCTTTCTCTCCGTGCTGCTTCTTATGATCCTCTGCTGGCATGTGCTACTGGGCTGGGTCTGAGGTGGGATGCAATGAAAGATGTCTGCTTTTTGCAGATTTATGTATTTGGTTTTTTCCAGTCCTGGCTGTTTGCTTTATTTGATTTAAATAGGGAATGGGGTGAGGAGAAAGGCAAAAGGAGCAGTAGTAAATTAAACTGGCACCCTTGTGGGTTTGGGCTTAGTTGCAGTGGGTTTCTAAGAGCTCATGTTAGAAAAGGGTTATGTTTAAAGTAAGTTTTTCTCATGTTTGGATCACAGTGATAGTTTTGCCTCTTGCGTTCTTCACTGTAGATGAGGAAAAAGCAAACATAACATCCAGGATTACAGCATGTTTCAATACTGTCAGTTCAATGCTGTGAATTCTTGCCTGGGAGGATGCTGTTCTGAATGTTTGGTGGGTGGATGATTACGTATCACCTCCAAAAGTCTTGGAGGAGGTAATCCATCAATACTTCATTTAACACTGTTAATAATTTCCCTTATCGTCTGGCTGGGGGTTGTTTGTTTTAATGTGATCTCACCAGTATTATTAAAGGAATTGGAATGCAGAAGCCTTTTGTTCCAGTGCCAAATATATATGAATGGTTTTAAGGTGGAGAGTATGCATTAGAATTATAATGCAGTATGAATAACAAATATTTCTCAGATGGCGAGTGAAAACAATTTTAGTTTATATTCTGCAACATGCAGTGTTGTAGTGATTTGAAGCATCCTATTACAGGACAGATTTCAGATATAGGTGACTGAAGCATTATGGCAAGTTCTATCATTGTCCAAACAAAACCTTGCTTTAAAAGATAGATATCTTGCTCTATGATTACTTCCTAGTTTTAAATGTTACTCCATTTATGTATGTTGCTCTACATAATTTCTGTGTTAGTAATTCTGTTGAGTAGAGCAATCAAGCCAAGAAATAGGGAGAACTGAAAGCAAGATTGTACACTTGCATAAAACATTTTCCAATCAGAACTTTAAAAAATCACTAATGCAGAAGAATTAGATACTCCAGAAAAATCCCTGGTTTTATCTGTTGCCTTTTCTTGGGTGTTCTGTGCCTTCTCTTATGAATATTTTCCTCAGTGGAAAATTACCTGTCTGGTCTCAGGTGACTTGGTATTGCTTGTGGGACTCTGTAGACCAGCCCTTTGATAAGAATTAAACTATATCTTTGTGGTGTTATCTGTTGGGACCTTGCAGTAGTCAGGTACTTTGGTTGCCTCAGTGATTTTGCTTTGCACTGGGTTAGGCTGGGTTCTTCCCATTCTGCTACACATTGCAAAAATCTTGAAAACTGCTTTTATCTTTGCCCTGGGCTTGCTTCAGTGATGATCCTATTAATTTTGTTTGCTTTTGTTGTGGGGTGTTTTTTTTTTTCCAAAGGAATGGCAAATGGTCAATTTCTGATCCATCTCTTTTGGTGAGCAATGTGTTCTTTTTTGATCATTGCTCTTATCCAACACGTATTGTTCTAACTCCAGGTTTTATAATTTCAAATTATAATGATTTTCAAGATCATTGGGACAAATCTTTCCCCACATCAAGAGGAGAGTTTTGACTAGCAGTGAGGGAATCATCTAGGCGAGGGGTGGTAACTCCTCACCAGCTGGAATGTGAATCTGCTGTCAGAAACCATGGAGTGCTCACGTGTAGTGAGTGTGTTAACAGGTTTGCTCTTTGCCAGGCATGTGATATGAATACCAAGAACAGAATAATTTGGATATTTTCCTCTTCTGGAAGATTAAACAGTACACAGTGTTCAACCAGTCTACACAGAGTCCTTGAACATTTGATGCCAACACGTGTTAAATTCCTCTAGAAAGTGTTTTAGGTATTACAGGGAGGAAAATTATATGTGCTTGTTTATGTACCCAGAGAGGAAGTTGGTGCTGAAGACAAACGTTGATCCAAATGATCAGTAAAAAATCTACTTGGAGGCAGGGGTGGGAAATCTTCCCTTGATTTTTTTCTGCTGTTGCAATTGCTGTGTCATTCCCCTTAGCAAGTAATGTTAAACAAGATTAAATATGACTAGAAAAAGATATATCTGTATTTCTCATCAGTGTATACTGATGTAAATTCATGTTTCTGAGAAGGCCCTGGGATGGTTTTTCTGCTACAAGCCAAATGTTACCTTGAAATAAAAAATTTCCCTTTTTGCTTTTAATTTTTTTCTCTACTGACTGTCATTCCTGGACTGTGGTAGTAACCCACTGGAAACATAAAGCTCTTCATGGTAAAACAGATGTAAATCTTGGTCAAAAATACAGTATGACTTGCTATGGTCACTAAAGTCAAATGGCATCTCTGTCAATTCAAATCAGTCTGTAGCTGAATTCAAAAGCTTCTCCTGCCCTGTGTTTTGGTGACTCATATGCCATCTTCATGTTCACTGCAGAATTCCGTGAGGACTCTTAAGGTTTGGACATGCTTAGAATAAAATTAGTACCAAGGAGGTAGCCTGCCCAGGGTTTGTTGCACAAACTCCTCCTTCACCTGGATCCCTGCAATGACCCACCTAATTCCTGGATGAGCCATACAGTTTAGTAAAGGATTGTGCAGTTATCCTTTGAGATCCCTTGAACTCACCTGGGAGTTGAGCATCACAAGAACTCTTCAGGTCCTTGGTGGTGCAGGTACCTTTTGTGTACCAGATGTCCTGAGGTCAAGTTGGTTCACAGTAAAGGTTTAGGGTTAAAAACACATTTATTTGATTCACTACAGGAAAAGGTTGTTTTCAAAGTTGTAAAAAGGTGACAGATCAAAATGTATTTTCAGAGTTATGCGTAGTTGGGAGTTCTATTTGATTTTGTTTGGGTTTTTCAGTCCTAAGATCCTTTCTTACTTTATCGTTTTAAATAGCTTGTGATAGTGGCTAATGAGCCCCACAGTTTTGCTGACGTATCCCAAAGAGTCACTAAAGCTACATCTTCCTTTCATATCCCTTCAGGTAATGTGTCTTTCTGAAGGCACTGTGGTGGGAGCTGGGCAGAACAGCTGTTCTGACTTATTTTCCTCTCCCTGCCTAAAACATGAGCAATGTCCTGACTTTTCCAACCTAATTTCTTTCTCTAGACATTGGCCTGTTATCTTGTGGGAGATGAAGCAATTTCTCCATGTCCTTAGACTGTTGATTAAAGTTTCTGTTGAGTATCTCATCTTGGACATGTCCCATTGTGGCCCTCAGATGCTTACAAGGCACATTGTACTTTTAATGTTGCCATCACCTGTTATATTTTAATAGTGTGGAATGAGAAACAGTATAGTAGAGGTAGAGAAAGATTAAAAACATAATTAAAATGATTATATGAAATTCAGTGCCTGTGGCTCTTTGTGAGTATCATGTAAAACCATACATGTTGCTGTAGAGCTGAATTTGAGTGTTAGCATTGAGTAACATTTCATCTTCCTGTCATGTGCAGTGGTAGTTTTGAAAAGAGGAAGAGGATATTCTAAGATAATCTTAACAGTATTTTTAAAAATTGATAGTGTGAAAAAAGTGTAGAACTGTCATGCAGCTTTTATTTAATGATTGTACAAATGTGTTTTCAGTTGGGCAATATTTCCATTTAATTGAGGTACAAGACAAAGTTTGTACTTGTTCAGAAGTATGTCACATTATGCTGAATTTGTTGTAGTAGTGGTCATAGCTATGTGTGAACATCAGATTCTGATTAAAACCTTTCTATGCTTCCAGTGAAGCTGAAGGTAAAGCATGGAAACCTTGTGGTTTGGGCATTATCTCTATTATGTTGCATTGGAATTACAGAGCAGTTTTATATGATTCTTCATTTGGTAGCTATCTACTGGGTAAAGCCTCATGGTTTCTGCTACTTCTTAAAAGCAAACAAACATAACTCTCTAAAACTCACCACAAAGAAACCAACTTGGCATTCTTGTTGATCTCTATAGTCTGTTCTGTAATAACTATACTTTTTTAAATTTGATTTAATCTTTTTTGTTATTCTGGTCAATTATTTACTCTGTTTTCTACACAAACAAGATATGTGCAAGTGTTCTGTGTACACCTTCTTACTTGGCTGAAAATAGTCAATGGGTTTCAAAGTTTTACATTTATTACTTCTTTTGTGGAAATATGACAATAGGGAATGCTTGTTGGTCTAATACTCAGCAGATATCAGATACTGGAGATGTCACATGTCTTTAAATTCTGGGGTTTTCATGGCACTTGAGGTTTTGGGGTTTCATCAGTACATCCTTTTGGGGAGAGATTGTTGCTTTGGCTCTGTTGATGAAAGGTGGATGCAGGTTTAGTTTCATGAATTGTTCAAATTCTTCAGCTTGCAAAATGGCAGCCCACTTGCCATGTCCCCTTGCCTCAATCACCTCTCCTAGAAATTGAAAAGTACCCTCTGAAATCAGCTGCTGCTTAAAGTGAGGACCGGGGAGCTAAAAAGTCTTTCTAATCACTTTGGTGCCTTTTTTTTTTGTTTGTTTGTTTGTTTGTTAGTTATTTTTGTTTTTTTTTTTTTTTGTTTTGTTTTTTTTTTTCCTACAGGTATTGAAGAGTTTTCCCTTAAAATAATTGAGAATTGATTAATATGAGAGTTGCACACAAGAAATCTTGTATGGCATAGGATAACTCTCTTATAACCATGTCTGATTTCTCTGCTGCTGCAGAGTTCAGCTTTCAAGCTATGTTTTGCTGAGTGGAGAAGCCACTTGAAAGTACACATCAATCACGTGCAGAATGTGGCTGGCAGTAAGCTAACCTGGTAAATGCTTTGTGGCCAGGGCAGCCTGCAGCTCTAGGGCAAGCTGTAAAACCTGCCTGCAAAGCCAGGACGAAGCTGTTTACTTGCACAAACCATCTACACTGGGCTGAGGTACTAGCATGTGCACCATTTTTTCTGGTCTGTAAACTGGGACATGGGATAGCATTTGTGACAAGGGTGCAATACATCTGAGCCTTAAGTTTCAGCCTGAAAAAAAAATTAAGAATAACCAGACACAAATCTGGAGCTTTTTCTTCTTTTGTATCATCTTTAATTTCTGTTTCTTCATGTGCCTCTCTCTGCTCTTGGAGTCTTTGATCAGTACTGAGTTCATGTTATTGATAGTCTAGTTCACTTCTCACATCCTGAGATCTCACTGGAACATCACAGGTGTTTTCTGTTACTGAATGCAGCTGTAGAGAAGGAACTTCACAGACAATACACGGAACTTGAAGTTTCGCCTCCTGAAACCAGGTTAGGGCAACACTCCAAGGAGGAACAACAGTTTAAAACCACTTCTTCCTTAATTCCCTCTTCCTGTGGTACATGCAAACATTACTGTACAAAAAGAGCAAGACAAGAAACTGGCAAGCTGTTATGTTATCCTAGCATGAATTTTCAGGCAGTGAAAAGGAGGCTTTTGTATTTGCTGACACTTATACTTAAAGGTCTTAAGAGCCCTTACTGGGAGGAGGACTCTTCTTGTGACTGGCTAATCTGGAGGCCCCTCATGCAGTTTTTGTCCATTTTTGCCAAGATTATAAACTGGAAATTTGTCTGAAGTGGAAACAACTTTCTCAAAACCTCACAACCTGTGTGGGAGAAATTTGGGAACAGATACAGATTTCTAAGCCCAAAGTAGTATCGTACTTGCACTGATGCTTTGTGCCCTGGTGAGAGAGGGAGAAGTTTTCAAGCATCTCCCCTAGAAAAACTGATGTTATCCAGCTTATGTTATTTTAAGACAGCCTGCTCTGAGCTGCCTGCCTGTGTTCTCTACCAGATGAACTCTTCTGTACCATGCCCCAGGATAGTGTGGTGTCTGTGGCTCAGCATTGATTTGGCATTGGTCACTGCGGGTTGGTTTGGCTGTGAGTGGGCTGGGGGGGCTGGAAGCAGCTTGTGGAGAGTCGACAGGCACAGTAAATCCTATTGGGAAAGATGGCAAGGACACCTGGAGGGAGATCAAGCCTCAGCTGCCTGTTTGCTTGGCTGATGAGTCGGGTTCACAAGACTTTATGAGGGCTTATTGCCTGAGCTGAATCGTGAGCCTTTGATTCAACATAGCTTCTTCTTGATTTGCTAGAAAGATAAAAGACTGACATATGGGCTTTTATTGGCCAAAAATTTACAGTTTATCTGATTCAATACCTGAGTTATCTCTTCTGCTGAGGCAAAAAATGCAGTTGCCTTAGGCAACCAATATGTTCAGTGTGATTGCAGGCTGTGATTGGTAAACCTCTGTGGGCTTGACTGATATGACATAGAAAATGGTGTTGTCTTTTTTCAGTGCAGTGCTGCTTGAAAATACATATTAATTTTGCTGATTTTATCCTTCTTTACCAATGTTTGTTAAGAAATCTGCCATCTCCTAATAAATGAGATACTGAGTGGGAGCTTTTCCTTTTTTAAAAATAGTGCTAATATTGGCTTCTACTGCATTAGAATCTGTCCTGAGTATGCAGGTAAAGCTGGATAGTGAAAAAGTTTGCTATAATTCTTGCTTCCCTTGGCTTACCTACTAGAGCTAATACTCAGAGGTGAAGGCGACAAGGGGGGATAAGAAGAAGGACTGCATTAAACCAGCCCTGTGTCATTCCTGGGGTGCAGAGTACAAATTCCCTGTTTAGAGAGATGGGAAAACAGTTAACTCAATTAATCTTGGGGATGTGGAACTGTAGGCAGGAAAAGCAGTTGTTTTTCCAGGCTTACTCTAAGTTGGTCTTTAAGTTTCTTGCAGACATAAGTCCAGTTGGGCACTAGGGTCACTTGTGAGGGCAGGTGTTGATTCTGTTAGTCCTTTGCCTAGGGGTGATCTTTTCTGAGGTGCTGAACTGCCCCTATAAAATGGGATTGTTTGAACCTGCTGTTAATATTGAACTGGTAATTATTTTTAGTTACAGCTGGGAGAAAGGAAACTTGTAAGTGGCTAAGTAACTGTATATGAAGAAACAAAAATTATTTTTCTTGGCTACTTGTAAGAAAAATACTTCAAATGTAGGCCTAAGTATCCCCTCTCCCCTTCCTTGCTGTTTTTGAGACTTTGAAACTTTTTGAACTGTTTAACCCACAGTTTTCAGCAGTTTCAGCTGCAGAATCATCCTTTAATGCTGATTTGTGGAACTGGTTTTCCTGGTCTGGAAAGTAGCACCCCGGTGTTTGGGGAAATGCTGTTGGCTGAGTATCAGCACCCTGTCACTGGCTGTCATTGCTCTGTCTGGGGACACCAGCTTAGGATACCAGAGGAAGTGGATGTCTAAGCCACTGGAGAGCAAACCCCCAGTTTTGCCCTCCAACTCTTCTCCTGACTTGACTTCACCAGCAAACCTACTGGGAATAGGAGCAGCCAGTGGTCATCCAGCTCAGAAGATACATCTGTATAGAACTGTATATTTGCTAAACTGCCTGTCTGGAGGAGTTAGCACAGGTGAAGGAAACTCCATGGACTATAAAGCAGCCTTGCTAGCTTAGTATGAAGTCAGAAGGGAGGAGAGGTGGGGTGTTTAAATTTAGAATAAGGGCATACTTTTAATGTCTCTTGACCTGGGCTGTGTAACCCTCATGTAGGTGCACAAGGCTGTTTCTTAGTTTGAAAAAATTGGGGTTTTTACAGTTCTGTCTCATCTGAGAGATGTGAAGAAAGGGATTACATTCTAATTAATAATATGTATTTGAAAAGTTATGCAGGCATACCTCTTGTCAAATACAAAATTCAGATTTAGAGATATACTTCTAAATCAAAAACTGTGATTAAACACTTGAAGGACTATTATTATGAATTGTTGGGATGCTGATAGATGCCTTCAGTCTGTATAACTTAGTTTTCACTTCGAGACAACTGTAGAACATGCAGAGGAAAAAAAGAATGTCACTTTCTTTCCTTACACGTAATGTGTTATCAGATGCATTCATCTGTCACTTTTCTCTCCCCAGATTAGCGTTCCTCATGCTGTTTGTTCTCGTCAGTGTGCTAGGATTATGTCAGAAAGCTCTATTTAGAGGGTGATTTTACCTCAGCAAAATAGGTTTGCCTAAGCTGTGCTGCATTTTATCTGACTGGGAAGATTTTGTTGCCGTACACGTTCCCACTGAAGCGTCGCTTCCCAGTGGAAATCCCTGTCGATGTGTGTCATCGGTCAAGCTCATCTGAGGTGCAAGAACAAAGCTGCTGGGGGACTGACCCCAAGATGCCACAGCAGCTCCTACAGGAGCCTCACACTGTGATAAATAGTCTTGGAGTTGTCTGTGCTTGCTGGCTGTGTCCTCTGGTGTTCACCACCTTCTCCCAGCAGCAAAAGAAACGAAGCTGCACTCTGATTTTAAATGTGAGAGGTAGTACGAAATATTTGCTGAAATCAGAAATAAATTGGCATATTCTAATGAGCAGCAGTTCTGCTTGTTTCACTGCATTCTGCCCTTGTCAGTGCACCAGGAATATATTGTAGGCTCTAGGCCTGCATGGCTGGGAGGTAGCTACAAATAAGCTACAATAGGCAAAGGGAAACATTTCATTTCTGGTTTTGTTTACATAGTATTCTATGCATCTGCTCATTTACAGAATTGCCCATGCTAGTTTGTAGATTTTTATTATTTTTATTCGGCTCCCAAAGGCTTGGAAACTTCATTATTATTGTAATCTGCCAAAGCTGGAAAGAAAAGCTGTTTGTTCCATTAGGCTGTTTCAGGCTTCTGTGCAGTTTTTGACTTGCTTTTGAAGTTACAAAGAGCTATGAGTATCAGAATGCCTGAAGGGTGAGGAATAAGCATGACACAGAGACGTCTCAAGCTCTGTTCATATCTCTGAGCTCTTGCTTGTTTCCATTAACTTCTGTCTGAAGTGATTGTGCTTAAGAGCATGCCGACCTCTTTACTTGACAAGATGGATAGTCTCTTTCCTCACATAGTGACAAAGATAGTGCTTTCTCTGATTAAACAGGCATTATTAAATTTATTGAAAGCAAAGGTGGTCTCCTTATTTTTGAAAGAGAATTCTTCAGGTAGATAAGCTTAGTGGAGTTGCAGTGTGTTTTGGAGACCTAATATAGGTTGAGGAGTGTTCATCTCATGGAAGCACCTAAATGATATGCAGAACAGCCCCACAGACTGAATGTTAGTTTGACTATATTATCCCTTGAGTCCTATAAAAGCCTACAGAGTGGTGGTGATGCAGTGAATATTCTTAGAGCAAACAAGCTGAGTGTGGTCCTCTTCTCTCCCTGCTTTCTTGGGCTTCTAATGAAGCAATGCTGCCTTTGTTACAGAAGATAACTCTCTTAGTGTTTTGAAGACACTTTGTAAAGGAAAAAGCCTGAGATTATTTAAACAGTTTGGGGAGTATTGTTCCCATGTTCAAACAATGTATTTCTTTATTAATAGGTAGTAAAAATGATCAGTCTTACCTTAATCAAGACAATATTGAAAGTCTGTGTACTATGAGGACTAACTATAACAGTGTTTTTGTTCAATTTTTTATTGTGATATTTAAAGCCCAGTTGAAGGCCACTGTGAGTCACAGACAGATAAAAATGCTGGAAGCACAAAAGTATAATGGATGCAATTATTGTCACACTCTTTGCACTAATTATTGGGCTGTTCACAATGTAATTGGGCACAAAGTTTCATCACTAGAGAAAATAATTCTGCTGAATATTTGGGTCATTTGGAAAACATATCCTAAGAAAATATGAGTTGGTGTGTACTTCACAGCATATTGCACCATTATCTGTTGGCTGATGAAGGAAACAGCAAAAAAAAAGAAGGTATACAGTGATGCCAGCTACCAGCTAGAAAATCAGAGTAAAAGTGAGGAAACCCATAGGATGAGACAAAAACAGTTAAACAAGGAGAGCAAAAGCTGCACCTGCAAGCAAAGCAAAACAAGGAATTAAAGGACTGCTTCCCATTGGCAGGCAGGTGCTCAGCCATCTCCAGGAGAGCAGGGCTCCATCACATGTAATGGTTACTGGGGAAGACAAATGGCATCAGAGATTCCCCACTTTCTTTCGCTCAATTTACGTACTGAGCACAATGGCACATGGTCTGGAACATCTATTTGGCCAGTTTGGGTCACCTGTCCTGGCTGTGTCTCCTCCCAGCCTCCCAGGCACTCCATGTCTCTTCTCCAGCATGACAGTACAAAAAGCAGAAAAGGCCTTGGCTCCATGTAAACACCTCTCAGCAATAACAACAACAAAATCTCTATTATCAGTACTGTATTCAGCACAAACCTAAACCATAACCCCAAAATCATCTCTTTCCCTATCAAAACCATCATAATTAGGCATTTAGATTTTTTTTTCCCTTTCTGTGTAGTTAAATTTGTGGTGGTAGGCAGGAGATAAATCTGGGGTGGGGAAGTACTGTTGTCAGAGGTCAGAAAAATAGTGCAGTGAAGTTGTTGTATGCATATATAGATGGGAAAGATGGCGTATTTATTGCTTAATCCTCTGGCCTCCCACTGATGTCTTTATGGCAGAAATGCATTTTATGTTCAATGGCTAGTTATGGTCTAAAAAGTCCAGTAAATCCAGAAGACTGGGCAAAGTTTCATGCATGTGGAAATAAGAGGATTAAGCAATTTTAGTAACTTTTTTTTTGCTGTAATTGAAAAAAACATGCCTTCTTAAGCAGAAATACTGCTTGCAAAACAACAACAACAAAAAAGCGACATGTAATTTTCCTTCAGCATCCAGCTTCCTGGAAAAGCCTCTTCCCTTCATAAAAAGAAAAAGAAGTTTCAACCAGAATAACTTTCACAAGAAGGGAAGGAATCACACACAGAGACACATATTTATCTAACCTCAAGTGATAAAATATGGTTAACTGGGACTGGAGCAGCCATTGAGGTTGGAGCAGCCACCACGTGCACTAGAACACCATGGAGCAGGAAGTGGACCATTCTTTTGGCATTTCCTTGGAGGTGTCTGGTAGAGTAGTGTTCCTTTAAAAAATGTTCAGTAAAGTACGTAAATAGCTCTGCTTGCTGCCTGCTGTTGGCTCCAAAATGCTGCCTAGGAGTTCTGACACATCAGGAACAGAACAGCTGGGCTAAGGCCATTCTGAAGATGCTTCAGAAAATGGTTTTTGTTTTGTTCCAGTTTACCTGAATGGAACCAGATCATAAGGACTATGGGCTGTCAGATTGGCAAGTTGGAAGGTTGGCATCCTTCTTTTCTGTTGGCACCACCATCCTCCAGTGGGTAGGGGAGCAGAAAGGCATAGTTGCTGCTATTGTCTACTGCAGACTGGTTTCTTCACAGACCTAAATGGGCAACTTAATCACTCCTGAATGTGTAATGCTGCTCTGGAGGAGGTCAGTCAGTGTGCCTTCACTCCGGTGCCCTTCTTTCCCTTGTTTCATCCTGGGAGGCCATGCAATTTTTAATTTATGTGTTAACAAAGAGAGGTGTGTAAGAGCAGGTAATGTTTCAGGAGACCCCTTTGCCCCTGCTGCAACCACTCTCCATTCTGTGGAAGAACCTATTTCTTCTGTTCAGAAACACATTACTCCAAATCACTTCTCTGTAAGACTGAATTTTGTGCTTACTGATATTGTCAACATTTCAGAGGAATAGGATTTTTTTGCTTGCTTTTTTTTTTTCTTTCTCTTCCCAGTAGGGGAAGACTCCTCTGTGTTTCAGATCTTTCTTTTCTAATTGCTGTGCTGATGACTCCTGTATTCTGTGGGGCATTTTATTTCAATGCTCTGAGATTGCATTTCTTAATCTTTGCATAGTAAATAAAATGTGTCCTAATCAAATAAGTTTATCCCTGTTTAAATCAGACATATGTGTGTGTGTGTGTGTGTGTGTGTGTATGCAAGTTTCCAAAGCATAAAGGAAGTATGATGCTTTAATTGGTTCAGGAAATACTAATTTTGTACAGTAGGTGGTGTGATTGTATTTTGTGACTATTTGAGTCTTTGGAGTAAAGAATCTGCTTTTTCTCAAGTGAAGAATTACCCCTACCCTTGAAACACACACTCTGGTGAGAAAATATTGGTATTCTGAGCAGATTGATGGGTAAAGAGAAGGAAAATTATATTGATGTCAGTTAAAAGTGTGGGACAGCCTGTGCACTGCTTTGAAGATCGTGCACCAGCCCTTTTTGGCTTTGCCCTTTTTTTGGCTGTTGGTTTTTTGAGGTTTTTTTTTGTGGGTTTTTGGTTTTTTTTGGTGGCAGTTTAACAGCCATCACTTAATGCTGCTGGAGGTGTTTTGTCCTTGGCAAATGATTTGCAAATCCTTTGCTGCCACTTGTTGATCATTTTGAATTGAGAGCAGATTAATGATTGTTTGTCTGTTGACAGTGTTGGCCTCTTAATAAGAGCTGTCCAGCTTTCTGTGCCTATCTAAATATCCTGTGCTCAATGACTCCAAAAATAGGTAGGTGGTACAGTAGGTATGTAGGTAGGTTTAATATCTAAATATAGCTATAATAATCTCTATCTTTGTCTTCTTTTCAGTCACTAGAAGAAATTGGTGGATAGATTTCTATGTGTGTGGAGTGTGGACTGAGATAAGTCTATGTTGGCGTCCGTTTCAGTATTAATTTCTGACATCTTCCTCCTTCAGAAGAGGATAAATTCTTTTTATGAAAAAGTCTCTGAGCTTGTCTTCAGTTGTGGGTTGGGCTTTTTCCCTGTTATGCTAGAGAATATGCAGTTCTCAGCCCCTTTCCGAGCTGCCAGCTTTTTGTTCCACTGAAGTTACTTCTGGCTCCAGTCCCAGTATTTGTGGGGAACAATAGATCCTATTTTAGCCTATACAGATTTAATTGCTGTGAATAAGATTGACAATTATCTTCTTTTGAGTCTGAAAATCCCACCAGCTGTTTCAGATGCATTTAAATAGTTACACCACGCTAAACTCACATATTGCATCAGGAGCTACAATGCCTTTATGTCCTTGGCCTTTATTTTAAAAGTAATTTTTGCTGCATTTATTTCTGTTTCTTCTGCTTTGCTTTAAACCCTAATTCTCTGCCTTGGGTGGCTTTATTAGTCATACCAAAGGACATACATATAAAAGATGCATTTTGAGGAAGATGCATTTCAAATTGCAAAAGAACTTATTGAAAGAGAAGTTGATGGCCTTTTTTGTTTTTTGTGGGGAGTTTGCTTGGTTTTTTGTTTGTTTGGGGATTTTTGTTTGTTTGTTTGTATGTTTGCTTTGCTCCCTCCACCCCCATAAGCTCAGGCATGTAAGTGGGAATCATCTGACCGCGTGCTGACAACCTGCTGTGTCAGTGTCTAGGCTCAGCTTTGTCACCCGCGAAGAGGAAGACATGTTTCATGCTATGTAAACAACTAAAATAGGTCAGATGAATCATGCACCCAGATGTCTTCTTTCTCTTTAGCTAATCACCCAGACTTAATAAGCAGACTTAGCTGTCTGCACCGTAGACATCTGACTAGATCTTACCTCTGGGGACCACACTTGTCACAACAGTCGCGTGTGGGTGACTAGACACATGTAGACGTGCAAGAAGATTAAAAGTACTTGCCTTCTTGATGCAGAGCCAACGCCAAGGTGAAGGTGCTCTGGGTTCATCTTCTCGAAACCAATGACAAACTTGAGTGGATTTTCCCAAAAAAGAGATGTATCAGTATTTGGTGTTCACAGTTACATACTGCTGAACTGGGGTGCACAATCTCTTTCTCATTTCTTGCTTCCGAGGCTCCTAAGATTCATAGCTTCATAGCTTTCTTTTTCAGAAATGTTAGATGGGACATCTCCTCCCTATTATCTGCTATTTCTACCTTCATGTTTTCTCTTCAGTCTTGTAATGGAAATATATTTATTTTGATTTTTTAGAAAAGATCCTTTCATTACACAGGTGTCCCTGTAGCACAGGGGTAGCACACTGGCATATGAAGGTGGAGATTGCTTATATTGGGAAAGCCAAGAGAGGGGATACTTGAAGTTTGCCTTTCACCCTTTACCCGAGAAGTTGTTAATTGCTAATTTTGCAGGTTATTCAGGTGCTGAATTCTGTGGATTTTTTTTTCAGTCTGAACACATTGTTTAATATTTATTTATAATCTTGACTAGGGGTGTATAAATTCAAACTTCCAGTTTCTCTGTTTGCCTTCGTGCATATTTCACATTTGTGCAGCTTATAATTTCTGGAAGCAAGTTGTTCCTTGGTGTAACAGGATGCAGGGACACGTAATATTTATTATTTCCTGATACATATTTTTACAGATCTTGACACAGTTTTAATTTCCCAGTGGTCTGAGAGGCATGTAGAAGTTTACATGGAGGTTGCAGTTCTGATGTTGACTTTGTTCTTATTGAGACCTCTCTTCAACTGTATGTGCCTTTGGTCACCCTGTGCAAGATCTACCCCATCAGGGTTGCTTAAATTTGTGCCAGGCTATGCCATCTCCTCTAGGCCTCTTTGGGCACAAGTGATTCTCCTTAGAGCTTACTGCTTGCTGTAGCCCTGCTTACTGTGTTTGTGCTGAGTATTTGCCAGTCTGTACGCTTTCCAGTGTGCCTGTTGCATGTACAAGTGAAAACTTGGATTGAGGCTTTTTAGGTGCTTGTGCTATTGACTTTGGAAAGAGTAAGGTTTGTAGTGGAGGCAGATTGCACAGCACAAGTAGAAGAGATGACTGAGATGACTGATGAGGAGAAGCATGACTTTTCAGACTTCACAGGGTGTCAGTGAGCTATTCCTGCTGAGGGCCAGTTCCTGTGCACACATCAGGTAAGACAGGCCTCTTGCTTTGTGCTTTGCTCCCTCTGCATTCCCATATGCACAAGGTCCTGGACAACCTGTTTGAGGTGACTCTGCTTGAGCAGGGGGTTTGGATCAGATGACCTCCAGAGGGCACTTCCTAGCCCAGCTATTATGTGATTCTCTGATTTTGCACCTTCCAAAACTTCTTAACCTTCTTAAGCCTCCTCTGCTCCTGGGTGAGAAGGCATCTCTTCATCCCACTCCCTGCAAGGACAGAAGGAGCCTTTGGGGAAAATTTACCCTGAGATTGTGGCATACCATGTTAACAGGTGTTGTGCAGACCCCAGAGCTTCAGTACCTTCCCTCTGGATAAAGGGAGCAGATGGGGCTGGAAGGGACACCCTTGTCTCCAAGCAGTGTGCATACACACACACACAGAGCCAGGTACTCATTTGCTCACTGCTATTTGCCTCCTCTTGGGAAGAAATTCTGCATTTGGCTGTCAGTCTTCTTTTACTGGCACTGATTTTGCCAGGGTTTCTATGTTGACTTTCACTCTAAATTAACATTGCACCTGGAAATTTTCATCTGTGATGGCTGAACAACTGGGCAAAGACATTAAGCACTTTGACCTATATTATATGAAGAATAAACATTTTCAATTGCGTGATATTTAACTGAATTTTGTATAATTTGTGTGAGAATTACCACAGGTTTTTCTTTAGAAGTGTTTGTGTGTATGTATGTGTATATAAATTATATGTTAAAGTACTGCAGAATTTTCTTAATCCTGTTTTGCTTTAATTACTGTGACTTTTTTATACTTTAAATTTAGGAAAGCCTAACTTTGGAATTGATTGTTAGCCCCAAGAGAAATACATGAATGATCACTACAAATGTTTTGATGAATCATGGTCTATCAAGATTAAGGCAGTTGCCATTTTTCTGTAATCTTTTATTTCAGGCTCAGGGTTGCTGACATTTCATTGGTTTGCATTTAGGTTCTATTTTAACAGCTTTAAAGATGAGGTCTATGAATGCAATTCTAGTAACAGAGGTTTTGAGGTACATTTCTATGGCAAAGAGTCACTGGAGTGTCTTTTGCACGTGGCCCCTTCCTGCACGTCTGCCAGCTAATGTTCTCCCAAAGGAAAAGTGATGGATGTAAAACTCCAGCAGCAGGGTGTATTTTTTCTTTAATTATTAAAAATTACCAGCATATGAGTGGCTCTGAATTAATTTCCTGCTTGTGCTAATAAAGCTGTACATAATGTTTTCTCTCTTTTCTTTTTCCTCCCCCTTGTCTTGCATATGTGTGCTTTCATACACACATTCCATACAAATTTCAATAATGACTTTTGAGAATAAATTAGCAGATTGTTTTCTTTCAGGTTGTGGGGGCTTCAAGTACCTGCTGCAGTAGAGGGATATTGTGAAAAAGGCATTAGTGTATGTGGAAATGTGTACCTTCTTTGTCACACTTGCAGAGATTATCTTGGGGCTAAATTCAGTTGACAGCTGTATAAAAGGGATTAGTACTGTCGCCGCTCATCTCTTGGGGTTAACTTTCACACATGCTAAATACAAGAGATAATTTTTTTTAAAGTTTGGACCAGTTATGCATAAGCTATTTATCTTGATTTCTCTTAACCCTGAAGCTGCGACTGCAGTCTACAGCATCAGTCTAAAGATGTGGGATTTACTGCATTACTTTAAGCACATAATTTGCTTCACTGTAAGCATAAGGAGAACTTTTATTTGCATATAATTGGCATTCCTCTAAGGAAGAGAGTGTTTATTTTAGATGTGCTTTTAAAAGTAGAACTTTGGGAAGGAAACTGGGGAGGAGGGGGAAGTAGTCTTTTGTTTTCTTCATGCATCTTTGTCATGTGCATCCACTCATTTAAAATTCTAAAAGAAATAAAACTATGAGGTCAATTCAAATTGAGTTTTTGGCTGTGGTTTGGTGTAGTAGTAATAGTGGTGAGCTTGTAGACAGAGTGAATATTTCTGAAACCCGGATGCCCCTTGCTGTAGCAATTAGGGGCAGGTTGCTTTTCCTTACCTTTTCATAATTTTAACTAGAGTGATTTCTGTATTTGTCACATAACTCTGTGGGGACAACTGAACCTCATGCAGCCATTCTATCAGATGTGTCTCAGCTGTGTGTCCTTATGTGGATGTCATGGTCAAGACTTTATTCAGCCTCGCATGCAGAAGGGGGTGTACAGCTCATGGGAGCTAACATGGAAGTGGCTGTTTTTCCTTTGCATTAGAGGGAAAGGAATGGCAGAACTTTGCTTCCCATCTTGAATGTGAGCTCTAGGATAGATGCAAAGATGATTCTCATCTAGAAGCAGCTCATAACCAGTATCCAATGATGTGTTTCTTGGTGTGCAGTCCAAAATGAAGTACTGCTCATCAGTGAACTTCCAGGATCACCCCTAAAGGCTGTGACAGTGAAATCACATGTGATAAAATGATTGTGAACAAAATAAAAAAGATACTGTCAGGGTGTGATTTCTTTAGATTGAACCAGGTGCCTCAATTTCAAGAGCTGTCAGTCCTAATGTGCAAAGTCACAGGTACTATTCATACATGGCTAATGAGACATGATAAAGGATATTCCTACAGAAAGTGTCCATTTCTTTTCACTACTATTTGGGGTTTTTTCATGCTTTCTGCTTCAATTTGAAGCTGAAAACTTATCACACCAGCCAAAGCTGGTGAGCATTATCAACAACATAATAATGTTATAACGTAATAACATAATGAGGTGACATAATGTTATAAGGTAATAATATAAGGCAAGATGTAGTAGCAACAAAAATCTAAAAAAATCTAATAATGCATAAAAATCACAGAGTTTTTGTGCAAATATATTTGTCTGGAGGCTGACTTCACTAGATTGAATGTGCCCTATTCATATAAGAAGCATAACTTGTAGAACTTTCAAGACAACTTCCTCCTGAATATCATGGAAATAAGTTCAGGTCCATTTTCCCCAGATTAACAGGATTTGAGAATTTAACTGTTGGAGAGAAGAAGAAAAAGGTCCAAGTACCTTATTGGAAACTGGACTAGAAGGACAGTGGTCAACACAAAGTTATTTATTTTCATTGTCTTCTGGGTCTCTTGTTTTTATTTCAGCAAGTGTTGAACAGCCAGGAAAATTTGCTTTAAATATGGATGATGAGCAGTCTGACCTAGCATTCTTTTCAACTTCACTGTCCTTTGCGGGAAATAAATGGTGTTTCTCTTAGAATGTCAAATTACTCTTTTGCAACCTCTTCTTACCCCATTGTGATGTACAGAAGGAGTGAGGAAGAAGAATATGTCAAGTAGTATTGCCAGCTATGGCTGAGACTGCTCAGCTCTGAGGTGAGATCATGCTTAACCATCTTTGTATCCCACTGGTGTGGCTCAGCATCTGCTTGGGGCTCACTGTCCCTTGGTTTTCTTCTGCAATACCTGCATACTAATTATCAAAAAGAGCTGCCTCTCCCTGTGTAGTGGTCACAGAGCTTGCACATTCCTGCAATGACCTACAGCTGCTTTGTTCCTTGTAGTCACTTAGTATTTGATATTTAATAGTAGTCACTTAGTATTTCATAGTATTTTTTTGAAAGGGTAGCTGGATGGTGTAATGCACTGTAGCATTTTGGAAAGTCCATGCAAATAACATCAGAGTGGACTTTCCTTCCAAGATGTCATTGACTTCAGCTCAAAGACAAGGTGTGTTACCAGGTTATGATCATTTACATTGAACTTGTGGTAAATTTCCAGCATAAATGCTATTCTACTTTTATACTTTGCCTATTTTAATCCCATCTTTAGTTCTTGTTAGCTTGATGGGTGTCATAGCTTCTAGATGGGCCTCAAAGTGAACTTGGCCTAGTATACCAGTGTAATTGCTGGTAGGAGAAACCATATTTTCACAGCACATTATCACATGGCTAAATATTCACTTCTTCCTTGGTTAATAAAATGAAAGTTTTATTTAGCCCCATGGATTTAGAGAACTGATTCAGGTCTGGCTTCAGTTTCTGCCTGCAGTGGACAATACTAGTGAGTGCTTTGGTTTTGATGTGCACAGAGTGCCAGTTACAGTAATGAATGAAAGGAACTGTTTAGGCTGCTTGAAAAGCTGCCTTTCATCTGAGGGAGGAGGTGAACAGCTAGAAGGAGATCTCTTTCAAATTGATTCCCAGTGCAGAAATAAATCTCATGTGGGTGAAAGGGAGGAAACAGACACCTACCTGGAAATCTAAGACTGTAAGTGAGATGTCACAGAAAAAAGCAGCGGCATCCACTCACATGCTTGTCCCTTAAGGGGAAAAAAAAAAAAGGTGGGAGGGGGAAGTAAAGCCAGCAACAGTTTTGTGGAAGTTTTTTTTATGGTATCGTTAATCATCACTCTAAGACCGTTGAAATTATAACACAAAACTGTTAAGACTGTATTGTGTGTTGTCTGTATGTATAGTATTAATTTATCTGGATTACTTCTGTGTTGTTAGTTGGGTTGGATGCAAGCTGGTGTCATGCTGTTGTGGTGTGTATGTGCCACAGCTGGAAAGAGGAGAGGCTGGCTGTAGCTCCTGTGAGTGGGGGAGAGAAGGGCTTTGTGCTTCTTGCTGAATTGATTCATTCAGTCACAACAAATACAGGTGTCCACTGCTAGTCTGTACACCAAGAGGAGGGTAGAATTTAAAATTGCAGTGTACAACAAGTTGCCTATGGATATATCCTTTTATTTCTAGCTCTTTTTTTCTTGCTAACCCTTAGGAGATTTTGCATTTTTATGGGATTAATATTTGTGGAGCAAATAAGCACAGGTTCCCCAAGTACAAACATCTTTCAGGGCACGTTACAAGCAATGTTCCTTCACTGCAGCTCATAGACTTTGAAGCTTCTGTTGTGGGCTATATTTTGCTCCAAGTAGGTAAGGCATTAGGGCTACAGCACAACTTGGAATTTTGGCTACTCACAATTTAATGTAATATCAAAGAGCATGGTACACAAAGGAATAAAACACCCGAAGAGTATAGACTGGTATTGATGAAAAAAAAAATAGGGGTGAATAGAAATGCTTAATAAGACTGAAGCTTTTATTTTTGGTTTATGTTTGCTTTATTTTTGGTTTGTGTTTGGTTTGGATTGTTTTGGGTTTGTTTTTTTTTAACTATCAAAGCCTGTTTTCAATGTGTTTACCGGGCCTGTTTTGGTTCTCTTAAGATAAACTTCAGATTTTGCAGAGATCGCGGCACAGAACTTTGAGCTCTGCTGTTGAGAGAAGAATAGAAGCACAGTGTGACCTGCATTTCCTTCTAGTCAGATGGGCTTTGGGGTCTCGTGAGATACTGAGAGAATCCTAATTGTGAGCCAAACAAACTAGCTGGCCCCTATGTGGTGGATTTGCTTTTAGCTGAGAACATGTTTAAGATTAAGACTCATGAAACACTGAAGTGCCCATCAAGATTTGATGCAGGTACTTCAACAGTGACCGAATCCCGCCAACTGACTATGCAGGTTCAGGAGGCTCCTGTTTGGAAAGCGGGATGGGTTTTACTAGCACCATTATACCTCAAACTAAACTTTAGGATTATTTATTTATTACTGAGAAATGTGTTTGACACAGTACAGACAACGAATTCTGTAAAAGGAGGGGCTTCTGCTCTAGATGCATTATTTGGCTGAATGTTGCAAAAGATTGGATAGGAGATACATCAGTATTGGGGGAGAGGAGGGCAAGAATGGAAAGGAGTTGATCATCAATAGGTCTAATCAGTGTCCTGAGAAATTTGGAGAGAGAACAAAAAGAGGAATTCACTTGAAAATGTGTGTTTAAGTAAGCTAGAGAATTATGTAAGCCTCACTTTTCTTTTAATTAATTTTTAACTATTTTTTCTCTGCATTATTATTAATATTGATGATAAAATGAAATTGAAATTATTGGAGCTGTTTAATCTCATTTTGTTCACTTTACTGGTGAAAAACTTATATTTTAAGGTAGACAGAAAAAATTACATGGGGGCAGTCTTTGGAAGCTGAGGTATTTCATCAGTGGAAGGAGGGGCAGATTTTCTGTAAAAAATTCCAGAGGTCTTAATTAAGAGTTACCTTTTGGTGATATGAATATCTTGTTAGTTCTGCTTTGTTATTTGTATAAGCAGCTTAGATGTGATTTTTGTTCTGATAAGTTGCAGTGTGGGAGAGCAGAGAGGAAAGACAACAGTGAAATCAGCATTGGAAAGCTGGTTGAAAGAATCGCCTGGAGGAGGGATTTGGGAAACTGCAGAAAGAAAAGGATTTCAAAAGTCAGCAAAGACAGAGCTGTTTGAAGTTGAGTAGAAGCTGTTTGAAGCTGAGTAGATGTTACCAGCTTCTGTGCTTGGCATCAGGCACCAGCACATAGCTCAAGATTTGAAATTAAAAATCATAGGGCTTCACTGCAGCAGTTTTCCAGGATTTGCCTATGAGGTGGGATGTGAGAATAGAAGAGTGCCTGTGTCAGGAGAGGAGCAGCTTTTGGTATCCAGACCCTGTATTACCTGGGAGGATCCATAAGAACCATTTTGACATTGTGATAAATTCAGGAATTCACAAGGAATAAAATACACTTAATCCTCTGATGAAGAAAGAAAAACTGGAATTGTGGGAGATATAGTTGATTTCTTGGATTAAATGTATTGTTCAAAGCCCATTCCTCCCTCCCCAATACACTGGCACCCTAACTCCCATGTCTACTCAGTATTCAGTCTTGCCAGGTTCCTTTTGATCATATCCTTTTCTAGCAAGGTGCTTGGTACACAATTTCAACTCCAGGTGTTTTGTGATAGTTGATTGTCAAGCCAGTCTCTTGGGTCACTTTGTTCTCATAATCTTTCTAATGTATTCCGTGCATTGAAAAATTTCCTTTGTAAGAGCCTTAAAAAATGATAATCTTGTGCATAACTTGACATGACATTAAACATCAGAACATCGTCCACCATACAAGTCCATCACGAAGCCCAGGGCAAGTCCATGAGTTCAGTGATTTTCATAAGGGACAATAAGCAGCAGGAAAGCAGCGGTGTTTGTAAGGTGTAACTTTTGTCTCTTCCTTGTCTTCTGTGTCTTTTTAAAAATGGGATTGAAAACAGCAGCATCAGTAGGGAGGCTAGTCAGCTAAAGTAAATATTTATTAGTTCTTGATGTGATAAAGCTACAATTTCTCTGTTGGTGCAGTATTTTAATTGTGCTTGTAGCATTTCAAACTGAACAGGTCTTGATCAGCTGATTTAAATGCTTTGGGGTTATGATTTTGTCATGTGTGTTGTGTGTTCCATCCTCACCCCCAGACACTTTTCCCCTGTTTTTGAATATATGCTTCTACTTTTTTCTGATGTCAAGAAAATGAGAGTTTTCAGACTTGGAAGCATCTTACTGCATCTCAGTATTTGATCTGCAATTGCCCAAAGGTTAAGCACTACAGGGGATGAGTGGTTAAACTGCTCACAAGTGCCGTGCAACTAATTGCTCCTTCATCTCTGCTCTCTGTGTGTTTTGCAATATAATTTTATCCACAATTAGTGTTTATTTACAAGACATGCAAACGAATGGTGGTACTGTGCATACAGATAGACTGCAATGTGTAGCGTTTAGCACTGGAAGGAAACTTCCCATTTCTGAAAGCAGTTAACCATTGTGGGCGTACATTTTCTTTTTAATAAAGACTTTTTTCTTTTCAGAGGCAGGAGTACTCATTTGCATGTCAAAGCATCATACTGCTCCTTGAAAGGGAAAAAAAATGTATTACCTCTAAGCAAGGCTGATAGACTTGAGATTTCAGCAAAGCAGGCAAGCTGGGATTCCCTGCAAGCCTTCTTTTGAGTTTTTGTTTTCTTTTCATTTCAATAACCTTTAGCAAGTATTTTCCCCTTTTGTAAAGTTTTACTGTAATGAAAACCTTAGAGATCAGGAATGTCTTGAACTTGCCACCATGATCATGATGTGCCTTCAAGCTGTTTTAGTTTCTGGGGAGGCAGCAGTTATTTCTAAAGACATGGTGTGCCTCATGTGAAGCTCGGTGCTTATCCGGTAGTGGAAATACTATCTCTGAGTATCAGTCAACTTGTTGACCCCAGCCTCGCAGTGGAGTGGGTGGACAGTGTTTGTGGAAGAAGACATGCTTCCATCAAATCACCTTTTCTTGGCTTGGTTGGAACAAGACATCATCCTGTCTTGCATGGGTCTTCCCTGTGTGAACCCAGTACTGTCAACTGATGCAAAATTGGTCAGTTTGTGATGAGATTCTCATGTAGAAAGTGGAAAATATGTTTGGGCTTGACTGTTCTGAAATTGATGATAGTAACCACAGTATTCTGGAAGACACAGGCTTCTGATTAAGGTTTTAAAAACTTGGTGGAATAGCTGTTTATTTCAGCCTTATCACTGATCAAAGGAAGGAAGCTGTGGTACAAGTCTCAGGATACCTTTGGCTGTTAAAAGCTTGTACTGAGCTCTTAGTGCTGGGTTTTGCATGCCTGCAGCTCTTAGTGCAAATCTTCTGTTTTCTACAGGGCAGGTGGGACACATGGTTTGAGGTAGGCTTCTAGGGGCAGGGGGTTATGTTGTGCAGTGCTAGAGGGATGTATTTAGTATGCGTCACTGTGGTACAAGCAGGCTTGACTTACCTGTCAGAGACAATGTCTTTCCCTTGTATGTCTGTCACAGCATTTCTAATATATGCCGTTTGAACAGACTGCCTTTAGCAGTAACAGCTTTGTAGATTTATAGCAGGTATTTTGTTTGTGCAAAGACTTGGAACTTGACAGAATGCACACTCTTAGCCAGAAGATTCATTATTTACAGCAGAGATGCTGACAGGTAGAAAAGAAAATGGAGGTCTCATGTTTCAGCTGGGAGGCATATGTGTTACCAACTTCATCCATAAAGTAATCTCTTCTAAAAAGAAGTGTGGGGTGCCTAGGGGTGAAATATGCTCATGGCACCATTGGTTCTTATTCACATTGTTCTGTGGAAAATGCTCATTGTGTCATGTGTAAGTGTATAGAAATAAAAAGTATGCCTGTGTGTATGTTTGTATCTCTGGAAGGCAGTCAGGTATTTTAATTCAGTCAGTGATTGCAACACTGCTGGACTCTGGTTCCGTACCTCTAGAGTCACATTGCAAGATACAGATGGGGGCTTCTGTGCTTTGCTAATCACTGTTCTCTTTTTTTTGGTTTTTTTTTTGTTTTTTTTTTTTGTTTGTTTGTTTGTTTTTTTTGTTTTGTTTTTTTTCTTAGGGTAATAAATGCAGGGAAGAGCACGCACAATGAAGATCAAGCCAGCTGTGAAGTCCTCTTTGTCAAGAAGAAAGCTGGAGGAAGTAATTCTACACCAAACAAGAACTCCTCAACAAAACGGAGGTCATCGCTGCCCAATGGAGAAGGTCTCCAGCTGAAAGACAATTCAGTAAGTAAATTTCTGTATCTTGTCAGTGGAGAAATTCAAAATAATATAAAAGGGTGTAAGAATATGGCAGTAAAAGGTGCTTTCCGAATATTTAGTATCTTTTCAGTTACCTCTTACTGATTATCTCTGCTTAAATGCAGAACATTTCACTATATTTTTCTTAGCTCTACTACGTAAATTTTTTGTATTGAAAAATGCTCCTTGCATCTAAGATATTTTAGTTTAAAGATGGGCAAGAGGATGCTCCTGGATTTTTCTTTTTGTTTCATTTCTGAAATGTTGAGAAATTTGAAGATGAGAAAAGGGCTGGAGCACATCCTCTATGAAGACAGGCTGTGAGTTGGGGCTGTTTGGCCTGAAGGGAGGCCTCCAGAGAGTCCTTAGTCTGGCCATCCACTACTAAAGGGAAGAGGAGAGGGGCTTTCTCAAGGACCTGTAGTGACAGGAGAAGGAGTAAGGACTTGAGACTAATAGAGGATTTAGATTAATATTAGGCAGAAATTCTTCACTGTGAGGGTGGTGAGGCACTGGAACAGGTTGCCCAGAGATGTTTGGCCAGGTTGGATGAGACTTTGAGCAGCCTGATCTAGTGGAAGGTGTTCCTGCCCATGACAGAGGGGTTGGAACCAGATCATCTTTAAGGTCTCTTTCATCCTAAATCATTCTGTGGTTCTGTAATTTACACAGATGCCCAAGGTGCCACAAAAACACAGGTCAACCTCCATCTGCTATTTCTAAGTTTCTGTACCGTGTTGTGTAGGCACATTTTCACTACATGGAGCTCTGTGGACACTGCATTGGCAGCTTTTTTCACTGTGCCTACACAGGGGTCAGATCAAGAACTACATGAACCATATATGCTGTTAAGATGTGTCTTATATCTAAGCCACTAAACCACATCTTCAGCCAATGTTGGAAAGATACTGCATTCTGTAATTTAATCAACTACTAAAGCAGGATATTCTTCTGGTTTGTGCAGGTAGGGTAAGGTCATCCAGCACATGGAGTTCAGTGATTTTTTGCAGACTATAGCTTCCCTCATTTGTCTGAAGTGTGGTGTGTGTCATACACTTGCCTGCTAGTAGACAAGTGTCTACTGGTAGACAAATTGTCTGCTATTTTTCATCTGTCATGTTTCCTGACTGGCTAATTACTTCACCTGCTCTTTAAGCATTAGCTCAGCCTCCAGCAGTGATTGATAGTGTGTGTTCAATTCCAGCATTTCACCATGTAATACTAAATGCCCTGTCTGAATGTTTGAGTCAGACAATGTGGATTGGCTGCATTCATGCTGCTGGAGAACACAGGTTGTCCCTTAGTGATAATTAGTTTTTCAACGGGCTGTAAACCTTTTTTGGTAGTTTGGAGGTTTTTTGTTTTGGTTTTGGGGCTTGGTTTGTTTATATGTTTTGGGGTTTTTTTGTTTGGTTTGGGGTTTTTTGTTAGCTGGTGTGTGTGTGTCTATTTTAAATCAGGTGGTGATTAGCAGTCTACTGTAGTCTCTCTCCCAGAATTTCATGGCTTGGTGCAACTGATGGCTGCGGGGTTCACTGGGTCCTGAGAAACAAGCATTCTTCTTGTACTGTGTCCTTCCCAACCTCTTTCTCCTCCAGTTCTGTTTCATACTGCTTTATTGCTGCAGCATTTTCAAAGTGACAGATCCTGAGGGTTTGCAAATTGCCCTGTTCTTTCCTCTTTAAAAATCTTTCTTTAAAGATTTTTTAAAGAGTGTTTCAATTCCTGTGTGCTGATACTCCTCACTGTATTCAGACAATCATTATTTCTTTTTTCAAGTACATTTTTGCAAACTTCTGGATAAAGAATTAAGCCCAGAACTTACTGGGACAAGGAGTTCTACATACAGTCATGCAAAGCAAAGCAGAATTTGTTTTAATTAGCTGTGTATTTAAAAGTCTTTCCTAGAAAGTCCATGCAACTGCTTGCTGTTGGTTCAGGAAGGTGCTTGGTTTCAGGAGTGTATTTAATTCTTGTATGCATTAATTATGTTTAATGAAGCAAGCATTTTGCCATAGTACTTGTTTGTGTATAGAAAACACAACAAGACGGCTGCCGTGTCCTTGGTCCAGGTGATGGGTTTGTTTGACACCAAGGCAAACTGCAAAGACCCCGTGCTCACACCAGCCTGGGTACGCACATCTTGATGCTGTGCAGAGATACGAGATTTGGTCTCATACCACATTAAAGTTCCACGCCTACCATGTGAGATACATGCTCAGGGACCTTTGTGTCTGGGATGTGGGTGAATGTAACTGTGCTGAGTTTGCTTGTTTTTGCCTATTTTACGGGCTCGCACAGGACATAAAAATCTTAGTAGCATTGTTTCACAAAGCCCAATTAACTTCTAGTATCAAAAGCTTCTCAAGAGCAAAAGCCATGGCTAATTATCTTCTTCAGAAGGAACTTTTTCCCCAAGCATGATACAGTTAATAAGATTAGATTGCATTAATAATACAGGGTCTATAATAGTTTTGTTATTGGAAAGGCATCTTAACTAACCTTGATGTTATCCATTGTTATAGTTGATGTACTGTTGTAGTAATGTTATGGTAGGGTCAATAAACTGCATGTTTTTAAAAGCCATTCTTTTTATCCATTTGATATTTCATTATTCGTATTGATTCAAAATTCGTATGATATTTCATTTCATGGTCAGTAAATATCTCCTCAGTAAATATCTACTTACACAGAGTTTATGAGAAGTATCTTACAGAATGTTCTGATTTTTCTTTCTCTTTTCACTATTTCCTAGTTTGATTCTGTGTCTTTCATCTTGATTTTGGAAGAAACAGCCACTCCCTTTCAAGTTTCTTGAGAAAAACACTTTTGTTTCAAATCTTCTGTTCTTGGTTCTATTTCTGACATATTTTGACAAGAAGGGAACATAACATCTAAATTCAGGAGCCAGCTGATCCATATAATAGATTATACTGTTTTCTAGTTACTTCTTATCTTGCTCTTTATATGTTCTCTTCTTATCTATGGATTTACTTCTGTTTTCTACAGGGCATTGATATAGGTGCTGTCACACTCACTATTTAGTTGTGGAAAACCTATTCTACGATGTTATTAGACGACAGCTTATGTATTTAAATTTGTAATACATTTTCCCAAAACAGGCAGCACATTCCTGGAGAACATTTTCTACTAGAGGGCAGTCTTACACTAGCACTTAGTAGGACTTTTTTCCTTGGTACATCTTTTGTTGGTTGAATATATCTAAAAAGGGAGAGGAAAAAAGCACATTTCTATGTTGTATCATTTTTTTTTTCATATTTTTATACTGTGAGTTATAATACCCCTCACAAAGTACTGTTGGCAAATATTTTTAAGGAGTATATGAGTAAATGTGATAAGCGTGCAACTTAATTTGTATGAATAAGTAAGTGCTACAGTGAATGAAAGAATATCATCCCAGGAAATATTTAGTAAGAAGGCTAGAGGCTAAATAGTGTAAATGCCTCATAGAGAAATCCCATTGTAACACACAATCTGAAATTCTCTCTATGTTGTGAAGCACCTTGCAGAAATACTGAAGAAAAAGGAATGAGGGAAGAAGTTGATTGAAAGGATTTTTTTTAAGTGTGGAGCACAAGGGAAATAGGCACTGAAATGTAAACTTTATGTAACAGAATCCTTTTCAGCATTCTCAGATTTTTCTTTTTTTCCACAGACTCTTTGAGAATGGCACATGCCATCTTTGTTTTCTCCTGCTTTTTTGGGAAGTTTGTGAAACATCAGCTACATCTGAGACTGTGTGATTGTTGTTTAATGCTAACCCAATCAATCCAGCCCTGTGCTTTGACAAAGCAGCATATGGGAGTTAGAAATCCATGTGTTGTCCGCACAAGTTGAATGCCACTCTCATGGTCTTGACTTTCCGCATGGATTTCCAGGGGTGGAAAGGAGGAGGTGGTAGGTCAGAAATGGAGAAATGGACATTTCTTTAACCCAAACACAGAAACAAATTCTGGGAAGTAAATTAAATAGCATAAAAATGGTTTTCTTCTTGAAAAGGTGGGTAATAAAATGAGCAGAGCAGTGAAAGGAAAGACTCTTTAAATTCAACCCTAAGTTAATTCTCTCCCCTTCCCCCCAGTCCCACTCCATTGCTGCTTAATTGTATCTCCTGTCTGTCCCCATTCAAGAACATTCCTGTTAAATTGCACATCTTATAAATTTGTACTATTTTAAATGCCTTTAGCTACAGAGTACCTTCATGATGAATGCTGAAAACTGCCAGCAAGCGAAATGGAAATCATGTGCCAGGATATTGTCATAGTGACCATCAGGCTGCAGGACTTAATGTGATGCGTTATTAATTGTCATTGTAATGTGAGGATACATAATTACTAATTCTGCAGTCTTTGCCACAAATCTGGATGTTGTATGTTTTGTGTGGCAAAAGGCTGGTAGCCTACCACAGGCAGCTGAACATATTGATAACATGAGGAGACTTTTCTCTGAAGATTGGGGTGGCAATTGCTGATCCTGTTCAGATTTTATGAACTCAAGTTGCTCTCTTAAGTGTTTTGTGACTGTAGTTCATATCTGGAATAATAATAGTCAGGGTAGGTTATAGTTCCCAGAATAAATCTTTAGTGACAACATGATTTATTTCCCTGTTTGGAATTAGCTCCATAACAGTCTGAGGGTTTGCAATGTAAGACTGCTGTCTAGCTTACCTGAAAAGTGTGTCCCAAAATGATCACTAGGTATTGCTAAGGTTTCCCCCCCTCTTTTTTTTTTCTTCATATCATTGAGCTCAAATTATGTATGTATATATATGCAATTTCTCTCATGATTTCTCATCCATTGCTTGACCCATGCACGTCTTAATTATATTTTACAATTACAAAACCCAGGAGACTGCTGAACCTTCCTGAAAGCTAGGTCAGCAGTTGAGAAGCCTGAAGCTTATTAAATTTCCTAGTACATTCTGTACTAGGAAATTAATTGTAAGGTCGATGCAGTGAAGGGTTTGTTTTCTCTTCGTGTTTCTGGTAGTTATTCAGTCTGTTAGTTAGGTCAGAATCTTTTGAATGAAAATTTAAAATAAATCACTGTGGTGACTGACCACACTCATATTTGAGGATTCTGTCCAGATAAAAGAAGAAATGAAGACTGGTGTTTGAAAGACTACTTCTGGCAGAATACTGCCAGTGCTAGTAAAAATAGATGTCTTGTTCTCTGAGTTTGCAGAATGTCAGTTCTTTTTGGGAAGAAGTTCAAGCTCCCAGATGTAAAAGAGCAAACACCAATGCATATGCACACCAAAATAGGTAATTGCTTGGTGGCTGCAGGGGTCATCTCTGTGCAAGGCTGTGTGAGGAAAAGCAAGGATCTTTCTGTGCATTTTGCCTCATCTGCGTGCCCTCACTTCTGGCCCTTGTTTGTTCACTGAGTCACTGCTTTAATTGCATCATATTTTTAATTCTCATTGAATTGGTGTGGTTTTGGGAAATTAATTTCTTTCAAATAGAAGAGCTGTTTTTATTCTCAGGGTGGGGAAAAAGAGTTGTTTTTTCTTCCTTTTTTAGACAGCTAATATGTTATCTGTGGTTTTCCTCTTTGCTAGTTCAAAAGTAAATGAAGCTTTGTAGGAATACACAGAAGTTTTTCAAGACTAATACTGAGGTTACAGTAATGCCTGCAGATCCCAACTGAAGTTAAGGCCCTAGAGCATCTCACATGGAATGTCTATATGAGAGCAGCTTTTATGGTAGTCATCTCCCCTGAGTGCTTAGAATAGAGACTTTACAGTTGTCTAGGGTGCTTCTGCTGTTGCTAGGGAGAAATAAATCTACTTTGGAATGAGATGAGCATAGTCTGAAAATGTAGGGGTTTTTCTGTCTGCCCAACATAATGGCAATTTAGAGAGCTATCTTGGAAGTGTGCAGTGTAGATGTCTGAGCTTAGTTGAACTGGTAGTAGCATCCTCTTTGTTCAAGAATTGCCACTCCAAAAAGGACAAGATCAGTGGACCACCATAGCTGATGAGGCCATGCCATGGTGACATGTGTCAGTGAGAGTCTGAGAGTAAGCTCAAGTCCATGTGGACTTCTCTGTCGAAATTTGTGCTGCCCATTGGCTTAGAGGAAATAAATGGTAACATTTCATTTTCCCTTTTTGTCAGGGGATACTTTCATCTGTTTTAAAGTGTCCCAGTCTCATAGTTAACTCCTGAACTCACATGATGATTGATCAGTGTAGGACATATGCAGAGTTGAGATCATAGTAATGAGAATAAATCGTGTTAAGGACTGTTCTCTTTATCTTCTGAAAAGCTGTAACACAGACTCTTCTGGGGGGTGTGCTTTGGAGCATTCATGCAAATGGAGTGAGGATCAAACTTGTTCTTAATTGTAAGTTTCTGTTCCAGTTTGGGGGCAGGGGGAGGACAATGACAAAATATCTGCTTCCTTTTGGTGGAAGATAAAATATTGCAATCTCAATCAGAGTTCAAATGCCTTGGGAATCCCTGCCCTCCAAAGAGCACACATTTCCAAAGGAGTAGCACCTTTAAAGGACATGAGGACAAAAACTGTGGAAGCATTATCCATGGTGCATCATAACATGGATTTTAGCCAGGGAGACAAACTCTTAAGAGAAGACTGGAGCAGAAGTGGTTTGATAGTTTAATATACAAATCCCAGGAGGCACAGTGTTGTCATTTTGAGTAAACAGTTTCACTTTTCAGCTGCAATACTTTCACTTTGGAAAACTTGTTTCTGTTGGCAAAGTACTTTACATTTTACATGAATAGCAGTCTATTTTTACAAGCAAGTTTTTAAATTGCTAATCCTGTTAGCCATTAAAAATTATTTAGGCAGAATTTTACAGCCAGCTGTTGTGTGAACTTGGAGGGATTCTGAGTCCAGAGCAAGGTAGTACAACTGCCAGTCCTGCCTTCAGGTGGGAAGTTTCACAGCTGTTTGTTTGATGAATTTACCAGGCTGGGCAAGCTGGGGAGAGAGGGGAGTGGTGTCTGGCTAAGAAACTGTGTTCAGAAATGTGGACACATGTCGGTTTTTCCACCATTCTAGGAAGTGTTATCCTTACTGTGGTAAGTAAACAGTACTTGTGGACAATATCCCCTTATCACAGCATTTCAGTAATGAAGAGTGCATGAGGGACTGATGAATTTCTCCTCTTGGAGGAGCTATCTGCTGTGTAGATTACTATGATGTTGATGCTTTGGTTAAGAATATATTTGAACTTTACCACATCAGCAATACTGTATGCAAAAAAAAAAAAACACCTTGACTTTTATGTGATTTTTATTATCATGGCATCTTAGTGGAGCAGCTGAAACAGCAGAAAGTAAACAGAGCTGCAGTTCACAGCCCTGTCCATAGATTTGAAATAGACAGTGCTTTGGACATGAAGTGCTGGGATGCAGGTGGTGCCTAGACTTTATGCTGATCTGTAGTGTAAAGGAGCAGTGTTCAGGTGAACAAAACAAATCACATCTGTCATCCTAAATTAGACCACATGTAATTTTGAGGTTCTTTGATTACAGTGAGATCTAGGTTATGCTTTCTTATTATGAGGTATTTTACAACAGTATAGCCTCATTCCCGTCCCTTGCAAAATTGTTTCTTTCTAAATCTGTATTAGTCCACCCACATCGACTTGCAAGGCAGCCCCACTAACAGCTGTTTCTGCCTAGCTGGGAGAAAGTGCAGGATTAAAATAAATGGAGGGGAAGGAAAGACTCTTTCCCCATGCTGCTGCCAAATATGCTGTTATGCAAAGTTGGGTATCATTATGCCTTAAATGGTTACCTGAGGATTGCTAGGTGAATTTCTCTCCACATAAAAAGTTGAGCTTATCAAGAGTATGGATCCTTGGTAGTTTCCAGGCATATTGAAGCTTGTGATGCCCAGAGCTACTCTGCCTCCAGCTCTGGGTTAACACCCTGTCTAAGCGATTGGGTACCCCACCATTTCCAGTACTATACAGGAAACTTTTTAGGGGACTATGAAGAAACAGGCAATGAACAGAGGCTAGGTCAGATGAAGTGCAGCTGATCCCACTTGCCTCTGTCATCCTCGAGGACCTCTGTGCTGGTGCTGTTCCCTGGGCTGGTACAGGCAGGGAAAGCTTTGTCCCATCTGCCAGCATGGATGGACCTTATCTACCAGCTGTGGAAGTGGAGTTCACATTTGTTTCTGGATGTTAAACTGAGGTCCTTTGTCTCGTGTCTAGCTAAAAAAGATCTGTCACAAAGTATCAGGTGCTGTCTTGTATAGAATTTTGATCTTTCATAGTGGTGAAATAGAAATGCATTCAAATGCTATTCTTCTACAACCTATGATGGCTGTAAGAAAGATTGTAAGTTCAGCCTTTCTTTTTCCTTTTTTTTTTTTTCTTGGGCCTTTTTTTTTAAGAGGTTAAGGAAAAGAAAAAAACATGCTGGGGATGTGTGGTAAAAATAAGCATCTCTTTCAACCAGAGTTGTACTGATGCTCTGGATATTTCTGCATTTCAAAAAGAATAAAGAATGTTACCTCTGGGAAAGTTATCACTGTTTCTGCTGCCTCTGTGCCACCAGTCACCTCACTCACAACTGTGTAACACTGACCATCTCTTTTTCTTTCTTTTCTCCCGCTCTTGCTTCTCCAGGACACAGATGGGATCAACCTGTACTACTGGTCCCTGTTTGATGGACACGCTGGGTCAGGGGCAGCTGTGGTCGCTTCCAAACTGCTGCAGCACCACATCCTGGAACAGCTGCAGGAGATTGTGGACATCCTGAGGAACACAGCTGTCCTCCCACCCACCTGCCTGGGAGAGGAGCCTGACAACCCATCCACCAACAGCAGGACACTGACACGGGCAGCCTCCCTGCGTGGTGGTGTGGGAGCCCCGGGCTCACCCAGCACGCCTCCAACACGCTTCTTCACGGAGAAGAAGATCCCACATGAGTGCCTGGTTATTGGGGCCATAGAAAGTGCATTCAAGGAAATGGTATGTATGTCTCAGGGCTCTGAAGTCCTTGTTGTTTACATTGAGTCACATGACCTGGAGATGAGGAAGATTTAGGATTTTTTTTTTCTTTTTCTTTCATTGCTTTAACAACATCTGTGCATGAACAGAACTGTTTAAGATCCTCAACAGCTTACCAGGTACACCCCTGTGAGGCTGAAGCTGCATCTTAACTCTCAGCACTGTGGCAATGGTTATGAATTAACTTGAATTTTCAATGTATGATACTCTTCTTTTTACTCTTCTTCTCCCCTTCCTTTTGTATGATAAAGATCAGTATTGCCTTACAGTGCAGATTTCAGCACTGGCAGCTGTTATCAGGCTGAGTATTTGGGCATGTACTTGATAAAGCTTCATCGCCCTACCACAGCAGCAGCAAAGGCTGTTTGGTCCAATGACCCCTAGTTCACGTTGGTGTAGGAGTAGTGTCTGTAGAGTGTCTGCAGCTCTTCACTGAGGCAGTTTTCGTGGGTCAGTGGGGCATGAAGTTCATTCCTACCACCTTCCTGACTTGTGTACAGCCCGAACAACTGTCAGGAAATCATGACCCTATGGGAACAGAATATCCATCTATTTCCCTATGGAAGCTGTTTTTTCCTCTTCTGTAGTTGATGTAGTTCCTCCACAACTTCCCCCTTCACTTCTCCACATTACTGAAAGTCATTCTTGTCAGGCAGAGCAAAGGTTTGGCCTGCCAACAAGTACATGTGGATCAGGTTTTGGGATGTCTGATACTGTTCTGAGGTTTTTTTTGTTGTTGTTGTTTTTTGTTTTTTTTAAATTTTATTGCTGTCGTTTTCAGAAAAGCCTCTTACTTGTAAAGGACTGTGAACTATTCAGTGTTTCCCAGTGGTTTTATTTGTTGTCTGAAAAGAAGTGTCTGATCATTGTTTTTCTTGATGTATGTGAATTTTGTCCATTACATGCATTTAATTAGAGACTACAATTGTTGTTACAAGTAGTATTTCGATTTGAGTTCTGAATAACAATTATCTTTTGCTGGATTGTTCTTTCTTCCTGAGGAGAAGTGCAGGCCAGCAGACCCACCAAGTGGGTTTGGACTTGCAGGTGGGTAGGTCCAGGAGCAGCATTCATAGCCTTGGCTCAGGCATACTTCAGTGGGGGTTGTGCGGGCAGATTTATGCGCTGTGGGTAGTGGGCTCAGTTTCTGGTAGATTAAAATAAAGAGGAGGATGCATGAAAATCTGTCAGCTTAGCACACCTTTTCAGAAAGGGAGGACTAGATTGCTCCCTTCTTTGTTGAGAAATGAGGGAGAAGATGACCATGCCCATCCACTGCACCCTAGTGGGTTCAGAGCATACTTAAGAGGAACACCAATTTCATGCTTCAGTTGGTGTAATTCTGAGGCCAGAAGAGTGCCAGGCTCTGAGGGCATGATGTGATTCTCTCCTGTTGAAACTGTCTCCAAGTGCAGGCAAGATGAGAAGTGGAATTTTGTGGGACTGGGCAGTGAAAGTAACAGAGTATAGAAGGGCAGTTTCTCTACCTCTCTTAGGAGAGCAGCATGTGTGTTACCCATTGCTGCCTTTGTGCAGGTGTCTGAGTGAACAGGGCTGTTATTGCACTGCTTTATTTTGACTTCACATCTCTGGTAGGTGTTCACACAGAAGACCATCTCAGCTTCTGTTCAGAGACCTGGTTGTGAGGGCTTTTGTGGGTAGAGTATGACAAATGCAGAAACACTGGATAACTCACTACAGTTATGGTGTTCAGGTATTCCTTGTATAGCTCATGCTAATCTGTTCTCTCTGTTTCTAAACAGAACATTTTCCTCACTGCATCTTTGATCATATGCTACATATCAAGTATCTTAATTTCCACGTGCTTTATATTAGAGGGCTGAAGTTCATCATTGTCTTTGATAAACAAATGACTACTCCAATGCAATGTAATTTCAGCATTAAGTTTTACAGGAAGTCTTATAAAAACAGCTTAAGGAAAGCAGTAGATAATTAAATTGTATCTACTTTAAGCTCTGAGGGGAATTTTGCACTTATACTTGGTTTAGGCAAAAGAGTGTTTTCTTTCATCTGTGTAAGGGAGCAATTCATAAAATCAACATTTCTGTGTCTCATCTGTGCTTGCAGTGCTTGATCTTCCCCCTGCCTCTGTTTAACTTCCTGCTAGTTGTATTCCTTTTCGTCTTTGCATGAAGACTTTGGGCCTCTTCCACAGCACATTGTTTAATCAGCCCTTGTTTGTACTGGAACATCATGGATGTTGTTGAGTTAGGTCAGGGCAGTCAAGATGTGCAGTGTGTACAAGGGTTTTGTGCCAGCAGAGTGTATCAGTTTACCTGGCACTTGGGGAAAGCTCAAGGTTCCTGGACACATTGGCAGACTTCTTGGTAGTTTTTCCTGAAAAAACAATTGCTGCAAAGGATTCTTGTGAACTGAGTGAAAGTAATGAGTAAAGATACTATTTTTTAAGGAGTCTGACCTGACAGATTTATCAAATGATGGCTTTGTCCCCTTTTCCTGGGAGCATTTAGTAGACCTTTTTTTCCCAACTTGCTTTTGAATTCTAGTTAAGGTCTCCCTGCTTTTTCATCAAGTCTCAATTAAATGCAATTCATGGCTTTCAAAAAGCTTTTAAAAATTATTTTTCCTTTATTTGATGTGGGCTTTTTTGGACAGTTCTTGTCGAACAGCTACGTGCAGTAAAACACTGTGGAAAGCTGACACAGACCATCATTGCCTAACTTAGACATTTAGCAATTAAATTGTCTCCATTTAGAAGTACATCTAAATGATGTTTTCTGTGTTGAAGCTGGGATTAGGAAGTTTGTGCTGTGTTTTCAGATAATTTAATGCCCTGTCAAAAAAAACCAGCAAATGTCAGTAATTGTCAGTATCACAATCGTTCCAGTTAAAAGGAAATAAATAAGGTGTCATAAGTGAAATCCTCTAATTTTCATCTGTTTGAAGATGTGCATTTATAGATTCAGTTCAAAGGAGCCAGGAGGAATGTTTCCAAGTGCAGTTCCCTATTGGATAGAAATATCAAATTATTTTCCTTTCCCTGTATTTAACCTTGTATACATGTGTGATGCTGTATGTTTTTGCAAGAAAGGTTAAAGGGAGAGAGCGCCTTTTCTACTCTGAGCCCTATTTCATTTTAGATGGGAAGAAAAGGCACAGAATTCGTCTGTATGATTTATTGGGAGGTGTACATCTGCATTCATTGTATCATGACTTTCTTCTTTATTGAGTTTTTTTTTTTTTACTTTGATGAAATCTAGACAGGTGCTTTTTCTAGATTGGTGTCATTTCAATTATATGAACAGTCTTGAGAGAATGGCATGTGTTGTACAGTTCACTTTTTTGAAAGTTTCCTCTCATTATATTGCTAGTAGAATTGAGCGTTTAAATAGAATTACAAGCATTTGATATAAAGCATGCTAAGGAGTTAATTTTATGTTTATGCTTTCTGAAACTTTTTTTAACCAGATACCTAATACTGTATGTGTAAAGCTGCTTTCTGTCATAGCAAGGTTGAGATCCTGGAGGAAAGGTTGCTGCTCTGAGGGTAAATATAGATGAAGAGAGGGTGGGAAGAGTGTGGCCAGCAGGTTGAGGAAGGTGATCCTCCCCCTCCACTTGGCCCTGGTGAGGCCACACCTGGGCCTCACCACAAAAAAATGAAATTTCCTTTCGGGAAGGGAAACGAAATCTTGCGTCCCAGAAAGAAAGACTTACAAACGCTCTGGAAAGGAAATAGGATCAACTGAAATGTGACTGAAAAAACCCACAAATACCAGAAAATTGGGACATCTGGTGACTAGACGCAACTGTGTCCAGTTCTGGCCTCCTCAGTACAAGAAAGAGAAGGAGCTTCTGGAGAGGGTCCAGCACAGGGCAGGAAGGATGGACAGGGCAGGAAGGACGGACTGGGACATCTCTCGTATGAGGAGAGGGTGAGGCAGCTGGGCTGTTTAGTCTGGAGAAGACTGATGGCATTAATGTGCATAAATCTCTGAAAGGCGTGTGCCAAGAGGATGGTGCCAGACTCTTTTCAGTGCTGCCCAGCTACAGGATGAGGAGAAATGGCCATAAACTAAACCACAGTTCCACCTCAACCTGAGGAAGTACTTCATCACGCTGAGGGCGGCAGAACACTGGGACAGGCTGCCCGGGGAGGTCATGGAGTGTCCCTCTCCGCAGGCATTCCAAGCCCACCTGGTTCCCGGAGGCGGCCCTGCCTTGGCCTGCGGCTCGAGTAGGTGTCAGCGGCGGTGCCGCTGCGCGCAGCCGCCGCCAGGTGGCAGGAGCGGCCCGCGCCGGCTCCGGGCAGGCGAGGCGGGCGCTGCCTGTGGGGAGCCCGGCCCGGCCTCGCCCCGGCCCGCGGCTCCCCGGCCGGGCTCCGTGCGGAAAGCCGCCCTGCTCGCCCTCACCTGCTCGGTACGTCGCGGTGCCCTCTGCAGGCTGCCCTCCCGCTCTCCCGCATCCCGCACCAGGGAAGGGGGACCAGGCCTGAGGAGAGCCTTGGGAGCGGCTGCCACCCGCTGCAGCACGCGTCCCGGCACGGACGGCAGAGCTCCGGCTACATTAACTGCTCCTGCGGAAAAAAAAACCAACGAAAACAAACAAACCCCACCCAAACCAAAACCAACAACAACAACAAAAAAATAATGCTAGCTCAGAAATCATTCTCCCGCTGGAAAATGAGGAAAGCTTTGTATACTCTCTGTCTAGAATGAGACCTTTACACTCATAAAGGCTTTAGAGGCATTTTGGGGCTTCTGCCCATGTTCGTACTACTTTCCCAGCATCACTGTTACAAAGTATTTCATTAAAAGCCAATGTCTCCACATCAGAACGAATTGGTGGCATTGGGGAGCTTAGTTTTATTTTGTTTCTTTTTCTCCCTCAAATCTTTTTGAGCTTGAACGCCTTGGTTGAGATCCTGGAGGAAAGGCTTGAAAGCCTTGCCTTCTTTCCTTGCTGTTGAAAAAGAAAATGTCAAGCAAAACATGTACTATCAAAACATACATGGCACTCAATGTATTCTAACAAGTCCTGGTAGTAAATTGAAGTTCTAGATGGGAGAACCCAACAACAGCAATGATTTGAGGAAACTCAGTAAACAGATGTAGTTTAAGTCAAGAAAGCTCTGCAAAAGAGGCCCTAAGGATTATCCATCTTCTCTCATATAATAGATGCTTCTGAAATCTGCTTATTGGAAGAAATAGATTTTAATTTAGACATTCCAGCACTTGCAAAGTATATGTATGACAGAGCTGAAACCAGGTGAGGAATTGCACATTGTTTGAGGATATACTGTCTTGGAGGATATACTGAACTGTGAAAATGAAGGTTTCTTAAAATTCCTGGCAGTGCTTGGAAAATCTGTAGTATTTGTAAGTTTAAATTATTTTGATGGTTAGAAATGTTATACTCCTTTGAACTCTTCTTTTCAGCTTAATTTTAAAATATACAGAAGCCATGGGGAAGAGAATCAGCTTCTCTATGGCAAGATTAGATAAAGAGGCATTTATAACAGGCCCATGTCTGTGACCAAAGGTTCTGCAAGATATGATTTGTAGCTTGGAGGTGTTTTCGTCCTGGCCCTTACCACCCATCCCCCACAAAAAGTTGGTGTGTGCAGTAGAACCCATGTCCCTGTGGCAGCCACATGCAGTTTGCACACACAGCTGAGGATGGCCTGCTGGGACAGTTCCTCAGCACTGTGTCCATGGCACAAATGGGATGTATGTGCATTGGTCAGTGCAGAGCCAGAAAGTTATTTGTGACAGACACCTCTGCCCACTGGCTCAGGACAGTGCCCAAGTGCTGCTGAGCATCCTTGCTGCTGCACCAGGTCACCTCCCTCCCCTGAAATTTGTAGGAGACAAAGTGTATGACAGGGACCTCCTCCCACCTCTGCAGATTTTCAATCAAATTGCACCTGTCATGGTTTGTATTTATTGTAGTGTTTTTCTTCAGCTAAATTTAGCTCTAAAATAAAGCTCCAAATTTCATACCCCAAGGCATGAAAAATTTGAGCTGTTTCTTGCTCGGTGCAGATATGAAAATGGCCGAAGTACAGATCAGGCCAATATATGTTCATAATTAAAACCACGTGTAAGTAGGCAGGGTTTAGCTGGAAAAGATCTGTGCAATAGTGATGTTAAATGATGCTCCCTGTTTGAATCCAATGTTATAAGGACAGACCAGTTTGAAATGGACACAGGAGAAAAGGTTAATTTGTAGTGTGTTATTACCTGAAGCTAAACTACAGACAGCAGAATTAATTCGTTCACATACACTTCAGTGTTTGCTTAAAATGTATGAGTGAAAGTAGCTCATTTATTTACTTGCTGTATGTTCTGCAAGCTTTCTTGGGCCACTGTATGTGTATTTTATATATATATATATATGTGTGTATGTGTGTGTGAATTTATGTGTTTGGTTTTTTTCTTTCCAGGACTTTACTGACTGTTGGTGAAAAGTATAATTTGCATTCTCCACTTCTGTTAAGCAGAAGGACTCTTGTAACATATAATGTTTCTTGCACTCAGAATCAGTTTAGCGTCCACTCATTCCCTGTGTTTCTGAAGGGTAGCCTTGTGGCACAACTGCATCTTGCTGTTTTTCTTAAGGTGTATACCACACGATCCTAGCATTCCTCTTGGGAAGTAGATAGTTATTCATATTGTAGCTGAGTCATTAATTATCTGCTGTCTGTGTAAAGCACTCTCCAATTATACCACCAGGTACCTGTTGCTAAGCTTCATTTATCTTTGCCTTCATTGTGCTTTTGCCATAGCAAAATCTCTTGCATCCATGAGAGTTGCTATTTATTCCTTAGTACCTGATGTTTTACAGTCTCCTGACCTGATTTTTCCCAAACATTTTTGTATAAGTAATAGGTACTCCTCAACTTTCTGCTCTTCTCTTAGCTCGTGTGGCCATAGCTGCAAGAAAAGGCAGACAGTGGGACATACAGTTTAATACTCTATTGTATTTTTGGTTTCTACAGGAGACTTCATTTTCTCAAGCATTAATTGCAATGCTGCCTTTATAAATCTTGTTCTCTTCTCCCACAGGATTTGCAAATAGAGCGAGAGAGGACTGTGTATAACATTTCTGGTGGCTGCACAGCTCTGGTGGTGGTGTATTTGTTGGGGAAGCTTTATGTGGCAAACGCTGGTGATAGCAGGTAAGTGTGTTGTCTCCCCATTTAATCCTTCACCCCAAACTGCCCAGGCCTGCTGTTACAGAGTTCCTTAAATGCAGACAGCATCACAAGAAGATTCTGTTTCTTGGCTGGACACTTAGCACTTCTCACAGAAATTAATGCAAGTGCCAGGGATGGTGTTCCAGTATCTTGACCAGTGGTTGCAGTCAGGGAAACTGATAACACTTCTGGTCCTGTAGCAGTTTCTGAATTACTTGATGTTTGCAGAGAAGTGGAAAGGTGCTAAAAAGCCGTTGAAACAGAAGAGGTGTTGGGCGTGTAGTAGAATTGTGAACACTGAGTCACTGACAACAGGTGACTGTATCCGGAGCAGCTGGTGGGGCTACATTTGTTCTATAGGAAGTCCTGTGGCTCCTGTTGCCAGGCTTAGTCTTGATAGGCCATTTGGCTTCCAGATTTTCATGTAATTGAAGGTAGTGATCAGTATGCAAATAGCTGCTACTCTCGCCTTAGGGGGGAGGAGAGGGAGACAGACTGTCTAGGTTTTTCGCCTTGTCCTGTTCTAGCTCAAGTACTTGTCCAATTCTCAGAATTGAATGCTATTGCTCAGGAGCTGTTGCTTTGGTGGTTTTTTTTGCAGTTAGGTTCTTGAAGACTCATGATAAGAAGCATTTTCTTTGTCTTCTGATGTTGCTAAAGATAAGAGCATACTGGAAATCTCTTTTTCCAGATGGAAAGAACTTGAATTCTTTTCCCCTCTCTAACTCTGCACTTACCATCATTGTAGACAATGAGGCTCTTCTTGCAAGACTTTAGACTTCACATGTTTCTTTTGGCAGCGCACTGCATAAACAGAGCAGGGAGAACAGTTTGCATGCAATACTGACTGCTCGTGTATTCTGTTTATTAATAGCCGAGTAATTAACATGTGCAAGGGTATTGAACCATGTTGTCCTTGTGCCTAAAGAGGGACAGAGGGTAGACAGTGTTAAAGGACTAAAGTAGGTACTTATTAAAAACCTTTTAAAGGGTACACCTTGGGCAGTAAAAGAGCCTGGCTGTGGCTCCACCCAAAATGCACCCAAGATGATCAACTGGTCAGGAGTTTTTACACTTTTATTAGTTTTGGTCCATTTACATATTGGGGTTAATTTTCCAATTACAGCTTCAGGTTATGAAGTCCCATCCTCCCGGACTGCTCTCCTCAATTCACTGTTGTTTACACTTTTTGGGGCTAAAACTGTAATGGTGTCCTTGGTTCTCTGGATAGAAATGTATTGTTTTGTCTAACTGAACTGTGAAGAGAACTTGCTAACGCTTTATATGAAATTCAGAGTTACATACAAATAGAAGTACAGTACAGAATCAGAAAAATATGAAAACTAAAACTTAAGACATCAGTCTTTAGGTGAAGACTGCTATGTTTGTATTTAAGGTTGTGCATATGCACTGAACTGTGCATACGCAGTTCAGGTTTGTAGTGCGCACACCACATAACAGAGACAACACTCAAAAGTTAAGGGTTTTGTAGTTTAAACCTAAGATTTTTATTGCCTCTTGCTGCCTTACACTGTGTAGGAACTCAGATAAATACTTTATGCATAAAATTCCTGTTCTTTTCATGTTGGTGCATGTTTTAAAGATGCTAATTTTGCTCTGTGTGTTGCAATTTGTTCACCCAGTTTCTATTGACAAGTGACATATTTGAATCTCCTTTTTGTTTCCAATGTCAAGTGTGTCCTCACATAGTAGCTGCAAATATGTGAGGTGATCACCTATCTGGTCAACAGAGCTACCAGCTGAACTACATTCTGTCTCTTCTGCCATTAAATTAGGAATAATAGTGTTTTCTTGTGCTATTGCACTTGAAGTACAGTTGAACCTCTTTCTTTGAGTTGGCTAATTTGCTTTATTGTCTCTTAAAAGTGTACTGTGTAAAACTGGTCATGCAGCACTTATGTTTGAGTAGCCAAGATCTTTGTTCTTAAATGACTGGAACTGGCTGCTTCCAGTTCCCTGAGAATTCCTTCTGTGCTCCCTGAGAGCAGCCTTACCTCCACTGCAGCCTCTGATACCCAAGGGCAAGACACGGCTGTTGGTGGCGATCTGGAGTTGGTGCCAGAGTATTGGTGTAACTGTAGTTAAACATACTAAGTCTTCAAGAAGTTTTGCATGTTCATTAAGTCCACCCAGAATATCTATTCAGAAAAAGGAGGGAGGAAACAAAAGGAAACCATCATCAAGATTGGGTGTTGTTTGAACCAGGATTCAAATTCTCGTTCCTAACATCTTGTTGGTAATAAAGTCCCTCCAGATTATTCAAAATAGTTTGGTTTTGTGTTTCCCAAATGGACCTCACAGAAAGTCTCTTGTATGCTGAGCAGAATTATTCCAAAATCTTTCATTTTCAGCTAAGTTCTTTCCTAGCTCAGAAGAAATTTTGAAGCTTTAAAGTGTAGATCAGTTGGTCTGGGTCTCTCCCACCAAATCCCCTCTTTCCCATTTACAGGGAAAAAAAAACAGCTGTTGCAAAACATCCAGGTTGCTGTCATGACAAAACTGACATTTTAGGACTAGACAAGCCACTCCGAAGTTGTCTGCCCCCTGCCAGGGTGCACAGTGCCTGCCTGTGTTTTGAAGACCCCCAGTTATGTAGTCAAGAAATTTTACATGTGTTAGTTGGGAAAAATAAGTTTATTTTTGCTGTCTCATGCCTTGTGTAGTCAACTTTGTGGTTTGTACAGATAAAAGGGAGGGCAGTGAGAAATACAATAAGGAAACTACTTCAAGAAATGGTTACTTGCTGTCGAGAAGAAGGGTGGGTTTGTTTTTTCTCTCAAACAGGGGCCTTTGTCTTGTTGCTGTAGGAACTAGATGATGAAACCCTTAGTTCTTAGTTTCTTTGAGTTCACCTACTCATTTGTGCCTTTCCCCTCTCCTCATTCTTCTTCTTCCCTCTCTGCTACCCCACTGGAAAAAGCCTGCAAATAAGTTTCCCACAGATAGGAATCCATGAGAGAAGGTTTTGAGTGGGAAATGAACATTTTGGGTTCATGCAAACCTAACCAAAGGTTAGGCTTTATAATTTCAGAGAACTTCAAAACAGCAGAAGCTTTTAAAGTGGCGTTTTGAACAGCTTCTG
The DNA here is from genome assembly GCF_036417665.1 of Passer domesticus. Classification (NCBI taxonomy): domain Eukaryota; kingdom Metazoa; phylum Chordata; class Aves; order Passeriformes; family Passeridae; genus Passer; species Passer domesticus. Next base: position 31,064,766 of record NC_087478.1, on the reverse strand, counting down.
CTGTCAGAGGACCAAGGTATGTGCAACAAACTGTTACTATCACAATGAGACTAAGGAAATGTTAAGTGTGAGACTTGAATAATAATGTACTGTGTGGTGCCAGCTATACCTCAGACTTATGTCTGTGGTATTCAGTTTATCCACCAAAGCTTCTCAAATCTAATCATTTCATGCCACGTACCCTGGCAATGTTGTATAGCAGCTGTCCTTTTGTAGTTGATGTGTAATTACATCATGAAAAGACTTTAATTACCATATTACTAAATTACCAGCCAGCAATCCTTTCAGGTTCAGCCCTAGCTCACTTCTGTATGGACTATTAGGCTTCTCCAAGCTGAACACTTTTGGTTGGTGTAAAAGGGAGGAAAAATTGTGGTAATTGTAGGTTTTGTTATGAGCTATTATTGAGCTTGATGTTATGGCATCACTAATGTCAATGATATAATTAAACTTCTGCTAACGATGCAATCACAGTTCTGTAATAATTATATGTTAACTGCACATGATACCAGAACCCTACTAAAAATGAGGTGATGTATTCAGAGCCTGATAAAAACAACTTGGAAGGAACTGCTTTCATTCTTGAATGGCTTGTCTGATCATTCTTGGACTCTGCCATAAATATACCTATTTGTACAGTCAAAATTCATATATCTGAATATCGGCCAAAACTTTTTCTAATGTTTCTTTCTCTTTCATCTTTTCAGTGATTAGCATTGTCCATGCAAGGTTATCTGATTAGGGACTGATAGTGCTATAGTCAGCTATCCAGTGCTTTTTTGGTGAGAATCAAGGCGCTGTGTTTTGCTTATCAGCATGACATATTTGCTATGAAAACTAGGCCATTGGAATAGCTGCTTTTTATTTGTTTTCTTTTGGAAATATGGAGTAATAAATCTTTTCTGGCCATTGTTTTAAATATTGTTTTCAGTTCTATATTGCTAAAGTGACTTTTATGTCTAAACTGCCATGACACGCCTTGTTAACCTCAGTTCTTTTTAGTTTTATGCTCTTTATTAGGATGTTGTTTTATGGCTACTGATGAAGCAGTTGTAAAACAGGGACTTAATGTTTTTACTGATTACTGCCCAATTATTGTATAGCCTCATGCAACATAACATTTGTCCAATATCACTACAATGACTGTAATGCAATATGATGATATTAACCATGTTTGGCACAAGCATTGTTCTGGCTTTTGTGTTGTCTGGAGCTGCTCAGAGACTGCAGGCACTTCCATTTTGTGCTGTGCATGAAGCCACATAGGGAAGCTGTGCCTTTATCGTTATACAAGAAGCAGAACATTGCAAGTTGATTTGACTTTTCCATATACCCTGAAACCCTCACTAAATCTGCAAATGGGTTCTCGGGCCTTTCCTGATTTATTGGCAGAACATGGCATGAAAGCAAAGAGCCTGATGTTTCAAAGGCTCCACAGACTTGCAGGGTCACTGAATTTTTTGCTTTGCTTCATCAGCTCTTTTTTATCATCTTTTTGCCTCCTTGCTTTTGCTTCCCAGTACTTATGTTTTCAGGGCATATTCACACTCTACTTGAATATACCTCCTCATGTCCAGAATAGATTTTCTCCTCCTTTATGCTAGTGTAAAATTACTGCTAAGGCATTTTGGCTTATTAAATGGTAGGAGCTCATTGAGTGAACATTTTTGTGATGGTTTTGTGTAGGTGCAGGTGAAGTAACTTCATTGGTACTTCAGGAGACCAGGTTGTGGGAGAGTGTGTTCGTAAGAGTCTTCTCCCAGTGTAATAAAATAGTAAATTGAAAATTTACTTTGTTTACCGTTTCAATTATTTTTGGATTTGTGACTTGCATTGAAGCTTACTACATTTATATTTCCTCTTCTTTGTCATGGTGCTTGTCAGCTGCTTCCCTTATGGTTAGTTCTCATTATAGGAAGTCAGATTTGGGGTTTAATTTGCTTTTATGAAATAAATGAGAGTGGCATGGAAACAGCCACATATCTGCTGACTGGCAGTGTAGCTTAAATAGAATTTCTGAGAAGTCAAATTTGATGATTCTGAGCCATTTTTGTGGTTCATGGTATCTGACCTCTTCCTCGAGGCAGTCCAGCAGGGTTGTTTTTGCCAGAAGTGCTAACACTGTGTAAGGATGGAAACTAAAAAGTGTTCTAATCTATTGCTATTGTAGAATTAGTTTACTTTAGTCTTTGGTTTACTGTCTAGGAAGCTTTAATTTTCTGGTTTTTGTAACTACTCATCTTGTAATCTAAATGGTGTGTATTTTCCCTGTTTTCTGTGGGTAGTCTCAGGCTCAAGCCTTCTCTGTCTCCTTATATCTGTGCATAAACAATAACTCTTGTATTTGCTGTGTTCCCCGATGTTGGAAGGAAAAGGAAGGAATCTGACTCCATGTTCTTAGAAGGCTAATCTACTATTTTATGATCTTATATTAAAGAACATTATACTAAACTATACTAAAGAATACAGAAAGGATACAGACAGAAAGCTAGAAAGAATACTACTTCAAAAGTCATGACTCCTCCAGAGTCTGACATAGCTGGCCCAAAATTGGCCAATAAGTAAAAATAATTCATGTGCAACCAATGAAACAACCACCTCTTGGTAAATAATGTCCAAACACATTCCACAGCTGCAAAACACAGGAGCAGCAAATCAAATAACTACTGTTTTCATTTTTCTCTAAGGCTTCTCAGCTTCCTAAGAGAGAAATCCTGAGCAAGGAGATTTTTCCAGAAAATATGACGGTGACAAATAACTGTGCTTCATACTAGAGACGTCTCTAGAGGAAAGACTAACTTAGTTACTAAGCTTCTCCAGTCTGCAGTATTTGGAAAAGCATTCTTTTTCCTGTCTTCTCGAAAGATGGGGCCATGCAATCAGTAGGGCTTTCTCTTCATTCTCTGAAGTTCTCATTCCTTCAGATTCTCAGAAGATGTCTTCCCAGAGGCAAGAGCAATGCTTACAAGTTGTAATTTGGCCAATCTATAGTACATCCCCTCTTTAGGTTATTATTAATTCTCTGACAGAATCACTTGAAAATAAAAAATGTTTGATCATTTCAGGCAACAGATAACCTAAGTCTGGTTTGCTGTGTAGTGAGGAGAGGCTGAATTCAAAGCAAGGCAACTCTTTGCCATGTACGTTCTCCTTCCCTGCAGTTTGATAGGTGGAGAAGTCTGAACCTTACTAGCCCAAAATGCTGCAAGAGATTAGCCATGTTCAGGAGCCATGGCCATGTCCTCTCTGTTCATCCTGTCTCTTTTCGTTAGAAGCATGATCTGTAGGCCTGCAGGAGGCCCTTCTCCCCTTTTCCTACCCGGTCTCCTTCCAGGGAGAAGCAGGAGCACAAGATTCATTGGAATAACAGCAGTCTCAGCTACTGCAGGATTTTGTGCTGGGTAAAGCTTTTGAAGGCACTTCAAGAAACACTTAAGGTGAGGTGTGAAGAGAAGGTGTTGGATCAGTAAGAAGTCATTTCACTCAAATGCTATGTGCAGTGCTATGGAAGAGCATTTTCTAGTTATCCAGTGAATGACAAGTTCCAGGTTACTGGCATGTCATATCCAGCACTGACTTGGCAGAAATTATTAATTTGGTAGCAAATGTTTGCAGGCTTTAAAAACAAAACAAACGTCCAACATCTTTTCCAAACTCCTGTTTTTTCTGGGAGAGCATATGCCTTAGCAATACCTATGGCAGCCAGCAGGTATTAAAGCCATTATAAACATTTTCAATGAGGGGTACATTCAGTTAAATCTTTGGTCCTAATCACACAGACATTATCTTGTGTTCCAGATAATGAGGAAGGAGAAGATTCTTGGCTACTCGAGTAATACCAGTAAACTGTAATGCCACAGTTCATTGGTATTCGTTTCCAGGAATAAAGAATTTTATTAACTTTAATTCTCATGGGTTTTCAGCCTTTAAAAAACAAAGTAAGTTTGTTTGGAGTTTGTTGGAGATTTTTTTCTATCTTTTAAATCTATGCCTTTGTAGCTGACCACAGAGACATGCAAGTTCTTCATTGCAGTGTTGCAGGGCCAGGGCCAAGGTATGGAAAGCAGCCTGGGCACCTTGGTTCTCTAGCTCCCATCTGTACTATGGGAGATGGGGCAGAGGAGCACCCAAGGCTTGCTTGGTGTATATTTCAATGTCTGCTGTGGTCCTTACTATGCTGAAAAGCTTTTCGAGTCACCTGAATTCAACAAACTGAAGGCAGTCCAGGCTGTTCAGTCTCAGCAGCAGCTATGCAGTGCTGCTGGAGCCCTGCTCCTGGGACTTTTAGTGATGGCTCTGGTCACTTCTTTGTGGGTGTATGAAGCCAGGCTTGGGTAAAAATTCACCCATGAAAAGTGAACAGAGAGCATGAGTTGCAATCTTTGCTTTTACATCTCAGTCCAGCTTGTTCCAATATCCTGCAACTGGTACCAAGTTAAGCAGAAAAGCTGAGATCAAAGCAGATATGACTTTAGGTGCTAAAGTAATTCTTTTTGTCCATGGTAAGACAGTGAAGAGTAGAGAGATAAAAAATCCTTGTTGCTTTCATCTTACATGGACAGCCATATCCCAGCCATATTGCTAGCAAAATAAACACTGACTTGCACAGCAATGCCTTCATCCACTAAGCCCAGGTTTAGTTGCCATAGTAACTTGTCTTGGAGATGAATGTGATATCCTGGACAGCAGGGAAAAAGACTTTGATTCCACAGATACCAGTCCTGAGGCTCAGAGCTGGCCACTGAGATGTGCATTTCTTTGTTCATTTCCCTGGCATGGCCTGAGTAATTGGTAGCACGTTGTTCAGCTGTGATACAGAAACGTGGTGGTCTGTCATCAGTGCAGCCTTGTACTTTGCTGTGTTCAGATGAAGAATACACTGAAATCATCAGGGAAAAATGAATCCTAAGAGAAGTAAATCTCCAGCTTAAGGGCATTGGAGCCAGCGGTGGGCAGTTTTTGTGTGCTAGTAGTGTCACTATAAACTGGTTTGTAATAGCTTTCTAGCTGCCAGCTGAAGCCCTTTCTGAAAGAGTGATGTGTTGAGATGTAAACCAGGAAAGTAATTAATTACAGAGCATTTTAGTTTAGTTCATTCACTTTTGGGTTAGTACTACTGGAGCTGGAGTAGACATTACTGCAAGTGTATAGGTAAACTTATAAAGTCACTACTTCAATAGCAAAAGTTACTTTCCTGATTAATTAAACCAGAACATTGCATACATACCGCCAGTGCCATCACCTTAGTGGGAGGGTGGGCATAACAAAAAAATATATAATTAGCCCTAAAATAAAGCACAGTTAATAAAGTGAACTGCTAATAATAGCTCCATGCTTAGATTTCATCAGCCAAGCAACACACTTGAGGACCTAAACGAGAGCAGGGAATTCACTCACGGTAGAGTCTCATGGGAGTGGAGCTGCAGCCCACTGAAGAGGCACTGACAACTAGAAGCATACCGCTCCAGGGGTCAAAAATGATGGGGCAACGTGTCTTCTCCAAGCTATTTCCTCTGTGGACAGCCTGCAAGCTCAGCATTACATTTAATTTTAAACTGTAGAGTAGTGATGCAGAAACAACTGAAGTAATTTAGTTCCATTGTTGGTGACAGCCAGGTGCTTCTCATTGTTAGATGTAGTATATAGGACAGACTGCCAGCAATAGAAAATCCTTTTAACTGCTGCTTACTAAGTTGTTATGAATACATGAGATGGAATATATGAATACATGAGATGGATACCAGATCAGTTCTAAAAATTCTGATTTCTGTTATTTTTGGTGGCAGTAAGGAAAATCCTGACTAGCTCAGGTGCCATTGAACATGAGAAGTAAGCCCTTCCATGGAAATCTGTGTTATTCTGCTTACAGAAACAGTTTCTATTTGCCTATTTGTGGTGCTGTGTTAAAAATAATACGATTAATTCAGTAAAATTAGACCACCAGAATAGTGGCTTTAGAGTATTTCAGCAGCCTTGTTGTGCCCAGAGGCCTTCTCCAAAGCAATCACTAAGCAAGCACTAGAAATATAAATATTAATGAGTCAGGTAATTGGAAACAGCATAAAGCTCTACATGTGTGTGTACAGGAACAGCTCATGTGCTTGCAGGTGCCTCTGAAAGACAACTTTCAGGGGAGTTTTCAGGAACTGGAATACATAATTTCTTTCTCTGCTTCTTTTCAAAGACAGGAGGAGTTTCTCATCTTGCCACAGGAGAGGTATAGCATGCTTGGCTCCATACTGTGGCAAAGACATGAAGAAAGGACCTTCATGTCTTTGCACATGAAATTCTTAGGAGTGCCCAGTGTCCTGGCGGGGCAAGGGCTTCACTTGGCAGTTGTGCTGCTGAGATACTAACTCTTGGAGCAGCTGGGGTGGCTGGCAGTCTGCAAAAAGCCTTAGCAGAAGTTTGGGAGTGATCTTCATTGTTCTGGCAGGAAATGCCAAAGCACGCTCCTGTAGGAAATTACTTTTGCAATACTTCACTGAGGCAAGTTCTCACACCTTTTATTGGCTTGAGGGAGCTGAAGTTCCCCCAAGTGATGAATGAAAGTGTCTGAGCAGCCTGCTATAACCCACAATGTAACATGAAACTACATTGTCACAGGAAGAGCCACAAGCAGAGAGAGTCTACTCCCGCTTAATGTTGGCTTTGTTTGGCTGAAAGAAAAATGTTCCTATCTGTTTCTATCCTGTCACAACGTTTCTGTGAGCAGGCTCATGTTTGTGCTGGAAAATATGAAGAGATCAGAGTGGCATGACTGTTGAGTGGCAGTACATAGAAAATGAGGACAGAGACCATTTTCACTGGTTCTACTCCTTTCCTGGTTTGTTATTTGTTTTCTTCTTGATACTGATGCCAAGTAAGTGTTGGGACATTATCTTAAGTATTACTGGTGGGAGGCAGGGAGGGTGTTTTTTCCTTTGGTATTGCTGAGGGTTGCTGCTTCCACCTGAGTTTTATGGTGATGGATATGTCATCACTGAAACCTGTTTTATTGCCAGCTAAATGTTATATAATAGTTTGTTCCACTATCCCCAGCCTGCCTTAATTCATAAAATTAAGGAAATAGTTTAAAGGCTTTGCACTATACTACAGCGTTGTTAGTGAGTACATGGGATGGAATATGAGATCAGTTCCATACTTATTGCCAGTGCAGTGAGGTGTTTGTACACCTGGTTTCTAAAGAAACATTGAGAAATGGATCTAGATGGGACTAAGTGAGAGTAATTCAGTTTGAAGAAGTAAAACCAAGGTACCAGTGTTGAATGTATTAAAAGTCATCAGTAATCATAATGGCAGTAAGTTCCAGTACGTCATTTACAGAAGAGAAAAACATTTCTCATTTTAATTGTTTTGTAGTTATTGTCTTTCACTTCTTAGCAATTAAGAAAAGGTAAAGAAATAAAAAAAAAGCACAACTGGTTTGACACTTAGCAACTATTAGCATTGATCTTCCCTGGATTGTTTAAATATATGCATTTAGTTACAAAAATAAACAAGTACCCATACAGACTGATTTCATAGTTCTAGGATTTACTTTCTTTTTTCCACAGCTATCTTGTGACACGCCTAATTAAAATCTACTGCTTAGTTCGCCTTTTAATATACTAAAACCCTGCCTTATTCTTTCTGTCAGTTTAATCCCTCTTTCTTTTTCACTGACACATTTCTAATACCTTTGCAGGCAAGCCAGACACTTCTGCTTCATCTGCACTGAATCCACATGCTTAACACCTTTTGACAAAATGGATGCAGCCTCCCTGTGGCTTGTTATTGATATACACTGTCAAAAAGGGTTTTCTGAATGGTCTTTCTCTGTCACCTTTACCAGATTTTTATCCTGTGTTGTAGAAATGTGCAGTTTAATGTTGCGTTTCAAATCATTTTTGCCTGAAAAAGTGTGTAATGGAATCAGGGTGTCCCCTGAATACTCCTAACAGTTGGAGATGTCTCTTTGTTTTGAACAATGGAATCCCAATAGACCTGTGACAGCAGTGGAATTACACTCTTGATCTTGTTCACTAAAGTGTTGCTTTCTCTGTATGATGAAATAAGAGTAACCAACAAGAGCTTCCTCTAAAATGTATGAGTTTCCTCTATTTGTTTCTCATAAGAAACATATAAAGGACACTGCAATTTTCAGCTGATTGTCTTTTCCACAAAAGAAAAAACAAACAAACAAATAAACCCAAAGTCCTGCTTGATTCAAGAAGAGGTGGTAGTTGTTAGCCACATTAAAAATGCAAAAGCAGTTGATACATCAATATTTTCCCTAAGCCAGTGTTGTTGCTACATTCTGAGCATCACAGGAGCAGTACAGCTCAGTGGCAGATTTTTATCTTGTTGTTGCTTCCTTCTGCATGTATTTTAAATCAAATGTATACTAAGGCATCAAATACAATTTCTAAGTATTGAATCTGAATATAGAAAATAACCATATACTTAATGTTCTATGTGAATTTAGGTGATCGTTATGGACTACACAGTCATGTCAATCCAAAAGTTAAATACACTGTTTTGTGCAGATGCACATGCAGCCTTTTAAGCTCCTGGTGTTTCTTTTAATTTGCCTGTGACTGAGCATAGACAGCTGTAGGATTTACCATGACTGCTGGTCCTGCCTTGTGCATTGAGCCACTGGCACATCTCTTGCACTCTATTTACTTATTCACGGTGTGGCTTCTCTCTGGAGCAGAAGAACTCGAGAGGCCAGAAGAGATACAAAATCAGATTCTTGTTTCTTCCATTTTAGGCTACTTCAGCTGTGTTTTGGGGAGATTTTTCTCCAAAATATCTGTTTACTGTGAATGTCCCAGCTCTGGAATAGCGAACATACTTTCATTGTCATGCAGAGCACGTGAAATGCAATGGCAGGTACAATCCTGTAGTTCCTGTGGGTGGGGAGTTAGGGTTCAAAAGAGAGAAAAGGACTCAGGAAAGTCTAGTCTGTTTTTAGAAGAGACCAGAATAAGTGACATACTGGCCTCCATGGCCTCGAGACTTCAGAGCAGTTTCTTACTGTAGACAATGCTGTGTGGAGAGGGCATCAGAGCATGAAGGGCAATGCACTAAGGAGGCTGCAGATCTGTAACTCCTGATTTCCAATCCTGCCAAAAAAAGCCTTTGTTTTTTTAATTACTATTTCATTGGTGATATAAATTAATGATTAGTATGGGTTTGAAGCAACCTTGTCATCAGAGAATATTTGGTTAGTGTTGACATACTTGTTTCTCTGCAAACATGAATCATCCATCTGTCTTTGGCAGGCTCGCCCTGTGGCTCTGCTATAATGTGTTTCACCAGTGTGGTGGAAATTAAAATGTCACTATTAAACATGGCAAAATCAGATGCTGTCTGGGCACCACGTCTATTCAAGGAGTTCTTGCTTCCTATGTAGTTATTTCTGACAGTTTAATAGGACAGCTGTATTCTGGCATAAAACAATACATTCACATATCCTCAATACATGGGGAGTTAAATGCTTTCAGAACACTATTTCCTTGCATACATGAGTGTTTCATGCATGGCAGAAGCAGTAATGCTCATGTAACACCATGTTGCTGCTTAGGCCATTAGGAAGCGTAAAGTCAAAATTAATTGTCCTGCAGGACCATATAGAGTGGGTCTCTAAAAGCAGTTGCTGGAGCTGTTTGCAGCTGCTGCATCAGCCAGGCTCCTTCCTCGTGAGCAGTTATTGACTCTGGGCTACTGAGTTCAGGACTCTGGAGGTTGCTCAGTGGAAAAAGCCTTCAGTTGCTGCTTGGCAGCTCTGTCACTGCAAGGTCATGGAAAGGGCACGTCAGTCTCCAAACCCAATTAGGGCCTTATTCGGCACCTTTTCAATCACAGGGGAAAATACCACTGAGCAGGGTGCCTCCCAGGCCAGGTTTTTGTACCCAGTCTCCTCAGTGAGACAGCCAACAAATGTGTCCCTTTTTGTCACTTGAGCCGTCAGAAATACACTTTGCTGTTGTGAAACAGCTAAGCAGTTAGTGCAGAAAGGTAAAGAGCCCAGTATGGGCTTATAAGCTCACCATAGTTGAATTTGGACCAGTGCCTTGTACGTGTATGTCTGTGTCCCTCCCTTTACTCATATCTAGAGCTGTCTCATTCTTCAGATCAAATCATTTGACTCATATGAACAGCTGTAACTTGCAAGTTGAATAAAGTCCAACTGCTGAAAACATTAATGAAAAACATAAAACTCTCTTTTACCGCATATCAACAGTATTGCTTTAATTCCTCCCCCTCTGATGATTTTTTTGTGTGTGTGTGCTAGGTTGTGCTTTTCATCCCAGGTGGCTGCCAATTCTGGTGAAAATAAGTTGAGCTATGAAAGGTTGACCCACTCGCCTCTGAATTGCTTTTTATATGATGTGAATCCCTCAGGGCCCAATTCTACCCACAGAAGTGAGAATGACAGCTTTCAAAATATATATGAAGTATGTAGTGTGCACAAAGAAAAGGTGAACCCCAGACTGGTCTGAGTGGTCTTTAAAATATGGATTTCCTGTGAAATGGTGATTAAAGAGGAAGCAAAGAATAATTAGAAAATTACCCTGATGTACTAGCAGTTATGCCAATGTGTGGTTTTATATTAGCTCTTTCAGACAAGCAAAAGATCAGAAAATCCCTTATGACTCACTTAAACTAGTGTGTAAAATTTGGTTTAGAGTCTGATCAGGTCCTTTCATCAGTCTAGACTAGATTGTCAGAGTACATACTCCGTACTAAACCCACAGACCCCTTAAGCGGAGGCCTACTCAAGTGAATCAAATAACATATTAAAAAGTTATATAAAATGTTCACTGTCTGAGTAAATTAATCTCATTCAAAGCTGAATACCTTAGGAATTGCAAAAATAAAAGCAGACTTGTTGCAGAAGAGAGGTGTTAGCGTTCTTAATTCATATTTAAACGACTGTTTCAGAAATGCAAAAGAAAAAAATTCAGCAAACTTTTATTATTTTTGATTGGATTGGCATTTTTGTAAGTCTGTAGTCAGATTTCCTAAAGGAGGAAAAAAAATCTGTCAAAAATTATGCACAAATGTTTTTGGAAATTAAAGAGTTGCAACTTCTATGTCTGTCCCAAGTACACAATATCGGTTTTAATTAAGGACGAGTGGGAATATTCAGTATGTAGGCTGCACTCTTGCCACCTCTAATTTCTACACAGAATTATTTTTAAGGAAGTGCTATGAAGTCCAAGAGCAGTAGATTTGTTACTTTTCAAAGCAAAGCCATTTTGCCTTCATTGCCAGAGCTTCTTCACACATCTGCCAATGTCGTACCATCCTGAACCTGTCTGCTCTTTCCCACATGAATCTCAGGAATGTGAGATTTTACTCATAGGTAATGCCCCTGCTTTCTGCATACTAGCAGTAGTAGATGACAATTTGGAGGCAATTTTAGTCAAATGACCAATCCACAAGACTTGGAAATCTGTCCAGCACCACTAATCTTGGAAATTCAGGTTTGTACCTGAGTTGATTTTCTCAAGATGCCTGGGTTTTGAATTTAGAAATTTAAGTTTTCAGTCATTTTGTGTCTGCTGTATTTGTTGGTTGCATTCCAGTGGCATCAGAACACCTGGCATAGAGGCAATGACAGTAAATCAATCAAAAGGTCAAGGGAGGTAAGATAGCTCATACATAGGACATCAGTGGGGTGAAAATATTGCAGAAGTGGGACCATTTAAAACATAGAGAAACTGGAATCTAAATGGCAAATACTTCTTCTAGCTACACCAAATTCTGTCTAAATTCAAGATGAGAGCTGTTATCCAAACACTGAATTAATCTACTGATGGCTGAGAAACAGTTCCACAGCAGGCATTAAAGTCTTTGGGATGATACATAGTTTATCGAAAGTGCCAGGCATTGCTCTACTTACAGAGCTGCCTAAATAATGGAAAGATAAAGGAACATAGTTCTGTGAGTGAATACATGAATGCAGAATGTAGTAGAAACATTGGGTAAATCCTTCCCTCCTGTGACTTGTCTTCCAGCCAGTGGCATTACACCAGGGAAAGATTGGACCATATTTTGTGTGCAGCATATCAGATTGTTAAGAGGCAACAGGCAGGTGTTTGAGAAAATTTTCTCTCTGTGGTTTGCAGAACTGTGTATCAAATCTCCTGACTAATCTACAGTCATACCATTACCTACCATCTTTCAGCACGTAACTAGGTAAATTTGTGTTAAATAGGATTAGAAATGTTCTGACATGACATATGACCAATTAATGATTGGAAAGTGCTTGGATGAGTCATTTGAAGCCAGTAGTTCAGACAGTGTCAGCCACAACTGGTATTAAAACCTGCAAAGAATTGTTCAACAATCAGTGATTCTGCAGCATCTCCTCTGGGTGTCTGCATTTCACTTAATAAAGTTACTCTGTAGACATCAATTGAAATAACTCTTGCCTTTGTTGCTTGGATGTTTTTGTGAGCTCTAAAATGAACTCAGCTTATACAAGTATACTTTGTTACCCAGCCTAAAGGATGCAGGGCAGGAATTATCCTGTTCTGCTGACAACCTGAGTAGAAAAGAAATGGCTTTATTTGACTGTAATTCTGAATAGAATAAGTGTGTGGCTGTACCCTGTGGTTTTTCTGGGGGTTTTTTACTTTTTTTTTTTTTTCTGTGCTGATGATGTTTTATTACTTTTACAGAGCCATAATAATCCGAAATGGCGAAGTCATTCCAATGTCTTCAGAATTCACTCCAGAAACTGAACGCCAGCGACTTCAGTATCTGGTAAGAGACCGGAGGACCAAATCAGGTGCTGCTGATGCCAAGCATTGCCCAATAATATCAAAGGCACAAAGAAATGTTCCTGAGTTACTGTGGCTCAGTGAACGATGATGTGTCCACTGAGCACCAGTGACTGATCACGTATGTCTTTAAGCCATCAGCAAATGTGGAGAAAATCCTGGTGGTGCAAATCTCAGTGAAAGGGGTATTACCTCTTTGGCAAAGGCCATCGATTAGCATGGCTGTGCTTGTGTACATTGTTCAGCTGCAGACCCTTCAGCAGCACACTGGCATTGCATTTTGAGAGCTCAGAGACAGAGTTAATGAGCCACAGATGTATTTCAATCCATCCCAGTGCCTGCTGTGTGACAGTATAAAATACCGCAGACTGCTCTTTGTATGTGAGTGATATTGCAGAGTTCGATTAATTTACTCTAACAGTATGGCAGTAGTGTCTCCATCAGGAGAAAGATAGCCAACTTAGAGGTGATCTCAGTGAACATCAGTAGCTGGAGGATAGGATGGGTGATCCAAGATTAGTTTTATTTACTGTAGCAGCACCCATAAAGCTGGGATAGGGTGACTAGCTGGGGTACATGGGATGCGTTATAGACCAAGCTGTGTTGGCTGATAAGCTGCTTGAGAAATATAAGTCAAAATGTATGGTGTTATTTTTCATACAAACCATCATGTTACTTTTTAAGGTTTTCTTCAATGGACAGATCAGTTTGTTGAAGTCAATTAGTTGTTTGTCAGAATGTCATTCCTAACATGGCTGAGAGATTTCCTTTGTGCTTCTTCTGTTTCTTTTAGAAATTTAAGCTTCAGCCAAGGCAGGGTCATTCTCAGTCTTGCCTGACTCAGGGTGAACAGGCCAAGGTTAGTGATGTTCCCAGGTCTTAAGGTGTTTTCTATTTTCAGCCTAGTTTTTCACAGTGGTTTAAAACTAGACAAAATGACAGTGTTTGAAAGGTGGTGGTGGAAGGTTTTAAAGAAAAACTTGTGTTTCCTCAATTGTCACATTTAATTTTTTTCAGACAGATTCATTGGCTTGAAGCTGAAAATTTCAGAGGAAATACTGCTTTGGAACTATTCATATTCATAGAACCAAATGGAAAAGAGGCCTAATAAATATTTACAGTTCTGTTACATTTAAAATCATTTGTTTGCCTCTAAAATAAAAGGTATCTTTAGCATCTAGGGAGTCTGCTACTTCTGTAGGAAATATGAGATAAAAAACATTGCCTACAAGGGTTTTTGTTTTCCCTTTTGATGTCCTTTCTGGCTTAAATTTGAAACCTGTAGCTGATCTGAAAAGCATTTCTGCTGTTTCCTGTGGAAAATTCCTTTACCTTTGTTTGTATATTTTAATTCTGTATGTAACAAATATGCCAGGTCTATGGGTATCATGTTCAAAGAGAATACATGCAAGACAGCAAGAGCGTGAAACAAAATTACAGATCATTTCAAACACAACATTTCTTAAGTAAGATTTTTACTCTTGTGTTTAAAAAAAAAGAAAAATAAAAAGATTACTCCAAACTTCTTTCAAGGTTGGCATAAGCATTACACTCCAAAGTTTGCATCTGTCTTGCTAATTAGGTCCCAAATAATTCCTCTTATTCACTTGTCTGTCCCCGGGTTCTGCTATTAGTCTGTTATTCTGTTATTCTGCCATGAACATCTCTCATTTCTTGTTCTGTCTGAAAGTTATTTACTTTGAGTCTATTTTCTTATTTGCAGTTAAAGCTGAGTTTCTTTGTTTCAAGTATGTTGTGCTGCTCTTCCTGCACGATAGGAAGAAAATCCCTTAATCACTTTAGCATTAATATTTTACTTGGTAAATGCAGAGATACTGTTCACTATGAGGAAGTTACTGTAAGGAAAAGGAGGATATGGATTTACAGCCTGCAGGCTGTTCCCTGTGCAGCAGACATGGTTGGTGCAGTCCGGATGAAGAAGCTTCTCTCTGCCTAAATTTAGTTCCTTCAGTAACACAGGATGTTTTTTTACACCCTCTTTTCTGAGTCTTAACTTCTGTGTGGAAAGAAATCCATGGGATAATGAGTTGTGCAGGTCATGTGAGTATCTTGTATGAAGTCCTCCAATCTAGTCTTAGACAAAACTGTGCTTCAGCTAATACTGATTGAGTAACTGAGAGGGGAGGGAAGCAAATGTTTTCCCTGTCCTGGCAAGTTTATTACCATGCATCCAAGAATGGCCTTGGCAGTAGGCCTCTGGCATGGACACCTGAAAAGAACAAGTTCACTATCCATTTGTTCTGACTTTGAAGCAGCTCTGAGCCTGGTCATCACTCCATAGGAGGGCAGTGGTGGGGCAGCATCCAGCTGCAGACTTAAGATAGAAATGGCAGAGATAGACTTCTCTGTCAGGCAGCTTTGTGATAGTATTGCAGAAGGTAATCAATCATTCAGTCAGAGAGCACTGCTTAAGATGTAAAGTGTGAAAGCTTTGCACCAGTATTCCCTTGATCCCTCAGTTTCTGTAGAGGTTCAGTGCACCATGTTGCTTCCCTTCCACTGGTGGGCATTCAAAAGCCTCCTTTTCTTCTGAATTTGTGTCTTTTTTGTTTTTAGAACTGTAGCAGGAGAGCTCCACACATCGCTTGGGAAAAGTCCTGACTTCCCGTATCAGTGTATCTTCAAGGGAAAAAAATCCAGTATTTACTGGGAACTGCTCTGGTACATTCAGCAGTTGTGCAGGCAGTGATAGCCAGAAGAAATTTTTCTTTGATCTTCTGTGGAGACTATTAATTTCAGTCATTATAGTCTAAATTGCAACAGTAAATAGGTTAGATTTTGTTACTCATTCCCTTGGAAAATGTGTTTAAAATGAATGGTGAATTGAGTGTACTGCAGATAGGTGTATTTCTGTTAGTTACTGAAGTTGCATATTCAAGATGTCATGTGAGGTCAATGTGGTGTTTGTAGCATCTTCATGTGTGCAGCCAAACAGCCCTTCTAAAGTTCACCAGAAATGGTGCACCACTGCTACCAGTGCAGGTGTCACTGCTCATAGAGACTGGGCGGCCACCAGTGACAGTGACCATGGTGCTCTTTGTGTTTGCCACCATTCAAGCAAAGGTTCATGAGCCCAGATAGTCATGGGCTCAAAGGGCATCTATTCTTATTGTGTTGCTCAGGTGAGGATAAGCGTGACACTAATACTCAGCTGCTGAACGATGCCTGCAGAACCTGAGCCTGAAGAGGAAATGAACCTAGATCTCCTAAATGTCCAGTCAGCACTTCAATTACAAGTCAGTCAAGATATAATTCTCTTACAGTTTTTGGCTTCCTGTATCACCCAGCATAGGATTACTTCAGCCATCTGACACTGATGGTCCCATGGAAGGGGTCCTGGCCTTTCACAAGATGAGAGACCAATCAAGAGATGGATTTGTCTTCTAGTCTTCTCCTTCCTTTTACCACCACATCCTCTCATTTTTATTTCTCTTTGCTTTAAATGTGTCCCTATGATAATGGCTGAGTCATTTGCAAAACTCCTGAGTGCGTTGGGCTGTGCATGCTGTTGTGATCAATACTCCCATATAGTAAAATATTCTTTTGGAGGAAAGGGCACAATATAATAAAAATATAAAGTTGTAAGATAATAGCTAGTGTAGGGGAAAGCAGCAAATCTGAAAATAGCACAGAATGCAGTGAAACCACTAGTGCCAGAGACTTTTCAGTGCAGTACCTACTGAAGGAGCTGAGAAACGCAGTGTCAGGTCTTACTGAGTTGCAGATAAGATACATGCAGTGTTTCCTGCCGCCTAATTAACTGGCATGCTAGTGTGTAAGTCTAGGTTTGTCTTAATTTCATGTTTGCTTTTCTAATCACCAGGAAACACAGTAGGAAGTAATGGTCTTTTGAAACAACCATGACTAATATTTCTTTGACTGAACTTCATTTTAAACAACTTAATTTTGAATGCAATACATCCAGCCACAAAATACACCATAAAATGGCAGAGTACCAAAAACACAGAATGCAGACTGTGCAATTTATGCCAAAATGCTCTAACAGCTTCTGAAAGAGAAAATATGACAAATGCTCCAGTTCCATAAAACAGAATAACAATGTTGTCTGAAAATACCTCATAAGGATATAGGAAGTGTTTGATAGCCACACTATTTGTTAAATTTCAGGTTTCCTGAGTAGTGTTTCTGATCTGAGGTTCTTGCAAATTGATACTAAACAAATTTAAATATGGAAAATACATTGCATCAGAGCAGGTGAAATTCTGGTAGTTAGTTCACATATATTTTTTTGTTGTTTGATCACTTGAGGGGATTTCATGGTTCTGGTTGTATATCTGTTTTAAAGATCTGTAGATTTTTAAAGTGTTGCTTTTTGTTTATTTTCTTGTTCTGCTGTCCAGCATGGTTTTATTGAGGTGGGGAGAAGAGTCCTGCCTTGTACATGGAGAACAGTTCTCAACAACCCCAACTGGAAATTGCAGCTGAGTTTTGTAGCAGAACATTCTTCTCTCTTAACAGTTTAAAAATGGTAAAAAATATGTAAAATTAAAAAAGAATAAAGCAAAGCACAACAAAAATCCCCATTTCTTCATATAAGAATTCAGATCGCAGACATCAGAAGCTTCCAAATTGCTCTTTTCCCTCTGTTTCACTGATGCCAAAAATATTAGAATCAAGTTAAGATCCCTGGATTGTAAATCAAGCATTGAGGCTTGGCTGCAGAAGAGAAGTCTTATTTGAACATTAGCAGTCCACTGGTAACTGTGCCAGCTTTATTAATCTTATTTCAGTTATAAACTCAGACTTTCCATCTGAGTACATCGTTATGCAATGCAGTCTCTCCTGGTTGCTTTACCTTTTCATTAAAGAAAATTCTTGTTTTTAAGTGAAAAAAGCTAAAAGTCTGTAATGTTTTTCTTCTGGACCTCTTATTCAGGCTAGTAATCTCACAATCTGAAGGTTAGATAACTTCATTTTGATATCAGGTGTGATTTTTTTTTAAGTATGACCTTGTTTTGTAGGCAGGTGACAGTATTTAGCTGGTAGTGGTTTGTAATGTTTTAATCAAGATAGGCTGTACATTTTTAAAAGTAAACTGAATTTCACTTTCAATGCAGACTGAATTTATTGTTTACAATATCACAGACCAGAAGAAATTTTAAAAATACCAAAAACAATCCAGCTCTTTTTTAACATACAAAGAGCAAATATCGTTCATATTATGTGATACATCAAACTATTAGGAATTTTCCACCTTTTTTGCAACTGGAATGAAAATAAATAAAATTTAAAGCTTACATATACTTTTAAATGAAGAAGTTCATTTTTCATACTTCCAGAGAACTGGAAGTATGAAAAGCCTCATGTGGACTAATACTGCTGAACCTCTCAAAAGTCACTAGTGCTTCTCAACCATTTCTGTAATGAGAGGGATCCAATTAGAGGGCCCTGACAACAATGTTTGGGTGGAGAAGGGGACCTTGGGTGACTGTAGACTGAAGGAAAAAAACTGTAATTCCCTTAACTGTACACAGAGAGAATTTGATGGAGTTCCTCTTCCAGGAAGGGATCATGATGTCAAGATCACTTGTGTGATTGAAAGATACCTCTTGAAAACAGAATCCAATCTTGTTGGCTATACACAGCACCCTTCCTCAGCCCTGTTCCAACCAAGCTTGAGGTATTTTCTGGAAGGATGTCTGGTGGTGGGAGCAGGGACAAGCTGATAGAAAGTTAGCGTTGTGATGTGCTGAGGCTGATAGAGCTCCTATTAAATTGAGTGGGAGCAGGCTCAACTCTTAAATGCAGGAAATATTTTATTGTGAACTATCTGCATGACAGATGCCAGGTAGATCAATAAGGGCTTCCAGTGCTTCCTGCTGCTTACCTTTGATGAGCACTAGATTTATGACATATACACAAACTAAACCCCAGCTCATTTCATCTCTCTTGATGGCAGCTGCTGCTGAAGATAAGACAGGCTTTATTGCCTTAACTGGCTGGATAACGAAAGAGAGTTATCTGCAAAAAGGTTAAGAAAGGCAACTTTTTTTCAGTTCTCTAGCCAATTTGACTGTGTCTTTCATAAGACACTGCACTTTCATAAGACACACAAAGCTGCACTCACAATGCAGCTTTGCGGAGGAAGAGAGAAAGGCTTGTCTGAGTACTAAAGAAAAAGGAGTGAGATTTATTTCAAAAAGAAGAAATAGAGTATGATTAGGATTAACCTATCGTGTCAAGTGATCTGTGTATAAATTCAATGCAAAAATGTATGCGGTGGACAAAGAGCCTCATGATGCTCCAACTCTGGTCAGCTTTGGAGAGCATGAGTCAAAGGCACAACTCTGGCAAAGAGGCCTCCCAGCATCTGCACAGCAGCACAACACAAAGGACATGAGCAGCATTTGAGCATTAAAATCATCAAAGGCCTTGGTTGCAGTTGTGACACAAAACTGCTGCTGCTTTTCTTAAAGTCTGTTTTGGATAAAGGATGTAGTTTTTCAAAAACAAGAAAATAAATTGCTTTGTAGCTTGTGTTTATTTGCAATGTCATGTGATGGGGTGCATTTTTCTCGAGGTGGTGACAATTAAAATGTGGTAGCAATGTTAGGTTTTCTGTGTTGTTGGCATAGCTGAACTAGGAGTAAGAAAGAGCTTCACTGCACAATCACCCCTTCAAGTCTCTCCATGGCTTTGTATTTGATCATTCCTTTCGCTCTTGCTGACTTACAAAAGGGCATGTGTTCTGTTTTACAAAGCTCTGCAGACTCCTTCAGGGTCAATGGATGAAGTGTAGTTTTGAGATCCCAAATCTTGAGGAGCAGGGAGCAAAAATAAAGGATTTTGAGGGCAAGAGGACTTCTAAGGTTGCATAAGGCTGCTGCTGGATATCAGGCAGGGGCAGAAATGTTGTATCTGCATTGTTTGCTGAAATGGAGCACATCATTGTCCTTATTTAAAAAGAAAGGTGGGTGGAATTTGTGTGGGAAGGGACCAGGAAGGGATGGTAATACTAGCTCATTAAAAATAGATGATGTCTTGTTTTATGTGGTATCTGTGGTTTGATTTGTGCCCACAGGCTTACATGCAGCCTCACTTGCTGGGAAATGAATTCACACATCTAGAGTTTCCACGGAGGGTGCAGCGCAAGGAAGTTGGAAAGAGGATGCTGTACCGTGACTTCAACATGACTGGCTGGTAAGAATGTGTCCTTCTCAGCGTGGGGTCAGCCTTCTGCCCCAGCCAGTGCCTGCTTTGTACCTCTCTTTGATTAGTGTAAACTGCATCAAGCATGGAGGTCCACTCCTGCATACTAAAATAAAAAGCATTTCCTTCTTTCAGGTGTATCTTTCTTCTAGAAGATAATGTTTTAAATAAGTGGACCTCCCTCCAGAGAGTTCATTGTAGTGTGGGAGCACTCAAAGCGGAGAAAGCATATAAAGGCAAAGATGTGCCAGGGGATCTTTCTGAAAGCAAAACAATTTTCATATCTTGGACGTAGTTTTTTATAAATTTTGGATCAGTGGGTCAGACATTCGTCTTTTAAACCAAGGCATTGGACCATCATGCCTTCACATGCTGAGGAAAGCTTGCAGAAGAGAGGAGCTGCCTCCCCTACTCCACTGCAGCTGGCCCTTGGTTTGGATATCCCTTGAGGAATTGTTTCAGACATGGGCCTATCTGAACACAACCAACCTAAAATGAAAAGGTTTGAATGAACAGCATGGACTTAAAGAAGTGCAGACAGAAAAAATGATGTGGGGTTTTTTTGTTTCTGGCTAAATGTCTTCATTGTTTTTTGTTGGTTCAAGAGGCTCTTTAGAGAAGCCCTCACAAGTTTGCTGTTGTGAGTTCTGTGCATGACCTATAAAGGTAAAAGCCCAATATAGGCAAATGGTCTTCATTTCCATGACATTTGTGTTGTAATGTCTGTAGTAAATGTCCTTTCAGGAAGAAAAAGGACAGAGGGGTTAAAAAGAAAGCCTGTTTTAGGTTTGGAAGGCTGGATGCTCACGTACAAGTACAGCTCTGCATAACTTTTGCTTTGTTCCATGCTTTATGGACCATAAATATAATTATGTTTTAATGGCAGAATAATGATCTAAGTTTAATATAATCTGAAGTGTTTGTGCAGAACATGTAAATCTGAGAATAACCATCATTGTCTGTCATCTTGAACAGCTGCTAGTAGAATATGCAGTTTCACCCTGAGAATGATGACTTCATATTTTAAAAAGGCTACAGGCATGAGCAAAAGAATAGGAACAGAATGAGAACACTGGATCAACTGAGGACTTAGACAGCAAAACATTTGGAAGCTCATGAGACACTCTCCCAATTTCTGCAGAAGGAGGGGTTTTTTTGTTAAGCTCCCAGATGTCTCTGGAGGCACCAATAAAGAATGGTTTCATGTGGACTTCCAAAAGCTCTTTTTCAAGATGTGACATGCCAGTTGGGAGGAAAAACATGGGGGAGAACTATGATTCAGAAATATCATAAGCCAGGAACTTCCTGAGAAGAGGGCAAGAACAGATTTCTGTCATCATGGCTGGAAAGCAAAGAGGTTTCTTCAGTTTTGTGGGAGTTGTTTTGCATTTCCCTGGTTGGTTAGTGGTCTGGAAAGGAAATGAGGTTGGAGTGGTTGAAGTTGCAGCATTGGCAGGTGACACCACAGCTCTTTTCCTATTAAACAAGAATGACCATGAGGTACTGCAAAGAATTAAGTGATTAACGCAAATGACCATCACAGTCATCAAATTTGTTATTGATAAATACAAAGTAAAGCATGACAAGGAAAAAAATAACTATTTATGCACACTAGAGGTTCCAAATCGAAAAGTCAGAAAACTCAGTGGAAGATTTTGCTTACTACAGTATTTTTTCCAGTCCAAATCGCCAGCAGAATGTTGAGATTCGTACAGCAATAGGCAGTTGAAAGGTTAAGTGAAGAGATAATTCTGTATATTTCTACCTCACTTGTGAATGTATGCATAGCACTTTACCTTATCCAAAATGGTTATTATATGGTTAATACTGTTTGGCATTAAAAAAAGGATCAGAAATTCTAAATGTAGAATAATGAGTAAGGTGGAAGAGCTTTGGTAAATCAAACTGGCAGATTTGATCCAGTGTGTTGCTTTTCAGTACTGGTTTGTGAACTCTCTTCACTCTAGCATATAGCAGGGAGGAGAAGAAAGTTATCTTCCATTTGATTTTTCTGAATTTCCTGAAATCTAGGACACATGTTGATCCTGTTAGAAATTCCAATATGGTCAATGCAAAAATTGTCACCAGTTCAGTACAAATATGCTTAGCTGTAGGCAGTTATTCTGGAATAAATGCTTGAACTGCAACTTGAATATTCAAGTCTGAATTCACTACAGTATTGTCCCAGAAAAAGGTGGCTTGTGCCAAGCAGAAGCATGTGGAGACTGTGGTGAGGCTACCTCTGCCTGCTGTTCCTTTTGACTACTGTATGGAAGTGAAAAATGGGGCCTACATTTTTGTCCTAATAAAAGAATTGGAATCTTTCAGCTGCTCCATATTGCACAACCAGTGCATCAATTACCTCTTTGTTTGGTTGCCTCAGGACAATAAAACGATGAGGAAATTGCTCTATTGCCATACATTTGTGTAAAACAGAGCCTTTCTAAATAAGGATCCATTTCTTTTTACAAGGTTTTGCCCAAGGTGTTTGTTATCTGTTGGATTGTGTGCAGTGATCCCCTAGGCAGAGGAGAAGCAATCAGTTTCTGTTTGTCTGAAAGTATGGGTCAATTTTAATGGTTGTGATTATGAACAAAACATTAGATTTCCAGTTTGGTGGGCCCTCAGAGGTGACAGTTTGAGGTGGCAGAGGTTTCTTAGTGTCTGTTTTCCATGACAACAATTTTGCTTCTATTTTCTTCCCTTTCTTATTCCTGAATTCAACTGATGCATCAGGACACAGTGGCCGAGGACATTTTGTTTTGTCTGTTTTGCATTTGTTTCTAAGGACACTATCTATCATGGAGAATAAATTAGCATATATATTCATTTTCTAGAAAATGTCAGATGGTGTTTTGGCCAGCCAGAGCTTGATACACTAAAATGCTTCTGAACTTTTATCACATACAATGCAGATGATCAATTGTCTGAATAGTTTTTTGGTCACTAACCTCACTGTGTGTTGACATTTGCACATACATGTAGAGAGGTGCAAGTGATTATAGGAAGAAACAGCACCTCTCTTACACTTAATCCTTTGGTGAGATAATGTAGAACACTCTCTGCTTTGATGTTTCCTCAGGAAACTAAACTGTTTTTGTTTTACAATTCAGTATATTTTTTGTGTTTTCTATTAGAAGCTGTATGACTTTTTTTTCTTCGTTTTTATCCTCCTCCTTTGCTCCAGAGCTTTTCAGATTCTCAACAATGGCTTGGCTTGCCCAGCTTGTTTGGATTACAAAAGATTATTGTCTTTGGGTCTGTTATAATGTATTTGGCCCTTTATTTTTTCTTTTTCTTTTTTTTTTTTTTTTCATGTGAAGTTTCCACACTGGCTTTGTCTCCACAGCCCACTGTGGTAGCACAGCTGCCAAGTTTCCCCACAGCATTAGGACAACCACTGATCCAGCAATGTGTACTGCATCACTAGCCCAGGCTGCCTGTAACTGCTTTGAGACCAGCCTTTCCCTTCTTGCTCCAGCTCACCTACCCTTTCTCCTTTCTTTGCAGTGGCAATTGCAATGAGAAATTATGCTGTATTAAATATACATAAAATAAATCCCACACTGCTGGGAGCTGACCATGTGCTGCCCTTCCTGCACCCTTGCCCCATGTGCGTTGTGGTTGAACAACAATTGCAAAACGTGTAGTGTAGCTGGCAAGGCATCTTAAGAGCAGTGTGTCCTGCTGAACAAGCTTTCGAGCTGTCTCGAGCCATAATTTGCTGGCAGATATCTGTGTTACTGACAGTCTTTCACATCTGGGTCTCTGGGCTGGGGTTTTCAGGCCCATGCCTTGCAGAGGTTAGACTTGTATTGGAGAGAGGTGTCCTGGTGGCTTTCACAAGTCTTGGCAACAGAAGCATCAAGAAAGACTCAGAGGCCATGTAAGCAGAGACTGGTCAGTGCTAAAAAGTGGGGTGAGTAACCTGAACTGGAAATAGTGGGGGGAAAACAGCAGGCCTGGTGCCAGCTGCTCCTTTAAAGGACTGCACAGAATTAGTGCTCTTTGTCTCTGGCTTTTATTTAAAGCTAAGACACAGTTGGTCAGATTTCCTTCACATGCACATCCAGTGTGAGCAATTTTGAGGTATTTTGCTTTGACTATATCCTAGAACCTTCCGAAACTTGGATTTCTGACTGACTGTGTCCTTCACTGTGGCTCCTTCCAGAGTTCCCCTCCCAGCCTTCTGTGGGGCTGGAAGACCCATACAGCACTGTGCTTAACTAAAGGCATCCAGAAGGCACTACCAGCTGGCATCAGTTTTGGTAGTTTCAAAATTGATTTCTTGCTCCTCCTTGGAACAAAAACAGTGGCTTTACTGCTGCCCACATTGGAGTTCTTTAAAGACTTGTATCCGGACACGACTTCAGCTTTTTGACTTGATTTTAGCACGGCAAAAGAGACCTAGATAACAAGTACCGTTTTTGACCTATTTGTTGGTTGCTTCCTTTGCCCTCCAGGAGAGGCAGAGCTGAGCAGCAAAGCTGAGCTGCACCCCATCAGAAATGGTGCGGCAGTGTAGTGCCCACCACAACCATGGGCTGAAGCCCAAGGCGGCAGCGAGCAGGGGAATTGGGCACAGTCTCTGAGCGTGCTCTCTTTGCTGCAGCAGTGGAGCTCTTGCCAGCTCCGTGTCCATGTGTCTGGTGAGGGGGTGCTGTGGCACATGGGGTCAGCGCCCGAGGCTCAGACCGTGCTGGGGAATCGCCTGCCCGCATGATTTATTCCAAAGCAGGGAGGCTGGTGCCCTGAGGCAAGCACTAAGCAAAACCCATTTTATTCTAGAGTCAATATTGTCCACTGCCTGGAAAGCTGCCAGCCTGCTCTGCGCTCGCCCTTTTCTTTCCAACAGGGAATGTCTTTCAGCCTCTAAGCATCTGATTTAAAAAGCAACTTCACTTTTCAAGCCGTTTTATTTTGTTTGGGATGGATGCCTTTCACTTTCATTGTGCAGCCCGCCTTGCTGTCTGCGGTTCAGACTCCAGCTCACAAAAACCAGGCTCTCATTAATCACTTATTGGGGATCCAGAATACCCCGGTGAGAGCCAATGTACATGTTTTGCTTGGTAATGTGTGAGCTGATTTGAACAAATATTGCCAATGTGGCCAATATCTTACTCTTTATTGCTGCGCTCAATGTCCTTTGACAGCACATTCAGGTAGCCTGCCCAAGGAGTGCCTGAGCAGATTGAGAAATGCCACAAAAATGCTTTATAGAGCTGGCACCTGTGCTGCACTCTCCTTTAATATAAATTGATTTATTGAATCAAGCACAGAAGCCCTGCTACAGAAACCTCAGGCTATAGTCTCTAGAGAACCACCTAATAAAACAGCCCCAACTGACACTCCTCATTAGCTTTTCCACTGATCCCAAGGCAGTATTTAAAGTGACAGTGTCCCTCTTTTTGGCCTGAATTTATCTGCTGGCTAATGCCTGTGGGTCTAATTAGCTTAACATTATTAGTCTTATTCAGATAAGCTGCATTTCCTAACAGCTTGATTCCAACTTGTAAGAAGTAATTGGAAGTCTGCAGACCCTGTGCTCTAACCTGCTTGATTGCGCCTTTTAGCCAAAATCATGTAATTTACAAAAAGTCATCCTTTCCCCCATTTTTTTAATTGAGCTTTTTTGTCTAGTGTAACATTCTACGTTTCTTCTGCTGAAAACCTGGCTGTATTGTTGTGTTTGAGACCTCAGCCATATCCTTTGTACAATCACCAGGGAGAGATCAAATTTTAATTTCATAATTACTTCACGAGAAAGCAGCCTTTTCCCCAGTCATGCCTGGTATTAATTTCCTTCCAGCAACTTACATTTTCATAATTTAATGATTATGGGGCACCTTTGCAGCACTGGGCCATTCTGGAGGGAAGAGAGAGGATATAATTTTTGCAGCAGAAACCATCATCCACACTCACCTGCCTAGCTTTCTGTGTCTGTGCTTTTGTTTCTCGCTGCAAGGTGGTGGGGGGCGGGAAGGGACGTGTCTCGTTGGTGCACACAGCTAGAGCAGCTTGCTGGGCTGTGCCGGGGTGTCTGGGGCACAGCTCTGCCATGATGAATGGCTGTTTGCAATGTGCATGTTATGCATCTTTTCAGGATTTGCAGCCCTGACTGCAGAAGCAGCAGGAGGTGAGAGCTGACCTGCTGTGTACAGTACTGTCTCTTGACGGTGATGAATGGCTCTTTCCCCCAAGTGTGCACATACCACAGGAGCTGAGCCAAAGTCCTTGGGGCAGGAGGAAGCATAAACAGGAAAGTAATACTGCTGCAACAAAAGAGAAAGCTTAAGTCTGGAGTAAAGCTCTGTGTAAATGGCCTCTCTGGGGCCAAATGAGAGTGATAAGAATGAGGCTGCAAGAGCATCTCCTTCTGAAGCTGTGCATCTAGGACCTGTCCCTGCATGGCTGTGCATCTCCACTTGGGCTTTGCCTTGGTGTGGAATCAGGTGCTGCATATGCAAGGGCAAACAAAAGTATCCCAGTCTATTTTGTCAGAAGGAAACTAAAGTGGAATGACATAATCTTCAATCTGAAAATCCAAGCAAAAACACCCCTTCTTCTTGATAAGGTGAAGTCCTTTCCACACTCATGCTTTCTCTGGCTTCCCCATCTGCACAAATTTGACATGACCTCAGCTGGGTCCATAGAAGTTCTCTTTCCCTTGTTACCAAAGATTGATTTATGGCTCTGCTTTTGGCTCAGAGGAAGCCCCTTGCTCCTTGGAGAAGTTTCCAGCACTGCTGTGGAACGGCAAGATCTCTGCTTGCTGTGTCTCACTGCCTCCTCCATCCTGCACTGCAGAGATCTTTCCCAGAATAATTTACTTTGTGATTCTTCCTCAGCCTCACCCTCCTTTGCTTCCAGAGGATCCCAGCTAGCAAGTGTGGAGCAGGCACTGTGAGTTCAACATGCAGCCTTTCTCCCATCTGCATCACAGCAACATTTTAACAAGAAAATATGGCAAAATACCAACTTACAAATAGTTTTTCTGTCCATCACAGTGCACTCAGTCCATAGAGTGTTAGCAGACCACTTCCCTTACCCCTCTGTCTCCACAATAAATTGCTGACAAACCTTCCCATTTGTCTTTTAAGAGTAGAAAAAATGAAATAAATTTTAGTAAGTGCTCAAGGCAGCAAATTCACTGGGGGCAAAAAATAAAGGCTTGGCCTGCTGGGGCTGTTGCAGAAGGTGAGCCTGCTTGATGTGCAGCTGCAGTATCTGCACACAGGTTTTGTTGGTCAGTAGCAAAAGCTCAACAGTTCACAAGTAGTGAATGAAAGTAATTGCAATACTCTTGTTCTGTCCCTCCCAGCCTCTCCTTTTAAATAACTTAATTACATTTTTCCCCTGATTTATCTTTTTTTGGGCAAGGATCTCTCTAAACGCTTGAGATGCTTGACAATCCTGTCCCTGACTTTTTTCCTACCATTTTCTTTTAATGCTCCAATGGAGGTGAATGGACTAAAAAGTCAGCCGCATTCCAGGAAGTGCAAACTTTCTGGTGCTTGAGTCTTTAAACTGGGCTGCCCAAATTGGATAGTTTTGCTTAGGAATTACTTCCACAGGAATATGTGGTGCTGGTGCTCTCCAAAGTGCGGACTCCGTCTTAGGACTGTACACAGCAGTGAACGCTCCCTTGAGGTCCAAGGCTCATGTATTAGTCTGATTTGACCAAGCCAGAGATCACAGATGCGTAAAAGTCATGCTGAGAGATGTTATTTTTTTTTTTTTCATTTGTAGATTGGTAGACAGAACTGGGATTTGCAAAATGAAGCATTATACACTTTCAGGTTCATAAGAAGGTGTTTCTGAATTTTCTGTGAATGAGTGTTTTAAAACTTGTAGGTTTTCCTCTTTACTTGAAAGAAGGCCTATGAGGGTATCTTGGTTAAGGTAGATCTTCCCCTACAAACTGTTTTGTGGCCCATGTGCATCAGTCTTTGATTTGGCTTTGCCATCATCTTTTCTCTTACCAGACATTGCTATAGTTTGTGTGTCTTAATCATCTTTGTTTATTGTAATTTTGTTTCATTAAACTATGTGTCAGATGAGCAATAGGGGAAAAACACTGAGACACTGAACATTAGAGCTAACCTGTCTAGAAGGTACTTAGTATCACACAGTGCTGTCTGGACTTAGAGATCCTGACTCTGCAGAAGCACAAGTGTAAGGACATTTTTTAAGATTATGGCTGAGTTGAGACATAAATGGTACAATTTTCAGTGGCTCTGTGCCTAACCTGCCCTGCACATCTTTTCTTCTTGATAGTAAGCATGCACTTACACTGGTTTGATGCCTGTAGTTTAACAGACAGTTCAGATTAACAGTTCCTTTTGGACTGGTGGTTTAAGCTCTGTTGCCCAAAGGGTGAGCTTCATTCCCCTGATTACTTATGTGGGAGGGGAAAAGAAAGAAAGAGTTTCTATCAAGTTTTGTGATGCTTAAAGATTAAAACATGTTTTTCTGTTTGTATGACTAAAGAAAGTTGAGCTTGAGAAGTAGGTTGTTTGGATAGCTGGGGTAGTTCTGTTGTGAGTTGGGTTATTTTGGGTGAGCAGGAGAGTTGGGGCAGCTGAAGGGGGGTATGGATGGCCCTAGGTTTGGTGTTTTTTAGAGTAGTAGCAAGTTAGTGCTAGAAATACACAAAATCTACAAACCTGTCTTGGAGATGCCTTTAGCCTTGTACTCAGTGTGAGCTAGGACTTTTATAAAGCAGTAGTGCGTTCTCTTGGTTGCTTGCCACAAGGAGGTGTATTCTATGCTTCAAGCTAAAGCCCTTTGGTGACAATTTTCTTTGCTCTTCCTTAGGTTTAAGTATCAGTTTACTATTAGGTGTCACAAGCAGAGATGTGAAACACAAACAAACTTTCTAAAGCCAAGTGCCATGAAAAAGCAGAGCACAGAGTCTGGATTCCCCTGTCATGCACAGAACTGAACTTTCCAGGTCAGGGTGGGTTGTGATTTCAACACCATCTGTTGTGCCTGGGGATGCCAATGCAATACTTTTTGTGACCAGTAACCTTACACAGTTTGCCATGAAAGAAAATGGGATGTGGATTTTGGTTTTAGTCAACAACTTCTACTCTTACATGAATTTGTATGTGCTTTCAGAAGGCCAATTTTAAGAACAACTTATATGGCAGGAGAACTCATAATGCATGTAAGACGTTATCTAGGATCTTGGCTCTGAAATTTGTGTATGGGAGCTTACTGATTTTTCAAGTTCTGACACAGAAATATGCAGGTAACTTTGATGATCTTTTATTTCAAGAGTGTAAAAGCACTAATGACCCCAGCACTCTAAGAAGTTTCTGTAGATTGTGTTGTGCATTTAGTAGCTCCTGGTTATTTTACCACCGTGCATTTAGAGCAGATTCCAGTTAGCATATGAGTAACATCATGTCAGTCCTAGTTCTTTTGTTCTGACATCTCTTTTGGCTCCTGGTGCGATTTGGCCCGGTTTTCCAAAATGTTGATCCTGAGTCCAAATGTAACTTTGTGGGTGGTACATATGTCAAGGCCTAGTTCAGTATTTTTGGACAGCAGTAGCATTTCATAATTCTTTTGAAATGAAAAGAAGAAACAAAGTTAACTGAAGAAAATGCAGCTAGATCTAGCTGGGCACGAGCTTGCCTTTCCTACTCCCCACTGCTCCCCCTGTTTTTCCATTTGGAAAAATAGAGGCTTACGTGGCAGAAGCACTTAACAAGCTCTAGGCTCATTCAGAGCTGGAAGCAGTAGCATTGCCTTGTCTTTATAACCTTTCTTGTCATGCCCTGGTAGCCACCAAAACCTCCTGGGATGTGGACAAGGAAGACAGAGAGCGGGAGAGGGCAGGGTTGCAACACTGTGTTGTTAAACAAGTGAGCCGGGCTGAATAAGGCCATGCTGGCACTAAAAGAGCCAAACCACCCCCTCAGGTTCTCTGTATGTCTGTGTTTGATATACCTACTGCCGTATGATATCTTTATATACATTATGCAACAGTATAAATGCAACTTTATTACATAAAATCAAGATAAATAGTCCAGAAGGTTGTAGCCTATGTGAAATAAACCCACATACAAAATACAGGAGGTTTCAGGGGGCATAAATGAAAATGAGCTTCATATCTCCTTTCTGCCTCCCCAGCGCAGTTGCTGTGTTTTTAGCTGAAAAGCTGTGCTTCATGCTTCTTGCAGCTTACCACACACTAGTGTATTATTTTCCCTGTTTCTCTGGTAATGCAGGATATAGGTACTTTTCTAGAGTGTCCCGGGTTGCTTTTTAGTGTGCCTGTGCTACCTCCACTGCTGTGGTTGCAGTTCTGAGCATTGTTTTTCAAGTGATGGTAAGTTTTCAGGCAATAGCAACATCAACAGAAAAAGCACATTTGAGATGAGTTTGACACCCAAGTTCTAAGCCTGAGAGGTGACAGGCTATTAGTAACCACAAAATAAATCACAGTAGCTCCCTGAGCCTCCCTCACTTAGTTGCACAGTTTCAGGAGGTCACAGGCTAGCCAGCTGCTCTGCTTAATCTGCTGATGGAACATGTTAGCTGCGATGTCCTTACACCGAGGTGTCACAGTTGAAGGCCTGAGGGACAGTGGTTTTTTAATGGTTCCCTAAAGAAGCTGCACTCAGCAGTGGGGAACATTCTTTTGAAGGACACTGGCCTAAATGGCACTTCTTTCCCTTTTTCCTAAAGCACATTAGTGTGAGGTGTTTTGTAGGAGAATATAAGGAGAAAGAGGAGAGAGGGGGAAAAAGCCTTGGTCCCTGTTTTAAGTTTTTGTCAACTTACAGGACAGTGTAAAGTGAGGGATTTGGTCTTAAATAATATAGATAATATAGTCTGTGTGTGAAGAATGGGCTTGTTTTTTCTTTTAAAAGGGGTCTGCAAGTAGTTAAGCCACATCATCCTTGTCTTGTTTGCTGTTTTAACAAATATGTACAACAATGTGAACATCCAGTAGGAATGGTTGTCTTCTCAGGCTTGTGGCTTGATTAGTCATTTGACTAATGCCCACAATGGACTCAGCTGATACCCATTTTCTTGGTGGCAGAGCACAACTGGCTCTATGCAAGGCATAGTTCAAACTCCTCAAGGATGTTTTCCCAGGGCTTCCAGTACTGTAGGTCCAGTTGGAAACTTCTAAACATGTTCACGAGTAGTCAGAAATAATAAATTGTTTGCTCTACATTCAAACCAGGATATTCAAGTTAGTGAATGAGGCAGAGATATTTGGTGGGAATAAAGGAAAGAACATGAGCAAAATCCATGACTGACTCCTCCTTCCCAACTAAATGCTATTCCAGGTTTTAAACATCAGGGAAGTATTATCATGTTGGCTACATGTAGTAATTTGTGCCTCTTTGTTTTGTTTAAGAGCTAATTTATTTGCCCTCCCCAGTGCAAAATGCCATTTGAATGCCTTCACTGTATTGTGTCTTAGAGAGATGGCCAAATATTATGGTTATATATTCTAAGATATTCTTGACTACATGAAAGCACCCACTGCATTTTGCAAGCCTCACCTAGTTTCATTGTGGGATTTTATATATAGTAATATTTTTAATATATGAGGGGAGCCCTCCACTACTGTATCTTCTATGCATTTTGGTTGCTTTTCTCTTTTTTCTTGGTCCTTCCTCACCTCCAGAGCCCTAATATGTGATTGCTGGGAAATGTAAAGGTGGGGCTTAAATGTCAATGCAATTCTCAGTAAGTCTGAGTCTTGCCTGGGTGATGCAGCATATACAGCACCATTTATTGATCCCAGGCCTGTGCCGTATTTTGGTGAAGCAGGGGGCAGTTTGATTACAATATAGGATTTCACCCTTAATTTTTAATTTCCTGCTGGTTTACACGACAGCTTTAACATTGCATAAACCTGATCCCATGGAGCTCAGGCAGTTGTCCTGGAGAGCTACACAGCAGGGGCTGGCAGGGATCTGCCCAGCACCTTCCCTCCCACTCTGGTTTGTGCTCTTGGGGTGCTTTTGGTGTCACCCTGAGGGCTTTGGCCATTGATACACCAGGAGGGAAGCACAACATGCAGGGAAAGGCTGAGGAGGGATGACTTTGTGGTATGAAGGGAAGCATGCCCCTCTGCGGCAATGCACCTTAGCCAAAAAGGTACCAGCACCTGAGCTCAAGCATGTATCATGCAAACCACAGGACTCTACAGCTTATGAGAATGTTATCTTCTGTTGCTTTTTTTTTATTTCTCACTGGAAAAATTGCTAACCTTCTCACCTCATCAGTGTCAACAGCTGGATGTGTAAAAGGTAGAGTACACAGGCATGCAGTAAACAGAATCAGAGCATGAGCATTTACTTCTCTTGTCTCTTGTCCATGGGAAAGCTGCTGTGAAATGTGAAACCTCTGACAACCTTGACTGTTGCAGTCAAGGTCAAATGAGCACTAAATATCCTAAGACTTCAGCACGTGAAGCTTGTCTCAGTTTCTGTGGTCCTGGAGGGTGAGAACAGGATCAGACAGCTGTTTCACACCATGTGTACATGTTCTGTCATTGCTCACGTTTCACATTAACAGTGTCAATCTAGGCATTGTTTAGTTTCTTGAGTTTGGAGTTGTTTTGTTCGGGTTTTTGATTTGGTTGGATTTGGGGTTTTTTATGACACTGTATTATGGTATAGCTGGTACCATATCCGACAGTATCTTACCTGATTAGGATGTTTTGTTCCAGTTCACCTCTTTCTTTGCTGTCAATAGGAGAAGCCTGGCATGTTGGATATTTTCCCATCTTCACTTTTTCTTTTGGTGAAATTGATAACTATTTAAAGAAAACCTTCCTGCAGAAAAAGAAATTTACATCTTTGTTCAAAGGCAGAGTCGCTAGGAAAAATAATGATTTTTTTTTCTCCCCCCATTTTTGAAATCACAGGTGCTTGTTTCAGGGCACTGGGTCACTAATTGAGTACAAGCTTCATAAATGTTGTTTGTCCTCCCCCCACAGGGCATACAAAACCATTGAGGAAGATGACTTGAAGTTTCCCCTTATATATGGAGAAGGCAAGAAGGTGGGCACATTTGCTTTCCTCAGACCAAAGGAAGAAGGAATTCTGTGCTGTTTACCATTCAGTTTAGCCCATGGCAGTCCAGTGTTTTCCACTCAGTATCTCTTTATTTTATCGTTTTGACAACTTGAAAGAATATCTTAGTTCTGTCATAAATCAGTCTCATGTCTGGGGGGTGGTGGGGAGAGCACAACATAGTAATAAACATTTTACATCAGTCATTTGTTGTTTAGTTTGCTTTTGTTTTTCTTTCATCATAAATAGGCTACAATGAGACTCGTAAGTAATTGACTTTAAATGTTTCTGTTTCATTGTAAAATATAACTAGAACAAAGCAGGAAGATATTTAATAGTGCTCTGAGATGCAAAACTCCAATTTAGGAAGAGGAGGGATCAGGGCATGATTTGTAAAGTATAACACTTTGACACTAGCTGAAGAAGATAAGGTTATGGGAACTCACTGTTGAATTTTTCTGATGTGTGAAGGCTGATAGTTGAAAGGGAGAAACACCATTCTGTTTGTTATGCTTTGTTTTCAGCTCTGTGATTAAGAACAGTGAGATCGTTAGTGTTGGTCCCAGCAAGCTTAGCTGAATGCAGCAATAGGATCAATATAAGGATGCAGTGGTGTCAGTTTGCTGATATTGGTATGCTTGCTGTGTTTCTAAATAGTGCTCCGCTGCTGCATTAGGTTATTATCTCAATGCAAAAACAGACACTCTTCAAAATTAGTCCATGTTTTGAAGATCCAGACCTGCATCTTATCTCTGAATTTCATTAGGTTTATAATTATTTGCAAAATGTTTAATGCACATCTTTTTCATTTACTTTCTTATGGCCCTGTGGAGCCAGGAGTCACTGATGCAAAATGATTCTGAGTCAGTTGCTCACCATTAGTGATGCTGAGCTCCCTTGTTCAGAAGCTGGTGTGGCTAAGCTTGAGTTTGGGGGAAGTGATCAGCAGAGCACAGAGAGCAAGGTTTCCTGGGAGGCTGAATGCCTGGTCAGGTTTTGGAGCAGCTTTAATGAAGGAGAGCCCAGAACCTCTTGGGACACCACTCATGTTGCAGAGGGGAAGGAAGTGGTAGATGTGAAGGAGCTGCAGACCTGCTGTAGACTGACTCTCCCTAGAAGAGAGCACTGTGGTCAGTGCTTCTGTCACGTGTGTGTGTGTTCAGCAATTTAGGGTAGCCTTTGGTACTTTTCCCTGGTAAAGGGAATATACAACATTATGTCAATAGGAAGATACTATGGATTTGTTATGTCAGTAGTTGAGCTCCTTGTCCTCTTTGTAAAACCTATACTAACAGAATAATTCCCTGAAGGAATGCTCTCATAGACTGGTGTGGACAGTGAGGTGACTGGGTTGGGTTTCTATAGCCCCAGTACCTTAGAGATAGTGAGTGGGATGTGGATGAAAACAAAGCTTGGAATAAGGAGACATGGAGATGGCATGAGTGTGAAAAGCTTTGACATTGATTGGCTATGTTAAATCTAGTGTTTCTGGGAGAGAAAAGGGAATTCATCCCTAACTGTAACAGTTACAGAGTAAGAATATTGTCTCATTCCTTATTCACACAGTCCATGTAACAAGATTTTATCCCACTGCTTTTCTTTATTTCCAGGCTCGGGTTATGGCAACAATTGGAGTGACCCGAGGACTGGGAGACCATGACCTGAAAGTGCACGACTCCAATATATACATCAAACCTTTCCTGTCCTCATCTCCTGAGGTAAAACAGCCAAGGTTCAACTATCTGATTTGTGAGAGGGAAATAAATTTACTTAGTGTGTTTATTTGTTCTTCTCAAATCATCCATTTTGATTGTGACCCAGTCTAGGTAACATGCTGTCCTTTCCGAAGGTGCAGCATGATAGTAACATCCACATAGTAGGAACTAAGTTCATAGTAGATTCTATGTTCCCAGCTGTGTGCTGATTGCTTCACATCCCTGCAGAGCACTGATGATTCCTTCTCACTCCCTGTGCTATGGTTATCCCATAGCCTTGCCATTCAGTGTGACAGATGCCCATCTCTCCTTCTACCTTCATGTACTCCAGCTCCCGTAAAGGCTTACTTAGATCATGCTGCCTTCACAGAAGATGTAAATCTGTGTAATGCAGAAGGGGTGTCTTCCACAGCAGTGTAGTATCCTGCTTTACAAAGAGAATGCCAGATCAACTCTTAAGCAGGAAAATTCCAAGAGTCATAGGAAGGGTACTTTATGCTTCCATCTGTCTGCCCCTTAACCTTCACTTCTTTTGATAGTTTTTTGTAAGCACCAAGTAATGACAGTGTGCATTCCCAAATGATGTTGTTATGAGGAGACTGTGGTATTTGGGTTAGGGGTAGTTTTAAATGCCTCCTTCATTTTGAATGGCCTCATCACAAGCAGTTCCACCCACTTTTTGACCACTGGGAACCTTGCAGTGAAGGATATCAAGCCTTCCAAAGGGATTTAAATGTATTTATTAACGAGGAACATGCAAGCCTTGCTATTTTTTCTCCCATTGTAACTGCATTCCTCCTGTTCCTACATCAAGGAACAGATGTCACACATTTTTCATAAAATATTAAGCAAGGGCAAACCATCTGATGACAGCACAAAAAAAGGCAGCTTTGCTTTCATGGCCCAAATGCTGAAAACTGTCCATTGTCAACTGGATTGCCAAAGTTTTAACCATACCCAGTATTTGACCTTGAATTTTTTGCTTGCTATAGCAGTATGAGAGAATGAAATCATACAAATAACATCATACTGTTAGGAAGGAACCAAATTAAGTAAACCTTGCTTATAACATCTCTAAGGCAAATTTGTCATGAATGTTTCAGGCTGCTCAAAGAATCACCAACAAAAGTATCAACAAAAGCAGGTTCAATATTAAAATGAAAGGATGACAACGTTTGTTGGCAGGGTTCACTCCACTACTTACTGGATTGTTGGAGCGCACAGAGAAAAGATTGGTCTGAAATCTAAAATCAATCAATCTAAAACTAAAGTTAGCCAAAAATTATCTATGTGGAAACTGAGGACAAAAAAGCTTAAGGGTAAGGAAGAAGGGTAAGGGAAAGGTTAAGGATAAAAAGGAATAAGGGAGACCCTCCTGTTGAGTCACAAGGTTCAGAGTAGACCCCCTTGCCAAACTTTTCTCCGGACTTGATCACCAGTTTAGGCCTAAAGGTTTTAACAACACTTAATCAATAGCTGAATTTAAACAATTTAACAGAAGATTCTGTAGAATTTACTGTAAGCACAACAGTAACTGACTTACAGGCTTAACTTACAAATGTAACATATTTAAAAATCTAGCAGAGCAACATTCCTAGTACCTTTGCTATAGCATATTCACACTCAGATACACAGACCTAAAAGAGTATGTACATAGCTCAAAGGGCCTCACTTGGACCCACTGTTGATATGGTTGCAAGAAAGTTGGCTTTAGCCATAGTAATTTTCCATTCTTGCTGCAATTTGGGTGGTAACTTTCTCTGAAAGTTTGATAACTTTGTTATAATGTTGTTCCATTTGGGTTGTTATTCAGGTAAGAATAATTTGGGTTGTTATTCAGGAAGAATAAGTTTCCAAGGCTGTTTGAAAAAAAAGAGGAGCTCTTTAGACAGCCCAAGTTCCTGGGAGCAGACAGTGTTTCTGATAAGCTTGAGAGAAGCTCAGCCCAGGTGCTGTTCATCAAGGCCAAGGCCTGACAGCATTTCTGAGATCATAGACTGGCCTGAGGAGGAGCAGGGAGGAAGGATGCACCACCCCACAACTAAAAATGATCTGGCTTGCTCCACAGAGTGGCGGTGTGGTTCCCTCTCACCTCTGTGCCTATAAACAGAGATATAAAATTCATATGTACTTATTATATATAAATTATATAGTAAAATTCCAATTATAAAATAAAAAAAAATTTAAAGTGCTGAGAGAACCCAGCCCTGAAGAAAAGAGAGAGATCTACAGACAGCCCCTTCTTCGTGTTTCCTTGCTATCAATCGTTCACTTTCCCCCTTTGAATGTGTAGTGTCCCTCACTTGAGACCTGCTCCTGTTCTCCTCAGCCAGGCAGGCAGGAGCTCTGCCCTCATCACTGTAGTGGATTTAATGCCATAAAAATGATGCAATTCTACCTATTTATTTTTCTTTCTGGCTTGCTGAGATCCAGTGTTTCTGGGGTACATAATGGCTGCAGCAAGCATCCCAGCAATATCATCTCTGCCAATTGCTGCCGCAGTGTTTGTGTGTGTTTATAAACCAAAGCTTCTCATGGGCTTTTCTGATTTGTGGGGAATGTGTCTGTACATGTTCAAAGTCTGGAATGTGGCATCCAGTTCGTATGCTAGCCACGTTTCAGGATCTCTTAACTGCTTTGCAAAAGGGAAGCAAAATTGGCTTTGTTTCCACATCCTCTTCACAGCTAAATTCAGCAGAAATGTATGAGGGCAGAAGGAGGAAAGACAGAGCACCAGCCACCTTAATTTAGAGATATTGGCAAAAAAACCCCTGAGTATTATTAGGAAGTAGCATATGCTCCAACTTGCTTTCTATTGCACCTCCTCCTCTTAATCATCTCTTGCCTCTCTTCCCAGAGAGAGCCCCAGTGCTTTAACTCCTCATGTTTTGCCCTACATTGTTATGTCCCTACATGGGCAGCGCACCTTGCTCAGAAACCAGCATTAAGAAACAACGTCTTTATTCTGCCATCTGGGAGGCTTGGCACTTGGAAGCAAACGCAGTGGTGTCAGGCAGCAGTCATATTTGGTCCCTGTGCAGCACTGGATTTTGAATTGTTTATATAGAGGTAGGGAAGCGCAGTGTGTGGTTTCCAGACCTGGAAAAGGGAGGCACAGGAAATTAAGGCACAGAGTGAGTCGTGACAGAGGGAAGATCCAAGTCCTCTGGCTTCTGTCTCTGTGCCGTAATTGCAGTGTTCTTTCTCGAGTAAGGGGCAGTGTGGTGAGTTTTCTGAACATTTTATTTCCAGTGTGACAAAGTGCTGGTATGCCTATCCACCAAAATTTAGCTCAAGGAAAGGTAAACATCCCTGAGACTACATCCAGAAATAGGCATATAATAGTAATTTAAGGGTGGTGTGAAATGATACTTTGACAGAGTGCCAGGCTATGGGAGGAAAAGTCATGCAGCCAAGACTGACAAATGTAATCAGTATTCACTGGCTCAGCTGTTATGAGACCAGATTTGGAGGACTTCTGCAGGTTGGTGAGCTCTAGAGATTTGAACCTTTTATAATGAACTGGAGTAGCACAAAGCAGGCAAGCCATGGCTGAGGCTCTCTGGCGTGGAATTAAATATTTATTTTTCATAATGGAACAGTTAATTTGAAAGCTTTCAGCAGGAAATTCTGCTTTTCAAAACTTAGAGCGACCTTGTTGCAGATGAAAAGCAGAATTTAATCCTGAAATTTTTTGAATTTTCAGCAGCTCAGCTATTTGGTAGGGAAAGATGTGGCTCTGATGGCAGCATTTGGTCCTTGCCAGCAAGGAACCCAAAGCCAGCCACCAGAGCAAACTATAAGAAGGTAACGAAGAAGAATTTTTGTTATTCCATTGTTTGTATAATCTTTCTGACAACTCCACAAATATGTCCAAGGAGACCATTTTAGATTCATATCTGCCTTCTGGAGAAATCCTCAGGAATTACACCATCCAAAGGAACAAGTAAGGCAAATACATAGAGAAGCACAGTATGATCAAAGGAAGTCAAAGTGGCTTCAGGAAGCAATGTCACAGTTAAGTGGCTTCAGGTCCTTGAGGTTATGTCGACAAGAGAATTAAAAATAATAATAATAATAATAATAAATACAGTTGATGCTCTTGGCATGAGCACTTTAATTCCTCAGAACATTTGGGAAACTGTTGTGCATCACAGCTTATTAATATAAAAGATATGAAGCTACAGACAAAGTGGAAAGTTGGCACAGTCAACTGGAAATTGGCTAAGGGGCAGGAAACAAAGGGTGGCAGTAAAAAGCTAAAAGGAGATTAATTGGTGAATGCTGCAGGGAGCATTGTTCGGACCCACTTTTTATTATTTACATATAAATTACATGGAGAGTGGTATTGAAAGATCTCATCATTTGCCAGGAAAGCTGCGCTGGATAGCACTGTGCATAAAAGGGACGATACAATTAAGAAAGGGCTTAATTTATTGAAGTAGCTGGATTGATCAATAGTGCAGGCGAGTGAATGCAGGCTGTTGTTTAGCTGGAATTCCCCGGAGGCTGGCTGCTGAGGAGCACCTCAGGTGGCTGCAGGCTCGCATGTCACTCTGTTGTGAGCGGTTTTCCAGCCGCAGGGACGCGCATTGGCTGCCTCTTAAAAACAGACCTGGCCAACGAGGCAAGCGCCTTCGCTGGGCTGCCGTGGTCCTTTGCAGCAGCCAAAGGCAAGGCTTTGTCTGGTGGGTAGATCTGTTTGAAATGTAAATAAAAACCAGCCCACCTGTTTGTTCATTGCTTGCCCAGAGCAGTTTTCTCAGTGCTCTTGACTGCATGTAGATAATACATAATATGAGAAACAAATACCTGGATTGAAGAAGGACATTATTTGACAAACTACATATTGCATGTTCAGAAAGATGTGTGTGACTGTGGGCTCTAGTGGTGTGTATCCACTGTTACCTGTCAGCAGATCTGTAAGTACTAGTCAGGTTAAGTAATATTATTCTATCTGTAGGATATAAGGGTAACCCAGTGCTTATTGCTGTAGCTTCATGGCTGGCTGTGCTGCTGAGGTTCTTTTCCTTGTTCCTGATAGTTTTTTACATTTTCTGATTGCTAATGTCAAGTTCAGCTTGTTAACAGGTCAGCTACTTTACGTCAATAAAACATCAGCAGATGATGTATGGTGACCAAACGTGGCTCCTTCCAGGGCTGCCCTGATACTCCAGAGAGATTAATTTAAAGAGTGAGAAACTCACTCTTCACACAGAAGGGGTGGTAGGCTGGAGGGAGTTGCTGAGAGGGCTCTCAGGACATCATGGGATGCCAAAGACACAAATTCTGTGGGGCACTTTCAGGAGTGATGTCTGGCTGCAGAAGCAGCGATTCACAAGGAAAAGACTGAAGATTCAAGGTAGCATTGTCAGAAAATTTGTCAAGGGTGCTGCACCAGTTAAGGAAACATCTGTGCTGCCAGTCATTGTCCAGCCAGCTCACCTGAAGGAGCAGGGTTCTGCAATGCTGCTTTATAGCGTGAGCAGCTTTGCACAAACTTGTGTCACAGACAGAACTTTCCTTAAACCTCACTCTTTACTTCCCTGAAATACAGCTACAGGAAGGAGGCAGTCATTGGGAATGTTTACTCTGGAATCTAGAAAAACAAAATAGTCAATTTCATTGCACTCATTGAACCGCTTTTGTTCACTTAAGATTTAAAGGGCTGTGGGTTCATTGCTGTAGCAGGCACTTAGGTAATTCCCTCAATATCTCCTCATACTTCAGAACTGTGGCATATCATACTCTCACCTTTTTTTGTACAGTGTGGAGTGTGCTGTGGGTGCTGCACACTGTGGGATGTGTGTGGAGTGGGTGTTCAGTGAGCCCTGCTGGGCTGAGCTTCCCTTCCCCATGCCATGGTTCTGCCCAGCCTAGGTGCCTCCAGGAGCTCTGCTGTCACACTGCTCCCAGCCAGCTGAAGGCACAGGGGCTACTGCAAGAGAGCCTTATTGACCCAAGAAAGAACTGGAACAAAAGTGCTGGCAGAAGAATGAAGGGTTAGGAGCTGGTTGCTTTCTGCACCTGGACTAGGCAGTCTGTGAACATAACCTGACTCTGCAATAGACTGGACAGCTCTAACTCTTTTTTGTCAGCAACATATTAGGGGCACCTACAGCTGTATTTAAGATATCCAAGGCAAGACACAAAGAAAAGACTTAAGGTAACTGGAAGGCAGACAAAACTGCATTTCATTGAACATTTACTTGCATGCCCAACTGGTCCTTATATGCAACAATTTTACGTCAATTGCCCCCAAGCTTGTCTCCTGTAACCTTGACACTCTCTTTTCCTTAGCCTGGGGACTAGCCTGACACCTCCCTGTCCTCTGTGTCTCTTCTGACATCTAGTTTCCTCTCAACATATGCCTTTTTGCTGGAGGTGTCCAGTTCACAAAGCTTGTCCTTTTAGGAACTACCATACCTTCTTCCTAGATTACACAGTAAATCAGTGAATGCATCTTTTTCCTGTTCCCCTAAAACAAAACATATTCTTGGTAAAATTATCTCTTCTTGATATTGCTCATGGACTGGCTCCAGGTAGCTTTGAAAAGTTGCTCATCCACCCCAATGCCACTCCTCAGTCAGACAAAATGGTTGATTTCAGGAGGATTCCAATCAGTGATGCATGGTTTTGCTTTCCTGACTTCTTCCCCACCTAAGCTGCAAAAATGGCTTCTGTGATGTAATGTGTCTTTTGCCTCGGTTGGGATGTCCTTTTCCCAGCACAGATGTTGGAAGCTTGGTTAGCCCTACCAGGGGCTTGGTGCTGGGTGCATCCCTGAGCATTAACTGTGATGCTTTCTCAAGTATTTGCTGGTCCCCAAGAGATCTGACCAGAACATGTGCTGTATATTGATGGTTGTGTTGGCCAACTCAGCCTCCACACCCCAATGATTTCTGAGTTGCAACTGTGGGCTGTTAAGGCTGAAATAAATTCTGGGAGACAGGAACTATGACAGCTACTGATTTCTGTACAATAAGCTTGAGATGAGAGCTGTGCTGCGTATAGGGGTCTTTTCTGTATTCCCACTCAAGTCTGAATAAGCAGATATGCTCTAATGAAGAGAGTATCTTGCCTTGAATTTAATCCTCTCCAAAGTCCTTATTCAGCTGCTACCTTAGATAATGAAGTGAAGGTTACACTTTACAAATGACCTTCTTGTGCTTTTGAGTGAAAGGCAAACTGGTAAGGATTAGCAGACAGATCTAGGTGATTTTAAATTTTTTTTTTCCTCTGGTACTGGTTGAAGTCCCATAAAAGCGTAATTACATTAAAAGGTCCAGGCATTTTGTATGCATTGCCTGCTTCATGGCTCCTAAGGGGAGAGTGCACCATGAGGGAGAATAAAACAGCTCATATTTTCTTGTTATGCCCAGTGCTTATCCTGACTAACTGCTGTTACTGGAGTCCAGGACTGGAGCAGGGTGCGTGATGAGGTGCACTCTTTCTGAATTTCAGTATAGGTGATCCCTCTCTCCTGTCTGCCCTGTCGTGGTTGTTACAGTTCTTTCAAACTGTGGTTGTTGCTGTGGTAATTAAAGTGCTCTGTGGGTGCTTCCTAATGGCTCCCCATCACAACCTGGGAATTGCATGCATTTCTCAGCTGGAGTACAGCATGAGCTGGAAGGGGAGTTACACCAAACTAAAGGCTTGTTTTGAAACACTTTCTATGGCCTTTGCTTTCGTTCTGGCTCAGCTGATGGCCCCGCAGTAACCCCCACTGTGACTGCCTCCACCACTCTCAGCCTCTCTGGGAAGAGGTAGTGGAAGTTGTTTTAAAAGGCAGGCTGTGAAGAGGTGCCAGCAGTGATCAGCCTGACTAGGGCTGCAGACAGACAAATTGAAGTCAGCGGGTATTTTAATAGTGCAAATGAGCTTCACTTTTGTGCAGATCCTGAATTGGTCTGTAGCTACTGAAATCCTTACAGATACATGTGACTGAGCAGTTTTTCTGCATTTCATGGAACCACTCACTTGCTCAGGCAAAGCTCGAGTGCAGCAGCTGCCTCAGGTTTAGAAAAGTGAATGCAATGCTGGCTGTCAGGCAGGCATTTCCAAACATGCAGTCTGGCAGACTTAAATGGATCAGGACAAATAGTGAAAACAATTATTTGTGAATATTTTATTAGAAAATATCAAAAATTCATCAAATAAATTATTCAGCTTCCATATGACTAGTCCTGCCAATGATAGGGAGGAGCCTCGTGCACTGAAGCCAGGCTGCCGGGTGGGGGAGGCTTCAAGCGCTTCTGGCATCAGGCAGCGCAGTGCCTTAGAGCCTGGTTTTGGAACACTTGCATCCATCCAGCCTGGGGTCAGCACCTGAGCCACGCTGAGCTGCAGCAGGAAGGGCTGCTGTGTGGAGGGCTGAATTGGAGACAGGCTCCACCAGTGCCATGGGAGGTTATGTCCCTGGCTGAACCTGATAAACTCACAGCCAAACTCATCAATGTTTCACAAACAGGTCTGACAATCCTCCTTCATGAATGTGCCTTGGGTTTTTTTCTTTTAGGTGCGAGTCTATGACCTCCTGCAGTACGAGCATGGGCCAGATGATGTCCTGATCCTAGCTACTGATGGACTCTGGGATGTGCTATTAAATGAAGAAGTGGCAGAAGCTGTCACTAACTTTCTACCGAACTGTGACCCTGATGATCCCCACAGGTTCGTGCTTATCCCCAATTTTCTAGCTTCTCCATAGAGGAACACTTTCTGGTAATGTATTTTTGTAGAAAGTATGACATGAATAACATTTGGGAAATATGCAACACTTACAAGAAGACATTTTTATTGGTTAGATGGAGCTTCTACAGCAAATGTTAGCAGTTAGAGCAGGGGCTCTATTATAACTCAGAAATGCCTGCCTTCAAAGGAGTAGGTGTGGGATTGCAGTATCATGGCATGGGATCCATTTTGTTTGCTTTGTGAAGTCCTGTGGAAACTGTAGGAGGCTGGGGTCTTGGAAGAGCATGGCAACAAGTCTCTCGTCCGGACAATCCCTTAACACTAAAGATTGTTTCTCATCCTCAACATCTCCCTCTCTCCCTCACTGTGTTTGTATATAAATACTGCACACTGTGGTTCCCACTCATTCCTAGTCATGGTCTGACCTTTAAACCTACCTTCCATAGAGGATGCTCAGTGCTACCAGCTGCAGGACAGGTATGGTGACAGAACAGGTGGAAAGTCTGACTTGTATTTCAATTAATTAGATCCTGCTTCATTTCATCATTTTAGTCTACCTCATTTTAATCTACCTCATTTTTCTATCTTTATCACATCTTAAATTATCAGTTTCTGTCCTTAAAACATACCGTCGTGCAAACAAACAAGTTCCCAAGCAACCATCTAGAGGCTTTCTGCCTTGAGTGAGTCCATAGGTTTGTCTGCTAACTGAGTTCAGTATCACTATGAATTAAAACATTATGCCAGAGATCAGAAGTCTCTTGCTTGTAAATGGGACTGTGAAAGTGGAAAGAGCTTTATTTCTTCTTAGAGACTGTTCAGGAAGGGAAGTGTGTGTTGCTAGTGAATTTAGGGCCATCTACCACTTTGTTCTGCCCTCACCCTTGGCTGAGAGCAGGGAAGAGAGATTTTATACATCCCCCGTTGGCCCGTGGAAAGTGGAGTTTCAGAAATAGCTGAGACCCATCTCAAAATGCTTGCTGTTTCTCATATTTCTAAGTGGTCATCTTCCCAGGGTCAGCCCTGTTCATCAACAAACAAGATGACTGGGTATGGACGTCTTGACAGAGACTTGGGTTTTAAAGGGAGAACACCTTCAAAATAACAGCAGTATTTTCTTGCCCTGACACTTAAAAATATGGAATGCAAAAAGAGGTTTTGCTGCAGGAGAATGGATGATTGATGATTATCATGAAGCTGCAACTACAATATTTAGACCTTCCCCATCTCCTTATGCCAAAGATGAGGTGTGGTATGAATGACAGCCCCCGGGCCATCTCTGCTTCAGCAAGACATGCACCTGTGTCTGCCTTCTCTCTGGGAAGAGATCAGACAGGATCAGCTAAGGGCACTTCCAGGGCATCTGGCAGTGTGCTATGCAGGCGTGCCATTAATTTAAGGTAGGAGGAGATGA
This sequence comes from Passer domesticus, assembly GCF_036417665.1. Classification (NCBI taxonomy): domain Eukaryota; kingdom Metazoa; phylum Chordata; class Aves; order Passeriformes; family Passeridae; genus Passer; species Passer domesticus. Next base: position 31,019,927 of record NC_087478.1, on the reverse strand, counting down.
CCTATCCAGTCAACTTTCAGTTATTCCCTGACACCCTTCAGAAATGCTGCGGTGCTTTTGTTCTCATTCCTGCTCCCTTGAGATTCTTGCAAAGGCACCTGGTAACATGCAGTACCTCTGTCCTGCTCTGTCTCCATTCTCATCTGGTATCTGGGAAAGGTTGGCCCTGCCTTCCATCCTCACCAGTCCCATCTGTTGAGAATATAGTCAGGATGTGTTGTGTCTCTCCTGTTCCTTTTGGTCCTTACTTTTTAATTTAAGCTGATGGTGATGGCCATCATGATTGCTGCAGTGGGAAGCAGGATTCTTCAACCTTTTTGACTTGTTAAGTGAGTTATTTCATCCATTATAGAACACTCAGAGGCAATGAGAGACACTAAGGGAAAATTTTATTTTCTTTGTTTTGATTTAGATTTTCTTCTGCTGGTTCAGTAATTGTGGGGGATTAGTCACTGTTTGTGCCAGTGTGAGTACCACACATTCCAGAGCTAAGCCTGCTGTTTATAACTTAGAACAAACACATTTATTGGTGTTTGACCTACTGGTCTTTGAATGGACATCTGAATTGTAAATAAATTTGTTATTTTAAGCAACTTTGTGCCAGATCGTTTAGAAGCTTACAGATAGTGATGGCAAGACATTTCTCTGGCAACATGCAAAAGGTAATTAGAGCAGTCCCTCATATAGTTTACAATGATATTTATGAAAATTACCTTTGTGGAATTGCTCTTGCTGCTTGGTTGTAAAGAATATGTAAAGGTTTTAAAGTATCGTGTGAGAGGTTCTATGTAATTATTTCACAGTGGTCTAAATGAGGTATAACTAATGAATTTACTGTAGCATTCCAGCTCAAGCTGTGGACCTGCATTCATTCCTCTCACTAGTCAGTGACAGAAAAATCTTCTTTTGCTGTATTACAAACATTGTGTTTAAAGGAAATGTTATCCCAGAAAATGTCAGGTTCTGTGATGGGTGCGTTGACATAATCTGTAGTGAGGTGATCAGCCAAAAATGTAATATTTCTAGGGATGCAGAAAACTTGTCAGAATGTAAGAGACTTGCACCCTGGGCTTGGCAATGCTATGGTCTTCAGGAGAACCAACCTGTGGAGCAGCCTCTGGATCCACCTGACCCAATAGCCTACTTATTTCCTGACAGCAGCATATTAGAAAAGAGAAGAGGAGAAAAAAAAAGCCTAGAGAGGATTTTAGAGCTGCAGAGTACTTAGCTGTTACATAATTAGCTCCTTGCGGGACCAATATCCCTCCCATTTGAATTAGAATTCACTTTATAGCCTGATGGGTAAGAGCTTACAGCCCTCAGCAATGCTTTTGGGACTCTCTCCTGGTGGTACTTACTGTGAGTATTTGTTGCCCACATAAAAAAAAACATTTCTGAATTCTGTCAAACATAGCATGTGCCTGGACGTCTCCAAGTGCAGGGAGAGCAAAGTCCTCAGGTCTCTCTTCATTCAGCCATGCAGACGCAGCTTCGGGGGATTTGGGCACACATTTGTTTAGAGAACAGTTCCTGTGTGAGGGCTGGGATGGAGTGAAGAGGCTGGGAAGGAGCAGGATTTCTTAGCCAGCTCATTTCTTTCGGGTCTTGTGGCAGATGAGCATTACGGGGCTCCTGGTGAAGGACAGGTGGCAGTGCCACTGCTGCTGTCCATACGTCAGCTTTCTGAAGAGGTATGAAGATGGAGAACTGTGACTCTTTGCCAGCTTCCTTCAGCTGCATGTATACACATTTACCCCTGACCTTGGGAATCTTTTATTTCTCATCCTTCCTTTTGTCATTTCTTGTCTCCTCATTTTCCCTCTCACACTCACTAGAGATTTATGAGGATGCTGAGGAGCTCCTCCACCTCTGCTGGGTGTGAGGAGATAAGAAGCTGCTCAGACAGCAGCACGATTCCCCCACTGTCACCATTTCTCCTTCAGTACTTTCACTGATCAATACTGAAAGCTTTGGCATAAGAAAAAAAACCCCTCCATATATTTATTCTTAAAACACAAAAGTTGCATTCCAGCAAGACTATTCATTAGGAGGAAGTGGATACTTTAAAACTACTTCAGCAGTTCTCTAATGCTGTCTCGACAGCTGAATCCCAAATTCATAGCACTGGAGAATAAAACATTCAGTAATGGACTGCTGCTGCTATTCATCTCCAGGTACAAGAGGCTCACCCTATCTCTTCTAGTGCCAAGTTGAACAGCTTTGCTTCAATTCAGCTCTACACAGGAGAGGAATACTTTACTTCACTACTGCCTTCACCTGTTCCTTTTTCTTTGCTTTGTTGTGCTGGTTTTTCTTGAGTATTTCACAGTTTGTCTACAAGAGAATTTCTTGTTTATTAAAATTCCTTTTTTTTAATCTTCCCCTCTCCAAACATTCAGCAGCAAACGCCAAATACAATAAAAAGCAATACTCATTCCTTTGTACTCCTTAGATGTGGAGAGTCCTTGTTAATTAGAAAAAGCAGGAAGGCAAAGTTTTCTTACAGAATGATGGGTGTTTCTTTCTTAAATTCTGACAATAGCTGAGAAATCTTTGGGAAGTATGTTCTTGCCAAAATTCACTCAACATTAGACACGCTGTGAATAAATATTTCAGTTTCTTGCTTGCCACGTGGAGTCCTTTTGTTCCTTAGCCCTGCATCTGATTTGAGAACTGAGGAGTGCAAGTATGTATGTTTGGGTTTTTTTCCCTTAGGAAACACAATTTCATGTTGCATTAGGACAGTAAGGGCAGTGCTTCTTGTTACATCCTGATGTTCTAGCTCAAGGCTGTGGCACAGACTGATCTCAGAACATGCATGTGTGTATGCAAGCATGTGTGTTAGATTTCATGTCTTTGGGCCCTTCTTTCACTGCTAAAGTAAATCATTTGTCAAAACTAGTGAGGCCTGGAAATTTTATCCCTCAGTACCATTAGGAACAGTTGGGTGCATTGCAGCTGTACAACATTACTTGAATTTGGCATCAAACCTTTTGAGTAGTCAAGCGTTGGTTCATTTGCATTGAAGAAATCTTTCTAGTAGAGCAAATACATCTACTCTTGATTCAAAGGAGTCCTCTGAGTTCAAGGCATCAAAACTCTAGGCACAAAACATAACTGGGGTTTTTTTCTTCTTTTATCCCCAGAGACTGAGTAAGGGCTCTTTGATAGAAATTACAACCTAATAAGGAATTCTGCGGTGAAGAGTTCTAAGGTTAGAAGAGCCCTGGGTAACTGATAAACCTAAATACACACACAGTGCTTCTGATCAACAGAGATATTGTTCTTTCCCTTTCTACAGATGAGATCTGGGCAGATAATTTCTGGTCAAGGATCCTCCCTAGAAAAGAGGGTATTGAAATGCAAGCCCTTCTTGTCCTTTCTGGTTTTGGAAACACAGAGGTGTGCTTTAGTTCTGGAAGCCTGTGTGTGTGGCTTCATAGAGCCCTGCATCATCCTGAGGGTCGATACTTACACTTTTAATAAAAACCATGCAGACTGGTGGTTTGTTTTTTTTCTTGTCACACTTTAAACTATTCAGTTAATTTTAATTGCCAAATCCCAGAAAAGCTTGCCTCCACCCAATCAAATTCAAAACCACTTGGCCAGGTGTTGGGCTGATGAAGTAAAACACATGACAGTAGATGTTCACCCATAATGAGATTTCTTTCTTAGAGGAAACTTCTAAGTGAGTACACAGATGTGTTGATGTAGTAATACCAGGTAAAGCAGTAAGGGAGAACATGACAGAGTGTTCTATGAACCTTTTGGACTCTGACACCCTTCTGTCCCCAAAGAGCATGTGGTAGTTTTTGAGGACAAAAAAAATAACTCCCATAAATCCAATGCCACTCAGCCCAGCACAGGCTGGAAGTTTTGAAGCAATGTGAAACTTGGTATTTCACTAAATTAAGCACTTGACCACTAACATTCATGCAGTTTTCATTGAACTCATAAATGTGAAAGAACTGTGGGACTCTGTTAATCTGATCATATTAACTGTAAGTTTCCTTTTCCAGTTTCAGAAAAAAAGAGATTTAAAAGTCATTCCTATGGTCAAGAAAACAGACAAGTTTGGATTTTATTTTTATTCTCTATTACTTGATGTCAAATTGCTCTCTTTGTTATAGCTCATTTCTGAAATAGTTGAGCCATGTTTACTTTCAGGTGTGTCAGTGAACAAGTGTGTAGTTTTCAACAAGTAGTGTTATTTGGAGTTGTCAGTTTGTCAGACTACAGTTAGAAAGCCAATTTGTTAAGGCAAGTGTGTTTAATATTTTTCTGAAGATTGGTGAAGCCAGGCAAGCCAGTGACTTTTGATCAAGTGGTGCCTGTCAAATAGCTTTACATTCTTATTCAGGAACTGTCACTGAACTGGAAGGAGTTGCTGTTTGCATATGCCATGGTTTTTGTTCCTCCTGCCTGCTTCTAAAACACTGGGAAGCATGTCTTGGTAGGTCACAACATTAAATCTGGCAGGCAGCAGGCTGTGCAAACCGGCTTTGCTCCTGGAGATGACCCTCCCTGGCTGTACTGTCCTTTCCCACAGGTACACGCTGGCGGCGCAGGACCTGGTGATGCGAGCCAGGGGAGTGCTGAAGGACCGGGGCTGGCGGATATCCAATGACAGGCTGGGCTCCGGAGACGACATCTCTGTCTACGTCATCCCTTTGATCCACGGGAACAAACAGTCCTGAAAGGAGCACCAAGACTGGTTATAGGACGGGGATCTTTTTGGGAAGGGCCTGTAAGAGACAATAGGTTTTTGGTGGTCTGACCAGGACACTTCCAGTTGATGTAATCTAGTCATAACTAATGCTGGAGGGGTATTTTTCTGCCCAAAAGGTAGGTTTCTGCACATATACTGTATATGATAAAAGTAACCCTTAAGATTCCAATTTCCCTACAGAAAGGTTTTGGTGCTTAACAGGAATGGGATTTAAATGCTGCTAGCATATTATGAATTCTGTCATCCCTCTAGGTGGGGTGGGGAATTAATTTTTTTTTCTCAGTTTACCATGTAGCTTGGAAGAGCCATTTCAGTTGTGAAAGTAGAAGTGGGTATCAGAAGCCAAGGAGGCTCCTGAAATATACCCCCAAATATTCAGAAGTGGGCTTGGGTCACATCTCATTTAAGAATGTAGATATACATATATGAGACTCAAGAGTTTTCTTTCAGAAAGTTGTATTCATGACTTATCTATGAACAACTTCAAACTTGTGTAATCCTTTGAGCCCCCATTTTCCTCTCCTGTCTCTTCTTCAGTAGACTATGCCTCCTGTATTTTAGTAGGAAAACTGAAATTGGTTTCAGTGTAACTATGCCTGTTTACTGCAGCTAAAAACAGTCACCTGCAAAGTTTTCCAGGAGAAATAGGTCACAGTTCTGTATGGCAGAATTTATTCTGGTGTGAGGAGTTACTCGTCAAGATTTCTTGTTGTGTGTATACCATGATTATTCAGAGCATGCAAACTCAGCTTTATGTGATGTTTACCTGGAGGCTGTGGTTTCTTTGGGATCAGAGATTTACATTCATTGAATGGTTCTGCCTGCTTTATCCTGTTGAAAGGATCCCTGACCATAAAATTTTTTCATCAGTTGAGATTTAGTAAATTTGTTTGGGCTCCTGAGTGTGTTTTCAGTTGGACTTCTACTTGAAGTAGTGGTATTGGTCTCATTCGCAATTTGGATACACAGATAGTGATCTATTTCAAAGGTGTTTCAGTTCTTCCTGCCTCATTTATTATTCAGCCTGTTTGACTGCAGTGATCAGAAGGGGACAGCTTAAAACTTTCTGTCCTCTTGGCATTGAAAATTGTACTCAAGGATCATGAGATGACTGTGATAGATGCAAGCCCTTGGCTTGCTTCAGCTCTTTTCTTAGCAGTGATAATTTAAATAAAGAAAATCGGTGTAAAACATTTTTGACGTGAAAGCAGTAGTCCAGGAGAGAAACAAGTGAGCAGGTCTGCAGTGTAACCTGGCTGCCTAGTCCACGCAGGCAGCTCTCTTACTTCATTGGCAGGAATTTAAGAGAAATCACAATCAGAAAGTTCTAGCATACAGGCAGGTATATTGGCTAGGGAGCCAGCTTCCACCTGATTTGTGCCCAGACCACATTGGTGTGGAGTTGTTCATCTGGTTTGTACTTCTTCAATAAGAAAAACAACAGGGAGCTGACATCACTGCAGGGCACTGACTAGGGAGCTCACAAACGTTGTGTCCTTTCCAAAAGAGAAAGAGATGCTGTGCCCTTTGCAGGTTTTCTCCTGAACAGGCGTGGCCCAGAGCTTGCCAGCTCTGTAATTTATGACGTGCTGTGTGAACACGGCACAGCCTGAGTGCGGGGCAGCTGCCCAGGTGCTGCATTTGACTGCATCTGGACTGAATCCACAGCTTGGTGGATTTAAACTACTCTTGCTCCAAATCTCTAGACCCAGAAGAGTTTCAGGGTGAAAGCAGGCAATGTGGAGAGTGGAACAGCTCAAACATTGCAGCAAGCTGCGTGATTCTAGCCTGAAAACTGTTCTATGAGTTCCCCAGCACCTCATGTGATAAAGCTGTACAGAACATGGATGTTTTGCATTCTAGAGCTTCAGTATAAATCAATGGCATATCTGATTATGTGTTTTCGTGCTTTTTTTTCCTGATTTTTTTCTCTTTACCTCTTTTTCTGTGTGCATCTAGGTGAAAAGAGAGGTTTGGAGTCTAGAATATTTTTCACATGACCCCTCATATGTTTTAAAGTTTAAGCAAGAGATCTTCTCTTGCACTTTTTTTTTCGGCCTAATAAACTTATAAACATGCTTTTTATGCTCTGTGTAACTCCTGTTGTCTCCTCACAAATGCAGTTGTGTAGTCCTCTAGCAATTCAGATCCTCTTTGACAAAGAAATTAGTGCTGACAAAGCAAACAGCAAATACGCTGGTGCTTGCTGGTACCAACTACAAGGCCAGGTCAAATATTTCAGTGCTCATGCACTGTTGGTCTTCATTTGGTAACATGGTGTCAACACGCATACCAGTTGCTATAAAACCACTGAGTTCCACCAATGTGGTGGAAATACATTTCCAGTGTGGCATTTGGCAAAATTTGAGAGTGAAATTTCAGTGGCAATGGAAAAGGGACCTTCTCATTCCAGTGTGTTTTTAAATGTACCTCTGAAGAGATGGGTTAGCATGTCTTGGTGGGAGCAAACTGGCAGATGACTTCTCAGAGCATGATCTGGTGGGCTGGTGAATCAACCTGCACAGTGTTTGTTGTTCATATGAGGATTGCCATCAGTCAGGAGCTTCTCTGCAGCAACTGGCCCCAGGCTGAGTTATGTTCATTGTCACCCCCTCTCCCAGAAAGGGCAGAAATAGAGTATCAACAATTAGTATCAATCAGTGATTCTGAGAACTTTAGTAAAAGGATTTTTACTCAGATGTATATGACTGATACTATCCTGTGATGCTTTTTGTTTTGCTTTTTTGCAAAGTATCTGTTACACATTTAGGTGCTTGCCTCCCTGAAATGACTGGCACATCTCTGATCCATGCATTAGTACTGGGGCTTTCACTTCTACCTGCTTTCAGTTGGAGGTTCTTGCGTACCTGAGCTGGGGTCTGGTGCTCTGCTTCAAGGCATGGTATTAATACATATGTACACCTAAGGCTCACAGAAATAGCAGGCAGAAGTCATTTATAGAGGAGGTATTATGTCAGAAGCAAGAATAATTAAAAGCACTTCCAATTCCCTTTAAAGGCTGAATTACTTTGCATTGCACAGCATTAGAAAACACTGATGGCAGGGAGGATTCCTGGTGCACAATGCCATTTTTCAGATGCAGGATGGGTACTGCCATGTTCAGACTTACAGCTGCTCTAGGGCTCAGTGAAGCTTCTAAGTTAGGAGCAGACAGCTTGTGTCCTCAAACTGGAGCAAGTTAGGCACCAAGTCCAAATTTTAGATCCTGACATGTCATCTTAGTTACTGTCTGATACCGGCAGTGCTCTGGCTTTTTGCCAGTCAAGTTCCCTCAGTATCCAAAACTACTACAGCCTCAGCAGCAAGGAATCTCAGTCTGAGTTACATCTGCATTCATATTGCTACTGCACACAGTGCTCTGCCTTGCCTGTGCATAGGCACTGCTTAGAAAGTTGGGCAAATTCTTGTCCTTCTTTGGATAATGGCAAGGAAAAGTGCCAGTAAAGGAGTTCCAGTTAGCTGCAGTGCAGCACTGTCTTGTGCTGCAGAGTCCAGTCCCATTTCTAGAAATTCAAAACCAAGAAGTTTTTACCATTCTCCCAGAAATATTATTGTAAAAAGTAGAACAGCCATTTCAGATCTTTTTCTCTTGCACTACAGCCTAAAATTTTCTTTAATTATATGAAGGTGGTTAGAAATTTAATTTACACCAGATTATGTAAAACACAACCATCTTTTGGTGCATTAAGACAGTTCCTTCATGAACACAAAAGTGTATTGTCTGAGAGGGCTTCTGTGCAGTGGCCTCACACTGGAGAACTTTTTTTAATAAATTCTAAGAAATGACAGGGCTAACAGACTAAATGAAAAGTGGCCAGAATCTGCTGTTAATAATGGATTTCCAATTGCAGTTACTTCTGTGTAGAAATATGACAAGAGGTTTTGTGAGGTGCTGTCAGCTCTGTCCCTCCGGGATGTTTCTGAAGAGCTGCTCTTGATGTTTGGGCAGATTTTGGCTCTGAAATTCTTCTAAGTTTTTAAAGAACACTACATGCTTCGAGCAAATCTGCTGTGTTTCTTCCAGCCTTGGTGGTTTCCTTTTATTTTACATTTTATGTACTAATACTTTCAGCATTTTTCTATCAAACTTGAATGGCAAACTGTGTGAAACCATTGTTCCTCTCAGACATTTTAGGTATGTAAGTAGTTTTCCTCCATGTGTCCTAGATGAAGCCCCAGTGATGTGGCTGTCATAGGGAGAGTGACTAAATGATGCTGTGACTGTGCTGCTGTATTTCTACCTGTGATGTACTTGAAGGAGGATGCCCTTCTCCACCTCCATGCTCATTTTCTTTTATTCTTTTTTTTTAATCCATTGGTGTTGATGTTCTTTCATAGGTGTCTAATTTTGATTTTTTTTTATACTTGCCACATTTATCTTTCCTTCAATGGGCACTTCATCTTAATATCTTGAGATCTGTACAACTGTCTAGGGTTTATATGTCCTGAAGAAAGAAGGACATGCTGGAGGAAGATGTTTTGGACCAATGTACTTCTGCTTCGTGACTGTGAAATGTTAATCTTTTTGTAACCTAAGAACAAAAAATGTTTAGTAAAGGGATATATTTTGTGTTTTTTGAAACTTTTCAGTGCAATGAACAAAAGAGGAGGATACTGAAGAAGTGTATGTGCAAAGTTTTAAAATAAAATTTTAAATTATATATTATATAATCCATCTAGATGTATAGTCATTTTTATTCTGCCTTGGTCATGAACATTCCCTGTGTCTCTTTATGTGTATTATTAATTGTGCAATGCAGACAAGTAACACACTGCTTTACAAGGGAATTGATGACTCACTGACAAAAGGTCTGACTCTTGGGTTAGTGAAGTAAATTCCTTTGAGGTGGATTAGTGGATGGGTTGATCTGGAAGGGTTCAGCTGTAGGGTAGCTGTGAGAGCTTTGTGCTGCCATCAGATCACGATTCATCACTCAGGCTGCCAGTTGCCATGTTCTGACTCAGTGAAGAGCTATGCAAAGTGATCCAGTACCAGCTCTCTGAGGCATTGGATGTAATTTTGGAAATGACAACATAGTTGGAGTAAGTTTTCCCTCATCCACAGTTCCTTAGGAATCACTGTCATAAACTCTATGTTCGAGTAAGGGTGAATTCATGGATTACACTGAAGCAAGCTCTCACGGTTATTTAGTAACCAAAGGTGCTTTTGCAGATGCTGAAGATGCAGGAACTGAGAGCAGTCTTGCCCTGTGTCAGCACAGCCATGGGCAATGCCCACCTGGGTTGCCAGCAAGAGAATGAGAGCTGGACATGTACCCACTCATTATATTTTGAAATGTTGCGTTGTAGCACAAGTGGTTCTCCTGCTTCCTATTTCACCTCGTGCTTAGTAGCAGAGCACTGAAAACATCTGTTCTAGTGCTACTGTGGTTTTTAAAGTGCTGCACGTGCCCTTTGTGTTATCTACTGAGCACAGTGGAGAGTGCACAGAGAGGCAACGTGTTACTTTCTTTCACTCTTGCTTCACTACACTTCCCTTAAGTCCTGCAGTTTATTACTGCAGTCCAACCTCAGTGTCAAGTTTAAAATTGCTGTGCAAATAAAACTCCAGCACAGCTTTGCCTGGCTTGCTGGTGTCAGCTGAATAGTAAGTGCTGGTAGCATGCAGTGACAGGGAACTCCTGCACACCAACTGAACCTAAAGGACCTTATTCCACATCATCCTTTTGCATTTCCTATGCTGTAAATTCTATAAGCTTGTAGATTGAGTAAGGCTTCTTATTTTAAATTTTTTTAGGTGATTCATACAACTCTTAAAATTTGGACACCAGTTTCTGTAATTCATGTAGGCAATAAATCAGTGCTTTGCCAAATAATCCATTCATGTATCCTACTGAATGTTCCCAGTTAACTAAAGTGACATAAGGGAACAATCCCAGTAATTTATTGTATTTTGCACAGTTTCTGTAAAACCGAGGCCTGAAATTTTGTCTTCTTAATGTGTCCTGGTAGAGCAATGTACTTTCACAGAAAGTTGACTTCTTTATGTTTTATACAGTGCGCTTTACTGATTCCAGAGTTTCTCTGATGCTTTCCAGGAAGGCTTATATCAATCAACATTTTTTTCACATCCTGTTCTTGTTTGGAGGAAGGATGAAGTTTTTTTTTAAAAAATCCTCCACTTTGCAAAGCAGAAGATGCCATAACTTTTTGGGGATGTTAAAATACTTTCTGGGGAAATGGTGCTTTGAGGGTGAGATTGTTACAAAGGAGTTTGATGAAGGTAGACAAAATGTGTCTACAGGTAGATAAAGACACATTAGTTGGAGACTTTTAATAATTTAAGAATAATTAATCATAAATTTGAAGCTGTAGCAATAGTCCATGACACTCTGTCACAAAATGTTAAGGGGAGAGGAAGGTAGCTGCAGCAGAAGAAATAATTAGATCTTTACTGTGGCTAATTTAATACTGATTGTTTAGATGTGTAGATAGACAAAATCTCTGAACCTTCATGAATTTGAGGCCACCCAATACTAGAATTATGTTCTTTTTCTTATGTGCTTTAGTGCATAATTTCTCAGCTTCTAAAGAGTCAAAGTATCCCTCATCTTGACCACAAGCATTTATTCCCTTAAGCGGCAGAAATCAATCCCTCACAGTGTTTCTCTGTCAAGAGGGCACACAGCCAGCTGTAATGGTCTGGTGTTTTCTGTGAGCTTCTCAGTCCTCCCTGGATTTACAAGTCTGTTGGTTGAGTGTTCTGCTTGTCTGTGGCAATTCAAGGACTTTCCCAACGGACTGGACTCCAACAGAGCATCTTCCAGCTTTATTTATGCTATGGGGTGATATTTTTCCTTCCTTTCCTCTCCTTACTGTGCCCCTCTCAGATTTAAAACATTTTGGCGTAGTTAACTGCTGTTTGAGATGAGCCACCGAGTCCCTGGCCATCCACCTCCTCCCAGAACTTGCTTCCTGCAGGTGCTGACAGCGAGAGCATCCCCAGCAATGCAGCAATGCTGGTACCTAAAGGGAAGACTCGTAGAAGGGGAAATGGTTTCTTCATTATTCTAACATTGCTCATTACCTCTAAAGTAAAACTTACATGCCTGTAATATTTTAATTTTCCAGTTTGAAAGGGGAAACTTTAATGGTCTTTAAGTTGGTTTTAGAAGGCTCAACTTTTTGGACCATTGCTATCCCAGTTCTTTGGCTCAGTTATTCTCCAGGAAAACTACTCCTCCTTGGCAAATTAAGGGTTGTCTGGAAAATCCAAAGGCTGTCACGCAAGCTCAGATAGAGCATTTAGCTTCTCATATGATAGTCATTTCTGTAATTGCTACAACTTTCTGGGGACTAAGCAAAAAGACCTGAAATTTTGCTGTTTTTTCTTTAAAAGGATAAGACTTAAGAATATGGAAAGTCTGTAAGAGATCCATGAGTAAAACTACAAGGAAAGACCCTGCTTTCCCACAAGAGTTACTATGGAAGACAAATGACTAGGCAGTCACCTTATGAAATAGCACAAATTGTTCCTAAATAGAGACCATTTCTTTGCCCAGTATAATATTCAATAAAGCTCGAGGATGTAAAAGCAGCTGACAGCCCTACAGTCATTTCAGTCTGTTCAGAATTTAGACTGACCCTGCTCATCCAGATCTCTTCAATGTGTATTAGTTTAATTTTTAATCCTGCAGCCCTTTGTGGCAGATGTGGGCTGAGGCAGCTGTTTACAGTGCAGCATCACAGCACATTCTGGGACGGACAAGAGGAGACAGGGAGAAGCCAAAGCCAGTTGCAGTTATCCAGGATCTAGAAGCAGAGAAACCAGTTATTTAAAGAGGGAATTGCCAAGGAATGTACAAAGAGCAAGGGATTCCTGAAGCCATGAGCTGTTTAGGCCTTAATTCTGAAAAATCCTCTCGTCCCCATGTTGTGCCTGTTTGCTTTCATTTCTGGGTTGGTACCACAGCTAATTGCGCCAAATGTCTTATTTCTTAACATCCGCCAGCTTTCCCTAGAGCTTTGTCTGCCAAATGTCAACTGCATCTCATCTAGCTGAGATCAAGGTACTCCATGAACAAGCTCCTAATACAAAATTCTTATGCTGCATTTTCTGAGGATTGTGTTCACTATGCTCCTAATTGAAAAAATAAATTTACTTTTCTGGTCTTTGCACCCTCTCTTGAAGCTTGTTTTTTTGCCAGGACTCGTGCAATTGAATTTTGCATCTGGGAATTTAGAATATGTTAAAAGATCTGGAACATCATTCTTACTCCTTCTCTGCTTGAGCACCAGCATAGAAGCAGTTTAAATGAACCAGACAAGAATCAAAACACAACTTTCAAACTCAGTTTCATGTCCAGACATATAAGTATTCTGTGAATGGGAAAAATATAAAACACAATGCTGAAACGGTAAATCCTACTGTGGTTACATTTTTAAAGAAGGGTGTTTTAGGGAATGTTTGTTTAGCGCCAAAAAGAAAAAAAGAAAAAAACCTTTATTGTTATACAAAATTTCCCAGTCATTCTTTTCTGCTACTGCTCCTGCAAGGTTTCCCTGGTGCTGGCTTCATTTGAAAAGCTGGTAGCCAGGGACATGGGTACTCAGTCAATTAGAAAATGGGGAAAAAACACCTAACAAACCTGGAGCTATATGCCACAGACTGAGTTCTAATAAATAAGCTTTTGTAGAATATAAAATTTGAATGTATGTAATTATATATATGTAGTTATACACATACACACATATATCTACGTATAGGAAAAATTTATAACTAAGCAGCAACTAATAAGACACCCATTTCTCTAGGCACCTCATGCTCAGTGGAAATAAAATTGAGTTTTAAAAATTGAACAACTCAATTTTGTTCGTTCTTTGGAGGCTTCCACAGCTACCTTGTACTGAAAAACTGCATCTCTCCACACCCACTGGGAATGCAGCAGTCAATGGCTGTCAGAAAACTTAGGCCAGTGAAGCACCTGCACCGGACAAACAGCAGACTCCTGGTAATTTAGTGTATTTTGTACAAATTTTGTAAAACCAACGCCTGAAATTTTGTCTTCTTAATGTATCCTGGTAGAGCGAGCCTTCCGAGTGATGAGTTGAGCCTACACCTCGTGAGGATCTGCAAGGTTAAGCAATGGCTTAACCTTGCAGACTTGAACACCTAAGGAAAGGGATAAATCCCTCAGGATATAGCTTCCTTTTCCTTTTCCTTTTCCTTTTCCTTTTCCTTTTCCTTTTCCTTTTCCTTTTCCTTTTCCTTTTCCTTTTCCTTTTCCTTTTCCTTTTTTCCTTTCCTGTTGAGCTAGGAGACGAATGTTTCTATTTGCACACCACCCAAAACAAGGCTCAAGAGCATGAACACCAACCCTTGTAAACCTCTCAGTAGAGTTTACTCCTGTTCACTGCTCCTCCCTCCACTCAGGAAAATGGAAAATAGAAGGACTCATCTCTCTTTCTGCTCTGCAAACAGGCAAAGAGACAAAAGTATGTTTTTTACCTGCAGTCAAGAACTAGCACAGCTTCTGCACTTCAGGTCATGGGCTGCCTCACAAATAGAGCTTGGTAGAGAGACTCAAGATTTTGGGGGTCTCCTCCTTGTTGTACTGGGCTATAGTTGGCACTTAACAACATTGCTTGTTTTCTTGCAACAGCTGAGGTGTATTGTGTTGCTTTTCACCAGTCTGGTGTTGCTCTTAAAAACAAATGTGCTGAGGTTTCTGGAGAAATAGTTATTGTTTTGGGTTTTTTAAAATACATCTAGGGCCACAGCGTGGTGATTGCCTGCCAGCCCCCCAGACACTCTCCCCTTGCCCTCCCCAGTAACATAACATGCTGTGTGCAATGAGCTGCTTGCTCCCAAGGAGGTGATTCATTTCCAGGAGGCATATTTGTAGGAGAAAAATGCTTTGAGGGTGTTGCTGTGGCTCTGTGTGACCTGCATTGGGGATGAAGTAGGAACCTCAACATTGCAGACATACCCAGGGTCATGTTCACAGGGGAAGCAGTGGGGAAAGGATGTGAGCAGAGCAAGAGCAGCTCTGTTGCTTCATGTGAAAATAAACTCTAATAGCAATTAAGAGAAAGGAGTAGGAAATTAATAAGGCAGTAAAGATTTTTCAAAATTGGTCACAAACCATTGGTTTATCCCTTGAAAAGCTTAGTTGACAAGGATTCTCTCATCCCTTTGTCCCCCTATCTCTTTCAATAATCATCCTTCTTCATGCAAATATAGATGGAAAGGGGGGAGCAGTGAAAGGTTAAAATGGAAGCAGGCTATCTTTCATCGACATGGTAATTTCGCTGCTTGGCTCAGTGCCAAGCGCTTACTGCAGCCACTAGCTGCCATTCCAACATGAGTGAAAGGATCTTTAATAAGAGTGTAAATAAAAGCCAGGCTGAGAAATGAGTTTTCCATCCCAGCAATCACTGGCCTAACCTCGGCTGTAAATAGTCTCTCAGAACAGCACAGATGGAGTACCAGCACCTGGGGATCAAGGCAATCTCTGCACAGTGCAATTTAAACAGCTGGGTACAATTGAAACACGAATTAGCAGGGATAGATGGAGGGATTCCATTTTGTGTGCTAGGTAAAAACAAATAATTCAGTCCTTTTTTCCCTTTTTAAAAAAAGGTGGTGTATGGGGGAAGAACTTTTGACATGATCTTGTGGGAGGTGCTCATTGCTGCAGCTGTTAGATTAATTTAACCATGAGAATTTCCCACAAGGTGCTGTAAAAACAGAGCTCTAATTTATGATCATTGATTTAACAGCTCGAAAGTGATTTATCTGACCTCAGTAAAGATAGTGAGGACACCAGAAGAATGATCGGTCA
Source organism: Passer domesticus (assembly GCF_036417665.1). Taxonomy (NCBI): domain Eukaryota; kingdom Metazoa; phylum Chordata; class Aves; order Passeriformes; family Passeridae; genus Passer; species Passer domesticus. The sequence continues at coordinate 31,004,372 of NC_087478.1, read as the reverse complement.
TTCTGGGCTTTGTGTGGCTGTGATTGGCTTTATTAATTTAGAGCAGAAGGTCTGTTTCAATGTCTTATTGAGACAGTCAAAGGCAGTTGGCAAGTGAACCATTTTAAAGACTTTTTTTTTAAGCTTTTTAAGCATTACTAATGCTGCTAAGAACTAAGGATTTATTCCACATGGAAAAGATTCTCATTAGTTAAGAAATGGTAAGGCTTCGTTTAGAACTGTGCAGAAATAGATGCCTGGTCTTGGATTTGCAAGTTGTTTTTTCTTAAGTAATTTTTTTTTCCTGTTGTTGGGAATCTAAAGCACACTGTGAAATGGAATTGTTAAGCATAACAGTAAATGAGAAATAGCTTTGCAAGAGATAAAAGAGGATGGCACAAGGGATTGCTGGCTCTTGCTCTTTTTAAGGGTAGATTTCAGAAACACCTAAATGCTTCACATATTTTACTGTTTTTATAATTCAGTCCTCTTTATGGAAGTTATAGAGCATATCTGTTGACAAGTAAATATATCTAGGTCTTATTTCAGAAGAATATGCTTTCGGTTAAAATGGGTGTAGCATCCACTACTGAAATGTCACAACTGAGTGATAGAATTTCTTCACACCAATAAGAGGAGAAAGGATGAAAGGCAAAGGGAAAGGTGACTACTCTCTCTCCAGAAATAACAACTGTTTTTAAGAGGAGCATGAAATGAAATTCAAGTGCTTTAAAAGTTTACCTGAACTAGAAAATGTGAATACAGAATAAAGTGTGTTTGCACAAGTGTGTGCACCTGCACAGAAATCACACAGCATGTGTGAGATTAGGAGCGCTAACCAGGAAAATGGGCTGGAAACAGTTCTTACCAATTTCTCTTACCACCTGGACTGACGTGTGGTGGGGTTAAATGTCACTGATTTGTATGACTCTGCATTTCACTCACCACTGGATTATGCCCAGCTTTAAAGCCCATCTACAAAGATCTCAGTAATCGTCTTTTCAAGGTGAGACAGAAGTGCTGCAGGTTGGGATTTCATGCGTGGGGGATGAATGCTTACAGTCATTTTGCTGTCCCAGTGACATGCTATCTGACCTGAAACTAAGACAGTCCACTTAATCTCCATACAACAGGGGAAAAACAGAAAACAATATTTCAGACCTTCAAAATATGAAACAATAAAAGTAATTTTAAGAAGTGAAAAGACTAGGACAATAGAATAAATTGGGATGTATGTAAAGCTTCCACAAAAATATCATACACGTTGTCAAGAGATTAAGAATACATGCACAAACAACTATAAATCTCACTAAAAGGTTTGAAGGACCAATGGTACCCATACAATCAACCCTCAAATCCCATACAAATAAAACAAAGCTGAGGCCCATCTTTGAAGAATACAGAAAGTTTTATGTCAGCTCGAGCATCTTCTTCCCATCCTCCTGTGTTGCCATCAATCTTGTGTTATTATATAGCACACTATAGATACTTCAGTAGAGTTTTATAAATTATGTGCAGTATTACTTTGCCTAAATTCAAATATACAGGGGAAAAAACTCATTCATTAATCAATGAGTAGCACACTGTTTCCTCACACTGTTTTAACCCATGACAAAAGTCTCCTAAAAAATAAAATAAACCTTCAGAGTACTGACCTGTATCTTTGTTCATCTCAAAATAATGCTATGTATTTCATCCTACTTAGATCCCATTCTGGATGGCTTCAAATTTACTTCTGGAAAATTACAAATAATAATCCTCAACAGCACAGATGTCACAAATACTTTGGAAAAATGACTGCTTCTTACCAAATGGTTTGTCTTTTTTTTTCCTATCCCTTAATTTACCATGGACTTATTCTAACCCTTGACAGGATGGCACACAAATGTAAATGAATGTTACAGGTTAGTTTAAAAGCACAAATACTTTTCATCACAAGAACAACAACCTAAAAGACATTCTTTTTTAGGGTCTAGAGTCCATATGATAGCCTGGAGTACTGCTCATCTCAGACTTCTCTTGTTTAATATTCTTAGGGAAGGCTTAATTGGCATCTCAGGATTGAAACTATGATGTGACTTGTTTACTGCTGAAGCACTAGCAGTACAGGACTAGAATCTAGAATATACATATTCACTTGGGTTGTTGGTTTTTCTGGTAAGGAAAAAAATTTTAGTTGCCACATTCACAAAAATATTTTTGCTTAATGAGAGACAGACAATGTGAGAGGACAGACCCTTTGAAAAAAATGCTAATAACTGGTGAGCCCTAAACGGTGCTCTTTTACACATAGTCCTCCTTTATTTTTTTGAACATTTAAGAACTGTTTTCATGAAAAGGTGTCTTTAATTACTGCAAGAGCGATCTGCAGACAAATGTGCGCAAGTGCCAATGTGTTTACTATTAAGACACAGAAAGAGACATTCCCTTCCTTTGATGCTACTTGACCTCCCCAGCTCTGGATCAACCGACTCCTACTCCTGCTTATGATCCCAAGAACAGACCAGAAGCAGACTTCTCTTGGAAAACTCTAGAAGGAAATCACTGACTGCCCAAGGCTGTGATTAAAGCCGCTCTTATACAGTTGCATACAAAACACAACAAAAAGTGGTGCTGCAAGTCTCTTGCAAGTACCCACAGGTTAAGAAAGGAACTGCTTGGGGGTTTGCTGGGCTCAGATTATGTAGCATGACCAGGAAAAGCCTGGCTCTGCCTAAGGAGTGCACAGCATAAAGAGAACAGATCTCAAGGGCACCTCTCTGCAATCCTCCAGTCAAAACCCCACACACCTTACAGCTAAGAATTCTGCCCACAGAAAAGCGTAACCTACATGTGAGAATGAGCACCATGAGCTGAAAGCACTGCACTGCATGCGGTGACGTGTGGGGACCACAGGCGTTTGGAGCGAGGCAGCAGCGCTCGGTGACTCCTCCACTGTGGCACACGGGCCTGCCCTGAGTGCCAGCGCTGCAGGGACACAGGCACAGGCAAATGCCACCGGGGACACCAGCCACCACCATGGCAGGCAGAGCACCAGCAGCAGAAGAGCCACAGAAACCCAAAAACATCTGCCTGGGACAGCAGGCTGGGGTCACGCTGCTCTGTGTACGAAGGACTAGAGCTAACTCTGGCAGCTGAAGTGAACACTGTGCTCAAATTCACTTCCATGCTAAGAAAATTGCTGGAAATAAGCTCATGAATTAGGACAGCGGTGGGGTGGGGGGTTGTTTGTTTACCTTTGCAGAAGCTTTAACATTACTTGAGATCTCCTGGAGAAAGGATCAGGCCCAGAAACTTCCATCCTGATTTGGTCTTCAAAAAAAAAAGCTAGAAATTCTCAGTCAGGTGTACAGCATATTGCTTATAAATGCAGAGGTAAGAGAAAACTTCCAAGCAGAGATTTACAGCTCCAGGACCATAAGGAAAATCCTTTGTAAAGCTCCATTTTCTCCCACACTGGCAACTTTGTTGCCATCCATAGACCTATGAGAGGAGGGGTGACCAGGAGTTTAGCTAGAGAGAACACAAACCATCAGTTGCTGGTGTGCAAATGCATGACCCTGCAGTACACAACTGGCTGGGGATTAGCAAGTGAGGGTTTGTGAGACCAAAGATGTATGATCAGCCTTGCTTGTCTTTAGGTTAAAGGCGCTGATTCCATCTCATATTCAAAGAACTATCTGTTGGATTGCAGCTATTACAGACACGTGTAAAAGTGGTACAGAATATATGCACGAGTTATGCACAAAAACAGTCTTGTAGATGAGAAGAAGGAAATGGAATGTATTTGTGTAACAGAAAAATGCTGATTACTGTATTTCCTGCTTTCAGCTTCTTTCCTATGGAAAGGAACTAAATTGCCCATTATCATCAGTGGTAAATACAGTCAGAGTTATTTAACTTAAATTTCATTCTTTAGTGGAAACATGTTTCATCTGTACTGTTACTATTGCTACCATCATTGCATTCACAGTAATTTCTTGTGGCTAGTGTTGCATCAGCTTCTGTCATCTGCACTGATGGGCACAGGTAGACAAACAGGCTTTCAAGAAATTACTCAGAAGAATAAAATTTGCAAAGTCAAAACTTTAAAGTAATTACCCTATGTTCTTAAAAATTGCACTTCATAAAAGAACCGCCATGAAACAGTCTTGTTCTCAATACATTCTCTTTTCTCCTATTTCTAAAAGAGACTTTTTAAATATATCCTGTGCCACTGCTGAGAAACTCTATGCTAGTTTTTAGCACTCTTTCTGTAGATACTTAGCTGGAGATGATCAGTAGTCCTTTAAAACTGGGACCAAGAATGATTCATGTGTGTATGCCACTAGTTTAGCAAAGTTCTAGAGTTTCCTGTGTTTTTCTTACACTGCCATTTACTCTGGAGTGGGCCTATTTCCTCATGTGGACTTTAATGTAACTGATGAGACTGAGCTCTTACAGCCTCTACTAGCAGGCTCTCTTCCTTACAAAGTTGTTTAGCTAATGGCATAATTTTTTCAGAAACCTAACATTTCTAGTTTTTCTTCATGTTGGTCAACTCTGGATGAAATAGGCCAGTGAATTCAAGGTTCACAAGGAAAGATTAGCAGATATTAGCACAATCACATAAACCTTATTTTCTTAAAGTGAGGTTAAAAATGTTCAGCCATAGCAAAGCAATTGGTAAAAAAACAAGTGAAATTATATTATAAAGCAGAACAAGCTTCTGAGTAAGAAAGAACAAAAAAGAACCGTGTGGCTATGGATTTATTTTACCCTTCTGTTCATGGGGATGACATGGGGATTCTATTAGAACCCATTCCTACAACACACTTTTCTATGTAGTCATTAATAATTAGGGTTTGGTGTAGGGAAAGTGAGATTTTTACCAGCATTATTTGAAATATAAAAGAGTCAAAGTCTGGTCACTATAGACTCATTACCATGTTTGATAAAAAAATCACAGAATTATCTAGGTTGGAAGAGACCTATAACATCATCAAGTCCAACCTTTGACAGATCACCACCCTGCCAACTAAACCATAGCACTAAGTACCATGTCCAGCCATTTCTTGAACACTTCCAGGTATGGTGACTCAGTCAGACCTGGGCACACTCTGGTTCATGTTCAGGTGCTGTTGACCAGCATCCCAAGGTCCTTTTCCACTGAGCAGCTTTCCAGCCACTCTGCCCCCAGCCTGTAGCACTGCCTGGGCTCATCTTAACAAAAGAAGTCACCATAAATAAACAAAACATCAGAAGATGTGAAGTCTTCTGATAGGAAGAAGTAAACAAATTCAGAAAAGGAGGAAGGGGTTAAATTATTAAAGAACATTGAATCAGCAGATACATTTCATATTCATTACATGGTAAGGTTATATACTGTTCCAACAAAAATAAACGCCATAAATTTTATGCAAGACAAATGAGGTCATTAGTTTATGTTTGAAACTGGTTTGATTTCAGTCACAGGCCTAGGATTCTCTCTAGTACAGAGTATTTTTGGGAAAAGCTAATGAAAATGGTCACATGGGAATGGTCAAAATAATTTTTAAAAAAAGGAAAATAAGGTCTGTCAGGCAAAGGTGTGAAAAAGTGCCTCAATAGATGCATTCATTTTAAGAAAATTATTTTCCATGTGTATGTAAAGATCTGTCCTTTTTTCCAAACTGCTAAATCACTTGAGGGAGAATGGAAGTTTATTTTTAAATGCAGGAAGAAAAAACAGCCAAAATGGAAACTCAATAAAGTGCAGTTATTGCTGGAGAAAATTATCATACTTTCATCTTAAATTTGCACAGCTCTTAAGGACCTGCTTATTTACATACTTCTTGATAAAAAAGCATGTTCTTATGTGAAGCAGCAGTCACTATCAAGCAAAAGAGTGTAAGAACTCCAGTTTCTTTCCATCATTTGCAAATATTGACATAAATACAGTAAAAATACAGTAATTCACCCATTCTGCAGTTTGCCAAATTCAGGTTAGGGTAGATAAAAAAAATGAGGTGAGAGAGGGAGAAAATATAAATACATGTGCTGCTTTTCAAGCAGTTCCTTCTTTTCTTTTGTAGATACCACGAACAAGCATTTCTGATAACCTCTGCATGACTGTGAGATAGAGAAGATTGTTTGCTCCTTCCCCTTTTTCCTGTAGCTTTTGAGAAAAGCTGAGCTTTGCAGGCTCTTACTAGAAATACAAAGGCAGCTGAACAAGTTGTATTACACAGCAACACACCTGAACTACAAACAGGAAATGATGTTCTGGGTCAGGTTCAATATCAGGTTTCAGAATAGTGCCTAACAATGCAGCAAATGTGCCAGTCTGGGGTTTAGGTGACAATACCACGGCAGGTGGCTGCAGACTCCTCATATGAGTACATCCAGGTTTCACAGAAAAGGTTAGTCATTTTTGGCATTGCTTCAGACTACTTCCAAACCACCAGACCCATCTCTGTAGCACTGTGTTTGAGTCCCTGTTCTCTCACTGCTTCCTCAAGTTCACTTTGGGCAGCTGAAAAAATCTCAATCTCAATTTTTCCTGAAAAATTCTGTAAATGGCTCCTTTCAAGTATTGAGAAAGGCTGAGATGAGGTTTAGCTGGTTATCCTGTAGCAGAACACATAGGAGTGTCCTTGGAGAGGAAGAGCAATTTCTCAGCATTAGCTTAAGAGAAAAATCTGTTGGCACAAACACAGACACTTAAAATTAAATATATCATTCCTGTAGAAAAGAAAGAGGAATTTAAGGAAATTAGCTTTTATCACAGCTTTTCTGATTTTTTTTTATTGACAAGCAGACCATAATGTAGATTGATCTAATGGCCCACATTAAGCGATGGTTTCTTGCTGCAACAACTGCTCAAATGCTTCCATAAATAGAGCACAGGACCTGTATTACTTCAAAGAAATACTGACCACACCTGCAATGGATCCGTCAATTCCCCAGTTATCTTCTATAGCCAAAGAAGACATAAGTGGAAGATCCACTGCTGAATGAAGATCCATATTTAATAATATGGAAAACAAAACCTGCTTGAATTAGGATGAGACCAAAGAAAAGGGAAGTGTTTGAGAAGACTAACATTCCTGAAGCAGAGAACTTGAGTTTGTTTGAGGGGCGTTCTTTGCACCTGTACTTGAATAAGCACCCCAAAAGAAGCAATGTCTATTCACAACCAGAGCCAAAGATGACAGGAAAGGAAGAGAAGCTCCAGCGAAAGCAAAGGAAGTATTGTGTTACAGCCACACCAAGACACTAAAATAATTGTAACCTGCTTGCCAACGCAGTCCCACTGACAACCTTTGTCTCATAGCATAGAAATTCTCCACTTATAAGCAGCACTTTTAAATTGTAACACCAGCAAGTATTTACTAGGTATTTGCCACTGATTGCTAAAGACCCCTCCCCCAAGAAAACAACCAAAAAAGCCCAAATAACAACAAAACAAACCAACCAAACTAAAAAAAAAATTATCAACACGAAGTTTCCTCCTACAGTCAAATCAGCAGCGCAGACTGTGACTTGTGGAGATTTTCTGATTAGCCCTTTTCCTTTCAGGTGACAGCATAACACTTCCTAAGTTTGTTCACACTCCACATATAACCTCCCACTCCTCAAATCCCCCAGGAGGAAAAGAGAAAGGAAATCACTGACTTTGAATATTCAATTAATGGGCATAGGCATTCTGCAGATTTTTATACTACAGGAAGAGGAGAAGAACCATTACTGTAGTCATTGTCTATGTTGGACACAATGGAGCTGAGGACTTTAAGTACAGTAAGGATGGCAGGATTACCATCTCCTAAAAAAGAGAAGTCTGGGGCCCAGACTGCCAAGGTAGAAGGAGCTGGCTGTTTTAAAGACCAGACTTTGAAATCATTAAGAAGCTTATCCATGGAGTCTGATGCTGCAGACAGTCCCAGGTAAGGTTTTGGCCTAGCAGTACCACTGTTGCCCCTTGGTCCATACAACAGCCATATAACTTTCTCAAATGTCAAACATCAAACATGGGTCAGTGTGTGTTGATTAAAGACACAGTAGTTAAGATCTATAGCATGCTTCAATTCCACCACTTTTCCCAGTTAGCTGTGCAAAGGTTTAATCACTCTATAATTCAAACTGTAGAAATTAATGGGATAAGAAACAGCTGCATCTTCTGTGACTCCATATCATTATTAAAAGCTGCCCACAGTCTTTGGCATATGTAAGTGCTATATTACCTTCCATCCTGTTATTTGATGTTCTGACTACATGCATTGCATGTATCTTGACAGTTTTCCCCAAACACTTAATTTTTTGAATTCTCTCCAATAGACCCATTTTCTTTCTGAATTAGGATGATCAGTTTATCAATATACAATAATCAAGTGTTGCATACCGGGAAGATCACTTTGTTCAGGTTAATAGCTTTCTTTCTGTACACTGATGCTGTGTTATGTAAGTCCACTTCAAGAGGACTATGCCAGCCTCTTTCCTAAATCTTTGCTTAAAGAGATACACACCCCATGGTGACTACCTTGGTCCTTGTATAGTGCCAAAATCAGTGCAAAGGAGTTAACAAAATGCTGCCTTGCCTTGTATGAAATGTCAAAGTACTCATGTACTCAGCACTTTCATCCTGCTTACTTCCATTGCAGACAACCATACTAGAAACATGCAAGCACTTTATAAATAATGTGGGGGAGGCAGTACTAGTCCTACCCAGTTAAAGTATTTGAAGGGTAACCTAAATCTTCAGTTGTATCCCTTTCCCATTATGTTAGATATACAAAATATAGAACAGAAATAACACTCCTGTTTTCACAGTCTTGACAAACCAAAATGTTGGTAATAGTGTTCATGGTATTTTTAGGGATGGGAAACCAAATTAAAATAGCTTTGAGATTCATAGCATGAAGCCAAAAGGGATGTATAAACAGAACAAGAGACAGAGAAAAGAAAAAAATCCAGAATACTAAACAAGAAAGAAAGTGCCATTTGATCTTACAAGGTTCTCCCATACCAGCTACTACTAATGAAAAGGTGTCATCTTTCAGTCACTTAAAGCTCTACCAAAACTTATTGTAACATCAGACACTGCTTTGTACCTCATCACAAGGTTGCAGAAGGCAAACTTTTGGCTAATTAAATTAAACTTGATTAGCATAAAGGAAAAAAATCAGAAGACTAGAAAAGAAAGAGGGAGAAACAAATGCACAAAGGGGCAAAATGAGTGACATCTTTGGTATTGAATAATGGCTGGGACTAGCTCAGTCAGTAAAGATGGTAAAATCACCTCAGTCCTTATTACCTTGTCTTAGTCTGAGAACATTGGGATTTCAAATATCATAAATAGACCCCTGAAGTGTGGTGACCCACACTGGTGTTGACTTTGAAGGTAAAAACTGCACATCTTTTTACCCAATCAATGAATTCCAAAGGAGATGAAGAGAGGGGAAACCCTCCTACCATTTAGGCTTAGTTTGAAAACACTGAGTCCACTGCAATAATTTTCCTGTCAAACACTCCTATTATCCATCAGATATAATCTCAATATGTTCTTTAAACCTGTAGGAATTTTTGACTGAATTAATTCTATTTTTATCTTTTTCCTGACGTTTACAAATAATTTTATATAACAGACTGAGAGTTGCCATCTGTTACCTTAAACTACTTTTAGGTCTCTACACAACACATCCTGCAGATGTAGCCTACTTTTTTTGCTAGTGTATGGTACTTCATGGTTGACAGTGTTAAATATGTTGGACTGTGACTAAAGAAACAATTGGGATTGCTTTGTAATAGTAAATGCTCCACATGTACTGTCCTATCACTCTGTCATCTGCAGCTGTCACTATGGATGGTATTTTGCCTTTCTGAGCATTGGTAATTGGAATGAACAATACTGGCATCCATACACAGAACTGCACATTTTAGCCTTGAGCAGGCTGTGCCAGACTGAGAGTGCCAGAGTAGACAGGCCCTGGGAAGCAGCCCTGGGCACAGCTCAGCTCCAGCCGCTCAGTCCCTGCTGGCTGCTGACGATGGGTTGTGCTGCCTGCAACCCCTCCTGCCACTCGTCAGTAGGAGGCTGCGGGGAGTACCACAAAGACCTCAGAATTACCATAAAGGATTTTATGGGCAAATGCCAAGTCCATCCTTGGCATGAGCTGACCACAGCCATCTGGGCAGCACTACACGTGATCATCACGACCAGCTGAGCCACCTGCATTAAGGCTTTCTGACACCAAAGGTCCTAATGGCACCTGAACTGTTGACACACCACCTCCAGATTCAGCTTCAGCTAGCTGCAGCTCATGTGCTGGCTGCTGGAGGTTGTCAGGAGCCATAAGATATCCTAAGAACTCAGCCATCATGCTGCTACAACAGCAGGGCCATAGGTAGTACAAGACTGGGAAAGGGAGGGCAGAACTTATTGCATAAATATTTAAGCACCTGGTCCCACTAGACTTGGCACTGATAATTTTGTGCTTTGATTAGCATCACTACTATTTATCTACTTTCTTTAAATTCTGCACTTGTGTTATTAGACCATTTTTACTTTTCAACTGTTAAAAAGGATTGGTAAACTTAAGCACTTGATTCCTCTGCCACCCTTCCCTATTTTCTTTTCTATTCTAGCCTATAACCATGTACTAATGTAGCACATGCAGCAGCTGGGTACAGGATGCATGACAGATCATGTATGACATCAGGGACTAACATGATGAGAAAGCAATCTTTCAGGTGCTGGAAAGAAGAAAGACATTAATGAGGCTGGGGAGCAGTGGAAAAGTCAGTCACAAGAGAGAGAAGAAAACTGAGGTACCTGGAAAATAATGGGCTCTTAGGTGGAAGACAGGCACACCTCTAAACACTTAATGTGTATATCACTCCTAGCTCTCACTTGATATCAGTTCAGACCTACCTTCCTCTAGGCATTCTAGCCAAAACAACATGACATTACACAAGAGTAATCTACTGCATCCTTGCTGACAAAAGCATTTCTTGAGTCCATATATAGGTTTTCCAGCATGAAAGGCCACCATGACACTGACAGCACCAGCAATGGGCCTAGCTCAAATGATTACTATTTCACCACCACACTGTATCTGACAAATTTCAGCACAACTGAAATCACTGTGTAAATCAGATAGGATTACATGACACAGAGCACCACAAGACAAATCTGGACTGTGACAATGCATGTGTGCATCCTGTTAACACTTACAATTATCACCTTGGGAAAGAAGACCTCAGACAGCACAGATACTACATATTCAGTACAGCCCACTGTCTGTGTAGATACTGGATCCTAAAGAAGCAAGCAGGTGGGTAAGTGGAGGTAAGGAAGTGGTTTATTTTCTACTTAGCCTGAGAACTGTGGAGAAGCATCATGCAGTAGTTTTTTGCATCATCATCCCAGTAGCAGATTCAGACACCAGATTTACCCGTTCTGAAGTAATTGTCCACTCCACCAGCTGACCAGAACTGGATGTAGCAAGGCTCATAGAATCATAGGATATCCTGAGATGGAAGGAGCCTATTAGGACCACTGAGCCCAATTCCTAGGCCTGCACAGGACATCCCAAGAATCACACCATGTTCCTGAGAGCCTTGTCCGAATGCTTCTTGAACTCTGTCAGGCTGGTGCTGTGAGCACTGCCCTGGGGAGCCTGTTCTTGGGCCTGATCACCCTTTGGGTGACAAACCTTTTACTGATACCCAACCTAAACCTCCACACAATGTACAAAACCACAATGCATGTCAGGTATCATTTTTCTGGACAAGACTGATACAGCTTTCAGTTACACCTAACTAAGGAAAAAAGGCACCACTTCATATTTCAAATACTGAAATGCAATTCACTATCATGAGCAAAGTTTGCAGTAATTAAAACTATTTTTAGGTTTATTTTAATCTTGCAGAAGCTTCATTCTGGAAACTAAATTGGACCAACCTCCCCTTTAAGAGCATGGTGCAGAAACTCTGGGGGTGAGCAAGAAAAGTTTCTAGACTGAAAAGTTTTTAGACTGAAAACGAAGCTTCAGCCTGAAACACAACACCTCTGCAAAAACCACACACACAAACCACACAGATTTTTACTAGATAAACTAGAAACCAGATTTTTTAAAAAAAAAAAGTAGATTTCAAAGCAGCTGAAAATCTGTTGCCTTTTTTTTTTTTTTACTTGCCTTCACACCTCCTATTTTTCCTTGCAGGTGGCACACAACAGATGCTCTTGCCTTTCTGGTCAAAAGCCTTGGCACCACAGTAATGTTCTTTCTAGGACCATACACCTCAGGTAATATGAGGTCACCGGGATATCACTTGGAGAGTTCTTCCTAATATGGTACTTCAAAAGTTAACAGCAAAACTATCCCCTCTTCTCTTCCAGTATACACAAACCTCCACAGAGAAGACAGGATAAATAGGACCTTGTCTCATTCAATGCCAATTTCATTTTCATACCAATTCCTTCTTCTCATTTTTGTGGGACAAGGCTGGTTAATTTTAAGACAAAATCCTCTTTTCTTGCAAAGCATGAAATGGACGGCAAAGAATCCTCCAGAATGGGATGAGGCATACTTCAAATCCTCCTCGTGATATAGCCAAATTCCAAAGGAGGAATTTGGCTATATCACACTAATTTAATAAGAAGTTTAAAACTATTTTCAGTGAAGTCAGAAGTACATAATTTTCTTTTAAAACGTCAACCTTCTTACACTGGCTGAAAAGAGTTGAAGTTACTGTGGAGAGGGTAGAAAATAGGGATAAAGTGATCAGGGATCAGGATAACCAGGGACCTGACAACCAGGTGTCATGGATGCTATTTTCTTAGCTGGCCTAGAATAAGAGACTTAGAGCATTTATGAAAGAACGTGCAAGACTAGATTTCTTTGCCATGTGTGTACTGACACACTGGCATCATTAAGTTCTGGATGTAGTTAATCTCATGCATCAACACAGTTCTTAGTTGTAGCCACTGCAAACCTTCACCAAAAGCCTAGATCAGGCAGGCAAACTTCAAATGTTATCACCTGAGAAAATACAGGCAGTTTTGCTTGAGTCTTTGCAGAGACAAGCAGGCTAGACAAACTAGTAAAGCAAGAGCAAGAATTTTAGGTACAAAAGAAACAGAGTAACAGCAGAAATAACAAAACTTGGTAAGAGAAACTAAGCCCAGGTAAAGTCTCGGGCAAGGGAAAGAAAGAGAAGGTCACTTTCAGTCTTCTGGCTTGCTTCTCACAATAAACATGGCAGCTTCCACTGTGGTGTAGCACTTTCCATGTCCATGGAATCACTCCTGCCCCTTTCCATTAAATGCAAGCCTTTCATTTCAGGGATTCCAATAGATCCCCAGTGCAGATAACTTTTGCTGTTATGTTTCTCCTCCATGCCACCTTCAGTGGCAGGACATGTGCTCATTTTGGACAGAAGTTCACAAAGCCTATATATGAATGTAGCTAAGAAGCTAAAAGACTCTTCTCAGATGAAAAGGTTGACTACTTTCTTAAAAATAAATGTATACATTTGTAAAAAAATGACACAAAACGTATTAGAAGACATAATATTCAAGACATTCTAGAGAAATGTAATGCTTATGTAAAACCAGTTTCACAAACATTCACACTTCTTTTGAGTGACACTTCCATTTCTGCTACAGAATCTCTCTAGAGGCATATACCATGTGTGGATATATGTGTATATACATATATATGTGTATATATGTGTATATATATATATGTGCATATATGTGTATATATATATATGTATGCATGTATGTATGTGTGTATATATAACAGATATAAAACCTCCTCCAGAAGCAATGTTCTAGAAGCAATTTCTCTGATTTCACAAGTAACAGGCACAGGATAGTGGAAGATGCACATAAACTATTTAAACACAAAGAATGTGGTCCTTTCATTTGTAATTACTAGAGTAAACATTTCCTTATGTTAATTTAGTACTCATTCTTATGGAGAAGTATAAAATTAAAAGCCACACATAATTTATCTAATGCACTGAAGCATTTTAAGTATGTGCTTATGTATTTAGAGGTGCAATTCTCTTGAATTCTCTAGAAACCGGCATTTCCTCTTACTGTCTCAAGCTGCTGCCCAGTGTAAAGCAGGAGGTCTCAGTCATAATTATGGGCATGGTCCAGGACCTAACAAAGTAAAAGGCCCAAGCCAGCCCCCAGTGAAGACAAGTTCTCAAATATCAATTTTGCCAGCATAGGAACACAGCACTCTCCTTGGTGACACAGAGGGCAACTGCACCCTGCAGGGAAGCAACTATCTTGGATCTAAGACTTTAGGTTGATGCATGCCAGTATCTTTAGAAGCAGAATTGACAGACAGTAGCTGGAGGGGTGAGCAGCTGGTGACTGCTCCTCACAAAATAGGTAAAACAATAGCACAAAAAGACATCAAACAAGGGAATAAGAGCATCCGAAGCTTAATCGACTATGCCATGAATCTCTGCATTTTTATTATTCCATGAGTCAAAAGAAATGCTCAGAAAAGCTACAGACAAACATTTCTTGCAGTACTTTCTTACCCAGCATAGCAAACAATACACAATAGGGACACTATAAACTAAACAACTTTGCAGAGAAATTCCATCAACTCAGTTATGTGCCTATTTTAATGTTTCTATAAAAAAAAATCACAGAAAAAGTTTGACTGAGTGAAATCTCTGAAGAATAAAGGGGAAAAAGTCTCAGAAAGAGATGATGCCATGACAATAACATACCAGCAGTACTGCTTTTTAATTGACATGATGAAATGTTTCTCTCCAAACTAATTCATCAAACTACAATAAAGAATTACTAAATTTACAAGATGTGAGCTACTCCTACCATTTCGGGTTTTCACAGTATTCTCAGAGCCTTGACTTTTACAACATCTCTAAGGTAAGGCTCTCCATTCCACCAAGAATTAATCTTTTGCCTCAAAGCTTTATGTTGCAACCTTCATCATACAAGTACAGTAGGGAAGGCAGATGGTTAAACAGTGGCTGAGACTAGGACAAAACTAAGGATGAAATCTGACTGGATTAACTTCTGTATTTTGAATGCTACATGGAGTAGTGTTCTGAACCAAGAAATGTATGGACAGCCCTAAAGCAAAGCTAAGCATCTTGTATGCAGCTCCCCAAAGAAACAACTCACATGTACTTACCTAAAATCTACTGAGTAATATAAAACCAAGACCCATGTGGCCATGGGGACAAACCCCCTCATGCATTACAGAGCATCTCAGTAGCCCACTGCATGCATTATTTCAGTAGCACTGTCTCATTTTAGTATAGGCTCTTAGCATTGTCCTGAAGCCATCCACAGTACAAAACACTACTGTTCAGGTGGCAAGTGAAGCTTAAGGGAGATACTTTACACAAGAGATAAAACAACTAAGTGCTTAATGGAAATATGGTCAAGCATATTTTCTCTCATTGATTCTTTCCCTCAAACCCAAAAAGCTACAACAGGAGCCAAGATCCATCCTACCCAAGTTGCCTGAGCATAAGGCAAAGCAACAGGGAGGACAATTTCACACAACCCACCTACAGGCACTTAGATTAGCTGAAGCACCTTCACCTCCTTTACAACCAACATACAGAGACAAGCTCTGTGAAAGGCTAAATCGGATCAAATAACACTAAGGCACTTGCCAGCATGGTTTGTATCGGGAATATTTCTCAGCCTTTTCCACTGAGGAGAAAGGGACTGGTGGATTAGCCACTTAAAATAAGATGCCTAAAGGTAGATGGTGAAAATACCAACCTAACTTCCCGATCAAACAAGCTCTACTTAGTATGTGCTGTTTGTTAGGATGTGAAAAGCAGCTACAGCATCCTTCTGACCCTTCAACTAAGTTAGGAAAAAAACCCAAGGGTGTTTTAAATTTGGAAACAGTCAACAGCTAGGACTGCTACTGTACTTCAGAGAAAAGCTACTAGTAACAACACTTAATGTGTTGGTTTATTAGTGAGCATGAGAATACCTAGCTTTTGAAAAGTTTAGTTCATGACAAAGATTGAATTACCAGAATAATCCAGTGCACAGGCTCAAAATGAAGTATCATCAGATGAAACTTCACATTCAGCAGAGGTGCAAGAGCAACCTTTGCATGTCTTCTAAACACATAATGAGTTCAAACAATTCAAAAAGAGAGGCTGAGTTAAATATCTGCAAGTTTCTTCTCAATATTATAAATACATTAGAACTATGAACCAGCACTACTAAGGCATCGAGTTAATTTCAAGTATTTAGCTACAGCTTTAATTTTCACTATAAAGTTAACAGACTCATAGTCAGGTCTTACAAAAATTCTGACTGAAAAATTAATTAGTTTTTACAAACACAAGACAGTTATGCACATTTATTGTGAAGGTTTTAATATATTACAAGTTTAAGCCATTGTAATAAGCGATCAACACACTAAAATTTTATCAAAAAGATACCCTTAGCCATCACTATACATATACCAACAATTTTAATTCATTCACAACAGCAAATTCACGACTTTGCTTTTCACAGTAACTTAAAATATACAGGAAATATATCTCAGAAGTTCACCTAAAATTGTGAGCACCAAGCAGTACAATTGGTCAACTACACTGTAAAAAGACTCTCTCATCTATATAAAGTGGTAATTACATATTTTTGCTTTTAAGAGAAATAATCAAGATTTTTTACCATTCAGACAAAAGCACTTAATAGCACACATACAAGTTTTGCATATTCCGAACACACAAAATACGAGTCTGTCACTGATATCAATCTTCACAAAACAGAAAATCCACCTCTTTCAAGGACGCCAGGTGAATAGTAAGATTTAAGCATGAGAAGAAATGCAGGCACTTGCTCTTCAGCCCAAATTCAGGTACCCTCCGAACAGCACGAAACTAGTGATTTTTCATCCAGCTCTGCGAAAGAAGGAGCATCCCACTGATGGGGTCGAACCCCACTACTTGTCTCGGTGGCCAAGGGTAGATTCCTCCTGCAGAACTAGGAGGAGAAGGAATCGTTGCCACCTCAGCAGCATGCAATCCCGGGAATACAAAGGGGATTCCCATTGTCATTGTCTTCATCTGCAGCTGATCATCACCAGCACTAGCAAGGCAGTAGCTTGCGCAGTTATCTCCACAGCGGGCAATGTCACAACCCGACCAACAGCACAAACTACTACCTCAGCCAGGGCCCTGGTGCTCCCGACCCCTTCTGAAGGGGCAAACAAGCAGGCAGACAACACAGCAGCGACAAATGAAATTAGAGCAAAAACAGAAGAAAGATAAACGGGTTCGGAGGTCTTTGATGATTCTGTCTCCTTTATCTGCTGCAGACATCAACCAGACTCCTCTCGCCCGACTGTGAAAAGCAAAGGGAAACCCCGCCCAGCTCCCTCCCCAGATTTGCCCTTTTCCTTGCATGACCTGAAACCGACGGGAAGAGCTTCATTTATCAGATACATTACAGACCCCAGCTGGTACAGTAAAGATCACGTTTAATTTCAAACAGCCACAGTTCCGCAAGCCTGTAACAGATGGGGCGGGGAGGGGAAGCAGGGAGGGAAGGAAGAAAGGCGAGGAGCCGGGGGGCAGAAGGGGGGGAGAGAAACACAGTCGAAAGACACCCCCACCCCCCCGCCCCTCCAGCCGCCCTCCTCGCCCCCTCCCCCGCGGGAACGGCGGCGGCACGGGCACGGGAGCCGCCCGCCGCCCCTCCGGCAGCGCGGCCGCCCGCCGGCCCCGGGCAGCCCGCCGAGGAACGGGGTGCGGGGCGGAGAGCCGGCCGCCAGCCCGCCCTGACCTCCCGCCACCCCCGCCGGGCCTGCCCGCCCGCTCCCCGGAGAGGCGGCGATGGGCCGGGGCGCTCCGAGCCGGCCCCGCTCGCCCGAGGACGCGCCGTGCCGCCGGCCGGAGCGAACGGGCCGCAGAGGCACCCCCGCCCCGGCCGCCCCAGCGGGGAGCCCCCGTCGCCTCTGCCGGCGGGAAGGAGGAAGCCGAGCCCTCTGGCGAGCGCGCCGGAGGGCCGGGGAGGGGAAAGCGCTCGCCTTGCCGAGGCCGCAGACAAAGGAGGCGCCGTGCGGGCGCCGCGGCTCCGTCCGCCCGCCCGTCCCTCGCCGCCGCCGCCCGTGTGTCCGGCCGAGCCATAGAGACCGCGCGGCGCGGGGGGGGAGCGCGGGGCGAGCCGCGCCACGTGACCGGGCATGTCACTCACCCGGCCGCCGCCATCTTGCGGAGGGAGGGGGAGCGCTGCCCCCGACGAGAGCCCAAGATGGCGCGGGCGGCGCGGGGAGCTGCTCGCAGAGGGCGCTGCGCTCCCCGGGCCCCGGGCACGGCCGGATCGCCCGCTCCGAACGGGGCCCACGGAAGGGGCGGGCGGGAGCGGTCCGGGAGCGGCGCGGCCCCGGCACGGGCAGACGTGCCAGCGGGCTGCCACCGCACGGGCCGCTCCGGGGCGGGGATTCTCAGCTCCTCGGCCGAGAGGCGCAGCGGGCACGGGCTGTCACCGTACACGCAGCGCCTTCCTCGGCTCTGGACTTTTAATTTGGAAGCTCTTTTCTTTCTAAATGTAAACAGACTCCATGACGATTATTCCACAGAAACTGACCTCAAAGAAACCCACTGTGAACCTCATTACAGATTCATGAAAGTTACAAATACTAACATTCTTACTGTTCTTCACCAGCAACACATCTATGAACAAAAAACAGCTACTGGCACACCAGAGGGATTAGCCTGCAAGAGTTTAAAAATTAAAATGTGTTATTGTGTTTACAAAAACTGTATTAACATCAGTGGTGCAGAATATGGAAATAGGAATGTGGACAATAGTATTGAAGTTTCTGATGCAAAAATCTATCCACAACATGGGTTAAGAAGGAAATGCAATGCCTTTTATGACAACTTGCAACAAATTTGCAGTTAAGAAAGCCGCACTGGAAAGGAGCCAAAACACTGCACCTTAGAGACAAAGATAAACTACATTATGATTAGGTTGTTCCCCCTTTTTGACGTTGCTACACACATGAAGCATCACGCACAATCACATCACTGCTCACTTGTTTAAAACACATTTAAACCAGTGACATTCAGCTGGAGAAAACACGCTAAGAGATCGTGCATGATGAGGTGATCCTGAATTCCTGTGGGTTCAATAGCGCATGGCACATTAAAGAACTTCCTACAGCTGAGAAAACAGAAGCATCCAGTAACTCGGCATCCTTTACTTCTGGTTCTGAAAGGGACTGTTTCATCTCCTGCCTGCTTTCTCTCAATTCCTGTTTTCCTCTGTAAATCCCTGTTTCTCACAGAAACAGTGAGACTGAACTGTTGTATTTTTTGAGGTCAGCTAAGGAGAGGCAAAGCATTACAAATATGGATGCACTAAGGAAATGTATGCTCCGTTCCTACTCAGTTAAGTTGGTGTACACATAAAAACTCAGTTTTGAAAAAGAAACACAATTTAAAATTGTGACATTTAAGTGTTTATTAAAAAGAAAAAGCAAAAGCTAGATATTTTCATACTATTTTTCCTATTAAATAATCAGATTTATTTTAAAGTATACTGCAAAATATATTAGCAGTGGAAAAAATCCTGCAAACTTAGGATATTAAAGTTTTTATTTAATTCTCGGTTAATTTTTACCTTTTTTCTTTAATGTGATCCCTTCTATTCTAAGGCCACCTCAACTATAATGTCAAGCATGTTTTACACAAGACTATTAGTATTTCACATCTCAGTGACTTATTTTCCTGAACTAAGGTATCTTTTATATTTGTTAATTAACAGACTGCAATTCTTAATATCATGAGAATATTTAGCAAGTTTCTTAGAAAAGGAATTAGCAATTTCTATTTGAAGAGAATCAGCACTCCTGGGTGAAAGTGAAATGTAAATTCAAACCACTTTATTTGGATAAATGCATGGTAAGAAGGGGAGATAACTGTAGAATATTGTTTCTTTTTGGAGTTTAGTAATAATTTAAATATTTACCATGTCTAAACAGAAATGGTTTTAGATTTGTAATTGGATATCAGTAGAAACTACTGGCAGATACTTGGCATACATCACAAGTTATTACATGGCAAATCAGAAGACTGACATATTTTTTGACTTGCACTTATCTAAAAAGTAGAAGTCCAAGATCCATTACAGTAGATCATGGAAAGCAATGAAAAATTACCTCCTAGGTTAGGAAATATGCAAGGCTGCAGCTGGATACAGGCACCAATCTGCAAGCTTTCAATCCCTAATGTTTGTTGGAACCACCCACCTTGCTGCTCCGTGCCATAATGCAAAGCTCTGAAAGATTTTGAGGATGGGAGCCCTAGTTACTTTCAGTAATTCAAGTTTTGTTTACCAAGAGTGTAAATGTGCAGGGACTTTCAAAGAACTCATGTTTATGCCAAGTATGTTCTCATTTTCCTATGAGATGAGAAGTTCAAATGCCAAAAATAAGAATTCAGGCACCCAAGTGGATGGTATCAGAAGTAACCGTAACCTTGCTGATACAAAACACTTGTGAAAAAAGCAGCAGTTAAATGTAATATATAAAACAATCAGAAAAAAAATCTGATGAGTGTACAAAAGTGTAGCAGTAATGGACATTGTTAGTTATTTACTGAGTTTATGAAGGCAGTAACATCATGTACTCATCCAAATTGGGAAACCAATGGAAAACCAAGATGGATCAGTAGCAGGGAGAATTTAAAGCTCAAAAAGAGCTCAGCTTTGTATACTAACTGCAGATCTCTTAACTCTTCATGTAATTATTTAGACTAATGCCATGACTACAAGGAAGTTACAGCATGTTGTCCCTTGCAGACACAGGGTACAACAGATACAACAGGGTACAACAGATTTGAACATTATCTTCACCCAGGGAAAAAACAGACAAGCCTTAGAGCAAGCCCTTACAAAGGCTATGTAAAAACCCAGAAGGCAAACAAACAAACAAACAAATGCCACAAAGAAGATGCTCTTAGGGGAACTTGGAAAAACTAGCACCATCAACACATTGCAACAGCAAAGTCAACTGCTTTTACTGTGGCTCTCTCATCTTCTCCATTTTGAGATGCCTAAAGTAAACTGAAAAAACACCATGAAACACCAGATGCCTAAGCCTAAGGAAGTTGTCCTATGCTCTGGTAGCAAGAACTGTCACTTCCACATAGCAACTCAGATGACCTTTTAGGACAGAATGACTCTACTGTCAGGCCTGCCTATTTTGTCTTCCCTGACTGCAAATGAAAGCCAGGTTAGTTAATCTTGTGACAGACCTCAAAATTTTAGTTACCTAAATCTCAGAAGAGAAATCTAACTTGTGCATCTCAAAGCAGACATTCCATACTCCCTCTCCTAAGTTTATTACAGGAGGAATGGTTTCTGTCAAAAAAACCTTCTATTTAATAATGACTTAAATAAACAAGAAACTACATGTTAAGCCTGATTCTGCACCTAGCCATTATTTAAATGTTTGTTTGCAATGATAGTCCCACTAAATCTGGGACTTTAACTTTTTTAAGTCCCACTAACTTTTTAAAACTAGGCAATTCATTTTACATAGCTAAGATTATATCACTTGTAAATGCTTACATTTTACTTGAAAACACCTGAGTATACTTTTTGATAATTTAACACTTCATTACTTCGACAAGAGCTCTGTTTAGATTCAAAGTACAATATGAAAAATGGCATTCAAATTAATTCTTAGATTGATCCCTTTTAAAAAAAGTATTTAATATATCCACGAAATACATTTTGTTAACAAAGAGTACAGAACTAATTGTTTCTGGTTTCCACTGCCTTCAGCTTTTAGAGAGAGCAGATTTTACTTTCACAGGTCTATCCTGTGTGTGGAAGAGGAAAACAAAGGCAGAAATTTTTTCAATTCCTAACCCATTTCCAAGTTTGACCTAGTTGTTTGAATTGAATTGGTTAAAATTATATTAAACTGCAAGAAAGAGCTACTACTATCAGACTGAAGTTTAGTTCTTCAAAAATTTGCCTCCCACTCTATAAAGAAGGACGGGCTCGTGCTACCCCATGAGTTCAGCGCATTCTCTTTGAGACTATGGCTGCAAAACTGCTTAAAATTTTAACAGTATAGTGCATGCAGCTTTAACATTATTAATTTTGTATTTTGAGATAAAATATTTAATTGAAATAAGTCTGTTCTAAGATAAATGTTTATCTTTCCTCATTTGTTCTGTAGCAGTACTTTGTGTAGACTCTGGAGCTCATTTTAGTGGTAAGGTAGTACCGTATAATGCTTCGCCAAGCCCAGAGGCATGAACAGATGTTCAGTAAGTAGATCTGCAAGTAATAGTTGTGATGTACTCCAGAAACCAGTTCTTTGTACATGTACATCAGCACTATGCACTTAATATTCCTGTCCCTTCCCATGTTTTCTCATGACAGAGGTTGATCAAAACCAGGCTGCTCGCTGTGCTCTCTCTGAATTGGTGGCAATCCAGCTTTAGCTGCCATTTTTCTATGGAGCCTCTCAGCCCCACCCCTCCTGACCTGGCAGTGGTCTTTGATGTGATGTGGGACAGACATGTGAGTCTTCTGGCATGGAAGCCAGAAACATAAGCAATTCCTTGGCCACTTTAATTGTTCTAAGTAAGAAATAGTTAACATTAAAAACATCACACTGAGTGGTATCAGGCTTCAAGTTTCCAGCCACCAGAGCCTCATGAACTTCTGCAGTCTTTAAGCAGCTTCAGCTTCGGAGATACCACTGGGCACTCGTGTCAAGTCTAAGGTAGATATTTTGTGCACAGAGAACAGCAGGAATGACTCCAGTTTGAAGATCAGGGTCTTCAGTAACAGAACTGTGAAGGTGCCAGATACGTGACTTCCAAGGGCTTTCCTTATTTAATTGTTGATAATCTCTTCTGAAAACAAAACAAAGGGGCCAATGCCTTCGAGTATGTTTCAACATCACAGTATTTTTGATTGAAGAAAAATATGGTAGCTGTGCTTATTTCCATAAGGAATATATTTTAAGTGAAAAGAGAACTACACTGCTGATAAATGAAGGAAGGCATCTGGATCACCAGTGGAAATAAATGTGTTAACATGGAGAAAAAAAGCTTATCAAACTGGTCATAAAAATAAGCTTATCTGAGAGTTCCTCTAAACATAGATAATAAAGTAAATTCAAGCAATGAATAGTCTCATCTCTTGCTAGTGAAATCCTGTAGTTAGCACAGTAAACACACAGGTCCTTTTTATCAGTTGTTTCATAATCAAGGCATACATTCTTAAATAAGGAGCTTAGAAAAAGAAGGATCAGCTTTTACCATGTTACTCTGACAGACACAAGGACACCACAAAGATCATCTTAAAAATGCTGAGGTTACTCAGATTAGTTCTTTAAATACCAGGAATAAATTCTTCAGGCCCAGTCAATTTGACAACATGTTACCATTTTCTCTCCTGTTTCCCTTTTTCTAGGCAAGCTTCTGCAATCTTTGTTACTCGTATCAATTGCACAAGCAATAGACAGGCAGTAGATTTCTGATGTTTTTGATTAGCCATCACCATAACAAACCAAAAAATTCAACATACAAATTGCATACAGAAAATGAGTAGCTAGCTGCAAATGTGAGGTGAACAGCTTGTGAAGAGACACAGAACTGAGCTGTACAGAAACAGACGAGTAGAAAATGTGCTTTCCACCTCCCTCCCCCCAAGAACACTCATATCTTGAGCTTCTAAATGAATTTCTGCAAAATACACTGATGACTGGTACTTGTGTTTGCCATTGTGAGGAAAAGACAGGCATTAGCCTCAATAAAAGCATCTTGCCTATAGAGTTCAAGGGCAGCAATGAGAAGATTTGTGCTTTGGCAAGAAGAAAACTCAACCTGGGTGAAAGAAGAACTCCGTCTGCAGAGTACAATGATAAACTACTCAAGTTTCACAGACATATTCTTATTTACTTGTGTAAACAACTAACAGTGACCATGTGTTTCATGTGGTTTAACATCCACTAACATTCCACAGCTCACCAATAAAGCAGGTGGAGAAGCAGGCTCATTTACGAGGGAACAGAAGAGATGTCCAGTTAGATAACCATCTCTGATGAGAAGCAAATAACTACTGTAGGTTACTTCTGGGAATAAGACTTTCTGTAAGAACTTCCCAGCTTGAGAAATCTGTTCTTTTTTCATAATCAGTTACTATGCAATCTTAAATCCTCATGTACATTAAAGCAGTGGTAATAGCACTGAGACGTACAAGTTTTCCCAAGTAATCCAAAGTCTTAATATGAACATGCTAATAATCTAGTAATTTTCTCTTTGGATTCCCATCCATATCTTTTTTTAAAGTTGTGAACAAGAAGGAAAAAGGTGAAGATTGTGGTTACATCTAATAAGCAATTAATTCTTATCTTCTAACTTCCAGCTGACACATTTCTGTACAGCCAGCTGTAGCACTTTTCTAGCTGACTTCAGCAACACACTGCAGACCCCATCCTGAAAATGTCCATGACTAAGCAATCCTAAAGACTTGAAAAGAACTTGGACACGGGTCTACTCAACATGTAATGTTAAATGAATTCAATTTCTTCTGGAACAAGATTTACCTTGCTAGAAACATGTAAAAATGTGAAATTTAAATATTCAAAAATGCTGCTTGCCTCAAAGAAACCCTAAGAATGCTTAGCAAAAAGTACAAATAGAAAAAAGAAATTGATATTTCAAGTTGGAAGAAATATTTGAGTGTTGGACAAAAAGGCACAGTAAAGGGAATAATTTTTGTTCACAGACAAAATTAGTCAATGAAAACATTTTCTAAGCTAAGGAGCTTTGTTTTTAGTTTTCAAACTATTTATACAAAATACAAAAAAGCAGTAATACGGGCAACCTCAGATTGCATGTCCAAAACATGCCTCAAATAGCACAGATATTATTCATTTTGTAATTAAGAGGAAAGGATGGTAAGTTAGCTGATTGGTAGTTTATTTCAAAATTTTTTGAAGATTAATATTCATGGGTGTAAAGTAGTCTAATGTGTAGAGTCAAGAAAGACTCATGCATTCCTCTCTGAATTACAGATAAAGATGAAGATTTGCCTCAATGGACAAATGCATCTGTATTATCACTGAAAAATCCATTCAAAACCAATTAGAAACAAATTCACCAATAGCTTGGACTGCACACCTATATATTCTAAAACAAATTAATTCCCTTCTTTCCTGTCCTACAGTTTGTTTCTTTAATGACCTCAACTTATCTTCCACTAATTAGAAGAGCAGTTGTCAGGTTTTCACTTTCAGAGTATGGATTATGTTGCTACTTTTCTGTAAGATCCAGTTCTTCAGTATACTGGAACTGTTCCTCCAGAGAAAGTATTTTGACATAAATTCTATTAACAAGAAACATTTATTTCCTTAATGTAAACTGTGTATTCTCTTAAAACTATTCAGGTTTGACAATTAAGTCCCATGCAACTTTGGTCACAGAAATGTGCAAGGTCTTGAAGCCTCTTTAATATTTACCATACTTTGAAACAGCAAGCTTTTAGAAAGGACCATAAACTGGAGATTTGTGGGAGCAAGCTGTCCAAAGAACTGTCTGGAGAACATTATTAATGCAGGTTAACCCTGACAAATTCATCACACCTTCAGCTTGAAGCTTCTACAGCTTTTACACCTATTCACATGTATCAGTCAGTGTTCCTTGAGCGAGGAAAGTGCAAAGCAAACAGATGTAATACCATTTCTTATGCATGACAATTTTTTAATATCTACAAAAGACTTGAAGAAACAAAACTCTCAAGGTAAGCTCTGAAATCCATAGAAAGGCACCTATCTTTTTTTTCCCCCACATTTGGCCTTTGTGCTTTCACATCACAGATTAAAACTTGAATACAGGTGAAACATTATTGAAATCAAAGTTCATTAAATAAGAGTTTAAATGCCAGATCACAAACTTTAAAAACAATACTATTAAAAGTGGTTTGCTTCAATTGTGTCTTATGTTAAAATGAAACAAATTCACATTTATTTAATGACAAATTTTACTGCATTTCTAACTGAGTACCTATCTTCAAAAATACACTTCTCATGGTTTTTATCAGACACAATTTATGATTAAAAGATTAGAACAATTTGTTTGGGTTGAAAAGACGTTAAAAAACAAAATGCTTAAAATTATTGAACAAAATATCACAGCCAAGTATTTTAGATATTTGAACTTGCCTTTTCTGGGTCATGATTCAAAGACTGATACTTGCCAAAAAGGTAAAAAAAGGCTAACGACCCTCAAATATGTTTGTTTTATTTTTAGAGCAAGGCTGCAACTGCAAAAATGGATAGAGTTAAGTAGAACAAAAATCTTTAAACAAATTTATTATGAAGTGAGGTATGGTAGTGTTGAAGTGCTACAGTGGATTTGTGCATATTCAAACTTATTTCAGATCAACCACTCTGAAGTTTGAGATCAGCAGACTGTGACTGCTTGCTTCAATCATTTGTTATATGACCCTTTGCAGATGTCCAATGGCCACAAAGAAGATACATTCAATTAAGCAAAAACTAACATGATCAGATATGAATGAGCATATCTGGCAATTTAGAAGGCAAAATGTAAGTAAAAATGCAAGCATACAACTTATTCATAATAAATACATTTTCAAGCATTTGACATTATCAATATTTTTAAAAGAATTTAAATAATAAATGCAACTATTTTATACATAACTGTACCATTTATTATACACACAAGTATATCAGTTCCCTTTGTTTACAAAGGCTGGTTACAGATATATGGAATGTTACAGTACCATCTTGCATAAAATTTTAGTACAATTCGTACTTCAAAAAAGGGTGCAAAACACCAGCCTAATAAATCTGACTGAATTGAAGTATTTTTAATTACATCATTAACACATACACAACAAGCTGTACATAAGCCCACTTTTCAATCACCACTTCAAGATACTGTAGCAAGTACATTAGATTATAAATGATTCCAACTAGTCAATTAAGTTTATTAAAGGTTTGCACTGCTACTCACTCTGGAACCTTTGAGATAAAGCCTGTATTCATGACTTACTGAGTTCTTGTTAGGACAGTTAAGAGGCAGTCAGCACTGGTTGCCAAAGTACTAGTCACAAGAGATTTCCTCAGAGAAACTTCACCCAGGAGCAAACATTTTTGGATATTCCCTTCAAGAATAAAAAAGAAGTTTTATGGGGTCAAGACTCTCCATTCTGTACCTTGGCTGCTGGTGGATGCATGAAGTCCTTAAAGGGAACCAGTGCCTCCTTCAAAGCAGAGCACACTTCCGAGGATGAGCAGGTGATACATTCTACTAAAGTCGGGTACAAGGCAATAACTTGTGCCCATGTGCTAGAATCAACTGCAGGGAAGAAAAGAACACACTGAATCACTTACCACTGTCCAAATACTGACAACAGATTTTTTTTTTCCAGTACCTCTAAGTAATGGCAGATTCACAATGTGCCTAAGCATAGGTACTTAATGCTATACTATGGCATCCACACAGGGCACTCGGATACAGGCCAGGATTTCTGCAGGAGAACCATTTGTTTTTTCAGCTGCAGCCAGAGGCCATATGGGATAATATCCTTAAAGGAGTGCTACACACCTGTGTTTCTACATATGAATCATTCACTGTGTCTTTGGGATGAAGAACTGACAAATTTAAGATAATACTTCAATCTGTAATACATGTGTTTTCTGCCTGCTTTTCTCAGCTATTGACAGAAAATGGAACTGGATACACATTTAACTTTTGGAAAATTGTCAGCAATGAGACTTTCTATTGACTTCAGATCATTTCAGATTACAAGAGCTGTAGAAAGTAAAGGTAAAAACTGGACAAAGACAAAAAATATCCATGGTAAAGTTTTGTTCGTCCAACAAGTGAAATTGAACATTGTAGCATGATTCTTATTATAATGTCACTTCCTTGGTTATTTCTGTTTTAGCTCTGCTTTCAAAAGAGAACAAAGCCCTGGCTTCAGACATTAATAATTATCTTAAATAAATACAATTATTAAAAGGTAGAAGTGGGAATGAAATTATTCTGCAATTTAGTAATTCTCTTTCTAAGAAAGTGTGTGAGAGGTTGGCAAGCACTGCTGCATAGGGACCAGGGGAAGAATGTCTCTCATTGCAGGAAGAGGGATGCGGGGAACAGTCCTGCTAAGTCAGCTTCTCTGCTTCTCTAAGAGGAAGACCCACCAGAGTAGCACTTCAGTTAGCTTCAGGGTTAGCCAAAAGGCTTTATGCATCCTGGCATAGTGCCACCTGCACACTTTGGCCATGAAACCTTGGAAACCACATCACCATAACTCTGGCTGCTCAGTGATGATGCAAACACTGTCTCTTTCCAGAAACCCACTTCCTGTGTTTTTCTGCAAAGGCTGGTTTGTTTGTTTCAGGATTAAAAAGATTGGGTTTTTTTTCCTGTTCCTCCTAATATCAAAAGCAGGGAGGTAGAAGGAAATGTTGTATACACATTCACATATGTTGTATACACATTCAGAGTCCAATACATGGACTTAACCAAGACTCATTATAAAGTTTCCTTCCAAGAACTCTCCAAGTGTATGAGAGGTGCAGCTCACGGGAGGAACAGGATAGGTAATTATAAATGAAGTTGAAGTCTTTCATTTGATTCAGCCCTTTAAATAAATCTGTCAACCATTTTCTCAGGCATCAATGACCTACGCTTAGTCCAGGGAACAGAAAATAATAGTGCAGGAAGAGAGGGAAAGCAAGACCATGAGTGTAAGTATCTATCAGCCTGTCCATTCATTTAACTTGTACACCCCTTTAACTGCAGTGCAGTGAACATGATCCATAGCAACCTAAAAAGGTATTATGAGAAGGAAAAAAGGATCTAGCCAGGCTTCATATTTTTAAGAATTCCATTAATATTTTATGGAATGGGGTTTTTTCTTTGCTTTCAGATGACACTAAGCTTTATCTAATAGAGGACACCATAAATTGAAGTTTTCTCTTTTATTAAAAATATCGTAGGTCCTTATACTTTTAGTCATGCTGGAAAAACTTTGTGGGGTTTCTTGCCATCTACCTGTCACCTACATATACAAAGAATTACAGAGTACTGACTCTAACAGAGTACACTTTTCTTTCAGATTTCTGTGAACACTACTAAAAAAAATAATAAATACATCTTTGGGGCAGATATAATATTACCTTGTTTGGAATGATATTATTTAACAATAACTTACCATTTTCTGGTTGAGTCTTTTTAAGTGAATCTATGAGAGTACTGACAGCTTTTAAAACAAATATGATTTCTGTTACTTGCTGCCTACAAATGAAAAAATGCAAACAGTCAACTACTCATTTTTGTTTCAAGAATGTAAGTTTTATAGAAAAAGTTTCCCACTATCATTGCTGTTGTCTCATGTAGGACAGCTTTGGAAACAGTGGCACCATACAAATCTCAATCTGAAAACACTCATAGTGAAGTATATGATAAGGCTAACAAAGATAATCAGTTTCCACATTCATGATCAAAACCTTCAGAAGTGAAGTGAATTTCAAGTAAGTTTCTATTTTAAAGAATTTCTTAGTTTCTGATCGAATTTTTCCATTTTAAGAACAATCTCTTGAGTAATGATTCACAACATTGCTGTTTGGATGTTTTATTTTTGAGGAGATTCTACTCACCTCTCAATTTAGAAACTATACATAGCTCTAATGGGAATAAAAGGAAATCAGATTTCAGAAATATAATGCTAGAGATATCAGAAATATTGTTTCAGTAACTTAAAACCATTTTAACAGCACAGAATATCACCATTGTTACTTAGAGGTTTTTTTTTTAAAAAAATGGGTACTAGCATTTTCTTCCCCCATAAACATTTCCCTGTCTTTTACATTTCATTCTCTCCTAACCCCCTCATTTCTTTCATGACTAAGTGGTATTTTGAATGCAAACTTCTTCTCATAAAGTCCTGGTAATACCTTTATTTTCTAAAGGCAATGCACATACCG
Source organism: Passer domesticus (assembly GCF_036417665.1). Lineage (NCBI taxonomy): Eukaryota > Metazoa > Chordata > Aves > Passeriformes > Passeridae > Passer > Passer domesticus. The sequence continues at coordinate 30,974,409 of NC_087478.1, read as the reverse complement.
TGGAAGAGGACATTTGCCACTCAATCGCTCATCTTCTATGTAGCGATGCAATACATCCTGTGACCTTTTCAAGAGCACAGAAAGTGCCATTCTGGAGATGTAGCCTTCTTGAGGAGTTGTGACTTTATTACTGAATGAAAACTGGAGCAGTGTTTCAAAACACACCTTAGAAAACTCTTCTCTCATTCGAATATCTATTTCGGCTTCTGTCAAAGTAAAATGATGCATTTCAATTGTGCAGTGTGTATGATGCTGCATTTCAATCCGCTTATTATATGCTGAGAAAAGGTTATAATTCCTCTAGTATTAAAAAATATTAACAGTGATAAGAACAAATACTAAGAATACATTCTAAGAAAAAATGACTGTGCAAAAATCACAATAGTTCCGAACATAAGAGATGAATTATGACACATTCTCACTAACATATCACATACCTGACATTACTTTAATTATAAAATACATTAAATCATCTAAAAACAGCTAACAATCCTACATCATAAATACTCATATTTGGTACTGTACCATTTAAGTATTTTCTATATAATGGCTTATGTTCATTCTTTTCATCTTTCCAAAAACCCCTACAAATGTTTTCTCTTAAAGGCAGAGAAGGTATCTGGCTAGGTACACCATGTAGTTACACTAAGGTCATTTAAGAACAGGATGTCTGTCTTACAATTGTCTGAAATTATTATTAGAACTGGCACAAAGGAAAATAAACTATGTAGAAAGTAATGCAAGTTCAATATGATACTGTCCAAGCAGTAAGGAAGTAATTTTTTAAAAATTGCAAGGAAAGCTTGGCAACTTCCACAAAATATAATTTATAAAAAAAGTTGGATATCAAACAGTCTATACTGAATACGTGCCAGGGAACTCCAAGTCTCTATCATAATAAATACACTCAATATATTAATTCTTTTCTAGTAGATTTAAACACTGTAATTTTTGTCACTGAGGTACCATACCTGTAAAGGAGGATGACTGAGAATGTATTGAGCCTTTATTGAGCATAGTCATTATCTGACCAACAAATTCCTTAGGAATGAAATTAGCATATGGCAGTATCTCTGTGCTGATAAGCTGCACCACCTAAAATAAATTACATATATTTATATTGGTTTTCTAAATACTAAAACTGTAAATCTAGTATGAAGAAACATTTAACAAGAGAGTAAAGCCTAATTAGGCTTCACAAAATCTTCTATTGCTAGCATTTAAAATTTGCAGATATATCCGAAAGTGTGGTCTTGCATGGGACATTAAACTTGAAATAAAGTCCTTTCCCCTGCCACTTCTGCCAGAGTTTCTGATCAGATTTCAAATTACATTTGAAGTATATTATTCAAGTTGAATTTATGGTTTTAAAAAGAGAAGATCTAACATCAGGAATCTCTCTCTCCCTCCACCCCAATTCAATATTCTCTCTATGACATTAACACACATACCCATCCCTAAAAATGTGGTATCTGTGAAGCAGAACAAGTGTGTTAATTATCTAAACGAGCTTAAGGCAATACACATTAACAGAAATGCTCTCTATCCTTGTCTTGATGCTCCCATTCAGGAACAAAATGGGTTTAGATCTCCATAAATTAATGCATTAGATTTGAGTTCTGCTCACTGCAGGCAGAACCACTTTCACTTTTCAACCAAGTATTTCTGTGTCCCAGGCACCCCTCTAGAAAGATGACAGGTGATGAAACCACAGATACTGCCATGTCTTCTCTGCAACTCCTTTTGCTTTGTACCCCTAATCTCTGTCCTGCCACATTATTTTGCCCTGGAGCGAAAGAAGTCCCTCCTTACTTCAGATATCATCTTCTCCTAATTTTCTTTGGCCTTATGCAGTCAAACACACAGCGATCTCTGTGCTGCACAAACTACACGTAACTTCTTCATTTATGCCAAAGCTTCTCAGTATAGAGAACACATCTTAAGGGTGGCAATGTCTAAGAAAAAATTGCTTTTTGCTGACCACCCCCTCAACACAGAAGGCATTCATTTCAGATTTGTCAGCTTTCTCTGTAGTTTACAATTATCAGTGTAAATGCTCAGCAATAACATAATAAATAAGGATACATAGTAAGTTAGAGGCAGGTGTTCTGTTTTAGTCAGTCTATACTCTTTTGAGGTTGAGATGACAAGAAGTAGTTTTTGGCATCCCACTTCCTATTTTTTGCATCACCCTGAAGCAGCTGAATTCTGGACCTATTAATTTCCTGTCTTGTTTTCAAAAATGAAAACAATATCACATAAAAAGTAATGAAAGGGTAACTTTTCAATAAATTATTTCAGAACAAAATGCAACTTGTGAATGTCAATAACTCGTTAATTTTAACAGTAATATTTGTTTTAGGCTCCTTACCTCAACATCAATACTCTCATTCTTCTGAAATTCTTGAATTGACAGATTATCAGGAGGTGTACTAAAAATAAACATACTGTGTTACACTTTAAATTTACAACATGTGTAAGGAGATAAGTATGGGAAATTGTATTACATTTACAGTTATTACATGCATCAAATTGGTACTATGATACGACAATGATTAATGATCACAAGATAAGGTTGGATGGGGGCTTTGAGAAACCTAGTCTTTTCACTCACTATGCCAGAAAAATACTTTTGAGTTCAATGGTACATCTTGAAAAAAATTTTTTAGTTTTACATTTTGTTCTATATTAATGAAACATTTTTCATTAATGAGGTATTACCGTGTCCTTTTCCCCTTCTAACTGAAATTATGCATTTGTTCTCACTCTTAGTTAATTTTATTAAAAGAAAAATTCATTTTATAAACAATAGTTTTGAAGAAATTTATAACTTTTTGGAGTTCTTCCATTAAAAATATATATGAATTTATTTTCAGATTAAATGTCCAGAAGTAATTCAACAGACCCTGTGGTGGGCAGCTCCGAGCTAAGCACAGGCTCTGTCTACCCAGGACAGGGCTGTGGGCCTGTGCCAATCCTGTCCTCATAAGGGTACTCATCTGGGCCTGCCTCCTCTGTCCCCTTGCCAATTTTAATGAAAGTTTAAGAACTTTGAAGGTTTTGAAATCTCATTCAAATCTGATTAGTTTAGCTGACAGATGTTTTGTTATGTGTGACTTTTTCTTCCAGTGCTCCTGTATGTTGCTGACAAAGACAAATAAGATTTTTCTGAGAAAGACTTTTTCTCCCCCCATCTTCTGAATACTTAGCATAACACACTGAAGATCAGTCTTCACATCTACAGCTAATTTTCAGTTTTGACAATTAGGAATGTTTTATGTATGTACCAATGTTTCTTATGTTTTTTATTATTGAAAAAAACATAAATATTTTTATTATTTCTCAATGTTTTTTATTATTGAAAAATAAATATATCTCTGCTCCTCAAAGAGACTTTATGCAGATAAAGTCTAGATCACTTTATCTGTGAAACAGACATGTGTTACATGTATGACTAGAAAAAACACAAAGAATAAAATATTAAATTATAGTATTTATACTGGGTATAAATATTATAGTATTTATTACTGGGTTGTGTATTAGGGAGTCAGGAAATTTCGAATTTTATGCTGAAAACATAGAATAAAATAAAATATTAAACAGCTGTTCAATCAGTACCTTTTCTAATACACAGAGTTGTTAAGTATGCAAAACCTTTCAACAATAATTTAAGCTATTACGATGCATAGAAGTGCAGGTCATGTTGAAATACATGGGAAGATTTCAATCTAACACTTTCTAATTTATGACTCACTTTATGAGCTGAGGTTTACTTAACGAGGTGTTCAGGCTTTTCTGCCCAGTCAGCCATACCTGACCTACCTTACCTACTACAGATTATGGTACATATTTGTTCATGTAGTGAATTATTCCCAAGTAAATAGATTTTTGTCTATGTGGATACATCTATCTGGGGCCCAAATGCTTTGCTGTTCTGGCACAACATATCCAAACCGTACTGGAGGTCAGGAGCCAGGAAAGATGCAGCAAATTTCCTCAGTACAGAGCTTCCAGCCCCTGCCCACTGAACAGGGAGGGCTTCAGAGCCAAGAGCAAAGACCTAACAAGCACCCGGAGTCCTGCTGTGCACAGCACTCTGCTCAGAAGCATCTTTTGGGAAAGTATTGATTTAATTCCCTCATCTGAGCACAGACTTCTGCTCTAATAAATTATATATATAGACACACACATATTTGGTGAATTTTATTGTATATAATGGCTTGACATGCTTCTATGAAAGCCTCTGGGAAAGAAGAACAATATGAAATAATAAACATACCAGCTTCTTACTGGAAGACAATTTTGTGTAAATTAAGTTATATGAAATGTATTAATTTTAAATGTCGTCTTGATTTATGACAAAAATCAAGATTATTGAGTCACCTCAGCTGTAGTTTGCTCTAAAAAAATTTTTTTAAAAGCTGAAACTTCTGTCTTGGAAGGCACTAATGCTCTGACAGTAACATTTTCCTTTTTCATTTACCTGGGCTCTCCTGGCTATATTTGAAATTTCTTGTTGCACAAAGCTGCAGTGACCATTTCTGCTGTGCTTTGTACTTTTTAAACATCATTGAGTATCCCCTCTCATTTAGCCTCATAGCTGGCTTGAAATTCTGTTCCTATCCAAAAGACAGAGGTGGGACCATTCCAAGGAGGTTCACTATTCTAAATACAGCTATTCACAGAGCTTTAGTTTAAGGGTTCAAACTACAATGGCCTCTTGGCTAATCAGTGCCAACTCAGTTTCAGTGCCAGAAGCAACGTTAAACTATCAACACATAACAATTTCTAGAACCATGGTGACTAGAAGTGTTACGAGTTAAATTAGAAAAATGTTTGAAACATTGGCTAAAAATTTGAAATACCAGTGAAATAATTTTATTTTTCTACCCAATGCTCAGCCAGGTAGAAATTTGGAGAACATGCATAAGAAAAATAAGGCAATGTGCACTGGCATATTTTAATGAAAGCTAAAGGAAAAAAACGTATCAAATCTGTTATGCAGTGTTGCTAGGAAGACTGACTGCGTTAAGGCTGTTGTGAGTCTTACAGAGGTGCAGATGTTTCATATTTAGAACCATCCCAGCAGTGCTAAGTCAGGCTAGGAGAATAAAGGTTTGAAGAAGAGGTACAAAAGGAAGCCATTTACCCAGCTTTGCATATTGCCTGGACAGACAACAACACAGAAGATCTAGAACATTGAATAGTGGAAAGTGTGGAGTATGAAAATGTATCAAGACTGAAGGAAGAAAAGGAAGGGGGTTTTGTCACTTAACATTCCAGTTTCATTGAAACAAAGAGCTTAGGAAAAATTACAGAATGCCAGCATAAGAAAGTGGATTTTCAATTCTAACCATATTCACGTCTAACTATATACATCTAACCATTCCTGTCACAAGGGGTGACATGTTAGAGAACACTAAAAATCCAGATAATGCAGTAATGGGGTTACTCTGTCTTGCTGTCAGCCTCTTGGAGAGTCAACTGAACTGCATTTCCCAAATTCTTTGTGCTTCAGAACTTTCTCAATCCATGCTGGCCTTAGTAAGATTTGTACACTCCTGCACCTAACTGAAGAACCTCCCTGTCCTGCGTGACACATGTGCACATTGGAAAGCCACCAGAGATGACCTGACTCACAGCTGCAGTAAAGCCACTTGGACAGGTTCAGCAGGGTTACTAACACCAATTCAAGTATACAAGCCACAAATCTAACTAGAACCACTCTCTTCTCAGCTGTGGCTTGGTTAATTGATTTGGTGTTATGGACAAAAATCCAAGTAGTTCCAGAATTTTAAAAAACAGAACTCATTGTTAATATAAATAAACTAGGAAACACACCAAAACCAGTTCTATACCACCTAGCTGTCCTTAAATAAAGGATTAATATGGATAGTGGGAAAGTACATTCTCACTGCCTTCCCCTGCAACCTGAAGGATGACATGCATGTCAACTCAGCAATAAATTTTAGCTGTTATTTTCAAAACAGTGACTAGATTCTCTCAAATTACCCTGGAATAAGGCACCATGAGCACCACTATGACTAGCGTATGTTTTCTATTAGAATTACCAAAAAATTTAAAGAACACACTAAATTTGAAAATTCTGAATTCAATTTCCTTACAAGTGGAACAACTACAATTTTAAGAGACTAAGTAAACTGCAATTATAAACCACTAGAAGACACAATTTAGCAAATTTCAAACCAAAAAGGACAGGATGCCTTACTTGCCAAGGGTCTCATAGCATCTTGCTCAGAGTGCACAAAGATTTTAGCAAAGGAAATCAGAAGAGAATTACCTCAATGAGGGGAACTTCCACAGCTGTCTCTAGAGCCCTCCTTGCATCACAGCAGGAGAGATACGCTTCAGTAACAGTATGGGGAGGAGGAGGAGAACGAGGAGGATGAAGAAAAGGAGAAATGACTGCTATTACTAATTGTCCTGACTAGTGGCATGAGGAAGACGTATTGCCTTTTCAGCTTTAATGTATTTTAGGAGCACAAGGCTCAGGCTGATAGAACAGAAAGTCTATCTATCTATCCTAAAGATACCAAGGGACAAGGCTCTAGCTGTATGTAGGACAGCCATACACTTGGAAGGCAAACTGCTATTTGGAAAAACATGAACATTAGGGAGGTTAAAAAAAAACCAACCCCAGACATTCTGTAGCCACACAAAATACAACTGCATAAGCAAAATTAATCTCTTCACAACAAGCCTGGAAAGTGTGATGATAGTGGCCATTAAATTATACTAACAGGTCAAATTATCTTGCTGTAGCCATGTGGTTCTACAATATACCAGCCTATTTTTAGTGCTTTAAATTAAGTCAAACTTTAAAGTTTCTAAGTGAAAAAAATAAATTTCCCACACTTTTCTAAAGACACCTTTAATTACGATGAAAAAATTTTCTCTAAAACACATTTTCTATGTTAAATTATGGTATGCACTCTGGTTGCTAAAGAGGCAAAACCAGACTTAAGACAGATATCGTAAGGCATCATAAATATTCACACAAGTACTATTTTTTTCTTCTAACTCCAGAGAGTATTTGTCCATACATGACAAATGAAAAAAGGTATTAGAATTAACATAAAGAGTAATAGTTTCTAGCAAGCAACACATTAAGATGACATTTCTACATTTGAAATAATATTCAAGTAAAGTATAAATTGCTTACTGTAAATTAAAAATATTTATTATAGGCAAACATATATGGCCACAAAATCATGCAGATGATAGTGGATTATTCTGAACTAAAGAGCTGGGATAATTTTGTTTCCCTGAATTTATGAACAATTAATACCAGGAAACTGTATCAGTACTAGTCTTGTTCAGCTAAGAACATGCAAAACAGAAATGTTTAATTTGCTTTGCAAATATTTAGGAATAACTAAATTACAACAAATAGTAATCTGTATTTCCAAAGGAACTTTTAAGTGAGCATACACTCTTCCACAATTACCTGAAAAACCTTAATTTGAATTCTGTACACCCAACATTGACATAGATTACAGGGTGTTAACTGACATGGACTGCCTGTCTCTGAATGGAAGCAAGAATAGTATCTGCAGCTGAAAAGAAAACCAAGCAAGATACTGCAAAGATTATTTTACGTTAAAGAAACAGTGAATTATAAAATAAAAACTTGGATGATCTAACTGCCTTTTATGCCATCATGGATGACCTTTTCTATTTTAAGGTTGTCCTACTTAATAGAATTTTCTTTCAAGCAAATGCAAAAACAACAGGAAGGTTTTTCACCAGCTTGCCATGTAATCCTATTGATGATATTCCAAATCTATTCATTATTACACATTTCCACTAATGGATGTGTCTGATTTTTTTTTTGTTTGTTTGTTTGCTTGTTTGTTTTGGGCAAGCTGGTATTTATCCATCATTAGTAAATACAGCTGTGTTTGGCTGCTGACTTTTGTGTGTTTCAAAACTAAACACACAGCATATTAGTGTAAGGCACTGAAGAAACTTACTGTTTTCTATTAAAAAGAAAGATTTATTTGTTACTGAAAATCAGGGAATTATATTTTTCATGTTACACCTTGTTCTTTATTCTAAAACACTATTAGATATACTTAAACTACTCCTAAAAGATGCTTGCCCACAGATATTTACAGAAGATGGAAATTCCATACCACTCCTAAGCAATTATCTAAAATACCTAAACTTCCTTAGAGTAAAAGGTTCCCTTAGTGTCTAACCTAGAAAATCTTTGCTGCACTGACACAAGTTTTTACCCATTGCCAAGGAACAAAAAAATTCTTCTCTGAAGCAAGCTTTTATTATATTCTGAAAATTTACAGTGTTCTGCTAATGTTATAGTCTTTTGTTTGAACAAATAGATCCAAAGCCAGGCTGGATGGGGATCTGAGCAACCTGGTCTAGTGGAGGGTGTCCTGTCCATGGCTGTTTGGAACTGGATGATCTTTAAGAGCCTTTCCAACTCAAACCATTCTATGATTCCGTGATTAGTCTGTCTCCAATCATTACTATTTTTCACTTCTGGACTTTCTCAGCCTGCCCATTGTAGATTGAGAATGTGTTCCATTCTTGAGAGGAACCTATCCATCTTTATAGTCATAAATATGACTATTTAGCTACACTTTTCAAAGAGTATCATAAATAAAGTGTGGTTAATTATTAAGGTGCAGTCAATTTATCTTGGGTAGGAACAAATACAACATAACTATGGGCTCCTAAGTGAACACCAGTGTACTAAATAATTTTCAAAAATTCAAAGTAAGTGGAGTATTTCAAGATGGAACTTGGGACAAATACATATAGTTAATGCTGTTAATTAGAAAAATATCAGTGCAACTCTGTTCAAAGTGAAGAAAGGAACAAATTGTGCACATATCAGCAAATCTTTATCAAATCTAGAGTAAATGTCCTTGAGAGTCTATACAGAGCTCCCTGTCCTGTTCAGAAAGACTATGCTGTATAATGAGAGTTCAGCTGAGCTCTTTCTTGCTCTTACACGTCACCTTTTGATTGAAGCTTTTTTTACTACTTTCTAAAAGTAGAGCTTTTTGAAGTAGGCAGACTGGTTACCTCATCTCCATCGTTCATTAAAATAATTTTCATACATCAAATAGCTCTACTGACACATACAGTGAACAAATTACTTATGAATATTTTCCTTTAAAAATAAAAAAAATAAAGTTGTGTTTACCTTTTTGTGAATAAAAAGTCTTCAAAAGTATTTGCTAGCTCTGGCCACATACTGTCAAATTTTCCAGAAGATGCATGCTGCCTTGCAACAGGTAGTCCAATGGAGAGAACTTTGAGAAGAGAGGACACAGCTAGCTTCCATGTGCTTTCAGAGGGACACGAGTACTTCAGACTAAGAGGTATTCTAAGTGTCTGCAAAATGAAAGTCAAAACAAAATTTATAGCTGCTCAGACAATCTAAGATTACAGCAAGTTTCTGCACAAGATCTCGGAGGACACTGTCAGAGATGGCAATACACAATCCCTACATTTTCTGCAAGAATATGAGATGGCCTTTTACAAATGCAATTCTGAAGATGATTTATCATATACCAGCTGGCTAAAGCACAAGTGTCTAGCCAAGTAAAAGGTTGGAAGTTAGAATTGATCCATTATCATTTACACAATGAAATCACATACTAATTTTGTTTATCTGTATTGCCACCCGCCATTTCTGCTAAGTCTGACAAATGGGCTTTCCTAACACATAAAGAGACTGCAGGCAGTCTGTTATCATGAGTGTATTCTGGGGAATTCAGTCCCTATAAAGTCATCCCAAGTGCATGTACAGTAAAAAAAAAAAAAAAAAAAAAAAAAAAACTCATTGCATTTTAACTTTTCCTAGTAAAGTTGAACTTTAAACACTGGAACAAATCTGGTCATTACTGACTATTAAACCACATGAAATTTGAAAGTAAGAACAGTCAGTGAAATTCTAAGATAAAGGCTACAGTACAACTGAAATGTAAAGCAGATTAAAGCACAGCAAATCTTAAGTATTTTAGATAGAAAGTCATCTTCAGTATCTATAAAAAAGTCATTAATAAATTTTAAAACATTAGCCATATGAACTATTTAGACTTACATACATTCTTTTTAGTATTGCTAGTCAAACTTGAGAACCTGATAGTAAGTTATCTTGGAAAACCAATTATTTACTTGACATTTGAAATACATAGCGACTAAATTCAGGTACTATATGTATGCCCCCCATGCCTTTAGTGCAGTCTCTGATTTGAGGAAAGCAAAAGGAGGAAAGACTCACTCTGACTCTCACAGGGGAGTCAATTATCATTAACTCTCTATGGCAAAGAATTATGACAGCTAGAATCTAACCTTAGAGATAAACAGAACTTTTTTTTTCTGCTGCTTATATGTGTCAAATTTAATTCCAAAATCAACATGGGCTTCAGAGACATAAAAAATAGATTTAAAAGCGTTTTTATATATCCCAATATATCATATTGTGATGAACTGCAAATGTTACAAAAAAGTTGTCTTTCTATCAGTTTCATCAATCCCATTAAAATGGAAGTGGAAAACAACTGCATTAACTTTGAAATACAATTATTTAATTCATAACAGATTTCAAATAATATCACCTGTTTTAAACACATTCAGGATTCTAAATTTCTATACAGGAAAATCCTGATGTCAGCCAAGTCATTGCAAACAAGCCAGGTCAGACACATTCTTATTTTCCAGACTTCTGGAAAATATTACTTCTATTATTTACGAAATTTTTTTGCTGAAATGGAATGGTCAAAAAAAGTTAAGCATTTGACAATTTCACTTTAAAGGTATATTAGCAACATTTATGATGTATTATAAGGTATATTAGGTAATATTTCAGAGGTGCATTGACACATGAAGTCACTCAAAGCAAATCAAAAGTAACATAGCATACACCTCCAAAGTTTTTATGCCAGTCTACAGAAACTGGGCTTTGGCCTTCAATGCCATACTTCCTAAGGCACCTACATACCACACTCAGGTGCATAACACTTTCAAAGATGAACATTTTGTGGCCTAACACATTTGTTAATTTTTATCATAACACTGAAATACTGATGCTGACATTACCCAGCTAAGAGCAGTACAAATAGACTAATAAATAGCCTTTCAGCTTCACTCATCTTTATAAAATAACAATCTGTTTACTACAGCTTGAAGCTTTCCAGGAAGTGTTTGTTGACACTAGCTGAAAACAAAATTCATGATTTTCAATATAAGCTCATTAAATTCAGAGCATATGCAGGTCAAACTTTTACCTTAATAATGTTCTGAAGAACCTTCTCTGTTACCACAGCTTTGTGGCAAGCTGTCTTTTGGTACAAGTCCACCACAACTTCCAATGATCTCTCTGCAAATGGTACGTAATTCAATGCCACCCATTCCGCCTAGGAAAAGGAATTAGTAACTTACTAAATTATGCAGGAAAACATTTTAATTAAGGAGCAGAAGGTGTATGTTTTGCACTGAACTCTCAGTTTAATGCATGCAAGGTTTGCCAAGAATATGGTCCAAGCCACAAAACTGCAAATACAATATAGTCTGGCTATGAAATTGTACTCTACATTAAAGTAAAGTACATTTAAGTAGGAGAAATGTTGCAGTCTAAGCAAGACAACTACATTAGGACAATCTTTAAGGAAATTTAACTCACCGGTGCAAATAGCTGTATCTAGTGTGATTCCATTGTGTTGCAGGACAAACAGAATAAGAAGAATTAATACATACATAATGGTTACCTCTTTGATTACACTGAATCAGATGCTCATGCTTAGTGAACAGCAGTGTACACAAATAAAAAGAATTACTGAACACGTTCCGTTTCTTTACAGCACGTGCAATTCAAAAATCTGCAGCTTGAGGGAATTTTCTCCATTCAAAATTATCACGTCTCTGTGTTAAATTTAGTATCTCTTGTAGGACAAATTATTTTATATTAATTCATGTACAAATTCAAATACATTTGTCTGGTGTCCAAGCCAGACCTCTTCTATATGAAGGAATATGAAGTATAAAAGCAAAGAAAAATGCAAAGGGAATAAAAGAAGACAACAAAAGCATGTAAAAAAAACTTATTACACAACATGCAGTTAAGTTTTTACAGATTGAACAAATGCATCTTGCTGGACAACCTATAGCTGAAGCTGAATTGGACTAACCAGCCAAGTGAAACGAGGAGATTTCTAATTAATTACCTGATTATACTTTGCATTTGCAATGTGCTTTGTTTCCAACTGTCCATACTGTGGAGGCTTGCAGGAAAATTCTACAAAGGCCAGTAGCTGGTCAAAGATTGCAGGATACATTATCTGCATACCTTCTGAGCCCACACATATAGCCTTTATCAAAAGAAAATAAAGATGTTTAATATATATTTCTTGAGTTTTGGCTCTAACACCTGCATCAGTACAAGGAACCCCAACAGAAAACTCCACTATACAAGAGTCATACCGTATGAAAGATAGTGTATAGTTGCAATAGTTTAAGGAAATTACATTTTGTTATTTTATTGAAATAAATAAAGTTGCAAGATACCTGGGCACATATAGTTCAGTAAATACAGCTATCTCATCCAATAAAACATAACTTATCTTCACAAACTCTGCTTTGACTTATCAGTAAAATAAAGTCTTATATAAGCCTCGTATATAGATCTCAGCCACATCTTTAAGTTCTACTTCAATAACATTTACATCTCAGAAGTAGATGATAGAAGGCTTCAAAAAGTAGTTAAAAGAGTGTCTTATATAGAGGCATAGAAATAAAATAAGAATGATATGGTTTGGCATAGCTAAAACTCACAATCTTGCTTTAAAATGGAAAACATTTCAGGAACAGTGTACTTACACTACCAAAAAACCTCAAACCCCCCTATACTACAGCAGTGAAAGACTAGGTGAGTTCTAATGAGAAATAAAAAGAACAAAGAACAAACCAAAGGGTGAAAAATGGGCTCAACATATGGAAGCCTGAAAAGAGATGCAAAGCTCCCTTCCATTCCCATGTTCTTGAGTTGCAATGATGTCCTTTGTTAGTAGAATCACATGATAAAATATATTTATTAAACTAGCCAGGGTTCAGTCTGGAAAATGTTTGGTTTTTTCATGTTATTCAAACTGCAAAGTTGTTCCACAACTTCAGAGAAAATCAGAACTAACCCAAGTCTTCCTGTATTAGCAAAGAACCTGATCCTACACGCAAACACAGAAAAATGTTTCGTTACAAAGATTGCAAATATTTACATACTCTTCTTTAATGCTTCCACTGTGTACTCCTGAGAGTATCAATTGAATTCAAGAGAGGAAGAAGGTACTCTGGCCTAAAGCAAAACCATCTGACTCATGGCCTTTGCTTCACATCAGCACTGGCTGGCTGCCTTGCCATGTGAACTGTACGGTGTTTATACAGCCAAGAGGAGCAATCACACAACTTCACAGAACTTACTGATGTCCAAAAATACTTTAATGTTTTTAGGGACTTCAGTGCTGTTGTGTTAGTAACATGACTATAGGTGGGATAGGAGGTTTGAGGTACCATCTTATGGAAGCCTGTATTTGCAAGGGCTTGTAACTGCCATGGTAACTCATTCAAAACGGGAGTGGGGAAGGGGAGATGTCTCACTTTCTCATTAGAGTTATTGCTTTTGTTATTGTTTAGAAACCTTCAGCTAAAACATCTTGGCAAGAACAAGAGTATAATAATGTGCAGTTTTCCCTCATGTTAAGAACTTTGGTAACCCCTTCTTTGAAAAGCCCTAATGCCTGCTATCTTTGAAAACTATGATCATCTGGATAAGAAGATTAAAACCCAGAAAAACCTGAGATAAATAAATGGACTGATCAAATGGGAAAAACCAGGATTTGGGTTACACTGACCTGCTGGAGAAGGGAGAATAAAAAAGGGTCAAGCCTGACTGGAAAAGGATGAAAATGTAGACATGACTGGTTTTAAAACTTCATGTTATTTATACACCCACATACAAAACTAAGATTCAATACCAACTTCTATCCAAGCAAACTGAATTGAAATTTTAACAAATTAATTCACTCCACAGCATTTCCATGGCAGAAGTGGTTGGAACTAGATGATCTTTAAGGCTCCTTCCAACACAAGCCTTTTTATGATGCTATTCTTATACCCATGTTTTCAAAATAGATAAATGAATATTTGTTAAAACCATCAGCTAAAGGAATGGCTGCAAGGTAATTATTCTACCTTGCTTGCATATGTTTGAGATTAATCAGCTCACAAGAAAAAGAGAAAAGACACTGAATTGCTGTTCATTTGGCAGCCACCATGGTGTTCCATGAGCTAAATGGGACAGGATCCTGACAGCAGCAGGGGGGGATATATGGCCACACAGTTAAGCAAAGTACTAATATGAAAGCCCAAAGGGAATGAAGTCAGGTCATGTGGATATTTTAATTCTGGCATTTCCCAAGTAAGTTTGATCTTTTGGCATGGTGTTTTTTTTTAAAGTAGAGCTGAATATAAATGCATTATTTAATTCATTATCATCTCTGCTTCTTTTGAATAAATAAGTTTTGTGAACGAGCACTGAATTTTGCAAGGAGGTATTTTACAACTACAAAAAAAAAGAAGCAAGCAGTACTATTTTTTTTTTTTTGCTTCCAGAGAAAGAGCACCCTCATTTGTTGTTTATAGATTTACTTGCTTGAAGGTGCTCTCCGAACATGAGTTCTATTGTAAGAATTTCTTAAGCAGAGATGCAGCATTTTCCTTAAATAACTGATTAATAAGAGGCAAGAATATAGGTAATCTGCCAGAGAACCTTCTATATTTTATGCTTTGCGTAAACTATAAGTTCTCATAATCACTGTTCTTTCTAGACTGTTCATGGCAGCACCTGGACATTATATGGAACAGTTTGTGGGACTGTTCCTCCATGTACAGACCTTCAGTATCAACATCAACACTACTTCAATATTAGATGGACATGGGAATGGCTACAAACACAGCACAACAATTACGGCACTTCTGCAATCAAGCAGAAGCACATTTCATAAAGACTACAGTATTCCTTTCAATGCAGAGCATCCACTTTGCAGCAGGAATGGAGACCTGATTGTTAAAATACAACACATTGTGCAATTATAGATAATTTTTAAAATCATGTTTAAATAACCCTATTATAGTTCTACAGAGCAGAAGTAGCACACACTGTGGTTTACCTTTCACACACTAGAAGTTGCATTATTACCTTTTGTAAAACATCTAAAGCTGTAAGAACTGCTTCCTGTAAACTTGTCAGAACTGCTTCAGTGTAAGATGGAAGGATGAAAGGGGAAGCATCTGAACTGATTGGAACTGAAACAGCACCGTGCAAAATGACACCCAGCTTTTGGAGATCATCCATGCTGAAACCAGTTTTGATGTGTTGGTAAAGAGCTGGGAATATTTGAATTAAAGCTGTAAGAAAAGGCTGGCTGGGAATGAAAGTCAATTTATCACAAGTAATGGGAGGCCTTGTACTTTCTGATCCAATCCTATACCAGCTGTTCCAGGCTGCCCACCAGAGATTCAAATCTTCAATCTCATCTGTTATTACAGGAGGTTCAGATCCATTATATCTTCCTATTCTTTCTCCTATGGAGTCAGTTCTCATGAATGATCTGCCAAGACTAGTGGCAGTAGTTGTCCCTACCACCAATGGTACAGAAACATTGATTGCAGGTGGTGTCTCAGGCTTCTCAGAGTCTCGAACAGGAGAAACAATTTGTAGGATTTCCTGGAAGCTTTTCAGAGCAGCCAAGGAAACTTCATTATTTTTGCTAAGTGCTGCTGACTGGATGTGATCAAGAAGAACATCCCAGGCTTGGGAAAAGTCTCCTATTTAAAAAGAGGAGGGAAAAAATCAATTTGGAACTTGCTTCCTATTTCCATTCCCACCCACCCTGCCTCTCTAAAAGGCTACTCATGTACTTGTTAGTCTAATACACAGAAATTTCAAGAGATTAAGCGGCCACTTGAATGACTTTTATATCAGTTCAACCATAAGTTGAAAGAATGAATGTGACAAAGAAACACATAAATATGAAGAATGAAACAATATACCTATGTTCATGCTAAATTTGCTAGCAAAAAATCACATACCACATCCCATACCAGTAAAATATATCTTCTTCATTCAGTATAGTAAACCAGATTTATTCCTAAAGATACCAGATGCCTGTTGACTTCAAGAAGGGTTAAGCCCACAGAAGGAATTAAGGGTCAAATTAATGCAATTACTCATCCAATGCATTTATAAAGAATTGATTTTAAAATGCTCTGATAATTGTACTGTGGAAAGATTTCATTTGAGGCATTTTGATTTTTTCATTAAATTTAGCCTTAACCTTCAATTTTCAATATTACTAATTACAAGATTTGAATAATTAAAGTAGTTCTAATTTTTTTTTCAGTTTTATCTCAAATTTAATATAGCCTAAATTCTACTACATTTCTGGAAATGACTGATACACTTACTAGCTGTTAATTTGTTGATACCTGTATCACAAATGACCAAAATTAAATACAACACAACTTATATCCAGTTAATATACATTAACTGCATACTATAGGATGCTGAAGATAGATTAATCTAACAAGAACTTTTCTTTATAAGCTATACATTCTCTATTCCTTTTGCACTTTTTCCTTGTAGAAATTACCAAGCTATTGTAAAATATTACTACATACAGCTGAACAATGTAAATGTTCAATACGCCACTGACTTTACAGGTAAGTTCTCTTTATGTTCTCAGAGTACTTTTAAATTTGACACACTGCTGACACAGAAGAGTTCCAGGCAAGTGTTGCATTCCCTTAGACAGATAAAAGGAAAAGCATGTTCTGACAAGAACAAAGAAAAGACAAAGTATTATTGTTATCAGTCTACTATAATGTAAAGCTATTTAGCACCCAGAACTAGGACTGAATTGTGACTACTGAGATTTAATCTCAAGTACTGGGATAAAGAAGAGAAACTGTAGTTACAATTTTTGGCTCTATGAAGCATCATTTAATAACTCCATAATTTTCATAGCATTTGAGGTGACATAACAAAAAACATTTTTGAGCTAAGATTAAGCTTCTTGCCCAGAACATTAACTGAAAAGAACATGCAAAAGCAAAAAGTTTATCATTGTGTCTTTTAATATCTATAAATTTTACCTAGAGGCTGCAGTAAGTATCTCCTAGTGTTAAATATCCTTGCAACTCCAGCCAGTGTTAATACCCATGTCTCAGCCCACTGTTTCTCAGCTGTATCCCTTGAATGATGAATGAGAATGTTGCCTCCTCCTGATTCAATCTTCTCTTTGTCAGCTGTCGTAGAAGATTCTCGAACCCTATCCAACAGGTGAAATAAAACCTGTAATAGCCAGAAAAAAAGAGGAAAAATGCAACTTTTCAAATAACATAGTTGCATTCATAGCAAACCAACAAAAAACAGTAATTCTTTCATTATCCTTTCCATCACTATGTCACCCTGAAAATTCCCTTGTTCTAAACAGTCTCCCCAGCAGTCAAGATTAACTGATGGCCACTTGAGAAGGGCTGGAAATAGGACACTCAAACCCACCACAAAGAGTGTCATCACTAAGAGAACACCAAAACCAGTGGATCTCAGACATTTCATAGGTACAACAGGCAGACTCAAATATAGCCTAAACTTTCCATAAAGCACAACAAACATGATCATGACTTAGAACACAGCATTTGATAGATCCAAAACAGAATGCAAAGCAAGACCCCACCTAATACCAGATCAGCCCAGTCACATGACCCTCAAACATCTCCATTTTCACACAAAAGATAAGTCATTCTTATAGGAAGGACGCCATCTTTTTATCAAACTCCTGAGTAAAAAATAATTAGGATCTTAAAATTGTATTTTAGAAGAGGCTTTAAAGGCCAAAGAAGACGAAGTGTAAAAAAGCATTCCCAAAACCCAAGAGATTAGATTTCTGCCACCTTATATTATCTTTTAAGTGTAAAGAAATTATCTAAGTGATAGTGGTCAATGATTAACAAAAGGTAAGTGCTCTTTACAAAACCTTCAGAGGAAGCTTACACATCATACCTTCCATATTACTGTGTGCCACGTTGAATGTTGCAATAAAGTTCCATGAGCACCAATAGTAGAAAACAGTGTCTGCCCAGCACTCTTTCTAACTGCGGGTCGGGGATCCACACACAGTTCTCCAAGTTTGGCATACAGGCATAACCAAAGACAGTCAAATGGTGATGCAGGATGGAAAGGTCTGTTCAGCAACACCCCCTTTTCTTCTGCCTGTTTCTGCAACACTGCTTCTTCTTTGTTTAGCTCCTTTTCAATTATTTCACCTCTTTGGAAAAAATAATCTGAAATATTCCACTACAAAATAAATAAGACATATGGTGTTGTACAGTAAAAATAGGGTAATGCTTTAGTGTTCATGGAATAAATTGTCTCTTATTTTCACGTAGTATTTTGCAAAGTACATCAAGATATTAATTTCCCTACACTGGTGAAATAAGATCAGCACATAAATATTGCAAGGTCCAAACATTACTCTTCTTTCTCAGCTTTTAGGTTCCCGTTATGAAGAATTAATCATTTTAATACATTTTTTTGGTAAAAAAAATGTATTTAAAATAAGATACTGATGAACATGCTTACAATGCAATACTATTTCTTTCAGTAAGGCAGGAATCATGGAGATTAAAGGTAAGATGTGCTCTCTCAATTTACCTATGATTCCAAATGATACCATGGGAGTTCAGTTAGAACCCAAAAAGCTACGCTGTGGTTTTCATTTGTATAACTGGCTACAGATGAGTTTTCATTAAAAAAGAAAAGCAAAAATGAAAGCCAGAAGCAGCATCACTGTAGGTTAATACAAAACTCACCAGCAAACCAATTGAAGTTAAGCTAATATTTAGCTCTTGATTGTGAAGTCCAAAGCTTCCTGCAACTTCAACAACTATCTGCAGACAAGTACATGGCATTGTAGGAAGGAAGTCGGTCACAACCAGCTGAAGACACTGGAATGCAGTCCGTATTAAGGACTCTCTTAAAAAAACAAAATAGAAACAAAGCACACACACACACTCATTTCACATTTCTTCAAGAGCATGGAAATATTTTGAATACAATACCTCAGGAGATAGCATTATTAAATACAAAAAGAAAAAAATGAAATTAATGCTTTTGAGAAGAATTTCCACCACTTTAAATGGGTTTTTGAGATAAAATTTTAAGTTGAAGATTAAAATTCTGATGAAGTGGCTTAGTCCATGTTAACTACCTAGTGGAGTTGGAAGTTTAGACTTTCCAGTGGTCCTCAGCTAATTTTACATAGTGAAGTCCATTTCTCTGTTTTAGAGTTCTAAGGCTTGTTAGTTCAAATGTGTTAGCCAGAACATTAGAAAAAAGCCACAACGGGAAAAAAAAACAAAAAAACAAACGTAACAAACCAAGCTTAATTTAAACATAAAAATCTTCCAAAGAGCAAGCTGTTCTGAGGAGTTTCTCATATCAGCAGTTACAAATTACCTTAAGTATGCCAAACAGATTGCAAAATTTGTTTTTATTTCTTAGGAAAGATGCACACTAATATAATCATAGCCTTACTTGCTTCAATACTGCATTATATCAGACAAAAACTTTTCAAAATATCTACCCTTAAAGAGATCCTTAATAATTACCTTGCCTTCAGAATTAGATTCTGAATACAAACATAAAAATATAGTACTGAAAGGTTTGCAAGGAGTTCTCAGAAGCAGCAAGGCCATTTACAACTAAAATCTTGTTCAGTGAGAGACAAAATGAAGGAATAAAAAGGAGTGGTGGAGTGTAGGTAACACAAAATAGGGAACCTGCATTTAAATTTCACTGCAGGGTTTTTTCAGTGTTTAATGTACAACAGAAATAACTTCAAAGCTTTGTAATACAGAAACTTTGTGCGCTTCAGGATATACATCCTGGGAAAAAAGTTCAGACTATAGACATGTCAGTTACCTATTCCAGAATTAAAAATTTTTTTTTTTTATTAATCCAAAATCAAAATCAGAGGTGGGACATTTCCACCGTCTTGTAACAGCCAGTATGATATAGAAATTAGAGGGATACACAAGAAACTTCACATGGACAGTAATGGTCCAATAACTAATAATTCTCTAATTTGATGAAGAATGCAGAGAAACATCCATCCTACCATGTAAGATGAAAGTATTTATCATTACTATACTGATGGAGAATAGACTCACACAATACTTTCCACCATACTCATTAGAGGAGCCTATAAAGTGAAACAGACACAAAACTGCTGCAGTTCCCCCTCCAGTACACAGTTTCAGTGGTATGTGACCTGCAAGGACTCTAAGAGAAAAGAGAAGGAGGCAGGGAATCTGAGTATAGTTCCACTACTCATTCTGAAGTACTGAGCTAATGCAAAAGTAACCTGACTTTCTAAACCTCAAATGCAAGGCTGCAAGAACAAATTCAGACCAATTTTTCCAAATTAAGGTCCCACATTACTATGTGCTTGATGAAAGGTTTTTAAGTCCCTCGTGCAAGTAGTAAGTGATACAATTCTTCAAATTGTGGAGCTGTCCTTGGTGTTACAGGTGACCACAAAAAGGTAACTATAAATAGAAGAAACTTAACCTCAGTGAGAAATCTTAAGATTGTGTAGGGCTTTATCTGTGCTTAAATAAACAGAAGCTTTCCACTGAAAAAGTCTTCAAAGACAGGCTTCCTTTTGTTTGGCAGGATTGTACTGTACAATCCAGAAGTGACCAAAGTATAGGTTTTGATTATTAAAACAGCATTTTCTGTATTTATAAAAGCCTGGAAAGCAGTTCTCCAGGAAGGCAAATGGACTTCTATCCTGGCATCCAGGATGTTCACTGATCAGAGGGAAGACACTTGTGAATAAAGT
Organism: Passer domesticus; assembly: GCF_036417665.1. Lineage (NCBI taxonomy): Eukaryota > Metazoa > Chordata > Aves > Passeriformes > Passeridae > Passer > Passer domesticus. The sequence goes on along the minus strand of NC_087478.1, from coordinate 30,953,458 downwards.
CTTGTGGTCAGTAAGTTAATATTTAAAGTACAATAACAGCATCTACATCTTGTATTCACAGCTGTAACTTAGGTGAGAAATTAAGTTCTTTCTCAAGGAAAAGGAGGCCTGCTTTATTTTTTCCTACTCTACTTAATATGATGTGGTCAAACAGTGCTATGTAGTTGAAGTAGATTATTCCACATACTTTGCAGGCAGAGACCAAGATATAACATAAGATGTTAGTAACATCCTGAGATATTGGCCAGTGAGATATGGGTTTGAGATTCAATGGGATCCAAAGACTGTCTCGAGAAGGAATTTGTGGTGGTTCTCATCCATCACTAACAACAGTGAAAATCAAAAGGCATGCAGGAACACATTGCACCAAGTGTGGAAACAACAACTACCAAAGGAAGCTTAATTACAAAAAAGAGGATCCTCACAACCAAGAATGCAAAATCCTTGCAAATTTGGTAGGTACTACTGACAGTGCAAACAATACTGGTCCAAGAGCAAAATTCTTCAAGGATTTAAAGGGGCTTTAGGTTTTATATGACCAGAAGACTAAAGCTAAAGAGAGGCAAAAGGAGAGCTGTGCCAAGGAGAACTCTACTGACACTGGAGTTATATGATGACCTATCCTGCTGCTAGTCTTGACTAGCACCTAAAAAGCAATAAATGCGGTTTGAGTGCGTGGGTATAATTCTTGGTGCTTACAGCTACAAAGGCAGATGTTCAATTCATTGCTCATTTCAAAAATCCTCATTGCAACTTCATCTCTCACTTTCCCTTGTGGGCAGAGAACAAGTCCACCTCTGCTGGCAACAGAGTCAATTGCGTAAGTCAAGGGATTCACCCACAGCCAGTAGATAATCTTCCATCCTTCTGCTACCAGCAAGCATTTAGGTAGGAAGGCTTCAAGGAAAAGAGAGAGCTATCAGAAGAAAACACATACTAGAGACTACTAGAAGATTTAAGAAGAAAAAGAAGCAATAGATAAACTGAGCAAGAGCTGATTCACAAAGAAGTATTGGCAAGCACCAGAGATGTGTCCACCAGATGGTCAAGACCAAATGACATGGCACACTGAGTACTCCTCAGTGTATACTGCATGCTGACTACAGGAGAACGTAGAGTGGAATAATATTCTGGTCTTTTTGAAGATTAATTCAGTAAAATAAAGTGTGCTTTAAGAAGAATTAAAAAGTGTATTTTTGTTGAGTAAAATTTTTCACAAGCCAAAAAGTACAATGAAACTATGATTATTGAAGTGGCTGTTAAAGTACAAAAATATAAGCAGAATTTTTTTCTACTGTTCTTATCTTACATGAGTTTAAGATTTTATTTCCACCACTTACCCCTGATCACTTTGGATTGCCCCCATGACTCCAAGCACCAATGGCCAACCAGGTCCTAAGCTGTCACCCTGACTCTGTAAAATCTGTAGCACACACTCCAACTGCTTGATCCTGATATCAGGATGACTAATGTTTGACAGCTCCTTTAGTGGATTCAATAAAAGCAATTGCAGCCTCTAAAAGTAAACAGTAAAGGATATTAAGGATGCCAGCATTTAACTGATTCTTAAGCATTTTTATGCATGAGTGAAAACATACAGTACAAATTAAAGTTTCATTGAATTAACTCAGTAGCTCACTCATTAAATGCTCAAATTCAGCCCATAAAGGGTCTTTGCAGAAAATCTACCTTCCTGGCTCCTGTTCTCCAGGTTCCTCAGGAAGCAGCTACAGATGCTACCAAAGTTGCATAAAAAGTGTCACGCAACTTTATGCTCACTCAGCAGGGCTACACTCAGTTTCCTCCTCAAGGGACCATGGAAAGAATATCCAATAAGTCTCAGTAAAAATATTAATTAGACTGTTTTATTAATAATGGATTGAACAGCTGTAATTTAGAAGGTTAGGCAACACATTTTTACCTGTCACAGCATCACATATATACTACTAAACATTCTGGAATTGTTTTGCACTCATAGGGGTGACCCATAATTTGTTCTAAGAAATGGACATAATATGCAAGCATCACTCTTAGGTATTTGAAAAATGAAAGAGGATAGTTTATTAGAATGCATGTGGTTGTTCACAATAGTCACATCTGAGTGTTACAGCTACAGACTTTATATACTCAACAGCAAAGTTGCTTTAAGAATGCAGGAGGAAAGCATCTGCTTTTACACTTTACCTGGTTTTGAGATAATGGAGGATCATGTCTGAATGTCAGTCCTGCTTTAATAAGAGAAGTTAAAGCTTCTGCTCCCCATTCTCTCATTCTGGAGTTGGGATGCTGACAGACCTGAAAACACACCAATGTTCTTTTTAAAGCCACCTTTATTTAACCAACGTATATAATACATTAAAAACTGGTATTTTAATTATATTAGAATGTACATACATTAGTATAAGAATAATACAATAAATCTCTAAATGGTAAAATTTGGCTTCAGAGTGAAAAAAGAAATTTATCTTTTGGATAGACATACCTTCTGAATAAGGAAGCAATAGGAAGCAGTGAAAGACACAGAAGGAAACATAATGAAAATTACATATATAATTCAAGTAAATCAATTTTCCAAAATTAATAAACTAACTTCTAATTCTCATAATGATTGATTAAAAAGCACCAAACAACCCTTCAATAAATCCCTAAGACTCTCAGGTTTAACTTATCCTAAAGCTACAAAATTGGAAGTTTCACACACTCCTTAACATAATCAAGTGAGGAACATGACAGTAGTCTTCTATACTCTCAAATATAAAAAGTAACTACATATTAAAGACAAAATAAACCTCACACTCCATTCTTTTAAAAACTTGACAAAACAATAGCGAGCATTTTTAAACTCAAGTTTCAAATGCATACCTTCATTTCTCTTTGTCTCTGAAGTCTCTAAACCTAACAACTTTTCTAATTGCTTCCATAGAATACAAAAATTAAAAACATTGTGCATATTCATTTCTTAGATAGCTAGTATGAACTGTGCTATACCTAATGCATTACCCTCACACTAATTTGGGAAGTGTACAGTTCCATTGACCACTCCATACTTATTCCCACCCACCCTTCCAACCACTCTGATGGTGTGAGAACCCAGGGTCAAGTCCAAGGCAGTATCATAAAGAAGGCTGATGCCTTTTATTGGTGGATCATTGTCCTATCAACCAGTAGCCAAACTGAAAAGGTGAACAGTGTAGAAGAGATAGCTTAACGTTTAAAAATGTTGACAAGAAATAGCCATTCTCCTGATTTAATTACATTTTTAAAACTTTATATAAAATAAAAAGTGAGAATTTGAAGTACTTCATGCTCTGATTCTGTCCAGATGACCAGTTCCAGAACCAGGGAACAAGCTATTCCATCAGGTTGTGTTTAATTGAATCATACCTGATGTTTCCTCCTTCCTTATTGTACCAAAACAACTTAGGTTTAAAAGGAAATAAGGCAGTACACTTTGAAAGAAAATGTATTTCCTACAAAAACCGTATTTCCTACAAAACAGCGACAGCTTATCTGCACTGCATGGGTAACAGACTGCTTCCTAGATGAAAACAGTCTCAAGACGTGGATGGTGAACCTTATGGTTTTGTAGGGCAAAAAATAAACAAGAGAAAGAGATGCCTGTGCTTTAAGTCTTTAAAGCCAGAAGTATCTAATTTTTTTCTCCTAGATAAAGCAATATGTGGTTTCCATAAAAAGACACGGCCAGTCCTTGATACTGGTTGAAACAATGCACTGGTGCTAAGGATGTACCTGATACATTCAGAATTATGAGGAAGAAGTCTTCTCCTTTACCCACTCTAAAACAAACCCTGTTCTTACATTTTATTCTCCTTTATACTTGTGTGGAGAATTAAAACTACAGTTACATTCGATCATCTGTTTTCTGTTTTCAATTCAAAAAGGTTAGGTTTTTTTCCTTCATAAAGTATGTTTTTCGCATTGAAGTTAAAATACTAAAAAAAATTGCAACAGGATTATGACATTTTTATACTTGAACAGTATTCTCTTAAAGAAAGCATTCAGCAGTTAGCTTAAATATTAAAAAAATAAACAAACAAACAAACAACCCTTTCTTAATAAATCTCCTGGCTTCGATTCTAGGAAGATTCTGTCTCAGAATCATCCTAGATATTTGTACTGTATGAAACAGTACATTTGCACTATCTTAACTAGAACAAATATATGAACTATAATTATTTGATCTTTTTAAACACTGCTGTGTCAAAAACATATAAAGACTGACAGAACCATAAAGACAAAGTTACCTAGAGATATTAAAATATTGCAAAAATAAATTACAATAAATAATAAAATAATAATAAATTCACTTTTAAATCCAAACCGTAATGGATTCGAGTTGTAACAATAAAGTGCCTAAACCAAATATATAATTATAATTTAGAAATTTTTTTTAAATTATGCATTAAAAACATATTTCCATGAGATTTTCACTAATGCAAACTGAATTCTAGTACAAGTGATAAAAGCCATTAGTTACCTCCAGAAGATGACCGGTCAGAGGTCTCCAAAGAATCTCAATCCTGCGCATGTTAACCAGTCCCGTTTCCAGTAATTTAGCAACAGCAAAAAGTGATGGTTCCTTAACAAAATGGAATTGGAGTACATGACTGTGAGGCAGGCGCGACAAGGCAGGAGCATTTTGCTGGGGGATGATTTCTAAACCGCGGTGGCGCTCGCTCCGCAGCGCGGAGGCTGGGGCGCTGCCGCGGCAGGCGCAGTGCCGCGGAGCGGCCACACGGGGGCAGCGGGCTGACAACAACCAGGGCACGCACAAACGCGCCCGGGCACAGCCCGCGCTGCAGCCGGCTTTGCGACATTCACCCGGCAAAACTGCCCCACGTGCAACCCTTCAAATTAAGTTATGGGTGAAAAATCATATATTCATACATGAAAAATCATATGTTATGAATATTTCATTTCATAATACCCTAATTATTTATCTTTAATTTTCTTCATAAATTCTCTGCAGGAATATGATAATTTTTTTCATTCATCAAATATATCTGCAAATATTTGTGATAAGCTTCATTCAACTTTACTTTTTTTTTCAGTCAACATATAGTCAAAATGACTGTTGCACTGATATCATTATCTCTTCCCATTTCTGATGATTTTTTACTCTAATTTTTAACTGATTTTAAACACAAACTTTGGTTATTTAATTAATTCTCTGTTGCTGTAATAGCAAAATATTATAAAACATGTTCTCTGCCTTAATTATCTCTAGTGTAACAGATTAAGGATAAACTTTCAGAAACTCTCCTCTGGGAGAAGATTATGACTAGGAGATTATATATTCAATCTTACACAATCACAGGGTCTTCAACCTTTCTGGGATAAAGGTTGTTTACTGAAGCTGACATGATTACTAACTATGGTTTTCCCAAGTAAAATATGACTTATCGGGTTTTTAAATACCTAATTGTCAGGCTTTTTCTGAAGTACATTGTAAGAGAAAATTGAAATGAAAATGAGCATCTCACAGAACATACTGTGCTGCTCAGCATCCCTAACCTCTGAAATTACAAGGGCTTTTAAAAGTTTCATCCACCCACAACCTTATTAATGGAAACACATGATATTCCTTAAAAAGCACAAGAATGCAGTGAGGATGTTCAGAGAATCTAGTAACTGTATGAACCACCAAAAACAAGACATTCTCTGGTTCATATTTTATTTTTTTAATCCAGAGCATCAAAGGTATTACTGGTCTTAGTATTAGAAATAGTTAGCTTAAAGAATAAATGTACAAGTCCTCTGCCTGTTTCATAAAAACATAAAAAAAAAAAATACAAACAACTCTTTTTGTACCTTATTGTTTCCATAGGCCATATCCATGGCTTCCAGAGACAAGGAGCAAAGGGCATTTATTAAGTGATGTAAAGACACATCGTCAAGGTACCTGAAAAATAACTGCTATCAAAACACTGTCAAGTTTCATGCACACTTATTATTTTAATTACAAGATAAGGTTTCTTACTGTGAGTTTTCAAAAAGCTTTGAAATCATGCTGGATATAGATGGCAGATCAGTCATAACTGCTGTAGTCAGAACCTTGAAAAAAAGACAGAAGTCTGTCTTACAGATTGTAATAGAAAATACTACATAATCATTAACTGAAAAACAATCAGGCTTACTGTGCTTGGCCCTTCCACAGCTCTTCCAGGTTTTAATGCACCCCCAACACTAGGCTTCAGTCCCAGAATCCACACAAGATGCTGAAAAATACAAAAGGATCATTTTTCACGCAGGGAAGAAATTAGCATTGTACTCAAGCTAGCCACCAACCTTCCAGCCAAACAGAACTCAAGAGAAATGCTACAGTACTTATTCAAGACAATTCACAGTACACCATGAGAAGCTTTGAGAAGACTCAAAGCTTCTTCTATTGCTCACTGAGCAACTGAAAACCAAATTATAGCAAAATAGCAAGGCATAAATATTTCCTGTGAGGGAAATATTACCTGAAGAGTAGCCAGGACTAGCTGCCATGATGTTCCAAGAACAGCTCCATGGAAGTGAGCTAAGTTGAGTAATGTCCTCATACACTGGATATTTTTTGATGTCAGCTACGAAAAAAAACCAACAACCAAACAGCCATCCAATTTTTATCATTCCACAATGACAGTGTTTCTAGCAAACTTCCAATTTTTACTGAAGTGCTTTAAAATGACATTTTGTTTGCCCTACTGGAATATATTTTTTTTTTAGAGAACTAGTTCAGTATCTCTCCTTCTCTCAGGCTTGTCTTGGTGAAGCTGAATATGAGTACTTGAGTGCTGCATCCAGCTCTGCAGTCCCCAACACTGGAAGGACATCAATATGTTGGAGGGCCAACAAGATGTTTAGAGGGGTGCAACACCCCTCCTATGAGGAAAGGCTGGGACAATCAGGATTGTTCAGCCTGGAAAAGAGAAGGCTTAGGGATGACCTAATTGCAGCCTTCCAGTACCTAAAAGGAACTTCCAGGAAAAACAGAACAAGACTATTTACAAGAGCATGTAGTGACAGGACAAGAGGGAATGGGTTCAAATTGAAAGAGAACAGATTACAGTATGAGGAAAGAAATCTTTACTTTGAGGCTGGTGACTCAGTGGAACAGGTTGCCCAGGGAAGTAGTCAATGCCCCATCCCTGGCAGCATTCAAGGCCAGGTTGGATGGGGCTGTGAGCAAGCTGGTCTAGTGGAAGGTGTCCCTGCACATGACAAGTGGGTTGGAATGAGATGATATTCAAGATCCTTTCCATCCCAAGCTATTCTGTGATTCTATGATTTGATCACTGTCCTCTCCTCTCAGTTTCACATTATTATCAGACATAAAAGGTTCAAGTACTCCAGCTTAATTGCATCATCTCCACAAAATCATTCTATCTTAAGCGAACCTTCACATATGTATAACATGGCTGAGATCTAGGTTTTTCCAAATGGAATGGATAAGAACTTCTGAGCTAGAAGTCAGAAAAAAACAAGAACAAGACTTCTTTGCAATAACTTTACTGTCCAGGGCTGTTCCAAATTAAAGCCTTAGGATCATAGCTCAGCTCACCATTATTTGTAAGAATGCTGTGCATCTGTAGCCTGGTTTTGAAACCCACTGAGATGCAGGAAGAAGTAATTAAGCAAAGTAAGATCACTTACAAGTTGTACTTACCATAACTGTTCCCTGTGGCTGAAGAGCTAAGGGCTGCCCTACTGCTACAACTTGCTGGTGAGACTCACTTGAGGGACTAATCATTTGGACATTCTGTCCCTGAATGGAATATGCTGGAGGAAAATCGAAAAGAGAAGGGAAAAAAAACCTAAATTTAAAATCCACTACTAACTTCTGGCAAACAAACTCCAGAAAAAAATTTTACAGTGTTAGCTTTAACATACTCCACTTTGAGACCTTTGGTTATGTTTAGATTATAGTGTCATTGCCCTAGAGAGTTAAAGATAGAGCAATTACTCCCTGTTTCTAACTATTAGACACTGCTTGTGATACATTTATATATTTTATGTCAAGACTGAAATATTTATGCTTAAGAAACAAGCATTAAACTGTCTCAATTCAGTTTTTGATAGTAATTGTGTGTAAATGTTATCTGTGTGCTACCTGATAGCAATTGTGTGTAACTATGTGCTACCAATTCCACCACTACACTCAGAAAATGATGGTGTCATCGATGTTATATCATGATATTTTTCCAATATGGGACTCCAGGACACCAATTTTATAACTCAGTTGTAAAACGAAGAGAGCAACGTACACAAAATAACTGATTTTCCCTGATTTGTTTTTATAGATACCTGCGTAGTTCAGTCATGTACTTCTTAACAAAATTACTAATACACTTAGCTGGTACACTGGACTGAAGTAAGTGTGCTGGTCCTTGTTCCCACAGTAAGATATTTTTGTTTTATATGAAGAGCTCTAGTGTTAGATTCATCTGTATATTCTTCAGGTAGTTGCTTTTCTTAGTAAGCAGCAATTCACTTTCAAAGTTAGAAACAGAGTACTTCCTAAACCAGCACATATTATAAATTACAACATTCTTTCAAGATGTGGAACACATCAATTCAGCTTTTTGCAGGCTATAAAGAGCACCAAACTTAGAACTTCCACTTATGCACAAGTATTACCATCACTAAACAATTGTAGATAACACTGTAGTACATCACAAATGCAGAATGTTCTAGCCAAAACTTAAGAATCCAAGTTGCCCAGAGACGATTTTGAATGCCTTAATTACATATCCTAGCAGATCTTTACAATGGTAGACAGATCTCAGAATCTGAACTTTTGAACAATGTGAATCTTTCAGGAAATTTTAGGTTGATCAGAATGATAGCAAGCAAATGCTGCAAGACTAACCAGTTCTGGCAAGCAAGTGATATAGGTGCTGTCTGAGATTTTAACTTACTTTAATATAGCCAAATATTACAGCTACATGTCTTTGGAATCACATCCCGAAAAAAAATTTGGTTTAGATGACAATATGAAGAAACACAATTAAGGAAAATGTATATACTTACATTTGCTGGACAGAGCTGCAGTTGTGCTGTTTAATACAGTAAGGGCATAGTGAGGAGGCAAGGATCCTTTGCAAATGGCAGTGATAAAGGCATCTCTTGATGTTACAAGACCCAGTCTTCCACAAAGTGCAGCCATGGTCAATTCTGCTTTTAGAATATTTTCAGTGGCAGCTTCATCAGTGCTGAAAGAATACACATTGTTCAGCAAGAATTAATACAGAGCGCAGAAGCAGGCAGCTAACCAAAACTGAAAGCCATAAGAACATATACTTTAAACCCATTAACACTATAAATATTGAAGAACAAGCATAACCAATCAACAAAATTCTTCAGAACCACTTCCTACAAAATTGGACTTTACTTCTCAGTGACTTGATAAATGATATATGAGAAGATATTTTAAAATAATTTCAGAAAATGGTGTTTGATTACAAAAGGCTCTTTGAAGGAGTCGATTAATTTACCACAGTCATTTCCTAGTAAAAAGCTTTTCCACTTTAAAGATTAGATAGTACTAACAAGTACCAAGACATTATTTAGTCTCTTACTTGCAGTAATCAGGACCTGGAATCACTTCAATATGTTGAAACATGCAAGCAAAGTAAAAAGAAATAAAGATAATTTAAACAGTTTAAATGCAACCCTTTGAAAATGCAGTTAATTGTTCTGTATTGAAATACATTAAATGTTGATGTTGGACTTCTGGAGACTCTGTGTCATTTACTCATTCAGTCTAAGCCACAAACCTGACTGCTCAGATGCTATGAACAGCACTTATGTTCACAACTGTCAATTTGACCAGTATCAAAAACCACTTCAAAATATAGCTTGGAATATCAACTAAGAAAAATCAAGAGAAATCAAAGACCAGATACCTTGCATCAAGTAGAAGGGATAGAGCAGCCAGAAGACCACACCAACAAGCATTCACCATTTCTTCCCAGACAGCTCTGCTAACTTAAAAGAAATATATAAACTTTTTCATAGCAGAAACACAGTGGTTCCCTTAATAACTTTCAATTGTATCACAAACAAAATGCTCAGTACAGCATATTTTGAACTATATTTTTGTATGTATGTTTACACAGCCAGATATATGTGCATACAGAAACATGCTTACAACCAGCATTATTTAAACAGCCTGAATTTAAAGTAACACTTCTGAGGTAAAAAAAAATCACCAGGCAATGCTTTTTCTAAATAGCATCAAAAAACCCTACCAAAATCCAACTTATCATGGTATATATAACCATTTTCAAACTCCGTCTATAAAAATAAACATTCAGAAGTGCCAAAATGCAGAACAAGAAACTCACTGAAATTTTGCAGTGAAGTAAAAATACTCTCCCGTGGTATCCATAATTCTCCATAACTTTTCTGTTTCTTTCACAACACTGGCCTAGCAAACAGGTAGCTGCCCAGCCCGGTTGCACGCCCCCCTCTCTCCCCCGCAGCACCACGGAGAGCTCCCCGCTCCCGGGACAAAGCCCTCTGCTTCCCCCAGGTCCTTCTGGCACGCCCGGTGCCTTGGCTCAAACTTCAGCTGTGCTGCCTTGGCTTCCTAGAGCACGACCCAAACTCACTGCTCAAACACAAGTCTTTCTGTACATACAGACCCCCCTATACAGACTCATCGTATGTTCCACAAAGAAAATCCTCACTTCACAGCAGTTCTGCTTTTAAAGAAGTCTTTCTCTATATAATGCATTCTTACTAAAAAATTCTCAATTTAAACATTCCTTTTATCTTGTTACTAGAAATATATTTTTCTTTTAATGTGGTCATAACTCCATTTCTGTCAGTTAGGTTGTTTCTTGTGACCTTAGATCTCAGTGTTCTGCTTTTGTCTTAACACTAAGTATTTTTTTAAATGGAATTGCTGTTCCATTAAAAAAAAAAAACAAAATCACACTTGACAGTTTTTATATATAAATAAGAAACAATAAATTTAAGCAAGAAGCATGAAATTTTAAAATCTGCTTTCTGTAAAACTGTTGTATTTCATATAGTGTTTGCATTTTCAAATACCTAGTTCTTTCTCTGATTGGTCAGAAACAGATTGCAAATCCTGTTCTGAAGACTGTGCTGGTAAAGAAGTTGCCTCTGTTGTGGTTTGAGTGACAGTTTCTGCCTCTCCCAACTCTCCTTCGATCATGGTAGTGATGCCACGGACAAGATCCAGCAAACAGTGAAATGCCACTGACATTGCATAGCCCTCAGGAATTGTAGGTGGCTCAACTTTGTCCAGCATCTCCAAACTAGAAAATTGAAAACATGACAAGTGTTTTTAAAAACAATAATAAAAAACAAGATTCCAAATGAATGCTAAGTACAAACAGGTCCCAAATACAATACTTCAAGACTTATTGCAACTCAAGAAAAAAAACCTTTAAGTCTTTAAGTAAAAGAATGACTAAATAAGACAGTAACCAAGAGGGGACAAACCCTGAGTACAGATCTGCAAAAAATATTTCTAAAAATACACTAACACATATAAGCAAGCATCATGAATAATTCTACTTGTATTATTATTTTACTTAAAGCCAGTGCAACAGAACTTATTCAAAAGAATTCAAGTATCTAGGAACAACAGAGGAAATTCATCAGGAAATCATGACAGTGTGAAGATAGTTATAACAATCCGAAGACAAGCCAGACATTCTATGATCATTATCTTTGAGTCCACATGACTAGAAAAGCCTGTCCATGGCTAGATATTACATGGCCAAATACTCATCACCTACATGCATAGGTAAACAATGGAAGTTATTTGCACGAAGAGGATATGTCTACATGATTCACTGCTGAAAAGCATGCAATTAAAACATCTCTGCTGGAACAGCAGTCCCAGTGCCACGTTTTTCCCATCTATTTCTTTAAAAGCACATAAAGAACTGCTGAGTTACAAATCCAACAGAAATTGCAGCTGACACAGCAGCATCTATACAAGTAGAGACAGTCTGTTACAAAAACTAACTGCTACCCCAACAATCATTATTTCATCATTTTTTACTCTACAAACTACTGTTTAAAAAGCTATATATTCCAGCTAAAATATACCAAAGATACTTTTATACTCTAGTGTCATCACTCCTGTCTACACAAAGATTTTTCCTTCTCCCAAACATGCCACACTTCAGTTATTACCTCTAATTTCCTGAAGATAGCTGCCTCAGATATCTGGGGGAGCAGGAACTACAGCTAAATAAAATGGTCAGCATTTCATTCTCTATATACAAGTAAGTGTGAAAATATATACAGGTCTAATTAAAATTATTAGTAGGTTTTATAGTTACAATATATTTGTGTTGTAGAGGTCACATCCTTTTACTTTTGAAGACATAAAATGCTAACTACTGAATAAATTATATGAGTAGTTATTATTACACAGCAATGGTCGTGAAAAGTCTTGAATATTTTGTCTTTTCCTCTTAAGAACTTTTAGTTCCTTAAGTAAAGGGGAAGATAAGGCATAGTGGTCTGTGGAGAAACTTGTGTAAAAGTATGAGATGTGGCCATTGTTTGAAAATCTAATGGCAGCAGAAGAGAACTGGTGCTAGGATGTGACACATTACAGTAAGTCATCTCCTTACATACAGGGACTACAGACAAAAGTAAAAGACAGAAGAAAAAATCTGCTGTGAAATGCTTGTGACAACTCTGTAATCTTATACAAAAGAAAAAATGCAAAAATTATGCAGAGAAAATCATAGAGTCACTTGAGGTATCCAAGGGTAAAACACAAGCAAGTTTAGAGCAAAACAGGAGACTATGATGGCAGCTGCAAGGTTCTTGATCCAGTTAAGAACAGATAGCAAGAAAAATAAAAGGAAGAAAAGTGGAAGTTGTAGTAGCTGACCAAATTAAAAATTTGTATTCTCTGAGCACAGGCAGGTAAACTAAAACAACATTTATGTCCACTGCTGGAGTAAGAAGTCAACACATACACATTAACTACTGAAATGATGATTTTTTTTATTTCTGCATCTCAAAGGCAGATAAAGGAGTTCCTACCCTAAAAATATTGAGATCCAGGCTATTTGCAGATTTCACTGAATTTTAGTATGCCAGAATTTTATGGTGGTACAAATAACTTCAGGTTTGGAAGCACTTGTCCCTCAATGGTCATGACTGACATGAAAAAAATTGCACCATTTAAAAAGTAACATAGGCTTTGCAGCTTTATACTGAGAACACCATCTCCATTGTACAAATTCATAACAAAATAATTTGCCATTCTAAGGAGCATTTATAATCTAGCCATGGTATATAAGTCAATATGTTGTTTGAAATGACAACCAGACCAGTATCTACCACAATATCCTGCTCAATAAAAACTGTAAATACAGTAAAGCTGGTGTGAGAAAGCTATTTTTCATTCCCATTGATGTCCTGCTTGCTTTATGCCTTCATGTTTGCCATTACAAAATGCAGCAACAGGTTTTCCAAAATTGTTCTATACTACAGGGAGGACTAAAATTGAAGAGTTAATACAGGTAATATGGTAGGAAAAGAAAATTCAACTGATGCTAAAACCAGGGGACATTCCAATCAGAATCCATGGCATGCAGAAAAAAACAGCAAAAAGACCAGAACACCTCATGGCACCAACAAATAGAAAATTCCTAATAGACTTCAACACCAATGAAACGGAAACCTCAATATTCACTAGTAAAAGAAATCCTTACATCAGCAAATTCAAAATAAAAATACTTGTTACATACATTTTCAAAAAGCTAGAGGTACTCACTATGTAGCTTTAGCACTGCCTTGTACTGTAACATTCAGGATGGGTATCCAAGTACCTCTGTACTCAAAGGCAGGTAATACAGTCGCACCTCCACCCATTCCAAGCACTCCTGGGTTTGTTTGTGCTGAGCCAGTATTCCCTGATGCATTGCTTCCTGTTCAAAAACAAAGTGATAAAATCAACCAATCTCATATTTGTGATCAACAAACATCCTTTTCCTTTTTCTACATTTAATTTTTGAGACACCAGGATTAATCTGAAGACACACAGTTCAATAACAAAAATCAACAATAACATAAAAAAACTATTTCTGAGCTCCCTCTGCTGTCTAAAACATAATCTTTTGTGCAGTTCATTGATGCCAACTGCCTAATGCCCAGTCAGAATGTCATGTTTCTGTGAAAGGTACAGCAACATTGATAAGATTCTGTCAATGAATCAAACTTACACAGTCTTGATGAAACAACGTATGTTTTAGTGAAGAGTCAGACAGATACTTGAAAGTTAAGGATTGTTTACACAGTTGTATCAAGAACTCAGTTGCTAGAAAGTTTAATTATTTCAATAACAAACTTTCAAGATTTCAGAAATGCAAAAACCACAAGAAAATCAAAGAGAATGGCAACATTTGAATCTGTTCCATGCTAAGGAAGAATAAAATAAACCCCACCAAGAAAAAGGTGACAATGTGCCAACCAACAGCTAGGAAGGGACAAATTTTGGTTCCAACTGAGGAAGCCAAAAAAAGTAGCTAAAAGAACATGGAATTCTGTCCTTTATAGAGAAGGACATCTCTACTTAGTAAGAACAGGTCCCAGAAGTTCAGATTCTCTCTGAAGAGACAATGGAGAGAGAGAGCAGAGTCCCCAGGATGGCGACTCACAGTGTAACTGCTGTTTTGGTGTGCTTGCTTTTACTATGTGGAGAGTAAGCTACTAATTTAGGCAATAAACTCCTAACTTAGGCAATACGAATACACAGAAGCTTATGTGCACTCACTTTGACACAGCAACACTTAACAGGCTGAAAACAAAAAATCATGCTGCTAAACACATGGTTAACTAAACACTGAGTTACACTGGTATCGTTTTCTATGATCCCATTGTGCAGTCAGACATATGCAACTATTTTTGTATTAATCTAACTCATTAAAGTGGGTGGTAAACATTGCCCAGTATAATAAAAGTGATACAGAACTTCAGTAAATGCAGCTTCCAACTTCTATGAAACAGGTAGCCCTTTGCAAGACTGAGGCTCAAAAATCAAGTGTATAAGGAGTGTAAATGTCCAATGCCAGGTTGGAAAGGCTTCGAGCAACCTAGTCTGTTGGAAGATGTCCCTGCCCATGGCCAGGGGGCTGGAACTAGATCACCTTGAAGGTCTCTTCCAACACAAGCTATTCTATGATTCCAAAACACAGCTGGCTATGAGAGAACTGCTGTTATAATCAGAAGACTCGGTTCAAGAATTACATTGCATTGATCTGTTCTTTGCATGTCAAACACGGCCACAGGAGGAAAAAAGGTAGAAAAACAAATAAATGATAAAAGTGACATGAGAAGCATCCAGAGAGAAAGAAGAAGTGAAAAGGAAAAGAGAAAACAAACTGAAATTATTATCAGAGAAATAGCAACAGCAGTAGAGGTATGACCCTACTGCAGTACTGTTTCACTTGAGGCAAAATTTAGGTTTTCAGAATGAGTATTACAGAACGGCTTCTCATATGTGCATGTTACATGAATATCTTCTGATATTCTTTAACATAATTAAGTTAATTAATCTTAATTAAGATAATTAAGCTAGAAATAATACTAATAGAAATGTTCTATCAGCTGCTGTATAGACAGCTACTGAACAATAGACACTGACACTAATTTTCTCATGCTACCACTGCTAACTCCAGCACGGGATTCCAATTTCATGACTGAACACTGAAAGGTGTGAGTCTAAACCCAAACTTTTCCATGTTTCTTAACTGAATAGTAGATATGATAGACAATAATTACACTTATTATCTGGCTTTATCTCTTTTAAGAAGACATATCAAAAGACACCCTTATAAAATTTTTTATGTTGTTTGTTGGTGAGGACTGCTTCCAGAACTACAGGAAGAAGCAGAGAGCCATAATTTGGGACATAAACACCTGCAAAAGGCATTAACAGGACAATAATTTCTTCTTATTAAAACATTAATATACTGACTGCAAGGAAAGACAATCAAGTCTTTTCAACATATGTATCATTACAGCTTACAAAAAAGACAGAGATCATTTGTAAAATACACATCTTTCATGATGCCTCTTGGCTCCCTCACTCTAGATTTGTCCTTGCACATCCACAAGTATTAGTGATTGCCTCCCACAAACACGTACTTTCTTCCTACTTAAATTGTGCACTGCAATAAATGACAGCCCCACACAAGGAGAGAGAAACCAGACACATTTTTAACAGTCAGAAATTAGAAATAACTCCTTTAGAATCTACCTCGGAAAAGCTGTGAAACAAGGAGCTTGGTCACTGCAGAAACAGGAATCAAGGCAGGAGCACTGCTCTGCTGACTGGGGTCTGTGCCTTCCCCACAATACAGGTAGATAAAATCTCCTGTTGTACCAGAGCTGAGAACACTAGCTCGTCTTAAGCTAGCTTTTCACCAAAATAAACACAGAAGTACAGAGCTGTACCAGAGCTGAATGAAGACAGAATTCATTGCTACAAGAAAATGACGGGAAAATAAAATTATAATAAAGATTTACCAGTTTGGTTTGGTGTTGCTGATGTGTTCCCCGTGCTTGGTACAAGAAACAGAGACTGGATAAAGGACCCCAGTGCATTCACAATATCACGGAAAACTTTAGTGGAATGTTGCTTCATGTCATATGACTGACAAAAAGACCTGGAAGGTATTTTATAAAACAGAAAGTATTTGACAAGTCAGGGACTAAAAGAATATTTTAACAGCAACTTCACCTCTATACACACTCCAAACTGTAGACTAAAAGCACATTTTAACAGCAAATATTTAGGTAAACAATAATATTTAATTCTAGGTAAATGTTCCTTTGACACTGCTAGGACACAGACATACTCAAATAACTATAATTCAGCCCTTCCTGGATAATAAGCATTGCCCTCATGCATTACACAAAATAATAATTAAAAGCTTATTGCATTTGAGCTTCTATACATTTGCAATGTTTTAGGAAGCATTTTCCATTAGAGAAAAATAATTAAAATATATCTTGAAGTTTATGTAAAAGCAAAAGCCAATATATTTAATACCTTAATAGCTGAGGCTGCACACAAAGCCTGTGAATAGATTCTACTGCAACAGCTCGTAGCCACTGTGGTTTGTCTGCATCCAGAAACTTAACCAGCAATGACAGAAAGATTTCACATTCTGTTACCTAAAATATACAGTTTATAATAATTAATAAAAACAAAAAGCCCCCTGCAAAATATTTTCTCAAAAAAAACCTTCCATCTCAGGAGTCGTATCACACCAAGTTTTGTACAGAATCTAAAAAAATCCCTGGAATGAGTATTTACTCAGAATTATACAAAAACTTAACATTTTTGACAAGCTAAAATCACATATGCAATTGTATTGAAGGAGTTAAATTCCTCAGAGACATTGCAATAAAGGTCATACATTTGCTACAGCAGACAAATGAAAAATATCTTTTTTAGAAAATACCCAAAACTCAGGACATAAGAATAGCTGAACATGTGTTTTTATCCACATTCTGTCAAGAGCTTTAGCAAGTCAAGTCAAAAGCCTCTTAGAAAGTATTAACAAGGCACAATAATCATCATTATCTGAAGTGAGGCAAACAACAGAAGATCGAAAGGTTCCCAAAACCTGAAAGGCAGTTCAAGAGAGAAAAGACAACAGCTAATCCACTATGAAATTCATACATGTCCATGTTCAACAAAACTGCACATTTAGAATACATGTAAACATAAATAAACATAAGAGGAAAAGAGTATTTAGCCTCTTCTTCCCTCAGTAGACATCAAGAGTTCCCAAGAACTAATCAATGCTACTAGTGATCACAGCACTGGCATATACATAGAAAAACAGAATTGCATGAAGAAAATTTGAGCATATTCTTACCAGCAAGCTGTAAAACTGTTTAATCAAAACAGAAACTACTCGCAGCAAACGCATACAGATGGGAAAGTATGGTTTTTCCACTGGTGCTGGGGAAGATGAGGTGGTGGAACCTTGCCTGAATTTGATATTTGGGGAGAAGAGCTTTATAACAAGAGGGCATACCCTTTCTTTAAGAAGAAAACTGAATTCCTGATGCTGAAAAAGAAAACAGAAAAAGATATATGCAGATATTCCTTAATTGCTACCAGTAGCTCTGATTATGCATCTTATTTACATTTGTAGTTATGATTAAGCAGTCTGATATCATGCAAATTTTGTTATAAATTACAATCAGGAAAAAAAAAGGCAGAACTGCAGACACCATCATAAAGCTACCAAAAACCACGAAACTACAATGGTCAGGTTCAATGCCATGCACCCTTCTTGTATTTTGCAGGTTGAAATAGGCTGCTAATATAGCACTTACAAATAGATAAATTTCTTTAATTTACCCATTGTCAGCTAGTAAAACACATTACTGCAGGATCATGGTGCATTTATATGAAGTAGATAGATACTATTCACAGTCTTGATTATTACTTTAAAAGTGGGGTGAGGTTAATGTTTTTGTAGAAATAACAATTCCACAAATTCAGTTACAGAGCTGTCATAAATCAGGCAAAATAAGAAAATGCATTTACGGAAGAGATATAAACAGCAAAACCAAAAGTGAAACTGAGTAAAACAGGCAGCTCTACAACATGTATAAATGTAAATAAAATATACACATAAAATAAAGTGTTTGGGAATAGAAAAACATTCAAAAAGCACAGGGAGTTTTTCCATTAAACCCAACCCCCCCCATATGTAAAAGCTACAAGTCCTTCAGGAAAACAATATTCTTGTTAAATTAAGGAGGATTTAATGAAGTGTAAATTTTACTACCTATGTAAGTCTTCCTATTTTCTGTCCAAGAACTACTCACTTGTAAAAACACTTGTGGAAAGTCATTGAGGACCGACTCAAGAAGTTCAAGGCCAAATGTCCGTGTCATTTCTGTCATACCCACGAGCCAGTAGGGAGCATCAGCATTAACTAACTGACAAAGATCCTTAAAAGAAACACAGTAACATTGACATTCTCTGTACAGTCCCATACCAAAAAAGGTTTCCGGAGTTCATAATGAAATCTACACACTCTCCTCTTCTGTGGGTAATTTTCTGATTTCAACATAATTTTTCTTTAAATACTTTTTTACATAAATTATAAAGCATAGAAAAGACATTTCAAATTTTGCTGGTATCCTTGCAGCATGTGTGTTCATTCCTACCCTCAAAAATATCCCAAGATCAGTGACTTTGCTAAGTCAAGAAGATTTTTATTGGTGTGATGAATGCAACTCCTCCTTTTCATTACATACTTGCCTTTAATGTCCAATACCAGCCACGAGAAACAGGACTGAACTACAGTTGCAGCATTTTGCTCTGTATTGGGTCTGGCAGAGAGGGAGTTAATTTTCCCCACAGCAGCCCTTACAGTGCTGAGCTTTGCATTGGTAGCTACAAAGGTGCTGAAAACACACCACAGTTTTGGCCACATTTGAATAGCAATGACACAGCCTCAGTGCTGTCTCTCAAGAATTCCCCCCACTGCCACCAAGGGGCTGAGCAAGATCCTGGGAGGAGACACAAAAAAATGTCATCCCAAATAAACCAAAGAGATATTCCATACCTCAATTATAGAACCTAAGAAATGGGAGAGGTAGGGAGGCATTCATTATTTACAATGTTTGCCTTTGGGAGCAACCACCATGCATTCTGAAGCTCTGCTGCCCAGGAAGTGCTTGCTGATGCACTTGCTCATACACATGCAAACTTTTGCTTTTGCTTTAGTAAACTACCTTATCTCAACCTCTGAATTGTTTTCCATCCTATTTTCTCTGCCCATCCAGCTGGGGCAGGGTGTGGTAGAGCAGCTTGGTGGGCACTTGAGAGTCCAGCCAGGGTAAGGCCACCACAGGCTCAGAGAAATAAGAATGTTGAATTTATTGCAGACATGTATACTTAGCTCTTATTTAAGATTTTCTAAGGCCACTTGGAATCATTTTCCCATCATTTCCCTATGACAGAGCATATCATCACCAATTAGAATAAATACCATAAGAAAGCCCAAGGCTCTGGTTAAGGACATTGTCAATATGCCAACAGCAAATTCTTGAAATTTCTTAAAGAGATGTAGAAGTACCCAATCTTAACTGAAAATACATAAATATATGCTTCCCAACTACCTGAAAAAGCATATATGCATCCTTAGCACATGGCTTCAGTGTACTGACAGATCTTCTATTACTATTCCCTTGAACTGCAGCTGGTTGGTCAACAGTATCTGTGCAAAAAAACAAAACAAAGTTTTGTGAACAAAGGAGCTGTTAAAAACCAAGTACGCATTATGTGTTCCTACAGGAATATTCTATGAGAATGGCCTGGCAATTCTTCTCCAACTTATCATGTCTATAGAAACAAACATTAGATTGACTGCCAAAGATCAATACCAAGCACTGCTTTCCAATGCTCTCTTCAAAACTATTACTGCCATATATTTCCCACTCAGTAATCTCTATGGTACCTGCACCATAAACGGCACTCTCACCTCAGATCCCTTTACAGTACTAACCTGAAGACCAGTTCTCACGACTTGAAAAAAAAAATCTAGGTTTTATATATTGCTGCACTGAATTGGACTGACAAATCGGTGAAGGATTTAATCTCCTTTAAATACAAATAATTGTATAAAAGACAGTTAAAATTAACGATATCTGTGACTTTTTTATAGCATCTGTAGACATTTTACTACTTCATTATCTGAAAGATAAACATCTGATATGTGTCAAAAAAGCAGGTAAATAAAAGCAAGCTGAGTAAGCAGCCTGCCCACCTTTGTATCGTTCATCTTCAGCAACCACCCTCTCAAACACGACAGTCACCACCTGCCGCACTGTGGCTGCTGCAGTGTTATTTGTGATATTATCTTTTGTGAAGTGCAATCGAAAGCAAAGTACAATAGCCTGAAAGGAAAAAAAACCAGAAAAAACATCACGTTACAACAATACATTTCGTCTTTTAGCTAAGAGTCAAGAAGGTTGATGGATTGAGGAATGTTTTCTGCTACAGTTTGTCAAAAGGTTGTCGAAAAGAAAAAAAAAATTAAATTTGAAGAACCAGAATACGTTTTACCAATTACCCTACCCAAAAAACTCTTTAGTAATCCTCCCCAAAGGCAATCATAAAGTGGTATTAACTAAACACATTACAATGTGCCAATAAAAGTGCAGTCATCGTACAGAGAATACATAGTAATCATCACACATAACAACTTGTATGAATATTATGTCGAAAGAACATTAGGATTGTAAGGTTAATCACAGAAAGGTCAGTCAACTCCAAAGCTAAAATGTCATTCCCCTCCTACACTGAATCACAATACTTTCACAATCATGTTGCCTTGACTGCTATTATTCCTAAGACATGCATTTCAAAGTGTCATTGTGCTGGCAATGACCTGAATACTTTTTCCCACTGGATTTTATTACCTCTAACTCACAGTTCAATACTTACCTGTTTTATAATGAATTTTGAAAATTACTATCTGTTTATGTAGCGAAGCCTGTGTTTCTTGTTCTTCTGTCCATATACTGTGCTCTGGCACTTTCAAGAATCTCAACCACACCCCGCCATAGTATTACACGCTGTGAGCTATACAAGATTCAAAATTTTCTTTTGCCTCTTTTTCATGTCTATGATTTGTGGACTCTGTTCTGATGGTATGGCCACATTAGCTTAAAATCTTATAACAACTTTACTGAAACATGAACATGCAATAAATGTCTGGCTGAAACAAATTTTCTACAATGTAATCTAGAAGAGAAACTTACAAAGCAGAGTTTCACAATTCACAGATGAAAAACAATGTTGCTTCTTCAAAGAGAAGTATCTTATAATTTAAATTATAATGGACTGGGGCCTTATTTTTTGTTTTAGTTGAAACATAATATCCAAAATGTTTCATGTTTAAAACTACAACCCCAAAGTTATTTCCAAAAGAGCAAAAACTGGACGGTTTTCAAAAGAGATTTAAGGCAGGGTGGAAGGCAGCTTCTTTTAACATTTTCTCTGTTAGTGAGAGTGTACACCGTGCTATGTGCTCTGATTCCAATTCAAAACCACAACAAATTTAACAGATGAGAAGGATAGGCCTTAGTTCAGTGTTTTTATTTCAAGTTCCTATTAAGTCAGAAATTCATTATTGCAGAGGAATTACAAAACACATAGAAAAGGAAGCTAAAAGAAATCCTGTTTTCAGAGCCTAGCCATAAAGACAACAGGGACAAAACAGAATCAAGGAAGTTCCCTCCTTGTTCATTGTTTTCATGTGCTTCATATGTGAAATTTCCCCATCTTTCCTCTTGGGTATTTCAAACTGAATAGCTGATACCAACAAATTCTTACCTTGGACAGTGCTTCATCATGCACAACTGTATTGGTTGTTAAAAGCACAAGAACTGTCTGGAGCAATTTAAGTTCTTCAAGACTGTTCTCCATCAATTGCCAAAGCATATTGATAATGTTTCCGGCTGCAGCCTACAAAGAAATATTTTTTGTCACCTATTACAATAGTTATGTACTGGTATATTGTGTGCATATGTAAGAATATCACTGTCATAAAGACATATCACAACTGAATCTGCATGTTTGTCTATACCATAGGACTAAATTGAGAATATAAAGCCCATTTCATTGTCATAAGCTTCCCAAAGTACAAATTAAAGCCTGTACTTAATTTTTTACTTGGAAAAAATATGGAATATGGAAGACACAGTAAAAATATATTTACCCTCAGAATTCACTCAGAAAGAAAACTGTAATTTTACATTATGTAAGCACTACTGAAGGTATATTTTAACAGCATCATTTTCATCTGCTTCCTAACACACTATCGTAACATTTACTGTTGCAGAAGATGTGCATCCATTTTACCTTATCTTTTAAAAATAAAATGTAACAAAAGCACAATAATGTTATTGCACAGAATATGCTTTGTGGATGCACAACGTTCATTACATGTTCAGTTACTGCAGTGCAAGAATGTGAACTAAATGAGCTGGTTTCAATTTTCACGAATTTCCTTCCAGAGGTTACTAATATTGTCTCACCTTTTTTTCAGTAGTGTAGAAGGTTTTCTTT
This sequence comes from Passer domesticus, assembly GCF_036417665.1. Classification (NCBI taxonomy): domain Eukaryota; kingdom Metazoa; phylum Chordata; class Aves; order Passeriformes; family Passeridae; genus Passer; species Passer domesticus. The sequence goes on along the minus strand of NC_087478.1, from coordinate 30,930,339 downwards.
TAAATTATAGAAAAATAGATATAAGTAAAATATTTTGTGGACTATGTTCATTATAATATAAAGAGCCTCCTAAAACTACTCATTCACCTTCCATTTGAGGTCTGTATTTTTCAGTCTGAAATATTTCTGGTTTTGTATAAAGACCGATCTTACCTCTGAAACAACTTCATGAGACATGAGCCTCTGTATGGCTGCTAGACACAGCTGAGTGATCTTTGGTTCTTTTGTTCCACAGCCCATCAGAAAAGGCTGAACCACCTCTGAACTGTTCTCTTTCAAAGCTTTCAAAGAAAAATATGGAAGCAGTCAATGTTTAATACTTTGAAAAATACAGTGTAAAAATTGTTAATCACACCTATTAACAAAAGCAATCTCTAGTCTTGGAAATTTGGGATTTACACGTGGACCACAGGGAAAAGCCAAGTGAAGACAGACACTAGGATGACAGTGTCAACTACCCTGGCCAAGGCTCAAATTCCAAGCACCTTCTCCCCTATACACTCAATGGCCTTTCCAAATCCAAAAGATTCATTTAAGAGTCCATGTGGTTAGCAAGAAGGTGCAAGGTTCTGCAAACCCCAGAGCTTCCCCTGGCCTTGCCACAGGAAACAGGCTCAGATTGGTAGCACTGTCCTTCTGCTCTGCTTCATCTCACCACCTAATGCAAGAGCAACCCAGTCTGGCACAGAGCAACATCCCAAAGCACAGGACAGGAAGGGCAAGAGCAAACTGCCACTGACAAAACAGGAAGAGAGATTACACTGTTTATATCCTGGCTATGATCACCTGGCTGTGAATTTTTCAAATGCTGTTTTAGTGATAAAGGGTAGCTTCTTAAAATGGACTTTTGCCAGGAGAAAACCAGTTTCCATAAACTTTTCTCTCTCTCTCTTTTTGTTTGGTTTTGGGGTGGTTTTTTTTGGTTTTTTGGGGGTTTTTTTGTTAAGGAGAAAAAGCTTCATAATGAATACAACATTCTACACTGGCATATAAACCAGGGTTTTTTTCTCACAAAAGTAATTCAAGAAATCTGACATAATAAAATTTTAAAATATGAAAATACAAAAAATACGAAAGGAAAGCATAGCTCTGACTGATGAGTGGTTTTCCATTTGCAGGTATGTTTGCTGATTAGTGGAAACTTCTAAGATTTTAGCTGCTCATCACCATTTCAGATACTAAAAATTTCCTCACAGTTGAAAGTTCAATGTCTGTTCTTACATTGAATGTCATACACTGTGTTTTAGTCTATGTGTAATAGAAGAAATGTATTCATGAAAAGTTTCACATGCTTTTCAGAGGACAGCAGTTACCACAAACAAAAAATACATTCTCACATAAAAATGCAAACATGTTCTATACTACTAAGCATCATTACAACTAATTTGGAAAAAAAAATGAAACAAGTTAAAACTACAAAAAAATACTTTAGTGAAATTTTCCAACTGAAATATTAACTGACTCAGAAGTTTCTATGAAAAGGATAGGCTATTATAAATTATGGATGCCAACTTTCTATAAGATAATAGTTCCGACAGGTTGATACCAACACACAGTCCAGTTTCGTCAGGTTCTTCAGAGCCAGTGCAGGCTCTATGTCCAGTCGGCATTTCTGAACTGTCACTAAATTCTAACCATCAAGGAGAAAAAAAGCAAGCAAAAAGATACTCCTTAACATGGGACTCAAGATACAGTTCTGAATGGCTAAAATGGCATGAGTTAATAAATAACAAGACAAAGAATAAACTTAGCCTTTTACAATACTTTCAATCCATTAAATGCAACAATTTCACAACAGAATCTATACAAGTATTTTTAGGTAATGAATCTAAAAAATTAAAGTTTTGTAGATCTAGGTACCTATCTGGTTTTATAGAAACCAGGCACACAGGGTGATTCTGAGGCTTTCCTGTTCAGAGGGTTTGGAGCTAAACTTTGATGACCCCTTCCAACTCAGAATATTCTGTGATCATGTGCTTCTGTGGCTGTATTAGCTTCAGTGTTAAAATGCACAGTAAATTTATTATTGCCAGGTCTGCCTCCATTTTGCTACCAATTTACGGCAGAATATATTAAAAAAGAAATCTACCTTATTGAACCATAACAAATGAGAAGTTTTTGGCAAGTATAACTTACCTGTTCATTTCATCAGCAATATTATAATTCTGATTTTTTAGAAGAACTCCTAAACCATACATTTTTGCACATCTCAAAGACACATGGAAATAATTTCTCAAATATATCTCCTGTGATTTAAGGCTTTCTCCTCCTCTGGAATTTCTCAAATTCTTATAAATAAATAATAAAGTATGTACACACTGCCAAGAATGAAGACTTGGAAACCGTTCAAGTTAACTTTTCAAACAGAAAGAAAGAAGTTAGATCAATAACCTCAAAGTTCTGGCAGGTTAAACATATCCCACCAAAAATAACAAAGATTTTAAGATTTTATCAAAGATTTTAACCCTGCATCTATTTTCCTAAAAATTATAATCCTACACAATGAAACGCTTCAAGAAAGCACCAGATCAGCTTATTCAAAACAATCTGATACATTTGTTCTTATCTATGTTAGTGAAATGACAGTTTATCTCAAAATATTAAAAAAATGACATCCTGATCAAAATATTTCTTTGTACTACTAGGATGCTTCACAGATGTTCCTAAATCATCTAGCAGTCAAAAAGTATCCACTAGATTTCACAAGTACATTGTAGCATTTTGCAGCTTTATTATTACAAAGTGATATATATAATTTTTCTTCAGAAGATTTTAAATATTAAATAGACAATCTCTTGACACTACCTTATGTATAATATTAGCTTATAATTGATACCTCAAAAAATACAAGAGTTCATAAAGAACTGAGTCTGTTTAATGACATTATGTTTTAACTGTGGAATGTTATGATAACATGCAGGCAAAGTATGTTTTCCCAGTACAAAACTGTGGAACAGAGGGAGAAAAAGTTATTACTTTATTAGCAAAGATTAATGAATCAAAATAACTTTTACGACCTGCTGGTTTCCCAAATCTCTTAACAACAAATCTATGCAGGTTTTTTGAATTAAATAAATACGAAGTACATTCCAGTTTAAACTTTCCAAGAGAAAATGATTTTAAAAATTTTTCCGACTACGAGAAAGTGTTCCCTCCAAAAGATGAAAGCAAAGACTGCCCATCCATGACTAAATTTAATGATCTCTCCTATTTCTTTCCTTTGAAAACTAAAATACAGAGAACTTCGCAGGATTAGAAACTAGCTTTCTAAAATACAAACTTCTTTATGCAGTAATATGTTGACAGCTTCTGAAATGGCTAACTACTGCTTTCCCTTTTTCATTTGTGTATTTTGACATAGCTGACATTACCTGGCATACTTTTCCCACTTATGTCAGCATGCATGACAGCAGTAAAAACAAAGAAAATAAACAAATAAAAAAGAGGCATTAAAGTGAAATACTGAGGAGTGGGTCTGTTAATTTAAATAATCCTAGAAAATGCCTCCTTAACAATATCTCAGAAGAAGATATGGTTTTGTATGTATTTCATTGGACTTTCCAAACAATCTAGCATTTCAAGGATTTTGACAAAATCTGGGGTAGACTTTCAAGTATTGATGCAGGGACATTCAAATCCGGCAAAGGGCTTTACCAGCAGCTAGCAAGAAGCCAACTTTATAAAAAGCTGAAGACAGTCAGGAGATATTGTTTTAAGCACTTACAAACCTGCAGCTCACAAGATATGTCCCGTCCCTCAAGGCATTGGAACATCTTAAATTGAATGACCTTGTCTCAGATAAAGATGGATTTTTGCCTGCCAGTTACAAGTCCCCAAAGGCTGGACTAATACATAGATGTGGATCACACTGCAGAACTCCACACAAAGCACTCAACCACAACATCTAAAACACTGAGAATGTAGGGCCTAAGTATTTAATGTTTCTAAGTGGATGATTACTTTTGTAGAGCACAAACTGAAAACGGAGGCCTTCCTCAGCATCTTAATAGCACTAACAAGAAACAAGTAGTGTTAAAGAATTTCTATGCTACTGGATGTTTTTGCTAGGTGCCCAAAAGCAAAGCATCAACAATACAGCACACACTAAAATACAGGAAGCATTATTAGACATATCCGAGACATCTTTTTAACATTTTGATCTGTAACTCAGCTTTATTCTTCTTATCGCACAGCAAATAATTACCTGCCAAAATATCTGTGTTTCGTGCAGCTATAGTTTTCACTTTTATTATTCCTGATTCAGCAGCCTGGAAGAAAAGAAAACATGTAGTTTAGATGCTATATCATACACCAATATCTGCAAAGAAATAAAAAATATTTTAAGGTAAATAAAAAAGTATAGTCTCCGATAAATGTGTTTGCAGTGGTTTCTGCCAGCAGAGCAAATGCAGAAGTGAAATTTTTGTAGTTGCTGGAATTCCTTTCTAGAATTCCACAGGAAGGGTTATTTTCAGAATTTTTAGAAATCATTATTCTCATTGTATTACTTTACAGTCTTACGAATTAAAAAAAAAAAAAAAATCACTAGTAAGCATAAACACTGTTACAGTCTCTACACAGTTCCAAACTACAAGTATAAAAATGAAACCCATCTTCCGCCTGGATTTTGGCTCCCAAATGTCCTACACAAATGACCCCAGGGTAATGCCGCAAAGGTGACTTTCTAACAATACTTTCTGTTCTTCCCAGCATGCCATACAGAGCACAGCACCAGTTCCTCCCCTTTTCCCACAAGTAAGACTTGGCAGAGCAGCAGCACCATCCTCTCCATCGCCAGGGCTGCAGGCCCAGGGCTGCCCAGCCCAGCCCCAAGGGAACAGCAACTCCCTCTCCAATGCCCACAAACCCTTCCCTGCAGAAATCGCTCACGTCATGCTCTCTAAAGGAAATCAAGCCAAACTAGAAATGTAACACTGAAGCTTTGCAATTCAAGAATATGACTTCTGAATGCTTTGTGTAGAAAACACAAAAGATGTATTATACATTGTGCCTGTTTTTTTAATTTCATAAATACACTATAAGCCTCAGGAAGTCATTAAATAAATCAAAATAAATGCAACAAGTTTTCCCAAATGACTGGATGTAAATTGCTGGAAAATACTGTTCTGCAAATTTGAAAGCACACTTCCCCTTTTATTTGAGCTTTGTATTTCTGTGTGCTTTCTACACTAAGCATTTCTGTTTTTCCTCTGATACTACTATTTAAAGATGTGTGCTGCCACCACATAAAACAGATTAGAGAAGCAAAGAAATTGTGTCATCAGAAATATGAAAATGATAGTACATGAATTTTTACCAAGTGTTAATACTCCCTCTCCATCAGAACATTATTCCAACAAGGTTTCACAGCAAGTCAGGTTACGGTGACTGTAAAAACTCATGATTAAATATTTAAATTAAGAGTTGACATACATATTTCTCAAAACAGCTGAATGAGAAATGCAAAGCTGAGGGTTTTTTGTTCGGTTGTTTTTTAAAAAAACTTATTTCCCAAAACAATATAGGAAGACTAAATTCTGCCTTAAAATCCTGGAGATTTATTTAAATTTTTCTGAACACAGTTTTCTACTTTAAAAATGAAGTCAATAATATTCACAGTGCCTGATTAACAATACAACATGCTCAAATGAACACAAAGCAACATGAACATATATATTTTGCGTAACTTAAATAAGGTGTGCCAAATGCAGTTATTTATTTTAATTATAATAACTTAATGTGTTGAAGTTCTTGTCACAACACTTTGTTCCGATTAATTAATATAAAGGATTTGTCACAGTCCAACTTTAATAATCTTTAAATGAAAACTAATCACAATTACTAATGGCAATTGATTTCTGTCTTGCCAGGAGTGACAAACTCATTCTGATTCAACGAAATATTAAGCCTGTTCATATTAGTGGCATTCACAAACACCATGCACTTCGCACAAACATTTTCTAACACAATGCCTCTCAGTTGTTTCCATGCTGGCTTTATATAAAATTATATACATTTTAAAAAAAAAGGTAAAACAAAACAACTGCTGAATGTAAACATTCTTCTCCACGAGATACAGAAATCTGTATGATCGTCTGCATTATGCTATGGTTTCTATTCCAAATCCCAGTTAAAAATGTTTACAGTTAAAAACTAATTACACCACATGCACCCTACCAAAGAAAAATACTCTATTGTATATGTAAAAGAGACAACATATTAACACTATAAAAAATACCTCAGTTGATCACATATAGCCAACAGAAAACATGACAACTATAAACAGTTCTAATCTGTATACATGAATGTAAAAGTGTGCTGGAATAGCATCAGTTTAAGTGGCAAATTAAAAGATATATTCATAGCTTTTAGGTTTACAAATTACATCAATTCCTACAGCAGCTTACAGGACACTGTCACATGAGAACAGGATCTGATAAAGCACTAATCAAGGAGAGAGACAGCATTATAGTGTGTGTATTTCTGGGTACCAATATGATAATTTACTTTCACATAAATATAAGACACAATGTTTTTAAATCAATCACCAATTTTAGATGCAACATTACCAGCTTCCATTAGCACCACAACTCATAGCAGTCTAACCAGCAAGTCAGTTCTCTCTTTATTTTGAAAAGAAGAAAATACATGTAATTCCTGAAACATAACAAAGCGTAAATGTATTTAAAACCTTCAGCCAATTAGATTTCCAATTTTGCTGCTTTAATAACTGTGAAATGAACTGATACAAAATGTCTTAAATGCACACCTGCCATTATTGAGTTTTGGTTCATGTTTCTCCTGAAGCTACTGCAGTATCCAGTCTGGAAAGGTGAAATACTGACAAAGAAGAGAAACTGACTCTCGGTGATAGCACATATTCAAGTCAACCTCTTCCAGTACTTTGATCTGGTTTTAATCAAACTGTCAATAATCCCACAGCAAAATTCAACAAGACCCTCTAGGCTCAAACACCTGCCCCATCCCCTTTCTGCTTCTATAGAAATTACCAACTAGTTGCTTGATTACGTGGAAATCACCTTTCACAGAAATCAAAGTAAGGCAAACAGACAATCTATGTACCAAAAAAAGAAAAAAAAAGAAAAAAAAATTAAAACATCAGGACAGTGCGGTCTCAAGTAGACTGAAAAGAACTCTGTGCATAACATCTATCTCCTGGCCTCAAAGTTCTTCTCTGAATGTATAATCTGATAACAACATTCACAGCTGTCTTTAAGACAGAAGTTCTCTGCATATGAGAGACCATGACGTGGAGATGCATAGAGACTTCTAAACACAGCTTCAGGAGTTTCTCAGATCCAAAACTCTTCCCCTCCTAACTGACTTCGCAGTCTTCAATTGAAACAGGGAAGAATTTCAGCCTTCCTGTCATTAGATATGCTGTGAGTATCTTCCTGTTTTTGGAAATTTTTACTTTGTTTAGGATCTAAAGCACTTATCAGAAACAGAGGCAGGTAATATCTGCTCAGGCAATAAGGAAGGAACCTGAACATCCTCAAGCAGAACCAACATTTACCAACATCCAGGTAACATTCATGAGCTAAATTTTTCCACATTGTAGTCTGTGTACATATATTTAAAGATCTGTAATTCATAAATCACATATATGAAGGTATTAGGATAACTGGGATATTAAATTATACATTAATTCAACATGACATCCACACCATGAGTGGTAAGTGGATCTAGAAAGCACCAGTTCTTCTAATCTGTCTTCTGGGTCATTGTGGAAGCTCTTAAATCCAGCTGCATCTACATTAGGTAGATCTTTAGGTAATCTACATTATCTAAAGATATCACTAGAGCTAACTCCATGATCATCATAACATTACCCAGCAGCTCAAGAACAGGACTTGTCTTGGCAGTAAAAGAATAATGGCATGGCATGTGCTTGAACACTTAACCCTCTTGGACCTTTATTGCAATGCATACAGACAGGCAAGTAAGGGACCAGAGGGGTCAGCTGGGACATGATCTGACAGTACATCAGGTGCTCTGCAGTAAGCTCTGTGGATTTGTCATTACTCTGGAGTAAACATGAAAGTGTTACCCTTCTTTTACTGAAAAATAATAACATAGTTAACAATGTTTCCTAAGGAAAAGATGACACAAAATTTGAATGTAAAGTAAGAAAAAGCAATTCTTGTCTCTGCCATAGCAATCATTTCTTTAAAAGTTCCAAACCTGGATTTTAAAAAAAGTTTTTAAAAAGGATAAACATGCTGATCTTCAAAGGAAATTTGTAGCTAACAATTAGGAGCAGAAGTCAACATCTTTTCGACTTTATTAACCAAAAAAATATATATTCCCATACATATATTTAATGCAACAACCAAGCATGTGCTGATTTCCACTAAGGATGATCTAACATTAAGAATCTTTTTGTATGAATGTGATAGCATTGTTACCAAAAGTAAATAAAATCAAGAATTTTCACTGCTAGTGCTTCTGAATGACCATTTGTGTTTTCATTGTACACTAGAGCAAATTGGTATCCCCAGAGACACTAAAATTGTTGTAATGTTTGCAGTCCTTACCACACAAGTTATTGATTTCTCTACTCTCAAAAGAAAAGCATTCAGGATGATTTGTATTGGTATTTATATTATTTACAAACCTTTTATTAAGACCGGATGAGAGTAATATGTTACCTATAGTCATTTCCTTATCTATTACATGAAATAAACAGAGTAATTTTTTTCTATCCACAATTGTCTGCCTTTCCAACTGGAACACTAACCCTATATCCAACAGTTTAGGTAAGAGGTCCTCCTGTCTAAAGCAGAATTTCACTCCATTGTTATCCTGGCTTGCTGTGCAAAAGCACATTCTGGACCATTACTGTACTGCTAAACTATTATTTGAAAAGAACACACAAAAAACTTCTCACTAAATCAGTCTCATGAAAGCACTCAAGTGTACCACATTTGTGTGAAAAAGCACTGTACTTGGCTCCTGTATTTTTATCTTCCTCCCCCTGAGTACAATCCCTACTCTGACCCTTCTCTTTTATATATACTTATTTTACATGTAATTTAAACAGGCAAAATGCCAGTCTTGATCTGACATTGCTGTACACTCACACGGGTTTATTACATTGAACAATTTATAATTTTTTACAAAATTATCATAAATTAGAAAAAAAAAAGCTTTAACAGATTTTATCATACACTTTCTTCTCCAGCTGAAGATTTAAGATATTGCAGTTTATGTTTTTTGTTTACCAAAAACACACAACCTTGTTCATTTCCAGCTTCAGTGCAACTATATGGGTTGCTCTCATATTCAGAGTGCTCTTTCACACGTGACAGGAATGACTACTCCTCTGGCCCATTAATCTTCTGAAATTGTCAGTTTGCAGTACCAGTAGCCAATTCAGAATCCTGAAGGCTAACCATCACTAACGCCAGTAGAATTGCCAGTTATATGAAGTGCTTCAGAGCTGCTGCCTCTGGAGCTGCCTCACTTGACGTGTACATAACGATATTCAAATACAAATACTTACTATCACAAGCTTTCATTTGACAGTCAAAATACTACACCTCAGCTGGAAAGAGCATCACATATAAATTAACAGATCAAATCACAAGGCATAATATAAAACAACTCATTACTGAACAGCACTAATGCTGACAGAAAGGCAAAAAGCTAACACCTGAAAGAGAAGAAACACAAGCCACTTAGCAACCAATTTTTAAGTTCTTCTGCTCTCTTCAACAGAGAGAAAAAGGATGTACCTCATATGTTTTATTGTATTCTATATAAATTATACAGATACCTAAATAGTAGGTATAATACGTTATACACAATATCTCTCAGGATAAGGATGTCTCTCAGGATATCCTTACACTACATAGGTATCTAATGTATATAATACATTATATACATGTATATATCTAATGTATATAATATATTAGATACCTATGTGTCATAAGGATATTCTGAGAGCCCGTGTCTAGCATTAAGAGATTTCTGAGTGATCTGTTCAAGTACCACACAACTGATTTTAAACCATTGGAACACTTGCACTTCAAATTTTGACACAACAATTTTCATCTACATTAAAAATAAAACAACACCCTGTTTCAGAGCTTTAGGAGACGTCTCATACACTTCAGCTTGTCGATCACAACAGATGGGACCAGGCAACTTTTGAGGATTTGCCACAAGTACTATATTCAGTCAGCAATGTCCATTTGCCAGACACAATTTCTCTCTGGTAAAGAGAAACAACAGTTCACAGTTTAGGCACTAGTTGAGAACTGGAGTCACCAAGGATTTCCAACTTCTGCTACAAGTTTCCTGTATAATATTCAAGAAGCCATGGGAGGCAGATGGAAATTAAATCAGAGATTAAAATGCACAAATTTAAATATTTAAGACTCCCATTACAACAGAGACTGTCTCTCCTGAATGCCCCTTAATTCTTAAAGCCTCTCCTTAAGCTAATTCAGCTGACCCACTCTCAGGGGCTCAATGCAGAGTCTAAGCTTAGGCCTCTGTATCCAAGACAACTACACGCAGACACCAGAAGACCCACACTCTTCTGGACTGGAGGCTGGAAGCCAAGAGAGAAACATTACTGTATCTCAAGTGGCAATGTAGAACACCTAGCGTGTAGGTGTGTTCTGCACAATCAATGAAGCACAGACACCCGACATCAGGCAACTTAGAAAGCAGAAAGACAGACCAATATAGTGAAACTTTTAGTAATTTTCTTCTTTCATTAAATTGCAAGGTATGATGAAGAAACTTGACCTGTGTGCCTTAAGTGAATCACTTCAGAACACTTGACATTTCTTCTCACAGACTAAAATGATCACATGAAACTTACGACTTACAATGGAGCATGAAGCTTAGAACACATCTGAACACGTTTTCCCCTAGAAATGTAAGAATTTACTTTTTAAAACATAATTTTGAAAAAATACTACTGTATAAATGTCTATATTAAATAAAAATCACTGCAAAATTCATGGACTCCAAACATGAAGCTAGCAGACACAGCAAATGGTACAGATCAGAAATTTTTTATAAAACAAACTAAAAGGGACATTACGAATTACTGGTTACCAGCTCAGCAATGGGCTGGCAACTCAAGAATGCTACAGAGTAATCTCCAGTCACATGCCCAAAACACATGCTTCAGTGCAAGCTGCCTAAGTATGACAACATACATTTTACAGAGCATTGTTTCTCTATTTCAAAAGAACATTTAAAATATTAGGTAAGTGAATATCCATTAAAAAACAAACAAACAAAACCCATCCAGTTTTCATCTTTTTAATGTTGAGAAGATCTGTAAATAAACCAACCTGGAAAGTTCAGTGTAGGTTGAATTCCTGGTGGGCTACAGTGTCAGAATTACTTAAACCATTTTATTCAAAAAATAAAGCAGGAAACCCAAAAACTTGGTTACTCCTACAGAAAATGGTCTATGTCTTCTTTCCTAGGTTCATTTGGTTCATCCTTTTACCACTAAAGTAGCACGAATGCAGAGCACTCAGAGACTATTCAGTGCTAGAAGTACATCAAGTGACTCAGATGCTCATATCACAAGACAGCTCAGCATGTAATTTCTTTCTTAGCCTTCTGCAATATGTCTACTGCACTATGTTCAACAAAATTTCTGAAATATTATTACCATTACAGAAGAAACAATTAACAAATATTCACACGTTTTAACTGTTCCTTCCAGTTGCATTAGGAGTCCTAACGATCACTATGACATTATATCTGATCTGCATCTTTTTAATGAGTGTTTACCTTTTGCAATACATCCTCATGTTCAGTTTCACACAGCTATGCAATGACATCAGAGGTTCTCTATAAAGGACAAGCTTCCCAATTACATTAGCTTTAAAATGTGATTGGCATATCATTCCTAAACAAGAATGATTTAACCCAGGGGACTGAACTGTCAGTATGTCAGTCAATGCAAACAAGACTGGACTCCAAAGGAAGAAAGGCAGAATAATGCTCCTCTTCACACAACACAACACAGCCTCTCAGTAAGGGCAAATCCTATCTCTTTTCTAGTCCACACCACATCTACTGTAACTAAATAATTTAAAGTTTGCTTTGTCCACAAGTCACTCAAATCCTACCTTTTTAGCTTTTACCCTATGAGCTTTGTAAGGCCTGCAAGAAGAGTTACTTATAAAATAAGAAAAAATAAGATTGCAAAATTGGATTCTAGTCTGCTTCCTATATACAACAGATTATAATACAGTTTCAAAAAGATGCCTATATGCCAAAGGTGCACAACTCAATAAGTAGCTAAGTAAAAGCAATGCTGCTCCTTCACACAAGGATTCGGTAAAGAAACAGCACGGTGAGGCTACCAAAAGCTTTCTTCCAAGAGACTCAAGAGAGCACTTCTACTGACCAAAATATTCAAAGCTAATTCTGTGATGCTCTTCCAGTAGAGGCAAATCAAACACCACTTCTTTTCCAGCCCTGTTACAGCAACAAACACCTAAAACATACAGGCACCTGCAGCCTATTACACAACTGCCAAGATAAGTGCATGCCCTGGCCCAGGCCAAGCTGATCCTGCCAAGGGATGTAGTCCCTGTCTGCCCCAATACTGCCAGCCCTCTGCCTTCCCCTCTCCTTTCCAGCACAGATGTGCCTGAAACTGCATAGGGAGCTGGATAAGAAGTTGTTTTGGGTTTTGTTTTTGTGGTATTTTTTAAAACTTACTTTGCTTTTACTGCTATTTAAAAGTCAAGAAAAAACCTGAGGCAACATAGGAACTACAAGCCTACAAGAAAGCTGTGACTGCTTGACTGGATCTGTGTAAACAACAGGGATTTACATACAACTAGAATTCAGGCTGCAAGAAACTTTTGGGTATACTTATTTCTCGTTTTAACTCCTTTATTTCTGCCAATTATACCTATTTTCCCCTTGTATTTCTAAGTTTTTTAATGCAGTGGACTTATCTAATCAAATCAGATGCAGTTTACTGAGTACTATTTTCATTCTGTAATAAGAAACAGCCGGTAACCTATTTAGGACACTAAACCATTTTCAATTCTGTGGTAAGAGAAAATTCTTACTCCAGTTCAGTAAGGAACACCACCAGCTTTCCACAAATGCAGCACACAATACCAAAACGCCAGTCACTAGCAGGTCAAAACAGTTTATAAAGCTCTGTGTGTGCAGTACACAATTCAGTGCAGCGTAAGCAGCATTGCAATGCTCTCTAATACGGAGCAAATCTCAGACCCCACTGTGTTAAAAATTACATGTTAATAATCAAGTAGTATTGTTTTCTAGGAGAAACACCAGATTGTTTGAGATAAGATCAACAGGACTGATGTCTGTACCAAAGACTGCTTCATCCTCTGTAATTTCAAGCTTCAAAGACAGTGTTTTATTTACACTTCCCTGAGAGCTTCTATCCTGTCCATGGCTGGCATCTACTTTTCTAATTGTGCAACAGAAATACATCATGAAAATACAAACACATTTTTCAACAATGTCACTATTTGCATGTCTGCCAGTATAAACAGGTTTGGCATATCAGAGACATAATCACCATATCACTTCTTGGTCATAGTGTATAGCATTAATGCCTTGTACACTTGTGTAGTGAGTGCTGATCTGAGGAAGTATCAAACATAAAAAAAACCATCTAACAACAAAGAGAAATGGACTTCAAGTGTAACAGTAACTAGTATTCTCCACACCCTTAAGAAAAATAAGTCTGTTATGTTATTTAAACCCCAAACATTGTCAGCAATACAATTTCAGGTTCTTTCTGCAGCTCCTATTTTTAAAGCATTAAATGGCATAACCTAGCAAAATCCTACTTGGGTATTATTTGTTAACAGAGCACAGAAAACATATGGATACTTTGGAGCCAACATCCTGTTATTTCTCAGTTAAAAGCTCTAAGGGGAAGGAAGTTGGCCATATTTGTGTCCTAAGTTTAACAGCAGGAGTAACTCACTGATTTCAACGTTTCTTAACAGATTACTGAAGTCAGCAAAAACCTCAGACTCTACAGCTGTAAGTTACTGGACTTACAACTACACGATTTTCACATAAACGTGACCTACTAAGAAAATGCAGAGAAACAGAAAAAATGAAATTAAAGTCCTCAAAACATCGAAGAGTTCAAGTTCCATTTTCAATAAGGTTTCATTAAGAACTCACTTCTACTTCCTAACTGAGGAGAAGACCTAGATCCCGTGGCTGGTTGTCCCCTTCTCTTCTGCATCCAAACCCCACCTTCCCCCTCCTCCTCCATAAGAACTCCACTAAACACACTAAGCTGCGTCATATACATGCCTGTTCAAAGAATCATTTAATACTGTTTTGGTGTCTCTGAACCTAAGAGATACTGTATAATTTTGTAATAACATATGCCTTAGAAAGGTGTTTAAAGAGTGAAAACTAAAACGCTTTTAATAAAAAAGGCTTTATTTTTCTGATCATACAACTGGTCTAAATCCTTACACTACCGGTTAAAGAATTTACTCACGTTAATCATCCGAGCAACAAGCAGAACTGAGAAGTACATTACAACCTTTATCACAGCAAACCCATCAGCTAAATTCACTTGGCAGAATTTTAATACTATTAATATAAAAACAAAACAACAAAAACCAGAAAAGACGATTCATTTTAGAAGTGGCTGAAGACACCAACTGTGAGCAAAATCTTTGACTATGTCGAACCCAAGAAAGATTACGAGAAGCAGTTTACTTTTATAAAGCACCTATCAAATTTAACAATTATGACATATATCTCATAACTATTACTTTGGGACTAGGAGTTTTTCAATAGTTTTATCCCTATGAGTATGGTAAGCTCATTAAGTAACATGAAAGCACACACATCAACTGCAATACAAACTCATAAATTACAATGCACGTGGGAGAGTTTAGTTACACTGCAAGTTAAAAAGTGAGCTCGTAAATAGTATGAATTTGTTTTTCAAAGCCGGTATTTAAACATGGTTTTAAAAACTGGTGCTGTGTCAAGTCAGTAAGAAGAATATGCCATTCCTCTGATCATTCTAGCCAAATCTAATCATGATCGGACCAAAAGCATGCAATTAAAACATTTCTTTCAGCAGCTGAAATTTGACAAAAAAAAGGACATCCATTCTCTTTAAAACTAGAGCAAAATAAGGGCTTCCAGAAGGGAGGAAGTAAGATCGTTTCCTGCAACTGCATCATACATCCTACTGTAAGACTTCTTTCACCTCAGACTCTTTATAAGGACACACAGCTCCTAGCAGAAAGCCCCACCTCCTTATAAACATCTTCCAGTACTATTCCAAACCTATCCAAATCCCAAACTGTGAAGAAGTTTGCTAAGTGCTTTTAATTAAGAAAGCTATACAAACTGCTGTCAATTTAAAGCGAACAACACAAAGGTTGAGCTTACACAAGAATATGATAAACGTGCTGAACAAGTATGAAGTACATGCAGTAGTTACTATAATATTCAGCCATGGCAAACTTAATGAAGCATTACTAAAAATACTAGCTGAGGAATGACACTGCCCAGCTCCTTTGTAGATCTCAAGGAAAATAAATATTAACACAGTGGGGAAACTTGTTCAGAGACTAAACAAGAGTCACACAGTAATACACAGAAGAGAGTGCAAGCAGCACTCCCATCTCCCTCCAAACACACAGAAAGTTCTGTTCTACTGACTGCAGCTTTTTCTTATTTACATGTGACCACACACAATTCGTCAGGACTGATCACAACTTTCTCTTGTTTTTCTGTAACCACACAAAATTTCACAAACACATCAGCATTCCTCTGCAAGCTAAAATAGTACACAACATGCTCTGCTACAGTGTGTCACTTCATGTCTTTCAAAACAAACACAGTCATTAGCTTCAATTCAGCTGTTAAAGTCTATATTACTTTGTACATGTAAACATGCTATCACTTAATTGGAACTTAAATCACATAACACATGCCATGCCTTTCTTATATGCTTCTGGGTCTGCATCTTAATCTGACTTGATTGTTTAATATTTTTCCTCCCGCTTTTTCATAGAAAACTTTTTTTAAAATGCAAGCAGCAAACTGCTGACAGGGAAAAAGTTAAACTGACTGTATAAAAACAACGGAAAAAACACATGGTTAAAAAGTATATTTTAAGTTAGCAAGAAAAATTCGGATTCCTCTTCAATTAAAATAATCCTGCTCACTGAGATGACTGAGGTCTCAGGCTGCACAGCATAAACTCAGGTTTCAAAACCAAAACACACAGTCCTACTGTAATGAGTATATTAAAGGGCTTCTTAAGACGGGAGGAAAAAAAAAAGTAACCCAAACTTCTGAGTCTCCCAAGCTTCGTCGGTTGTGCCCACACCTTAGGAAAGCCACACAACCCCAAAACGACGCGGCAGCGATGACGAGCGACCGTCACAGCTCACACCGGCAGGCACGGTGTGCAATGGCGAGGAATAAAGCACGCCGGGCCGGGCAGCACAGTGTGAGAGAGGGGCAGGCACAGACCGAGGGGAGACCTGCGGGTCCCGGCTCCCCCCGCAGCCGCAGGGCCGGCGGGGCTGAGCACGGCCCTCCTCGGCCGCAGCCGGCCCGGCGGGCTCCCCGCTCGCTCGGGGCGGCCAAGCCCGAGCGCCGAGCTCACCTCCGGCGAGTTTCGCTCGCTCGGTGGTGCCGAGACAGCCAAGCCGAAGTTTGTGTTTTCCCCCCAGGGCGCCGAGGGCGCAGTGGGGCCGCCCCCGCTTCGCCCGTCAACAGACGGTCCGTCCGCCAGCCCCGCGCCCGAGGGGCACAGCCCGGCCCACGGCCCCCGCCTCGGCAGCGCACCGAAAACAACAGCCACAGCACACGCGACAGGCACGGCTGGGCACAGCCACATCTGGGCACAGCCACGGCTGGGCACAGCCCGCGGCCGTGGAGGTCGGAGCTCACCGGGAACGGCACCGGGCTGGGTACCGGAGCAGGGGCACGCCGACAGCTCCGCTCCGGCCCGGCCCCGGGCCATAGAGGCCCCTCCGGAACGGCGTCCGCCGCCCGGCTCAGTCCAGCACGGCCCGGCTTCGGCTCAGCGCCACTCACCTCCTTGACGGGGGGGAATTTTTTCCGGCACTCCAGGCTCAGGCCCCGCAGGTCCCCCTGCATGTTTTCCAGCAGCTTCTTCACGGCTTCGGGGCTGCTGGTCCCGGCCATGGCGCCGCCGGGCCGGCCCCGGGCCGGGCGCTGTTCCGAGCGGGCAGGGGCAGCGCCTGTCGCTCCGCGGCCCCGGCCGACACGTCTGCACCCACACCGGAACCCTCCGGCCCCGGCCGCGTCCCCTCCCCGCACCGCGTCCCCCCCGCTCCCACAATCCCGGGCGCCGGCAGCTTCCGCACACACGGCCGGGGGCGGGGAGAGCGGCGGCCGCCGGCAGGGAGGGACGGAGGGAGGGAGGCGGCACCGGACCCGTCCTGCCGGGCGGCGGAGCGGGCGCGGAGCGGGGCTCTTCCTCCAGGGTTCTGTCCCTGCAGTGTCTCTGGGTCGGCGTGAAGGGGCAGGAGAGGCGCTGGGACCTGGGCCGAGGCGGGGAGCGCTGCCGTGGGGAGGGGACAAACTGCGGCGTTCGGGAAGGGTCGCTGAGGAAGGAGGTGGCGAAGCCCTTTGGGCTTCAGCAGCCGCCAGCCCCGCCGAGCGGCTGCAGGGCTGGAGGGGTCGCTCCCTCTGCCCAAGTCTGGCTCTCAGGAGCGTTTGATTTAAAAAAAGCAAAAAGCGAGGTATACTGTTTTTCTTTTGAATCCTGAAGTTCTTGCTTTCTTTCCAATGCGAGTGAGTGTACCCTGAAACACAGTGCCCGGAGAGTTTGCGGAGTCTCTCTCTGGAGATTCAAGAACCCTCTGGACAACTCTAGGCAATGTACTCTGGGGTGACCCTGCTTGAGCACGGAAATTGGACGAGATGACCCAGAGTGGTCCTTTCCAGCCTTGCCTGTTATTCTGTGGTTCTTCTGCAGGAGAGAAGCTTTGTGGCTTACTCGGCCCGTGTGTATTCTCCGTGGTTTCCTCTAAGCAAAGCGAGGGTGAACCCTTCATTGAGAAGCTTTAAGATGAATACAGACAAGGAAGAAACAAGGGCATGTGGAATGTTTGGGTCCCAGGTACCTTCCATGTCACCATCAGTGTCCCTCAGAATTCCATACCAACAATTTTTAACCCATTTCTAAAGCTGGCTCCTGAACACGCTCTTCAGTATCTGTTACTTGTAGTAATGCAGGGGAGCTTAGGCCTGATGGTTGCCTGGGAGCTTCCTTCATCATTCACCGTAACAATTAATATTTCACAAAGATTTTGGTCTCTGCAATAATAATTTTTCCATATTCTTCGTACTGCAAGTGCTGTACTGTGCTGGCTGCCTACATGTTATGCAGCATGGTTCTATTCTCCATCTGTAAACTCGGGGAGTTGGGAAATATCTGTGAGTTTTGACATGGTGTAGTTTTCCAACCTGGGAGTCTTGAAAGAAAAATTATGAAGAATCCAAATGAAGGATAAATTTTAACTACCAAACAATTTAAAAAAAATTAAGTAACAGCTTTTCTTCAGACTTCCTGAAAGTCTTCAGTCTTAGACAATGTTCTAATATTTTGGGGTTTTTGCCTTGTAATGAAAAAGTAAAAATGTTTCGTACATTTGAGCATCCCTATTTGTATGTTGAGTTCATTTACTGTGAGAACCATTGCAAATGATACAGCAAACAGGTTCCCACTGACACAGCACTGACTGTACCTATATACATAAATTTTTAGGGGTGCTTTCTGAAGCAAAGAGTACAGGCTTGTTTTATAAGTAGTTTGATATTTTGAGATCTTTATTTTTGTATTTTTTTCAATATACTGGCTGTTAGTTTAGCAGAACTGGATACATGGGTGTGAGTTTTTTAAAGTGTGTAATGCTGCTGCAATTGAATTAGCTAGCCAAGCTTTATGTGCCTTTAGACAAGGAATTAGGGTTTCACCCCTGTGTCCAGTAAAAGCAAACATGATTCTGTAACATTGTTATACTTTCAAAGTGCATTGGTCTGTTTATTCTCAAAAGCTTTCATTTTTTCTCTGCTTACTTAAAAAACCCATCAACAAAAGAACAAGACTGTTGTCTTCAGTAGAATGATTTATGTGGTTAACCAATAAGCATTTTCCTAAGGATTTTCCCACCTTAGTGCATCTGTTCTGGGCTTCAGGCCTGATGCAATTCACAGACCAGTCCAAATACCTTAATAAGAAACATGGATTACTAGCTAAGAGAATTAATTAATTAATTAATTAAGTATTGACTATGGACATGTATTTCTTAGGTAAGCTTTAATGATTTACTTCCTTTTTGTTTTTTGGATTTTTTACACAGATTTACTGTACAGTAAGCCATGGACACCTTGATATTCTCTGAATCTACTTGTCTGCTTGTTTGCACACTTGATATCACTTACATTATCAAGTGTCAATATCATAATCATACATATTTTTTCAACTACTAGCTTAGACACTCAGTCTGCTCAGCATTGCCAGCCAAATAGTGCCAGATTGTTCATGAGTTTGGAAATGAATCTTACAGTTTGTAGAATTCTTACAGTTGTAGAATTGAAAACTCTTCTAGATCTGCTGAATACAAGAACTGGGAACATGTGCCTGAATCTGAATTTCAGACATCTCTTAAACAACAAGGTCATCTTTCTCACCATTTTGACATATGCCTTTTGTAAATGCAGAGATTTATCAGTTAATCTAAATTAGTGCAGTTAAACTCTTTAAACTAGCCAGGATTCTTTTAAGATACACTGATCTGATTGTGAATGTGACATTGCAATAGATTCTATTGCATGCAGTCCTAACCCTCAGCAGAAGTGCTTGCCAGTCTTTTGCACTTAAATACCCTGGTTACAATTCAAATCACTTTTGATTCAGAGGGTGGCAGAGTGTATATGGACATCTCTGAAGGCACATTTTTGACCATCAAGTTAAGAATGCTAGTTAGCTGTTAGGCTGACTTAATTGGGAATAGTACATGTGCCTGCATCTCAGGTGCATCTCTTAGCTTTTAAGCTAACTTTCTATTGCACTGCAATTATTATGTTGTGATTTGCTTTGTTATTAAATTATATGTTATTTTGTGATGGGCAGTGGGTGATTGAAATAATTCCCTGTAGCTTTATGGCCCTAATTAGCAACAAAAATGCTCATGAGACCTATTGTGACTCATTAAGTTACCTAATGTTCATTCCAAATGATCACATCAGTCCTTTTAATTGGATTAAACATGGGATAGCATTCGGCTGTATTAATTTCAGGTGTTTAGTCCTAGTTATAGCCCATCCTGGAAGATGTATGCAGATGTAGGCTTTGTATATGAGAACAGGGTTCTGTCATCATACTGTACAGAGGCAAAACTATCAGATTTCATTCACTGTGGCACTGAATTGGTTTCATCATTATGTGAAGAGTTGTGATTTTCCTCTGAGTTCACTTTACCTACCCTCCTGTATATTTCTGCAAGTGATATGTATCTGTAAGTAGTGGCAGTACTAAACTAACTTCAGGATACGAAAAAACAATTGTGTGGAAAAGTAAAGGTGTTTGCAGATGTCTCTGGTGATTTTTTGTACTGCCGAGTTAAGAATCACAATGGAGAAAATTTTGTCTCAGATTGAACATAGATACTGGTATCAAAAGACAAAGTTAAATTTTAAATTAAAAGACAGTGAGAGATGGATTAATACCAAATATGTCCTGTAGCCTTTTATAACAACTATGCATTGTGTTGGTCTGTGTAAGCACAAAGAAGCTCTTCACTATGTGAACACTTCAGTAGCTCCTTAAATTACAGACCAAAGAAGTGGGCCAAAAGAGTACTTGTTGTGACACAAATGGGTTAAAAGAAGTAATACACTTCCCCCTAGTATATGGTATTCTTTGGGGTTTTTTATGGAATAGAAATTAAGTCCTTGTTCGTTTAGATTGTGGTTGTGCAAGGAAGTTAGATCTACCAGCAGACTGAAAAGTGTGTTTTCCAGTGCAAACTCCTCATTAATTTAGCCTGTGTTCCTTTCTGCATAGGTGTGAGCATATGTTTACATGTTAGTACCCATTTTGTTTGTACGCTTACAGTTAATGCACATTTTGTTTCATTTTGTCAACTAAAAAATCAATCCCAGCTGCTCTCTGGGATCATCCTCTTTGCCATTAGCAAACTATTGGTAACTGTGTCACGTTTTGTTTAAGGTCACTCACAACAGTGTTAAGCAGCAACGCCCAAAATGTCAGACCTATGATGTGTACTAGGTACTAGTGATGTGTACCAGGTACTTGGCAGTGATTTCCTGTTGAGTGCAGAACTCCAGGGCCTACACACAAATTTCTTGACCAAAGGGTTAGATGCTTCCAAGACTCTCATGTAACCAGCCAGCAAAGCTGTTTTTCCATTTTTTCCTTGAATCCTGTTCAAACAGATTCTCAAAGTAGTGGGGGGTTTTGTTGTTGTTGTTGTTGGTTTTTGGTTTTTTTTTATTGGCCTTTTGCGTGCTGGTAATTGAATCAGCTGAACCTGGTAACACCTTTTGTGAGAAAGAACTGCTGTCCAATTCTTAAATTAATTTATTGCTGTGCTAGAGCTGGCGATGTAACAACAGACCAATAGAGATATGACAATCAGAAAATTTTATCACCATCTCCCATGCCCTTCGTACTTTCCAGCTCAACAAGAAAGTATGTGGCTGGCCTGGGGAACAAACATTACTCTGTGCTTTAGACTGAATTTATCTTTCATTCCCTTACACAAATAACAGAATTAATATCTGTTTGTCATTTTCCCTGCATGATGCAGCCCATTCATGATACATATTTTTTCTGTCAAGTGTAGAAAAAAGAGAAACAGAGGTGGAGATGCTACTTGACTCACATAGAAAAACCCAACAGTGACCATCCTTAGCACCTTAACAACTTTTCTTCACACACCAGTGCATGGATGTGCTCTTGGCTACCTGCTGGCTAAAGCATAGGAAATTCCAGGTCTGAATACTCACTGTTCCACCTGAGAGCCAAGCCCTGGAGCTACTGAGCAGATCATTAAGGGGGATGTAAAACTTGTTCAGCCAGTCTGAAACCTTATTTCCCTTTGACAGCATGGTCATCAGTAGATTCCTGTGGCTGTTTATTTCTAAGGGCCTTGCTTCCCTGCTTCAGTCATGACTAACTAAACCATGCCATGATCTAAGAACATTTGATAAACAATTGAATTATAAAATTAGAAGTTAACATGTACTAAGTATTGATAGATTCTTTACCAAATGGCTCTACTACTGACCCACTCAACCACACTTCATTATGGGTGATACAAATGTCTGGTGGGCTTGAATGTCTTTGTTTATTGGAGGCAAGATCACAGAAAGCCAGGACCAGCCTTACCCAAGTTAATTTCACTTTAATTGACACTTTATTGTCCTTTGATGAGCAGCTGAGGGAGCTGGGGTTCTTTAGCCTGGAGGAGGCTCAGGGGTCACTCACTCTCTACAACTACCAAAAGGAGGTTTTAGCCAGGTGGGGTCAGCCTCTTCTCCCAGGCAGCTTCTGACAGGATGAGAGAACATAGTCTTAAGCTGTGCGAGGGGAGGTTTAGTTTGGACATCACGAGGAATTTCTTCACAGAAAGGGTGATTAGACATTGGAATGGGCTGCCCAGAGAGGTGATGCAGCCACTGTTCCTGGAGGTGTTTAGGGAAAGACTGGACATGGCATTTAATGCCATGATCTAGTCGATATGGTGCTGTTCAATTAGATGTCTTTTCCAATTTAATTGATTCTGTGATTCTTTTCTCCCCCCACTTCAGGACATTTCAAACCTTCATTTGTAAACTAGTTCCTAAAAATTATGAGGAACTCAGTTCCCAATCCTTATAATGTGCTGGAATTACCTCTGGACTGTTTCCTTTCCATTGGTTTACTGTTATCTTTCACTAAGAAGTAAAATCCATTGCTAGAAACCAAATTTGTTTTTTGTTGTATCTCCAAAAGACAAACTACCACTATCAAAGATTTTAATTTCTGGTTGCCTGTTAATGACTTTTGCAGTAGTTGCTTTTTTTTTACCATAGGACACTGCTCCTTTTTGAAATCCTTTACCATCTCCTTAGTAGTATCCTACAGCTATTTTCTCATTACAATCATCTTTTCTATTCATGCAGTATAGGCTTCTCCGTACTCTTGGCTTGTCTTAGTGTGATTCATCGTTTTTATATACATTCACAGTTCTGCACTATTTCTTCCTCTCTGATATTACAGAAACAATGTGCATCATAAAAATGAGCTTCCTAAATTACAATTTCCGACTGACTGTGACATAAACCAAGGAGAATTTCAAAGGTTACATGGAGGATAACCTATATACTTCCCATATTAAGTGGTACTACAGTCTTCTCTGATTTATCTTTTAATCTGCACTACCTTATCTCAAAAATATTATATAAATAGCTAAGTTTAAATTTTCTGAAGACATCTGCTGAGACATTATTTCCTATACCTAAAATCAATATGTTATTTGTATTTGTTTTTAATAGGTATAGATGATAAAGTCAGTAATTACTGTCCCTTGTGTTTGCAGACTTTCTTCTCAGGCAAAAGACACACTTACATAATACCCAGAGCATAATATGTATTTTAGAACATTGACAGATGTTGAAAACAAGAATAGCTCATATGATGTCTTTCCAGACAGCATTCATTTTGTTCTGGAAAATGCCTTTATGCCTCCAGAGCTGGTTGCAGACCTGTAACCAATTGCATGATATGTAGATTTTAATTTTTGTTTTTAAAGAATTACTCATTTTTCAACAGGGGCATGAATGGGTCATTGTGTTTTAACAGCAGTTGTCCTGGAGAGGCAAGGATGCTCTTCCTGAATGGAAAAGAAAGAAGGAAAACGGAGATGTATGTTTTGGTATAGGCTCTAATGGGGGGAAAGTGTTACTTGGAGGACATTATAATAAATCAAAGGTCTTTTCCATGGTTTAAGCCCAGCTGGAAACTAAGCCCCACACAGGCGCTCCGCTTCCTCACCCCTCTAGTGAGAGAGAAAAGAGAGATCTTGAGCTAAAAACAGCTTACTGGAAACAGCAATGAGATAAGAAAATGAATAATATCAGCAACACTATTCATAACAAAAGTATACAAAAAAGGAGAGTGATTTACATACCAAAAATGTATAACCAAGCAACCCAATCTGGTGCTGTGCAGTTCCAAGACAAACATGTCCCTCTGCCCCTTCTCGTGCCCTGTTTCCCCGCAAGCCCAAAATAATGGAAAATGGTAGAGAAACCCTCTGGTCAGGACAGTTGTTACCCCACTTCTCCCTGGGAAAAGCATCACCTGCCCTGTCCTGGGAAGTGAGAGCCCTTTCCCTGCTCCTGGCCGTGATGTAAGATAATATGGAATAGCACAGTGACTTGGGCATGCACACACAGCTCCAGGCGCCATCTCTCATGTCCTTGGCCAGAACTAGGACAGTATAACAGAGAGGGTTTGGAGTGGCTGCATGAGTTTTAGTTGGAAACCAGGGTGAAAGAGGGGAAGAAAAGTCATACCATTCGCTGTGCTGAACAAGAGCATGGGTTTTATTCCTCTATTTATGAATTATAACACTAGTGAGTAAAGACCTTCCCTCAAACCATGGTGAGCTTGGAGCAAATACATATGTATTCAGGCCTCCACTCAAAACTTCTAAGTGATTTTTAATGGGTACAGTTAGGTCTAAAGAGGGAGGAAAATTCCTCTGAAAAGAACAGGATGTTTATGGATTCAAAGATCTCTAAGCTGGGGCAGGTGGCTGAGATGACTCAGACTAATTTTCCATCCCAGAAGGGGAAGGGCCCTTGCACCTCTCAGTTGCCTCCCTCTGTAACCCAGAGAAGGCATGTAGCCCGGAGTTAATAGAACAACCCATCACTTGCCTCTGCTGGTTGTTCTGCCAGTGTCTTCCCTCTCTGTTTTAAATAATTGCATAAAAGACTCCCACACTTACCTCTGTTTCAGATTGTCCTGTTCCAGTTTTGAACCACTAGTTCTTTGAATGTTTCCCTACACTCCAAGACTCCCTGCATAAAGTCCCCCCTCATAAGGTGTCACGTACAAATTGAGCCACTTAAGAGTAGTATTTCTGAGAAAGTAACTCTTCTCCCCATGTGTCAGTGAAAATTTATTTACCATGGGGTTGTAACTTTTTTCTATAATGTGTCCCAGGTTACAAACCAAACTTTGAACAGGTAGGAACTCAAACTGTATTTTCACAGGCTCCTTACCGGAGACCCAGAAAGATTAAGCTAATTTCTCATTTCTGCTTATGTACCCAAGGACTAGCTCTTGTGCCACTGTTTTAGTGCTGAATTGCTTGTCTACTGGGGCTGCAGAGGATATAGGGGTAGTTACTACTTTCCACATTCTGTAGATGTGATCTGAATATTTTGCACACCGAATAAAAATGTTAACTTAAGACCAAGTGCCACAAACTTCTTCAACAACATCTCTATTCCACAATGACTGCCTAATGGAAATTATTTTGAGGTTGTAGGTTGTTTCCTAAACTTTGTGTTGGATGATACTGTGTAACATTCGTGTCTTGATGAGAATATTGTGATACTTGAAGTGACAATTAAGTGCTAAGTACTGTAATAATTTAGGTGCATCTGTATTATCAACTGTCTTTTTCAGTTACTGCCCTGACAAATAACAAAATTTACTTTTTATTAAACCATATAGACTGATGTGAATTTTTTATCAATAGAGAGTCCTCTATTAACGGTTGCATAATTTGGCCCAGGATGACTGTTAACACTACCTGACATACAGCACCTCAGCTCATTCCCTAAATAAATTTGTCACATTTAGACTATTCTGGCTTCCCATGTTATTCCAAGATGTAATTTCAGTATGACAGGTCTCTCTGCTTGCCTCAGGAGAACATGATGCCAGTAAAGCATCCAATCTTAGAACTAGAGAACTGGAACTGTTTTCACAATGTTTACCCTCCAGGGAAAGAGAACTAAAAAAAAATCTGAAGAGAGCAATTTGCCTGCAGACTAAGAATATGCTTATTCTATCAGATATAGTTTTCCTATTGTTTCACTACATTTATGGTGATTTTGTCAAAGTAACAAGTACCTAGAAACAAAGAAAAACCATACCCTGCAACTACAACTCTGACATAAAGCAAGCAGCACAATTTTTAAAGAAAACTAGTGGGTTTGCCAATTAATTTCTTTGCCTGCCGTACAGATTTCCTTCTAAAGATTTCAAATCTCTTGAAAAAAATACACTACACTCCATAACACAGGGTTAACATCCTGGGAAACCTAGAAGGGGTTGTGGCCTTCCCACAGCAAGTAGCTGCCGCAGATTATTTCCACATCATTAACTGCAGAACATCTGAGTTTTCTCATCTCATCAGCTCTAAAGGAAGCTGCTAACTTCATTCTGCCAGGAAGGCAGGTGGGACTTTAATTTAGGTGGATGAAGCACGGAGCTATCTGCACCAAAACATCCAGAACTGTCTGAAGCCAACCAAAACAAGAGGTGCTGGGCAGCATTTCTTTATCTCTCCTTCCCTCCCAGCCTGGCTTTAAATTAATGGCTTTAATATTGCTGTCACAAAATTCACTAAGTGGGAATTGCAAGCAGTCTTCTTTTTCCTACTGTGATTTGTTTCTGTGACCGTCACGTTAAGAAATTTAACTGAATCTTGTAATTTTAGAGTTTATGCTGATATTTACTGACAGCAAACTTTTTGGTGAAAAAAAGCATGCTAGATTTTTATCTGACATGATTCTTAACAGGTGTTAGGATACTCTTCTCCATATAAATAATAAGCTGAGAATAACTTTTGATAAACACTGTAAAGCATAATATACTTTCTGTACTTTAAAGCATGTCCACACTGGAAGAACTGTATCTGACACATGAATGTGTTTTATAAAAGGAATTCTGAATTCCCAGAAACCTTTGAGACACTCGAATAGAGATATTACTGATTTTTATCTGTGATTAAGAAGCTGATTATACAAACTGTGTGTTTGCAATCTTGGAAGCTGAAATAACAATAATAATAAAAAAAATCTATGTACTTTTTTCCCTAACTAAATGTTACTTTTTGATCAATACCCTTTTAAATTCTAGTTGGAAGATCAAATTATTAGCAGGTAAGTACATTCCTTCAAATTTAACATTCTGTGTGTGTTTATTTTCATTTTCAAAGGGAGAATGAAGTACATTAGGACTCTGAGTTATCAGATATTAAAGCTCCAATCTACAAACTCCTAAGGTACTCTGGTAAGTGAAATCAGATCCTTTGCTCTGTGTGGTTTTTCCAAACAAGTTTTTAGGCTAACAAGGTATGGAAAAAATGGGAGCATGAATATAGGGGGGCTGCTTGTATGTGTTATTCAAATAGTTGACCACTTCTCTAGGATTGCTTCCAAAAGCTTGTATCATTTCCCCCCCCACCAACCCCATGGGTTTTTCTAATCTTAAATATATTCTCTCATTTCCCAGCCATCTCACAATTAGAGTATTTGCATCTGATTATTATTCCAGTATTACTTTCACAAACAAACATTTTGACACTGTTTTTACAGTCTTATAAATGTTTTAAGGCCGATGATGAGAGGAAACCTTTTTATATATGCCATCTACTTGAAACACTATAATCTTGTTCTCTGTTGGTCATTACATAATTAGTTTGTAACTGAGAATATGAGTCTCAGACAAAGACTACCCATGACACAAACACTGTGGGAAAAGAATTTGTAACAAAATGAAACACTAAATAAGGCCTTGAATAGCTTTATTGAAATCTGTATAAATAAACATGCGCATTTCAAATGTAAACCCAAGTGAACTCAAGTGCAGACAAAATTTTAACCTCTGTCATGCAGGAGGTTAGTTTACATTTAAAAAAAAAAAACCTCAAAGCAGCTTTAAAATACCAGGATGAAACACCAGTTTAATATCAAGGTATAAAGCAAAGCCATGTCCAACATATCTCATTTATATCCTGGTCAAATGCAATTTTTTAAACTTTTTAATGCTAACATAAATAAATAATTTACCAAAATGTGCACTCACAGAGTGAACTTTTATTTACAATACACAATTTATAACCTATTGTATTTGATTAGTTCAAGTGAAGAACATCATACTTTTTGCTTTTTTCTTTTTTAAATTTTAAACAGTGGGACACAAAGCAATTCTCCAGGTAGTAGATATGTGACATGTGCCCCCACATTTAAGAGCCCCTCTCAAAGGCAGTATTGTATGCAAATCAACAATACATTCTTCCAACTAGATCAAAGGGAAAGCAGCAAATCAAAAATTTTCAAACTTTCACACTTATTTTGGCATCCTGGACCCCTGAACACAGTTAACTGAAATCCAACTTGGAGTTTGTATGCCTTATATACTGTACAGGTTCTGACTTGAACATGCAAATGCCAATTCTCTTATGAGTTACCTTTTCAGATACACTGTAAGGCTATGGTGAATTCCATCCGGAACACACAAAGAAAATTAACAGGCCTACCTTTAAAGTGATTTTGTCAATTAACAATTTAAAGGCAGGTCATGTTGAAAATATTCTCAACTAAGCCTGATACACAGTCATTACTATGGATACAGAATACTATTAACTCTGACCTTAATACAGAGTAGTTTGCAAGCTGTCAAACTACAAAAACTGGGGAGAGAGAACTTATAGCACAATTTAAATTTTGGACTGTTATCAGATAAAAAATTATGCATGTCTTAGAAGCAAGATAACAGGAATTATGTCTGCAGAGTAGATTCCAACAAGCAACAATGGATACTTACATTTAATTGAAAACCCTTTCTGTTAATGCAGCATGAAATCCAGAACCTGTTCCACAGCAGAAATAAGATAAACGTAATATTCTGGATGTTCCACTATGTCACAAAAGGTTAAAACACCTTTTTCAAGCTACTTCTTCTATTGAGACCGAATTTAAAAAGAAGAAAAATAGGGAGAAACAAAAACTTTTTGTTTCAAGAAAACTACTTTAGGTATTTATAACATTTTACTTGTAGTCTGTTGGCAGCCTAAGGAACATGTGTATATTCATCCAGAAACTAGACTTGGCAGTAGTATTCTTGCAGTACTAGGAAAGTAAATATAAGAAGTCCACAGATTTAATATTTTAGTTATTAATTCACATCCAAAACAAAAGAAAACATAATCCATCAGAACAGCAGCAGAAAACTTAAAAGGGGTTTATTTGTGATTTCCTATATATATCTTGTGAATATGAGACTGTAAATGCATTAGAGACAATTTCTGTTTAAGTTTTTATTGTTTCACTTCAAGTACTGCACATGTTAAAATGTAATAAAGATTTACATTCTATTATCTGAAACTCCCCATCTCAGATTTTTATACTTAATTTGGTGGGCATTTTCACTCTTTCAATCCGTATCCCCAGTAAGAGAGTCTCTTATGGCTTCTAGTTCTTCCCATCAGTTAGTGTGCATACAATTTTCATTTTCTATATCATTATCATTTTCATTGCTGTCTTCATCACTTTCTAGTGGGATGCCTGTGGCAGCTGAAGCACCTTGTTTAGTTTCCCGGTCAAGTGGGAAAAAGCCAGTTCCACTGATTGTGTCCTGTCTCTGGTAGAAGAGCACATACGCTGCTTTGGACTGTAAAAGAGGGCAGTACATTATGTTCGTGAGACATCCAACAAAACATTTACAATCCAGGTTACTAACTCTTTTTCTTTGCTTCCAAGTATACAAGGTAAAATTACAAAGAAATCCAGACTGTTTATGTTACAGTTATTTTTGCATGTTGTAGCAGAGCGTTTTTGGTTTCTATACTGTGCTTTGAAGGAACACAAACTACTGCCTACAAATTTAACAAAAGTTTCATGGTTTACCCTTCATTTTTCCTGAAAACATCAACAGTCCCAAATTTGGAAACATAAAAGATACTTGCCACTATCTGGTCCTCACTTGCAGTGGACACACTACTGTCATCAAAGTAGTACCATTTTCCATCATCCTTATTTTTAGCAAAAGCAGTATCTAGGACAAAAAAGTACAATGTCTCAGGACTTTGTATTTTCATAGATGTAGTACAATTGGTTACTAGAGTGTGTTACTGTCAAGCACTTCATATTTAACTAACTAAACCTCATTATCACTATTAAACATCTTTAACACTTTATTTTTAGCAAAGAGAGTTTAATCACTAACATTTCCCTTCTAAAAACAATGTATACTGAAAAGGACAATCAAAATACAATCCCTCAGTCATTTTTTCTCTCTGCTTTCAAGAAAAAGCACAAGGAATGTGTTTTCTCTTTTCACAATATGCATAGCTAGAAATATAAAAGAACCTACAATCAGCCTTGAAAGCTCATTGCATACAGAATTTTGTGTTAAAATACTTGTGAAAGCATTTCAAGGTAATGGAAAAAAACTGTCCCTCAACCATTAAAAAGCACCATTGATTCAAAGTGATCAGTACCTCAATCAAATCAACATGGAAAGAAAAACTGACATCTAGACTGATGACACTTGAAATCAACTTACAATGCCCTCCTCCCATTCCTCCATAGTGGTTGGAGACAGCAATCAAGTTGTAGCGGCAAGGCCCTGCATTGGGATTAATAAGGAACTCTGACATGTCCAAGTCACTGTTAAAAAACAAAGCAAAACAAAATAAAACAAACAACAAAATTCAGTCATGTTAACAGCATTTTAACCACAGTTTGGTGGTCTCAGAGCCCTTTACTTCATATGTCCTAGAAAAATACACCACACTACTCTGCCAGTGCTTCTCTTTCACTCTGTGAGAAATGGAACAGGAACAAGCAGTCTTCCACATTTTTACATTATAATTATTTTGCAAAGTTTATGCTTTTAACCCAGAAGCATTTTGTCATTAGTTTACTGGATCCTCTCATAGAAGCTGAGAACAAACCAATTTTATGTAACTACTGTATTAAACATATATCCTAGTCACGATTTTATACTTCTAGCATCAAAATATTTGGATTTCTTACTTTATTGGAAAATCAACCAATGTATCCAACTTGTCCCTCATGTATCTGCTGTAGGAAAAGCGCTTCAGATGAACTACCAGTACAGGGGGCAGTGACCACAAGTCTAACTTCTTAGTAGCTTGCTGATGTTCTTTACAGTTTGGACAATACCTAAAAGGAAAAACCATCAATTTTAAGTAACTGTAGTCCATATATACGTTAAAACACATTACCAGAGAGAAACTCACATTCACAGGAGGAACTGAATGAGCAAAAAACACTCTTCATGTTCTGTTACTATTGCCATAGATATCCCTGCCAGTTTACAATGTGCAAGTGTGATCCCAGTGAAGCTCAACATGATTAACACAGAAGCAGCATCCCTCAATATTGGATTCTCATCTCCTACATCACTGATCAGATCCCTGTATTCTTAGTTAGAACACAGCATTCTTGTATTTTATGAAAAAGAGATAAACTGTTAAGAAACTAACAATCACAAAAACGCCAAAAATATCAAACAACTGTGATTCTTTCAACTTTCAATTTCCAAATTCATCCATCCACCACCCTATCCCATCTACCATCTAAAACCAGATTACAGTGATTCCTGGAACCTGGAGAAAGTCATTACTAGAAACTTCCCTTCTTAGCAGGCAAGTATTGAACAGGCTGTGACTTCGAAATTTATGTTCCCTGCAATGCGTACTTGAATCGTTCGGCAACTAATGCTCAGGGAGGAAGGTAAGTAAGAATGAATGGCAGAAACTTCTGTGAAGCAGTCTATGCATATTCTACACTTTGGCATCTAACAAGTAAAAATCTAGGAGGGGAGGGGAAAGAAAAGAGATGAATCCTAATGAAAAGACTGCACAAGTGTCTTTAAATAGCAACACCAGATAATGACAAAAAATCAGGAGAACTGTAAGGGCAGGCTGGAATTGAAAATCTGTTTTCCCAGTTGGATTAGAATATGTAGAATACAAACAGTGCTGGACTAGAGATGATGAACTCTTGTACATTAGACTTGTGATGACCTAACAAATAGAGAGGAATGTGGTTCATGACCTCCAGTGAGATGCACCTAGTAGCAGCTGCTTGACTTCTGCAGTTGTATTTAGTAGTTAAAATACTCAGCTTAAAATGTGCTGCCAAAATGGAAGTGCTTCACACCATACTTGAGTTGGTATCTCAATCAGTCTATCCAGTATTCTATAATTTAGCAAACCCAGAAAAAAAAGATTTTGTAAGTTACCTCCCTACCCTGCAAAAATATAGGAGAAACTCTGGTGACAATGTTTGGAATGCTCCAAAACTTTGGGTATCCACAGAAGAAAAACTGTCAGACTCTCTTTTCAAACTTAATTCTGACGTTAAAGGTGTTGATGAAAGATTATCTGCTAAAAAACTCCTGGAAAAAAAGGATCTTATGGGAACATACTATTATTATGAATATTCAGATATGATTCCAAATTATAATTTGGAAGAACCATGAATAGGAGTCTCTGCCAAAAACCTAACAGCTAGAACATGAATTTGAGGGTTTCTATTGACTACAGACATTCCCCATCCCATAAATGTTATGTATTTGCATAAGGAAACTACAGTATGCACCAACCTCTCTCATCTCAGAAAGGAATATTTGTTTAAACAACTACACTGAATTTGTCACAATATTATTCATTCACTGTCCATCAAAGTTCATGGACTAGAGCACCTTAACTATAAATCCTTCCTCCTAACTGTGAATGCATTAAATGTGTTCCTTACAAATATAACCTGCTGTACACGGTAAAAATTTTGGTTAAGTAATGGATCAAAACAAAAAGCATTCTGAGAATTTTCAACTATGTTAGAATTAACAAGATTCAAAATACCATTAATAAATCAGTTACTGATCTCTATGTTCAAGTGTGGTCTTGATTAATTTTGAGAAATACACCACAGAATATAATTTTTTGTGCTTACCATGGGTCTTCAGCACCTAGTTTTTCCTTTGTTGTGAACAGCTCAATGCAGTCTTTTAATTTCACAAAAGGCTTTTTGGGAGGCTTATATTCCACACTTTCATGTTTTTCAAAATCCTAAAGAGAAGTATTTCTTGAGTTAAGAGAACAAATGAAACAAAACTCATTTTAGTGATGTCGTCTTACTATAAACAGTAACTACAAAGCTCCTATATATGGAAAAATTGATCAGAAACCATTCAAGTAAAAAGTTTCCACAGCTTCATATTTACTTTCCAGTTCATAAGCCTCAGATTTGCTAATTACTTGGATGTATATATGAAGTTTATTTACGACAACATTATTTACTAAGAAGGACATGAAAAAAGATATAGTTGTTTCTTCTTGTGGAGACTTACAATCTCGTATGTCACACTAGTTAAGTTGCATTTTTTTATGTTTAGTTTTTATTTGTGCTGGAAAAGGGAGCAACATAAACAGCTTACCTCTGCTGCACTATCATCAAAGTATCTCTTCTTCAATTCAGGATCCCAATCCAAAGCAAGGAAAGATCTCTCTAAGATTAAAAATAAATGCTTTCTCTTAATATTATTTCCTGCTTTACATGAAACTGTATTAACAATAGTGCCTTGTTGACTGCACTATTGTATCAGTAAGAGTGCAAACACTCTTCAAAATAAATTAAACAATGGTATAATGAATTAATTACAAAAAACTGAAGCACATAAAATTTCTGTATTTCAAAAAGCCAACTGTAATAAAAAAATCAGTTATTCATATAGAATTTACTATCTAAAAGAAAAATATACCGAACAACACACAAAGAAAATGAAACGTGAGAGTCAGAAAAGAGTCTCAGAACCAAATATTGCCCACTCTGTTCCCTGTGACTTACCATCAAGCCTAGGTTGCCTATCATCAAATCTAATATGCCTGGTATCATCTTTGATGTAGTTTATGTCAGTACTGCCTAAATTATTGAACTGGAATGTAAACAATCGCTTCTTGTGTCCCGTGAGTGGTTGACCTTTGCAAGTATCCTCAGTACACAATCCATTTTCAGAGTCATTGTCACCCCCAACTGAATCTTCTGATTGGCTGTTTTCATTCTCTGAGGGAAGTTCCTGATCCTGGCTGGATTCA
The DNA here is from genome assembly GCF_036417665.1 of Passer domesticus. NCBI lineage: Eukaryota > Metazoa > Chordata > Aves > Passeriformes > Passeridae > Passer > Passer domesticus. The sequence continues at coordinate 30,896,158 of NC_087478.1, read as the reverse complement.
TCATCTTGCTCATCTGTCTCCATTTCACCTTAAGCAATTGGAATAAAGAGGAAGAAATGAGACAGAATGACAGTAATTGAAAAACACTAGAGACTTAAATTCCATTTCAAATTCAACACCAAATACGAAACAAGTTTAGATATTTCAGTCTTACTTGGAGATCCTTCTTCATGTATTCCATTTGGGCCATTACCATTGATACCATGGTCCTTACAGCAATGCAGGGAACCTTCAGTGTCTTCACTTTCAGTACATGTTTTTACATAGCGGCTAAATGTAACAAATGAAAGCAACAGTTAGAAGCAATGGATTGTTAAACAATTTTCATTGTACAAACTAGTAATTAAATTGTAATCTCAAGTTCTTGCTACTGTACTGTATTTCTGCACTCCTTTCTGATTTACTCAATTATGAGTTTTATTGCCAAACGTGTCTAGTGTTACAAGCACACAGGAAAACCTGCTCATATGTGACTGTATATTTTTGGCAGCTGCTTGGTCTGAGACAACTTGGTTCTTACTCTCACTCTCTGTTTGCCCAGTACTGAGTTTTTAAAATGCTCATTAACCATATTACAGAGAAAGTTACATCAACAGAGAAAGAAGCATAAATCTAAATTGGAAGTTATATGATTTTAATTTCTTCCATATAATGACACTAATTCTAGTCTAGTTTCAGAAAGTGTCTACCGTGTACTTTTACAACAAAAATTAGTGCATAAACTTGAACAGTAGATACAGGAAGTATAACCATAGCAGAATAACTGGAAAACATTTCCACTTCACCAAGACCAAACAAAAAGCTAAGCACACAAGAGAATTATTTAATAATACAGATTGACTCCCTACTGTCTTCTCAAACAGTTTGTGGATGAGGTCATGCTAACAAAAAATCAAATTAAAATCCACATTAGTGGCTAAAACTTTATATTTAATATTCAACAGAAAGCAAATACAAGTACGCAAATCTAATCAGTATGTTAGAAATACACATGAAAGTACATGCCTACTGACTCCAACTATTAGCATTATTCTTAACAAACTAATTTTTCTTTTAAAAATGAACTTACCACATTCTTAGCAGCAGCAGATTATACAGTTTATCTTCAGTATTGTTTCTAGGCACTGCTATGAGAAAAGGTTGACCAAATAGTAAAGAACCACTATGGCTGTAGCTAGTGTGCCTGCACTTCTCCCTTAAACAAACAGGAATTATGACTTGTTCCGTATCTTCTGTTCTATTGATAGCAATTTCAAATCTAGAAGAAAAACCATCAGAAATACAAAGAACAATGGTCATGGAAAGGGCTACAAAGGGGAAAAAAAAATTTCCTCCCAGTCTGATCTTTATCTGGTGTCTAGGTTTTAATCTTTTGCAAATAACTAAACAAACTGGAAAGAGACACGAAGCACATTTTCTACACTTACACATATATGTCATCACGTTCCATAATACTACTCAGATTTTCATCCATGCCAAATATCCTGTGGAACCTGTGATTGTATATATCAGTAACAATCATCTGAAATGAAAATGGAGTATACATTGTTAAATCAGGTTAATACACATTAAAATGCTATTTTTGTTGTGCTTTATTTAAGAGATCACTCTTACCTTATCTGCAGCAACACCAGACAAAGCTGACAATGCTGTGCAAAGATCCAATATATTTCCAATTTTGGGAACAACTACTTTGTACTAAAAAGAAAAATACAATATAAATGTCTTAAGAGAACAAATATATACATGATGTGAAAAGCCCAAACAACACATGTCCAGCAAACTTCACATTTTTCTTTCATATATTTGAAACTTACGGTGTAGATCTGTTAAGTATGTAGATCAACTAACATAAATTCCAAAAGGTACATAAAATGTAGTAGTTATATGCACAACTTTACAAATACACATACACTGAATATTCGATTTATTAGTCTATACAATGCTGTTTTAATGTTGTTGTACTTTTTCAGTAAGAAGACTAACAGTACAAATTACTTAAGATTTGCATTTCAACAGTACCTTCTTATCTAAGCATCTAAATAGTATACATGCTATCAGAAAGACTATTCAATCTGGAATACAACACAAGTTGTTTATAAAGTATTAGTAGGAAAAAAGCAATGGCAGGCAACAGATTCTCATTTCACATGCAGAGAGAGAACTTGATTAAAGTCAAAGAAAACCTCTCTGTGGCTTCCCTTATGCAGAGCTTCTGAGGTTTGTAATAAAACTCCACACAAAACTCTTACCTGTTATTTTCATAATTAAGACAGGATTAATTAGAAAATAAGGTATTATTAACTCTGTAATAAATTGCCAAGCATTGCATGGTATATCCTTAAGTTTTACCATTTAGACTCACAAAAACTCTACTGAACTGGTACTCTTCCCAAACTTAATTCTAGCACAACCATCTCACATGAGTCACATTCAACTACTTCAGAAGTTTTCAACTACATTTTGTCCCCTGTGCAACTACTGTGCATCCCCTATTTTCACAATTAAATTTCTAGCAGGCTCACCTCCCATCAGACAACATGCCTCCCTTCACCTTCAAATTTCTCAACTCATATTGTCTTTGAGAACACTTTTTTCTCACACTTTCCTTCTTATGGTACTGATTTCAGGTGTCAGAGCCTTTCTAAATGCCTGCATAACTGCCCGTGTTTTATTTTTTTTCACCTATCCTCACTTACTGTATAAAGTACAGCTAGAACCATTTAATAATGACTTGGTTATGATAACCTTATGTACATTTTTTTCGTGACATTCTAAGGCATGTAATATTATCCTCTTCCTAAAAAATGGCAAAATGGATACTCTTCACAAAGAAATCTCATCTGAAATTTTTTGACTATGAGGGGAGAGCACATTTTAGACTACCCAATATATTTAGACACGGGGTTTTTTTGCACCACTTATTACAAATATTTGCCTTCTGTGATTAAGAAACCAAGAAATTAAGTCTTACAGATTAAGTATAAATCTTTTTATAAACATACAAATTCACCACAGCAGCTCTCAAAAATTATGTCAGCATGTATTTTAAAGATTAAGAAGCCCTATTAACCCAACCATAAAGAAATTACCAATTCTTTCTTGAAACTGTACAAGGTATGTATAGTCTTCCCCACTTTCCTAAGTGAGACTTCAGAACACATACCAGAAAAATAAAGCTTGTTGGATTTGCTTATAAATTTGCACTGTGTAAAGGAACTTGGGTTCATTGTTAATGCCTCACTGAATCAAAGTGCTTGTATGTAAATTAAGCTGCTTACCTGCATAGGCTTTGCAAGAGGATCCATTCTAACTAAATAAACTTCCAAAGTGCGTTCTTTTTTCATGGGTAATGGAAGTGTCAAGTAACAAAAGGGATCAAAAGTTACAGATATCTTAGCACATTCAGGACAAACTAGGGTAGATTTAAAAAGGCCATGAAATATATCTACAATGATGGAATCATTTCTCTTTAAATGGTTTTCCCAGGCTTCTTCAGCAACCACCTGTAAACAAAGCATGATCTGGGTTATGACAAAGCAGTAGGAAAGGAATAGTGAGAATTAGTAAAAGACCTTGACAGAACACTTCCAGTAACCATCTAAACACAGAAATGTCACTCCAATGAACCCATAAGGAATGTTACTACTATCAGGTTTGCAGGTTAAAAGATGTATGCTTTTCCTAGGACAGAGATCCTGTCAGTGGTATTACACAGTCTGAGGATGACTTTCAAGTAGCTTGGGGGAAGACAAAAAGCAGATAAACCTAAAAATTCCATCTGAATTAACTCATACTCATAACAAAATAAAGTTTCCCTAAAGTAAGAGTACTTGAGAGAAACAGAATGCTGCATACTGTAGATATAAAAATAGAAGAACAACAGAACAGGAATTGTTTTTGCAACTTAACTCAGCATGGAATTAAACAAGAAAGATGATCTTAATGAAGTCTTAAAAAAGGCCTTACCATCCCCCCATCCCCCTTCATTATCTTAAAAATAAATAGAAATTTACACAGTTTGTCAAGATGTCAATTTTAAAGTTTTGTCCTATTTTCTGAAATGTCTTACAGAAAAAGGCCCACATAATCAGTTTCCCAACCTTCTGGTGCATAATCATGTAGAAGTATCTTACAGCATACAACTCTGACTAAAATGAAGATGATCAGCTCCAAAATCCCTACCTTGTCTGGTCTCCCATCTGCATCCTTTAATTGAATATAAGGCTTTTTCCTAATTCTATTCAAATCCTCATGTAAACCATCCAAGAGAAAAGCCAGTAGCTCTTGACAATCTTGTTGCTGATAACCAGAAAATTGTGGCGCAAATCGTCCCACTTGAGTCTAAAAAACATAAATGCAAGACACTCCTGATACCTTAACTGTTAGAAAGACTAGATATTTCTGAGATGCTATAGCAGCATATTGAAAAAGTAAAACTTGTAGTTATAAAAGGTAAGCTTTTCAATGGAGACAGAAAGTCAAAACTAATTCTCAAAGACCAAAGCACAAGGACAGGTGACACCTACTGAAATATATATCCAAGTGTTTTACCAGGTCAATGAATGAACTGCATAATAAATAGTACTTTTTTTTTTTTTTGCATATTTCTCCAAGTTTTATACATGTAAAAGTACAAAACCAACACTGACATGTACATTCCATGTAATTTCCTTACTGACCTTAAATGCTCTTGGGGTAACATAGCTGTATTTTCCTGACCACATTTGCTTGATAAGCTCAGCATAAGATTTTGCTATTTCACCTCGCATTCCTAAAGGATTGTCAAAATTCAGTTCTTCTTGGTATTTATCATTGAGGAAGTACTCTGTAAGAGGAGGTGTGTTGCTCAGACACTGCAAAAAATAATACAGACTTTTTAGAACAGTGATTTGAATCCGTTCTAAGCAAAGAATGTTTTAATTTTGTTAAAGCAGCCATGAATTGTAATGTCTAGTGCCTGGAAGGAAAAGAGAAAAAACCCTAAACAATCTTTTCCAGAAACAAATAATGGCTTTAAACCAGGACTGGGTACAGCTGTCATTACAAGTTATGCACAGATAATATCTGTCAAGAGCTTTACCTCAAAATTTATAAAACACAGTAGTCCAAACAACCACAGCATGACAACATAATTTGTATCAAGATTTAAAACAAACAAAACAAGGTGTTTCTTGAGACACAAATGGCTTTACGAAACTTGATGCTGGAAGTTGTAATAGACGCGCAAAGTGGAGAGTGCATACATGTTTGGAAGAGAGAGGCAACAGGGCTTATTACTTCAAATTATAACATATTCAGAGCAACATTTGGAAAAAGATTTATTTTGGCAGGTGAGGGAAGGTGAGGATGCTTGGCCTTTTTCCTCTCTTTGTTAATATCAGCTTATGGATGCTGTTGGAGACAGCAATCTATGCTAGAGGGACTAGACTTTGAATCACAGTGCTATAGGCCTTGCTATGTTCATGTAAATCTTGTGATGCCATTTAGAGCTGAAATTAGTCCAAGGAAACCAAGGACCTTGTTTTACACTTACTGATAAACTGTACCGGTTTGTCTCGTCTCTCAGCATTTGGAGACAGCAGGACATAATCACTGCAGTATGATTTGCAATTTCACTTTAAATTTTTGTGTGCTTCTCTTCATACTCCTTTAGACATAAACGTTTCCATCACTGAGGAATAATTCCCATGCCATGCCTTTGCATGTATTTTTAAGAGTTTGGTCATTAAATATTGTAAGCTTTTCTGCATTCTTTCCTTTATTAAAAAATTTGAGGAAAGGTCAAGTATTTCACCTGTCTCATCTGCCTCTCTGTAAACAAGAGGAAGAGCTCCACTTATGCTATTGTGTAAGATACAAGAATTAGACTGGAAGAATTGCAACTTTACTGAGCAGGGCAAAAAAAGTTATTCCTATGTCTGCCTATCATACCTGTGCAATATTACAAAGCAAAACCAGTCACATGCTGTAGGGAGTTGAGTTTCATGCCTATATCAAACTCCTTCCTTTCTCTTCCTCCTCACCTAAAGCTTTCAGGATCTGTCAACACTGCAAAAAAAAATTCCTGGTATTACAGACACTTTTGGACACTCAGGGTTGAAGAAATCTCATTCTTCTCTTGCTATATGGCAAAGAGCTTTTACTTTCAGTAGTGGTGATCCCAACTCCCCCTACCTCACAGATGTGTTGTCTTCTGGATTATTTTTGGGCTGGTTTAGGAGATGAAATCAGTTCAACTGCTCAGTTTAGTGTGAGGAATGTCCAACACAAGGAACTAAATAATGCAAAAATAATATATTTTTCTACAGGTCTTTCTGTTAGTCACGCATTATACAATGTCCTGACAATGTGGAGTCCATCAGAAAATAATTCACCGATTTCTAGTTTCCACCTAATAAACTGTTTTTGTCACTTTCTCAGAATATTAATTAATATTTGTAGTACAAGTCAGGAAGATTACTACAGATAGTTTCCCTTTTTCCTTCAACAATGTCCACATTACAACATAAGATGACACAGATGGTAGTACTGGAATGCACAAATATCTACCTCAACACAGCAAGTTTTGAGGTACAGAGCTGACGTATTTTTTCTAAAATACCAGATACCAAAATTTTTAAAAGAGGAGCTTCTAGAGAAGCTAATAAAGTTGGCCATATATGCATTGATCTTTTCAATGTAACTGACAAAGCTAAACGATTACAAACATGTTTACTCTTTGAAAAGGCTGACAATGGAGAATTTCTTAAGATCATTATTAAAGTCAGAGGAAAAAAAGCATCCAGAAACCAATTTGAAGGGAATCCTACGTTCTTATTTTCTCATGTCACATGTTGCAGGTTATCAAGGAAGCGTTATGGAAATAGTCTATTAAAACCAAGACAATCTACTGGATAGTAAAGTTACCAGATTTATGTGTCCTGTTCAACCTAGTGATTTGGGGTTTTCTGTTTGTTTCAAAACACAGACAATAAGTAAACTAAAAGTATACCAAAAGGTGAGGAATAATAGCAGCCAAAATAGGCAAACAAATACAGTAAAACCATGGAAAACTGTTTGTGAACTAAAGAGGTAACAGAATGTCACTTCATTTCAGGTACTATGGTCTCTACAAGTTTTCTTTAACCAACAAAACTTCTGTAAAGTTCTCTGAACCTGGTCATTTGAGAAGATTATGGGAAGTATAGAACAGAAGGCAGAAACTCCAAGAGACAAACCACAGGAGAGAAGGTTAATCTTCAGCATGACAAAAGTTAACACTGAAATAATATTTCCATGTTACATATTAATAACCTGGAAAAAAGTTATTAAGATACACAAGAAAATTAAAAAGAAATCATTATTTTTAGTGTTATGTACACACGCACATACATACAGACCTCTCACTGCTGTACCCTCACTGGAATACTGTGTACAATACCAGCCCATGACAATGATTCCAAGTCTACCTGTTCTATGAAACCTTCATACAAGGGGGAAATATAATAATAAAAATAGTAAAGTCATACTCTTCTAAAACTCTAGTTTAAGAGTCTTTTTAAAAAAAAACTAGTTTAAGTATGGAATAATTCTGATATAAGAGTTTGCACGGACTTAATTGATAGAAAGAAAAAAAAAAAATGAAGAGGGCCACCAAGACTGTCAGTGGCCTAGAAGCACTTGTCCTGTGGGAAAAGACTGAAGCATGAGGTTTTGTTCAGGCTTCAGAAGAGAATATTTGAGGGAGGCGCAAGAGCAGCCCTCTAGTACCTATAGGGAAGTTAAGGGGAAGATGAAACCAGGCTCTTCACAGTGGCACATACTAGGATGAAAAGAAACAACGGGCTTCAGTTGAAATATGAGAGGTTAAGAATACAAGGGAAAAAGTTTTCACTGTAAGAACAGTCAAGTAATGGAACTAAGAGGCTCTACTTTCCTGGGAGGTTTTCAAGATCCAACTGGACAAAAACCTTGGCAATCTGCTCTGACCTCAGAGCCAACGTTCCTTGGAGCAGGAGGGTGCACCAGAAACCTCCTGCAGTTCCACAAATCATTCTATAATCCTAAGGGAACAAAGAAACATTTCTTCACAGCCCATATGGAATACTGCACAAAAATAATGATAAAAATAAACTTCCAAAATAAAGAAAACATCAATCACTACCTATCATGCCAGTGAACTGGGGAAATGAGAAAGAGACAGTCGGATCATGAACTGACATATTGAAAATGGAACATTCCTTTAAGTGTCCTGGTTCTTCAGCTTCAGGTGCTACTTACTAAGAATTTTATGCAAGTGACATTGAAATTTCGTATTTTAGCTTTCTAACAAAACACTAAGAGCTGCCAGACTAAAAAGAAGATCAAAGGCATAGGAGAAAAAGTGATTTACTTTACACCTACTTGGGTATATCCTACTTTTGTCTGTATGCTATCAAACATGGCAAAAAGCACTTATTTTATATGTTCCTTAATCCAAACTCCACGTGCCTTTGGAAACTGAAACAGAACAATAAAAACTTAGTAATTTCAGGTATTGGTGAAATATGCCATCTTTTGTCTAGATAAACTCACAGCCATAAGTAACTTCAGAGGGAATATTATTTAGCTTTCTGAAGGAAAAAACCTTCTGAAATACCCATTTCAAAGCTTGTTCAGAAGTTAAGTGTTTATAATCACATTGATGGAAAAAACACATAAAAATAAAAATCTTGGAAAAAATGATTGTTTTTAGTGAAAATATCTTTTTTCTTCTCATATTTTTTAATCACACAATGAACATTTTGGAACTCATATTTTCACTGTAAAAGAAAAAAAGAACAAACCAAACATTTCCGCAGAGCTCTTCCACAGAGCTCTAATCTGTAATATCCCACTGAAATAGGAAAGTAATACTTGGGAAACATCCACAGGTGGCAGCACAGCAATGCTTAATGATACTTATTTTTCCTAATTTATTTTCAGCTTAGAATATAGCTATGTACCTAAGTGAACATGAATGAAACATCTGCTTGCCAAATACTTTTTTTAATATGGGTTCCAGTATTCATAAGAATATCTATTTCACAAAATCTACACATTCCCTTTTGTCTTTACTGTTTTATTTCATGTTTGGATCTGCAAATGCAGACATTTAGACCTAATTAGAAAAAAATCAAGCCTTAGGTGTTTACACTGAAATAAAATAAATACATGTAATACTCCCTTCAAAAGAGTAAAAAACGATACGAAAGTTCCAATACAACCAAAATAAGAATACCAAATTACTGCTTTTTTAAAATTAAGGAACAGTGGTAAGAGAACCACACTTGGGAGATATAGAACGGTATTTTAACCTTCTTGGCCTTACTCTCATTCAGCTTGCAGCTGTCTGTAATCCCACAGAGAATCTTACCTATCTCTTCAAATCTGTCCTCCAGCTGTCCTGAGCTTTTTAACACTGAAAACCCCTACATGGAAGGGCAAAGGTCTCCACAATAATCACTTAGAAGGATAAATGGGCAAGCCTAACCTATAGATTGAAGAGCTACTAAAGAACTTGCAACAAAATTTAAGACATTGCCAGAATTTTCACATTTCTACCTAGTATGTTTACAGGGCAAGAACCCTCACACAAATTTTTGAGACTCAGGAGACGAAGCTGTGTGAAGGAATTGTCCCTCTTTGTCAAGGAACACTGATAACAGCTCTGATGCAAAGTTTCTTCACTGTACATGAGACAAGACCAAAGAGAAGCTGTGTGACAAATGCAGTGGTTTCTGAAGCAGAAATGGCTTCTATGTGAACACTCAAGGGCCTCGATATCCCCTGGAAAGCACAGAGATCTGAGAGAAGTGGCAATCAGCTGGAAAAGGGATCAACCAAACTCTGCTTCGGTTGAAGGAAGCCACACTGATCACACCCAGCACAAACAGAATGGAAGGGATGGAAGCTTTTGGTACATTAATGGAATTGAAACTATTTCAGAGTCTAGTACTCTACAGTAAACTATTTTGTTTAACAAAAACAGATTTATCCTGAACACCAGCCCTGTGTTAGTACAATTGTGAAGGAATACACCCTAGGGGGATAGGCAAGATAAAGCAGGTGATCAGAGCAGATCAGAGAATCACAGAATAGCAGAGATTAGAAGACATCTCTGCAGATTCTCTGGTCCAACCAATTTGCTCAAAGACAGGTCACCTAGAGCAGGTTGCTTGGGACTTTGTTCAGTTAGGTTTTAAGCACCTTCACAGATGGAGGCTTCACGATTTCCCTGAGAACCGTATTTTACTGTTTGATAAACCTCATTTCAGAACAAAGTTTCCTATACTTAGGAATTGCATATGCCCACTGCCTCTTTTTCCTTCAGTTGGCACCACTGAGGAGAGTTCAGCTTAGTTTTCTTTACTTTTCTCAACCAGGTAATTCCAAAAAATGGTGAAATCACTCTGGAGTCTTCTCCAGGCTGAGCAGCCCCAGCTCTCTGGCTCTCCACATAAGTCAGATGCTACAATCCTTGATCACCTGTGTGATCTCTCACCAGATGTGCTCCCTAAACTCTCTGGGGAGCCCAGAAGTGAACTCAGAACTTGTGGGATGGGTGTCTCTCCAGTGCTGTGTGGAAGGAAAGGATCACCTCTTTCAGCCTACTGGCAATACTCTTCTTTGTGCAGCCCAGGATGCTTGGGCATCCTTGTCTGTCTTGGCCACCAGAACACACTGCTTTTCGCTCAGCTTTTTGTCCAGCAGGATCCTGGGTGCTTCTCTGTCAAGTTGCCTTCCAGGCAGTCGCTGACCTCCTGCTGCAGTGTGTACTTACTGCTGGGGTTGTTCCCCTCCAGGCACAGGGCTCTGCATTTCCTGTGATTGATCTTCATGAGGTTCCAGCCCGCTGAGGTCCCTCTGAATGGCAGCACAGCCATCTGGTATAGCGGTTCCTCATTGCGGATTTGTGTCATCTCTCATCTTGCTGAGGGTGCACTCCATCGCCCAGGTAAATGCCTAGAGCAGCCAATGTTCCCAAGCAGAATTCCCTATTTTGCCATTCACATACTATGTGAGCCCATCTTTTCGTTGCTTTCAAGACTAAGACAGATCAAAACATGTTCAGAGTGCTCCAGCTATAGGCACTACAGCCAGGATAATCCAATGTTACTTTGATAAAAAGTGAAATTAATAGCAAATTAGCAAAGCGAAATGCATGCTTTCTGTGTAAATGAGAAAATATGCAAGTGGTGGCAAGAGGAAGACTGCAGCCTGTGACACGCTGTTAAGAACACACATTTTCACTAAAATTCACTTGCATGGATTTCTTAGATGACATTAAACTCTGAACAGTACTGTCTTTAGAGGCATACAGTAGGATAAACTGAAAGATACACTTCCTTGCTAACAAAGCCACTGAATAATGCATTTAAAATACATACCTTCAAGGACATATTAACGGTACCATGCCAAACTAAAAGCTACACTGTTCAATAAACACCTCATTTTCTTACCTAGAGCATTGTCTTGGTAATCAGCAAACCCGTATCTATTAATTTACACATCAGCTTCTCAGAATTATTTGAAAACTTAATTCTCTAGATGTAACTGAAAAGCAATGAAGTCACAGCTGATATAATTTCTAATGCAGACCTCAGAACGAAATCTGTTTAACACAACAGGCTAATGATGTGATATGTAACAAGTTTGTTATGCTGTACAAGACTCCTAAACGCAACAACCCATGCTTTGAATTCTAACTTAAATGTTACTTTTGAACTACAGACATCAAATAATGTGTACCAGTTCAATGAAGGTTTGCATAAGTAATAAAATTATCCTTATTTAATCAGTATAGCTTGATGAAAAAGGTAGAATCATAAAAAACTTTTCCCTGTATAGCAAGAACATTCTTTGAATTCAAACCTAAAACATAATTCTGGTTGACGCACTAGACAAAACCACACTTTTCCTTCCAATAGCATAATGACACAATTCAGTAATCATGAGAGGTTATGTGTAGCATTTTTAGTTAGAATGGACACTGCAAAATGTGTGTCCTTCTCCCTTTAGCCATCTTTTGTGCAGCATGCTAAAAAATATTTAATTACTTTCTGCACTGTTTAACTGCTCTTCAAGTATCTTCCTGGAAACATTTTTAGAAACAAGTTTAATTTTATGGATGTATGATATCAGTAAGTATGGAACAAGCATGGAATTACCCTACATAGCACTAACAGGTGGGAGCTGACTGGCTGGAAAGCAGTTTTGCATTATTATATGACCCAGCAGTCCTTTTCTGTGGAAATGTGATCCTGCTGTTCATCCCCATGGGGAAATTATCCAGCTGCAAACTGGGCTGTATTAGCAACTGTGGTCAGAGGCAAAAGGGAGCAAATCTTCCCCTCCATCTGGACCTTGTGAGACTGCTGCTGGAGCACTGTCCTGTTTAGGGCTCCCCAGTGCAAGAAAGAGCAGAGAAAGGACACCAACACGGTCAAGGGGTTGAACAACAATATACAAGGAAAGGCAGAGCTGTAAGCATTATTTCAATCCGAAGAAGACAAGACTAAAAGGAAGCTACAGAAAGGTAAGGCCAAATGTTTCACTGACTGTCATCGCAAAGAAGAGACAGAAGTATCTACACACACTGTGACACTCCGGGACATTTTTTCTTTTGAACAAACTTCAACAACTTCATACAAATGTACCTGAAATTCCTTTTTTTACTCCAACAGGCTAAATAACAACTGCAACATTTAGGATGTGGTTTTGGTTTTCTTTAATTTTACCCAAAGAAATTGCAAACATAAGGCAAGAACTCTTGTAATGACCAAGGAGAAAAGGAGGATAACAACTCTGTAGCATGCTTGGTGAAGATGTAGTATTTTCATACTCAGCAGGAAAATATGTGAACAAGAACTTAACCACACATAACAGTTTTGTGACAGAAGACTGCTCCAATGACAAAAAGTGGGTTCGAAAACTAAACATAACCAAAACAAAACTCCTAGTTCTGATTGTTAATTACTCTACAACTGCAACTTCCATTTAAATTAGAACACTATGGTCTCCTCATCTTGGTAGAGTAATAGTGGATATACTAGTACTTCTCTTGCATTCATAGCAGAGAACAAGGTAACACATTCCTGTAAAATGTCTCTTCCATGAAATAGCTATTCTGAGAGGAAGGTCAAAGGAATATATTTTCCAAGGTTCCTGCGTCTTAACTAAGGCACTAAAAGTACATAATGAATCAGAAATAAAGGCCCAGTAATGTATCAGTCATCTACTTTTTGACACTTTTTTCAGTACTGCAATTGGTACTCAAGTGCATTTCAAAAGGAAAAGGCAGTTTTTGTAACATATATGAATGGCAATTACCACAAAAAGCAAAGAGCTCACTCATGTAGAACACTCATCAAACCTCTTTCTGACATAGCTGCATTCATAATGATCAATGTAAATCAGCTTTTAAAGTATACAAAAAAGATGTATTATTTCTTCACTTTTAATTTTATCCTGCTACTTATCAGATATCTTAATATCAGTTTTGAAAATGACAAAATAAAACAAGATACTATTTTCAAGTAATAACACTAGCTGATTTTATTTTAAAGTACATACCTGAATTGCTGAATTCATGAAACATGTATTCCCCAAGTTACTCAAGCCACACAGGCCTGGCTGCTCATTGTGTCTTCCTGGCTCTGAATAATCATAATTCTTATAAGTAGTATATGATGGGAGACAATAGTTTGAATTTTTCACACTGTAAGAAAACAAGACATCTTTCACAATGTAAACATGTACTCTACAGTACTTTAAAGCATACAAGTACTTTATAGATGTAAATGATTAAAAAACTAACTTCTGCGAACAAGTAAAGATTTAAAACACTTAACTTTAATGTAATAACATTAATGTCCATTTAACAGTCACCTGTGCAAACAACCAAAATCACACGTACTGCAGTAACTGCAATTATTACATCCCTACCCCTTTTTTATAGGAGCAGCTTCACAGCTTACTCTGTTCTTCATTGCTCTGTCATATTTAAAACACTCAGACTTTAGACACCACCAGCAGCAATCAATCATTTACGTTCCTTCTGCATCCTGCTACTGCAAGAGTAAGGTCGGTGGGAATGGGAATGCAGAGTTACAGGTGAAAGCTGAGATTTCCAAGGCCACTGTGGCATAGCTGCCTCACTTCATCAGACAGTCTATTTATAGCTTCCCTGCTAGGACAGCACAATCCAGCATGCAAATGCAGAAAAGCCTTGAGAGGTAAAGGAATGCGCAAAATCCCTTGCAACAACTTCAATATAAATCTATGCTGCATTTGTTTGCAGATAGAAAAAACTGCAGAAGACTGAAATGGGTAAAATGATGATATTTAAAACAATTTGTTTCCAGATGAAATACAAAAATATCAAATAAAAACTAACCCTCAAAACAGTAAAGTGAGAGTATCTCAGAACACTAGAAAGACAAAGAAATCTTGTAAGAAAACAACCACTTTAACCATTTCAGACACTGATCATAATGAAATCTGTGTGCCAGCAGCTTTGGCAAAAGTTCAGGAGTATTTCTGCAGCTACTAAGCATCATTCACATTAGAAGCAACATGAACAAAAATGTCAAAGTCAAATGCTAAGAATGAAGGAAAAATATGCAGTGCAAAGAATCAATCCTGTTAAAAACATGAGATTTGCAATTGCAAAAGTCTGAGGTTGCAAGTGTCCAAAGGTTACACTGTTTTTCCATTACTCCTGAACACTATCATGCTCTTTACTGAATTCCAACTGTCTTCTCAGTGCACACTCACTTTTCATAAATAACTATTGTTTTTTAATTAAGTTATCAAAATTTTCAAACAGAAGGGGATGAAAATTTCTCTCTCTTTCAATGGTCTTAGAAATTTTTGTAGTTTATGGCTCTACTAAAGCTGCTGCTGTCACATAAAGCTGCTGCTATCACACTTTTAACGTCTGCCCATTTCTTTTTAATAGCTGACTTTCCCATTAGTCCTTCCTTTCTCTATACATATGCATTTTCTCTGCTCTCTGCAGAGGTATTATGTTCACTGGTCATTCTTGATGAAAAAAACCCATAAAGTTACTGTTCACCCATGTATGAGAGATCCCCAGGAAAAATTACCTTCAATCTCCCAGCTGCAGCCCAGTTACTGCAGTGAATTCCAATTCCCTTAGGTTGGTAAGCCTTAGTTCCCCCAGGAATCAAAACCATTAAACTTGCCCCTGGGGCTAATGCAAGCCCCGCAATATAACCAACCCAAGAGTGCACAGCAGTAACAGCAACGCACACACACGGGTACACAACAAGCTTCTACTTTCAGCTTTCCTTCCTTCCTACTGCTGTCCTGACCTGACTTACAGATAACACTTTTCACATGCTTAATAAAAAAAGAAATCTCTTTGAAATTTAGATGTAGGGATAATGAACACATTGAATGTAATTCTTCTGAGGATTTTCATTTTTATTTCTTTCTCTGCAGCTTTCCCCCCTTCACAAATTGCCAACTTTGGAGGGACATTAGAAAGCTAAGGAAATGCAACTGGGATTTTGTGGCTGTAGCTTATTCATGTGAAAGATTTTCTCAGATTAGCTGAGTACCATGATGATAATTTAGTTCAAGATAATTGCAGTGCAGATAGATGCAGTGTGTATTTACTCTAAGGGACAAAGTTTACATGTCAAAAGGGAAGACATTTCAGAGCTCTTTTATCTTCTGTCCTGATATATTTCTGCCCACAGAAATATATTTGAGGGGTTTAGAGATTAAGGTTACCACTCATCCTGTGAGTCAGGTCTATTAATATATTTTTATTTCATGGTTCTATGATATTTTATCAAAACATATCCTACAAAACACTGCCTACTGTTTGTGGGATACTAGGAGATGCCTCTTTACAGCTCCATCAACCTTCAAACTGTTTTGTTGTAGAAAAATTATTTTTACATAAATTATGCAATTGCTTTGCTTCTTATGCTTTTGAGCTGGATGAAAAAGAAATTATTATTAACAGTCAATAATAAGTAGCTAACAATGGAAAGCAAATAAAGACGCAAGGTAAGTCTACATTAATTTAACTCAAACAGAAATATCCTAGAAAAAGTAACTTGTGATAACTGTGTGTCCTCAAGCCTCCAGCAGTTTTTCCTGCAAAACTTTCCTACCTTTAATGAAGGAACAATGCAGGGAAAAGCAGAGGGCTAGTATTAGGATAAGCCACTCGAGTAAGAGCAGTAACAGAAAGAAAACACTAATAGTTCTTAGAAAAAATAGATTCACAAAAGTAAGGCAAGATTTGAAAACCTCTTCAGACCCTTGAACAAAGCTCTTGAAATGGCAAAAATGGTAAAAGGAAGTTTCCAAATGAAATTTTATTATCTGTAGATTTTGAATTGCATGTGCTAGATCTGAAATGACTTGTTTGTATCTTCCGTATGTGCCTTTAGACATTAAAGCAGCTTTCAAATGGTAATGATGAACCCAGAGCACTCACTGTACAGTTAAGAGCTCTGCAAAGCATGGATTTTGAACAGGGAAGACTGGAAAAGCATCACCGGATTTGGAAAAGACATAATCTGTCAGTGGAATGCCATTTACCAACAGGTACATACATAAAAGAATTTGAGTTGCAATAAAGAGCCCGGAAAATTAAAAGTTTGGAAGACTTACTGAGCTCTGCAACAGTTCAACCATTTTAATGCCGTGCCCATGTATTTTTCTGACCAGTCCCTTTAAGAAACCTATTGTCAGGTTTCATCAGATTTTAGAGATACCTGAAGCAGCAGGAGAGGCCCATATCACTACATAAAGATTACTATGATTATTTTTTGCTCATCATCATTGTCTGGAGAGCAAAAGATAACACTGTAATATACTTAAAACTGTCTTTGTCATAATATTTGGTTATGTGTCAGGTACAATATGAAGAAACTGTTTCTAGAGGTAATGTAATGTAATTAACACTTATATTTCTTAGAATAAGCATATTGAAATATACCAAGCATATGAACAAAGCTGCCAACTATCTGTCTTCACAGGCTGACACTACTAAATGATGCAAACAAGTCATTTCAGGAGCCTAAAGCAATGGTTACAAATGAAGGAAACAGAACAACTTCTCACTTAATTCCCCAAGCAAAATCCCTATTCAGGTGTTTTTAATCTCCATCCCACATAATTTAAAAACCACTGTGTATGATATGTATTGCTTTATTAACAGCAATAAACAGAAATTCCAGTAAGACCTAAAAGATGCACGTCTCTCCCTGCTCTTCTGAATCCACTAACACATATTATGCTAATCCTCCTGTGTTATTCTTTCAATAAGATCACCAGTAAAGGCAAAAGAACATAATTATTTTAAATCCTCCATTCCATCAAAGGCAAACTCACATTTACAGAAATGAAGGCTTCAGACTGGATAAAATTTGCACAAACTATTTCTGATATCTAATGTATAACTACCTCAAAACAAAATTAAGTATCTACCAATCTGAGGCTTCCTCTTACACAGAAATCTCCTGGATTACAAACACATTACAGAAATGTGTACCATACAAAGAAGCCTGATTCTTTTAGATTTTAAAAATAATTTGTACTCTATAGTGAGCTCTAGTAATTGCACAATGACTACTATTTATCACCATTAATACACAAAACCTGTTGTTTGATTTTTCTGCCTTATAAATTGTATTTGTCAGCTAAAATCATCTTCAAAACAAATGCTGGTACCTTTAGAGTCACAGCATCTCATACCCATATGGAGGTGCCAACAGATCCTAGAAAGCTATAAATGTATCATTTCCTTAAAGTACTAAGGAAAATGTGCAATATAATATAAATAAGGTAGAAACATAAGCATGAAAATAACTAAGAAAATAAACACAGTATTAATTAATGAAAAAGAAGTACTTTCTCAGAGAAGGAAATATTTGCAAGAAGAGTGGAATATTCTGAACGCACAATTATATAACAGAATTAAATACAGAGATGCAGCTTTCTGTTTACTATTTGAAGTCAAAAATTCTTAATGCAAAAGTATGTACTTTCAAGTATAAAGTGTATAATGGATGTGACTTCATCACTGAACACAGACTCTGAGATAAGTGCTGCTAAAGACTCATCTGCATTACATCTTGTATTAAATTATTATTTTGTGATTTATAAAATATTTTAAAGTCATCATAATTGGACTACTGCACTGTAACGAAAACCATATATTTCTGCACTGAATATCTGTCTCACATAACATCCAGACGTACTGTGTTTTGATATACAAGAGAAAAATGACTGGTATTTCATTATACTACAGAGTACATGTACCTATTAACTGATTTACAAATGCTTAAGTTATGGTTAAATCACTTGAAAGGACCAATTCCTTACCAAATCTGAAATTTATGACTTCCTTTTAAAAACTTGTGTTGAAAATTATAACTTGTAAAATAACAACAAACAAACACACCTTTAAAGCCCAAATTTTTTCCTGAAGTTCGAAAGCTCATATTTTGGCTCCAAAATAAACCAATAAATAAAATTAAAGTCAGGTAAATCACATGAACAAACTATCTTTAAAAGCTGCAATAGCTGCCAACAAGTTTCATAAGTGCCTCCTTTCCAGCAGGAAGCTACTGAAGAAAAAAAAGAAAATAAGAAAGCCTTGATGGCTTGATTAAAAATCACACCTCCCTAAAAAAAAGTCACTGTTAAGTGTTGTGTCTGGCAATACCACTGCCTTTTGCTTAAACATTAGGAGAAGAAGAAATTAGTTCTCAGCTGGAGGCTCAGCTCTGATCAACTAACTTTTCGCACAATCATATATACAATACTTTTCTTATTTACTACACATTCACACACAGAGTACAATAGACTGCAGTTAATTACACAGATTTCAACTTTCAACAGTGAGAGCTGGAGCTACTCACAATTGGTAGAGGCACAAGTGACACTTCACCCCTTAGGAAAAATCACTTCTGGTAAGTGCAGTATTTAACGTTTATATCACCTTTTCAATATTTAACATCTTCAAATGTGATCACCAAATGCATGTTTAGAAAAATACTAAAAATTTGAATGAATTATAAGAATAAGGTTCTTCAACTTCCCCCAGCTTGCACTAAGGATGAGCGCTCTCTGGTTTCAAGCATTTGAGAGATGCTCCATTATCTGTTAAAGTGAAATAATTCCGTGTTTTTCTATATCCACAATAGTTTTTTAGAGCTGTGTAGAGTAACAACAACAACAATAACAAAATTACACAAAAAGTTGGCCTATGCAATAGGAAAGCTCCTCTTTTAGAGTTTTATAACATTATTTTAAAAATTTTCTAATTAGGAATATAAAGGAGAAAGCATGTAAAAGTGACAAGTCTCTTACTAAGCCTTTGTTCACTGCAATAGTCAGCACACAGCCATATCTTTCTCAAGACTTCTAGCACTAAGAAAGAGAAGTTAAGCTGCTGGCTACATTACAGCTAACACAATTCAGCTGTCATGATTTGAAGTGTCACATAGGCTGCTCTAATACCTTAGGAGCAATAAACAAGGGAAAACCTGATCACCATAAGGATAAGTACTTTATAACTTTCCCATTGTCCATTTAAATTCAGGCAGGATAACAACAGCAACAATGTATTTTTAGAATTATAAACTCTAAATGAAGTCTATACCTTTCCTTACAACAGCTGAAATTCTTTTTGGTGTCTTCCCTGCTGAAGAGTAAGAGTTACAAACATTTGTGATGCTGTTTTATTTCTTGGTGTCATCATTACCTACACTATGAAATAGTAACCAGTAACAATTCACAAGCCAAATATTGCAAAGCAATTCAAAATCCTTAAGCTAGGAGTTATAAAACATTGAACTTTGTTTATATTACACTGGGGTAATGAATTAAATAATGTTTTAAGGTATATTGCTTACTTTCTGTTGTTCATGTTGTTATAATTATTTGATAGAGATGGAGAGATCTTTGGTAAAGTTGAAAAATTGGATGCACCTGGGGACCTTTAAAAATATGAAAATGACAAATTAGACAAAAATGCTGAGATATTAAAAACTGTGAAAGAAAGGTAACAAATGAAGCAGATAAACAAGCATGGAAAAGAAATACTTTTTTAAAAGTGGGCAAAGCTCTAAAAATACCCAGGACATGCAGCCCTCAGAATCTGCCTTTTAACACTTGAGATCTTTCACAGTACTTAAAACTTCCATAACTCGAAGAAACAGAGCTACTAAAACCCAAAAGAAAGCACTAGTCACTGTGCTAAAAAAAAAATTGTTTTCAGCTCATAGTACAACTACAGATATTCTGATGCTCTAAAACTTAAAATGTGAAGTTTCTAATGTGGGAATTTTATTAATTTTTCATTTCAAACTAAATGGATGTTGAGATATGAAAATGATCAAGATAAATACTTCATGTTAATTTAACAGCAGCATAGAACCATGTAGTTAAAACTCTCTCAGTAATATTGTTAGAAAATTTCAGGATATTACGTACAACACTGGATTTTTAAAAAAAAATTTTCTGCCAAAAATAGAAGCATTATTACTTATCCCCATGGTTTAGAACTACTTTAAAATACAAGAATACTGATTATTTTCATCACAAAGACTTCTGAATATAATAAATACAATATTTACAACTATCTTGCAGTGTATTTTTCTCAAGCAAATCTTACAGGTGCACAAGGAAAAGACAGCATACTCAAAGGAGTTCATGTAACTCCCTGATTTTGTGGGCCCTATATAACTCCAACTGAATTGCAGTTCTGGCTGTCATTGAAAAGCTTTGCAGTACACATTGCTATATTAAGAGAAGAACTTCTGCATGCTCAGGACTTTTTAAGCACCTTTCAAGAACTAAACTCCATAAGGAAATAAACATTTTTACGCTAGGAATTTCCCCAAGTATATTTTTGCATTTATTTTCAACTTTCTGTCAATAAACCTTTTCCAAAAGAAAAGTTGCCAGGGAAGGGGAACCTCAATCCACACCACTCACACCAATTTGATGCCAGAGCTAGCAAGAATTGCTGCCCAGAGCCTGGAAAGGGTTCAGAGGTCAGGAGTAATGAACCTGAAGCACAAAAGAATTCCAGCCACTGCAGGCAGCACCTCAGCTTTATTGAGGGTCCCACCCAAATGCCTCCATGCAAATGCACAAGAATGGGCAAAACACAAGAGGAGCTGGAGATGTGCATATGCCTGTGGAGATTGCATATGACTATTACCATCACTGGCAAGTAAATGGTGGGATGGCTACTATCCTGGAGTGTTGGCATGAAAAGATATAGAGTCTTTAGGAAGGACAGGCAGAGGAAACTCTTGGGAGCTCCTCTTAGGGATCCATGATCCCTTACATGTAAGGAATAAAGGGTGGGCAGGGACACAGACAAGATTATAGTGTGGGTCTGCTGTAGAAGAACCGGAAGAACGAGGAGGTGATGGTGACAGCCAACATGCTGTCAACTAAGGGCAAATACTGTCACACAAATTTGCTTGACTTCTAAAACCAAATAAACAGGTGGATGAGGGAAGATTGACATCATCAGTCTGGACTTCTGCAAAGCATTAGACACTTCTCTAAGGTGGAGAGACATAGCTTTGACAGATGGACCACTTGATGCATAAGGAACTAGCTGGATGGTGGCACTCAAGAAGTTGAGGTCAATGACTCAGCGTCCAAGTGGAAACCAGTGGTTTGTGCTCCTCACAAATCAGTA
Source organism: Passer domesticus (assembly GCF_036417665.1). Taxonomy (NCBI): domain Eukaryota; kingdom Metazoa; phylum Chordata; class Aves; order Passeriformes; family Passeridae; genus Passer; species Passer domesticus. The sequence goes on along the minus strand of NC_087478.1, from coordinate 30,874,446 downwards.
CTGGGACCAGTGCTCCTTAGCAGTGACATGGACAGAGGGATTAGTGCACGCTCAACAAGTTTGCTGTTGACACCAAGCTGTGTTGTGTGGTTGGCATGCTGGAGGGAATGGATGCCATCCAGAGGGACCTGGCTTGAGAGATGTGCTGATGGAAATTTCATGAGTTTGACAATGACAAATGCAAGGTCACTGCAATGCACTTGAGTCAGGGCAATCCCAACCAGAAGTACAGGCCGCACAAAGAATTAATCCAGAGCAGCCCTGAAAAGAAAGAACTGTGTGTGCTGGCCGATGAGAAGCCCAACATAACCCAGCAATGTGAGCTCACAGCACAGAAAGCCAACTATATCCTGGGCTACAGCAAAAGCAGTGGGGCCAGCAGGGCGAGGGAGGTGACTCTCCCCCTCTGCTTTGCTCTTGTGACACCCCATGGAAGGTGGTGTTTATCTCTGGGACCACCAGCATAATGACAAAAACTTGTTGAAGTGAGTCCAGGGCAGGTCCACAAGATGATCAGAGGTCTGGAGCACTTCTCTAATGAGGACAGATTGAGAGAGTTGGGGCTATTCAGCCTGGGTTGGCCAAGAAGAGAAGGCTCTGGGGAAACTTTAGAGCAGTAAAGTGGGCTACGAAAGCTGGAGAGAGACTTTTTACAAGGGCATGTGGTCATTGGACTAAGGGGGAGTGACTTTAAACTGAAAGAGAGTAAGTTTGGATTAGACATTAGGAAGAAATTCTTGTCGGAGAGGGTGGCAAGGCACTGGAACAGGCTACACAAGAGAAACTGCATGGCTCATCCCTGTAAGTGTTTGAGGTCAGGTTGGATGGGGCTCTGTGCAACTTGGTCCAGCTGAAGGTGCCCCTGTCCATGGCAGGGAGAAGAAATTAGATCAGCTCTTAAGGTCCCTTCCAACCTAAATCATTCTATGTATCACCATATAAAGAACTTGCTAGTTAATTTTTCAAGTATTCTGATCAATGCTCACAAAGCTTTCCTGTAATTTCCTTTATCAATCTAAATCCTTCTCTTTGCATATTGTCTTCAAAGAAGTAAAATACAGACTGTCCACAAAAGATATCAAAATGAAGTCAGTTTAATCCCATTTAAATCCAGAACAGTAGTTAAATTATGACATTCATACATGTATTTATTTAAGAAGCTATTTGTTTTGAATAATTTTGAATTGAAATTGAACTTCTCAAAACAAATTCAAATGCAATATAGTTTTTAAGTTTTAAAACTCAATGTATAATTGCTGTATATAAAAACTAAAAGAAAACAGAGGAAGCCAGTTAAAGTCTACTAAACCAGTAAATGGCTTGCTTCTCAAATGCAGGAGAAGAGTAACTAAATTCTCAACATAGCTACAAAAGCAGCAGAAACTAACAGGTAATTTTGAAAAGTAACTTTTCAATGATGTAACAACCCCCAAAAAATTGTTTATTATAATTTAGCATTTTAACAGCAGAAAATAGGTTAATGAAACCCACTTTACCGTAGTATGCCAAAATAAATGATAACTCACATTAGATACTCACTTGCCCACATACTACATTAACACTATGGTTAAACTGCACTAGAACTCGCCTAGGCACCAACAACAAGGAGATAAATATGGACATCAGCAAAAACAACTGCAGCTAGCAGAGTCTTTTTTCCTCTGGGGGCATTCAGACTGAATCAGGATAAAGGAAGGCAGATAAGACTTTTCTGGATAAGCCATTCACAGGCCCTAGTCCTTACAGAGGGCCTGCTAGTGGGACAACATAGCAGGGCACAAAAAAAATGCAGGAAGTTTCTGGTACGCAATGAGGACAACTATCTGATCCAGGCAACTGAGGAGGTAAATAAGAAAAGCTTCTCAACTGTATTTGATACTTAAAACCAAGGAGGAAGAACTAGTTGGGAATGCAAAGGCTGGGGCCTTGGCCAAAATGACCTTAAGATGGTGAAATTTGAGATCCTGAGGGAGAGCATGGCAGAAAACAGGAGCACAGCCCTGGATTACTGCAGAGCAGGCTTTAGCCTTTATAGGGATCTGCTTGGACAAGTGCCATGGGATACAGCCCTAGAGAGAAGAGGGGCCTCCATTAGAGCTGGATGATATTCACAGAATCATTTACGCTGGAAAAGACCCCTAAGATCATTAAGTTCCTACGCTCATTAATGGTCCATCCAGAGAAGTAAAAAATTAAGCAAAGGCAGCAGGAAGCCTGACTGGATGAACAAGGAGCTTCTGATCCAAGGTGGATGTGAAGAGAAAGTGTCTCAGCAAAAGCAGTAGTAGGTATCTTGCTTAACCAGCCTGATAGTAATCTCTTCATAGGAGGCTATCTTGGCAGATGAGGGGGAAGCAATGGCTGTGGTTTATCTCAACTTCCTTAAGTTTTTTGACAGTGTCTCCTGCAACATTCTCACAGACAAGCAGATGAAACATGGGTTACGTAAGTGTACGGTCAGATGGACTGAAAAGCATTCAATCCTACCCCTGGAGGGGCAGGTGACAAATGGAAAGCAGCTTGGCAGGGAACCACCTGGGGTTCTGCTGGACAAAAAGCTGGACATGAGCCAGCAGTGTGTCCTTGGGCCAACCACCTTAGCCCAGTGCGCTACACAGGGAAAAGCACTGTCAGCAGGTCAAGGGAAGCAATCCTTCTCCTCCACTAAGAACTGGCTACAGACACCTGGAGTGCTGGGTTCACTTCTGGGCTCCCTAGTACCACAAAGATAGGGATATTCTGGAGCAAGACTCGTGAGACACCACAAAGGTCCAGCATTTGACCTATGTGAAGAGGCTGAGAGAGCCGAGACCATTTAGCCTGAAGAAGAGAAGGCTCCAGAACGATCTTACCACTTATATAAATACCTAATGGGAGGGAACGAAGAAGATGAAGCAAGAACCTTCTCACTGAAAGGACAAAAGTCTATGGGCTTAAACAAAATAAATAAAATTCCAACTGAACAGGGAATATGCCTGGATATGGTCCTAGGCAACCTGCTACAGCTTCCCATGCTTTGAGTAGGGGAACTAGGTGATACTTTCTCAAGAGGTCCTTCCATTACCAAGGACTCTGTTCCTTAAAGCTGTAGCTCTGATTGGACTGGCATACAATTTTATAGCAAGCTTTAGTTAAACCATTCTATTCTTACAAACCCTAACTAATTTAGCTAATCACATTCTGGGGCATTTGCAGTAAAAAAGGTTGATATTTTAACATTCATCCATCAAAAAAAAATTAATGCTGAGGACATACATTTATTAAGAGTTTTTCAAACCTTCATTAATTTGTATTAATGAACATGTTTGTTAAACTAACTTGAAAATATCTGTCGAACATCACCAGTGTTTGGTGTTTACCCTCAGGAGCTCAGACACATGGTTATCTCAAATATTATTTATCAGCAAATGGCAGTCCAGCTCTTGGCTGACAAACAAGCTGAGAGCTCTTGCTCATACAATTTAAGACATCACAGTAAGTCACCAGTTAGCTCTATACGTCACAATTCTTTCTTACAGAAAAGTCAGTAGAAAGGCACATCCGTCTGCATAACAACTACTCAGGGAAAAAAACCAAACACACTTTTTCCTTTGAAGAGTCATGGACACATTTTCCTTAAAAACTTGGATAAATGGGCATTACATTATTTTAAAAAGGACTACTAAACATATTTTATCCTCCTGTTCCCTCCTCTTAACAAACATTATGGGGTCCAAACCAGTAAAAGAAAAGAATTGAGAAAGGGTTTTTAATGCTTTTCCAAGATAAAAAGGCCTATAGTTTGAACCAGAAAAAAATCTGAAAAAAATTGTAAGAAAATGTTCATTATTACGAGGAGAAAAAGAACTAAGCTATGAATGCGTGCAGTCCCACCTTTCTGTAGGTCAAAAAATGCCCCAACTACCAACAATATACTCCCTTTCACATATGAGAATTGTTTTAAAGTTAACAGCAGGCCACCAGTAAATTATACTAAGTAGCCAGCTATTATATTAGGATGACTTATTCCACAGTGATATCTAAATAAAATAAGTATCAGAATGAAATCCATTACTTTAAAACACACACAGAGATATAGATTGACAGGTAATTAAAAATTCTTACATTTTTACTACATAGAAAGCACTTTTAAGGAATAGATTGGATCAGTAGATTTAAAACTTGTTTTTAAGTTTTTGAGAAAAACCCATCTACAACACTGTAAGATTAGAAGGAAATAACCTAGTTATTTATAGCTTTTTTGCATGCTTCCCTAACTTGCTTTTATATTTGCATATAAACAGGTAACAACTTAACAGAAACCCTGTCCTGGCTATTCAGTCAGTAACCCATGGAATGTCAAAACTTGAGTTCCTTGCTTTTCCTCAAGTTTTAAAATCACATATTGGCTGAAAGGTTTTAAATGATGTACAGTTTTTCCTGAATATAAGTAACTTCATTTTGTAGTACAGTTCTTCAAGTAACTTGAACTACAATTTTAGGTTTTTAAAATTTATATTTATTTTTTAGTTTAAAACAGCATCTTGACAATAATAAACCATTCAAACAGGATTAGCTGTTTTTTTCTGCATGTGGAATAATTTCCCATATAAGAACACAGATTAAAAAAAGAAGTCTACAGAGAGATCTAAAATCTTCATTAAATACTGGGATCAGCAGGAACTAAGCTACAAAAACAACTGGGATCTGTATGTTTGCATAAATTTGTCATGTGTATGACACTTGACGCTGAGGAGACAGCTACTCACAAACATGTTAGTATAACAAAATTTTCTCCAAAAATGATCACTACTGCTAAGTAATACCTCTCTTGGGACCAGGTGACGTTTAAGACATTCCAGAATAAACAGAAAGTTTCATAGAAGTCAACCTCCCAGGGCAAAAAACATCCCAGCAGCTGATATCAACAACCTCTCAGAAAGCAAAAGTCCAGCTCTTCCTAAACCTGACTAACTCTGTGAATATTTGAAGAATGTATATCACATTCAGATACTTTCAGATAAAAAAAACCCCAAGACTCACAAACATTTTAAACAGCATCAAAATGTGACACAATAGCAAATATCATTAAATCATACAGGGTTTTTACAGTGGATGTTGCAATTATTTCCAAAATTCTGAAGTTAGAAAAGTAGTACACATAAAACAAATGCAAACACTGGCAAGCTTGAACACAGTGCAGAACTTAAGTTGTATAGCATGGTCTCTGCACCTACAAGAAAAGGATCTCAAAATCACTCTTTTCTAATTTCAGAAGAAGAGACAATTATGATGATAATCAATCTTTTTTTCTTGTACAAATTCATTACACTCTCAAGAAAAACAGAATCACCAGTTTCAAAAATGTTCCTTCCTTTACTGAACTGAGGTCCCAACCCAGCCACTTTCAAAGTATGTTCTTTTCTTGCAGAAGAAAATATGCTTACACATTTAACATATTCATGAAAAACTGACAGCAATCTTCATCTGTAGTAGGAGGAATACAGAAAAATTGCCAAAAGAAGCAATATAAAAATTGCTGTTATGTTTCTGCGAGAAAGAGGCAGGGAAAATGTGCAGAATGTCTTTCCATCTTACTGTTTCTCATTTTCAATCATCACAATAAAGATTCTGCTGTCATTCTGACAGACCTCAAAAGGCTGGAAAAGTGAGCAAACATGAACCTCCTGAAGTCCAGTCAAGGCAAATATACAGGCCTGTACCTGGGGAGGAACAATGCCAGGAACCAATACACTGAGAAGAAGTGGGTGTGTGGGCAGGTGACAAATGGAAAGCAGCTTGGCAGGGAACCACCTGGGGTCCTGCTGGACAAAAAGCTGGACATGAGCCAGCAGCGTGGACAACCAGCTTGGCCCAGTGGGAAAAACACTGTCAGCAGGTCAAGGGAGGTGATCCTTCTCCTCCACTAAGAACTGGCTAGAGACACCTGGAGTGCTGGGCTCCCCAATACCAGAGAGACCCAGATATCCTGGACCAAGTCAAGTGAGACACCACAAAGGTGATCAAGGATTGCAGCATCTGACCTCTATGGAAAGCCTGAAACCTGGGACCATTCAGCCTGGAGAAGAGAAGATTCCAAAACAATTTTATCAACATGTATAAATAACCAGTGGGAGGGAATGAAGAAGATGGAGGAAGACCCTTCTCAGTCATGTCCACTGAAAGGAGAAGAGGCAATAGGTATAAAACTGAAGCATTGGCAATTCTTTGTAAATATAAGGAGTTTCTTTCAAAATAGAAGTTGCCAAACAGTGGAACAAGTTTTCCAGGAAGGCAGCAGAGCCTCCATCCTTGGACATACTCAGACCCTATCTGGACAAAGTCCCAAGCAACCTGCACTAGATGACCTGTCTTTGAGCAAGTGGGTGGGACCAGAGAATCTGCAGAGATGCCTTCCAACATCATCTATTCTGTGAATCTGTGGAAAAGCTTAGCTCATGTTCTGAAATGATCCTGCCTTTTTAAGCTTTATCATCCTTCATGCTTTCCAATATCCCATATTTTGATATTTCTAAATATGGCCTTTTATACCTTGACATCAGAATTTGTTTACAACTTGTACTCTTCAAAAAGAAGCACTACAAAGAGGTAATTTCAGCACTGAGCCAGTGTGTGACCAATGACAGGGCTACAGAAAGGTATGTGGATATATGCTATTTCTGTTGACAAACTAATACTCCTAATGGACCTCATACAGAAAACTCCAAAGTGAGTTTAATATTTCTATCCCTTTAAACATGTATTAGGCTGTTCATGAAGTTTTAAACAGATGTAAAAACCTGTCCTATTATCTGTCCTGGCCTGTTGATAGCTGCTATTTGAATTCACAAAATTTTGCAAACTTTCCATTATTACAGTGTGTTTGAGTATCAAATTCCCAACTTTCTGATAGCTGCTAGATCTAAAAACCACATCCAACCTCACAGTGATACTATTCATCCTCATTTGCTGGTTTACTTACAGCCTTCTCTGACACCAGTATTGTGAATTAGCATTTCACTTGCCCCCAGATCAAACATTTTTCAGGAGATATTCTTTAATTTATATACTGCTCCTGAATGCTTTCCATGGAAAAGATGTCTGGCAGAAGAAAAGCAGGTACCATCACCAGAATATCTTCCAACCAAAACTTCCAAAATAATCCATGACACTGACTCATGTAAGTTCTTTTAACCTTTCAAAGATACAGCTAAAATTTGACTAAGAATTTAAATTTCTTTAAATTTCAAAAAACATTTTTAGATGTATTTTGAGGTCAAAGATTAAACTTCAAGTTCTTAGCATCCCGTTCTTTCTATTGCTCCACATTCTTTAAAGCCTTGTGTTACAACATCTTGATAAGCAAGATTATACTGTTCATACTAATCTTAAATTGAACTCAGACTTCATTAAAGAGCTTAATAGAAAATAGTCTTCCAAATATAACTGCTTAAGATAAAACACCAAAGATAAAGAAACACTGTCCTTCAAATGATAAGCAATGATACTATAAAAATGCTTCAGAACAGTGACTTTTAACTACATGCATACATAACTTCAAAAGGAATAAACAAAACTTAAAAGAACTTAAAACTTTTTAATGGAAGATACGCTCAAGAACCAGCCGACAAAGGCAAGGAACACATTTAACTATTTGTAAGCCTGGCATCATATTAATTAAATGGTTCCAACTGTTCTTCAAAATCAAGAGAAAATTATTTAGATACTGGAAATAACATTAAAAATAGTTAAATGAAGAAAAACACACAAGTCTTTCTATTCACTTGCCATTATCAAGGTGCTGTTCATAACAGCAATAGGAAAAATAGAAAACGAAACCAACATCATTCTGCATTAACTGATGACAGCCCAACAAGGAATAAAAGCCACATGATGGTAATGTAGGCTGCAATTCAAATAAACTTTGTGGGTAAATATTATGCTCTGGAGACAAAAGAAACAGGCTGTTCATAAAAATATTTACATGTAAGAAAAATACTGATAAAATCTTTGTTGAACTAAAAGATACCCTTTGCTTTGAAACAGAAATTAAATAAAATATTACTGAGTTTTACAGTTTTCTACTATGGAATTTTCCCCCATTTTTAAGCAGGATAATGTATATCATTGGTTGAATTCAACAAAGTTAGGCAATGTCTTTGTAGGAATTCACTATTATTATGCTATGTTCTACAATGCACGACACTTACAGCAAATACATTAAGGTGTCCTTTCAATTAAATATCTGAAGGCTGATTTTCAAGATAAAATGCCACTTTAAAAAACTTTTCTTTCATAAAGCAAAATAATATGCAAACTAATCACATGACTGGAATTCATAACTTACTTAGGAGTTGAAGGACCTCTTGGCCATGTTCCATCCTCATTCTTCTGTTCTATTACCAGGACCTACCACAAAAATTACAGTAAGAAAACGGAAATAAAAATATCAATAGATTGCTTTCTGTTCCATCTTTTCAATGGATCTTCTGACGTGATCAAGAAAAGACTGATATTTAAGTTACTATTCACTGAGATTCAAGAATATTCCATTACACTCCGTATTCCATCCACTACACTGCTCCTTCCTCTCTACTTTTTTCAACCATCATCTTAATTTAGGAAAGTCAGTAGTTCTATTCCTCTACAATCCATGGATGACATTATCTCTCCAAGAGGTCAGAAGACGACCTGCAATGTTTAAGCAGCACCTGTGAATCTATAGGAATCACACGTCTATACAACAGCCCTGTTAAGGAAGGGATCCTGAAGAAATTTTGCCTCATACAGAGGGATAAGAAAAAAAAAACCCAAAAAACCCTATTTTCTGATTCAATAGCCCTAAAACCATGCATGTATGGTTATTCCTGTATATTTTACCAAAGCATTTATCTAATATTATTTTTTCAACAGGACAGCTGGCTAATGAAATTAATTTCATTCAATTTGTTATTGGTACGCAATGGAGTACAGAACACTCAGTCCCAAACACAGGCATCAGGTGTCATTTGAAACTCCTTTGGGTATCTGAGATAGCTCCCCTATGCTGGCAGATATGACACAGGACCTACAAACAGCTCATGCCTTCTTCTGGATTGACAGCTGAGATAGCTGGATCCTTTGAAATGGCAACTAGACTCCAATGTTTAAACTGAATCCAACTCCCCACTCCCAATGCACCTAATTCTGCACCACTGTACACTGAAGTTTCAGGACACTAATTAACTGCCATGCTGTGCCTGTATGCATCTACACCATGACATAAATTCAGGTAAGTACTAATACTCAAAACCTTGTGTATAAGCCACTTGAAGATGTAATCACATTTTCAGTCTGAACACACTTGAGCATGAGATTGAAAACAAGCCTTCTATCATGACCAGCTTTCTATCAAGAACAGTGTAGTCTGTTATCCTTGGTCATTGATGCTGAAAGACTGATTCTGCCATTGACTTACCCAGAGCTTACTAAACAGAAAGTAGATTTAGACTGAGGAGTTCAATGGAATCTCTAAAGGCATGCTTCAGAAATCAACTGATAAATTCAAAGCATTACTTTATTCAATCGTATACACTACTATTACTATTAGGATAGACAGACTGAAATAGTGAGAATAACTATTATTAGATTAGGAAGCTCGGCAAGAAAAATAACCGTGTGTGTCAGCAAGTGCAACTGACCAAATACATATAGCTTACCACGACATTTAAGAGTTTCAGAAACCACAGTTAAACTCTGTTTTCAACAGTATTTGTTTTGCTCAAAGTACAGATGTCACCTAGAGATCTTGTCACGGCTTTATTAGACCATGATTGCTTCATAGTTAATGTTTCACTGGGATAGAGATAATTTGCAAGTTACATCTTTGATGTGAATATTTTATGGGAGATGTGGGCTCTTCCAGCAGGACTTCTGCATTGTTAAAATTACCTGTGTGAGGGTTTAAGTGCATGAAGCATGAAGCTACAGGACACAATAGTTCAAGCAGCAATTTTTCCGTGCCATTAAAGAAACTGAAACACGGCCTAAATACTGCTGGTAAGTCGGTTATAGTCAAATATTTCAAAACAAAAGGAAATACTTTAATATAATCTTGCCTAAAGTTACTGCCATCAAATTTCATCCATCCGCATTTGTAGTGTGACTGCATGAACTACAGCTGTTGAAAAAACATTCAACTCTATTTGAAGACTAAAGAATCAGTGTAATCTGAAAATTTATTCTGTTTAACATTTATATTTTGTAGTTAAACATTCAATGCTTGTTCTTTATATTCATCTGGAAAGGTAAAAAGTTATCTTGTGAGGAATTCCTCTGTAAAGTGATGATTTTGAAGTGATGACATTGTCTCATGTTAAAGTAGGTTTACAAACCGCTGTCTCTGTTGCTCTTATCAAAGTATTTTCATTTTTTTGTTATGTTGTTTATGAAATCTAGACAGCGGAATCTGAGTAGTAGAATTATTCTTTTAGAGTACCTAAAAAGTTCTTCAAATTTTGGGTTTCATTATAGGAACATATCCAAAATCCTAGGAATAATTATTTACTTCAGATTTTACCAAATTCATATCAGCAATTTAATAAAATTTGGTAAACATAAGATTTAAAATTTAGACATATATTAAAAATTTTAATTCATCAGGAGAGTTAAATTCCGTCTTTCATCTCTCTTTTCAGTCTTTAATCCTGAAAACACACACAAAGACTACTTTAATTTCAAGAAATTTGCTCACAAAATCCTCTATCCATAACATAATCGATTAGAAAGTGATTTTCATTTAAAAAAAACCCAAAAACTATTGGGTGTTGCTCATGAAAATGTAGCTATAAGATAAATGTATTCTAGACAAGAAATAATATTTCACTGTACCTGTCCCTGGTATAAACCAGCATCCTGTATGGTACTGTCTGGTTTATTCAAAGGTTCAAAAGTATTACTCATGTACTTGTTCCACAATCTGGTCTCTTTTTCACCTGGAATATTGAAGATTTTTCTTATCTCCTTTTCAATTGTGTCTGTTTTGTGAAGGAAAAAACACAAATTTAACATGTCAATACACAAACAGTATAAGGTGAAATAACACATCAGAATTCATCATCAAATAACACATCATACATTTCATACATACTCAAAATATGTATGAAACTGTATAAATTGCCATGCAACTATACCATTTTGTAGGACAAGCAGTAAGTTGCTAGTTAGCTTCCCTTTGAAATGGAAACAGTCAGAGGACTGAATTCCTTAGCAAGGCAGACCAAATAAAGAGAAGCTGGTAAGTAACAGATGACAGGAGCCATCTACTAATTTCTAAGTGCACTAACAGAGGAGTGTGGGGAAGTAGCAAATTATCAGAAGTGAGACTGATAGCAAAGTCAAGTGCAGGAAGTCATTCTGTTCTGTAAATCAAACCTTTTTGGGTTTTATGCTTCCACCCATATCCAAGTGCAATTAGCACTACACCACACTATATATGTGTGAAGTTTAATTCACGTGTCCACAGAACAAAAAAAAAGACTGTTCTGTAAAACTGAAGCACAAAAATTTATTCTAAAAGGGAGGTGAAAGATTTTACGTCCCTGAAAGATTCAAAGAAAGGTCTGCCAGCTCCTATTCTACAGAAATATAACCAGTGTTACATAATTTTAAGGTAGCATAGCTTACGTACAACTGAAATTTAAGTGAAGTTTTTAACTAACACTATTTTCCTTGCAAAAAAATAGAGTTTACTGAAAAGTTGGGTTTTTAAGCTAATATGTACAGTGCTGTATCATAGCAATCCAACTTAGCTGCTTTTTTAAAGTGGTAGATTCACAAAGGCCCATGGAAGCTGTCTCATAACAGCTAACACAAAACACAAAACAGGAGCCAAAAAACAAACGCTTTATTCCTGATCATTGAAAGCATAATTATAAAAATGGGCCCTGTAATCTCTTTGAAAGACATTCCTCCAAAGTCTAAGGACAAAACACTAGTGTGTCAGCTTCTCTTGCTCCCTTTTCCTCAAGCTTCTTTTCTCTTCCCCTAGGTTGAACGGGAAAAGCCAAACTGAGACCCAAAACTTAAAAGTAACTTGCAGAAGTCCAGACATTGGCTTGTGAAATGTATTACAACGGGCTGATATATTTGTAGATATTGTAGGCAACTGAATACAGTTTGTTTCTGTACTAGTTATCACACTTTTTTGTCTGAAAGAAAGTGTTAGACTTTAGTCGCAGATCTGTTAGTCGCAGATGATGTATAGGCAAGGCAGGTGATATCAACAAAGCAAGAGACTTATTTGATTTTTTGGGTTTAAAAAACCCATCATGTACTGTCTTAATTCTCAACCAAATAATTAAAATAATTATGTCTGAATATAAGAATAAAACTAGTCAGCAAAATCTTGTCAAAAAAAGTAGAAAATCTAGATCTATCAGTGGCTTTCACTAAAAGAAGAATTTACAAAATGTAATTTTTCATTCTATTAATACCATGGCAATTAATTATCTGAGCACTGCAAGTAGTTCTCTTCACAAGCACTAAACTAACATTTATTAAGTTAGTTTTTAACATACTCCAGCTTTGCTAACAGAACCATTACAAGACAGGAAGAATCAATCCCATTGGATGACTACACAATTATTATGTCCAAGACACATGTTCCACTTGACTACTATGCCAATTTTGAGACTCTGAAAATAAGATTCTTTTATGTACTTCCATGAACATATAACCAATGCGCACTTCATAATTCTTCCTCCCATCCTCACCAACTACTACTGGAGTGCTGGTTTATGAAGTAAAGTGGAAGTGTCTGCTTCAGCATATATGAAAACTTATCAGACAGATACCGTCTGAGTCACATTGTGTATGGGGCTCTCCCCTAGCAGAATCACAGATTCATTCAAGTTGCAAAAGACATCCAAGATGAGTCCAACCTTTCACCAAACACCAACATATCAACTAAATGACAGCACTAAGTGTCACATGTAGTCAGTTCTAAAGCACATCCAGGGATGGTGACTCCAACACTTCCCTGGGGAGTTTTAGTTACATACATCCAGTGTATGACATGATCAGTACTAGCATGATGCCTAAAAGGCACAGGAAGAATTGCCATTTAAAGATGCCTCCAGCATCTGTATACCCACAATTTGAGATAGTTCAATTTGAGAGTTACAAGTTACAGCTTCCATACAGATAATAACCTATATTGTTAAAAATCACAGAGCTTATTCATGAGAACAACTGCATGCTTGAAGTACTATTTTGAAAGACCACCTGGAACAGTCTTGATGAGATGCTGAAAGAGTTCAGGAATCCTAATACAAATAAATCCTGGCTCCTAAAGCTAGTCCAATCACAAATGCTGGCCACAGGAAACTCTTAGATGTTAAGTTAATGTTAAGATGTCAGTCCGAAGTGACTTTGTACTAATTTATTGACACAGCTTAGTTGAGCGTCTATTTGAGTGGAAAAGCAAAGGTATTCCAGGAATAACACATATCTGAAGACTGATAGGTGAGTATTATATTATACTTAGGATATTTCTCTGATTGTTTTTCTTTTTAATGAAGAAAGGTCTTGTACTTATTTTTTGAGTGCAGTAAATAATATAACCAATGATGGTGGACAGAAAAATTAAAATTTCTTAAAAGGACTGTATTACCCTGTGTCTACTCAGTTCTGTGGAGCTGTTACTGACTCTTTTGTACTATAAGCCTTCTGCAACTATAATAAAAATGCATCCCTTAACTGGAATATACAAGGAAGAGTGAAAAATAATCAAGATTCTGAAAGATCCCTCTTGCATTATTATTGATATAATAAGCATTTCTGCTGTGTATTTGATGAATTTCAGAACTACCTTAAATATACTCGAGGTAATAAGCAGGGGGGAAAAACCCACAATCTAAGTAATGGATAAGAGGGATAAGTTACTATTTCACTCTTAAAGTGGGTTGAATTTTTCTAGCTCTTCTTCTAAGGTACAAACTCTTCTGGACACTTTGGCTAGGATACCGCTGCTGTGTACTCTACACAAGAAGCTTCAGGAAGGGCACGTTTTTAAAGGCTTCCAGAAGCATATCATGCACATTTCAGGAAAGCAAACAAGGCCAGTGTCTGGAAAGGGATTGCCAGTGAACTCTGACTGCTTCTCATTACCTTTTACAACAATTTATTTATAATTTTAATTCTCTCTTTGCTAAGAAAAAATGAATATATCTTCAAGTAACTATCATTCCAAAATGCCCTGCTTCTGGTTAGAGAAAGAAAATTCATCCATTACCTATAATTTCAGTGATACAATTAAATTCGGTATGGCTGCAAAATAGCTTGCATTGGGTCCTAAGGGAAGGACAATGTTAAATTGCTTTTTCCAAGTTCCTGGTTTCCTCAGAAAATAATGAAGTATAACCTCCCAAGTTAAAACAGATCTCAAAAAGCCAAATTAACAACAAACCTTGTTTTGAGGAGAATTTTCACAATTTTAAAGTTTTTATTCAGATACAAGAGGTGACTCTTTTTCTAACTTAAAATATTGAAATTTAACAAAGTAAAATGATTACGTCTCAGCAAGCAATCTGCAAAGAAGGCTGGTAAGTATAAGTCACTACTCATAATGTGAAGAGAAGCAAAAGCTAAAAACATACACTGCTGTCATAAAATATAAACAAAGTGATGGCTGGACATACAGTGCCAAGGGCATAAAGTACAGTTCTGCATGAAGTACAAAATTATACAAACACAGACGATTGAAAGATTCTTATCTCAGCTACACATGCACAAATACACACCAAAAAATGAGGAGCAATATCTTTGAAAATGTTCAGATATTTCAACATCAAATATCTTATCAAAATACTGCTTCAAACAATGACAGAATGCTCAACGAGCAGTCAAAATAAATACAAATAAAGGTAACTTAAAGGTTTAATAGCAGATTCAATTACTGTAAAAGATTGTGTCTGGCCTGCCACTTCACAACATGAAGAGTACTGCCTTTGTAGGTCACCTTTAGGCATTAATAAATTAAGTAAATTCTTTCTTGTGTTTTGTAATATATCTTTCTCTTTGTATATATGATTAGAATGTGTTGGTTAATGAAACACATAAAAATACAGTTCTTACACATCAAAAGCCAAGAAAAAGTACTATTAAATCCAATAAACAACATCACACTATTCACTTTCTTCAAAGCTCAAACCTCTAAAGTTAATACAGATGCTTAGATAATAAAACATGCAATTATATTGTTACAGTTGTATTAAACCCCCTCAAAATTCCAATCTGTTAACTTTTAACCTTGACCGAAACAAAATTACTCCCATTGTTTTTAATGTCAAAATAGCCAACTATCATTTTATCTATACATTTATTCAGAACTTGCTACCACATACAAGTGCCAATCACATATTTTTAGAAAATAGTTGTGCATACCTATTGTATCAGCTTTACTAAATCTTCGTGTGACAACATTGTTCATATTTCCATTTTCACACAGTTTTAATTCTGTTAGATAAACTTCTACTTTGCAGTGCTTTACAAACATACCCTGTTCAACGACCTGAAAAACAGATTAGGATCAGTCTGAGTATGTTGCCATATGCACACGCTTCAAGATATTTTTGAGAACTCTTCAAGAAACTGAAGCTCATGTAATATAAGACACTTAATAAATGCAAAAAATGAGAACTAAAATTCTCCTATAACTTTTTAGAAATACAGTAAACTAGAAATTACTGCTTTCCATGATGATGACTGTCTTACCTGTACATAACACGATGACTTTCAAAGTGTAGAAAGGAGAAATCACAAATATGCAATCTTAATCCAAAGATATGTGACCAAAAGGTAAAAACACCCACAAGGTACTTTTATTTCCAAATACATTCATGATATATTACTTCCACAGAATATCAAGAAAAAGTTTTCACAGTTATGAGTACTTATCAAAAATATACTACACACTAATAAAATCTGGATATCACATTTTTAAACAAAACCTACAAATCTTCCCCTTACGTTCCAATAATGAATATATTAATTTGAAATTTTACCTCCTCATTAGAGTTGTTTATTCTATGTTCATTTTTTAAATACAGATTACAGAATAGTTAAACATACAGGATTTGTTTTTTAATAAAAGTAAAATGTAGAAAAAAATATTCAGGGTCACCTCTTAAATGTTTTTCCCTTTGATCTTCCAAAGTGTAACTGCACAGTCATGTAGACTGCTCCAAAAATAACCATCAGCCTGATATGTGATACATCTGACAAATACGGTTAAAATAAAGCCACCAGCGAATTACTAGGAGAGATCTGCTATCTGCTGTACAAATATAACTTACATGTATGTGCCATAGGGAAAGAACGAAGAAATTAGTGAATTATTTCATTTCCTACCTTACCTTTAATGACTGTCAATCATGGCATTTAAACAAAAATGCATCTTAATTTGAGCAGCTCAATAGTTTTCATCTGCTGGAGTCACAACAAAATAGTGGCAGCAAACAAAACTATGCAGTGCAGCTAGCACATTTCTAAGAATAAAAACTGACACTCTAGTGGTAGTACAACCTATTACAAGAAGTCTTAATATTATTTGATGTAGATCAAATACAAAATTTTATCAATTTAAAATTTGGATCCACATTTCAAAAATAGCTAATGCTATAAAGGGGATGAAAGAAAAGTATAATACCATGTTTATGAAAAAAAAAAACAAACAACTCATAATGGCAAACAGGAAAAAAAATGGTGAACGACAAAAGCATCAGAAACAAAAATGCTGAACTGGAATATGCTTCTCTGAGGATAACTGCTGTTCATACAGGCAGAAAATAACAAAGCTATGCCAGTTTACCTGGCCACTCATTATACTCCGTGTATTTTTCCAGTTAGTTACTTCCAAGTGGAATGGAAATTACATTAATTTCATTGCTCCCTCCTACCATTTTCCTCCCTAACTGAAAAAATTACAGACTTTTTACTTTACCATGATGATGGAAGAGTATGCAGTTTACTGAAATCCATCTTCAGAAAAAACAATACCAATTGATAACAGATATATCTTTAAAGAAAGTGAGTTATTTTAATGGATTTCAGCTTTAACAGAACTGGACAAAATGACAGACATTTCAGGGATGTCTCTTTAAAACAAAGCCAAAAACCAAACAACTATTTTATCATATTAGAGAAAATATAATAAAACCCTTTAACAAACTTCTGTTACTGGCCAAATTAATTTTGAAGACCCAAAACTTCTTCTACAGCTGTATCTACCATTTATTTGAAGAGTCAACTTTAAGTTAGCCAGCATGCACTCAGTTAGACCATACTTATGTCATAAGAAGGAAACAAAAGTTGTATTACACCAGGAATCATAAAACTAAATTCTAAGCCTAATATTTTTTCAGTGATTTAAAAATAATTAAAATAAAGATCCCCATAACTGAAAAACACAAAAAGGATAAATATACCAAAATGTATTTTAAAAACTAAGTAATTCAGTTCAGTGAGGATGCAACTGTAATCACTCAATCGAAAATCCTAAGAAATAACAAAACCAAAAAAAGATTGTATGATCAATAAACTGGTGAAATGTCCTCTCACCTTTAAAAATAAAGGGTATTATGAGCTTGGAGCAAACAAAAAAATTTAAAGATGTTAATTTTTCAGTATCTCATATTGATGGAGGGCCACACTATCCACGACACCGTGGCCTACTACTTGCACTGAGGGAAGCTTTTTTGGTTAAAGAAAGAACTCCCTTAGCAAGCAGCTGAGCAGAGTGTTTATCCGAAAGAAACTACCAATTATCCACCAATGTTAACATTATTAGAGCTAGACTTTTCACTAACATAGTCAATACAGTTTTAGAGTTATTTACCTAATTACAAAATCATTTGCATTAATAGCCATACAAGCTTCTAAAGCAAACTCTTCTTGAGATATTTATTCAGAGAACTTACTTCCAGAAAAAGAAAGTATTAAGTCATTCTTTGCATCCCCCTGCCTCAATATTACACGTTTAAGCCTTAAAAATTTGAGTAAAAATTCAGTATCAATAAGCAACTAAAGCAGGAGTTCTTAATATGATTATCACAGGCCAGGAGTTAAAAGTCTGCTAATCAATTCCTGTGCAACATCTGTGTATTTGCAGGAGTATATGTGAATCATACTAATTCCAGCAGGGAGTTGAAGAGTACCTTGCGTGCAATTGGCTCTTGACCTTCCATCAGTGTGTACCAGCTCACTAGCCTATTCCAGCCTTCAGTTGGAAGAAGGATGTAGTCCAGCTCATCAATGAGATGTTCCTTGAGAGACTGAGAATCACCATCTATAAGAGAAAGATTATTTTCACTCAAATAATGCAATTCTGTACTTGAATTTTTAATGTAACATTTTTAGCATAAAGAGCAGACAAAATATTTTGAGTCACAATTATGTCACTGGTATCCAGTTTATGCTTAGCACACCTATTACAGGTGGTTTTCTTTACAGTATGAGTGACAACTTTATACTCCCATGCAATCATAAGCACCTAGTTTGTTATCATACATCATCCTAGCTTTCAGAGAAACAAATTCATTTCTCCCACTCACTTCACACATATTCCCACATCATCATGGATACTTCCACAGCTGAAAATGAGAATGAGTAGTTAACTGCAGATTCAAGAACAAACTTTGAAGTAATTCACCCTAAGTCAGACTAGGAAAGTAGCATAGTACAACTTCCTATTTCAAGGATCCTATGTGCTCTGTTAACAGTCACTACAAAATTCTTTGCAGAGAAGGGGAGATGCTGCTCTTGAGTGAAGGACAACTTGCAATCTCTTAATGTAAGCAGCGTGCTTTTAGTTTTCATTCAATCTTTATTACTAGCAGCTATCTTTTAGGTCTAAGAGGTTATTCCAGATGTGAGCCACTGTGAGCTTCAAACATTTAGGGCAGCTGTCCTTCCGTCTGGAAGCATCACATCACACTGTAACTGGGAGCAAAATGAGGGGAGAAATCCACAAGCACTTGTTCAGGTCTGCATAACTCTTCACAAGACTCACACGGTATTTCTGCACTGATTTTATATAGTGAGAAGGTGTAATTTGGATTCTGTTATCTCCTTCTAAAAATACCAACATTTCTTGTAATATAATTTTTTTTCAGAACCACTAAACAGATACCCTGATTCTGACAATTCAGTCCCTCATATACAGCACTGTTTTCTATGATGAACAATCAGCTACTCTAAATACCTACTTCCTTGCGCCCGCTTTGACGATGTATCTCTTCTTTTGAACATGACACGTGCATTACATCATATTCGATCTTTTTTGCACATGTTGAGATTAACTGAAATCTCTACCTGTTATTTTTCATTGCTCTCACTTCATCCAAATGTTCTGGAAACAAGGGAGAAGCATTTAAGTAATATAAGCACAAGATACTGCTTCAGTTTCCTGGAATCAGTCTTTTATGAATTCAATTAGTTTTCCTTATCACTGCATTACATTGCAGAATATCTGAGAAAGCATGCCCATTTTAAATTATTTTATTCTTTATATCAGATGCACATTTTTAAGGAGAGCAGCATGACAGCAACCAGAGCATACTATGTGCCAAAGACAAGATTAAAATCCCAGCATTTTCAGGGTCAGTTTATGCTACATAGAAAACCTAGTAGAGAGGACTTGCTTTACAGTGTGTGAAAGAGAAAGCTATTATTTGCTGGGCATTAATGTCCTTAATTTCAACTGGAACAGTAGATGTCAGAGGGTAACTGGATGCATGGAATCACTGCCAATGTAGAGCCATAGTTTAGAACCATGATTGAGCAAAAAGTGAAGTTCACAACCCCTCATGCTGTTTATTTTGAAAGGGGCACTGGTAGTGTCAAAACAACAGAATACAGGTTTTCAGACGCTTCTATGAAAATGGCTAACATGACTTCTAATTTGGACAGCCAACCCTAAATTAGACTTCATAACAACAGTAATTTTAAGCTGAACAGGTATGTAGATTACGTTATAAATGGTACAGATGAACTAACAGTGTTTGACACAACTAGAAATCACCTATTTTTGAGAGGGAAGACACAAAAGAGAGAACAGATACAACCTCACTGAGGATAAAAAGATGTTGCTACATCTGATGTCAGCTGAGCTGTATCACCTGAACATCCCTGCCTCACAGCAAGATTTACTACAAAATCGTACAAAACATTTAAATCCTCACATTTCAGAAAACAAAACACAACACTCACCTGGAGCAAAAAGACCTTAAAGTTTCTGGATGGAAAAGAACATATAGATGTATATGACAATAAAGCACCTTCTACAAAGGCACTGGTCAGTGTCAGACATACTCATTCACACTGACAATTAGTAGAACATGGTACAACAAGTTTTATGAAAGGTGCAATCATCTATAACATTCAATTTATAAAATAATGAAATACTAATTACAGAAGTTTTGAAATTAAGAAAACCAGGAGCTCATAAGCCCTGTAAAGTTGGCAAAACTGGTATTACTCTCCATGCCAATATAACAAGCAGTATTATTTCATTACCTGTAACTGCAAAGAAGAAAACCAATTATCTGCTCAATTTTGTATCTGCTAGATTAAATATTAACATCTTTAATGGTATTTTGATACTGGACATTAAATACAGAATGTGAAGATTAAAATATGTGGAAAAGTATTCTGAGACCTGTGTTCACAAATTTGGCTACAGTTCAGCCGAAGTCAGTAAGACCTGAGTAATCAAAGCAGTGACAGAGTTCAATATCCTTACAAGACCATAAAGAAAATAGGAAATTATCCTCCATCATTCCACACAACTTAAGTCACCGAACTGAATAATAGCACTTCTTCAATTGTTCCAGAACTAATGTAAGGGTTTGGGGTTTATTTACAGAAATAAGCTTCAGAGTTCAACTTAAAAATCTTATTTTAAATCAACTAATTTGGTTAAGCTACCAAAAAAAGGGAAATCATAGCGAACTCAAGCCACCTTTTTTCAACTTGACTAATTTTCAGGTTTCAAGACAGCCCAGAATCTCATTATAAACCAGGAATTTCTATATTATTACATGTTTTGTTACCATTCCAAAGAAGTTCCAATAACTGTATTTATAAAATTGTGGTTTACTAGGGAAATCTATTCCAGTTTCTTTGTCATGGTCAGAAAAGAAACCAAAATTTTTACCTTTATGTATGGTGAGGTTCATTTAAACTGCCAACTTCAAAAGATGAACTACCTGTGACAATTTTGCACTTAATGTACTATAGACTTATTTCACAGTGAGAGGCAGTTACCTTTGAGAAGTCCAGAGTTATCAATAGGACCAGGGTACACATTCTGATCTCCCATCTGGTATTTGTCCCAGCTGTCAAAACCAACATATTTTTTCCACTGTTTGAACCAGCGACTATCCACTAGATACCTTAAAAGGAAGAAGACATGTATTAATTACTGGCATTCTACTACTTCCTACCTCATTCATGAAAACACACCAGCATTCTTTCATCAGCCCTTGTGAAATGACAGTGCTTTTTTCTCTGTACTGCTAACCATTATCAGCATCTCCTACCAGTGAGGACTTTAGCTGGGGTCAATTAAAGAGCGCACTAACAGAGCCATGTACAATTTTACAAGACTGCCAATAACCCGTATCAGAGGCTGAAAAACAGCAAGCTGAAAAAAAAATTGTCCCTTTTTAGCATGAAGAATTGTCACCTTTAATTCCTGTTCTTTATTTTCAAATTCAGGAGATTCAAGTTAAATCTCCGTAATTAGACAGCCCTTTAAAAAAGTAAGAGAGAACTTTCAGTAAAGAATTGTCTACTGCTGCAGTTTTATTTATAACATTCAAGTGCAACTTAAAAAACTTCAGGACTCTGATGCCTTGTCAAGAACCAGAGAGCATGCTTTCTTCCTCTGAGTCAACATCAACACAAACAGTAAATGCTCTGCTTTTGACAGAGGACTACACGTTCCTCCTACAAATAATTATCAACATCACACTTCATATAAAGAGATTATATCTCGAATCTCAGCTCCATAGTATTTTTATTCAGATTAAACTGTTGTCACAGTCTGGCTTCTACAAAGTCCACTGATACCTACATTTTATACTTTTTTGTCCAGAATTTCTTTAAGATCAAGATACCAAATTTTATCAGTGATGCTCAGATTTGTATTTATTTTTTTAAGATATCATGCATTATTTCTCCTTCCTAAAAGTATTCATAATCTGCTGCCTTGTCTGTTCCAAATCTTTTGCTACTATGGTAGGATGGAACAGAATTTGATTAATCTAACATGCCCTTGCCTTTATACACTAAGTTTTCATTCTCATGAATGTACTTAAGGCCAAGAGCATTCTCCCTTTCTCTTCTGCTGTGGCCATCCAGCTCTATTCCATAAGAGCTGTAACTGTGCGTGGTTATGAATACAGTCACCACCAAGCCTGCTAGCCTTATCCCATTGGCCTCTACTTTCTTGACCTAAATTTGAATGAGCTATCAATCTTAAGAAGCAAAGATATAATTTTACACAGAAGAGAAACTATCATACAGGCAAACTGCCTTTAATTGATGCTTAAGAAATTACTGCTCCTAGAGAATCATTTTACTTTTCAAATGCTTTGTGTTAAATGTCTTATCACACCCCAGTAACAGAGTGATTAATACAAATTTTTGATAATAAAATTTAACAGTGTGAGAAAGCTTGGGGTCCACTGTTCTAGATTTTAAATATTCAACATTATCTATTTCAACACTTCATCAGCTTTCTTCTTCCACATCCAATTAATTTTGCCATCAACCAAAATTTGCTGTGCAGTATCTCTTTAGAGTCCTCCTTAACAGAGATTTTGTAACATTGCTGTTTCCTAACATGAAGTGCAAAAAAATCTTTCATCATTTCCCCTCACATTTAGGTATTTTGCATTTAGCAATTTTTTCAGGCTCAAATAAGAGCTTAATATTTCTGGTATAAAGAAAGCTGAAAGGCCACTTACAAATCATGCAAGTATGTAAGTATGCTAAGAACTAAACAGCACAGTCAAGTTCCTTTACCACAAAGCAGAGGTACCATGCATTACATGGAAAAGTTTAGAAAATTTATTCCACCATGAAAAGAATATTTGCACATAGATATTTCAAAAAATGCTAGCAGACACTATAGATGGGAATTCTTACAGCAAATTACTGGCTATAGGCACGTATGTGCAGGTTACATGTATATCTATGTTCAATACATATTAAGTGTTTTAATGACCCTTCTGCTACTTTTGCTTCAACAGAAATCTGGTACAGGTGAGAAAAGCTATTTTGAGTTACTGTTGAACACAGTCACAGTAGCTATAATTGTCTCTCTTATCCTGGTTTAAGAATGGTATTCCCCAGTTTAGCACTCTGAATTTAAAAAACCAAAACCATGAACTGCTCCCCTTCCCTCACCCCACAAAAAAACGGGCATTACAGACTGAGATAGTAACAATTTACTGGAAACAGAAATGAGATGAGAAAAAGAAACAGTAACAGCAACAATATTAATAACAGAAGTGAAAAAAGAGGGTGATTTACACACAAAATGCTCATCCTGGGGACAACGAACAATGGTGGATGGACTTCCCCCTCCTGCCATGCCTTTGCTCATCCTGAAGCCACACCTCTCTTCCCCAAGCAGGAGGCCTTGACTCCCACCCTGGGGGTGGTAGAGCATAATAATGTGGACATGCCTAGGGCTGGGCTCCAGGCTCCATTCCCTCACCATGGCAAAATTAACTCCATCCCAGCCAAAACCAGAACACCCCATTACAAGAACTTGCTCTTGATCAAGACATGAAATACTACTTTTGCAAACAGATTAGGGAAACCAGAAATTTGCATTCAAACGCCATACACTACCCTCATTTTATGCAAGAGGGATATGCCACATTAAAGATTATGCTGGGGAAGGGAAAAAAAAAGGAGCACGATTACACCATGCTCAGTTTAAGGCAAATCAATCAAACTGCTAAAGCACTTCTGTAGCTAAGATCTAGACTTCTTAGCATTAATGGGAAAAGTAATAATCAGAGATTTATAATTTACAGCTTTTGACTCTAAAAAGACATTCAATATAGCATTCTTATCAAGATCAACAAGACGCATCATCTGCACAAGAGAAGGCAAACCTTTAGAAGGCAACTTATCTTCTCACCAATGTTATAATATCAATGACACAGTCAACCATCTGAAAACTAAGTATTACCTATGAGGGACATCCAGTAATTTAAGAGGAAGCTCAAGTAATCAGAACTACATCTGCTAAATTCTCATTTGTTAAATGATATTTGATCCCTTTTCAAGGAAAAAGTATTAATGGACTTGGACCAGATACACTACCCTGTAATCTGTGGTGTCCCAGACACAAAAATAGAATACCATGCATTACTAAAATAGAGACCAAAATATACGTATATGAAGCTTGGTACAATGTTTTGCCTTTATTTTTGTTACTATTACCTAATGCAGGAAGGAGTTCCAAATGAGTCTAACGCTACAGCAGTTTTCTGAACTGTGGACCTGACTAAGAAGGCTACCCCAGAACTCCCCATCAAAGTTAAAATGTATGGCCTATTTTTTTTAGAATTATGATTAAGAAATGTTTGTTATCTGATGGAATCAAGATCTCAGGAAACACAAATTTTGCTCTCTGGCATGTCATCAATTTTGTTAGTGAGCAGAATAACCAACCCATCTTTTGAGGTAAAAGAAATCTGGAGGATTTGAATAAAGACTGAAGTCCAGAACAGTCTCAAATTTCTAGATATTCTGCTTTGGAGGACAAATATTAAAAACTAAGACAACTGCACAGCCAAAAGAACTGGTTAACTCTACGACAGCAGATACCTGACATTTCTAACAAATCAGTAATTGAAGAAAATAGTACAACCTAGTCACTTAGAGCCAACTGGTCAATAACATAGAACACTGGAATACTCCCAAACCTTTACCTAAAAGTAAACAAAAACATGCACGTACCACTTGCTGAAAATTACACTCAAATACGGAATTTTCAGTATTAACAACACTGGAAGTATCTGTACAGTTTATTTAGCTTTTGGAGTTTTTTTCTTGGTTATATTATGTATACTTAAAATTTTCTTTGTGCAAGTAGAATCAAAAACTACAGAACATGTGAGTATGTTCTCAGTTCATGTCTGGCCTAATTCACTACCCAGTATCTACTTCTGAGAAGAGCTCCAGATTGCTTTACCAGATATATCTGCTCTCTTCTATAAAAATGTTTCTTGCTTGTCTGAAATGGATTACCATATATAACGGACAATTTATACTCTAGACTCCTCTGAAATGCCAGATAGTGGAATAAAACATGAGGAAATTGAATGAAGCTGCAACAGGGGAATCATGAAAAGCCTGAGAGGGTGGCTGGTCACTGGAACAGGCTACCTTAGAGAAGTGGTCACAGCACCAAGCTGGCCAGTTCACGGATCACCTGGAAGACATTCTTAGCCATATGGTTTAGCTTTAGGCAGTCCTGCAAAGAGCAGGAAGTTGGATTCAATGTCCCTTATGGGTCCCCTTCAATTTGGGATATTTGGCCTTGGCCAGTGGTCAGTCCATCTGGAGCTGGCTGGCACTGGCTCTGTAAGACCCAGGGGAAGCTTCTGAAGCTTCTCCTAAAAGCCACCCCTGTAGCAACTCCACTACCAACACTTGCTATGAAAACCCAATAAAACTGGGTCACCCAAATAAATTTAACAGAAAATACCATATCCTTATGAATGACCAAATGATCAACTGTAGAGACTCAAGGCAGCCCAAAATGGGATTACTTACAGCCTTTGCACATTAACTTACAAGTACAAAAATCTGAAGCTATTACAACACTTGAAATACACCTTTATTTCTTAAATAAAAACTCAGCAAATAATGAAAATCAATTTTAAGTTTATGGAAGTTTTAAAATTTTGTAGCTGCATGACTACATGGACATTTCACTGAACAAAAGAAAGTACTAGCAGGAAACTTACTAACTGATTTCTAAAATTCTCCCATGGTTTGAAACTTTTAATGTAATTCAAGTTCACCTGTAATTTACTGCATATTTTGCCTTAATAAACCTAATTAACATAACAGAAACATTACACAAGTAAAACAGCATTCATTCTTTACCTCAGCATCCAAGGTGACAGAAAAATATCTGAACAGTATAACTAAGACCTTGATATTTCCCACCGCTGTCAAAAGCTTCTGAATTCTTGTGACCATTATGCATAGACAGAATTAAACAACATGTAACCTACATTTGTTTATAATGACTGATATTTCAGCTTTTTGAATTAAAAATCAAAGCAGAAAACTTTAATATGCAATAAAGACATTTCACAGAGAGACACTCATTCTGCACTGTGTGCTGCTGGGACATCATATCTTCTGAACAGAAGCTATTTCACTTTTAACAGTAAAACTGTGCAAATTGTCCAGAGAGATAGGTGAGGATTTTTTTTTACTCTCCTCACTGTGCATGAGTACAGATTAAGCAATACAGAGGACAAAGTGGAACAACTGTTTTGCAGAAAGCAAATTAGGACTCCTGCTTAAAGGCACAGCATCTGATTTTTGTTCTTGCACAACTGCAACTATAAAAGTAAGAACATAAGAAAGGGTTTGTATATGTATTTCTGCTTTGATGAAGGTGATGAAAATTGCTTGACCAAATGCACTCAAAATTAATAGATGCCTTTAAATTAAATTTTCTTCCAGAATTAACAAGTTCTTAAAGTTCAAAATGGTGATAATTATTCTACTCTATCACACAAACCACACCATCATTTTATTCAAAATACAGGTAAATCCACAAGAAAAAAGTGCAGGTGTCAAAAACAACAACAAAAAAATAGTTTACCTCCCATTTTTAAGAAATCCATCCAAGTATTCCAGATTCTTCTTCAGAAATAAGTGTTTAGCTCAACAAAATGCACCAGGATTTCAAATCAACAAATCAAATTCTCACTACAGCTCGTGATATGCTCCACTGCCATAATGTGCTACAGTAGCATAAGCAGCACATTCTTCATCCTTACGCCACAGAGGCCTCTTCAAGAGGCCAACCGAAAAGTACAACTCAGCCAAAATTAGTGGAGCACAATTTTATGTTAAAATTTCAGTGTGAACATTTTATTTATATTAAGAACTATATAAGTGGTCTACATACCCTTAGAAATTTTCCATTTAAGTAAAGACTTGTCATTAAAAAACAATCTAACAAATCAATTTTCAGTCAGAAGCCTGGAACAAACATGATTTTAATATGCTTTCACCTCACCTGATCAATTAACAGAAGAAAAATGCATCTACTCATCTCCACTGTAAGTATTACCCAGAAAAATTAAAATCTTTGTGAACTACTGGTCACATGCAGCACCAGTCCTTATGCAGAGAGAAACCTAACACCAAACTTCAACCACAAGGTTTAAAAGTCAAAATCAGCAACTTAAACCTCATTTTAAAATAAAAACCCATCCAACTCTTAATCTATCCTTGGAACACTGACACAAGTGTTCCTTGTTTCTCATTTTATGAAGTTCTCAAAATAATTTAGAATATCATTCCAAATATTATTGAAGTGCAGGTCCATAACATCTCATCATGCCCTCAGTGAAACCTAGTAAAATCTTCCATTAACATTCAGTCTAGATTCTGTTCATGTACAACACAATGATGGATGATGAAATGTGGAAAACACTGAGAAGACGATACTTAGAAAAAAGTACATGGCCTGACTCTTGGGGATGTCCTGGGCAGGGCTGAGTTGGACTTGATGATCTTTGTGGGTGCCTTCCAGCTCAGCACATTCTTTGAAGCCCACAGTGTAAAATGACATTAAAGCTAAGCACTTCAGCATCAAGGCTATCATCAATGATGGGCACTGCAGGGTTTTTCAGCAGGGCTACAGATGCAGCCCTGTTCATCAAGATTCCTGAGTTTTCACTGCAGCCAGAATTAAAATGCTTGTATGTTCAGTGGAGAAATTCACTTCTGGAGGAAAAATCCCTTAAGGCTGAACTTACCATACCTACTGATCACTCACTGGAAAGGATTTTTAACCCACTTCATTTTTACTTCCTCTCTTCAGTGACGAAGTATTACAATTGGAAAGGCAATGAAATTCCCACAGGTTAAGAAAATAATATATCTTTTCACCATTCATGAAATGTACTGCATGGGTAACAACAGTACTCTACCTAGACTCATCAGAATTTCAGAATGAGGTGTATCAGACACACCTGAAAACTAAAAACATTATACTTCTGAGGTTTTACTAATTTGCAAGTTTTAAAAACCAAGAAGAGATTAAGAATCTATCTTATCGCTCTTGTAAAATGATGACCGGCACCAAAATCCACTGGCTAACAGGGCTGAAAATCAACATCTTCCTTCTGGCCTAAACCTGACTAGCTTCACTTTACATAGTGTCTTTATCTGCTCATCTAAAAATCTTTATCCTAGAAGACATCTTCCTCTTACGTAACTATTTCACAACTCAACAGACAGATTCTCCAAGCTCTTCTCTGAAAGGCAAGGCTTCTGCTTTCCCTATCAGATTTGAGATGTCTGAACTTATTCTAAATGAACACCTTCTGTCACATATGGACACCAGAACTGGACAATAGAATGGTTTCACTAATATATTCTGTATACAGTACATATTTGTAGTGCTACTTGGTATTCCCTATTCAAATGCCCTATTCAAGTGGCATTTGTTCCCTTAGCCACTAAATAAACCCCATGTGATAGTTTTTGTCCACTGTAACTGCCTAATTCTTGTCCAAGTGACTTCTATATTCTCATCAGCTCTCAAATTGTTATGGCAAGCAATAGATGAAAGAAGCACAGTAGGGAAACTCTGGAAGGAAGAGAGAGAAAAAGCGATAAAACTGATTGCTGAGCTGTTAGCTATTTTTAAGTCACTATCATGCACTTTAAGTAAAACATTCATTGGCAGGTGAGAAATGTGGTTACATGTCCTAAACCATGGAGGGTCAATATGTGCAAGAGTGTGAGAGCATTTGTAATGTCATATCTAAGCTACTGGGACAACATTTCTGACTAGGCCACAAAAGAACAGGAACTACAGGGAAATAACGTGGTTTTAAAGGCAAAATCAAAAAATCACACTTTCACATGGGGAAGAAATTACAGAGAAATCACCCAAGAAGTCACATAGAAAAACTGATGGTCTTTCCCTCTATGACACAACTGCTCCAAGATCAATAACTTTCAGTATTGAAAACTGTACTTCCATGATATTGTTAAAAACAGAAAAGCTTGGCAAGGTTCTCAAGAATATCACTGCAGCTACAAAGACATTAAATTACATCATCAAGACCAGTTGGTCACACAAATTATACTGTGCCTAAACATCTGGTGAATATCAACAGCTTTTCAATTTGAGAGTAAAAGACACTGAGTTCAGATTTGCCTGCACCTGTAACAACCAATAATTTTTATCATTCTAAATGAGAGGGTAAAATCTCCTCATAAAATAAACTCTCCTCACTTGTCAAGCACCAGCAGAATTTCAAAATACTGAGATGTAATTGTATTGGATGCTAAAACTGTGAGACATACAATGAAATGCTGCATTTTTTCTTTTCCTAAAGAGAAAAGAACCACAGAACCTGAAGATCCTTTGGACAATACTGCAAGAAGTAAAACTTATATTAATTCAAGTTCTGTGGAACAAAAGTCTAGTTTTTATACTGACTTTACTAACAAAAGTAGACAACATTATTCAAAAGAACTGATAAATAAAGGAAGTTCATTGTTGGAAAATTCTGTTTTTTATTTAATGTGTGTTTGGAAAAATAGGATAAATGGAAATACAGAAGAATCCTCCATCTCTGAGAGTTTATTAATTTATTAACTGGCCATAAAGAATGAAAAAAAGACCACTAGAACAAACTAGCCCAAAATCTTGTCCCTGCAGCTGAAGCAGTTAAAAGACACTAACCTTGTCTGTCCACTGAAGCAATACAGCTTCATGCATACTATTCCCAAGCTACCATTAAAAACATCTAATGGAACAAACTCTACAGCTCACTAAACCACCTGTTCAACCGGTTTCTAGTTCTAGCAATTATTCTTCCAATACCCAACTCTAAAAATGTTGCATTTCAAGTCAATTTTATTTCTTTCTCTCTGCAGTGTACACGAAGAACAAACAAATAAATTCGTCAGCCAAGTCATGGATGCTTCTAAGATTTGCCTCTCTTTGCGCTATTCTTTAGTTGCTTTCTTCTTAGAGAAAACCCCCAAAGCTTTATACTTTCCATCTGCAGCTTATTGTTCTCTCCATTTTAAATTCTGAAGAACATGGAAAAGACTTTCAATGTACAAGCCAGTATTTTTAAAATATTGCATTTGAGTGTTTTCAAGCTCAAACAGAACAGGCTGGTATGGCATTCTTGAAATTTTTTTCAGCAGTATTTACTACTGAATCAATGCAATTCTGAATCATGACTTACAGCAACTTAACTGTTTTTTCCTTACTGATGTCCCAAAAGATCAAAAAGCCATTTACAAAATACCTCTACAAAAGCCTTTGGACTAAATGTACCGTTTAATTTGTGAAGATAGCTGCACAGTCAAAATATAAATCCTATGAATGCACAAGCATACACATTTATGTAGCTCGATTTAACAGTTCATGAGTAAAACTTAATGGGACTTTGCTGTAGCTTATTCAGTTTTAAAACATTTGACTTATATCAGTGTCAATCACAGCTAGATATATTTTCACAGAACATTTAGAAGCTTTTCGCACATAACTGATCCTTCTGTATTAAAATAGTGAACATACTAAAAAAAGTAAACAGCACAGTTAACTTACTGTTTCGGTCACGATGTCAACTAGTCATAAAAGTACTATCACTTTGAACAATATTAACTGCTCGAAATGTTGTTTTAGTAACTGGGAATTACCCAACAGAACCATAAAAAAAACAGTCATGAAAGACATCAAGCTTGAGCACGCTTTTACTATTGCTGGTCATTTTCAACACTACCATGTGAATTCATTTCCTTTTTCTAGTTTCTTACACTTTTTCAGTTTTAAGAGCAGTCTGTTCGTATGCCAAAACCGAACATATACTCAGCAGTATTTGAATAATGCATCAGAATGTATGCTTCTGACACATGCTGCAGTATCAACACTGTTAAATATAGTCTTTTATAGAACTGGAACAGAAAGTGATGACAGCTGAAATGAGGTGGGCTAGTTCTGCTTCTGTGTATTCATAGTTAATTTTCTCTAAGTTAATGCTTCAGCCTTTGTCTTTGGGTGACAGTTTCACACAGGAAGAGATGAAGAGGTTGAGTCGTGGAAAAAGTGTCAGTTCCTTATTTTTTCTCCTCCTAAAGAAAGGTCCAATTTCCTAGCCTCACAGAACTACAACTACAACTACAGAAGCTCAATTACCAAATATACGCCAAAAACAGATGCTTATTTAACCGTGGATTATCCTGTTGACTATTTGTATGACACACTAAGGAATATTTTATGACTGACCAATAAAACATATTTTTCTAAACGTTCATCTTTGAAAAGGTATCATCAGGGTCTGCTCACACCTCCAGGGCCTCTTTCTTAGGAAACTAACACGTTTACAGTCACAATAAAATTTAAACTCAAGGTTTGTCACAGCCACGGACGGCTATCAAGGCACCTAGGCCAGAGTCCAGATATCATTTCTGATAACGTGAAGGTGACGCCGGGGCCATTTCAGCCTGGCTAATGGAAGGAACGCCGGCTAGCAGAGCTCTTCTCCCCCACCTCAGTACTCCTCGCGCAGCCCAAACAAGCCCCGTGCGGGCTGCGGGCCCGCCCCGGCGGGCGCTGACCTCGGTGCCTCCGCGCAGCCCGGGCCCGGCCGAGGCCCCGCCGCACCCCGGCGGCCGCTCCCCGCCGGGCAGCGGCTGCGGGAACCGAGCGGCGGGAAGCGCGTGCCACAGCACTGCCTCCCCGCCCTTGTCACCCGCCTCCACTTTCGCGGCAGCGGGAGAGACGCCGAGCCGCCCCCGGGAGCGGCTGGGGGGGGGCGAGGGGAAGGAGGTCGGTCCCTCCGGCAGCCAAGCGGCCCCGGGGGCGGGGGGACGCCGCCCGCGCCGGTCCGCCCGAGCCCCCCCGCTCCTCCCTCACCAGGTGTCGCCCTTGCGGAGGGCGGTTTTGAGCAGCGCCGCGACGTCCGTGCGCTGGGTCTCCAGATCCGCCGCGCCTCCCTCCGCCATCTTCTCCGCCCGGCAGCGGCAGCGGCGGCAGGGGCAGGAGCGCGCCGCGCTGCATGCTGGGAGTGACGCCTGCAGGGGGCGGCCGCGGCCCCGCCCTTCCCAGAAGCCGCGGGGAGAGGGCCGAAGCGGGCCCGAGCGGCGCAGCGCCCCCTGGCGGCCCGGAGGTCCTCCGTCCCGGCCGCGGCGCCGTTCCCCCTCAGCCGGGGAGGGACGGGCAGGCGACATTGCCCTCAGTGCCTTAATTGGAACGCGTGCATAATTACAGCCCTTCCGCCCCGTGGTGTTTGGATCACCGTAATTCATTTGATGATACCGTCTGCGATGTTGTGCAAATACTGTGGCGGGTTCAAATAGTCTGTGTGACTCGCATTATCTTTTCCAGACCTTGGCAGCAGCCAGCGGACGATTTGTTGTGTTTGATTCGGTCGCTCCTACCTGAACCTTGTACAAACAGTGCAACCTGTTGCTTGGCATTTCACACACACACACACACACACGCAAAAAAAGACGGCCACATATTACATTACATAACCAGGTTTTTCCTCTGTCTTCACGTCTGTATAGAGATTTCAAAGCCAAAATGGTGTGGGAATTTAGGGCTGGGGTGCTGGTTACAAACACTTGAAAACGCGAGTTTGTTCTTGTAGATGTGGCTGGTGTAAGTGGAATGCCTGCAATTGTGTACCTTAGCCCCTCCCTGTGCCCCACTGTGTGACTGACACCAGCAGCGTGTCTCAGGCTGCCAGTTAAGTATTATGAGCTATTAGGCATTATTAGCTAATTAGCACATAGAATCTACTAGCATGTAGCTTTTACCAACAGCACTAAAAAGTGCTATTTAGATATGTGCGCTGCAAAAAAAAAAAAAAAATAAATAGAAGGAAGGCTGTTAATGCAGACATGGTAGTACAAAGCTAAGTATTATGCCAGGATTATCAGTGAGGATGATGATATTGAAATAAAGGCAAAATTATAATACGAAAATCATATCAAATATGTAAGAACTCCCAGGAGCTCAGAGCGACTGGTGATGACATTCATGGCTTGTCTAGGAGCTGGAATGTGAAATTCCGGGAGGAGGGGGAAGGAAGTAAAACATAAATGTTAGCAGGAGCTGTGGATCTAATGGCTACATTTAATGAGAGAAAACTTAACTGAACCACAACAAGAAGGTTTCCAGCCACTTCCAGAATAAATTTTTTGGTTAGAATCTCCAAGTTTAGAAAGAACTTTGACAAGTTCCCACCCCACACACCAGGGCTTAACAGATAACTATAGTGTTTTACACTCTGAAAGTTATCTCTGTTCCAAAATTGAATTTATACAGAAATTATATTTTCATGGAAATTTTGGGGAAAATATTTCTCAATCCATGGTGCTGGAAAACTGCATTTGTTGTTCATCAGGCTGTAGCAGGACCATCAACACTTACTGTGCCAGAAGGTTGACCTGGAGGCACCCATGCCTCTGTGCTTTGTGTTGCATAACTGCAGTTACTCACTGAAAGCTCTCCTGTTCCTGAGTTCAGTCTATTTGTGGTACAGAAACGGATACTGACAGGTATTAGGTGCTACAAATAGAGACAGCAAAGCATACAATGTGCCATTTGAAGCAGAGCTTTAAGAATTGCCAAGGAGAGGCAAGAGTAAAACTCATTCTCGGACTACCAGAGTTTCACATGAAACAATTGCTTTTCATAACGGAACAGTATCCAAAACTTAACCCACTTTTTTTGAAAATTCATGTTAGCGTTAAATCTGGGGTTTTTTCCAAGCTTTACCAGTGGGCAAGGAATTATTTCCAAGTCTTAGACAGTGCCTGAGAATCTTTAAATTTTGAACCACCTGGTAAACAGAAACAGCACTGGAGGCAGTGATGAATGACCTACCTTCTCTAATAAAACCCAGGCATTTGTAATACAGATTTATAACTTACTGCTTGTGATTTAAGTGAATGCAGGATATTGTAAAGCTAGCTGAGGTGGCATGCCTTTCAGCTCTCAGTGGGCCTTCCACCTTGCCTGATTTCATTGCTAATGGATGACTTTTTGTAAACATGTTTTTTGTGATGCTAAAAAAGGATGCAATTAATACAGTGTATAGCAGCACAGATTCAGCAAGTGGGCTGCAGATAACAAACCTTGTAAACTGATGATCCTATTGATTCCCAATGCAACATCAAGTTTAAGCTCTCAGTTCTTATTTTCAAGTCAATTAGTGGACTTGGCTAACGAATCTTAAAATATGGCTTGCTTTTTGAGGATGTGAGAAGGCTCTGCATCTCATTAGTAGAAATTTCTGTACACAAAAAATTGTGTAAAAATAACAGACAGCTGCAAGTCTCACTCACAGGTAATACAGAATAATTCACTCCACCACTTTTTATTTTCTTTCAAGACCACTGCCATGGTTTGAGAGTGGTACTCCCAAATTTAGTGCTCCCACTGAGACCCCAAATGCTGCTTGCTTGCTCTCCCTTCCACTCCCCCATCTCTCCTGCAGCATGGCTGGAGAGAATAATTGGAAGCCCAAAAGGTGAAGATCATGGTTGAGATAAGAACAATTAAATGGAAACAGCAATGAGCTAAGAAAATGGACAATAACAGCAATAACATTAATAACAAAAGTGTTCAAAAGAGAGACTGATTCACATGCAAAACTGCTCACCAATGAGCTCCACCTGGCCACAGCCCCACCACCACTACCACTCCCTCCAGCTGAGAACCAGTGCCACACCACTGCTCCCTCTGCCTCCCTTCGCTGGCCAGAAGGGTCTCCTTGTCCCAGGAAGAGGCTCCCGTTCCCCCATCACTGGCAAGGACATGGGGTGGCACAGGACAAGCCCCGGGTCCTGGCCATGCCCCCTCCCAGCTGCTGTACGATGAATCCAGTCCTGGTCGGAGCTGGGACAACCACCTACACCACATTTGGGAATTTGTGGAGGAGGAAAAGAGGGTTTCAGATTCCCCTCCCCAGTGGTCTGTGGTGATCTTACAGCCGCTCGTGGCTGTGTGAGTTTCCTTTTCAGTTTGAACTGCATCAGACACACAGTTTGACATGCTAGAATGGATATGATGAGTGCATTTTCTATGTAGTGTTCACACATACTGTTAGGAAAACGTATATAATTTCAGTTTTGGCTGAAAAATCTGATGGAAACGCTTATACAGCTAATTTAATTAGCTGAATATGTTTTTTTGTGAATTCAAACTGGAGCAAAAAGTCAATTACTAGTGCCACCACTGCTGGTTTTGTTCCCTATCCTTTTTTTTAAACTGTATGGACTTTGGTAATTTTTAAATAGTGATGGAATTTCAAGTCTCTTTTAAATAGTTCAGTAAGACACTCAAGAAAGCAGAAATAGCTGTAGACTAAAGTTAAACAATACAAAGCAGGGCTTCTGTAAGGTAAACATGAGGGGAAGATACAGGAACAAAAATTCAGTAGATAACAAAAGTGGGGGAACCCAAGAATGCATGAGTTAAATGAGTTGAATGATGGACAGAAGCAGATAAGAATATATATATTTTTAAAGAGAGAGAGAAAATGCAGGATAAATTTTACAGACTGAAACATGGAGAAATAGTGTCCCGGATATAAAACTATTTCTGTCCCGGATATAAAACTATGACTGCACAGTAGGTTTGAATCCTGGTCCTGATCCACTCTGTGCCTCACCTACCTCATTCACAGAGGCTGAACATAGCCATGTTAAACTCTTGTTTCAGCTAGGTAGAATTGACATTGCTAGCTATTATTGCAATAACACAATTTTGGTGGGATAAGAAAAAAACCGACATACAAAAATGTGTTAGTTTTCTATTCAGTCGATTTAATCAGACTGAAACATTTTTTCTACAATTTTAGTAATTACTATTACCAAAATTATCTTTCATATGAGAGAAGAAGACTCTTGAAAAAGAAACGGATATTTTCTAAATGTGTATAAAGCTACATGCACAGTTTTTCTTTTACCTTCTCTTCATATACTATGTCTAGGATCAGGCATCCTGGACAGATTAAGTCAGAAAGATGATAGATGTAAATATAGGGGAATGATGATCAAAAAAGTTTGGTGAGATTAACAAAGGGTGTCCCAGGAGTGTTCCTAATTTAATGACAATGGAAGAAAAGCCAGTGTTTTCCATTTTCTCCAGTTTTGAATTTTTAAAATATTGGAGAGCATTCCTTTTTTGTTTTAATTTTCTGAGGAATGACTTTGAATAACATATGAAAGAATTAAAATAAATGTATTCTAAATAGAATATATTTAGAATATTTCTATAGAAATACTTATATAGAAATATTAAAATCATGTTTTACATTAAGAAATGTAGTTAATAAATTGTATTCCTATTGATTAATCATGTGTTTAACATACGCTTAAATACATGTTAAAGTCTAATGGCCTAGGCCTTGAAATAAGAATGTTTGAAAAAGAAGCTTTTTAATGAGCTGATCAGATATTAATATAAGCAATAATTACCCATTTTCCACAAGATAAAATTACCTTCCTTTTCCTTAATTAAATGCTTTTTTTCTACACAAAAGCCCATCCTATTTTAGATTGCTGTGAATTAGTTAGCATTTGTATGTGTCTTCAAAATTTTTCTTCCTCTAGGAATTTTAAACAGAAAAACTAATTTCAAAGGTATGATGGTTTTAGCCATGGTTGTCTGATATGTCAAAACTGTTACCAATTCATGTATTTGATTTGCATATCAGAATGAATCCAAATTTTTTCCCGTGTGGTTGCAAAATGAGCTGTTTGGTTTTGAAGGCAAGAGATAAAATTAAGTGCATTAATTGTGCCCAAAGCATATCAACAATGTAAGTGAAGAGCCATGTTTTTAAAAGGATGATTCATAATATAGGCTTTAAGTGCTAGGTGTTGGAGATACATGAAATCTAAACACAATGTAGAAGTTAGGTTTTGTGAGATTTGCACATTGTGTGCTAAAAATAGACTGCTATTCATGGAAAATAATTGGTGCTTAAGTGGAAGGAGATAATGCTGAGATTTATAGCAGGACCTAATACAGCCAACAGACAAGTTGCAGAACTAAATGTTGTTGGCACAAGTAAAATTGTTTCAGCATATTTTTACTCTTTGGCTATCTAAATGGTGAATAAATTCACATTAAATTAATTAACGAAGTATCACTGAAATCCTGCAGAAAATGCCAAATGCATTAGAACAACTTCATATTTTACATGCACAAACATGTACATGTAGGAGTGGTAACCATTAAGGATATCTCATTGAAGGTATATTTTTTTTTTATACATGGCACACAAAATTACATAAAGGTGTATTTTAATACTGTACATTTTAGAGATGTGGTTTCTGTTTTCCTTTTCTAAATCTCCTTTAGAATAAAATATTACTGTTACTATGGAATCCGGTTAGACTTATTGTAACCTGAAAATATATGCACACAATCTTGTAAAGCAAAGAACTTTCAAAGTAGAGTGTCAGTGCATTTGTAAAAGGAAATATAAAGCATTTTGACTGAGAAATAAATATTTTGATCAAAATATCTTAGACACAGAGAAGTTTTAGAAATTGAAAAATTCTTGAGTTGCTGCTCTGGCATTCCATCAGAAGCTGCAGGAGCTTTTGGTGATTAGAGAATTTTTCAGAGAGTAAAAAAAGGACATTTGTTTTTATGAATGTCAGTGTTGTCCCTCGCTGTGTGCATGCAGGGGTACAGTGAGAGGAAACAATGGCAAATGGTGGTACATACATACAATCCAGTCATCCTGGAACCTGTTGCACAAAAAGCCTCTTTCACCTTCTGCAATGGGATCAAAGTGCCTCTTGTAACAGTACATGGGAAAGTGATTTCCACTGAAGTACTTCAGGGGATGATCAGTCAGTATAGGTCAGACTCATGCCTTGTTCAGATATTGACAAAATTATTTTACTGTTGACATGTGGAATAATCTTCAACCTATAATGTAATAAAAAAATCACTGATTGACAGTCAACCCTGTCAAATTAAATGATTTCCTTCTGAATTTGCAAGGATCTCCAAACAAATACATAAAATATCCTGCAATTTTTTTTTCTTTTTCTCTTTTTTCCTGAAGTGATGATGAACCAGAAGTGGTATCAAAGAGCTCTGGGTCAGAGCTGCCACATCTCCGAGGCCCTGGTGTTGCCCCCCTTTACCCCACGCCTCCCTGTCCTTCTCACTCCATTTCCCTGCATCTCAGTCCAAGTGTGCTGGAGCACAGCTGCCTGAGAGACCTGGCCTTTGCACCATCAGTGGGACCTGGTTTTTGAAGTGGACAAAAGTCAGAGTCACAACACACTGTTATCACTGTCCTGCAGCTTTTGTGCTCATGTTTTCTATTTTACAGTTAATATTTGCATATGAAGGGACACAGTTTTCTACTTTTTAGAGAACTTGATTTTATTGCGGTGCCAGAGAGTCCTTTGGCTGAAGGAGATGGCTGTGCACAAGGAAGGTGTGCTGTTCCTGCAGACCACAGGACCCACCAGTGTGACAGGAGAGAGATCACTATGGCAAAGCTTTGCTGCATACATTTTTACCTCTTGAGATGTCATTTTTAGTGCGTTATCCTTGTAGGCCTCACAGAAACTCTCCTCACCCTTTCTATTTGGGGTGAATATATAGGAAAATATCTGATGTGAAAAGGTGCTTGAGCTAGAAGCAATTAAACCAAGGATGAGGCTGTGGTTTCTTTAAACTAAATGTGTTCAACCTTTTGTCATCCACACTTCTGCATCCTGG
Organism: Passer domesticus; assembly: GCF_036417665.1. NCBI lineage: Eukaryota > Metazoa > Chordata > Aves > Passeriformes > Passeridae > Passer > Passer domesticus. The sequence goes on along the minus strand of NC_087478.1, from coordinate 30,835,415 downwards.
TCCTTTTGGTAGGATCCTCTATGGCATTCTTTTTTTCGGTGAAAATAGTGAATTTCCATCTCCCCAGATGTTTGCACGTTTTATTGATTCAAGCAGGAATACTGGAATATGATCCTCCATGATCTGCCCAGGGTACACACACAAACTTCAATTAGATTCAGCTGCATCCAACAGCCTATTACAGTAATTTGCTTGGCATAACTCAGTGTTGCTTTTATTCAAGAAACCTCTGAAGGTCTGGATTTCCATACACTAGAAAACCACTGTATTTATGTACTTTCAGTTTGGACTGGATGAGATAGCTTAACTTATTACACTCCTAGGAGCAAAACCTTTTTTACTGATCATTTGCTCTTCCCTCCTGTTCTGTGAGAGCCCAAGAGTCTTTAGTTTCAGTTTGTGCTGCAAAGCCTCTTTCCATCATTTCTTGTCCACCTCTTTGTGGGCCTCTCTGAGGGCAAGTGGGAAAGCTGCTTTTACACTCTAGAGACAATTCAAGCAAGCTGGTTTGAGTTTACTTTAGAATAAGCAGGATGTGCATTTGAAAACTAGTGAAAGTACTTTAAAAATATTGTCTCATGGTAAAATTATGACATTAAAATTTCATATATTCTGTCAGTGGTTCTGTTGATTCAGATGTCTCCATAAATGGACTCATTGGCCTAAAAAGGTGTAATGAGATTATGTGTTGCCCTTGATAATAAAGGAGAGGAGTAAAAATGAAGAACAAGTTGACCATCATAGACAGAACTTGAACTGGGACAGGGATGTCAGAGTGGAGGTGAGCTGAGTGAGCATAAGCTGTGACAGCGTGGAGGGGGGTGAAGAGAGGGCTTGTATTGGCTTGTACTGTGTTGATATTACATTATTTTTAAAAAGTCACCAAAACGCACAACCAACACACCCAAAACTAACTCTGGAAAATTAATAAGGTGTAAAGACTTTGGTTTTGAGCAGTTGTCATCATCATTCTCAAACTTGTTTACGCTAAGAGTAAATTGGCTTGCACTTTCCTGTATGTGCATTTTCCAGGTGTACCATTAAGAAATTTTGCTTGCTATGACTACTAAAACTGCATTAGTAATTGTACAATTGTGTTACCAGACACTGAAATAGCTCTTAATCTGTCTGCTGAGGATGATATTTTAAATGTGAAAATGATAAAATTTAACTTTTCAGTCTTGTCAAAGTGTGTTTAGCTACATCCTAAATTTTCACAGAACTCACCCATTTCTGCAAAAATATCTCAAAAGGGATCATTATTATAGATGAACATAGATGAGTCCACATGACTATTATTCGTGCTTCATAAAAATTCTATTTAATTTTTAAAAGCTGATGCTATATGTTTATGATGCAATACAATCTCAAGTCAGGAAGGATAAGTAACCATTATAATGCAACAAAAACAGCTTCACAAAACAAAGGTATTAATGTAAGGGTGTTAATTTAAACAATAGCTAGTAAAATCAAACTAATTTTATGTACATATTAAGAGCTAGGCTAATCAAAGCTTAAAAATATGATAGATTAATAAAACAAAGCTTGTTAATTTGGCATAGTAAAAACACATATAATCAAAAGAGCTGGAATAAGCACAAGCTTACATTAAGAGAAAAGTGCCAAGCATATGGAATGCCAAGCATTCCATAAATTCATAATCTGGTAGGAAAATGGGGAATCATCAGTATACTTAATGGAGCATTTAAATTGCCAGTGAAATTTCAGGTGTTTAAGTAATTCTAGCAGAGTTATACTATGAAATAAAGGGCCTCATTAATCTGAGTCTGTAATAGATTAAGCTGTCCTTGCATTTTCTTTTGCTAGGTTTCCTATAGACTAAAGCCTTGTGCATTTTGGAGTCCCATGTGATTTCAACAAAATTTGAGAGATGGGTAGTAGTCTTAAATTTATTCAATTCCATTAGGAAAGGATGCCTGGGAGGAAACTAAAAAAGCCACAGAAAGATGTTTCAGCATCTCTCTGAAAATCTGTCCCTTGGGATCACCATTACACAAAAAAGCAAAGACTTGAAGTTTCATAGCATAGGAAAAGCTTCAATAAACCATGAGATAAAATCCATAAAAACAAGACTTCATTAGTTCCAGAGCTCACAGAACTTGTTATCATTCAGCTTGTTTAGCAACTTCAAATTTTAGACAACTTTTTTCCTTGCCTATGTGATGTGAAGCTTAACAGGGTATTGAATCTTCTGTATCTCTGTAGGGCTCCAATGAAAACAAAAAAAACACCCCAAGCCAGTGTTCCCTTAATGATTTTCTTTCTGTATGGTTATGCATGTATGTGCCAGGAGAGAAGGAGTGGAGAAGGCAGGCAAGGGAAGCATAAAAAGACCAAAATGTCATTTTGAGGATTTGGTGAGGCGGTGTGTTATCTACGTTCTGCCTTCTGACATCTGCTGGCAAAACCTGTCCATTGCAAGGCTTGCTCTGAATTTTTCGGAAATCTCTCCCCCAGAATTCTATGGGCTTCTCTGACATTTGTGGGTGTCTGATGGCAGTGAAAACCAGGGTACTTATGGATAAGGAGGTAACTCTGGTGGCTGTCAGGAGCAACAGATATGCCATGAAGCTTAAAGTGGGAGGAAAACAAAGAAGATTTATATAGTGGGTTTATCATGCTAGCAGCTGCATCTCTGCATCTTGGGCTATCCCTTCTGTGTAGAGCAGACATCTGAGATACCTCTGAACTGCTGGGATGAGCAAATGTTTCCACTCCAAGCTCTAAGAACTGAACTTGTTTCCAGCTGTCAAGTGCCAGCACACCTTCCTGACACTGCAGCTACTATGGATCTGTGTCCCCCAACCACAAGTAAAAATGCTAATTATGCTCTTTGTGAATACTGAATTTCAGGACCACAGTTCATACAGAAATGACTGGTCTGAAAATATGTTTTTAGAAGAAAGCTATACATGATTAATCATTGTTCAGAACAAAAATGTCAAAATTATTCTCATGACCATAAGAGATATATGCCCAAGGATATTGAACTCCCTCACTGCTTATCAACCTTACATTATATTTGGGCTGTGTTTTGGAAAATGAGAATTGCACACATCCAAGATGCTTATGCTATGTTTACCATGCCCTGTGGGTGAGAAAGAAATGGAAATTTGAACTGACTTGCTATGTGAGACAGTCTGGCAGGTGGTGGAGTTCTGCAGCTTGGCCAGAAGTGAGGCACTCAGTCCTCAGGGTAAATGTTTTGGCAGGATGATGAATGCCAGGCAGGGCATGCATGTACAGGAGTCAGGTGGTGTCATTTATGTCCATCCACAAGTGACTGTTTAGCATGGGTAACAAGAAACTAATTTCACTTTGGTCAGGTGAGGGTGACTTATTTCTAACACTGTAGAGAGGCACATATGAAGACTTCTGAGCACCACCAAGCATCACAGTGCTCTGCCCTCATGCCGTCCAAGCTCTGAAAAAGCTGTCTACTACTTTCTTCAAAGGAATCTGTCAATGAGAGCCATAAAAGCAGAAAATTCAAAGGCACACATCCTTTAGCTTTTCCTGCCATGTGTGTGATGAAGGAGGAAAGGCATGAGACAGAAGGCAAAGCTCAATCAGCCTGACCTCCTAGCCCTGAACATCCTAAGATCTAAGGGGCCATAATTCTCTTTAGGTATGTATAATTTTCTGCCATATTTACACAAGATAAATTACTTATATTCAGACTATTAACTATATAATCCATTAGCTCCATGTTTGTAATCTGATTGAAAGTTATAGCAACTCTGAATAGGTAATATAATCTTTTATATATATGGACTGGGTGTATTTGATTCTGTATTAACCAGAGGCATTTTTTTCATGCTGAATTGATAGTTGATTATCTTCAGCCAAGCTGAAGTGCTCTTTAGTTCACTTCTCTCTCTCAAAAAAAAGAAATGTTTCCTTTTGGTCATGCATTTGAAAATATCTTGAAATCTGCAATTCAGAATAATTAAAAATTATCATGTTCTATTCATGTTTTGATCCTGTCCTGTTCTCCACTGCCTGCTTCCCCCCCTCAGATCAAGGCTGTTTTGGAATAAATATGGTAATATTCTAAATAATACTACTTCTTCTGCTCTTGACTTTTGAAAAGCTCTACTTTGCCTGTACTCAGTATGCAGAAAGATACTTCTTTTTGCCTTACTATTAAAACATTATAAAATGCAAAGTCTTCAACAACCTTTAGGCCATCTTGTGAGGTTTTTTTAATGCACATACACAAGCCTGAATGCAATTTCCCCCCCCTTCCTTTATTAAAACATAGATGGTTAAAACTTAGAGGAAGAAAGATTTAAAAACAGAAAGAAATACTGGGGAACACAACAACTTATTCCTATTTAATTATTCAACATCCTTTACCTTTCACTAAACTTACTTTCTGAAATGTGGATGATACTGTAACTATTAAACAAGGAAAAATAATCTGGATGACCTCTTGTTTTTCAGCAAACAATGCCTTAGTTTATCTCCAGCCTGGAACTGAGTTACTGGGCTAGTAAGTTTTTGACACCTTTTTTACCAGAAAGTGTGATGCCTGTTTTTAAAACAACACTGTGCAGATTAGAAAATGCTGCATCATGAGCTAATAAATGGCACCATGAACGTTTACAGTGAAGCCTAATCCTTTTTGTAGATGAGTTCACAAGTCTGCCAACAAATGTTGCCCTTGGTAAAGTGGTTTCAGACAAAAAGAAGTATCATTTGTTTTGTTAAATCACATTGATCTTACTTACCTACTTACTACTATTGGTCTACCTAACCCTCTGTTTTCACAAGGTCTCCTTGATGAAAATATATTCAATACATGTTTTTTGAAAAGAATTACATTTATTTTAAAATTGAATTAAAAAAATCATTAGGTAGGAAGGTCTGCTTTGTTTCCTATTTTGTCTATAATGTAATCTTTAATGTAAAATTGTAATAAAATCTACTTATAACCAGGGATAAAACATTGATTAATTTTGGAGTTCTTTGTAGCATAACTGCAAGAGTTGGTGCTTTTTGATACACAATAAAATAGGAACTCTTTATATCAGATTAAGAAAAATGTATGCACTAATGATCTAATATAGTAGCCCAAATTTAGGCCAGATGTACGTGAACACTTTTGGTCTTGATTTTATTTGTTTGCTTGTTTGTTTTTCTTTCTCTGGATGACTGATTTAGTGATTGTTTCTATTTCCTGTTTCCAGTCCCACAGATGCAGGTGGAGGGATGTTTTAGAAGAAAACTTGTTGGTATTTTTTAAAGAAAAAAGAGGGGGAAATGGCTGATATTGCCCTCTGGAATAGTTTAAAGCTTTTCCCAAACACATGAATAATACTTACTCTATCTCAAATAAGAAGATGGTACTACACTTATTATTCTTGTCATTTACAACTTTGCTGTGCAATAAAGCCCCATAAGCACCCCCAAGTATTTGGCCCATGGACTCCTCCTTTTGGTGCAAAAAAGCTCAGACCTCTTACTTATGAAATATGTAATATAGCCACGTCAATATTTAGTTTAAAAGAAAATTTAAGACTAAATGCGAAAGGTGAAGAAGCCAAATATTGTTCTACTTTTGATCTGAATTCTTCTGGTGTTTTTTTTTTCTGTTTTTCACAGGGATTACAGTCTAGATTCAAAAAGAAATGTAGAAGCCATGGCATAAAATACTGCAACACCTAACATTTTTGTATGTGCTTCACCCAGAGCAAGATTCAGAAGCTATGCCTGGCAGCATAGGGTCTCAAATGCATAGAGAAAGTAAGGTGCCTTATGATGATAAAATATCTAAAAAGCTCAGCAGTGACTTGTCAGGAGGTAGCATATGAGAAATGAGGAGAACAGGTTTTTAAATCTTTCCCCTTTAGGGAGCTGAGGTGCTTTACAAAGTATAAGGAAGAAGGATCTTTATATTTCAAAATAGCTACAGTTCTCAGAGTCTGGGGGATTTTATTAATTTTGATGAAATAGCATAAGACCTGATCATATGATATTCCATGGGGTAAATCAGACAAACAGCATTCATATGAGGGCTTCTTTGTGAGTTTGGGGGAGTCAAGTACCACCCCTGATGGGAGAGGATCAGTAGGGACCATCTGAGCAAAGTGGACAGACTGTGGGACTGTCTGTGGGACCAGGTGTGTCAAAATGCCCTGAGGGAGTGGGCTGATGTTTTTATGAGACCATTCTCTAACATCTGCAAATGATCATGGCGACAAGAGATGATCCCAAATAATTGGAAAAAATAGTAAATATGTCCAATTTCAATAAGCCAAGAAGGAGGATGTGGAGAACTACACGTTATTTTGCAGGAAGTTTATAGAGTATATTCTCCTGGAAGTAATTTCCACATGCATGAAGGGCAAAGAGATGATTTGGAATAACCAGTATGGATTTAGAAGAGGCAAATTCTGCCTGACCAACATAATTGCCTTCTGCAATGAAATGGCTGGCTGTCTGGGGAAGAGCAGTGGGTGCTTATCCTGACTAGTTAGGCTTTTGACATAGTGTACCACAACATCCTTATAGCCAAACTGGGCAGACCTAGGCTGGAGGGGTAGTTTAAAAAATGGGTGCAGATTGATGGAACTGCAAGGCTTGAAGAGCAGTGGCTGCTCACTAGTGGCATTTCCCCAAGTTCAGCACTGGAGCTGAACTGCTGACAGTCCTCACCAACAACCTGGATGACAGTGGCAAACTCTCCCAGAAATGATACCAAGATGCTGGGAGCTGTCAATAAACTGGAGGGCAAGGCTGATTCTCAGAAGGTTGAAAACAGGCTGGAGAATTGAGCTCACAGAAACCTCGTGATTTTCAAAGACAAATGCAAGTCCAGTACCTGGGGCAGAGTAACCCCATGCAACAGTACAAGCTTCTAGCACTATCTAGCAAACATTCTTGCAGAAAAACACAAGGAGATGCTGATGAACAAGATGAACAGGTGTACTAGCAGTGGTGAAGGCATGACATATAAGAAAACTGGTAGCTGTGTTTGCTCAGGCCCTTTAAAGAAGGAAAAGGGGAGAAAAACTGCTGTAGTCAACTGCATATGGATGGTTACAGGGAAAATGAAGCCAGAGGCTTCTTGGAAGTGCATAGCAAAGGGTTGAGGCAATTGACACAAAAGGCAGAAAGAGAAATTCAGATAAGTTTGTTTGGATGTAAGGAAGGAAAACCTTTCCAGTAAGGGAGGTCAAAGGCCAGAAAAGGGACAAAGAGAGTGGTAGGCACAATCTTAGTCCTTGGAGGTATCTGAAACCACTGAACACAGTCCTAAGCAACCTGATTTAACTCTGAAGTCAGCCCATGCATGACTGAGATTGGGATCTTCAGCCCAACCAGACTTCCAGAAATCCCTTTCACCCCATTTCCTCCCTGATTCCCAGCCTTCTCTCCTCTTGAATAAAAGCAATAAAGTCTTGCTCACAAAATTATCTTGAATATACACGTGCCTGTGGATTGTTTTTTTCCCCTTTTTCTTTGCTTTTGTTGTTATTGTTTCTGTTTTTCCCCGTCCTGGAAGATGTCATTACCATTGAAGCAGCATTATGTTAGCATGCACAAGCATATATGTGATTTATATCTTAGAAGAATGGTTTTAAATGGTAAAAACCCCCAAAAACCCCCATAGTGTTTATCTGTATAACTGAAATGTTGTAGGAAAAAAAAAGACTGGTTACTTTCTGTTGTTATTTTGCATCAGTTTTTCCATTTTATGTGGAAGCTTTGAAAGATCAATGATCATTCCAGCATGCTAGTTAAAAACCCCTTTTTCTTCAAAATGCAATACCCAGCATGATTTTAGAAATGCCTGTGGGAGACTTATTAAGGAATCCCAGAATAACTTTGCTCCATCACTTTTTCATTTTCATCAGCTTTTCAGGAGTCAATTACTTTTATTTTTGTATGGAACATCTGGAATGTTGCAGAGCTTATAAAGAACTTAAATTTGGTGGACCAGATTCTCACCTGTGGTAAAAACATGATTGTGCGTTTGTGTATCTGTACACACATTGTAAAGGGGACTTGTAGGCACTTTTGGATTGCCTCAGCTCACACAGTGTCAGGATGATAACTGCAAATAGTTTACAGCAGCTGACATTTGAGATCCTTGCTTTCTCTTCCCCAGCTTTATGGGATGGCAATAAAGGAATGCTGTAGCATGCTGCTGTACATCAGGCTCTACATCACTATACATCTCCTTACACTGAGGTGTTCCTGGTGAGTGCTGTGGTCTGAGCTGCTGCTTATTTTAGTATGTGAAGCTCAAAATTAATATAGGTGGAAAACCAACCAAAATCCTAATTTTTAGGTACAAAATGAGAAACCAAGAACCTAACTGCTAAAATGAAAAGCAGTGCCAAAACTGGCACTTTTAGCTAATTTAGATTATTAGCATGGTGAGTAGTGGGAGGGGAGGTGTCTCTTCAAAAAGATAAAAGAGAAAAACTATATAATTAACAGTACTGACAGTACTGACATTGGCGTCAATTCTTAGAGACTAATCTACATGTGGCTATCAAAATATAAATTTTCCTTTTTATTTTTTTCTATTTAGCAGCTCAGAAAATGCATACTTCTGAGTAAAATTAGTGTCTAAAAGATATACACACCAGATCCTCACATAACTAGTCAGAAAAAAATTTTACTTTCCTGATTTTTATGCTGTGCTATTCACCTTGAAATGGAACTGCTGAAGTTGCTCCAAATATTACACCTGTTGCAAATGCCAATGCCCATTTTCATGTTTTATGCTTGTCTTTTAGCATGGAAGAGACGTACAAATTGATGAAAAGTAAGAAACAGTGACACTAACTCAAAAATGAAACTAGCTGAAGGAATAAAGAGAGAACATTCATGTAATAATTGTGGTTTGTAACTACGTTGTGCTCTAAGGTCACAGTATTCAGCTGGGGATTTTTCAGTCAGAAAGATATAAATACAGGCTGTGTAAGACAAAGACTGCCAATCTGGTGTTTCTAGATTATGGTAAAATTTATCATATTGTACATGTGCAGCATGTACAAAGGTACCTTTGGAGATGACTCAGACTTACCAAGTAAGCATCTGTACAACCAGCTGCACTCTATAGGTGCAACAGATCATTTCAGTTCTTCCCAGGAGTGTTGGCCATACTGTGAAAGCAACCAGAGAAGCTTTCTGAAAGCGTGGCTTTCAGGACATGCTTTCATGTGCATGGTGTCACACAAGCTGTGTGTGAGTACTGCAGATTTGTTCAGATTTTCAGATGTTGTACAAAGAGATTTGGAACTGCTCATGCGCAGCAGCATCATGACATAAACAAAGACTACATTTTTCAATATTTTCACTGACAAAATTCTAGGGTTTCAAAACAGGTCGGCTTACTTACTGCTTCGTCTGCTACTTTTTGTTTGGTTGTTTGCATAGGACTTCTTTGTTTCAACATGGTGATAAGAGTTCTGTGTCTTCATATGTGTTTGCCAGATTTCTGCAACAGCAGGATACCAACATGAAACTACCAAATAACCTCTGGTCTTACAAGATGCAGTCAACTTGAGTTTAATGGCGCATGCAGGAAAAATAGACATATATGCTCCTATAGCAACAGGGTGTTTGCCACATCAACATTGCAACAGCTGCTGTAGTTGCATTTTAGTTGCTCTAGTTGTATTTTTGGTGTGCTTTCACTGTTTTTAATGAAGTAGCAATACCTAAGGTCCTATACTGAGGCAGGGAGCTGAAAAGATTACCTTTTATGCATTCAGGACCCCTGGTCATTTGGAATTGGTGGGGCAGGAGCATCCAACCCCTGTGGATCAACTTGAGTCTGGATCTATCTCTTTTCCTGACATTGTGGTGCCGATAGCAGCACAATCTTGGTTTTTTCCGGGTCCCTTTAAATTATTTTTTAGCTGTCTGCTAATCTAGAAACATGGTCACCAAATAGGGAAATTCTGAAGTTATTGTATCAGCTTCCAATGAATGAGACAAGACCATATTTGTCTTTACAACCAGCAGTCTTTTAATTCAGCTGCAGTCAGCATCCAGCAGTGTGTACTGCAGTGCTTTCTGCAACAGCTCTTGTGACAGTCACATACCATGCTACTTTTAACTTGCCCTTTCAATACCAGCCTCTTTGTATTTTATCCTACAGCTGCATCACTGCATGCAGAGTAGTCTACATTAAGCCTTCATTTTACATCCCCCCCCCCCTTTTTTTTAACTGTATGGATCTTTCAGTCTGCTTTGGAAAAAAATTTCAAACATTCTACAGATGCTTGCTTGCATGGAAGAACTCTAGCAAGGACAATAACAAGAAGAGAACAGTTTTCCTTCCCTCTTCTGTTCCTGACAATTGATTATGAACATCAGGTAAGATGTGGTAACAGTTAAGGACTGAGCAAAAGGTTCTTTTCTGAAAACTGGCCATTATACTAGCTTGTAGAATTGAAAAAACCCCAATAGATGGTCAGGTATATCAGTACTTCTCAATGCTGCATGCATTCATCCCCATTTAATCTAGGAGTGGACCAGAAGTACAGGACAAAACTGAGAACTTGACTCTGATATCACTGTAACAAACAAGGTTTCTTTCTCACCTATTTTAGCTCTCTCCTCTCCACTTCTCTGCACCACCTTTTGAACGGCACAGAACACAGCAAAATAAACCACAATACTCTGCTTTTAATTATCCTCACTCAGCAACATCTTCCCTTATTAATCAATGGTCGTGGCAGACAACCACGACCCGCCACCCGTCTTTCAAGGTGTCTTAAGAGACACAAGAGGTCTTTAGGACCTGACCTGTACTACCTTTACTCACTGCCTCTCGACCGCAGGTACCAAGCTCGGACCAAGCTCGCCACCCCACCGCCCAGGGGAGAAGAGCCCGGCCGAGTCCTAGGCTCTCCTGCCGCCGGAGCTGCCGTGCGTGTCTCCCTTCTCCCTCTGGAGGGAGACACAGTCCAGTTTTTGGCTGCCGCCGGCGCCGCCGCGTCCCTCCTGCCCCTGCTCCGGCAGCCGCGGCCCCCGCTCCCCGGGGCAGCTGCCCTGCCCGGCCCGGCCCGGCCGCTCCCTCCCCGCCCGGTGCCCCGGCCTCCCACCGCAGGGCAGAGGGGTCCCGGGGGTCCGCGGGGATCCCCCGGCCACATGCGCCTGGGCGTAAACTTCGCACCCCCGCCCCGCCGCTGGGAGCGGAGAGGAGAGAAGGGAGAGCCGCGCTGCGGAGCGGGCGGCGGAGGGAGGCGGCCCCAGCCCTAGTGCGCGGGGGCGGCGGGCGCTGCCGGCTGAGCCCCGCTGCTCGGTCACACAGAACGGCGGCCGCCGGGACCTGCTCCCTCCTAAGGGCTGGGGAGGAGAGCCGCGAGTGGCCGGATAAATACGGGGGAGGAGAAGGGCGTCTCTCCTCTCCCCACCTCCCTCCATCTCCTCCCTCCCCCCCGCCGCGGAGGGCGCGCTTGGAACTGGCTCTGTCTGTCCGGGCGCCCGGGGCGTCTCCGCGCCCTTCCGCGGTGCGGTGCGCGCAGGCTGGGTGCGGGAGGCGGCTGAAGGTGAAGCTCTCGCTCTCCAATTACTTTTCCCAAGAGAGAGAAGGAGGCAGCAGGAGGGGGAAGTCGTGCTGTGTGTGGAAGGCACACCAATCAGAGATGCTCTAACGGAGGGACTGCTGCAGGACGCGCCGCTTCTCCTCCTTCCTCTGCCGGCGGGGCTGAACCGGGACCACGCGCAGCTGGCGTAGGGACCGGAGCCGTACTGGGCTGCAAGACTTACCCATCTCCGCTTTTGCAATAGCTCGACCATACTTCGACCTCTCTATTTTTTTCCTTTTTTTTTAATACTCTGAAATCGTGCACAAGAAACACTTCAAGTATTCTCTCCATTCCCAGTTATTTCACCCTTCCTCTAGCATCTCTTAGCTGGATTCCTGGTGTATTCCCAGAGAGGCGGGGTGAGAGAGCCGGGCCCCGCGGACGGCTGCTGCCCCAGCCCGGCCGAGCCGAGGGGAGCCGGGCGGAGCGCGGCACGGCGCCGCTCCATGCCCCCGAGCGCTGGCGGGGCGCGGGGCGTGTGCCGGCGATGCCCGGGCGGTAAGGCTGGAGCTCCCCCCGGACGGGAGGTGGCCGATCGCTAGGCATTTCTAGCAAGAATCGGGACTGCAGGTAGGTGAGCGGAGCGCTCCAGGGTCGTGTGTCTGTCTGGGTGTCTGTCCGGGCGCTGGTGGGGCCGCCGGGTGATTCCCTTCGCGCTTGGCGGAGACCCCGCGGGCGGCGGGCGCGGCGGGGCAGGTGTGAGCTGTGAGCTGTGAGCTGTGAGGTGTGAGGTGTGCGGAGCGGCTGCCGCGGGCTGCGCCCTCCCGCTGCCCTGAAGTTGGAAGCCAGATGTGAAGAAGAGCTGCTTTGCCGTCCTTCCGCTGGGCACCTGGAGCAGCCGGCTACAGCCTTTCGCCGGGCGATTCTCAAGGCTTTTGTTTTTTTTCCCTTTTATTTTTCTTTGATTTTACTTAAAAAAATTAGTTCAACAATGCCGAGAGGGAGGCGGGGGGGGGCAGGGGAACCCACCCGGTTTTCAACTTTTGTGGAACGGGTGGCCGCTAACTCGCAGGACCTTCGGGCACTTGCGGGTTACTGTGCCCGGACGCTTTATCAGCCGCCTTGGAGAGAACGGCTGGAAGAGCGGGGTAGTCGCTTTGTGCCTCCTCTAAAAACAAAACAAACAAGCAAAAAAAATGCAATAAAGGGAAGGTTCATGGCTCCTTTTCTTTCTATGTATAGTGCTCTTCAAGTTGTGCATATATAGTATGAAACATACCTTGTCTATCCACGTTGCTTTTGCAGAGAAAGTTTTAAAATAACCTGCTTTATTCCTGTGGAGCTGTAGGATCGGACACCAGGTTATCAATGCAAAGAATAAAGAGCAAGACCTTGCACTGCCCTGTTAGGGGCTGCCACACATGGCTCTTCTGTATGTTCCCTTCCTATGGGAGTTAAAATGATTGCTTAAAGCATTTTAAATTTTATGTGTAGCTACAGTTCTCTCCAGCTTTTGCTTGGAGCTTATCAGTTTGGTTTTTTTTCCTAAATCTACCACCCTCCCCCCAGTAGACACTGGCTCAGTATTTAAAGAACCGCTTTGACTCCTGCAGAACTGTCAATTTAAATAATAAACATACTCAACTCCTTTCTCTGAAAACCCCATAAAGGTCACAGGGTCTTTGTACCACAGTGGATACATTTAAATTACTATTGACTAAATGATAATTGTTATCTGGTTTCTCTGTCTTAGCAACTAGTTTCTGACTTTAGCATTCAGCCTACTGTATGTTTAACACTTTAAAGCTACTTTATGGGCTAATTTAAGTCAAAATGAGAAATTAAGATTCTTTCCTGTAGTGTTGGGTACACACACGTGAAACTTAGTAGTTCAGTGATGCTAGGAGGATTGCTTAGCTGAAGTTGGAAAAGAGCATACTAAGATATTTTTATCTGAGGTGGCAAAGGTTACAAGTTTCATTATACTTTTTCACATTAATTGGGCTGTCATCGCATACTGATGCCCAAATTGTTTCGTGAGTGTATAATTAACAGTAGTAAAGTAATTCTTATACATTTCACTGTTAATATTTTATTTCAGATAGCTGATGCTGCTGAGGCAGTATTGCAAACCATGTGGGTTTTGTTTCACATAGTCCCAATTTCCAGTAGTTATTATAAATGTAAACTACATCAGTACCATAATTTCAGTGGAAAGCTTTGCTCAGTTGGTACAACAAATCAGATTTACTACTCACTGGTTCTGCAAATTTTTTTGTACATAGAAGGTCCCTCAAAAATATGTAATTAATTTTAGATACACTCATGGTAATGTGTGGCTGAGATAAAATCTTGATTCTGTCTTACTGTTTTAATCAGAGAATGATGACCTTTAATCATACTGGACACACAGGGTAACTTTTTTACCTGTCTCATGATCAGAGGGATCTCAGCTTTATGTGTAGATGCTTGTAGTGCACTTGATTATTCTGGTGGGGAATACACGAAAAACTTGTTCTGAATGAAAGTAAATAGATGTGTGTACAGATGGATATTGGAGATTGTTTTACTGGCAGGTTGCAAAGTGATGATTCATTGAGCTCTATTTAGATTTACATAAAGCAAATAATACTTTATATTGAATTGTTATGGCAGAGAAGAATGTAGCAGCCAAGAAGTTTCATGATTTCATCACAAGTGATGACAGACGATAAAGGACATCTTTGCAAATATAGGCAGTATGTTTTTGGTAAGCAAAATATAACCATGAAGTTTTTCAGATCTGAGCATCTTCACACCAAAATCTATTGCTGTCTGTGTTGCTACTTACCAACCAGTGTAAAGCCTAAATAATGTACTAGAAAGATGTTACATTTATTATGTTGTATGTTTTGCTTACTATAAATAAGTAATGCAACAGTGCTAACTAGTTATCTCACTAAAGTAAATCACTGACTTGGAATACAGAAAATCACAATGCCTAATACTCATCTACACAGAAATGTGATCACCATCTTGAAAAATTATTCTGAATGATACAACTATCAGTGAGCAAGTGGTTCTATGCCTCTGTTTTATCTTCTGCAGGATTTTATTAGAAATGCTTCATTAAGTCACATTATTCTGCAGCTGTTTGCTCACTGAAAATTAAAATAAAAATCAGGAAATTTATCCAGCAGAGCAGTAATATTTCCTTTGTTAAGTACTGAAAGTTCAAATAAAACAAAATCCTTCAGCTTCAGTGTGCCAGAAGCACTGAGTACATCCTATTTTTGTGATGTATGGATGGCATTTACAGATGCAATTCATCAATGTATTTATTAGTCAAATGTCATCAAACAAAGAAGATAAATGGCAGTAAACAAAGACTGCATGGTAATACAGAGGCTAAAGCAACAGAAGACCCTACAATCTAATTAATTAATGTTCAGTTTCATATTTCCAGTCTGTATTTAAATATCTCATTTAAATGTCTTTCATCATTTTTCTGTTGCATGTCCAAGTAATTTAGGTAGCAATAGCTTTTTATTGGAAAATATATTTTTCCTTTACCTTTTGAAATGCTGAATTTTGAAGGCTTTGAGGCAAAATTTATGTAAGGATGAATGTAACAGAAGGGTCCTATGTCAGCAGAACTGAATACTGACCTGTCCCTGTTCATGACCATTTTTGTGTTGAGGGTTATCCCCAGCTGATGTAGACTTTCATTGCTCCCTTGGAGTAGTTGCAGCTCTGACATTTTAAACCAGCTGGAGTATTTGCTCCATTATCCTTAGATCACTGAATTTAAGAGTGTACTACTTAGAAGGATTTTGCTTGTGCTTTGTTGATTTTTTTAGCATGATAAAACAATTACATAGTATACTCAGCTTCACATAGTCCATTGTAAGCACACACTTTCACATTTGAAATATTTTTTAAAAACAGAAGTTCACTCTTAGAGCTATTTCAACAGGAAAATTGGCTCATTGATTTGGTTTTATAAACTGTTAATATTTATGTTGAAACACTTCTCCCCATGACTAAGTTCAGATATATAACATTCACCAGACATAGGAATGAATGTGGAAACATCAACAGTAATGTTGTTCATTTTTCCTGGTGACAGCTACAGAGCTATCTCTTTTTGCTCTTGTAGAACTTGGGAAGATAGTGGGGTTTATGCTTTGCTTCTCTATATACCCAAGCCAGCCACTCTTCTTTGCCATATGTAGTGAATTATTTATCAAAAGAGATAACAAAATAATAATGGCCACTAAGGTACCTTTTCATACTACTAGTGCAGAGCAGTCACATTTTTAAGATAAACAATTCAAGGCATCTTCATATAGCTTCTTTCATGTCGTGTGTTCTGAAAAACACTTTGGAGATAGAAACGAGAAAGCAAAGACCTTATGCTTTACTAGTTAAAGTAATTAATATAACTACCAGGTATGGCATGCCACTACATAGTTAGATAAAATGGCATGAAGTCACTGAAAAAAGCTTTCTTAGCTTTTTCTTGTGTCTGAATGCATCAGTAGAGTGATCTGTAGAATGCACTTCAAGCTGTTGCTTGAAGTAGCACTGAAAAATGCTTTGTATGGATTTGATCCTTAGTCCTTAACTAAACACTTATAGGAGAAGCTCCTATATGTTTTGTGGTGTGGAAGAATAATTTACATAATTGCATGTGTAAATGTTAGAAAATGCTTTCCCCCCCATCTTTGAAGTTTATCAAACCTCCTAATCTGTGCTGTGTTCATAGCTTGCATTTTCTAGTTGCCTCACTTCACATCTTGCTGATCTTGTAATAGGAAACTTGAACACAGGTCTCTTGGCACCAGGACAGCGTTGTATACAGCCGCCTCAGCTGTGAGCATCCCTTGAACCATGCCAAGGGGAAAGCCACGATACAGGGTAGCACTCAGGTGAAAGAACACATAGCTTTTTTGACTCCTGGGTGTTTGGTAATCTTCTGTGTCTGTATCACAAATCCAAGCTAATGTGGCAGAAAGTGCTTTGCATTGGCAAACTTCACAAATAAATAATAAACAATCACAGTTCAACAAACCTAGCTGGTTGTATAAATAGCAAAATATTAATAAATGAGTCAGTAAATAAACACTTTAAATAGATAAATTTTTAGTCTTGGTTATATGCTGGCCTCTTTCTCTGTGGAATATTTCTTGCCTGCTCTGTTGCTATATTAAGGTCCAGTATTTGAAGATGACGTACTGGACTAGACGGACAACTGTCTTGATTCAATAAAGCAATTTCTTTCTTGAAATGCAAGGAGGCAGTATTGCAGTACTGCATATTTATTTTACTTATAAGAACCAGAGTGTAAGAACCAAACTGCAATTGCTTAGTGTACTGCTTTTGGTTTTTTTCACTTTTAAAAGCAGGATATAAAACATTTCTAAAATAAATCTGTCAGTAACATGCAGTCTCACACCAGCTCTTTTAGAGACAGGAGCACAGACCTGACTAGTCTCTCACATTTGCAATGATACTCTCATATTGGATTTCTTCTACTCCCTCACTGCATTTTCTCCATCACATATTGATAAGGCCTCTGATCCATCCTGCCACAAAGCAGACAGTTATGTGCGGGTGCTCTCCCTCATCACTGTCTGGCAGGTTGTGCCAGGGACAGGGTCGAGGGTGTGGCTTACCCCTTGGGTCACCCAGGGGATTTTCATGCTTTTGCAAGCATCTTTATACAGAACAGTCTTTCTGGTTACAGGTTGTCCCTGCCTTGGCCTTCACCATGTGAAACGGTGTATGAGAGAACCTGTACCAAAGCCTTTGATATGCAGTCATGCACTGTTAGGATAGGTGCTGCCTTTGGCCTCGTGACTGTGCATTTGGGAGAGCTGTGAGCTAGATCCCCTTTCAGTTGAGACTTTCAGTATTTGTTCCCTTTTAAGATACCTGTTTCGCCTTTCAGGTTCTAGGCTCAATGATATTTTGTCACTGGGTATTGTGTTACTGCATTTAATGACACTGCAAAGTCACACAGAACGGCTTGATGCCTCTGAGGAAAGCCAAGGTCTTTCTGTGCTATTTGTATGTTGTAAACTGTTTGAAATGTGGATCTTTTCCAGTAAGGGATGAAAGTGAAGCTTGTCTCATGGTTTATCTAAGATGGATTAGTTTTAGTTCAATTTGAATTGTAGAAGTGTCCAAGTCCCAAAAGTCATCACTTGGAAAAATTAGGTGTTCCTGCTGTGTGCAGAGAGGCAAAACTTGGGATCCGATCATGTGAGACATTTCAGCTGGTGTGGCTTCAATGGGACCAATCAAATTAATTATGTGATTGAAGTCTTTTCTGAAGTGAGCCTGAAAAAATATTTCTAACTGCTTAGACTGATCTGTACTGAAAGCATGTAGGTGGGGTGCTGTTTTGATAACTATGTTTGTTTCTCTGTTATGGGTATAAATTTAAGACTTGAGCTTTATTTCAGTGGTTTACCACTCCTACACCTTTTATGAAGCTTCAATCCCATTATATTCAGAAGAGAGACTATATAACAGCAAGTACCTTTCAGAAAAATTCTACTGGTGTGTGGGTACTCTGCATTATAAAGTTAGAGGCTACTATTACAATAATATAAATTTTCAAATATGGTGTTGCTGGTGTGGCACCAAAATAAAACATCACTTTCTGACTAAACATATCAGGCTCTGGTATTTGTGCAGGAAATTAGGTCATGTTTAGAGCCTAATTGCAGAAAAAAAGATCTGTTTCAGCACCATTAAAAGAGAAGAATACCCTCTCTGGGGTATATCCTCTCTCCAGACTGTTACCTGTGTGAATTTAGGGTAAAAAAAGGTCAATCTATGCATTGCAATAAATAAACTATTATTAAACAAGATGGGATGTTTCATCTTAAGATCTGGTAACAGCAGCAAATACAGAGATAAGTTCAGTTCTATGGGCTTACTGGAATCAAGACACAGGAAATATTGTATTTATATGCTAACATAACATGCCATAAATTTAGATATGGTATTATCAGCCAGTACACTGACATTTCTCATTATTATGAGCCTGCTTTTTTCTGTTCAGTCTAGATTCACGAGGGATAAACCTTGCATTGGAATTTAGGTAATATTTTAAATGCATTACTGCCAAAGTGTCCAAACCTTCATAGGGAAGGCATTGCGCTGGTATTTGTGTAATGGATGTTCAAATAAAGAAGTGGCTGTGAATCCTGGTTCAGCTTATGATTTAGGAAATGTTGGAGGTTTATTCCCTAATGCAGATTCATTTTTCCTTTATGGCAATGAGATTTTATTATTCTGGTTATAAACATTGTCATTGTGATTGTTCTGGTTTAGCCCCAGTAGGCAGCTCAGCCCACTCAGCCACTTGCTCACTCCCTCACAGTGAGATGGGGAAGAGAATTGGAACAGTAACAGTGAGAAAACTTGTGGGTTAAGACAGTTTAATAGGTAAAGCAAAAGCTGCACACACAAGCAGAGCAAAACAAGGAATTAATTCAGCACTTTGCACTGGCAGGCAGGGGTGCAGCCATCTCCAGGAAAGCGGGGCTCCATCACACATAGCCGTGACTTTGTGAAATGTATGCCAATTCCTGCTTCTTCCCTTCCTGTGGCTTTGGGCATGACCTCATATGATATGAAATATCACCTGGCTATTTGGGGTCAGCAGTCCTGCACCTCCAATCTTTTCACTGGTGGAGCAATGTGAGGAAGAGAAAAAAGGCCTTGATGCTGTTTAAACACTAAGCTTAGTGCTTAAGCTACTGTGTAGCAGTAACTAAACACATCTCTTTTATCAACACTGTTTTGATCACAAATCTAAAACACAGCAACCTAAAAGCTGCAATAACAATGTTAACTCTATGCCAGCCAAACCCAGTACAATCTCTACCACTTATTCTCATAATTTGCATCACACTTTGGTTCCAGCTAAAACCAGTACACTGATATAAGTATTTTTGGTGATTGTATTCCAGATTTTGTTTTACCACATAGATCAGCTTGTGACCAAAGCCTAACAGCATAAAAGAATGTAACTCTGGGTACTTTCTTCCCCTTGTATACTGCTTTTCTATCAGATGTGATTCTGAGCCCACAGCTTGCAGTTCTTGGTACATTACCTTGGGCCTTTAGATGACTCTGTGAGGTTTTAGGCAGCTTTAGCCCTCCTGTTTGTGCAGGCTGGTGTGGCATCTGTTTGTGTACATGCAAGTACACAGCTGCCTTCTCCCATCCTGCTCATGTCTGCGTCCCCTTGTGTAAGTGTTGGGGTCACTGCTTATGGAAAATGTACTAGGAGAAAGTTTAAGCCTAAATCAGCTGTTCTCAGCTTCTCTCCCTTTGAGGCTGTGGTACAATGCTTTAGGTTTGAGGATTTTTGGACAGCTAAATTATTCTTAAGTATTTCAAATAGTCTTTGGACTTGCTTTGTTTTGTTGCATTAGTATGAAGATATATTTGACACAGTAAATACACACTTGGTAAGTTTTTCATTGGAAGAAAAATTTAAAAATTCTAATTATTCATCAAATATACTCTTCATAAAGCCCCTCTGGAAGAAAAATGTTGACTCAGCTATTTCTATAGCTGCTTGAATACTCTTTGATATGACACCTTATTCCCATTTCCAGTTTCAGAATGGAACACCCAGTAATGACACTCATATTCTCTCCTTTCTCATCATGTCTCAGCTGCTCATAACCTAACTTTTTCTCCTCTGGTTCTCCTTGCCCTTCCTTTTCTCTTCACTGTTCACCTCATCTGCATTGGTGTCATATGATCTTTCCGAATGTCAAGTAAATGCAGACTGCAGTCAGCATTACCAAATTGCTTTTCTGCCAGAAAAGTCTCTTTTCATGTGCATGACCCATCATCTCACAGTTAGCTGCAAGTCATTCTGATTCCCAAATTTACAATGTATTTTCTATTTAATGAGCTATTAGACATTATGCACTTTTTAACTTCATTTTTTCTGACTAACTGCTTTCCTCCGGATAATTATAGCTTTCGAAAGAAACAATTAATTTGAAACCAATTCTGCAACAGAAGTGGCATTATTTAGATAGCATTCCTCCATCTACATGCACTAGGGATTATCTCATTAGGATTCATTTATATTTGGAAACTCCTGGAGACCACTTTATCAATCCAATAGCCACCATGGTGTCATCAATAACATAGGCAAGGCTACTGCATATGCTATTTTAATAAAACGTAAAATGAAGGTGGATATATGGCTGGCTGGGTAGTTAGTTTTTGCTTTGTCTAAATGAAAAGAAATTAGTTTATATACTTTCTTCACCCATGAGAATGCTTTGAGTAAACCTGAGCACAAACACAAGTAATATTTCATATGTATTGCAAAGATTTGGGCATTTTTAATTGGTATGTTATTCTCATATATTCTTTTGGTAAGGATAATATTCTCTTTGTTAGAATAATTCTTCAAATTAAGTGGTTGTCTAATAACAAGCTGGCAAAAATTGCAGCTGACTCAGTTACAATAAAGGAGTGAGTTCAACATTTGTGGCTTACATGTAAAGTTCCCTTACATCCATGTATTTATTAAATCTAATGATATGTACTAATGCAGGCTATATAATCCTGGTTTTGTCATTGTGGTTGATCACACCTAGTTAATAGATACTAACTAAATGTATATGCAACCTGCCAAAGGATCATCTTGTGTAAATCCAAATAATCCTTCTGCGAATGCTAATATTTTTGTTTTTTGCTACTTTGAGTTCCACTTAAGCAAAATATGGAAACGATTAACGGAAGGAAAACTTATCCATGACTCTGCCATGGAAGTTGGTAGAAATGTCCCAGCTGCTGTAAAACAGTCTCTGATAAACTGCCTTCGTTGGTTGCGTATTGGAGCTCATACCTCATTCTCACAGTTACTTTGTGGGAACAATATTGAAAATGTTCCTGCGAGAAAATTTCCTTTCTCTGAATCTGTACATGTTAAATGCAGATTCAAAATGAATACAAGATACATATAGTTGAAAAATATGCTGAGAAGTTTTGGTACTATGTAAAATCCTTGTTGCCTTTGTAGCTAAAGGGTATGTTGTGTACTCCCTTCTGTCTTGGATACTGTAAGGTCACAATTTACCTGTGCCTTATGCACCTTTGCACCCCTGTTTGAGAAAATAGCTACGTGTACAGGTGAGTAACTAGTCAAGCAGATAGCTTTACTTATCCCCTCATCTCTCTGGAGCTTTTTGGTTCAGCACTGCTTCAGTTCAGTTGCAATCTTTTCTGGTTTCTTATCACAGTATCATGACAGGCCTAGTTCTGTCAGCTGAAATAATAAAATATTTCTCACTAGTGAATGATTCAGGTGATTCAAAGCCAGATTTTTAAAGCAAAATACATTTTAGTCTCCCAAACTTCCTACCCATTAAACAAAGAGATACAATAATCTGCGTATACTAAATCCTTCCTAAACTTTACTGTTTTACTGGAAAAAGTAAGAAGCTATGATTTCATGCTTTGTCCACTGCTATTCTATGAGCTGCACATTTCAGTCTCTGTGTCTTTTTAGTCCCTTTTTGTCCTAAGCAATTGTTGGTAATTCATGGCCTTCTTCCTGCAGAGACAATTTGTAGCTGTCTGGTTCTTCTAATTTCTGTGTCAATTCTAGTTTTGACCAGAAGATCTGTATAACTTTTATCTAACACCCGAAAATAACATTTTTCCATTTACTGATCAAGCCATTATGACTTTAAATTATTGTCTCTCCGTAGATATAGTTCTTCTTTCTATTTTCATCTTCTTTCTATTTGGTACTTGCCTTTGCATGTAAAATGTGTTTACAACCCTATAAGCATAACAATCCTAAAAACATTATGTACTGACCAAATATGATGGTCAGTAGCTGTGTGACGGTCTACATTATCAGCTGAAACCATAAGATAAACATTCATGTTTTTGCTGAATATATAGTGTACTCCTAGATCAACAGTGGGCTGTGGAGTTCAGACCTACAGTGATGATCATAATAGGGATGAGACATTGGAAAGATTTAAAGGTACATCTTTCTTTGTTCTTCCACTTTTGGGGTTGTTATTTGTTGGCTAATTAACATTTTTGAAATTGGCTTTGCCAAAGAGTGAATCAGACCTACTGTAATGTTCTTAGGTATTAGACTACAGGTAGTTTTGGAGGTAGAGGTAAATGGATGATGGAACTGTCTATAAAATGATAAGTTTGTTCCCACAATATGAATTCTCCCTCAGATCAGGAGAATTCTTGAACTTAATTCATTGTCATGAAATAAGTGATTGGAGCCCACTGGAAGAGGACATAGAATACTGGACAAGCAATTTCTCTGTTTTGTTTTTATCAGCTGTTGCTGAGGTTCTCCAGTGAGTCTGATCTTAGCAAAAACTTTCAGTTTTTATCCATTACATCGCTTTTGTGAAAGAGAAGTTTCTCTGTTAAGGTACTTCAGTAATGGCCAGAGTCAGGGAACAAGTGGGACTACAATCTAACAAAAGAAGGAACTAAAAATGTAAGAAATGTACTTCTTTGTACTTTGATGAATACTTTGTCAAATTCTTTCTGCTGGTTAGTGCCAGATAGTGTTTCACATAGCACTGTCACAGGACAAATGCAAATTTGTCCAGGCACTAAGTAGTTGTTTCCACTTTGGAGGAAAGAAACTGCACCTGGCCTCTGCCTTCTGTTCTATTTTGGTTTTATGCTCTTTTCATATTTTTGGAAGACATTTCATTAGTGTTTCCCAGAAATGTCTAATCATGCATTGTAGAAAAGAATGTCTGCCTATGACTTTCTATGGAAGCCTGGTTTGTAAAACCGTTTCATTTTTGACTATTGTAAATGCTTTCTAGCACTGAAGAAAACAAAACCATTATTGGGGAACAGTCCATGTCCCTCCTTTTTTTAATTTAAACAATTTCTAACTTAGGCTTCTGCCCAAGAAATACTTCCTTTGAAAAAATGAACCCGAATTTATTGTTCTACTACATTTTTTGGTGTTTTTTTTTTAAAGAATTGTTATTGAATGAAATAATGTCTTTGATTAATAGCAACATACTAACATTTAGAGACTTTTACTTACCTATAAATTAATTCTTCTACAAAGATTTGATCTCTAAGTTCTATGAGAACTACCCCTCTATGAGTTCTATGAGTTCTACCCCTCACCCCAATGAATGAATGCCAATTACATTAAATAGTGATGTAATAAAGGAGCACAACTCCTTGATTTTGTTTCTTCAGCAAAATAAGTTATAGTAGTAATTGTCTGTGAGAGTTTTAATTTTCTAGTATAATATGCAGTGAACAGTAATGGTTCCTGAACTAGGTCTAATTGTTTCTCTTTCTTTGCCATTTGAGGGCACTTCCGCATACCTTTGAATGCCTTCAAGCCTCTAGTCCTTTATCTGTCTTTGAGCATAGCTAACATTTTGCCATTCCACTGACTTTCAACACGAGGCTTCCGTGGTGAATCTAACTGATTTTTGGTCAGGGTTCAATAAAACAGACAGAAACATTTTAAATCCAAAGTTACTTTTAATATTAAAAATCAAATATGAAGTGGATTTTAAGTCTGTTCTTTCTCTCTTATGCTGCAGCTTACCTTTTCCATTTGGTACCTTGAGTTGGTTTGACATCAGCAGTTGCTCAAAGATCTGGGTAACACAGGAGCTTTTTCAGAAAAAGCTAAAGGACTCAAGCAACAGACACTACAATCATTAAAAATGGTTTTAAAAATAGCATCATTTCCCTTCATGGTTAGCTTATGTGTTCAGTTTCTCTCCTAGCCCACAATACTATAAAGCTTTCAGACTGAGTACTGCACACCTCCTTTTTAATTTCAGTCTCAGAGGTGACGAAGGAGGTTTAAAACCTGCTCAGATGGCCTAGATCTGTCAGAGAAAAGAGAGGCAAGCCCTTCACATAACCATTGCAGATACTCTGAAATTCACTCTGAGAATCTCATATAACAAAAGCTCTTTGGGTGGCTGATTTAGACTGAAGAGGTGAAGGTGAAGCCACCTCCCAGCATTTTCAGCACTAATAAAAGGTGTGGTTGGAATTTACCTTTTCACAGATATTATCATATCCAGAAGCTGAATAACAGATACAATTGTGTTTTACCACCCCCTTGTGTTACTTGATTGGCCTGAATATCTTTTTCCAGCAATTAAATTTTGTGACTTGGAATGATACAGCTAGATGTAACAGTCTCACAGGTCTCATAGTATTATGTTTCCTTGCCTGTTCAAACATATGGTAGTAATTTTATTTTTTGAAGTTATTCTTTTTAATCTTGAAGACTCTGCTCAAAAATGTATTAAACCTCCTGGTATTTGGAGAAGAGTAATAATGGTGCATCATCAAATAAAATTCCTGAGCCAGCATACAGGATCTGAAAAGAGCACCTTTTAGATATCTCCCTCTCTTTTTCAAAGACCCCCAAAACCACAAGCTCACAAGATTAAAAGCAAATACACCTTTAGTTGTGATTTATTTTGTTGTCAGATAATGAGCCTTTGCAAAGCTACATTTGAAATGACAGTATCTTATTTTAATGGTAAAATAAACTCCTTTAGAGACTTCAGTGTTCTGCAAAATTAAAACACTACGTATGTCACCTTGATACTACTTTATGAAGTTTAAAAAAGATTCCTGTGCTGCTTGGCTCTAGGTGTTTAGGTGGAAATTTGGCCATAAGGGGCATTAAAGGCAGGATTCAGCTTGAGACTGACACCTAAAATAGGTGTCCAATTTCAATTGGAGGTGGGTGCTTTAGCTTCATAGTCAAGGGAGGTCCAAGGGTAGGATTCAGGTGTATAACATAATTTAAAACTCTTAAACATCTTGTCTGGCCTCCAAGTGCTGCTTCAGATGGTTGCAGAAGCCTATCTGAATCAGATGCAAAATGGCTTGCATCACATCTGCTGATCCCTTCTCTTGGGCATTTCAGATGGCTCTAGATGCTTATGTTTGGGCACTCGAATCCTGTTACTTATCAATAGACCTAGAAACTGATTCTGCTTGCTTTAAAATGCCTATCTACTTTGGATCAACTAAATTGTACTTCAAATCACAGCAAGCTGGTTAAGTTGAATAACTTGCCTTAAAGGTAGCATTTTAACCGTTTTAGTGAACATTTTAAATGTGGCAAAATATTTAAGATATTTGGATGGACTTTGTAGCAATGTGCCAGATCAATAACATGTCAAAAGTTATGTTTCTCTCTGTAGTAATCGCTGCTGGAGCTTCACCTTGAGGACTGTGTTCAGTTCTGGGCCTCTCACAACAAGAAATATATTTTTGTGATGGGCAATGAAACTGGTGAAGGTCTGGAGCACAAGTTGTATGAGGAATAGCTGAGGGAGCTGTAGGTGTTTAAGCTGGAGATGAGGAGGTTCAGGGGAGACCTTATCACTCTTCACATCTGCCTGACAGGAGCCTGAACCTTGGTGGGGGCCAGCTTCTTCTCCCAGGCAGCTTGTGACAGGACAAGAGGACAGAGCCTCAGGCTGTGCCGGGGGAGGTTCAGGTTGGATATCAGGAAAAATTTGTTCATGGAAAGGGAGGTTAAGCATTTGAACAGGCTGCCTAGTAAGGTGGTGAAATCACCACCTCTGAAGGTGTTCAAGAAATGACTGGACACGGCACTAAGTGCTGTGGTTTAGTGGACAAGGGGGTGATCAGACAAAGGTGGACTTGATCTGGGAGGGTTTTTCAAACCTATGATTTAGGTAACCGAACTGAGTACTTACATTTCAATGCCTAAATGTAGGTGTCATAATCCTGAACGTGTTGGTACCTATGCCACGATAGATAACAGAAAGAATAGTAGCATCATATACAAGAATAACAAAACTAATTAACACTGGACACAATTTCTGCTGAAACTTTTATTTTCCTTTCTTTTTTGTCTGTTGTTTAATGATGTAGTCTAATACAAAATCCTAATGTGTGGAAAAAATTCTCTACTGCCCCTTGAAACTCTGGATATTAAGCTGAAGTCTGAAATATCTCATAAGTTATGAGCCTTTTAATCAAACTCTTGAAGCTAGATTGAATGTGATAATTATAAGAGAAATAAATAATCAGAGATTTTTAATTATTAAAAATATATATATGTTGCACATATTATCCATATATGTATTAATAACAAAGAAATAATCAGCTTTTAAAAGTAGGTCTGGAAAGGGTGCTTCCAGCTTTCCTTCTAGTTTATAAGGAGCATGACATTAACTAAATTTTTATTTCTCAGCTCAGGTTTTGTTGCTGACACCATCATCCAGAAGGATAGTTAATTTTAGAACAAGCATTTATTGGACTGTGATGTAACAGGGAAATAAGAGAAGAAGTTTCCACAAGAATGAATAATCATATGCTGAATGTGTGTAGAAATGTACTTACAGAGTTTCAGAGCAGTAAACCAAATGCAAAGTCCTGAAAGAGGTATACTCTGTGTGAAGTGTTTTTGTGACAGGGACACTTAGCATGACCTTTCAGGGCTGTGGTGCTGAACAATAAAAAAGCCCCTTTTACTGTCCTTTGCTTTGGTTCACTTGCAAGACTGATGCCTGCAAGAGAATCTTTCAATTCTTATCCTCACTGCATCTGCTTGTTATTAAATGTACAGCTCTAAGTCATAACAGTGTGTAGCTGTCCATGTGTCCTGGCCTTTGAGGAGTGGGCAGTATGTAATTTCTGACATCTACCAGTGTTCTATCAAAATACTGAGGATGTTATAAGGATTTCTTCTGGGGTTTTGATTCTCTAATGATCAACTTGCCTGTGATTCATTAAGCTCCTCTAGTTTTGGCTCTTTGTAGAATATAGGTCTATTGTCATCAGTCCCCAAACTCCCACTCTGCTCATTGGCCCTGGACAGCATCAATCTATGGAAGTGGAAAAAACAACCATCATAAAACAAAGCAACTCTCCTTCCTTTGTCTAATGGGAGTGAGTAATGCAAGAAACACACCTGCTTTGCTACTTCTTGGATTCTTAAAATCTATACTACAGAATTACAGAGAATTTTATACAGAACTACTTTTGCTTATCATTTGTGTGGTGAAGTGATTCTTAGTGTAGACAGCAATAGTTGAATTCACTTAGTAGATAAAATGCTTGGGCCCCAATTCTGGCATGATTAGGCCATGTACCCTCTCTCCCCATATTGCCCTTTTTTGTCTTCCCCAGAATTACTCTTTTCTCAGTAAATGCAAAGTAATTTTTGTCTGTATTTTTATTTGCTGAGAGTCTTCATGGCTCTTAGGATGTACCTACCTTGATTCTTCCAATAGCTGTATTTGTGAAGTATTTTTTTGCAGGACACTTCTATTAACAGAACATCAATATCTGAATAATTAGACATGAAATGTCCAAGCAGTATTTAGTAATGCAGTTTTCTGACTTTCTAATTAATTGCAAAACAGGAGAAAATATTAATTAGGGTTGGAAAGATCCTAAACATAATTTTGCCCATTTTTACCATTTAATTGCAAGAAATTATGCAAATAACCCAATATATAACATTTGGAAAAAAAAAAGGTTTCTCGTGTTTCTCATACTACTTGTAATACAGTCATAAAATGTTTTATGGTAGGTAAAATTTTAAGCTACTGAAGGAATTTGAGGATTAGAGTTCTCTCAGTGAATAAACATCTTTCTTATGTACTCAGCGGCCATCCTTTATAAATGTCCCCTTCAAAAAAAAGTTTTTTAAAATTTTTCTTTAGAATGATTATACAAATGGAAAAATTATTTGTGGTATCGTATGACAACTGTAATTGCAAGTTCAAAACGAAGGACCTAATCTGTCTTAAAATGTTAGAGTGGATATATACATATATTGATGGATGCAGTTTAAAACCCTAGGGCCTGTCTATAATAGAAAGAATTAGCATCAGCATTTTGAGCAGCTGAACTGATGGTGAGTTCTATTTAGGTAAAAATGAATGAAGGGTGAACTTTGTTCAGCCCTGGTTCAAAGCACCATTACATATTGGACCAGGTTTTGACTGAGCCATGAGCCTGCATATGGCTACAATTCCCATGAGCTGTGTGACAACAGCTTTAAAACAAGATATCTGATGGTTTGCCTATTTTTAGGCTATTTCTTGGTCGCTTTTGTAGGACCCACATTAATGAGGATATGTTTATATTGTGTTTGTAGTGAATATCTGTCAAGAGTCAGTAAGTTCTTTCTCCATAATAAGCAGATGTATATAGATGTACTTAAAATCAGTCTCCATTACTATAATAAAATAGGTGGGAGATTACAGAACTTTGCAAGTTCTTCTGAATACTTTCACCTTTCATTTCCTCAAGTCTCCCAAATAAGTACATCAACGTCATTTCCCAGAAGAAATTTTTCTACCATTACTTAATTCTACATACAATTTTATTTCCCTTTCACAGCAGCACAGAAGAGACCCTCAGAAGAACTCACTAAAATCTTGACTTTCATCCTACTTTTACTCTAAATGTAGATCAGGAAGTCAGCTTTCTGGGAAGCTCACTTGTTTTTTGTAGTGTCCATATGACCTGCTGGGCTACCTCAGCAGCACTGCTTAGAATTAATGGGAATAAAACATGGAGAGACAGCGGATTTTACTTTGGGTGATGCAGATGCCTTTCTCAGAGCCAATAAACCAAATCATCCCCAGTCAAAGCACTTGTTGGACAGCAGGTCCAGCATTTTCTGCCTGCCCATGGTACTTTATGCTAGGGATTTGAAATTCTTAGAGCTTCCATTGACCTCAGTTATAATTTGCAGTTCTGCAAATCCATGTGGGAACTTTCTGTGAGCACAAATTAAGATCGCATGTGCAAACTGTGAGACAGCCTGCATAACTTACTGTCATTTGCACATGTAAAACAATTATGTGCATACAATTCAGGCCATATGTTGGAAAAACAACACTGTATTTTAATCAAGTTCCTTAGTTAAATCAAATTTAAACTACTTTCCAATCTTACCTGCTCAGGAGAGTCCTGTCTCAAATCTGTATAAAATTCTTTTCTACACTAAGCAGATCAAAATTTGAAAATTTTCTGGACATACAGCTTGCTTAAAAGACTGTCAAGAAATCCTGGAAAAAGGAGATGAACATTAGTAAAGTTTGTAATCAATTAGTCTACTCAGAGAAGTTAATTACCATATTCAAACAATCTTTGCCTAAATAATATTTTTGCATGCCTTTACTCTAATGATACCTGCAGTGGGTTTTTTTTTTTTTCCCCAAAGACTTGTGCAAAACATTCCCAAGAGAGGGAAATTTGCTGATTGCTAATAGTGTGTATAATTGCTTTTTTCCCCATTTAATTCAATTGAAATTTTGGGCTTCTAGCCAAATGTGATTTAAAACATTTTTAAGTCTCGACCACTAAACAAATTGTTGTAAGAACTGCATCCTCATTGCACAGAGGGTGGATCAGCATTTCTAGTTCAGCTTATTTAGTTCAGTGACTGTAGCTGTTATGCAGCACAGGTGACAAGAAGGTCCTTTGCCTTTATGCATTACTTAGAAAGCTTAGTTAGCCAGGGGATGCTGTTGTGTCAGCTACAAGGTTAGAATTGCTGTGGACTTCTGATGCTTGAGAAGCTGTTACAGCCTTGAGATGAAGAGATGTGGCTCTTAAGTGCAAGGACTGAAATTCAATACGTTTTGAGTTGTGACATTCACTGTTTCAATCCCTAGTGAAACAACCTTGAAGCAATATTCACCTTTGCTAATCCAAACAGAGTCTGAATCACTTTTCCTGCTCATGGGAGACAAGGCTATCAGGATAGCTGCTGTTACCCTGAGGACCAAATCTGAGTTTTCTGCAGGTGTTTTTTATTGGTTCATGAATGTATCTGAAAACAGAAACAAAAAATCAGCTGATCAAATGTCTTAGTTTAGGAATGGTACTCCCCAGTTTAGTGCTCCCTCTGGGACTCTCCAGATCATGTGCTGCTCATTTGCTTCTCTCTCCTGCTCCAGTGGTGGGAGGGAGAGGAGAACTGGAGGCACAAAATGTGAAGATTACGTGTTGAGATAAGAATATTTACTGGAAACAGCAGTGAGATAAGAAAACAAACAGCAACAATGCTAAAGGAAGCAAGAGCAGGGTTGGGTGGTAGAAGAAATGAATGCTGACAATAAGCAATACCTGGCCACTCCCTTTGTGCCAGCCCTGAAGGTAGCACTTCCCTGCCCCTTCCCCCACTCCCTCCCAAAAATTACGTGAGGTGGTATGAAAAAATCTCTGGGTCCTAGCCATGCCCCTTCCTGGCTATAGCAAAAATTTTCCCAGTCCCAGAACCAGATCATCAAACTTTGGGATTTTTCCGTGGTTCAGGACTGATGGATTTTGATCCTTCATATGTGCAGAATTTAAAAAAATTCTACAGAGGAATGCTTTTGTGACCTTGCTTGTAATTATTAAAAATGCTGTATTTTGACCTTATAGTTTAGAGAGCAGTTTTCAAAGTTGTGGAAAATTAGAACTTGCATAGCCACGCAGTTATCTATGGTGACCTGGACAATTTGTATTGACCTGCTTTAATTTTAAAGGAAAAAGTATCTCCCTTTATAAATGTTTTATTTACCTGAATCTGTACCTTTTACACATTCTGTTTGATCTTATCACCTTGCTGTATTGTTGATGCCTCTGTATATTGGAAATTTACTGTCCTATTTTGGGGATATGGATATATACTGTGTTTCTCAAAACAGGTGCAGTAGAGCATTATTGAGTGCCAGTGATGACTTATGCAAATTGGAACCCCTCATCTCATAGGCAGATGATTTATAAATCAAGCTTTGTATTTTTTATAGGTCTGAACTGAAGTTACTGATTTTCAACCATTCAGTTTGGAGGACTGAAATTTCTCCAGAAACCGGGAAGTTGGGTATGAAATGTGCTCTTTGACATGGTACTAATTAAGGTTGAAGAAAAACATACTCCATGGGTGACAACATCCCTCATGTGGAATCTGCTTGGAGGTAGCCAATTCTTGGAAAAAGGCTTTGAAGTCTTAGTAAACACATAAGACTGATGAGTAGTTCAGCACAGTGTTCAACTCTTGTGCTCTGCCTGAAGCAGAGTAACTGCTTTCAGAATCTTTATGTAGTCAATTAGATTACCCACTTCAGTTATGACGTGTCCTTCAAAGGGCTAGGGGAAGGATGGTGTTCATGAGATGGCAGTTCTGTGGAGAAAGGTCATCCTCATCAGAAAGTGTTTTATAGTAAGCATAGGGGCCAAGCAATTGAACTTGTGCATCTTCAAAGAGTGCCAAATAAAGGAATGTGGCAACATTTAAAAAACCCAACAAACAAACATAATGAACCCACATTGTTTTCACTACAAAGATTTTTTTTAGAAAAAAGTCTGCTCTCTGTGGTTAACTTGAAATACAAAACAAAATCCTGGTAATTATAGGCCAGTTAGCCTGACATCAGTACCAGGTAAGGCAATGGAACAGTTTATATTGAGTGTCATCATGCATCACTTACAGGATGGCCAGGGTATCAGACTCAGCCAGCAGGAGGAGCAGGTCGTGTTTGACCAACTTGATCTCCTTGTATGACCAGGTGACCCGCCTGGTGGATGCAGGGAAGGCTGTGGATGTTGTGTACCTGGACTTCTGCAAGGCCTTTGACACTGCCTCCCACAGCACACTCCTGGAAAAGCTGGCAGCCCACAGCTTGGACAGGAGCACTCTGCTGGGTTCAGAGCTGGCTGGATGGCCCGGCCCAGAGGGGGCTGGTGAGCAGTGCTGCACCAGCTGGGGCCAGTCACAGAGGTGTCCCTCAGGGGTCTGTGCTGGGGCCAGTTCTGTTCAATATCTTTATTGATTACATGGATGAGGCTGTTGAGTCTTTCACTAATAAATTTGCAGATGACACTTAGCTGGGATCGTGTGTTGGTCTGTTGGAAGGTAGGAGGGCTCTGCAGGGAGACCTGGAAGGGTTGGATGAATGGGCAGAGTCCAGTAAGTTTAATAAGTCCAAGGGCTGAGTCCTGCATTTTGGCCACAATAACCCCCTGCAATGCTCTGGGCTGGGGACAGTGAGGCTGGACAGTGCCCAGGCAGAAAGGGACCTGGGGGTGCTGGTGACAGCAGCTGAACATGAGCCAGCAGTGTGCCCTGGTGGCCAAGAAGGCCACAGGCATCCTGGCCTGTGTCAGGAACAGTGTGGCCAGCAGGAGCAGGGAGGTCATTCTGCCCCTGTCCTCAGCACTGGTGAGGCAGCACCTTGAGTGCCGTGTCCAGCTCTGGCCCCTCAGTTTGGGAAGGACGCTGAGACGCTGGAGCGCGTCCAGAGGAGGCAACGAGGCTGGAGAGGGGCTTGAACACAAACCCTGTGAGGAATGACTGAGGGAGCTGGGGGTATCCAGCCTGGAGAAAAGGAGACTCAGGGGTGACCTTATCCCTCTACAACTCCCTGAAGGGTGTCTGTAGCCGGGTGGGGGTTGGTCTCTTTTCCAGGCAGCAACTGACAGAACCAGAGAACACAGTCTCAAGCTGCATAAATGAAAATATAGGCTGGATATTAGGAAAAGGTTTTTTATGGAAAGAATGATAAAGTACTGGAATGGTCTGCCTGGGGAGGTGGTGGAGTCACCATCCTTGGATGTGTTTAAAAAAAGACTGGATATGACACTCAGTGCCATGGTTTAGTTGAGGTGTTAGGGCTGGGTTGGGCTCGACCATCTTGAAGGTCTCTTCCAATCTTGTGATTCTGTGATTCTGTGAAAATGTTAAGGATGTCTTTCTTCTTTTGACCTTTCCCACTTCTCAGCAAAATGTTGTTTACAATGTAAATACATTTAAGTATTTTAGGAAAAAGAAGCAAGACCTCAACTGGAAAGAGCAGAAAAATGATGTGAAAGTTTTGGCTGTCCTTCAAAAACCTTAAATCCACAAAACCTTAGATCAATGAGTTTACCTCATCTAGACTTCTGAGAGGAAGTGGTGTATGTATGGATCTGTGGCCTAAGCATAGATGTTTTCTGAACTATGCCTGTGCAAAATGGATCAAATATTAGATTTCATAATCTAATATTTCATTTAAAAAAGTTTTTATTTTCAAAGTAAATGGACTGTGATTACTAGGGAGATTATTGAAATTGAGATTTTTTTTGTAATGTTCTTGAAGAAGAAGTAAGATACAGTGGAGTGAGGGTTTTTTGGTGTTTTTTGTGCCTTTTTCTGTTTTGGCTATTTTGAGGACTCTTAAATGTAACTGTCAAAAGAAAAGTAGCATGCTAATATGAATGATCAATAAGAAGCTAATGTTGATTAGATTTTTTCTTGCTTATTACTGTGGCTCACCTCTCTGATGTTATGGAAGGGGGCAAAAGTAAGCTTCTCTTTTGAGTGTTTTTAGGATATTTATTTACAATTCAGTCTCTATCCAAAATTGTAATTTTAGGGTGTGGGAAAAGTGATTTCCAAAGTGATGGATGGCATTTGTGCATGAAGCCAAACAGATTTCAAAGTCCTTTTCATTGCCACATTGAGAACTCAGTGAGAGCTGTTGCAAGGGCAGTATGACAGAAGCAGCTCTGGCACAGTAAGGGCTGCTGGTTGTGTCCAAATTCAGCTGCTGCTACCTGGGATGCCCAGGACTAATGGTTTGTGTAGGCAGTGCCAGCAGCTGGAAGGAACACAAACATTTTCAAAAGTGGGAACCAGAAGGCTACAGGTAGGGTCCAGCACATCAACAGTTTTTGCTTGGAAATATGTTCTGAGGACAACAAGATTCTGAAGAAAATGAATTGGCTGGAAAGGGGTGGCAAATGACCCAGCTTCTATTTTCAGTACTTTTGAGCCCAAACATATAAATACGCAAAACTTTTCCTGATATGTAAAAAAAAATAGTCTAAAGTCATAACTGGCTGTAGAATTTGGTGGGAATTAGATGTGTGGAGGCAGAGGTGTGTGTGACTTTTCCTTTCTCCCTCCCATAGGCCACTCACGTCAGTGTTACCTGCTTTGCTTGCTCCCCACACAGAGCTGACCTTGTTCTGGCTGGCCTTGTACTTTCTCATTTCTTTGTCTGTGTTAAAGCCAGCTGGTTCTCTCTATGGAAATTCACAGCCAGGACCCTTTCAGCAGATGTCTACATGGCTTCTGCAGCTCTTCTCCTCTGCCCTTCTGTGGCTTTATTAGACTTTTACCCTCACATTACAAAGCGAAAGCTGGGTTACTCAACTTTCTTGAAGTGTGTAGCAATTTGAAGGCTATTTATAGTTGAACTTCAGAGCATATGGAGTGAGTATAGCCAGAATATTTATGACCTCCAGATCGCTGGCCTTTCTTCACTCAACCTCCAGATTTACGTAAGACATTGTAGCCTTTTATTTTTGAACCAGGATCTGTCCTGGTGCATTATACAAGAAGATTTTCTCCTGGAAACTGCAGATAAGTTAGGCTGCTTTCCAGCAGCATAACTTTATAGAAGTTTTCACACAGTTTATAACAAGATTATAACTGTGAGAAGGATAATGTTTGTTTAATGTGTAAGAGAGACTGAAGTCAGGTTTGAGATGGTATCACTCACAAGACATGCTGAGAAGTCAAATAGCATTGTCAAAGGAGTGCAGCAAACAATGTCTCTACCAGCTTTGGAAAAAATGTTTGAGAATATATACTTGCTACACCTGTTATACCATGAGAATTCTTGCTGCTTTAGTAGAAGTTGAGCTTAAATTGCACCAAATCAGGTGCTGAGATCTCTTTTAGGACAGTGGCTTGTATCAGTGACTGAGCAGAAATACACATGGTTGTTTAGCTGCTGAAAAAGGCTGGGAAACACTCTGGAATGTCTCAGGGGAAACAGTAATCTCTCAGGAGATTTATACATTTACAGCCCAGATTTTAAAACTGCTTTCTGGAAACCTGGGATAGTCTAAAAGACCTCGGATCTATGTTTGCATACTCAGGGTTCAAAACCTCAATAAAAGTATTTCTAAATTTGCTGCTTGCAGAGTGATAAAAATTGGAGATCTTTGTACAAATACATAGCTGAGCCAATGGTGTTTATACCTGGTTTTTTTTTTCAAATAAAATTTTTTCTTAATATTTTTAGAGTTAGCAAGGATCTTGTAAACCTCTTGTAAACATCTTTCTCTGTATACTCGCATTATTCTGAGGAAAAAAATATCTTTGTAAATGGACAGTAAACAAAACATTTTCTTTGGATGAGCATATGATTTTGGGCATTTTGACTATCTCATTCAGTGCATACCAGGAGATACCTGGGTGAAGGAATTACCTCTACTTGGGACTTCTAATGCAATCTTGTTTCCCCTGTGTAGGAACAGATTCTTGAGAGTATTTTTCAAACAGAAAAAGACAAGTTGTCCGTTGTAGGTAGGAGACAGATTCCTCTGTGATATAAATTGACTGAGAGTCCCAATGAAAGTTGAAAGTAGAAAAAAAAAATTAACCACTTAAATTAAATAGTATCAACTCTACTTCATTTTCATGCATTTGGAAAATGTCATTATTATGACAAGGAACTGAATAGAAACCTTTTCCTGTAAGTTTTTCTCCAAAGTCAGAAATCTGTTTTGGAATTCAGCCTGAGGTTTTGGAGAGAAAATGGTGACTAAGGTGACTAAGGTGGCCTTCTGGTTGTGGAAAGTATTTAGTTTTGGGTTCAGTGTAAGCAGTTCCTCTGGAATGGAAGGCTGCATAATATTGTCAAAAAGGCATTGTAGGAGAACTTCTACATTCCCTGGCTAGTTCTTTGCCGTCTGTCTGCCGTGTTGTGACCATCTCTAGTTAATTATTCCTTCAGGCTCTCAACAGATCCTGTACCTTCCAAGGTGATGCCCTGTGGAGGTTATGGTTTTCTTCAGGCGCTTGGCAGAGCATGTTCTCTTAGCTGGGGATCTCACTCAAACTCTGATAATTGAAAATAATGTCACGACTCCTAGGTGTTTGTCTCATAGTCTTAGCAATGTGGGTTGAAGGGAATATATTACAACATGCTTCCAGGATTCTTTAGATG
The DNA here is from genome assembly GCF_036417665.1 of Passer domesticus. Classification (NCBI taxonomy): domain Eukaryota; kingdom Metazoa; phylum Chordata; class Aves; order Passeriformes; family Passeridae; genus Passer; species Passer domesticus. The sequence goes on along the minus strand of NC_087478.1, from coordinate 30,798,889 downwards.
TTTTTGAATACAATTGATAACAGATTTTGATGGTAGTGGTGTTATTGATTTCTGTTTGTCTGAGCTTGCATCTTAACTATCTAGGGAATCTAGATAGGTGCAACAGGTGCACCAGACTGTAAATATTCAACCCAAATAAGGTGGTACTGTCATCTGCTGTTTCCTCTCATAACAAAACTAGAGAACAAGAATATTAATTAAAAAGATGGAGGTCTCTCTTGGGAAGAGCCCTGCAATTGGTGTCAAGATGAGTATGACAGGCAAGGGACATATGTAGCTCATAATGTTTGGAGGCTTCAAGCTTTGTAGTAGATCAGCTGTTGTCAGTGCAGAAGTGATCAGCTAGGGATCAGGAAATTTTGAAATGCCCTAGGTTGGACAGAGTGATGGAAGAATATGAAAGAAATACTGAAGAATGTATGGATGGAGGAGAAAGAGGAGAACAGTGTTGGGTCTTGTAGAGAGGCAGAGGGTATTCTTAGCATGGTTTATGGTGGAGTTACAGACTGCTTGCTGCAGATTGTTGTGGGCTCTAAAAGTGTACTTGAGTCCAGGAATGGTCACTTTCATGAAGAAAATTCCACAAAGTTCTTGCAAAAAAAAAAAAAGTCATCTCTGCCTCAATAATTAACTAAGATGCAAATTGCCAGAATTTGTGAGCATGGAGAAATGGTCACTGCATATTTACCCTCTTACAAGCTCTGTATAAACTTACAAGGCTCTGGCTTTTGATGACTGTTAGAAACTATTTCTAGGAGGAGATGTACTTTCAGTCTCATCCTGTACAACTGTTCTCATGAGCAGGCAGACTGGATTTTGAGAGTGAGACACCTGTGAAGAGTATACTGCCCTCTGGTAGGGGAAAGGACTCTCTTGTGTCTGCTTTCTGTGAATCATGAAGTAAAGTCCTCAGAAAAGATTTGAAAGTTCTGTAGAAACTCTTATTAAAGGAGCTGGCTATTTGGGAAAATGCTGGGATAAAAAGCGATAGACCGCTGTTTTTTTCAGTTGATGATTTTCTCTTCTATTAGAAGTTAATTTGGAATTATTTCAAAAGAATCATAACAAATGTTTCTATAAAATGCTGACTTTTAATCACAATTTAAGATGCTCATTTACACTGACAAAACCTTTCTGTTTCTTAACTGTAAAGGTGATTAATTTTATTTACAATATTTTTAAGACTTTGCATTGATCTATTTTTCATGGTTCTGTAACTGAGATAAAAACCAGCTGAAATTATAAATTATCAGTCACAATGGTGGGAAAATCTCACACTCTAGACAGCAGTCCCTCTTGAAAATACAAGGAAGAAATGAATTTTTAACAGAGAGTTTAGATAATAAAAGTTTATCAGTCTCAAAAAAGCCTTGCAAGTTTGCACTTAAGCTTCTGTTCTGCTCAGTCAAACATGGATGGCACCAACTTTTCAAAATGCTTACTCTTAGTGAGGAGGGTTTTAAACTTTGGAATAAATTCAGTTCTTTTTTGGTTTTTTTTTTTCCCTTCCATTGTGTCAAAAACTCTTATTTTTGCATTGCGTGTAGTTTGTCTAAGTATAGATCTAAGATTTCATTATATCTAATGAGACTCAAAAGTAAGCAGTCTTTAAAAACTTTGAATGGATGCATGAGATTTTTATTGCTGTCTCTGGGATTTAGCCATACAGTTCTTATGGAAATCTTCCAAGGGACTTTGGAAATCAATACCTCAGTAGTGACCAGAGCATCAAGGTGTACCTATCTGCATTTTTTATTTATGCATACTATGACGGTCTTACAGGGGTGGAACAACTTCTTCCCATCTCAATCTGCCAACTGTGAGTTCCCTGCAGATCTGCATTAGGCTAAGAGTTTTGTCCAGTCTTCTCTCATGGTTTTGGTTTATCAAACATAAGATTACCAGTGAGGTTCCTCCACAGATGTCATCACAAGAGTTCTACTTACATGTGAGCATTTTGCTAATCTTTTATTAATCATTAAACTTGTTTTGATTTCCTCTCTGTAGAATTATTGCAAAAGAGAAAAAAAATACTACTGTGTAATGTTTAGATCACTTCTTCCACAGCCATTTCACACAGTCCTTTGGAAAGGGAATGATAGGAAAGATCACTAAACAACAGTATGAAATAATGTAGCATGGACATTGGAGATTGTAATTTACAAGGTAATCTTTTTATTTTACATGTTCTGAGATACATTTTTACTTGATTTACAGGTTCAGGGATGTGGTAAGGAGAGGCTGAAATGTGAAATGGATTGCACTCTGGGAAACAGATTTGGTTGGGGATAAAAAGGGATTTTTGAAAACATAAAAATGTCCTTAGGTTTTAAGGGAAACATCCATGTATTCAAGCCTACAGAATGTTCTAATGTTATAGAAATGAAATTACTTGAATTTTACTTTAAAATGACATTTTTCTTTTGAAGTAACCTGAATTATGAAATGATTGAAAAGTGTGACACCAAAACCATAAAAAATGCCCCTTTGAGTCAGACAAAACTTAAATTTAAAACTTAAATTTAAATAGAATTTTTGTATTCTTGTTTGCTGAAGAGAAACCCATTTTCTGTTTTATTCTATTTCCCTCCCTCTTTATTGCCTCAGTTACAAACTCCAATGTTTGTACACATCTGCAGAAGGTAAATTATGAGGCACCTTGACTTTTTATACTAATGTAAGCAAATACAATGGGGTTCTTTTTCCACATATGTGAAAATCATGAAAAAATTATTTTAATTTTTTTTTATTTGTTGGTAGTGATGCAGTTGCTTGGGATCTAGCTTATATACCCTGGTGTTACTTTCTTTATGAGTTTTCTTCCCAAAGAACTGAGGGGTGAAAAAGGAGGTTTGGGGAACTTCTCTTCTTGTTATTTTTCATTCACTCTGCAAATGGGTTTGTAATATGTAGTATCTTACAGTGCACACTACAGCATTTCCATCAATGTCACATTCAACAGTTATTAAAAGTGAATATATGTCATTACACTGTACCATGCTGCACACCTATGATAAATCAATCAATCAATCAATCAATCAATCAATCAATCAATCATCTAACCTTCTAAATTCTTTAAAGTTACTAATACAGTAAGAATAATGTGAATAGTTCAACCCTAATACATGGAGGTCTATTAAAAGTGCCCCTAATTCAAATAAGCCAGATTTACCACTGTGTAGAATCTAGATTTTTCTTAACATTGTTTTGGATTAAGATGTGTTCTGAAAAGCTTATGAAAAATAATTTTATATAGTAATATTTGTATCTGTGATAAATAGTATCTGTGGTTCCATTAGAAACAGCACCATTGGAGAAGAATTAATTTAAAAATAATTTCAGATGTGCTAAAATGATTTTGTGTAATGTATTTTCATTAGTATTTCAGACGGCACTGCATCTAAGGCCTCACAGATCATGTTGAGTTGGAAGGGACTCATCAGGATGATCAAGTCCAGCTCCTGGCTTTGTAAAGGACTCCCCAGGAATCCCACCATGTGCCTGAGAGCATTGTGGAAACACTTCCTGAACTCAGAGAGGCCCAGTGCTGATAGATGTTGGATATGTAACTTATAGGGTGCTACGTAATCTGAATTTGAAAATATCCAGCTTCTGAGAATATATGTCTAATCTAGAAGAAATTTAATACTAAGTTATTTAATGAGATTGAAGACTTGGTCAAATATCTCTAAATCACTTCCAAGCAGACACACCTTACCATGGAAGCTTATGAGTCCTGTAGATATCATGTATTTTATGCAGAATAGTGGAGAGACTACAGATCTTTTGCTTTTCTATGTGCATTGCTTCAGTCCAACTCATTCCATCTTAATATGAAATGGCATAATGTACTGAAAAACTGTTATTATTTTTGGTGAGTGGCATGCTAATTTTAAACACGGCTGTAGGCGGGAGTCTTTCATATGGTGTGCATTGCCCAACCTGTGTTGCATGTTCTTGTCATCTGCCTGTTTTAGCAAGTGTCTCACCTAAGATTGCTTTGAGCCTGGAAAATTTTATGTCAGACTCCTAATTTTCTTAGTATATTGACATCCCCTGGATTCAAGCTGAGTTGCCACTAATTATGGATTGCTCTTGTATTCTGTTTACAGAGAAGACGATCAGGGAACATTTCTAAATTATACCTTTTTTAAAGTAAGTATTTAAGTTACCTCAGTGCTTAGAGTTTCCTGTACAATTATTTTCACACATACTCATGAGTGTATTTACACATACTCATGAGTGTATTTGTGAATAGATTTAGAAAAGGCTTCCACTTGGATACTTATATTTACCAAATGACAGAATGAGATGCCTTTGTAGATGAGAGGGGAAACCAGATATATTCCTCTGCAAATTATTCAAGCTGACAGAAGGATCACTGAAGAGACAAAACTTGTCATATCCTATATGATTTAGACTGATATCTATTTGACCCATCTGCACCCATATCTGTATTAAATGATTCATAAGACTTATAGGCATTCTGTTTCTAACTAATCTCTCTTCAAAGCTTTCTAGTTCCTTGTTATCTAAACTTGAGAAATTCTCTGAATTTTCCTGACATAATCCTAGACATTTTGAAGAGTACAAAGCTGTTGATTACAGAAGCTGTATTCCACTGCTCCTTTTGTCTACCTTCATATTGAGGCATTGCTGCCAAACCCTGAAGAAATATGTTTGTGTTCAGTACAATAGATGAAAACTATCTGTAGACTAATGTTTTTCAGTGATAGTTATGATATTGTTGTGTCAGCATTGCTATTCTAGCATGAAAGATAACCTCATCTTTCCTGAAACTTCTCATGTATTAGTAAAAGCAAATCAAGACAAAGGAAAATTTATTTACCTTCCAAAAGGCTGTCTCTTTCTTATAAATTCAGTTAAATTTATGAGACAGTTTACAAATAAAATACAGTACGCATCTGTATAGACCAGTCAGAGAGTTTTCAACTAGTATTCTTATTTAAAATAGGTCTGCACAGTCTGTGTTCCATTGTTAATGTAACCTGACTGTAGTTTTCCATGGGAGGCACAATGATTGTTAAAAACTCTTAACATCTGAAGTGGCATTTTGTTATTTAGGGAATGTGGTTAAGATATTTATTTTTCTCTGTCAGGTTGTTTTTTCACCTTTCTCTCTCCTAAATTTTTCTGGTTTAGAATGTGGATTTGCTGCATAATCTCATGTTTCACAAGAGCATGGAAAGCAATTAAGAATGCTTTTGGACTGGTTTGGCTCAGAAAAGCCTTCCCCTGAGATAATTTCATGCTGAAAGCAAACTCTGATTCTTGGCAGCAGAAAGAATTGAACCTTTTAAAAAGCAGACTCCCAGTAAGCACAATTAAGTTATTCGACCAAGCGAAGGTTGAATTTAGCCTCGCAAATAAACAATTCTGCCAGCTGCATCAGTACTGCACCAGTCCCAAATTCCCACTTCTTTGATCTGGCATGGCAAATTCACGAAGAGGAAAAGGCGAGATTCTGCATTTATTTGATAATCTGTCAGATGGAGTACAGGCTGAGGCCAGCCTCCACACTTTTCTGTAGTGTCAGGGGGACTCATGTGGAGGTCATGGGGAGAATAAAGAATTTGTCCCTTAATTCATTTGTATGTATTGCCACTTGGACTGTCTGCATCTTGCCAGTCTTCCTGCCTTTTGCTTGCTTTCCTCTGTGCTAAGACTCCCATTTTGCACACCTTTGGTGTTGTTTCTACACCCTTTTTCTGGATTAGCTTGTGAAAGTATTACAGGCTGTGCCTGTGTCACACTTCAGAGGGAGCAGTGAGATTGTCCCTGTCACTGAGTCATGGTTTCAGCTTGTGTGCAGACTCAGGAAGCCCACGCTGGTGTGATGTATATGCTTCTGCTGGTGTTTGTTTATTGTTGGTTCAGAGGGACAGGAACCTGGGTGACAGTGTCCCTCAGTGCACCCTGAAGTACCAAAAGCAGGAAGAAAAGATGCACTGCTGTGTTGAACTATCTCACTCCAAATTTTAAGGCTTCTAATAATACTGTGAGCAGTCTTTGTGTGGTATTCATAACAAAAGAATAGCTATGAATGAAATAAGCAGTTTGTGCATTTAGTATTTCTCCTGATGGTAAATTCTCCCTAAATAATCCTTACACATAGTATCATGTCCAAGTGCAAAATAATTAAGCAGTGCTGAGGCCTGCAAGGCTGCAGAGGAGAGTCTTGGTTCCTTTCCTCTTCCATGAGCAGCACTCATCTTGGGCAAGAAACCCCATCTTAATTTCAGCTAAACTAGGAAAAGGAGAGCTAGAGGGTAGCTAAGAAGATAAGGAAAACAAATCTTTATTCTGAAATATAATCTTAATAACAGTCACTTTAGTGATTTTGTGATTTGACTCTCTGCCTGTTTCCCAGAAAAGCTGCTCATTTTTCTTAGGCACTGTGTAATGACAAAGCTAGGTCTGAGTGAGCTTTCCACAGAGGAAGGGATGGCAGATCTAAGCTCCTGTGTGCTGAAACAACTCTGAATATGGTGTGGTTCTAAAATGCTCCTTGAGAGGAACAAAACTTCAGTGGTGCATCAAAGTTACCCAGAACCACAGTGAGAGAGTATGCCAGTGCAGCAGACAGTGAACTGCTACTGACCACTTCAGTAATGCAAAATTATGATTGTCTTAAAATTTTTTTTATACTATTCTTTAGCTCTGGGCAGCTATCACAATCCTCCCATGGCGTTTCCTATGTCAATAAGGACTATCAGACACATCCAGAGGATGTTCAGTTCAGAGCATCCACCTTAGGTGCTTTGAGACATCCTGCAGATGATCTGTACCTAATCCTTGTTAGTCTTTAAAAACAAATCTTTCCATTAAAGGGTTCTGCTGAGAATGTCTTAAAATTTGAAGAGGATTTTTTGTGTCAGGTTTGTGCCACTCTACCATAAAGATCACTTCTCTTTTTCTAAGGGTATGCTCCGTGTTTCATTTTTCTTTTGCACATGTAAAAGGAAATCTGAACCAAATAGCTGAACTTCTGCAGGAAAACTCCAAACAATGTAACTGTGGATTCTGTGTTTTTCTGTAATTCTATTTTAGAATCAACCTAAATTTGTATTAAATAAAAAAATAAACTCTGTGTTTTTTTAGCTTTGTGGTTAAGGTTTTAAAAATACATCCAATTGAAACATCTCTTTGTACCCTTGTAAGGTGTACAAGTTGCAAGCAGAGAGTAGAAGTTACGGTGGCAGCTTTGTATTTTAGATCTTTCTTGTTAGAACTTGTTACTACACCAGGAGTCTGGGCCTTGTTTTTGTTTCAGTTTGTTTTGTTTTGCTTTGGTTTTGGTTTTGTTTATTTTTTTTTACACTTGCTACCTAGCAAGTATTTCTTTTAATTCTGTGAAAAGAAAAGATTTGTCATATGTAGCAATTTGTAAGCTTTATTTCAAGTATTCTGGGGATGTTTTGTAGAGTGGAATACAGCAGGCCATCCTCTTCTGATGGGACATGGAAATTCATATTTAGTGGCCTTAACCGAGCCACTGGTATTTCCATTTGATTTCTGCAACCCATAAAAAGAAGCTGACCTCATTCCCTGTTCATCTTCACGGCAGTGTCTATCTTGTGCTCTGAACTGCTGAAATGACTGTTACAGGGATGCTTCAAGGGCACAGGGTAGAACAAGGGAGAGAGATTGGATACTTTTTCACTAAGGACAAGGATTAGGCAAGAGTTTCAGCAAAAAGAAAGTTGAAGATCTCTGAGATCCTACAATTAGGTTAATAGACCTCGCTAGTAACTTAAGGACTAAGAAAAATATTATAAATAATCACTTTCTCATATGGGACCTCTTCATGGCAGCATCAGAGCAGTCCTGTGTACTTGATTTGAAGCATCAATAGGTCTCTTGTATGTATAACCTGTTCAGGAACGTGAGAGGATTTCACCTTTAAACAATGTAACATGCTGAGAGAAATGGAAAAAGATGAGGTTTGAACTGTATTCCCGGAATACATATGGTTCACATAAAAGTACTTCAGGTTGGAATATGATTGTACTTACATATTTTATATCCAAACATATTTTTATTCTTTTCATTTGTTATGGGAAAAATGTTACACAGAGAAAACTATCTTCAGTCTATAGGCTTAGACACAAGATTTCAAAGGTAACACAGCAAGTATGCTGTAATGCTGAGTTGAACATTATAACATTTACTTGCTTAAATTTATTTCCACATTGTGATTATGATGGTGATTGTGGCCTGTGCTAAAAACTCAGTATGCTTCAGAGAGTGAGAATAAGATTTGAAGTTTCCAGGATGAGTGATTTTTTTTCTCTCCAGGAATTAGTGAAGATTGCAATAAAACTTACTGCAGTTTATGTAGAAGCAGTTTCCTAATTGCTCATATATAAGATGTGTAGTGGGGCATATAATGCTAACATGTGTTCCAAGAATTCTTGAAATTTTTGGTTGCCAATAAATGTCATAATAAGGAAAAGCCCAAGATGATTAATGAAGTAATATCTGTGGTGACTAATCTTTATGTAAATAATTAAAGAGTAGTTTTGGTCTGATCTTGGAGCGGAACAGATGTGCACCTTGGTTGTACAAATTTCCATTCGTATTCTTCCTCTTCTCTTAGCTGAGAAAATAACTAATGTCAGCAGAAAACGGCATCAGTTTCTTTGTGGTCAATGAATCCTCAAACTCTGAAATATCCAGATGGTTTTGAGGGTTATTATTACTGTAGAGCTGAAAAGAGAATAATCCATTACCTGCAAGATTGTTTTCAAAACAGCAGCAAAACTTCATAAGGAAGTGCATAAAGTGCTAAAATGGAAGTATTTGAACATTGACAGTAAAATCTTATTTGTATTTATTAATGCTAATTTTAACGTGGGGAGACATCACTCTGCTTTCAAACTAATGAAAACTATTTGCTTCTAATTAATTTACCAGCATTTATGCTGCAGTCTATAAAAAGATAAGGAAGAGATAGGTTATCACTTAGTCTTAGGGCCATAAGATCACAGGGTAATTCAGGAGAAGGGACCTCGAAGTCCACTTCTGCTCAGACCATGGTCAGATCTGAAGTCAGACTGAATTGTACAGAGCTTTATCTAGTATTGTCTTGAAAACATCCAAGAGGAAGTGCTGCAGAGCCTCTCTGAGCAACCTGCTCCCCTGCCTGACTGCCCTTAAGAGTGACATTTTTATCCTTAAATCCATTCTGAACCTTTTATTTCAGGTTACATCCATTGTCTTTTGTCTTCATCCCATGAAGATCTTGGCCCCATCTTCTTGTTAATCACACTGTAGGCATTGGCAGGCTGCTCTTAAATATCCCCAAAGTTTTTTTAGCTTAAGCAAGCCCTGGTTCTCTCATTGTAGGGAAACTGCTTTAGCCTCAGGCATCGTGGGGGCTGTCTGCTGAGCTCCCTCAAGTTTGTTCGTGTCTTTCTGGTATTGAGCACAGTTAGATGAAGTCTAGCAAGTGCTGAGTGGGGGATTAAGGGAGGATGATTTCTTCTCTTGATCTGCTGGCTGTGCCCCTACTAATACAGCCCAAGAGGCTCCTAGCCTCTGGGTAGGACACAGATCTGGCCCGTGCTCAGCTGCCCACTAGGGCAGTTTCTGCAAAACTTCTTCCCAGCTTACCTAACCTTCCCCATCCTGGGCTGCTGCAGGGGAGGCTTCCTTTCGCAGGGCAGCACTTGGCTTTTCTCCTTGCTGAATTGCTCACAGTTCTTTTCAGCACATTTCTCTAGCCTGCCTTCATCTCTCTGAAAGACAGCTCTGCCTTCTAGCAGATCAATTGGCCCCTCTCTCTTACGTGTTAATCTGCAAACCAGATGAGCGTGCACTCCACTGTCTCCTCTGAGCTAGTGATAAAAACATTGAGCAGGACAGGTCCCAGGCTAGAACTCTGCAATATTCTATTTCTTACTTGCCAGAATCTTGCACCCCACCAATGCATGGTCAGCAGAGCCATGGCTGCCACCCACTATCCCATCCCAGGTAGCTCTGCCCTGTCAGTGAACAGCAGATGCTGGCAAGCATGGCCCTGTCTGGCCCATGCACAGGCCACCTCTAGCATAAAGTTCTTCCTGACACCTTCAGTGAACTTGACCGCTTGTGTCCCGCCACGATGCCCTTTCAGCACACATCAGGGAACCTTGGCAATTGTGTAATGAAAATTTTCAATCATATCTCTTGAACTACTAAAACATTTTAGGAAGTTCATTTCTCAGTTTTTAAGACAGGAAGAGATTAAGGAATTAGATGATATTTTATTTATAATTCTGTAATAAATCTCCAAAGATATTAATATTTTCCTGTTCAAATTATGCTGTGTGATGATCAACCCCTTGAGATTTTTGTCTTAAGAATCACGAAGGTGGGAATGATGGAGAACTGCTTTCCATGACTGAATGCTACTACTAGTGCTTCTACAATATGCAAGAAGTTTTTTTTATAATATTATAACAATTATGACAGTCTGATGTTCTGTGTACAGAAATTTATTTCATACAGTATTCATTTAAATGCAAGTAACAACAAGGAACAGCAAATAATTTATAAACCTAGCTTTTCTATAAAAATGAAAAATGAAAAGGAATTTTATTCAGTAGTACAGTTTAGTTCTGAAGCGCTGCTTTTAGATTTTTATTTCATTGAATGTAATTGTGTTAGTCCACAGTCATTACTGACAGGCTGAAATTCTGTACAGACCTGGGTATGGATTTTTAGTATGACAAGCAGAGTGCAGGTGGACTGAGCAGAGCAGGTATGCTGCTTCAGGAATCTTGTTCCAGCAAGTATCCTAGCTTGAGATCCTAATTCATTCCATTTTTGAGACCTTGGAGACTAGAATGCATCAATTCCTCCCTCAAATTTAGCAGTGAAACTAATGTTTACCCTATGTAAACAGTCTTGATAAATTACAGATACAAACCAAATATTGATTCTGTAAAGAATGAATTTCAAATTAATTTTAGTTGTTCATAAGAAGAGCTTTATGAACGGATTTAAAAATCCAAAATGTATTAGAGCTGATAACTAACATCTAAAGTTATTAATTGAAGCTTGTGATAATGTAATTGTATATTTGAGCGTGGCAGTAACATACATTGGAAAAACTTGTATGATCCCAATGACATTTCTGTTCAGAATCTCTTAAAACATAGTTTTAGCCATCATTTGCAAGAGGTTGTTACTATATTCCCTTGTTAACATCTTAACTCTTAATAACATTCTGGATAACTGTTGGATTCACTGCTCTTGCTAATTTTAATAGGAAGTTGTTATTGCTGGCTAATAAATGTTTCATGTTTGGAAATCTGCTTTTTCTGCTGATCTTTTCATTAAGTGAAAGGCTGCTTAAAGGAGGTTCTGAAGAGCATCAGTTTTTCATGGGGTGATAGTTACATTATTAGTCTTGCTGAATTAGATAATTAAGGGGACAAGCATTTAAATAGTTTTCAAGATTCTTGGGTGAATATATTGCAGGAAAACAACAGTTGCAGTTAAAGGCTGTAGATTTCTAGACCATCACATTTCGTGAAAGCAATTGACTTGATTTTATAAGAATATATTTCAAATAATAAGGTGTTTTTTGTAATATCTTCTGTTTCAATATAAGCAGAACTTTGTAGCTTGCCACAGATAAATCTCTATGTAAGTTGATAGGGTGCAAGTTTAATATTTGTTTTTTTTTTTTCCTGAGTATGAGGGTGCTTCGGCTTTTAGGCTTTTGTTCTTTTTTGAGAGAGAAACATTCAAGGAGTCAAGCTGATAACAAGCCAGACTTGTGCACAACACTGCTTTATGAGCTAAATTGTTCCTACAGGTTGAATATTGATTAAATTTGCCCTTCACAAATATGCAGTCTTTGTTAATATGCTGTTTACAATGTGCTAATGTTCCCACAAAGCCCACTGAAGTAGAGCAAATTGTCCCATTGCATTAGTACAGGATTCTGTCTCTGAATAATTTTATTTCATGTCAAATAGCTTTTTAGCTCTACAGCATCAATATAACTAGTATTTATTGTTTTGCAAAACAAGTTGTTTCTGTTTCCCATTAGTCATCTTTCTGCCTTGCTGACTCACTCCAGCTTTTTTTCTGCTCTCTCAAACCATTGACATTCTCCTAAAGATTTTGCAACTGAATGTAACAATTTGCCTTTATGTTCAGTTTTCACTCTCTTTTTGTTATCATGGATAAGTGGAGTCATACAGGGGAAGCTGGTTCAGGATGCCAGCTGAATACAATTTCTGTCTTTATGTAGGAAGGAGCAAGCACTTGTTTTCTCTGTTTACTCTGCTCAGAGCAGGAGAAATTTCCATTTCTTGTATTGTTACATGCCATAGAGGAGCTGTGGACACACATCTGTTGTTCCACACGTGTGGCCAGCACACTTGTGAAAGGTAGTGCCATGTCTTGCAATGACTCCTGGCCTGGTTTGGTGTCTTTGCTGCTTAGGTGGTTTATGGCATTGATAAATGAATATCCTTTGGAGGAGTACAAGCTCATCTGCTCTACATAGAGCAATGTGCTTAAAGTTAAGAATATGTTTAGATAAAATGAATAGTTATTAATTTTTTTTTATGCTGGGCAGAGTTATTTGTATACAGAGACATTTTCTGCTCTTGTGTCTGTCCAGGGATGCTGTAGGAAAATACGAGATTCCCAGTGTAATGAATATATTTTACCACTAGATGGTATTGTTATATGAGATTAAGTGTTTGCTTTGTGCCAGGGGATGCTGAAGGCAAGAGGACTTTTGATGGCTGTTAGTCATGTGGGAGGGTGCCAATGGTGGCTTCTGAGTGAAGGGCAGATGGCCCCAGGAATACGGTTTAGCACTTAATTAAACTATAATTTAGGATTTTTTTTTTCACTCTCTAGCTTGTGGCCTTGTTAGAAAAATGCAAGTCTTTGTAAGTGAGTAAGCTCAATGAGTAACCTGACAGAACACTGGAAACTGGGGAATGTCTTCAGTTGCTTTCATAGTTTGCCATGATATTTTACATCTCGTCTCCACTAAGGATTTTATTTTTATTAAACATATATATGCTTGACATAGAGTGTTTGTTCAGGAAATACTGAAAAGGAAGGGGAAGATACCTGTATGATCAGAAACATGAGAAGACATGACTTTTAGCCTGAGTGAGGCAGTGATACTCATGTGCTTACACATCTACTTCTTAAAGATCCAGGGAGGAACTAATGTGAGATGTATTCAATCATTAGCCGAATTATTATGCATTCTATTTCTTAAAGGAAAAGATAACAAGAATTAACAGCTGTTAATTGTTTGTGTTCTTAGGATGCTTTGTTCTGCGAAGAAAGTCTGCATGAACTCTTTTATCTTGCTGTTGTGTGAAAGGCATTATTCACTTAACTCAGGAGAGGGAAGCAGCTCTGAACACAGCAAAGCAGGCTGCTGCTTTCATTTGAAAAGCTCTACATAAAATAAAAATGGAGAAACATTTTGTATTTTTTTATATTGGCTTCGACAATTGCTTACAGCTTTGTTCTCTTAAATTTTTTGAGAGAAAGTATTTTATACTTTCTCTCAAAAAATATATACTTTAAACTATTTGGAGTATAAATTTATACTTTAAATTATTTGTAGTTTAAATTGCTTTTTCATGGCAAGCTTTGTTTGAGAATCTGCTGCTTTCCTGTTTGAATCACAGGCAGATATATTGCAGGATCTTGGTGCTGTGACTGACATTTACACTGTTCTCATGTTGTTGCTGTGGCAGTGCTATGCTGCTGCAGTCTTAGATCAACCCCTATTTTCTTGGGAATTGTATGAATCCACAACAAAATAAGGTACCTGCCCCAGAGTTCATATTAGTTCATGTATTTAGAAGTGGCTTTCTATACAGAAAAGTGGCAGTGAGCTGCATATTTTCTCAGTCATGCTGAGCTTTCCCAGAGTCCTGCCCAGTCCCCAGCAGTTCACACTAATCTTGGGGGAGACACAAGCACAGAATTCGGTGCTGTGTGGATACGGTGGAGCTCCTGCTGCTTGCTTCTCCCCGACTCTCTGTTCTTATTAGACTGGAAGGTGTAGTGTGTTTACAGTGTGTGCAAAACCGAAGCCTGGCTGTCCTGGGTGCCTGGCAGCAGGCTGGGGAGCAGCCATCCACAGCAGGCAGTTGTTCTTTCTGCCTTTGGCACATGGTGCTGCCTTGAAGATGCTCTCTGCAGCGAGCATCTGCCACCAGGCAGGCAGGCGAGCCCCTGGCACTTGTCCTGTCACGCCAGCTCTGCTGATGGGACACTGCAGGCTCCCCTGCACGACAGCCAGGGCTGGTCTGCAGAAGGGCCTCCAGGATGCTCAGGGATGCAAAATCACCTCATGTGTTACAAGCAAAATAAACAATGATTTAAATGACTGGGTTCCCAGCAGGTATACACCACTCCAGCTCTTATCCTACTGGAAGGCCTGGCAGAAGAAATTTTATATCAAACTCAGAATGATTACTAGGCTAAGATGGCCTGCAGACAGCAAAGTCCAAAACAGAAATGTTGCATCATGCAATGTTGCCAACCAACCTTTAACAGAGAAATGTATTTCATATTAAAAGTCATAAATATTTTAAAAGAACATGAAAGCTACTGGGCTTTTAAACTGTCATCATAATAATTTCCTATATTAATTTATTCTTGCATTCTATTTCTTGTACAGTCTTCCATTAAATAGATGTTGCTGCTTCTTTTTCCCTGGATTTCATTTTCCTTTTTGTTTCAGTTATCTTCATGATGCTGTTTAAAAATATTTGAGAGGAAAAATAAAATCTAGATTATTATTATTTTTTTCTTCAGTGTTTTGCCAGCTTCTCAAATTAGTTGCTGTGTGTGTTCTGTTACAGTTTTCTTGTATGAGCATTTGGAAACTGGTGAAGAAGTTTCTTTTTCAGTGAGGGAATCCACTATTAGAGATTTTCTTCTACTGATGGTATCAGAGGTAGATTGTATTTGGGAAGGAGTGCTTGATCAAAGCCTGTAGCTCTTTATGAATATGTATTTGTTCAAATTTCTTTAAATGAATGACTTTTGGATTGACTCTTTTTAATTATTTTTTAACTTTACATCTCTGACAAGAAACATAAAGAGATAAATTTTAATACAAATAACAGCTAAGATAGTAAGTGGTCTCACTTGTCATAAACATGTTACTATTCCGTTCTATGGAAAGACATTCAATAATAGTTATTTTCATTGTATTGCCAAAAGACCCCAAACAAAGCACAAATTAAAAAAACCCAATTGGACAAATCTTTCTTTCTTTTCCCCTTCTAAATTAAGTTAGTGTCCTGGTTTTTAGGACAGGGTTAATTTTTTGAAGTAGCTTTGAGGGTGCCCAAAGCCATGTGAGCATAGCCAAGACCCTGCTGTTAATCAATACCATCTCAATCACATCATTGCCAGGGGTGGGGGGAAAGGGACTCTGACTTATGAGAAGAGGGGGGCTCCATTGCTGTTTCCAGTAAATTAGGCAATAGGGTAACTTGCATATCAGCAATATTATTTTTAAGAGATATATCCCAGTCATATGCAGTCTTGGTAATAATGAATTAGACCTTCAGTGACCTGTAGGAGTTTAACAAAGTCAAGAAGAGAAAATCCAGCAATTTCAGTGATTTTCTGGTTGCCCTTATTAGATAAGTCTGAAAACCACACTGGAAGGAGAGCATCTCTTTTTCAGTACTTGTTGGCAAATGATGGAGAAAAATATCAAGAAGGACAGCAATTGTTACGAAAGATACCATTTTGTGGGAGGGAAAACTCACCTGTAGCCAGACTGTCCTACAGAAGTAGTTATACACTCACATAAGAGTTCTTGTGTATTCTCAGTATCAGATTTCTGCTTTGTCATTCTCTGGTGGTGGTGGTAAGGTGTGCATCTCCTAAATTTAAATTAAAACTATTAAAAATGATTGAAATAATCCTTCATCTAAAAATTCAGATTGACTAATGGGAGGACCACAGATACTTACTCTGGCTACTAGTCTTGATTCAAACCTTGCATTTGCTGCTAGTATTTCATAGCTCTTTTGCTCATCCCATCAAAAAGGAGTTTTTATTTTCCTCTAGTACCTGTACACTGAAAATGTACTATGTATTTCCCCTGCAAGTTTAGCTACTGTGTCATTATAGTGATATCAATAGCCTTGATTTATATTCCTTTAGCAACACTACCTAACTTCTTGTTTACTTTCTTTATTACAATGGGATACTTGGCTAAGGGCTTTAAAGGATTTTTCTGTAATAACTTCCAATCTCTTTTTATGCTTCAGAATCTTTCTTTTAGCTGATAGTGTGCCAGTTTGGTTCTTTGTTTCAGGGCTTGTCAGTCTGCATTCATCTACATTTGCTTTTGGCAAGACCAGGGTCTTTAATGATAGAAATCTTTTCCTCTTCAATTGCAGTTTCCATATGATATGTTGTGGCTCCTCATCTAATAACATTTACAGACTTTGAAATCTTCCCATTTAACACTCTGGTTTGGGTATTTTAGCAGGAGAAAAGGCAGAAAAAATTAAAGGCAGGAGAGAATAAGGCATTCAAGGACACATCTCTGACATTTGCAGCATCTTTTTGCTATATTCTTGTTAACCTGTTTATGTCCAAAATTTGACCAAAACCCTTACAACTAATAGAACCTTCTGGATGCAAATGTGCACTTTGTCCAGTAGATTATCCAAGTCTTGTCTTGAGAAAAGCACATCTCAGGTGTAAGTCTTCGATCCTAATTCAACATAAGGTGTGAGTCACTTCCTAAAGGGCTAAAATCCTGAAAAATGTTTAACATTTCTTCTATTCTGAAGGTTGAATGGACTTGGTTAAAAAACTGAACATTTGCTGGGGGGTTCTTTTGATGCATCATTTGAAGTGTATTTAGTTTCCTGGCAGAGAGATGCTATGACTGCTCCAGCTGTGAGGCACTGGATTCTCTGGTCCTTGCAAAATCCTCTCAAGGATAGCACTCATGTCCCTGTGCTGTGCCCTGGATCTCTGCCACTTGTGGGGACACCTGGCCCACACTGGGGCAGAAGTCTTTGACTCCACCAGCCTTGGCACCACTCCTCTTCTGCCAAACAGTGAGGTTTTGGGGGTATTATAGCAGAAGCCAATAGATTAGGGAGCTGAACACCTCTGATTGTCTGAGGAGATATCAGTGCTTGCTAGGGTTCTCCAAAGCTTGTTTTGTGGATGCAGAATCAGGCTAAACAGAAATGAAGGTTAATTTCTCACTGTTTGGAAGTGATATCTTTCTTAACACAAGCTTAAAAAAGTTTATGGAATGACATGTCCAACATTAAGGGTGAGACAATAATTAACCCTAGTTTCTGGGAAGGTACTTTAAACACTCAAGAACAAGAATGGGTAGAAACTATGAAAAGTCTCTTGCTAAAAGATACTTCCACTTGAATCTTTTACAGCCCTTCTGATTTCTGCCCTTTGGCCTCCTTCCAGTTCAGTGCATCTCCTACTCCAGTACCAGGGAAAGCTTCACACTGTTCCATCAAACTTTTGTCAAATGATTCTCCAGATAAAATGTAACTGACATTTTTTTTTCTCAGCCTCTTCTTTCACCCTGTCAGAACAGTCAGAGCAGTGATCAAACCATCAAGCCAGTGGTGTGGAAACACGCCATTCTGGTATTTTTGGCATGGCCTAGAACATCCTTTTCTAGGCAGACACGTGGAAGGGTGTAGTGAGTTGACCCTGGCTGGATGCCAGGCCAAAGACTAAAGCCTCTCTATCACTCCCCTCTGCAGCTGGACTGGGGAGAGAAAATATAACAAAGGGCTCATGAGTTGAAATAAGGACACAGAGAGATCACTCACCAAATACAGTCACAGGAAAAGCAGGGTCAAACTGAAGATATTAATTGAATTTATTACTAACAATATCAGAGCAGGATAGTGAAAAGTAAAATAAGAACTTAAAAACACCTTTTCCACACCCTTCCCTTCTTAGCTCCAGAAGCTTAGGGAGACAGGGAATGGGGTTTATGTTCAGTTCATTAGATGTTGTTTCTCCTGGTGCTCAGGGAAAGGAGTTGTTCCCCTGCTCCACGGTGGGGTCCTTCCCATGGGGGACAGGTATCAGTGAACTGCTTCAATGTGAGTCTGTGCAGTGGGCTACAGTCCTACAAACTGCTCCAGAAAGGGTCACTTTTTCATGGGGTGCAGTCTTTCAAGCACAGCCTGCTCCAGCATGGGTTCCTCACGGGGTCAAAATTCCTACCAGGAGATCTGCTCCAGAGTGGGCTCTTCTCTCCATGGATCTGCAAGTCCCAGCCAGGAGCCTGCTCTAACACAGTTCTCCCATGGGTTCACTCTCAGTCTCCTCTCAGGCACCCACTTGCTCTGGCGTGGGGCTCCTCCACAGGCTGCAGGTGGATCTCTGCATCCCCATGGACCTCCATGGGCTGCAGGGGCACAGCTGCATCACCATGGGCTGCACCACGGCCTGCAGGGCAATCTCAGCCCCAGCACCCGGAGCACCTCCTGCCCCTCCTTCTCCACTGACCTTGGTGTCCTCAGAGCTGTTCATCTCATGTATTCTCACCCCACTCTTCTCTGGCTGCAAGTGTGTGCAATAACCTTTTTCCAAAATTCTTAAATCTGTAGTCACAGAGGCGTTACCTCTATTTCTAAATGGCCCAGCTGACAGCACATCCATCTTGGAGCTGCCTGAGTTTGTCTCTGCTAGACATGGAAGAAATTTCTGGCAACTTCTCACAGAATCTACCCTTGTAGCCCCCACTAGCAAAACCTGAACATGGAAACCTGATACTAAGGTAGAGAATCCTTCACATCCCTTCCCAGGGAGATGGCAAGGACATTGAAGGGAGCTGCCTGCAAATTGGATCTCATGTTTCCAGCATGGAAGGCCAGTTGCAGGCTGGGCCCCTTCGCCAAGTTTATATTCTTCCACCATGGACTTCATTGTTGACTTCAGATCATCTGCCAGATCACCCCCCGGGGACAGCTGCTTTCATGAATCCTCAGTGGGAGTGTTGAGCAGAGCGTGGGCAGTGCCCAGTGCCACATTACTGTAATTCAATGTTGCCAGTTTGTGCTGGGCATCAGATAGACACTGTCCATTCTGTTTATTGTTCCACTGCCCAGTTCAATCTCCTGTGTGTCACTCTGGTGTCACAGGACCACATGGACACAACTCCAGGGATTGTGGAGGTAGACATGCCAGCAAATCTGTAATGAATTCTGTTTTTTTGGCGCATGTCAACAATAGTTCAGCATTAGCATGTTTTCCATGGGATGGCTTTCCTTTGTCTTAAAAAGATGCCTGCTTCAACTCTCTCTTGCACTTGCAGAGCATAAACTTTATTTTTAAACTAGATTTGAAGATACTGTGTTATATGGTGGAAAGGCAAGGGGAGAAGGCAGTTGATAACATGTTAGCAAACAAGAGAATCAGGTAGAGAGGTTTTCTCAAAGTCTCTTGAGTCATGTTACCTATCCTGGCCTGGGATGTGATTAACTGAGCCTAAAGATTCTTGGACTGTGCTTGTACTGCCTCTTTGTTCACAGAAACTTGCAGTATTTGGATTGGGCATCTTAGGGTTTCACTAGCCTTTATTATAGAAAATGTTCCTCATGCCAACAAGAAGGGGAAGGCAAACAGCAGGTTGGAATTGGGTAGTTTAGACTGGAATCTGAAACTTTCAGGCATGAGATTAGTACTGAGTTACATGCTTGATTGGAAAATGATCCTTTTATTATGAATAGTAGCCCAGAGGAGCCCACGTTCTGGATGTAGTTAAATCAGCATGAGAGTATCTGGCTTGTGGCAGTCAGAAAAGCAGTGGGATTCTCTGGTTCCTGCATGCCATGGCCCAGCAAGGCACATTGGGAACAAAGCATCTCAGTGTGGTCTGAGATGTAACATGGCACTGCTACCACTCCAACCCATTCAGGTGGTGGTGTGGAGCTGTCTTTTTTCCCACCAGCCCCAATTTTAGAAAATTAAAATTATATGGCTGTGTTATAACACCTTCCTCTTGCCCCTCTGTCTGCTCTGGCTTCCTAGGTGTCATGTGGGGGGCAGTGGGGTCCTATACCACAGCAAGTGAGGGATTGCCCACCTTTCCTTGAAGTGCCAGTGGTGTCTGTGTCTCCAAAGTTGTTACCTGGATGGGGAAGTCCCAGGAAGTATTACACAGATTTATGTAGCACTAAACTGCTGAATTTTTCAGGAAGGCAGAGCTGGAGGATGAGGGTAAACAAGCTCCTCTCTTGTAGTCTCTGTTGTCAGTAAATTTTTTATAGAGTTGAGATTTATTCTAGTGTCAGCCTTGTGTGGTTCTGTAGTGAGGGCAAGATGGAATAGCCTGTATAAATAAAACTTTTGGCAGTGTGTAAAGCCACCTTTCTTTTTTTTAATCCTTAATGAATGTTTTGTTACTTCATACTACTCTTTCATTGTTAGCCCCTTACATACTGTTCTTCATCAGAGCAATCCTGTGCATGTTAATTTTTCATAGAGGGAGAGAGTGGGAGACAAATATTTAGTCAGAACTCCCTTTGTTTGGCAATGTACAGAACCAATGTGTCAGTTAAGAGAGAAACATTTTAACTACCAGTTCTTTGCTAAGTTTTTTTTTCAGGTATGGTCTCTGCTAGCAGATTGATTTTTTTTTCCACCAGAAGGCAGCTAGAGAAAAGCCCACCCAGCCATTAGGATGCTTGACATGTTTCTTGGCACATGTGGTGGCACCCTCCCCCTCCACCCGACAGCCTGGACTAGGGACAGCGTCAGGGGCTGCTGGGGAGGCAGGCAGAGCAAAATGTTAATACGACACTGTGACATCCCCTGGCCACCAAAGAGCAGTGTGTGGTTCCTTCTCACCAACAACATGAGGCTGTGCAGGGAGCTTCTGCAAACTGGCAATTGTAGAAGTGATTTCTTACAGTGTACAGCCCTTCTGCTGCTGTACAAAGGCTGAGTAAAAACAAAATGCTTGAGAATTACGGCAAGCCACAGTGCAACAGAGAGATTTCCTTAGTACTTGGAATAATACAAATGAAATGTAAAAAGCAGCCAGAACTGTCTGACTGGAAAAATATTCAAACAAGGAGGGATGTTTGTACATAATGAAGTCAATCTGCAATGTCAAATGCAACCCAAGATTTTGAAGTGTGTTGTACTGTAGATTGAGATTTTTGAAATATTTTCAGTCAAAAGTAGGACTTTATAAGAGTAGACATACTTTGTTTCTCAAGAGACTTGAAAATTATGGCATTTCTTTATGTTTATTTCAGATTCTCTGCAGAGAACTGCTGTGACAGAAGGTAATACATAGTCAACTTTAAGTGGAATTTAGTAAGAGAACTAAAAAACATTGAAAGTAGATGGGCTTGGTATTTTAGTAAGAAAATCTAAGTATAATACTACCAGAGGCAGATATGATTTTCCTAGAAGAAGAATTTGTTTTTTAAAATGCAAAAGACAAAATCACTTTAAGTTAAAATCAGAATTGTACAAGGCAGAATTACAAACAAAAAACGGAGAGGAAATATC
This sequence comes from Passer domesticus, assembly GCF_036417665.1. Lineage (NCBI taxonomy): Eukaryota > Metazoa > Chordata > Aves > Passeriformes > Passeridae > Passer > Passer domesticus. The sequence continues at coordinate 30,777,337 of NC_087478.1, read as the reverse complement.
CTGATCTATTGAAATCGGAAAGGCAAAATCATTAGCATAACTGGCATTACAGTGATCTTTTAAATTATCCACAGGCTTCCATAAACTGAATTATTTGGCCTGATATTAATAAGAAAAAATGGCAAGCTCTGAATAATGGTGCTTTCTCTCAGCCCCACCTCCAGAAAATAATCTAGCAGTGGTGTTTGAAGGCATCCTCACGAAATGTAACCAGTTTGTTTCCTTGTTTGTGTGAATAGAGGATTAGGACTCATAATATGTGTGTGTGCAGTGTTTGTGTGCATATATAAAATAGCCATTCCTTTTATATAATATTGATTTTTCTCACAGTTTTATAGTGATCACAGCTGTTATCCCTGGCAAAACCCAGTCTGCCTTGCAGAGTCACACAGAATAACTATGTCAAATAAGATTTATTTCAAGGAATGTAAATGCAACTGCCTTAACTCACACAAAATTAAAGGCTTAAAAAAAAAAGAAAGAAGATTTTGCAAACTCCTTGCTTGCTTTGCTTTCTCGCTTGACCAGCTCCAAGCCAGTGAAAGACTCTCAGTGATTGAAGCAGTTGCAGAGGCTAAATGAAGTTTTTAGGTGAACATTTTAAATTGAAGCTGGCTAGGAGGTTCATGAAGTAATTTGAACTCTCAGTGTGTGCATGTGTAGAACACAGGTAAAAGTATTTTCCCCATTATCAGCCAGAGTCTGTCTGTGAGCCAGGGTTGATACAGGGGTATAGCTGTTGTGACACAGACTTATCCACAGCCACAACCACTTTGAGGTGCATCTTGCTCCAGTGTGGCCTTGTACATGGGCTACAATCCCTTCAGAAATCAACCTGCTCCAGCATGACTGACCCGTAGCTGGGGGTGTGCCTGCTCTGTCATGGGCTCATCTGTAGCCACACGCTTTGATGTACTCCAGCATGTCATCATGCACAGCCACAGATGCCTCAAGGTGTACATTCTCCAATATGGACTCTTCCTTGTGTCGCTTCGGAGGACACCTGCTATGGCACAGACACATGGACACTTGGTGAGGCACAGACACAGCCAAGGGCACAGATGCTTCAAGAGGTACTTCATATGGGCTTGTCCACGGCCACCCTCTTTGAGACATCCTGCTCCCGTGTGGGCTAACCGTAGGTCAAAGTCCCTTCAGTTCGAGCTCTCACTGGATTTTCAGCCTGTCCAGTACAGCAGTACAGAAACAGCAGTGATGCCTTCATGATCTGTCAGTGCATGGGCACTGCTGGGGTGGAAATGTTCCCAGGCACTATACAGTAAGGTCATAAGCAGTACAGCACTACAAAAAAAGCAGCCGCTAACAAGCACCACATTCTAATTTAAAGAGAAGCAAGCAAGCCCCATTGCAAGCACAGGAATCTGCCAATTAATAGATAAACAGCAATAACAGCCATAAATCCAATCTGGCACATTTCAATCAAATCTGTTGTTATCTTGAACCTTCTGAGCCCCATGTTGGGTGCCAAAAAAGGACTGTTGTGGTGTAACCCCAGCACTACCCAGCTGCTCACTCCATTCCACGGTGGGATGGAGGAGAGAATCAGAAGCATAGAAGTGAGAAAACTTATGAGTTGAGGTAAAGACAGTTTAATAGGTTAAGAAAAAGCCGCACGGGCAAGCAAAGCAAAACAAGGAATTCATCCACCATTTCCCATGGGCAGGCAGGTGCTCAGCCATCTCCAGGAGAGCAGGGCTTTAGCAAGCATTACAGCTACTTGGAAGGACAAATGCCATCACTCCAAATGTCCTCCAACTTCCTTCTTCTTGCCCCAGCTTTTATTGCTGAACAGGACACCATAGGGTATGGGATATCCCTTGAGGCATTTTGGGTCAGTTGTGCCAGCTGTGTCCCCTAAGAACAACTTGTGCACCCCCAGCCACCTCACTGACAGGCACCAGGAGAGGCCCAAAGATTTGATGCTGTGTCAGCACTGCTCAGCAGCACCTAAAATATCCCTGTGGTACAACACTGTTTTCAGCACAAATCCAGAACACAGACCTTTACTAGCTACTGAAGAGAAAAGTAACTCTATCCCAGCCAAATCCAGCACACGTGTATGTTTGGATTTTCTCAGCTGTATTCTCTAGAAATTTTGGCACATTTCATATTCTTTATAAATGTGTCTGGGATTTAGGAATACCCGATAAACATAGTCCAGGTGCCCCTGCTCCAGCTGCTGCACATCAGCATTTCATAGTAGTCTCATATGGGACTCTGGACATAGGAATGACCACATGAACATGTGCTGTGTTGTAGAGCCATGTGTGACACTTCTGAAAGGTCCCCCATGTCTCTACTCTCCATGCTGTTTATGCGTGTACAAGGGTTCTGATTGCTCTGTGCACAAAAGCATGTGCTTTACAGTGCACACACATCTCAGCCTGGTAAATTCTCTACATGGAGGTTGATTTCGTTCCCATGGAGACCTCAGACTCTGTTGTCAAGTTTGAGGGTCATATTCAAGTATTTTACTTTTCAGGAATAAAACTGTGATTTTTTCCAGTTTTGTCTTTAACTTAGTGAAGCATAGCAACCCTGCTAGCTGGGCACTCTGGTTAACAATGGAGTTTTCTAATAAATTGTATTCAACACAGCTTGTACCTTTATGCCCGTAACTGAGTAATTTTTCTGGTCAGCACCTTTCAGACACTTGATCCCCTTTCCTAACATAAAGATAACCTTTCTTTTATGGTAATAAAAAGCATTATCTTTTCCCTTCTTAGCCTGCCCTAAGTGACCTGTGATTTTCTTGACCTAGAAAGGAAATACTGAAATGAAAAATATAATTCTATAAAGAGTTAATGTGCTGTAGATTCATTACTATTTTTGCAGAAACTATTCTCACTTCATTAGCTTGCTCTACCCTTACATCCATTTTTATAAGAATTACTATGAAGCCAGAATTTGATTAGTCTTACCTTTGTCAATTCAAGTTATTAATGATTAGTTAATTCTCTCAAGGAATCTATTTTTACTGTGTCAGTATTCATTTTAAGCCATTGAATCTCATGTTTAAACATTTTTAGTACATACTTTTCAATTATGTAGTCACAGTAGAGTAAAAAAAAAATTAAATACTTCCTTACAGGTGACTTGTGAAGCAGGAATGATTTATGTCTGATTTTCACAGCTCTAAATATAGTGCATAATGTTACACAGTGTATATGATGCAACTCATGAGCAAAACTGTTCTTATATTCTTGTCTTAGCTTTGAATATCACTTCTGTAGAGGAACAGAAACAAGTGACTTCTTACTTAAAAAGAAGCTCATTATTTCTTCACTAGTAAGGGATGTGAAAAGCTATTAAGGTGATTTTCCTGTTGATAATCTAAGTCTTGTCAACATTTACTCAGCTCTTCACGGTGTTTGAAGAAACCTTTTCCTTCCAAAATTTGCAGATTAGAGTACCAATTGTACGTCTAGAATGACCTGACCTGGTACATAAAAATAAATGTACTATTCTAAAAATGACTGTAAATGTAAATATAAAGCCATGAGTATATGATGTAGGACAAAGAAAATGGGACACTTGCTGGTTGGGTTGTCTTTTTCTTACATTCTTGTGAAACTACAGTAAGCAAGAATAAGCAAGTAGTGTGTGCTTTTTGGAAGTTTTAGACTGCCCTATTTGCACTTTTTATAATGTACGTGGATGTTGGGAGGAGAGAAAAATAGAGTTTCCTACAGAATGTGCATGAGGATATGTGTCAGGTCTCCAGGGAGTGTTTGCCTGGCTGTACGGACAAACTGCATATTCTGCAGAGGGACTGTGACTCGTGTCTGAGGGGAATATTTTCTTACTAAACTTTTTCAGTGCAGCACAGAAATTCCAGGCGTGTCTCATGAGGATACTGTACAGATGAGAGCAGCTGGAAGTGCCTGTGCTCGCCCCATTAGAGTAGCCATCTGCCAGCCCTTTGGGAAGGTACAGTTGCATAGGAAGCACAATGAGGTTTGCAAAAGTCTGCAGAAGACCCACTACCTCTTAGGCAGCCCGACTGAGTAAAACATGTGGAGACCCAGAAGCACCATACTCTGCCCTTTCTCTTGTGGCTTTGAAACCTCACCAGAGCTGAAAGGTCCAACTAGGACTCTCTAGAGACATCGTTTAAGAACTCACAGCTCTCAAGCTCCCTCAGTTGGCTCTGTGTCTTTTTTTTTAATCTCACACAGACAAATTAAATAATTAATTAAGTGCATATTTTTAGTTTCTGACTTCCAGGATCAGACCATGAAATGTTGCATGTTGTTTTAGGAGATTGCCTGCTTGCTGCTATTGTTAAAAATACTTGTTTTCCACCAGTTTTTCAGGGCTTTTCACATCCCTTCTAGAAGTTGTATGCTCACAATTCTGCCTCATAATTTTTCATGAATTAATGCTCAATGTTAAGATTGTATTGCAGGGAAGATTTGCTGGTCTGGAGAGGAGTGACTTTGTAAGTGTTCTCCAGACAAAGTATCATTACTCCTCGGGCTCAGAGGCTGGTAGTATTTCCACTGCTTGTGGACTGTTGGTGTCAGATTTTTGTATACACTAGCCAAATTAACACAATTCCCTTCTTGCCACAGTTGCACTCCAAGTTCTTAGCTGGTTTTCTGTACCTAGTTTTCTGCATGTTTTTTTGCTATTGACATGCATTGTACCTAGTATGACATTTCTTCCATTTTGTCATATTAAACACTATTTTGTTAGCCTGCTAGATTTCCTCTACAAAGCAGTATTTTGGTGGAATATTTGTTATAGATTAGTGGTGAGATATTTTTAAATTTTTGGTGGGTTTTTTTTGTAAATCCATTAACTACATCTAGGCAAACTTACATTGTGTTGCCACTTTTTGACAGCATGGTGCTAAAACCACTGAAACTGGATTGACTGTTTCTGAAGAGTGGTTCCATTACTTAACTGGGCTCTGGAGATTAGATATACTGAATGGCAAATTCTATTTCTTTTTCTTTCTTAATTCATTTCTGTTTCATGGTTAAATACACTATGTGCTATTGAATGAATTCAGATTGTCTAAGTATTCCCAATATGCTTTTTATCAATAGCTATGCTCTATAAAGTTATCACTGCTTTTTAACTGCTTCATCACTTTCTTCCTGTTGTTCCATGTTCATGATTTTTCTTGATTCTGTCTCCTTTGTAGTGGTCTTTGTTTTTTTTTTCCCCTAATCACAGTAAAAAAAAATTATTTTCCCCCTTTCTTAAGGATTAACTAATTTGATTTTGATTTTGGTTTTCTTTTGTTCATTTCTTTTGTGGCTGTTTCACAACTGTGCAAATCATTGTATATAAAGCACCAGTTCCCATTTTCAGCAAGATTTTTTTTTTTTTTTAATCCACAAACCTCCAATCAATCTCTCTGAAGCTGAACTGGCCTTCTTGAGCTCTTATAGAATAAAATCCTCCCCCAATTGAATTCAGTGGGAATTTTGTCATTCATGTCAATGACTTCAATGCTTCACTCACAGTTAACACACATTAGGTTTTAATTATAATGCCTTTTAGGCACCTCCAGCCTTCTTCCTGCTTTATGGCTTTTAATTACTTCCCAGCGAGCACACTGTTTACTCCTCCTAATTCCAGTCAGCTTGGTTTTTTTTCCAAAGCATTTTTTTTCTTATTGCTTGTCAGTACACAGGAGAAGGATGACACCTTAGGAAAATAGAAATATAGCCAAAAGGGAATTAAGGTGGATGTTAAGCATTATTAATTCTCTAAAGGCGAAAAAGACCTATTATTTTTGATGGGCTTCATAGGAAACACGGACTTCTGCATGCCATCCAGTGAAGGAAAGTATTCTTGCAGTACACAATGATCAGATCTTAAGCAAAAAGTGGTAAATGTTTCAGAGTAAAGGAGGGAAAGAAACCTCATTGTCTGTGACATACCTTGTGGTTCTATGATTTGTAAGATTTTTTTGCTTGAGAAATTACACAGAAACAAAAATGATTGACAGTGATTGCATATTAGAGAAAGACATACTGAATTTATGGTCATCTGCTGTTTATCAATTTGTTGATAACAATATCATGTTTACTGAAGTACTGTGCCTTTCTAATTTTTATTGGCTTGCTTCTTTATTACCTTTTGAATACTGGTTAAGCAATTTTGCTAACTGCATTCATATAAAAGTGTCCCATGTCCAAGGAATTAATGATCACATAAACTCTGTTAATGAAATAAACCTGAATCACTCTGTGAATTTTCTCGTGGCTGGTCTACAGATCTGAAGTTGCAGGTTTATTAAGCTACTAGGATAAGCAAAGATGATTTTCCATGTTTATCTGTGCATCTCATGATCATATATGGCTTTTCTCTTACACGGGACGATATCTGCTATTTGCTTCAGCTTTGTGTAACACCTCGATGAATAAGGGCTGATCCTACTGGTTTCTGCATGCTCTGACCTTCAAAGCTGCTCCCTCTTTACATGAGACAATACTCTGTTGGGTCATGAAAAGGACAGTAGTAATGGTGCTAAATTTCTTCGAGCAAGATGTTCTACAAAGAAACAGATCTACTGGAAAATGCAACTTGGTATCATTACTTACAGCTTTTTGGCATTTCTTGGAAAATGTAACTGGTAAATAGCATCTGAGGAGAAGTTCTGTGTGCATCTGCAGGCTGCTGAAGGGGAGATCATCTTACTGGTCTACGTAAGTGCATGAGTTTCTTTTGTGGTGGAAGCACATGAAGTGAAATACCACATCATCGATCAAGTGCTGAATATGTGAGACAAGGGCCACCATGTTTCTTCAGGAATAGCATTAAATAAAATTCCTAAGAGCAGAGGAGGAGAATATGGTGCCTGCAAATGTCTAAGCAGGAGTAAATGGTATTGTCTTGTAGTCAGATAATAAGTATAGTAGTCCAGCGTGGTGATGTTCTTGTTAGAGAACTGATCAGTTTCAAAAGGTTTTGTCAGGATCAATCCCAAAGAATTGAGGTGCTATCTAAAATCAGCATATATTTTTTCAGAATTCTGAATACAGCAAAGTAATTATTGAAAAAAAGGGTCCTGTATAATAGTGAAAACAACCATCCTCTTTTGGAATTATTTTATCTCTCAGAAGTATTGCTGATGGCTAGAATCCCGCTGTATGCAGCCATTCCATTGTCATGTCTATCCTGTCCCTGTCCTGGCTGCACAGTGGAAGTAGATAAGAAATTACTCTGGTCATTCAGTCTAAAAATAGTTTTGACAACTATTTCACCTCACAACAAAGAGGTGAAGATAGCTAGCTTAACAGTAGGCAGGGCAAGAGGCATTCTCATTTGTTTCTTACTGAGGCTGGTACTCCCACAGCAATTAATTTTTTAAACAAAAAACCCACAACCTTTTGTTTACAGAATTTTGATTCTGACAGTCTTGATCCGTCCATCAATCACTTTGCCTCTTATGTACTAAAACGTCAATATCGATATTCTGAACTTTCTGCCTTCTCTTTGATGTCTTTTCTGATTGGTAACACTATCTGAGTCCTCTCAGTTGAAGTAGTTTAGCAGTAAAATATAGAATTAGGTCATTGAAGAATTTGTAGATAGTGTTACTTTTCTGACAATTAAACAACATTATTTCTTATTTACCATAGTATTGGTAACAATAACTTAACCTCTCCATCCCTCTTTTCAAAATGTAGGAAAGACAATCCTAGTTTGCTTGAGGCCTGTTTCCTGGTTCTGAGACCCCAAAAAGAAGTTTGAGCAAAATACAATAGCAAAAAGAATAATGTTAGCATTGTGGGAATTGATGCTGCTCTTTGAAAGAGGTCTAAACCTTTTTTGATGACAGAACAGGCTGCTACTGGCACTGGCTCTTTCATTGGGGTTGTAGTGACACTGAAGTAGACAGACATTCTTAGAGTAGATACTTCTTTTGGTAATGGTAAGTGCATTTTATTGAGCCTCTTACATTCTGTCTGGAATTTTTTTGCCATTCACACAAGAAGAGTAATCAAGAGAGCTTGGACTTTGCTGCTGTGACAGGAACTCACTGCTGCTCTGTGTTTTTTTGTGGAAAGGACGCTCTTTTCCATCGTGGTTCCAGCATGGAGAATGGGACCAAATCCCAAAAAGCCTTGTTTGCTTTGAGTGGGATGTTTTTTCTGAAGTGTTTCTCATTCAGCTTCTCTGTAAGAGGCAAAAATATCTTGTAAAAGCAAAAAAAAAATCTTGTAAAAGCCAGAAAAGCAAAAAAAAGCTACCAATGCAGCAAAACTCCATGCTGGTGGAAAATAGTAATGTACTTCCAATGTACTTAGCTGTAGCTAGTGCTGACTGCTTTGGCAAAGCAATTCTGAGGCTTTGAAATTCCTTTATTTACTTCTTCTGTGATCTTTCAGTTATCTGCCTTGCTGTAAGGCAAGCTGCAGATCCACTGTCCTGAAAAGATGTGTTGGGACCTGGGAGAAATAGGAGAAAACTTAGACCCTCTGGATGTTGTTCTTTGCTTTAAAGAAGTCATCTGGTTCTCCCTCACCAGGTGGTGGGGGCTGTGTTCTGCAAGGGGGAGATTCTAGAGCAGTAACTTATTACTCACAGGTTTTGTATACACTCCTAGAATTTACGCTGACTTCTTTGTTTCTTTCTCAAACCTGAGGATTTCAGAATACGTTCTAATTAAAGAATTGGCTAGAAATAGTTTTTAAGAGTGGGGGAAAAATATTTATCAGTTGTAAAGAAGGAATTTGTTATACAGACATGAGATAGGGCAGGTATAAACTAACTCTGTCGTTATGTCTAATCCCTGTAATCACTGTGAATTATTACAATTATTACAACAGATGTCTTGTTCATGGGTTCACATAAGAGCTGCCTTGTAGAATCTGATGTCTAGAGAACATCTGTTGCACAGATAGTCATATATCATCCATAACAAAGTGATTCCTACTCCTCTGTGACAAATGCTAAGACAAGACAAAAATAGTGAAAGGCCAAAAAGAGACAACTATAATGTCACAGTAAAGCAAATAAGAGAGATTGAGGGACATGTGCATGTCCTATATCTCTGAGATGTCAAAGATTTATCCAGCTACAACTCAAACTCGAGAGGCAATCAAAAGTCCAGTGATCCCCACTGGGTTTTATTCTTCTGAAGGAGAAGTTGAAGTTCAATCTGATGTGAAACTGGAGAGTCATTTGAAGTTCCAATGCAACAGTAGCATTCATGGTACTGGATCCCCTCTTTCTTGCTTTACCAGTGGGGGTAAATTCCAATGCTTCAGAGAAAAAAACAATGTAAATTAAGCTGTCTGTTAAAAGGAGTCTGAAGCCTTAGTCACACAAGAGAAGGACCCAGCTCCTGTGATGTGCAGGGTTTTAACTTAACACCATCTCTCTGCTAATATAGCATCCATCTTCATTAGTGTGAGCTATCTGTGGTTGAAAGCTGTCAGAATTACCTAGCAGCACAATTTCATTTGAGAAATTACTAGTATCAACTCTTCATGCTGTTGTTCCAAGTCTACATATTTGTTAATGAAATGAGAAAACTTGTTGGTAAGGTCAGCACTTCAGTTTGCTTATAAATTGTTTGCATTTTTTCCTGAAGTTTGTGAAGCTATATGCACTAAATGCTACTTGTAGAAATGAATTTTCAACAAATGACCTAGAAGAATATTTTGAAGGGAAGAGTTCCATCTACCCTCATTTCTTGGCCTGATGAGATGGGACACTACTGTTGACATGTAATTCCATGTATTGCATGTAATTTGACATAATTCTTGGTTCAGTATCCAATATTTCTTTTGCATGGTGTCATAGTTTAGCAATGGTATTTCCAAATTTGGTGCTCCCACCAAGGGTCTCCAAAACATGTCCCTCCTGCTTGCTCCCCCTTTCCCTTCTCCTGTTGGGCTGGAGAGGAGAGTTGGAGGCACCAAAGACGAACATCAGATGTTGGGGTAAGAACAATTTACTGGAAAAAGCAATGAGGTAAAAGACCAAACAGCAACAGCAACAGTACTAATGACAGAGAGTTCAAGAAAGAGCTGAACAATTCACAGAGAAGTCCCCCCCAGGAATAGACAATGGCTGACTGCGCCCTCAGCCACACTATGTGGACCTGAAAGAGCCCTTCTCCACCTTTCCTCCTACCACTGGCAATGGCAAAGTGGTCCAGAATAATTTCTGGGTCCTAGCCATACCCACTTCTTGCTACTGCCAATGTCAACTCATTCCTGGCGAGAACCAGGATACTTGGAGGGAATATAATATATTAAAAGATGGTCCTATTTTATCCATTAGGATCCTGAAAAATTAAATACATTGAGAATGATTTATTGTAAAGCATATACTGGGGAGTATATTTAAAATTAAAATAGGCAGTTCTATGACCAGATGCAGGCCTCTGTCCAATTCTGTTATCTTAATAAAAATTAATAAATCCTAAACATGTATTCAGAATCTAGGATTTATTTCTGTTTATCAAATTAGCAAAAGAAAGTGACAGCAAATCATAGAACCATAGAATAGAATCATTAAGGTTGGAAAAAACTTCTAGGATTGAGTCCAGCTTTTCACCAATCAGCACCTTGTCAAATAGATCATAGCATTAAGTGCCATGTCCAATCATTTCTTGAACACTACCAGGGACAGTGAGTCCAGCACCTCCCTGGGGCAGTCCATTCCAATGCTTAACCACCCATGCTTTTAAGAAATTCTTCCTGGTGTCCACTCTGAACCTCCTCTGAGGCCATTTCCTCCTGACCCATCGCTAGTTGCCTGGGAGAAGAGGCCCAGCCCCACCTCACTACAACCTCCTTTCAGGTAGTTGTCAAAAGCAATAAGGTCTCCCCCAAACCTCCCTTTTCCCAAGATAAAATATCCCAGCCACTTCTCACAGGACTCGCTCTCTAGACCCTTCACCAGCCTAGCTGCCTTCTTTGAACACACTCCAGCACCTCAGTGTCTTTGGCGAAGTGAGGAGTCCAGAACTGGATGCAGCACTTGAGGTGCGGCCTCCCCTGTGCCAGTGAGGGGGGATCATGCTGTAGTGAGGTGGCAACTTACTGTGCTGTACCTAGAAATGACAGCTGAGATGTTTAAAAATTAAAGGCAAATGTTTATTCACGTCCTCAGATGATATTATGTTATAGGAATAGGAGTTACACTGATGTAAGGACTCTTATAGGCTTTAGGAATAACTATAATTAGTAAGACTAATTAATTATCTGTTCAGTTCCTTTTTCAATAATGGGAGCTAATCAGGTGTTTTGTGTGTGTTTTTTAGTGTTTGTGATCTTGTTTCTTGTCATATTAATGCCACTCTTTAGTCGGAAGCAAACATTAATTAGTGCATAATTTAAAGTAGAAGAAGCAGAGGCTTGGGGTGGTTAATCAATTTTAGCAGAGGATTTTATCTAGAGCTGTTTATGGGATTTCTCAGTTATAAATCTTTATGTAGTATATTTTTACTCTCATCTCGGTTGATGCTATATTTAAAGTGTCCATGAAGAATTTTCTGATGTATTTAGAAGCCTGACCTAAGGTGCATGGGAGTGCACAGAAGCTTTAAGGACAGTTAATGCCGAATTTACAGAGTCGTATTGTCCAGTTCCAGATGGAGTCATATGCCTCAGTGATTTTATGGTCCCCAAAGAAATGGTGTTGCCTAGTGTACTAAAAAATTACTTAGGAAAGTGTTTCCTTCCAGATTTTTAGGAAGGGTGGCGGGGGGGGGGGAATTTTCCTTGTCTTTCCCTCTTAAAGCATGATTCTACAACTAACCCATCAGTCATACTGACAAGGCTGTTGCAGGAAAGATGGCCTCAGGTGCCACTGTTTCATCTCTCAGCATGAGAGAGAAGTGCTTCTGGTTCCTGTTTGTGTGACGAGTCACACAACCTCCTACAACCTGGGGCCCTGGTGGGCAGGAAGGCATGGAGCAACCTTGTGAGCAGGGACATCCAGGAGCCTCCTGGGCTGTGTAAGCAGGGTACAGCCAGCACATTAAGGGAAGGGGTTATCTGCCTCTTTTCAGCCCCGCATCTAGATACTGCACTTGGTTTTGGGCCACCCAGTGGGACAAGACACCTATGAACTGCAGTGAGTTCACCTGTGGGAAGATGGTGGAGCTGGGGATGTTCAGCCTGAAAAAAAGATGATTTCAAGGGGACTTCACAGAAATCCCCCTACCCCACACGTAGGAGGATGTCAGCTTGAGACAGGCATTTCACAGTGTTGCATGGTGGGAAAGGAAAGGAAAAAGAAACTGTCAGGAAATCGTCTTCACTGTGAGAACCGTCCAGCAGTGAAGCAGGTTGCCTGGACAGCCTGTGCAGTATCCATCCTTCTTTGCTCCCAAAGAAGTCACTGAAAAGCAATCTGTGGTTTGTTTTTTCACCTGTCAAACACTGCCCGTGGCTTCACTCCCTGAGAAATTCATAGGGCTGTTTCTTTTGCTTGGGGAACTGAATGTCACCATTTAACGAGAAGAAGTGCAAGGTGGAAATGGTTTCATTAGAGGGTGTTAAATTTTATAGTTCCTCCATCACATGTGTCACATTAATAGGAAGAAAGTGTTTTAAGTGGTTGACTTTAATTAGAAGAATGGAGAAGTCTGCCAACAACAATAATCCATTTTTGGTGACCAAGTGTTTAAGTAATTCAGAAGTTATTCCATTTATTCCTAATTATGTTTTCATTTATAGAAGTGTAATCTATTCAGAAAAATACCAGTGCTAATGCTTCACAGAGCACAAATTATGTTGCAGAATATTTAAAACAATTTTTTCCCTTTTTGACATTACATTCTGTAATTCTTTTAGCATCATTTGATACATCTGGTCATAAAGTGTCACATTGCTCTTAGTTTTACCATTTTGTAAGTATTTGCATCTGGTTCAAAGCGTCCTTTTTGCAGTCTCTATATCATTGCCAAGCTGAGACCTTGATCAGCATAAAGCTACGGAAATGCCAATTAATGCTTTTGTCATCTCAATGGCTGATTACTGTAATTCACTCTTTTAGGGACTTTCAGCCCATACTGTTAGGACATTGCAGCTGACTCATTATGCTGCCAATTTAAAGAGAATTCTCTTTAAAATGAGATTATATGAATGTATTATTAAATATTAAAAATATCGTTTGTAGAAAAATTAATGTTAATTATTATATTACATTGCAACAGGCTGCCCAGGGAAGTGTGTGAGTTACCATCCCTGGAGGCATTTAAAAGATGTAGATGTGGCACTTAAGGATGTAGTTTAGTGGTGGAGTTGGCAGTATTGGGTTAATGGTTGGACTTAATGATCTTAAAGGTCTTTTCCAATCTAAATGAGTCTATGATTCTATGTATTTGGGAGATCTTAAACTGTTACTATTATAAGCCTGTCATGTGAGAAATCATTTAATAATTTCTATATATCCTCCTATTTATTGAACTGTCTTGAGGAAATCTATTAAGATTTGTACATCATCAAGACAGTAAATTATCCATGGATACTCCCCAAGCTGAATTTGCATTGTTTTTCAATCAACAAGGAAATACTTTGTATTTACTTGAACATCTGAATTGCAGGTTTTTCTACTCCTATTTTTAATTGGCAAGTGTATAACATGGGCTTGGATGAGTATTCTTGAAAGCTAATTAATCACAGATATTGAAACTGACCAAATGACAGTCCAGATTTCATTATAGTTTTGATATTAGCGCATAGAAGATGTAAAAAGTGTTGCTTTTACTATTTTTCATAGCTATTTTAAATTTTGATAGAAAAAAAATTCTCTTTCTATTTAGTGGATCTCTTTTTCAGTATTATATAGGTGAGAAAAAAAAAGGTTTTTAACTTTTCTAAGCAGAATAATCAGAGTGATTTTATCAATATGGGTAATAGTGCTAATGTGTTTATGCATGCCAGTCAGTTCTGTCTCATTAGCAACCTTGTGTTAGTAAAGTCTTTTTCCCTTCTAAGAGGAAGCCTGAACCTCTAAAAAGTAATTTTGAAAGGTTGGTTGCAAAGGAAAAGCAGCTTATGTTACAAAGCCTAAGTAAAAGCTTTCCATTCTAATAGACTCTTGGGTACCTATTTTTCGGTCCACAGCAACATACAGACTTTGGAAAGGCTCAAAAAATTCACTCCAGCGAATCCATGGGATCAAACATATTTCTGAGAGTTCAGATTTTAGCCTGGGATATAGTATTTCGTTTTAGTCTACTATGCCTACAGAAAGCATCTTTCCAATGTATTCTTTTGCTATTTGAAACATGTGATATTCTTGAACAAAGAGAAGAATGCACAGGCAGATGGTTTCTAGAACATGGAAGCTGAGACTTGGTTTGTGTTGAATAACTGTTGTCTAGCCTTTTATTCACCAGCCCCAGACTGCATAAAATGAGGAACTAACAGAAAATGTTAGCTGTTTTTCGAGTCTGTTGTCTGCTGAAGAGGGAAGGAATAATGTAGGAGCTGGGTCATAAAATGAGACCCAGAGAAAGGGCCCAGGCTTAGATCCACACTCAGGTGAGTGTGCTGTACAGGTTTCTCTCTGGGTTAAAGCTCTGAGACCACCTAAAGGATTTTCTACATGAGATGCCAAAGTAGCCAAGAAGGACTCTAGAATATTTCCTTTTTGCAGTCTGATTTCTAACCTTGTAATGAGTTGCCTTGTTAAAATAAGCACGTTCTATTTTGCAGAGCACTGTAAGAGTCTTTGTTAGTCTGGTGAGATGGAATATATTCTCTCTCCAGGAGTAATTACTATAAATGAGCAGAATATATAGACTTTTTCATCTGGGTATATGCTGCAGGGAGCTTGGAGATGGGAAGCATCCCCTTGCTGAGCGCCATGGGGCAGTGAGGCTGGGGTAGCTGAGCCTGGCTGCAGCGCAGAGCTCTGTTGCTGTTTGTCCTGTGAGAAGCTGGCAGCGGAGACAAACTCTGAAACACTGCAGTGAGAAAGTCAAAATAACTTACTTCAAACCAGATAATCCTCCCAACACAATAGAAGGATTTTCTTCTTTTTCTGTATGATTTATTTAAAACTTGCTGCAGAAAGCAAAAAGGCTCCTTGGAGGGCCCTTTTTCTGGGTGTTTGTTACTTCAGTGATAGCCTGCATTTATATTTCTGGGCTGTGAATTCTTTAGGGTGGACATCATATTATCTACATTTAGTTGAGTGCTGTCTGCTTTTCCTGGAGTTGAATCATATTTGTAAGAAATCATCTCTTCACTAGGGAAACAACTTATCTTTCAGCCAAGTTAATGTGGAGTTAATTTGGCCTATATAAAAGAGTGGTGGAATTTGAGCTGTGGACATCATGTTTTGGTGACTGTCAAGATTCATTATAATGGATTTATAATATGAATTATTGATTTCAGATTCACCTTTGTCATCACCTCTTTTGGGAGGCTAATGCCTTTTAATGATCTTGGTTTATATTTTCTAATTTAATAGCATTATAAATCATGAGAGTTGAAATAAACAAGTTTCTACCTGTCAGCATCTTGGAGACTCCTCCTCTTCCCCCCCCCCCATTTCAATAACTGTTAAAAAGGGCAGAATTGAAATGAAAGGAGTTTCTGCACAATGAAGTTATTTTGCTTTATGTTATAAGCTAGGAAAGCAACAGCCTCAAGTCTTTAGTAGACCTATCAGATTTCAAAAAATTTATATTACTGAAATCTTTTAGTGTTCTGTGAAAATTTTGGAAAAATTGGTATTATTCCAAATATCTGATATATTTTATTTCTTACTAAATATTTCTTAATTTTCTTCCTTTATTCTAGAAACGTAATGTAAGAAAGATAAATTTTTAGCTGGAGTACTGTGGTGATTCTTTGTGAGAAGGTTTGGGAAATTTCCTCCACATGAAAAGACACTTTAGGATAATAAATTGCTGTATGGATATATACAAGACAATAATTGTAGAACTACTTGAAACTTGTCTCCTTAAACAGACAATTTGAAGGTCTGTTTAAATAAACTCTTCTTTCAAGTGATATTTTTCTCTACTGGCTGACTTGCTAAGCTTCTTAAGCTCCACTTCAGTTCATTAGGCAGCAATGTGTGTTTGCAGTGCCAAAAGCTGTGGGCTTGACTCCTGCTGACAGTGGCGGTGGATCAGGATGTGCCGCTGCCGCTGCTTGCCTGAGTGAGGCAGCCGCAGAGGGTTGTGGCCATTAACCATTCTGGAGCAGATCTGACTTTATACTCTTTAGTCCTGGTAGAGCTCCTGTGCTGCAGCTTATAGTGGTGAATGAAGGAGATGGAACTTTGCTTTGATATGCTGCATCTCACTGCTCTAAATAATGGAAAAAAAAATATGTAGGGAATTACAGTGACAAAAGAGGTATGCTTGCAGCTGTGTAACTTCAATAAAATCCCTCTTCAGTTTACACAGCATCAGTGGTGCTGAGAAGTCAGTTTTGTACTGATAAACATGATGTTTCCCAGTGGGAAAAATAGTTGGTATAGTAGATAATGTGTATCTGCCCCTTGTTGTGGAGAACCCAGTGGATGAAGGCTGGTTCTCTAAGCTGAGGAAAAAAGTGTGGTCTGTTTTCTTTTCCACAGATTGTTCTTTCATCTTCTTGATACAGAATCATTTTTGTGTAGCCATTGGTGCCATTGTAGATCTGATAGGACTCTCTTGTGTTTCGCTGAGTGTTTAAATTAATTTAGAACATATTCAGACATCTAGAAAGGTGTAGCATGCAGCAGTGGGCTTTTTAAACAGAGGCACTTCCAGCACATGTTATATGAGACTGACAATATTCAGCTATTGGTTCTCAGTGTGAGACAGCATTTTATTCTAAAATAATTGGTTTTTAATCTGTGTGAAAAAGTAGGTCACTTCTTAGGGACTGGCAAAAGCAGACAAGCTGGATCTCTCCTTGTTCCAGTGTTGGAACACCATTCTTCAAGGAAAGGGTCTAATGTTTTCCACTTCACTTGGTGCTGTTGAATTTTGGGGTATGAACTTTTAAGAGTTGGAGTAAGAACTTTTTAGAGTTCTTGTGGAGGTATATTAAGGGTAGAACATGACAGGAGTAGTCCATATTTCTATGACAGCATGGTTTATTTTATTTATTTTGGCTTGGATTTGGGATAATGCTGTACTATTCTGTTTATTATAATATTATATTTTAATTGATATAAAGCACCTTTTTATAGTAAATAAAGTTATTGTTTCTCTAATGCTCTTCAAATATTCCTGTATCAAGAATATACAGCTTTGAAATATCTTCAAAGTTAAACATAACATTTCATTGCTATTGAAGTATGAAATAAAAGCTCCTAAAGTGTTGAAAAACTTTGTAGTGTTTTCTACTATAAAAAACTATCATTTGTACAGCAGTGTCCTTGAAGCAATGCATTTTTGCATCTATTTGTTGTAAACTAGGACCTGGTTGAACCATGGCAGCCCAAGGGCTATGAATGCTGTTGGACACTATACATGAGGCAATGGGGATAGGCAGCCTGGAACTTTAATGGGATTTACTTTTTTTTTTTTTGTGGTACAAAAACCCCCACATTGCCATGTAAGAATAGGATTGTGATAAAGAGCTAATAATGAAAATAAACATAAATAATTAAAATAAACATAAAATATTCCTACTGCTAAAGTCTGAGTGTTACAGGGACATGGCTGTATCACTGCTCTTTTTCTAGGACCACTGGCTCTTTTTCTAGGACCAGAGCTTCAAAGCTTCTCACATACCTTTTCTAAGACGATCCCAGTGCTATCAAATTTGTATCTATTTTTATCTATTTTTAAGGTTTATTTTAGAAGATGTAGACAGTAGTATCTCTGAGAGTGTTCCTGAAGAAAATTATAAGCTAATTACAAGCTAATAAGCTAGTAAGCTAATTATAAGCTCATAATTATAAGCTAATATTTTGGGGTGTAGATCAGACATAATGTCAGAACCTCCTGCTAGGTTTTCTTTCTAGAAAAAGACTTTGATGAATACTTATGTCTCTGTTTATCTACAAGAAAGCATCTTGGAATACAGGAGGGTTAATTCTATTAATTTTCTTGGATTCACTAGTAGTCTGTTTTTCAAAATAAGCAATTATAAAAAGTGACTTGTACATCGACCCTTCTAACTGTTCAGTAATTCATTGATTAGTCATATGACAGCTATCAAAGCTTCAATGTGGGAAACATTAGGAGGGCAAAGAGTTTCTGAGTTATTTGTCCATTATTAGCAGTTGTACAATAATTTGTGATGATGTTTCTATAAATACCTTTGAAATGAATGAAGGGAATCCAAAGAAACAGGTTTTAAACAGAGCAATATAGCATACTGCTGTTTGAACAGAGGAAAAATCCAAGACAAGGAAGACAGATAAGTCTTACCACTAACTTAATAAGATTTTGGATTAAACCCAATGAGAGCTGTGAAGTTGTTTCTACAGAAATCACTCTAAATCATATTGTGAGTGTGAAATCACTCCCAGCTTTTCATTTACACTCCTAGGACCAGCAGCATCCAGGGACTTTATTTTGTTTGAAATATTGTTCGGGTTGTGGCTACAGCTTCTGTATAATTCTTAAATCTTATGTCAGTAAATATCTGATACCTCATAAAAGTCTATTGATCTAATGATCAGAAAAGTTCTGCTATCAAAACAAATCCCACCTATTCAAAATATTTGTTTGGAAGGGTCCATGAAAATTGTTATCTTCTAAGTACTTACTGCACTTTGACTCTGTGAAGCAAATAACTGTAATCCAATGAATAAAACAAAATTTCCAAGCATATATTAAAATATGCATGAAATATCCATGCTATGAGAAAATGTCAGGATTGCATTATTTACTTGTGATTTTATTTCCTAAAGAACTCATGTACTACTCATTTGGAAGTCTGAATCCTATGTTTGGAGTCTTGTCTTTGTAACCCCTGAAATCCTTCATTTGTCTTATCTTTCTGTGCTAGTATGAGGCTCATGTGCAAGAAGTTATGACTTATTAGCAAAAAGTTGTCATCTGATCAGAGGGTATAGGAATGGTCACAGTGTCTTGGTGGTATTTACTAAATGGTTAGCTTACATGTAGCTTTCTTGTATAGAATAATAATTGTGTTCCAAATACAGTTCTGACTGATCTGTAGTAACTTAGAGTTCTTAACACTTGTCTCAGCACACCTAAATCTTTGGCCAAATATATCCTTGAAATTGGGCCATCTTAAGGGGAATGCCTGATTTCCCTGTTCTTTGACTACTCAGCTGTAAAACAGGAACATTTTGCTCCCTTATCAGAAGGTATGTGAGAGCACATCATTATTAATTACAGCATAATTCTTAACAAAAAAGTGATGTAATCATACTAATCAGCAAATTAGTAAGACCTGTTCATTAAAGCAAAGTTCAAACATTTCAAATGCATCATCCCATGTGTGACTGTCACAGCTCTGCTCTCTGTGCCTTGGACTGAGCTACTGGATTTGGATGGTCATGTAAAATGAGTACTGCTGTACTCATCCATGAGTACTGCTTCATATAAGATCAGCTGCACTGGGTCATTTCAGCCTGGGCTCCCTTGGTGAATGGAAAACTGAAACTGCAGAAATAGGACAGATTTTCAGAGGTCCTGCCTGCTAGATATCACCCCTTCAGCTTCTCTGCATCAAGGAGCCTTTTGAATCAGAGGTTGCATCTTTGTGTTGGATAGACAGTGATAATTTTCTTGCATGACCTCATCTAACTGAACCCATATAAAACTTAGATACTGACATATCCCGTGAGAGGGATTACTATATTATCTGTCCAAACACTTCTATTTGTATTTGTTTCTAACTTTGTCTGATTTCATCTTACACTTCTTAGTATAAGTAGCATTAATTATTTATTATGAAAAAACAATGGATAATGATTTCCTCTTCACTTTTCCATGCTATTGCAAGCCCATCATTCTTATATTCTGATGGTTATTTTTCTGAAAATAATGCATTTAATTCCCACTTTCAGTTTCTCTGGAGAGAACAGAATGTTCAGGAACTATAGAATATTGTCCTGTTAAGCTGCAAAACTTTTTGACAGAACAAAGGAAAATGCAATTTTAATATTTCAGTAGCTGAAAGGAGGTAGTTCAAAGAGTGTAGGCAAACAATGATGAGGATGTGTCGACAGTGCATGAAATCTTTGATGTGGATTTCTTTATAAAATAAAATGACTTTTTGGGGCTGCAAGGATGGCTGTTAAAAACTCCAGTTATAAGCCCTCATGAGAAAATAAGAGAGTCCTTTTGGTTTTAGCCTTTCTCCTCAGCTGAAAGAATGATTGATGATTTTTAAAGAACATCTTGTAGAGCAAAGGACTATAACAGAGGCTATCTAACAGATGCTGATAATCAATACTGTGTTTTTATATTCATTTAGTTACTCTTTGTAGGAAATTAAAATAGATTAATGGGAGGGATTTTTTTTAGAAGGGAGTAGAATTTAGGAAACAGAATTGTCAAAATTTATATTTACATGACATGGTTGTGTAATGTTTGTCAAAGAAGAAAAGAGTACTACAAGTTTTTTCTGTGCCCCACTAAAGAATGGTTATCTGTAGGGTGCAAGCAATGAACTTCTTATTTGTCACACACACCTGAGACCCACGAAAAAATGAAAGTGTTCAGCTGGATTCCATTTTATAGACACAGCTCTGCTCAGGTTTAATTGTTCTGTGTGCTGTAAGAACATGAGAAAATAGCCTGCCTTGAAAAATTTGAGGCTAAGTACTCTGCAATTCATGGGAGAGGACCAGAGGCACTGAAATCTGCCTGCTGATCTCTGAGGCCCTGGATGAGGTCTTCCTGGCTATGGAGATCATGGCCTTCATTGAACCTTCCTAGCAGGCTCTGAAGGGACACTTAAGTGGCTTCCTGTCTTCCCAGCTACTCATGCTGAGCAGACGTGCTTTATTTGGAAAGCACTGTTTTCTGTAAATGATCTTAAAAATCCTCCCATCATCTGGCTGAGGGTCCTGCTAAAGAGCGAGTCAAGTAAATCCCCGTCCCAATCAGATTGTTTCTGGCATTTAACAGTCCCCATCCCAATCAGATTGTTTCTGGCACATAACAGCTGATGGGCGTTTGTGCTTCCTTTCACAGACAATGAAGAGCCCAAATAATGAGCTCTTCTTTACTAAAATAAATAGGTCAGGTACTTGAAAGTTCTTTTATGAAAAAGAAACACTTGTTATTAAAGTAGCTGGGAGATGATTCCAGTCTTTGACTTGAGATTATATTTATA
Organism: Passer domesticus; assembly: GCF_036417665.1. Lineage (NCBI taxonomy): Eukaryota > Metazoa > Chordata > Aves > Passeriformes > Passeridae > Passer > Passer domesticus. The sequence goes on along the minus strand of NC_087478.1, from coordinate 30,756,116 downwards.
TTTATTCTCTAGATGGAGAACTATGCTGAATGATTTCCTAATCCTCTGGGAACACCTCTGTAGAAACAAAAGTAAGATGTGGGGATGGACAGATGTCTTTAAAGGAGCTGATATTCTGTATGGAACTTGTGAGAAGCATCCTTGAAATTTGGTCACACACAAGACCTCACAGCCTAGCAGCCAACAAAATCATGCCCCACCACTTCCAACTCCAAACAGGAAATAACTGCCTGAGAAATAATCATGAGTGTTAAGAAAGTGCTCTTGGGAAAATAGCACAGGTTTTGTTTTGCCTACAGGTAGGTACCCCCCAGCAGTGTGTAAGAATGGTACTGCAAGCATAAGTGTGATATTTGAGTGGTAGTCTTTTTAGAATAGTATAAAGACTTGGTCCCCCAAAATTCACTTAAAATCTCTAGAATTTAACTAAGATGCCGTGTCCATTACATAAGCATTATTGTGTTGGCACCTGCTTGGTTTTTGCCCCTAAATGTTACTTAACATCTCTAGGATATGGCTGATGAAAATGGTGAGAAGTTTTTGTACAGTGTCAAGCACAAGTCAGCTTGTCAAGACAAGCTCTAAGCAAGGTACCACCCAGTACTGTCCTTGTTGCTTGAGTTCTTTAGTCAACACCAGTCCTTCAGCAAACCTCTCAGAACAAGCACAAGTACTGCAGGGAGCCCAGCTTCTGATATTTCTAACATTAAAAACAAGCACATTCTAATTTTATGTCATGGAAATCTACTTTGTAGCAGACTTAATTTCCCCCTATAAAGGAGTTAGATTTTCTTTACTTGGTTTCTCAATAAATTTGCAGCACATCACATTTGTATAATAACACAATTGGAAGATTAGGTATTGATGGTAGGTATATGATCCTCCTTTGTTAACATCATATTTGAGTGTTTAAAAATTTTTATACTGTAAGGTGATTACTTGTCTTACTATGCCTCCCAGTTTTATGGATGTGGTCTCTGTATAAGAAGACTGACTGGGTCGCCTAAGGTCCTGTAGGAAACCTGTAGAAGGTTAGAGAACAGAGGCAGACTCTTCTAGTCCATTCACTGGACTCCCATTTCTTACTGTCTGAATCTTTGATCCTCAAGACAAAGGAAACATAGCTGTTCCAGACTACTGCTTCTTTTCAAACATGCAAACAAACATCAGGTATGCAGTACTTCTGAAAACACTTAAATAGTAAATTATGTGAAGGAAAAGGACATCCCGTAAGCTGAGAATCCAAGTAACTTGAACTGGATTTCAGAAATCTCTTACTGAAGGGGTACTAAGCAATCCCGGGATAGAGGAAATGGAAATTCTTTGAAAGATCTGTATTTCTGTGAAAACTAGTGATTAGAAGAGGGTAGTGCCCTTCAGCTAATGCTTTCACAGCAAAGATGGAAAGGCTGAGAAAAGTGTGTGTGCAGTAATGTGTGACAGAGAGAGACAGATTGTTAGGTGCAACAGTACACTTAGATAAAACATCACAGTTGTGCTGTGAGATATGACTAAATTATATAATACCGACTTTGAAGAAAGTTTATGGCTCTTAGGATCATAGAGTCACAGGTAATTCAGGTTGGAAGAGTCCTTAGGTTGTCAGCCTCCCCCTCCTGGCTGGCTACAAGGGTTCTTCTTTCCCAGGAAGAGTGCTTTGCATTTCTCCTCCTTGAATGTGAAGACGATCCTTGAAACTCCTGTCAGCCAATTTCTCCAGCCCACCTGGGTCTCACTGAGTGGCAGGTCTACCCTCAGCATATCAGCTGGCCCTGCACCTTGGTGGCATCTGCAGACTTGAAGAGAGTGCATGCCAGTACCTCCTCCAAGTTCCTAATAAAGGGGTTCACCCGGACAGGTCCAACATCCCTTACTGGCCTGCAGACAACATGTGACCCATTAACCATTACTGTCAGAACCTATAATCTCACAATCTTTTACACCTCTGGACGTCCACCCCTCCAGAGCATAATGTCCTAATGTTTATAAAGGAACACTGGGGTTAAACAATGTTGAAGGTCTTCCTAAATTTGAGGTAAATAACATTCACTGCTCTCTCAGCAGATATTTTTCTTTAGTTATATTTCCGTTATTCTCCATGGAATTTTAATTTGAAAACAAAGCTATAATGGAGTTAGTATGTACAGCTGGACAGAGTGAGGCCAGAAGCAGAGAGAGCACAGTGAAGGGCAGCTCCTTTTGCCAATAGTTCAGTGAGTTCTGTTCTCTGCTTCAGTTCGGCTGGAGAAACCACCTGTGGGTAACAGCACACAGCACTTCCATATGTACTTAACTGTAGTGCAGATGTTAAAAATATAAGCTTAAGGGTTGTGCCATATTAACTCATTCTACTGAGTCTTGTTAGCCTATTAAAGCCAATATTCATGTTAGGAATGGCCAAAGAATATGTTTAGTGCCTGTATGTGCAGCAGACTCAGTAGTAGCATTGCAACCTTTTAAAGCTGTGAATTGGATTGTAAAACTGCTGAAGTTGTAGTAGAATAGATAGAACACACACTTGGGAGACTGACTTGCTGCAAGACTACAGGGATCATCATAAAACAGACATAACCTTCAGCTGAGGAATTGAGTAGCTTGTCTATAGCTGGTGTGATTTTTTAGTAGCAGCTGATATCAAATCAATTCTCTTGGCATATGCTTGAGGAGATAACTTGCAAGAGAAACCCCAACGTTTAAAAAAGCTATTGTATTAAAACCAAGTAAAATAATATTTTTTCTGTACTATTGCAATTCTATAAAATAACATACAGAAATTTAAAGTAGAACATGGATTTATTTTAAATAAAAAAGCACTCATGGTGTAGCATTGTCTGTGCAACAGTCTATTGGGATTTCAAAGATGGCTTTTGTTCTGTACCAAGAGTTTTCTTACCAGAAAAAGTGAACCCTTGAACACTTCCCAAAATATTAAATCCTTCCAAAACAGGATCTATTCAAAATACAGTAATCTGACTCCAAATGATATGATATTTAACCTATGCAGACTCTTAAAAATAACATGAAAGGGAATAATCTGAAGGAAGGATTGTGGCTGATGATTCATATGATGACCTAGGTTGTGGCTGAAAGAAGTAAGAAATGATTTCTCTTTTTACCCTTCTATTTGAGGAATGAAAATAGATGATAACAAGAATTGTAACAGGATAAGAAGAGAAAAGTGACTTGTTGAAAGGGGTCTGGTTTATAGCATTGGAACTTGGGGATCTCTGCTTAGTGAACAGCAGTGCTGCCTTAGTGTCAGTATACATCACTTCTTGCTACATTGGGAAAATATTTGAGATTTGTTGTGTGCAGTACTCTGTTATTAGGTATAATTTTTATTTTTGTCTGTGCTGGTTTTTTTCACATGATGCTGATTTCCTGGCTTAAGATGAGTTTTCCATTCAAAATGTCAGTTTTTATGTACAAATGCTCTCCCTAAGTTGGGTGAGGTGGTTGTTAAAGAGCAGTGGCTCTTCTTGGAGAACATGGGTCTTTGCCACACTTTGCTAAATACTTGGTTCTGTGTTACTCTTCACAGATGACTGTGAATTGTTATACCTTAATTTTATCACAGGTAATGTGGTTTGAAAGGGAAAATGAAACAAAAAGTTATACTCCTGCTTAGTTAACCTGCTGTGAAATTCTGGCTCGCTGGGACAGAGACATATTTAGACTGGGATTAAAATGTATATCCTCTGGGTAATGTGATAGTGGCATTTGGAAACTTGTATGCTGGAAGGGTTAGTGCTTATTAGCTGGGAATATTCTGTATGTCCTGCTGAAAGCAAAAATGCTGAAGTAGGGAGCAGGTTTCTTTTCATTGTGACTGAAATAAAGAACATTAAGAAAAAATTTAATGCAGTTTAGTGTATGTGTAGAAAATTGTCTTGGTGGTGTGCAGGCAGTATTTACAGTAATTGTAGTACAACTAGGAGAATATTAATGCATGCTGCTTTGACCTGCTATCAGTCATTGTGAATTGAATATAATTTGCATTATACTTTGCATATGAGTAACATATTACTCATTAGATTTTATACTGCTAGGATGGTGGATTAAAAAAATATAGTAGCATTATTCCAATGAAAGGGATAAACTGCTGTGTTTCTCCTTTTCTCTTAAGATTTTCCAAAGTAATTTATAACAATGTTTTTAGAATATTAATATTATTTTTATCAGGATTAGTAATAAATCCTGGATGGAACATGTTGATATTAGCTACCAGTTGCCTGTTAGCCTCTTATTTGTGTTTATTCTACTTTATTTAAACTTCCCATGACAGTTTTATTTGTGATAAGAGCTGTGTATTTTCACTATTACTTTTAAAATGTTTAGCATGTTTAACAGTGTCAGTGTCTGTTGTCAGAGAGCTTAAATACAGTAGTTGAAACCTAAAGCTAAACATAAAAGTTATTGATTTGATATAAATAGTTAAAAGTATTTGAAAAATAATGCAGTACATATGTATTAAAAAATGTTATGAAAACTTGTGACTTGGTTGGTATCCATCATCGTTAGCAGAGAAGACTTCCAGGATAAAAAGTTTGTCCAATGTGTGTCTACAGTGATTCAAAGTGTATAGGACTTGGATCACAAGCAAAAACAGAGAACTTGTCAAATAAGGTGGGTTACTTTTTGCTAGGAAGAAAACTTGCTGTTTGTATTCATTTTCCAGGCAAATTGTTGCAGTTCCAGTGCACTATTGGAACATGAGTTGATTATCCAGTATGTAGGACTTTGATTTGATCTCATGCATTTAGATTTTTTAGAGATGCTTTGGAGGTGGACACTGCATAAAATCCAGAATGGCTACTAATCTCTTTCACCCTCAGTGTGAATTATCACTATCAGAGTTTCTTTCTTCCTAACTGCAAATGAATTTAATATACAAAAAAATGTGAATTCCAGTGGCCCATAGTAAAATTCCTGGTTGTTCCAGGAAACTGTATCAAGTTCATAGAACATAAATGCTCTATGTTCTGAAATATTAGTTTATTTTTAGTTGAAAGGTTTACATACATTTGCATTGATATGTAATGGTTTCAGTTAATGTAGGTCCTGCTGTAATGTCAGTAGTCTTTTTTTCTCTATTTATTTACAGCTTTCAAAGGAACTTTTACAATTCTCAGTAGAGCTGTCTCCTAAAGTTCCAGTGACATGCAAACTGTTTTGTTGTTAATCAACCTCCCTCACAGCCAAGCTGTGACATCATGAGAATTCCCAAAGAGCCTTTTTGCTTTCAATGGAAGATGCACATTTATTTTTCAAACATTGACTTTTTAAACTAAAGTTTTCATTTTTGTTTAAAGAAATAATTTTTCACATATCCCAAAAGACTTATCCTTAGACAATATCTCTGTGTACTTTGGGTTATTGGAAGAGATTTGTAATGTAAAACTTGTTTTGTACTACTTAATAACAGACATTGTGCAGTGTAGCCAGCTATTTTTTATGCCTGGTAACAAAGGTACTGTTAGTAGGCCACATGTGTACTACTGCTGCCTTTATCTTAACTGCTCCCAATTATTTGAGAACTTGTCAACCTCTCACCTGTTCCACTCTTTCCATAACTATTATTGACATAAATTCTGTGGGTAAAACAAGTGGATCGAACCCCAATGTATATGTATGAAGCGAATTAGAATTGTATGTAGAATTATATGAATTCAAATAGCCACTGGCTAAACACAACTTGCATGAATATTGAATGGCAAAATATTTCCTAGATGGATTTAATTTAGATTGCAAGTCCCCAGTAAAGTTATGTTATGTATTTGTATAGAACAGCCTGCTCTTTGTATGATGGTAAATTTCAGAAGCTTTAGTATAATTAAGGACTTGTATACATAAATCATAGAAATTAAAGATTTAATTTCAGTTTGAATTCTAAAATTCTGAAAATTTTAAGGGAAAACCTATCTTGGACCCTGGTTAATATACCTCCCCATATGGATATGACACTTAGTTCAAAAGTATCTTTCATGTCTTTCAAACCTCTGGATACTTTGGTTTTCAAGTATGTATGGGAAGAGTGGATGAAAAATACTTCTCACCAAATGTTTGGCCCTTTCAGATACCAACTTGTATTTCTGGTGTTGCAGCTGTTACTGTTTGGGAGGTACGGACTTCTGTGAAGGGACCCAAGATCTAGAGCACACTGTGGATGTGACACTTGTGAATTCAGAGAAAACTAGAATAGTATATTTTTTAGTAGTACATGAAAAAATTCTATGTCTTACAACATAACTGGACAAAAGTCTCCAGTCTTCTCCCAAAGGATTCATTCCTAAACCTTAGCAAATTTTTGTGCTATTTTGAAATATTAGAAATACTACAAGATCTTTGCTTTAGAAATTCAGAAGAAAGATAAATACAAGAAAATTAAAATTACATAATATGTAATTTTAGACATAAACACGCTTTTAAAAATAAAAAAATTAAAAGGAATCAGTCTACATTTGTGTAAAGATGTATTTTTAATTCAAACACTGATAAACAGTTTTTAAATAGAATTCTGAATACTGTAGTTGTAGAGATTAGGGGAATATAAAATTACAATTTTTAATATAGAATTTCACAGAATTCATACTATGGATTTGCAGAGCTCTACTTTATTGACATAATTAGCTGTAATTCAGAGTCAGTATTAATTGAACCAAACATTATTAACAACACTTTAGAATATAAATGCTAATTTAATAAAGAATGACGAATTCATTTAACTCAGCATGGTCATCCTCTTTGCTGAATTTTATCATTTGCTTTCAGTGTGTAGAGTCTCATGGCACAAATCAAGAATAGGTCATGCATGGTTGCTTAGTGGTTTCTTAATTAGTATTATAACCTATTTGCTTTGTTAATAGCTTTGCATTTGCAAATATCATATCCCATTGCTGAGGAGTCATCACTGCAGCTAGTAGAGTAGGCCTGTTAAGGAAGCAGTAGAAATCAAATCCTTTATAATCCTGCAAAACATGTTTGTCGTGTTCTGTGATCCAAGTGACTGTTCTTTGTTGTAGCTTTCTTTTATACTGTTCTGTGAAAACCTGGGCTGACACAAGACCTGACTGCAAGATTGTATCTTTAAGGGTGGTGCTGTCATTCACTGTGGTTTTAGCTATATATGTTAAATGCAAAAGTTCTTGATAGATGTAGGTCAAATATGTAATCTCTGCTTGTTTTTTTTTTAATTTCCCATTTCTACTAAAAATTGAAATGGTGTTATCAGAAAGAAAACATCTGTAGAGTGGAGGTATCACTGCATTGGTCACTGTTTAAAAGCTTCCTTAAACCCTTGCACTGCGTTGCTGAGAAGTGCAGCTGTTGGTCTCGTTCGCTAGCGCCAAACCAGAAGCTGTGATGCGCCGAGCCCCACATCCCGTGGGCACACATTTACTGCGGCTTCACGGTGTGCAGCGGGGCTGGGGAAGTGGGGAGAGAGGTACTGCAGAGCTGAGCTTGGTGCCAAGGAAAGAAAGTTCTGGGAGTCCCTTTGGCTGCTACTCCTGGGCACTGATACAGTTCATAGCCCCATACTGGCTACTACGAGGAAAATCAACTCAGCTGCATTCAAACCCAGCATAATCGCGATAGCTATCTGCTTCTGAAAATGACAGCCAACTACACAGAGGACACAGTAACAGGGGCTTTAGTGTGTTTAGAATGAAATCTTATTTTTATATTAAAAATAGTAGTATTTTTAAATAGGAAAAAAATTAATTTTCTCTTTTCTTGCAACAGAGAAATAGTCATGTGGTGTGATTTGAACTAGTGTTGGTCTTGTTTAATGATTATTCACTGGCTCGTGAAAGAGGCTACAGAGTATAACAAAACCAGAATAAGCTCACTCAGCACATGGTTGGAGGTTTATTTGCAGTTCATGCTGCACAGATGGGTAATAGTTTGAAAGTGCAGATGGAATTTAAGGAACAGCAAGTTCAGTAGGGAAACTGCTGTATTGAAAAGAGGGAAAAACTGAACAAATCAACAGCTTGAGAGAAAAATATTGAGATCCAGCTGGTTATTACGCAAATTATTTCAGCCTCTCCTAATGTATAAACTGTGAGGACAAACAGCAAATATTTTACAGGAATTGGTTGCTTCCCCTTTATTCTCTTATACAAGAAGTACCTCTCAAACCTAGTTAAAATAGAAGGGTTTTTTTTCACTGAATTATGTTATATTGGGAGTTATTGAAGGAAAGAGGCAATGATCTATCTAAACAGCAAGACAAAGTGGCTGGCGATTTTAACCCCAGGGTTTGTTAATCCAAAGAGAGAGATTAAAAAGCCACTTTGGTAAGAAGGGCAACCTGCCAAGCTCACCAGTCTGCAGGTACTTCTAGTGCCGAATGCCTGCCTCTTGGCAGGACTTGTTTCTAAGTCCTTCAACCGCATCTTTGCTGTGCATCATCTTCAGAAAGGGTGGGCACAAAGAAAACCTTGCTACTCTTTTCTGGAAAGAGTAAAGGGAAGAATACTCCCAGCAAGGTTTCACCCACTTGCTTCTTTCCCTGAGCTGTGTCCACTTGTCACACCCTTTGCATTTTCCTGCTTCCCACCAATGCCACAATTCGGTTGTGTCTGCAGCGATTTAATCTAATGCCAGTGTGTTATAGACTTCAGCTCTTGAGTAATTTTATTATCTGAGGATCTGTTTACTCTAAACTTTTCAGTTTTAGCTCAATTGAGTCTTTCATCATAATAAAGTAGCTGGGCTACTCTATGCTTTCAGATTTTCACATCAGAGATTTTTGGAAAACTATCATTCAATAAATAAGATCTGATAAGAAAAAATGAAAAAATATGATGAAAAGTCGTTTTTGCAGAACATTTACATATTTTATATTATTTTCTCAGTTCTCCAATTTTCTAATATTTCAGTAATAAATATGAGGCAGATATTTTTAGCTAAGTTATAAAACAAAGAAAATTATTTTTGAAGTACTAAATTACGTATATATGTAATTCCAAGAATAATGCAGAATCCATCATTCAGAACAGGAGAAGCCTCGGCAATAAATTCATTCCTTCAAGCACTGATTTAAAAAGAGAGAAAGAGAAGAATAAAATTATATAATCAGATGAATTAAGACTATAATTTACTGCTGTGCTCTGATTTATCTCCTGCTGCTAGAGATTGTCTCATACGTGAAGCCAGTATGGTTGAGCATTTAAATTCAAATTTTTTTAGACCTTACTGTTTTTTTCCCCAAAGTTGTATGTTTTTGCATATTTAAATTCTAGTTTATTAAAAAAACCAACCTAGCCCTGAGAACTTGTAAGGTTATTAGCTGTGTATAACTAATTTTGTAAAAAGAGATATAGTAAAGAATTGTAAAAGGCCCAAATAAATAATTCTGCATCATAGTGTGGTAATGGTCTATTTAAAACAAACCACCCTCATGACAATTTTTTCTGTGGAGTTCTGCTGTAGGACCTGAGAGTCTTTCATCATAAGTAAGTGGAAATAACTAGGAAGTTATTAATGTTTTTTGTTGTGTTTATTGGATTAAATACTCAGGAAAAATACATTTTTTTTCTCTTTTTCCATGATCTGGCCTGTTTTTTCTGGAAGCCAATTGAGATTTACTCTTCTAGCTTGTCATGCTTCTGTTTCTTGAATTTTATAAACAGTGTTGGTTGGTTTTTTTCAATATTGAACTCACCATTTTAATTGGTAACATAAATGTCTTGATTGATCTTTGATTAAAAAAAAAATATCAATTTTCAACACTTTTGAAAAAGAGCCTTTCTTTTTCTGGTCTATGGAAAATTCTTTTCATGGAGTTTCTACATCCTGTCAGATGATGAAGAAAGTGAAGGCTTGTCTTGTTTTTGAAGGAAGCAATGATGCAGACAGAAACAGAGAGGTTTCTTTTTGAAGGAGTCACAGCATGGGTTTGTATCTTCCAGCAAAGAGTTTATTATTGAAAACAACTGGAGAGGACCTTGCAAGGTCATCTTGAAGGATTTAATAGGGGAAGGTCCAAGCATTTATACAGAGAATCTGTTGATTCATTTTCTGGACATAAGATAAATAGCAGTGTTTTCAACCCTCACGTATGAAGCGTCTTTTGAAATTCTAGCAGGAGTCTGAAAATGAGAAAAAAGTCTTAGTGGTGTTCAGAGAAAAAATACTAATCCTCCAAGCTAGCAAGTGGTAAAGACATGTCTGCAAAGGTGATCACTGCCCAAGAGGTGCCAGCAGACATACAGTGAATGCATTTCACTGCCCATCAAGCCAGCTTTACTGGGAAATTTGGTATAACTACACATGGAGTATTGTGCCACAGGAGCTATGTCCCTTCTAGTAACTAGGCTAGTTTTGTCCACACTGGTCTGAGCATCTCCAAATGGAACTGCTCACATCTGCACAGATGTGTTTGGTTAGTAAAGACAGCTTCCTTGGATGCAGAGAGACATTAGGACTGTCTGGAGCTAAAACCTGTACAGCATTAAACCTCACTGCCTTCTATTCCCTCTAAGTGTGTCTGTGAAAAATTTCCTTTCAGTAATGGTCCAGGCTGGACTCACTGGATTTTCAGTGGTTTTGGTTACACTTCAAAAGAAAACAGATGCTGGATTGTATTACCGGGATTCTGATAGCTCAAGGGAGAAGGGATTTTGTGTAAAACATCATTCCTTGCAGAGTGTGTATGGAGGTACCACAGCATGAAAATACATCAGCCTGGTTTTTAGAGAACAGACTGACAAATAGCATTTCTTAGCAGAAGTTGACTGGCATATTCTCATTATTAGGTAGTAGCACCATTTATCAATTATTATTTATCAATTTTGGTCATTGACTCATGAGGAAATACAAAGACATGTCTAAATATGAGATGGTGACTGTTCATACTTTGATAATGACTGGAGCAGCAGCTTTATAAATAGAGTAATTGGTCTGCATAGTCCTCTGCTGTGTCCTGCAGATATAGCCTTTGTACCTGACTACAAAGGAGATTGGGTTAAATGAGGTTAAAAATGAATGCATTTATGTTGCTGTGCTTTTGACATGTCAGCCTCCATGTATAGAGGGTGAGCAGAGTTGAGCAGTTGACGAGGTGAGTGGAAAGCACTGATACTTGCAGCCATCAGGCTTCATCCCTTGGTGCCAAGGACTACAAAGAGCCAACCATTGATTTTGGTCACAGAACTCTGTTAAGGAGTACAGGATGCTGATATAGGATGGCATGGATAGACACAGCTGTTCCTGTTCTGCCTGCTATGAACACAGTAATGCTTTGTTCTGTAGGAATATTGATCAGCCAGCAATGGTCCGTGGTTCTTTTTGTAAACCACAAAGTCTCCCTGACTTGTGTGGTTATTTACCAATTTTATCTCTTTGTTATGAAAAAGAAACTAATACTGAGCAGTTTCTATTCTATTTATGGCTTTTCGCTTCAGATTTTAAATATCCTCTTATAGTTTTCACAGTCTTTAGTAATAATGGAAGTCTGACAAAAGAAAAATGGATATGCATGAAAAACAGAGATACATTCTTTGACCATGTCCCCTCAGTGGTACTATATATCCTAGTTTAATTTCTGAAGTCCTGCTTTTTCCTTGCTCTCTCAATCTACAAACAGAAAATAATTGGTGCTTTCAACACAGCTTTGATGTGCCCTCAAGTTCTATTAGTGTAGAGAAACTCAATTTAAAAAGGCATCATTCATATTAATTTCTTTAAGCATCCAAAGAAAAGGCCCAGCTTGAATGAACTAACAGTAGGGACATGTGAGAAGCCTAGATGTTGACTTATCCTTGTCCTGTCAGCCTAAGGAGCAGTTTCTAACTCCTCCTCTGTGACGGGAGAAGCTTTCAGTGGAGGGCACAGCAGGACTCCCAGTTTTGAGCCTTTGCAAACAGTGTTGAAATGCTGCCACTGCAGTGGTTTTGACTTTGGTCATGTGCCTCCTGAGCAACAAGTCTATTGGGAGAGGACTTCTCTGTAGGCTGTTAGATTTTTGCCCTTCTCCTCTGTGTTTTTCAAAGGGATATCCAGGAAATACTGTGTGTCTTCTTTGGTCAAAATGGTTTTTTATTATTTAGTCTGAATAGTTCAGAATTTTCACTATTTTAATCACTCTTTGATTTCTCTTTCTTACAAAGAAGTAAGTGCATCCCAAGTAAGGGGATCCACTTGAACTATGCAGTGTCAAGCCACAGAGAAAAAGATTAAAAATAAAAGGGCCAACTTTTGGTCTTCATCTCTCTGATGCAAGTGCCAACCTTTTCCTCAGTCAAATTTTTTAATTAAGTCTTTAAAAAGAAGAATATTCTTTGAAGTTGTTGGATAAATCAAGGAGGATGGGGATTCAATGGGTTTTAAGCATAGGCTTTGAGTAAATCATTAGGGATTTTATGAGGGTAGTGTTAGTAGAGTGCAAAGAGTGGATGGTGAATTTGAAAGAGGTTATGCAAGGATATCTATGTGCTGGATCTCTGGAAATAAGATTTATTAAAAAAATATATTGGAGATAAAATGATAAAATGTTTAAATCACAGCAAAGAATATGGTATTTTAATAAGATCACCAGAGATAATTATATGTAAAAAAAGTAAAATGTGTTAAAAGGCAGGTTACTTGTTATTTTAACTATAAACTCAAATAAACTCTTTTACCAATGGAAATCCGTTCTCCTATCTGAATTTATGGTATCCCTAGGGTAATGCTGTTTTCTTACTGAAATACTTGAAGTTTCTATAATATTCTGTTCAACAGATTGCATAAAGAATTTTAGAAATAATTTTATTTTTGTTTGATTTACCAAGGAGCAATAGGTAGATAGATGACTGTAGTGCATTCTGCTTTCTTTTTTTTTTAAATCATGTAAATATTTTTGCCACCAAAGCTACAAAGATTTTAAGATATTCTTTCTCTTTTTTTTTGTCCTTTTTGATGTTTCTGAACCTCAAATAATTATAGTGCTTATTGACATTGTGTCATTTAAGTGCTCTTGTCTGCAGGGACTTCGATGAAACAGAGTAGTTTCAGTGGTAAATCCTTAATAAATTCCTTCTTTCTATAATACTAGAGGTAATTTGGAGACTAATGGGAGAGAGTTCAGCTTTTTACTGTTTATGGCAGAAAATTTTGGTCCCTTCAAAACAAACCTCACTACTGATATCGTAGACATGTCAGAGCTAGAAGTATTGCACCATCCATCTTCCCTGAAGAAAACTATGGGCTAAATAGCATTTGACCAATTTATGCCACTATTCTGTTAGGGTTTGCTGTTCTTAGATAATCCCAGAAGTTGTAAGAAACTATGCAAAATGAAATGTACAACATAACTGATAAACTTAACACTGTTATTACATTTATTTATGTGATGGCTCTGCTAGGTTCTGATATGCCATAGCAAAGACCAGATTCAAGGGGTTGTTAAAGCTTTGCACTGCCTTCCTCTCTGCAGTGCAAGGCACTGTATATTTTCTGAGACCTGGGAAAACTCTGTCAGGTGCCAAATACTTCCCCACATACCAAATTAAACAGGTTTGTACAACTAGTGTTTTATTTCCTAGAGGGAAAAAAGAAATTAACTAATATTGTCTTGTGAACCTGGAAAGGATAAAGTGAATCCTCCACTACGGAATATGCAAAAGTTCTGCCCCATCCTCCTCCGTAGTGGGCTGGCTGCTGCCTTGCTGAGCAAGCATCTTGCTGCTCTGCAGCTTGGAGAGTCCAGCTTTTAGTTTTTAAAGCTAGTCTAAGCTACTAATCCCAGCCTACCTTTAGTCAGTGGTGAAACTGACTGCAGGCATCTCCAGGGAATGATTAGTCATCTGGCCATTTTTTAAAGTATTTTTTCTCCCGACTTGGCTATTTTTCTCCATTAACTGGATTTGTTTGCTGTATTTTGATTACATCTGCTGTCTATTACTGACCTTTTTCCCTCCCCAGTCTTTTAGGTATTTTACATGATCTAAGTCTTCTTTTCCAGGGACAAGGATTCAGCCCAACAATGAAGCCCACCTGAGTAGAGGCAAGGTACTGTCAGATCCAGTCCACTAATAAAGTTTACGTGTACAATTATTGCTGAATAATATGCACTGGAAGCTGAGACTGGAACATGAATTTTTTACTTGCTAATTATTTGCTCACTGAGGGCTGGGCAGGAGTTTGGGTTCAGGGATTTTGTAAGTGGCCCGTTTTTTCTAAGTTGATTAAATGGTGCCTAAATCCTATTGCTGACATGGTTACCAGCCTTGCTGGGAGATTCAGACAGGCCTTTTCCTGCCAGCTCTTTACATTTGTAGGTGATTAATCGTCTCAAAATCTTATATGCCTCTGTTACAATCCATAAGAAATTTAGTATGTGATATAGCTTTTTCTGATCCAGTTGTGGATGTATATTCAAAAGGCATTTTCTAAAACAAGATTAAACTACATGTACCTATTTTTCTACAAATACGTTCTGATTGGTACAATAAAAGTTGCAACTCCATCCTCTAATCATTGACTTGGGCTTACAACAGGAGGACTGTGTGTCCAGACAGGGCATCTCAAGGTCAGCCAGCCTGCATTTCTGGAAATAAATTATATGGTGCTTACAAAAATGTTCCAGTTGTCTTTCAAAGTACCCAGGGCACCTTTATACTTGTTGAGGTCAGTATTGTAACTTCTAACACCAAAACAAAACATATTTATTGTCACTCAAAATTGAATTCTGTTACTCCATCTTTTAACTGTTCATTTTTATTGAGCTAATTTGAATTACAAATATAAGCTCCTTATGAACTTCCTGGGGTTGTTGTTTATAAAATCACAACTGAGTAAAATGTTTCGAAAGAATTTCTGGGAATATTAGTATTTTGTAAAAATGCAGAAAATAATTTTTGTGTAGACTCATTTATTTATAGTCAGAAATAGTTTTGCCAAATCTAAAAGGAGCTTTACTTCTTATTGCTTTTCAAGTGTGCTTATGACATGCAAAATATGTTAACAGAGATGATGAGCTATCTGGTCTCCTAATTCTATGACACAAGAAAACTAGTCAGAAATTAAAAGGACGTAACTTAACAATTGGAGACATGAGAAATCCAGTCCTCTGTATTCAGATTTCTTTCTGCAACCAAAAGAAAATTGCCATTTTTCTCATACTTGCTTTGAAATGCTAGAAAATCCAAATATTTTATAAACTCTGTGAACTGATAGCAGCCTAGCTTTTACTGATGAATATAAACCATCTCCCACATTTCGGAGTTACTTATTCAATTTATGCCACGTAAAAATAATTATAGCAGAAGCTGTTCCTAAAAATATTTTTCTGTTGTTGTAAGACTATGTAGGACTTTTTTCAGCATCTTGAAATTACTTTGACAGGACATTAGGTATAACCTAAGAGGAAGAGATCTAAAGCATGATGACTTGTGCTATGCACATGTAAAATTTATATGACCAGAATACTTTGATGAGCCTTAGTAAGGGTAGTTTTTTATCAGTAAAATGGTAATTCTTGCGTGTTAATAATGCCTTCATAGATATTTTGAAGCTATGTTGGGGCAGTTTAGGTTGGATATTAGGAAGCAATTCTTCAGCCAGAGGATGGTAGACTTGGACTGGAACAGCACCAAGCCTGACAGAGTTCAAGAAGCATTTGGATAAGTCCTGTGCAGGGCCAGGGATTTGGACTTGATGATCCTTGTGGGTTCCTTCCAGCTCAGCATATTCTGTGATTTGAGAGCAGTTCTTAGAGCAGTTAATTGTTTCTCTCACTCTTCTGGAGATGTAGTAGTGATAGCTGGCAAGTTGCTATCTTGTCATCACGCTAAGCAAACTTTAAAAAAAAAGGTACTTGATAGTAGAGTGCGATTAATGCTTTGGTCTGCTGAAAAATAATTGCTCAGAAGCAGTAATTATGCAGAGTGCATAATTATGCAGTGTATAATTATACATTAAACACTGCATGTCTCGAGTTGTTTATTTCTGTTGACTTTATTACACAGAAGCAAATTCGAGTTTGAATTCCTTCAAAATACCAAATACCTAACAAAATAGTTGTTAATCGTTGCTGAAGTATGACAAAGATACAGATGTATCATAATCCATTTGGTGAATATGCAGTGTAATTCAATATTCAGCATTTCTTCTACTTTGCACCATGACCTCTGTGTAAATAAATGGCTGTCTTCTGTCTGTGGAGGTTGCTAGACACTTTTACAGCACTGTATATGCTTTTTCACCCCAATTGTTTGAAACACCTTTTCCAGAACAAAACTGGAAAAGGAGGCATCTGACAAATCTTTCCCTTAGAAAGGTTAGAAACCTATATTTGTTCAATTTTCTTAGCATGCCTTGTCCTGAGTGGATTGTGCAAATGGTTCTTAACAAATCCAGGGTGCCAGAGTGACAAAACAATATACCTTGACTTAATCTTTTTTCTTATTATGGAACGGTTATAGCTGTTGTACAGTTAAGGTTGAAGTTTACTTCCATTACAAGCCTGATCTACAGCTCCCATCAACCACTTATCCCCAAAACAAGCCATTACCTGTGCAATTTCACATCATATCTCATGCAGAGTTGTGTATTTCTGTGAAGGCTAAAGAAAGAATACAGAAAAGGGCTCTTAAAGTTGCAAAGCTTGATTCTCTGCTGCCATGAACTAGTTTTAGTCATCATAAACAATGAATGTGTCACACAATGTGTATGTGTATATTTTATTGAAGGGATTACTACCCCTACCTATTGTCAGAATCCCTAATAAGTCCTGTCATAGGGCCCCATTTTCACTTTCTTACAGCTTTGATAGATGTTTACTGTCTTGAGATTTTATTTCCGCTTGATTGTGTTTATGCATGAAGGTATGTGTAAAATATCAGCCAGCTCAATGCAGTTATTGAGAAGCAAGACAATTGCATGACAGATCACTACTTTCTTTCTGTAAACACTATGTTGTAGCTTATGAAATGAAATATGAAAAAAACCTAAAAAATTCCAAAATGATATGTTAGCTACTTGTTTAGCAGAGGACAAAAAAATTTCTGGATAACGCCCTGCCAGTTGGCAGTGGCAGACAATAAACCTTATATTCCACTTGGTAAAGCTGGTGGCAGATTTAAAAAGTCCCAAATGCATACCTGAAATTAAACTAGCTTCAATAAATATCCAAATTATTCAAAACTGTTTAGTCGTTTTCTGTTTAATCTCACAGTTTTGTGGTATGATAATAAGTTGCAGAAAAGTATATGTACTACTCCCTCTCTCTCTATAGTATGCACTAGCCTTGTTAAACTAATTTTTATATTATTTGATCAAATTATTCTTTTAATTCAATTAGGAACCTGTTGCGCTAATTTAAAAATGTAGTCCAATGTAAAGAAAAAGGTCCTTGAAATTCTTGTGTTTTCTTATCAAGCAATTTGCTTTTGAAGAATAATCAAGACTTATATCTTGAACTAAAAAAAATTCCATATCCATGTTAATAAGCTTTGCTTTTTTATAATGACAGGGTCTAAATATAGAAGGGACAGAAACATTTCAATTCTTGTCACATTTTAAAAGGAATATGTAAAAAGTGTTAGACCTGTTTAGTTGCCTAACATGCCTAACAACATTTTTTTCTTCCTTTTGTAACCCGTTAGACAGACCCTATTGGCATTTGAGAGCTGTATAGGAGTTTCACCATGTAACTGACAGTTTTTCCCTGGAATAACCTTCTTTTATTTCTCTAAGATATATCTGTAGAACAGGCTATCAGTTGTGACAAATTGATGTTTTCTTCTGAAGCTCACTGACTTCCTTTGGATTAGGTGTATGAGAACAGTAAATCTCATTTTCAGTCCTGACTTAAACTCAGTGCCAAAGAGCTTTTGCACTTAACCCTCTGTGTCACCTATCTTCTCATGAACAACTTTTTTCCAAAGTGACCATATGAATAAAACTCTCAATTTTGTTCTTCAAAATCATTCCATGTTGAATTAGCAGAGATACCAACTTTCAGCTATTTAAGAAAGATGAAACATCTATAATCATCATATTTTAGTAACACATGTAATTATTTTGCAGTAAAGACTGAAATAAATTTCATGTTACCTTGTAGTATTAATGAAAACAAATAGCAGAAGCTGTGTCTTCTGTTGTGCTTGATATGGATATGTAAAAATTATCTAAAAGTCACAATACACACTAAATAGAGGTTTTTATACAACTCAGTATATGGTTTTGCTGCAGAAATCTAATTAATGTGATTGATAATAGTCACCATTTATTGCATGTCTTAGGACAGGTCTACAATGGCTAGTGCTTGGATTTTGGTTGGCCATATTAACTATTAAGTAGACTCCTTACTGATTCCTTTGCACTGTTCTATTTTAAAATTGATGGTGTGAAAGGAAATGGTGTTATCTGAACTGAGATAAAATCAAGGGTCATAACTTTTTTTAAAACCATAAGGTGTAACAGACTGTGATCTTCTTGGGATGAGACCTCTCTCAAATAAATGTCAAACTGTAGTTCCTTGCCTGGTAAATTAAAAGGCTTGACTTTTTTTTCATTAACTTTATTATTCATGTGCATTAAAGTGGTGTGGTATGTCTTTATTTTTTTTTTTTAAATCTTAAGTCTTTACATTTATTTAACTAAATTATATCTTAAGAAATGTTTTACCATGAATATTTCTTATTCCACTATTAAGCTGAACTGCAAGGATACAATAAAAGATGTATGGGAGTATGGATCTTGATTTCTTTCAGTGCATTTAGAGATCAATGTGCCTTTCTCAAGTTTTAAACATATAAATTAATCCAGTATTTTCTTATAAATTGTAATTTTAGATAATTTACTGTCCTGCATTTTCGTTGCTATTTGTAGCAGACAGTCCAAGTGAAGCAGATTCGTCTGTGACATGGATGTGTAAACATCCAACAATAGCCTTATTTTATTTGACAGCATCTTCAGATAATCTATACATTTCCTTTCACAATATGCAGAACTTTAATGGTAGGGTTGTGAAAGCCTCTTGGGCAAAGGATTAATTTGCAACATTGGAACAAAAAACCACCTCTGTCTCTCTGTGTATGTGTGTGTGAAGGCTATGCAGCTCTTTTGTTAACTGGGAAATTTTTACTGCAGTGTGTGTCTGCAGCAGTGTACTTGCAGATGCATTCTGCAGTGAAGGTGCAGTCCTCTCCTTAGAGTACAGATCTGAAGGATTTGAACGATTTTTTTCAGACTATCTAGGAAGTGATGAAGATATCTTTCTCAAATTCAGGGTGTTTATTTTCCACTGTTTGGGGGGTCTCTCATGGTCTTTGGTAAGACATGTTATCAAAGGGAGGCTGAAAAAGAAACGGCTGATGTAGAGCCATTGAAGGATGACAGAAATTCAGCTGGTTCCCTCTTTGGGCAGGCAGAACATATAGTGACTTTCTATTCTGGTCTTTTCTGTGAAAAATTGAACATTTCCCAGTGGGATCTGGATCAAGATTTGTGTTTGTAAGGCTTGAGGTTTTGACTTCTTTGGTGTTTAGGCAAGAATATTTCAGCAGTGTTTTGGAAAGGAAAAATACAAACAAGGCTGTCATTGATTTTGGTATAGAGATAGCTGTAGTCACTGGTTTGAGAGCTATCCAAATGAATCATCTTGATGGGTCTACACAGGAAAACAGTTTAAAGGGTAAAGAATAAATTAAACAATATTCCTTTACATTTAGGTTTGTTATTCCATATCTATAAAGCTGGAAACAACATATGAACCACCGTAATTTTAACTGATTCTTAAGTTCCTGAAGGCATAAAATAGAGAGAATATATATGTATATATGTTTGTAGGCATATATACATAGATATATATTTATATAGATGTTTGAAAATCTGTGAACATGGATTAATGTTAGCATCTCAGTTTTTATTTAGGTGTATAAACTGCAACTTTTTCCATTATTCTGTTTTGCTGCAGCATAAAAGTTTTTCGTACATATCTAACAAAATGTACTTTAAAATTAATTCATTCAGCAGAGTTCAGCTACTCAGTGCCAGAGGAGGTTGGTCCCAAAATGTGATCCCAAAATAATGAGGGCTAGATTTTGTTGCCCTTTTGCTGCTTTTTCTCTTTTCTCCTATGTAAAAGAAGAAATGTTAATGCTCACTTAGCTTTTCCACACTTAAAAAATAAAAGACAACTTCTATTAGTCACTTTCATAATGCCATGCACAAGATTGCATTAGAGATTGCTGCTTGATCCATCTCTGGGACAGTCATGCTAATGGAACATGCAAGTACTCTGAAGAAGAGGTGCCAACATAGTGCCACAAATGGTTTGAAAAGATACCCTCCAAAATCTCCTGATCTCCTGGTCCTCAGATGTTTTTTTTTGACAAAAACAGTGACAAGAAAAAGCTCCCCAGCTGGGACAAGTCAACTGACAGCAGTGTACAGAACCACAGTAACAAAGTATGAGGACTATGAAGAACACAATTAGAATTTTTGTGATATACTTATTTAAAATACTTGGAATAGCATTACACTGGAGACAATTTATAAAATGAGCTTGTATGACATAGAAAAGGTATCATCAGGGATGAGATTACTGCAGAAGCATAGTTACCTAGCAATATTATTTTAATGTAATTTTCCCAAATCCATGTCTTCTGTTCTGCTTAATATGGGTTTTAAATGGATGGCTGTCAAAGTACAACGTTTATTTTTTTCCTCCCGTTGTTTGAAAATATTTGGGTGGTATTAATCTGGAAAAAAAAAAAGTGTGGAAATTGCCTGCTTTGTGATAGAATTCTGAGTGAAGTAAGAGATTTTCAGATCTGAGCTTCATACCTAAAACCAGGGATTTTTTATTTTTCTTTTGATATGTCTACATTCTGTTGTTAAATATATTTATATCACACTTCAAACTGATGAAGGAAAAGCCATTTGTTGTTAAAAATATATTTCTCTATTCACAATATAAAGATAATGTGATAACAGCAGTATCACATTCACAAGCACATGTAGATGCCACTGAAATTTACTTGTTTTCTCTAGGGCTTCTTCATCCTCCCTTTTAAAATTATATCAATTTATGCTAATATGTATCCTATCCTATCTATCTTAATGTCGTCCAGGACATTATCCTAATAAATATCTCCTAAATATTCAAGGGAGTTATTTATATACAAAAACCATTTATTTATATGTAAATTTTGATTAACTGGTTCTCTCCAAGCAGTATTAGAAGTTGTGGAGCCAAACTGGAAAGTGCAGCTCCCGCAAGCACAGCAGTGGTGGCACCATGGCGGGCGCTGAGCAGCGGCGCTTGCCGGGGGTCCCGGCGTGGAGGGAGCAAAGCTGGGGCTGGCACGAGCTGCCCTGGCTGCTGCTTCCATGGCCCTGCAGAGCAGTTTGCTTTTAGCATGGCCCAAGAACCAGGGAGGAACAAACTGGAAGCTGGAAAGGCTGTTTAGTTAATTCTGAGCTCTTACGTGACCACCCCTGGTGGCACACGAGTGTCTATTGCCACAGCTGAGGTTTGAAAATGCAAATTATCTGAAGTGCAATCTGTAATTATTATTTATGTTGATAAGTAAAAGGGCCTTACTGCATAGCTGTGACACGTTCAATTTAGTATGACATTCTAGTTTCTTGAATTGTTTTGCAATATTTTAACATTTCTTTTTTTAAATTTAATTAACTGGTAATAATAATTTAAAACATTATACATAGACTGTAAAGAGAAAGAATTACTTGAGTTTTTTTTTACAAGGCATACAAATTATTCAATGTTCTCTGCCTTTGGTTGGATGGCTGTGGCTCCTTGAGCTTATCAAAGCAGAAGGTTTTTAACAAATAAGTAAAGAGGTGGTGCCTAATTTGTAATATGCAGAGAATGGGAAATGCTTGCATGAGGTGTGTTCTTGATTGTCCAGGGCTACTGAAAATATAAAATATGGTGGAAGATGTGGGTTTTAAATAAAAATTAGAAACTATTGTGTTTTGATTCAAAAATAAATACTTTGATTTTGAATGTTTTAAACTTAAGAAGGTTTTTGAAATAGTCTTAAAAAACTAGGTTTTGACAGATATTTCTTTAAAATATTTTGATTTATTAAAGGTGAATTCATTAATTGTTTGGGTGTTTGCTTATTGTTTTCTCTGCAAAAAAACCCCTAAACAATGTTCCTGTGAAGTTTCATGGAGCTGCAGCTCTGTTACAGCACATTTTTTATCCTGTGTATATCAGGTATAGCTGTCACATTCTGAATCTCATGGTAAGGATAGACTCTGTCTAAATAAAGTGATGAGGTTTTATGGCTGCCATTAATTTTTGTGAACTCTTTTTGCAGTTGAATGGCCAAATATTTATTTCTGTCTTGACACGTGCAGACAATCTTAATAAGCTGACCAGTACAGGATACTAAAGGATGTGTGAAAATGTGTTCTTCAGTCTAGGCTGTGTTATTGCCTTGGTTTATACAACTCCCCAGGGTCCTTAAGGTGGGAGAATAGATTGTTTAGTAACACAGTAACAGGATTTGAAGTGTTTCACCTCTAGGACATTGATTTATGTCCCAGGCTAGGTTGGTACTGTCTGAGTGTAGCTGTCACCTGAGAGCTTTTGTTTGGCCTATGTGAAATGAAAAGCTTAAATTCACAGTGGACAGATCCAAATCACGAAATTACCCTCTTGTTTTGTACTATAATTATGGCCTTTCACGTTTCAATAAAGAGACAAGGATTAAGTAGACATTAGAACTTCCCTCATATCCCTGGTGAGTAATCTTTGTTAAGGCACTTTGTCAGGTTATCCTTGACAGTCAGGCGCTGCTGTCACCATGCCAAATACCCATTTAATCAGTAATGAAAAAACCTTCAAGAACAGAAAAACTACAACACTACCTTATAAAAACCATAGCAAATGTTCAGGATGAGAATTTCTACTGTTAAGAAAACTGTTATTCCTCAAAGACTTGGGGTCCAGCAATCTCAAACTCCAAGTCATCTGAAATGGTTGATTGTCATGTGTCTAATTTCAGTGAAGAAACAGGGAAAAACTGCATGCATGAATCACATTTCTATTTTTATATCTACTGCCCTACAGACTGATGTGGAATAGTATATTCACTGAATAGAAGCAATTCATGCTGAAATATGGGGAAAGTTCTACTCCTAATTGGCCAAGCATGATATTAAATACCTGCCTGCTGAAGAAGTGTGTGAGTCCTATGCTGCCTAGTTCACAGCTTAGTGGAAGGAATATTAAAACTTTATTCTGGATTTGCTGTGGACGAACAACGTTGGGGAGAAAATTGACTTAGATAGGAGATTTTATTTTGTTGTATTTTTTGCCCCAGAAATACGGTCAAACAGTGCAACAGGTACCTGAGCAATTGGTGATTTCAAGTGCCAGGGGATTCCCAAACAAAAAGATAATGATCCTTGAAGCCCAGCTACTACAAGGGTAGGAAGCACCCAGGTCCCCAGCATGTGCAGCTTGAGGATATCAAAAGGAAATGTCTCTGTGGGAGAACATAGATCAGATCTTGTGCCTGAGGGCTTGGGAATGACTAACATATCTTCCAGGAACAAGAATTAGTCAGGAAGATACTTTGAAATACATTAAATCAGAGAGGAGACTCCTTGACTTTGGATTCCTAAAGCATCATTTATCAAACCCACAATACTCTAGATAATTAAAGGCTAATTATTTTATTTTATTTTATTTTATTTTATTTTATTTTATTTTATTTTATTTTATTTTATTTTATTTTATTTTATTTTATTTTGTTTTATTTTATTTTATTTTATTTTATTTTTTAAGGACTAGTGCATGGCTGCTCTAGTCCTTCCTTAATACTTTCTGGTAAATTGCATGCCAGCCTACAGCCATATAACTGCACAGTCTCCTTCTCTGTTAGTGAAAAATTAGTAAGACTCATTGTGAGATTCCATGGAAGAGGAAAATGGGTTTATTCCAAACAATGATTTAATTCACAGAATGTTTTGCATTAGAAGTGATCTTCAATATATTATTTCATTTCAGTTCATCAATTTTGTCAGGAAAGAAGGCAAAACAGAGGAAAAGATTGGAAAATGCAGGGTTTTGATAGGTCTAACTCAAAATTTTATATGAGCCTGTTGCACGTGGAGAGGAATTCTTACACTATGAAGAAGAATAGTGAACATTTACTGAGTATGTGTCTGAGTCAAAAAAACTTAGCACTCTGCAAGGTGAATTGATTGCATATTTGGGACTTGACAGGCTTTCAGTACATGTTGCTGACATTTTGTCACTAGAATGGAAGCAGAAGAGCAACAACATTTTGCATTAAACCAGTACGGAGACCTTCTCCATAAACTTACAAAATCCTATATTTTTTTACAGTCATTTCTCTAGCTGATTCATTCTACCAATTAAATCAAATTTCTAGATGCAGCTACACAATATTTGTGTCACCATCTCTTTTTATTATGTAAGTTACTAAGTTCATGATTGGTTCTTTGAAAGCAATTGTTTATTACCTCCTTTGTGTACTTTTTCTTCGTGTTTCTAATTTGCCAAGTCAACCAATTGCCTCATTTTTATGAAAGCCAGCTTTTAGCATAGACTGGTTTGTTGGTATCATTAAATAAAAGACACTAAATGATTACTGCAGTTGTAGGGAGTTATGCAGTGTAGTTTAAACCATTAGTGAGTAAAACTTACATATATGCAAATTTTTTCTACTGAAATCTGCTACTAGCTTTGTCAGCTGGCACACTAGTATATAGAAAGAAAAGAAATTAATTATTTTGGAATAGTGCAGGGATAAAGTACACATGGCATTATCTTCTGGGGGAAAAAAAAGCTGAAAGGGAAATGTTCTGTGGTTTGTGCTACCCTTGGTTTTCTTTTCCTTTCAGGTTTCTTCCATGTTCAATGTGGAATGCTCAAGTGGTTGTTCATTGAAAAATGTCTTTATGATCTTTTTGGCTGTACAGTTTGTGTAGATCTAAATGGATTTTTCCCCCACAGATTTCCTTTTCTATAGGGGCTTTTCTCTTCCCATTCTCCCCTACCAGAAATCTCTTTTTAGAGCCAATGGAGGAGGTGGCAAGGCCAAGGGGGGGCCAGAAAAAGAGGTTGCTGCAGCAACCAAATAAATTTGGCCAGGCATCTAGAGCTGCTGTAAATTGTGTTTACACAGTTTGGGCTGGGTGAGCTCCCCAGGGCCCTGCTTTGCAGAGGTGGGAGGCAGCTCCTTGGGCTCAGTGCTGCTGCCACTTGGTGCAGGTGCCTCTTTATGGGGCTGTGTCCATTCCTCCTCCCAAGGTCTGGGCTGCCCTGGAATGTGCTGAGAGGGAGCAGTGGAGTAAGGGAAGGTTCAGGGCTGCAGACCTATGGCTAAATAAAAGCTGCCTATCTGCTGCTAGCTGAGCAGGCATGAGCTGTTCTGTGTGGGTATGTGAAGGGTGTAACACTAGATCTGAAGCATCATGTGCATTTCTTCATAGGGCAAGTTAGGAGATTTATCACTAGAACAAGTCCAACCACAGCTTCTGGCTGCAGAGCCAGTATAGAGCATGAGCAGGACCAGCTCTTGCCTCTTTGCAAAACAGGTGTTTTCTTTACTGAGATTATTGAAGGGAGACTTATCTGTTTTTCAGACAGAGAAAAGACCTTAATCTCCTTCTGGAGTTGTTGTCAGAGCATTTCCTGATTACACAGGGGTACCTTAGAATAACTGTTAATCATGTTCTGCTCTCAGGATGGGCTCTGTGCTGCTTTTGTCAGATTAAGGGCTAACAAGAAGATTGCTTTTTCCCTGAGTAGCTCATTGGGCTTTGCTCGTTGAGTCTGTGACTGCCACTTCATTTGATATCTTTAAGCAAGCTTTTGAGTTGCTGCTTGTAGCCATCTTTGGCTTCCTGGGCCAGCAGGCACAGGGGTGGCGATTGGACCTGGTTCTGTGGCAGCTGCTGCTGTGCCTGCAGCAGAGCCAGTTACTCTGACAGGCACTCTGACACGCTGCTCTGGCCCTGCTCAGGCTGGAAATGAGTGGTTCTGTTGGGCGGACAATTACTGTAAGAACTTCAGTTCCTTCTCTTGCTGGTAGTCTCAGTTATCCATTTCAGTAAAGTGTTTGGACATGTGTTAATTCAAGGAGGAGAAATGCCATCACTGGCACTAGGAGGGAAGTCCCCTGCAGCAGCCCAGGCTGTGGGATTGTTCCTGGCTGGGGAGCAGCTCTCTGGGGCTCTGGAGGGCAGCTGAGCATGGGCAGCCCTGTGCCCTGGCCCCAGGGATGGCCAGTGGGCTTCTGGGCTGCACAAATAGAGGTGCTAGTGGCAGATTGAAAGAAGGGATCATTCTCCCTTACTCAGCAGTCATTACACCTTGTCTCACTGAGCTCAGTTTTGGTCCCCCAAAAGGAAGACACTGGAGTGTGTGCAGCAGAGAGCTCAAGATTTGAGCATTTGCCCTACACAGGGGAGTCTGAAGGACTTACTGCCTCCTGGGGTCCTAACTACAGTTTATTGATGCTCATGTTGTGGTTAATGAGGAGATGGAGACCTGTTTTTTGGGAGACTGAGCAATAATGAGTGTAAGCTGAAAGAGGAGAGGTACAGACTGAATAGAAGGAAAACTTCTTTTTTTACTATAAGACTGTTGTGCTCTCTGTCCTTGGGAGTTTATAAGACTCAACAGGATAAAGCCCTGAGCAGCCTGGTCAGAGCTCAAAGGTGACCCTGCAGTAGACACCTCCTGCCTCCTGATGTTGCTTCCAGCCTTGCCTGACTAAAATAACCTTTCCTTTGCTGGTAGAAAAGAAGTGAACAAAGGAAGATGAAGAGAGAAACTGTCCTTGTAGATCCCATTTTTTTTGTGCAGACCACCAAGTATGGCTTTGACATAGTATTGCTATTGCTTCTGGCTTGTCCTATTCTGTAGTCTGCCAGACCAATGCATTCCTGAGGGATTAACCCCGTGGCTGGTTTTGTGAAAGTCCATTTCTCAGAGGATTACTGACAATCCAGAGGAAACCAGGCACTAATAGACTAATATAAAACATGATGTGATTTTTTTTTTCTTGTATCTTTATCAGTGTGTGCTCCAACACTCAGGTCCAACAGCATGTCTGGCAGAGGCTGGTTGTTCTCATGCCTGAGACTGGCAGTCTCTGCTGCTTTGAAACCACCAAAGAATGTGTCAGCTTTTCTGTGCAAGAATTCACCTCCAACTCAGACTATGCCTTTGTTTTGTCATTGAAGGGAGAACCTGAATGTGTTATATTTTATTCATTATAAGACACATTTTTGTTCTCCAGTATGTTCTTTTGCATGCCTCCTTTTACCTGATCAAATACTTCTTAGCAGTTCCTTTAATGCTTGTGGGTCATGGAACATTAGGCACCAAATAAGGGCTGTATCTAATAGTGCAGAATGAATGGTCCTCCAGCTGCAAGGCCTCACTTATCACTGTCATAAAACAAGGAAAACAATATAGCACGGTGGGCACTGGTTTTTGCTGCTCAAAGAAATCAGTAGGGCACTTGAGGAGACCCTTGCAGCTGTGTCACAGCTGTTATGGACTGTGTGAACAACTGCAGCTCTTTCTGCAGGGGAATGTAAGTACAAGGCTTTGGCACCTGTATCCTTATGAAACCTCAGCTGCTGTTGCTAAAGGCCAGGATAGAAACCAAGAGGCTAGGAAAGGAGGCAGCTTTATTTTTTATTACATAGAATTTGTCTGTTCAGAAGCCTTTTTGTTTTAATAAAAGAAAATCTCATCACATGTAGATTGCAGTTCCGAAATTCAGAAAACAAAGTAATAAGTTAAATTTATTTGGGGGACTTTTAATTTAGTAATGTTTTTCAACAGTCCTAGGAAACAGGTTATGCTGTCACATGGATTTGCCCTAGAGGATAGAGAGTTTATTTGCTCGTGTTCCAGATGTCTAGCTGGTAGATAGCATTCTCTAATTTTAATGCTCAACATACAGAGCAGAAGAGAAAACCAGTTAAAATGGCAAGCTTGCATCTCAGTGTTCATTGAACCTAGTGTAGAGATTGATTCAATTTTTTAGTGATCAATTGACCAGATTAACTCATAAGGAACGGGCAATATCTAGCTATGTACTGTAGCTGTAGTTCTTTCAGATTTCTTTCATACTATTTGAAATTAACTTAATTTGAACAATGTTTTGTCAATAGACATCAAGTTAAGTGCAAGTGGCTCTGCATCCTTACCATTTTTTTACTGAATTTAAGTAAATTTTATTTATGTTAAAGGTTGCATAATTTTGTAAATATCTATGTTGGTGAATTTTTAATCTCTCCCTTCAATTAAAGATAAACTAGTCTGTTCTTAATGTGAGAAAACCTAGGATTCATTATATAAATCAACAACCATATTCTCTGATCTCAGCAAAAATGCTATTTTTAATTAAATGAAATTTCAGCAATGAAAGGGTTTGTTGGAACTACTGCTTGCTTATTCAGAAAGATTGTCACTGTTATTTATTGTGCTTTTGTAGGCACATATTCACACATACACAGTTTATATATTCTGTCCAGACTCTCTCTGAAAGGTTTTACAATCTGAAGGTGTGATATCAAATGGTCCTGTCTTTCTGAATTGTCTGTATTTGAAGTTGATCCCTTTGTAAGATTTGGTTTTCAGAAGAACAGAAGTTATAAAGCTACATTTTAATTTATGTCAATTCTCCAGAGTACCAGTGTTAACCTGTCAAGCTTTCACCAAACTTGGGATGTGAACTATAATAAAAAATGAATCTACTATTTCTCAGAATATTTAAAGTATAGAGCTCACAGTTTTTATGTAAGAGGTGAAGTTTGAAAATGCTGGAGCTTTATGAACATCACCTGATCTTGGTGGAATTATGCAATGAGAAACCTAATATAAGATCCATATTGTTCAGTGATGCATTTTTAATATAAAGTTTTAATAAATAGATAATAATAATTTAATAAAGAAATAATAAATAATAAAGTTTTTATAACAACCAAGCTGAAAAAATTACTTAGGAAAAACTAATTATAAATAGAGCATCAATAATGTACAAGATAGAGTAGATCAAAGTAAATTTTGATTAAACCATTTTTAGTTGGAAAACATTCAGAACATTCAGAACATTCAGAACAGAACTGAGCTTAAACTGCTTGTGGGAGATCCTTTTTGATTACTTTCCTGGCTTAAAATAATTTTGAACAAGTTTTAAAGTTGTGGAAACAACCCACTTTGCCATTTTCCAATGGCTCTTCTAGGGGATAACAAGTACTCTGATAATAGAGAGGAAAACAAAATATGAACTGGTGATAAATCAATGTATTAAGGGAGATAGGAAGGGACAGAAATGAAGAAGGCTAGGAATCACCAAGTGGAGTAAGCTAGAGGATATGCCAGGAGGCAAATGTATTGCATATAAAAGTAAGGAACTTAGAGAAGGTGAAGACACTGTAGTTGTGAAGAGAGATGAGAAACGAGAAATACAGGTAGGGTAGAGGCCCCTACATACTTAAGTATAGAATAACTGAAAATAAGAACCAAAAGAAGCCTGCTAATCCAAACTCCAGCTCCAGTGAAAGGTCACTACTTAACCTTGCATACTTAAATAATTTGCACTACTTTATTTCTGGTAGGTTTTCATGAGAATCATTCAGCATCATTTTAACAAGTATGCTATTGCCTCAGGGATCTTTCTCCTTGGGGAAGCATGAAAAAACTACCTTCAGATACTGGCTTTTTCTTGTCTTGCAGCAGCCTCCTAAATTATCTCTCCAAGTGAAAGTGAAATTAAATCAAAGAGAAATCAAATTCCTTTACTGAAAATCTTGGGAAAAAAAGCTTGTTCAATATAGTACCTGGAGAATTTAAGCTGTGTAAGTGATCTGAGCAAATAACAGATAGAGCAAAGAGGATTATAATACCACAATGTAAGTGTAAGTGCCTAAACTCTTTAAAATGGTTTCTGCTCGGGCAGAATGTTACTGTTTGTTGCAGGAGAAAAACTTTTTCTTCTTTCTGCTTTTTATTTTCTTTTGAGTATTTCAGCTTTCTAGATTTGATCTTTGTCAAATTAATTATTATAGGCTTTATAAAGAAATAGGAAATATCAAGTTGCATTGTTATATATGCCAGACAGATGGATCAATGGTTATTACAATTTCCAGATTTATTTGCATCCTTCCACTGACTTGGTCTTTGGAGGAACAGCAGATTAGCCCTTGATTACTGGGGAGTGAACAATTCACAGTGAATAATTTATTTGGCAAATGACTTATGACTTAGAATAATTTATTTCCCTAAAGGAATTCATTTGATGTTGCACAGGCTTTTTAGGTGAACAGTTTTCATTCTATAGATTATTCATAATAGGTTATGAAATTTCCATAATTACATAAATTTGTATACTGAAAACAAGATAACAGATCTCAGTCTTTATCCTGCCACAGATGCCCTGCTATGGTAGAGGCTTAGCAAAACTGGAAATCTGCAAGGATCTGTAAGAATTCTGCAATTTGGGGCTAAATAACACATTTTTCATTGACTTCTTGCTATTCCAGGTATGTATTTTTATATAAGCAAACATTGCTTATATCTGTTCAGCATGGAAAAATGGCTATTGCAACTCTGAAACTATCTGTGTGATGCATTTGCTGTTCATCTGCAGATGTTTCAAGTTCAATGTCTACGGCCAGTATTGAACAGATTTTCCAGTAGTTTTGGCAGCTGCTTGTACTGAGTGAAGCAACAGGAGAGTGTTGGAGAGCATGGACAGCATGAGGAAGAGGAGCACACAGAACAATATCTGAAATTGGCAGTCTGTTACATGACTTTTATTCAAGACAAAAATGTATGGAGGCAAGACCAGACTGTTGATTGACAATAATGGTCTAGATCTGGAGTGATCAGCAGTTTATAAAGTCTTCTCTGACATTTATGGATCTCGTAATGAGGTGAGATACCACTATGAGTGTCCTTAAACTACTTAGCAGTATGTGCTAACACTATCCAGAATTGCTACCATCTCTAGGTAGCAGCTAAAGTACAGGTAGATAGACTTTAAGCTCCTGGAATGGGTATATGTATACTGACAGAGAACCTAGTAATCAGCCTCTGGCTCAGGAATTTGGAGATCTGATAATGTGGGAGTGCAGAATTATAAAGGTGCTGATAAAATTAATATTTATTTTTGCTTCTGCCCTAAACATTTGAGTTTGCTAACAGAAGGAAATAATTTTCTATTGGACTACAAAGTCCAGCTGATCACAACAAAAGACTGAATGGTGTGATTTTTTTTCTTCCTTTTTTTTTGGTGTTTTTTAAGGAATTCAGTTCTTTGCTTTGTGGATATGAAGTTATGTGATTATTGCTGCTGTCCTGGGAAACTCAGTTGATCTTTAACTATCTTAATGAGTGGCTTTAGTGTTACGCAGTTGACTGAGGAAAACTCATGTATCTATTACCTGCATTCAGGCAACTGTACACTTTGGAGACTGCAAGGGAAATGGTGCTGTCTCTTGACAAAGAAGGGATTTATTGAACAATATTTCTTGGAATTATGGCTGTCTGATGTTTGCTGAAAGCAAACAGTTTGCAGAGAAAGCCTTACTGCACTTTGAAAAATTGTATTGGGAGACTTTCTAAGATTTACAAGTGGCCAATGAGATACTGATCCAAAATTACAGTCTCCAGAGATATCTCATAATACATATTTTGTACTCTTACTTTGGAAAAAATAAGATGATTTAAAAAATAAGTAAGATTTATTTAATTTATATTTCAGATTATTGAAACATTAATGAATGAGTCCAAGAGTTTATGAATGTAGTCCTGGACTACATCATAAATTTATAATACGCATAAATAGATGCAGTTGTCTTATGTAATCACTAGATGCCATTCCTTGATGTCACCCAAATATGATTGCAATGTGCTACAAAGCTGAATCTTTATTTTCTTTCCTTTTATTGACTATCACTTTTAGTCCCAATATTAATACAGTGAAGACTAGGTCATAAATAAAGTAGAGTCTGCAGGGCAGGGTTACAACAACATTAACAGTGAAAATCATTACTATTTTTAAAATTACATCACAAAATCAACTGAAGGAAATATTTTGTAATTTGATAGATATAAAGCTGTGTTAAATATTTGTGTGTGCTTTAGGGCAAAATAATCCCACAAAATGCTTAAGGAAAACTCAAAATAAGTTTTTTTTTCTTTGTAAAGGGGAATTCAAAGTTTTTTCTGCTGTTATGCACAATATGATGATTTCAAGCCTAAAGGATTTTCTCCCTAAACCACCTATTCAAATTTGTATGATGGAAGCATATTTAAATATAAAATTTTTCATCTTGCTTTTGGTTTGAAGTTCTAAATACTTTTTCAGGAAAGCAAGTGCCTCGTTAGTCCTTTTTGCCATTCCGTTCTACTGATCTGCAAGTAGATGAGAATCATCACCTCACCTTTCTTTTTTAAAAAAACTAATTATACCTACTTAGTTTTTAAACCCAATACACATTTAGTCTCATTGAATCTTACCACTTTTAAAATGTTATACAGTAATTCCCTCCCCATCATGAGTGTTGGAATTTGTCCATTGTGTGGCTGGACTCTGTGGTCTTAAATGTCTTTTCCAATATAAAGGATGGTATGATTTTTGAAAATATTCAATTTTCAGTGAATTATTTAAGTTACAGCACAATGATAGAATGGGAGATGACATAGCTGACACTTGGCTGTATTCATACAATTCTCTTCATCCTTTACAGGAGTTGAGAAAGAGCTAAAGATGATCATGCCATGTTGCACAGTTTGGGATAAGAGATCATCTTCCTACGTATAACTCTGCTTATTTCTAGAATGTTTTGTATAATTTTCTTACTTTAATATGAACATTAAATGAAAATAATAAAAATTAAAATAATCAAATAATATAACCTTTAAATAATTTTAAATGAAAATTATTTTGCATGGGATTTAATTTTCTTTCCTGGGGATTTTTTATGGCACTTTTAACATATTTTATGAAAGCTTTATTAGGTACTTTATTATTTAAATTCAGATTTAAACCAAAAGCAAAAATGAAACTACTTTATTGCCTTAGAAACCTATGAAAATATGTTTCCTTAGAATAGGAAGAAAAAAAGTGTGACAAGAGTCACAAATTAAACAACAAATATCTACTAAAAAGTATGAAATTAGCCGTTGGACTCTCAGAGGCAGAATTGAAAGTACAGGGCTGAAGAATTTTAGCTAACAGCAGGGTGCTGTCATATGCTCCATGCCTGACTGCCCCTGGAGAAATGGAATATCCAAAATGCATTTAAGTTGAGCTGTTGCTCATGCTGGGCCATGTTGCTTGGAGGGCTCTGCACAGGTTACTGTCTACATTTTGGAAAGTTCCCTGCCTTCAGCAGTGCAGGACCTGAAAGCAGTACTGGGACAATGCACACTGAATTATAGTCATACACTTTCCTTCAACCCATGACAAAATTTTCTGAATTTTCCTTGCTGAATTACCTGCGTTTGCTTCCTCGTCCCTGAGACCCTGTCCCCCCACACTCACCTCTCTGTGCTTCAGTGTAGTCTAGCCTTGTGTATCTGGCTATTTGAGGAGTTCTCCTATTTTCTTTCCTTATTTTTCTCTTTCTTTCCTAAAACTGGCCAGATACTGGGAGTTCTGGTTTACTTTCCTGCAGTTCTTGTGGGAAACAAGGAAAACAGAGAGGAAACATGACTCCTCCCTCTTCTGTTCTGTGTCACCAAAAATATTTCCCCCTTCATTTTTTTTTTTGAGTGTATGCCCTCAGTCTCCACTGTCTACATAATTTTGGATGTTGCTCATGTGAGTTACTACCATTTCTTTCTGAACAAAAGAACCCTGAGGAGCATGTTTTATTTTTATATTGAGAAAATGGAGCTAAAGTTAAGGTAATTACTGGTTTGAAGGGTTTGGTTTATATTTTGGACAATGTGTAGCTGCTGTGATCTGAAAGCAGCAAAGAAGGTGCAACCATAGCAAGGGAAATGGAAGCTTGAACACTGATGTTGTTAAACAGAACAGTTCTTCTAGATTCCCTTTCTAGCTGGAAAGACTATCTGTCCTGGACTGAGTGACAAGGTCAGTTTGCCCTGTAGTTGTTCGAGCACTACAGAATAATTGCTCTTGCTAAAACTCCTGAATTTACTTTGAAGGAACAGTCTTGTAGGAAGTGCTGAAGTTAGATATTTGCCTCATCATGAAGAGTGCAAGAAAGCAAGCTGACTGAGCTCAATTTGTTTATTGATTAGGATTGTAAAGGCTGTGACCAAGCAGAGATATAAAGTTGTACTTCCAATTTATCTTTCTCTTCTGGTGTTTCAGTGACTGAAACAGAGAAATCTCTGCATCTCGTTTTACAAATCATATTGATACCTTGTTAATGAAATGTAGCACTACAATTTCCAGCCTTCTTGAGCAGCTTTTCTGAAAAGTAAAAGCACAAAGAAGTATAACATTCACAGGTCATCCATATTTGGTATCTGCTTGGCAATTTTGATGTGGTAAATATAAAAGCACAAGATGTAGAAATCATCTGACTAAAATGGAAAGACTAAACAATAGACAAAATGGAAAATGAAACAATTTTGAAAAACTCTAGAAGAATAATGATTCAGCTAAATCTCTTGATATAAGTTCTTTAGTGTTGTGGCATCAAGGTTCATATTGTGCCAGCATACTCATATAAAAATTACACTGAATTAGAGGCAAATCAGCATAGAACACCCTGAAGATAATTCATAGAAACTAATATTAACCTGTGTTTTGGATTGTACTAGCAGATTACTAAACAGATTTCTTGAAGCAGATTTCATTAAGCAGATTTCCTGCATTTCAGAAGCAATTTATCTTTTGTTTAGGTTAACTTCAGTTCATTTCAAACAAGAAGAAAAAAGTATCACTGCTTTGAGAATCTGAAATACTAAAATAGGTAGTAAATAGTCTTTTGGGTGGGTATTGAAGAAGATTATTGCCTCATTATGGAGAGTTAATTTGGAGACTGACTGTTAGCACCTTGATAACATCCTAAATATCTAACACAAGAAGTACACATGACATTTTGGGACAGGAAAGAGAGACATACAAATTATATGTTTTCAACAGCTAAGTGGCCCATAAGCCAATAATAGTTAATGATAGATTTCCTGCCATAAAATTGCCATCTTTAGCAGATAACAGGTATATTTAAACTTTACCAGGCTTGACTTCTAGCAACATCCACCATGCATGAAGAGCCAGGGTTATCATGTTAGGAGTCCAGAAGGGAATAACTGCTGTCTGTGTCTGTTTTTCAGAGCTTCTGTGTTCTGTGCATATGTCATCCTTTTACATGTCCAGCATTTGCTTGGATTCTCATGCAGTGAAGGTGCCTTGCTTTGTTAGTGATACCTTTTAATTTTTTTATTCCTATTGGTATTGGAATCCTGTGAACATCTGCTGGCTTGGTACTTTCTCCAGTAAGCTGTAGCACTCTCCTGGGAAAAAAATCCTGATGTGCTTCCTGTTATAGAGGCCAGTGCCATGAACATTGCTGGTTTTAGAACTTAGGTAACCTAGCTGGAGATAAAGCTATAAGCTGTTTTGCATTCTTTGGTCTTAAATTGTTCCTTCTAGATGTCCTGGGATTTGGCCACGACATGTATTTTTCTTTGGGTAAAGTTTAAAAGGCCTTCTGAACTATGATCTAACATCTCAACAGTAAATGACTTATAAAAAATGATATTGTATGGACTGTGATTATTTCAGTAGAAACAGAAAGCAGTCAGAACTTCCACCCACTCCCATATAAGCAAACCTCATATTTTGGTTTCAATTACCTCAGTGCTTGTCCTGATTTATAAAAAAGTCATTCTTGTGAAGTACTCTTTGAGGCTCTTAATTGAGTAGAACCACTTACATAAAGTTAAGGTTCTTGCCAAATGGAGACTGCTGTGCCACAATGCACTGAACTGCAACAGAAAATCATTCTGAGGTGGTAAACAAAAAGAAAGCAGAAATGAAAACTATTAAAAACATATTTAATCAACAACATATGTATTTTTATGGAAAATTAATTTGGTCAAAAATCAGAAAATTATAAATGAATAAATCAGTTTTCATCAAAATACCAGCAATATTTGCAAATGATTTTTCAATTATACTCTGAAGAGAGGTTTCTAAGAAGATTGTTCATCAAAACTAGTGAAAAATAAAGCTGCAGTGAGACATGGGGGAAGTTCTCTTAGACTAATAAATAGTTATATGTTAGGAAAAAATATCATAATTCTTTTTTTTGCAGTAGGAAAAGATAGGTGGAGTCCAGAAGAAACTGTGCTGCACCTATCTGTTCAAGATGTTCATAAATGATCTAGAAAAATAGGTGAATAGGGAGGTGACAAAGTGTGCTGATACTAATCTTTTCAATGAAGTAAAAATGGAAAGTAACTGATGAGATTTGCAAAAAATTTCAAAATACAAATGAATGGTGTGAGAAAGTGCCAGATGAAATTCAGTGCTGATGGTGATACACATTGGGAAGACAAGCTAACTTTGCATTCCTAATGATGAGCTCTGAATTATTATTTCCACTCAAGGCAGAAATTTTGGAATTATAATAGACCATTCTATGATAAAATTAGCTCAGTGCTTAGAAATAGCCACTGATTCAACAGTGCACAGAAATGGCAAATAAAATGGAAAGAAATACTGGAAAGGTATAGAGAACAAAGCAGGCAACATCATTATGGCATTGTACAAATCTCTGGCCTGTCTTCATCCTTGAGAATTGGCACACTTCTGGGGTTCTAGTCCTGAAAACTATATAGCATATATAGTAGAATTAGACAAGATAAAGAGGATGTGACTCTTGCAAGGTGTGTAATGGCTTCCTTAAATGATGGGTGACTTTCTGTGCCAGTGTACTTCAACCTGAAAAAGACTTTGACCAGCTCTGTCTTGGAGTATTCTATGGGCAAAGCAGAGTTTATGATGGCATTGCCACTATGTGCTTTATTTTATATCGTTCCTTAGGTGTCATTATTCACTATTGCCAAGGACGGATATTGAGCTGTACAAATGTTTGGTCTGACATTCTGCTTCTCCTTTTGTTCTGCCTTTTTCCTATGGAGAGAAAGAAGATGAAATATTTTCTTGTGATTTCATGTTCACTTGTTGACTAATAGTAGATTAGAATTTTGGGACTGAAGAAAGTTGCTAGGCCTTTCTGTCTGTCTGTCTTACTTGTCTGCACATGTATGACATGTTAATGTCACATACTAGGAACTTTTGAAAGCCAATGAAATCTGTATATAATTTTATATTTTACTCAACTTCTCAAAGAGAGTTTGAAATGTTTAGGCTGGAAAAGACTTCTAAGATCAGCAATCTAACATTAACCAGCACTACTAAGTCCTCCACTCAACCACATCCCTAAGTGTCACATCTGCCCTTCCATTTTATTTGCCTTCCATTTCACAGTTGTATATGATCAGTTTTGGTTGGACTACTTCACATTTACCATTGCAATTTGCATTTGAGATTTCTGTTCAATTGGAAGATGAAAAAGAAATTATTATTGCAGAATTTGAATTGGGAAGAGAATTCAGAATTAATTTTTTGAAAGCACAGAGCAGTCTATTTTAGTGTCAGTAGAGTCATATGATATGAACAACATTTTATAAATATTGTTCATTTTTGTACATATTGAATAATATTGTGTTTTGTATAAATTTTTAGAGAAAAGTAAAACCACCTGTCACTGAATATGACTTAGGAAAATGAACAATTTGGTTGATGAGAGATTTCAAAAGTTTTTGCAGTAGAGTCTTCTGATTAATGCCATATATATGTGCAGACACTTTTGGAAATAAACTGTTTTGTAATAAGTCTTTCTTGCTTTACAGTGAGAAGATCCACACATGGAATTAATATGACATAGTTAGTATCTTGTAAATAAACACATTTTCCTAGTTAATATTTGTTTTTTGCTTTTGGAGTAACTGTTAAGTAATCCTGCACTTGATCACTGGTATTCCATATAACTCCCTGTGTATGTCTTCCATGTCCAGCTCCATCTCAGCATTTTAAGTCTAAACACCAAATTTAGAAATGAAAAGGGCTAGCTTTAAATATTATTGGTAAAAAAGGTATCTCTGGAATAATATGGAGAGAAGATATAATGAGGGAGACATGCATTGGTAGAGTGGAAAGGAAATAGAAATGACATGGTAAGACACAATTGAGATTGGTAGGAGTATTAAGTCATATATGGTATCTGTTAAAATAAATCACAGATTTTTATGGAGGTTGCCATGGCTTGCCTAAGTAGGGAAATGTTTATTATACTGTTTTGTTGAACACCTAGCCTAAATCTGACAATGAATTCCATAGTCTGAAGAAATACTAGATAAAAATTGTCCTTTCCATTGCTTGTTGTCAAGTTTCTATTTTAAAATTTCACATAGATATTTGTAATTCCTTTACTGAAACAGATGGTGAATGAAGATTCCCTAGACAGAGACTAGTGCAGAAAACACATAATGTTTAGGTATTTCCATTGCCTCCAAATATGTTGTACAAAAGAAATCTAAAAATCTCCAACATACCTTTTAACACTAAAAAAGTGGATTGTGAGAAAGATGAAGCCTAAAGAAATTAATTGAAGGAAGCAGCAACATGGATAAAAATGCTTGCAGGTAAATTTGATGCCTTTAAATAAACTATAAACTCAGGGGCTAATTGTACAATACTTTCAAAATACTGAAATCATGTTAAATAAGAATCAGAGTGAAACTGTTAGAACTCACAGACTAGCATTCAAAGGAGAAAATAAATGTAAACTTGGCAGCTAAAATGTAAAATTGCAATGTAATAAGACAAAAATGTTTTGAGGGACAACTTGCTAAGGGAAATCTAAAATTAAGACACCTCCCCTTGCCCCCCCCCAACAGAAATGGGAAATTTGCAAGAAGATGCTGAACATAAGGAGATAATCAAAGCCATTGAGTATAATAAGGCCATTCTGTAGAAAATCTGATTAGTTGTGTATATTTATGTATTATGCAGAGAAGGCTAGGAAAATACCTTCTTCAAAGTCATTGCTTAGGGATGATATACCTGAGAGACTTTCTCAAATTAATGTGTAAATAAAAGACTTTTTCTAACTGGTCAATAAATTAATTGTAACAGTTCACCATTATGTGATAGTTTTCATCCAAATGTTCTAAGGAATTTAAGTATAAAGTTGGTGGCCTGCTAGTAGTAATAAGCAACCTACAATTTTGAATGAGTAGGAGGTGGAAAATATGATCCTAGTGTTTAAAATGGGGATTATCAGGATGAGAATTACATACCAGTAAATTTGAAGTTTGCATTAAACAATTTGATAGACATTATTTTAAAGAGTAAAATTGGTTGATGCATAGATAGATAGATGCAGTAAGCACTAATATGACTTAGATACTAGAAGGATGTCATGTATCAAACATCTAGAGTTCTTTGAATGTGTCAGTAAACATTGGCTAAAGATGATTCAGATGATATCATCTAGTTAGAACTGTGAAAGAGATTATAAAAAGATTATAAAAAAGACCCATATTGCCACCTTATTAAAAGACTGCTAGATAGAAATCAATGGTTTGTTCTTTTAATGGAGTGTAGTTACAAAAATATCCTGCAGAAGTCTGTGCTGAGCCTGGGCTGTTCAACATGTCCATAAATTTGAATATCACAGACTCATAAATTATTCAGAAAATGAGATGAGCATTATAGCCACAAAGTTTGCAGACAAAACAAAGTAATGCCTAGTATATAAAACAGTCTGTGATGAGATTCTGATGGTACAATACTGGGTTACTGGGTAATAAAATAGCAAATGAAACTCAATATCAATAAATACCAAGTGATGCATGCAGAGGAAATGGTCTTAATTACACATACAGAATAATGACCTCAAAATTTCCATTGTTATTATCATTTAGCAATATTAGAAACACAGCATATATTTAATACAGAATGTCACTTCAAAGGTGAAGACTGAAAAGGAGAAGTGGGTGTTGAAAATGTAAAGTTTTGAGAACACTGGAACTTCATTAAACTGATACAATTCCATGCTGCAGAGTTGTTTTTTTTTTGAGTACTACATGCAAGATTAACTTATTCTATCACAGAAAAGTGTAGAAGAACTAGGAAGTGTACAGAGAATTTAACCAGATATGAACCAGAGGTATGGAGCACCTGTACTATTGAAAAAGACAATGTAATCTAGAACTCTTTCCTTTGAAAAACAGACAGCTGTGATGAAATGTGAAAAAATGTACAAAATGACAACGCTCATTCTTTCTGGTCACACTATAACTAAAGAGCAGCATCTTAAGCACTCTAAGACAAATAAATGGAAGTGCTTTTTCTTACAACTGAAGAGTAAATTCTAAAATTAATCACTACAGGACATTTTGAAAGGCAAACATTGAGAGAGTTTCTGAAAGTGATGAAACCAAATTATGGAAAATAAGGAATTAATAGTTATTATTTCTATGGTCTTTGTACAGCATAAGACCCATGAGTCCATGTACTGCTGACTTCTGTATGAGGAGCCATGCTGTTTGAACCCTGTCCTGGGTTGGTGATTTTTAAATATAGGACAGAGGTCAGACCAAGCAGTTCTAAAGTTGACTTGTCTCAAAGTTTGCGAATGAACGTGGAAGACCTCATTCTAAACAGCCTTTTGCATCCTTCCCCATGCAGTCATCAGCACTTAGGCAAAGAACATATAATGTAGTGCCTCTATTCCTTGGAAAGGTTTTTTTCTTTGTGCTGGAAACAGGGATGTTTTAGGTACTGCTGAACAGCACTGTCACAGCATCAAGGCTTTGGGCCTCTCCTGCTGCTCTGTCAATGGTTTGGCTGGGATGCTCAGGAGGCTGGGAGGGGACACAAACAGCTGACCCCAAGTGACCAAAGGGGTAATGGAGGCCAGTGTTGTGTTCAATAATAAAAGCTGGGGGAAAGTAAGAACAAGGGGGGACATTCAGACTGAAGGTATTTGTCTGCCCAAGCCACCATTATGTGATGGAGCTCTGCTTGCCTGAAGATGGCTGAACACCTGTCTGACCAAGGGAATACTGGAATTAGTTTCTTGTTTTGGTTTGCTTGAGTGCATGGCTTTTCCTTTATCTATTAAACTTCTTTTATCTCAGCCCATGAGTTTTCTCCCTTTCAGCCACCTGATTCTCTTATCCATCCTTCTGGAGGGAGAGAGTGACCTGGGTGGTACTGAGCTGCTGGCTGGGGTTAAGCCATCACCGGCAGTTTTACAGTATGGACACACATGTAATGATACTTTCTAACAGTAGTCTTGTGTCCAGTTTCTTATTTTATGTGATGATTCATGTATTTAGACACAGTGTTCACTGTATAGGAATCCCTCCAATAATGAATACATTGTGCAAATTATTTTTTAATGGTTCATTGTACTGAAGAGTGAACAAATTCATTTTAATAAAAAATATCTGACAGTATAGTATGGCTCCTGATTCAGCATGCAATTTACAATTTTACTCCAGTGAACAACATGTGTACAAGGCAATGCTTTTTTCCCATTGCAGAGATACCATGTACACATTGTTTACTTATAGGGTAATATTAATACTTAATTATGTGTGAAGCAGTGACAAAGCTGGGTAATTATGCTGAAAGGACAATGTTATTATCCAGGCTCAGCCTTCTTCTCCCTTTGAGGAAAGGAATGGAATAGAAAAATTGAAAAGTTTATAGGCTGTACTTTATCTACAAGGAATTTCCTCTGTGCTTGGACATTCTTTAACGTTACCAAGGGACTTGGACTGCAGTCTTCTTTGTGCATTGCTGAGGTACTTAATCTCCTGGCAAATGAACTAACTGGAGTTACAGAAACAATCCAGCCACAGTGGCATGGAGCTGTGTTTAGTCTGGCGGCTCCATTACCTACAATGTACAGGTCTCTCACAAGTACTGGGATTTTTAGTTTCAGTTATATCACTAAGACAGTAGGAAGTGCAATTATCTTTTCCTGAGTGCTCCTTCAGCAGTGCTAGGCTTTCACTATGTTACTTTTTAATTAGAGGGATGAAGACCGAAATACATATTTGGAAATAAATGGCATTTAAGAGGGAAAGATTATGTTTAAAACCAATTGTATTTAAATGAAAGGATTTACTTATTTTGTCCTTACATGTGTCCAAAGCATTGGCATTCTGGAGCTCTCCTGGAAAGATATCTAAATTTGCAGGAGAAATGCTTCAGGTCATCACCACTATGTGGTGTTCCCTCCATTAGAAGTCAAATAACCTGTATTTATCTATGTGCAGATACTTAGAATAATTTGAATATAAATTTTGTAAGGAAGATTATGTGAAAAAGACTTCCCTGAATATTATTTAGAATTACTCTTTTTGTCCTGTCACTGCATGCACATTTTTAATGAGGGCATGGCTTTAAACTGGCAGAGAATAGGTTTAGATTGGATATTAGGAAGAAATTCTTTACTCTGAAGGTGATGAGACTATGGAATTTGTTGTCCAGAGAATTGTGTTTACCGCCCCTATAAGTGTTCAAGGTCAGGTTGGATGGGGCTTGGAGCAAACTGATGTATGGAAGGTGTCTATGACCAGGGCAGGGGGTTGGAACTAGATGGTTGGAACTTGAAGGTTCCTTCCAACCCAAACC
This sequence comes from Passer domesticus, assembly GCF_036417665.1. Taxonomy (NCBI): domain Eukaryota; kingdom Metazoa; phylum Chordata; class Aves; order Passeriformes; family Passeridae; genus Passer; species Passer domesticus. Next base: position 30,713,445 of record NC_087478.1, on the reverse strand, counting down.
ATTCCATGATTCTTGTTTTTCCCTAATAATAATTTCAGCATCAATTTTTCAATTCATACATATTGGTGAAAAAAGATGCTTAACATCTGAAACCTAACTGAAATAAAAACTGCATCTGCATCTGTCAGTGCTACAAACTGTCATAAAATAAATAGGAACCAGGGCTGATTTTCACGTGGGTGCTATTTTGCTTTGCTTCTGTCACAGACTGAGAGGGAAGGTGAATTAATTGAATTCTGTTCTTGAAAAAAACTAGAATTGTTCATAGTAACAAAAAAGCCTCTTTTAGATAATGAAACCTGACGTATTTTAAAGTTATAGTGTTATCTGAACTAAAAACTGGGAAGAGGATTACAGTGCATTTTCCCTATTGGATTAGGTTCAGGTATATATTTCTGGGTGGAGTGTCTCAGTCTCTAGAACTTACTGGTGGTGGCAATTTACTCTTCATGAATTTTGCTACAGAAGAATCAGTAATATTTGCTAGTTTAGGGATTAAGATTGACTATGTTCTTATAGAGAAAAATACATCCCTCTTCATTATCCTGAACATATTTGCAAAAATTAAAAAGTCAGCATTTAAGAAAAGCAATGTGTAACTCAGCAAAGTCTTCCTCTAGAAGTGTCTGGTTTGTGTCCCAAATGACATTTTCAGCTCCTGTAGACAGATCTCCTTGAACTGTGAGCATTTGTATTGGGATCATTATTGTGGGAAATACAGTATTGTGTGCCAGGTTGCCTCCACTGATAGCCATGTGAAAAAGACAATATTCCCTGAGTCCTTCAGATGGCAGGAGAGGAGGCTGACTATATAACTGATATAACTGCATTTCTGGGGGTACTGGATTGTGTTCCCAAAGTTTTTTGTATGTAGTGGTTTTGGCCTTCAGTGTGAGAATGGTCAAGACTACCTGAAATGTTTGGATCTACAGGCCAGACCTAGGACTGGTTCGCATCCATTAAAGTTCCATTGCAGGGTTGTTATGGTACCTAAAGAACTATACTAAAATGAGAATGCAGTTTGTCCTGTAAAAATATTGTCTTGTGAATTCTCAGAACTGTGAACTGAAATCTGACATAATGGACAAATTTTCATGACGAGTCTCATTATGGACAGCTTTGATTTCTGTGTAACTGAAGTCTAGGCAGAAGTTATGTTTTTGTTTACTTGTCCGGTTTCAAAGATAAACATTTCACATTTTGAACTAGAGATGGTGTGTTTTGGCCCAGTATTAACCTGTATGCATTTCTTTGCACTTAATTATTTAGGTAGTGTCTTTGATTATTTCTTCCCTGTAATTTTAACGTTGCTATTTCACCCAGATTTTAGTGAGTTTGGTACTTTCCTTCTTGATACTAGTTGTTACTTTTGACTGTTTAATTCCTAAGGCAGAAACAGTGAATTAAATTATGTATTAAAATCAAGGATATTTGCTTTTTTTGAAGTAACTGTCAAAAGGGTTTTTCTGTGAAACCTTTCATTTTCTATAACTTCTTGTTGGTTTTGAGCCACAAGTCCAAAGTACCTTTCTGGGTGTGAAGAAAGGAGACAAGACATTCACTAATTTCTGCTGCCTTTTTTTATAATGGCCAAACTTTAGGCATCTGCTTATCTTTGTGCCAAATTAATACTTTCAGTGAAGCTCTTAGGAATGAGTTATTTAAATCTATCTCATAGGTTGAAAGTTTTATGACAGTTCCCTCAAGTTTAAAAGAAACCAACTTCTGGTATTGCTCCACTGAAATGCTGTGACATGCCACAAATGTTGCCAACCTCTGCTGCCCAAATGGAGCAAGTACCACTTTGTGGAAGTTTAATAAACACTAGATGTTGATGAGGTTTGACTTTGTAGATAATGAGTTTATACTGTTTTTGTAGTTAATAGATGGATGGAAGTACATATCACTTCACTGGAAATCCATACCTGTCAGTCTTGAAAACTGCGTCTTTTTTAGGCAAATTATTTTGATATCCTGTTCGCTCTGGATGTTCATATGTAAAGGCATGCCATAGCTATGATGGAATTGTTCTCTGGACATACAGGTTGTGGCCATGTTCTGGCATTCATCAGGTCTTTGATGGGCTTATGCATGGCTTTTTGCACTTACAGGACTTATTGCATTCTGGACATGTAACTGGCTGTGAGGATATTCTACATTATTTTGTATACAGCTTTCATTTTGAAAGAATATTGCTATTGTAAGTGCAAGGGAAGCTAGCCCGTAATAGCAGATGCTGTTACCAGGCAGTTAATTTGCAAAAGGCCAAGAATTAACAGTTTTGCTATTTATGTGGCACACTAATTTTTCTGCAAAAGGAAATCCGCATTGATGAATAATTTAAATCCCAGTCTCCCTGCGAGTCTATAATCACGTGCCCCACAGAGACTGGAGTACATTCTACTGTGAGCATTGTGCAAAAGATTAGTAGCTCTGTGGTGGCAGTGCTGCTATAACAGTGAGAATTGCACTTTTAATTTGTCTTCCCATCTGACAGAGCATCTCATTATACTTACAAAATCTATTTTAAATTATACTTTTTAAATTCTCAGTTGAAGGATATTTACATAAAAAAGGTGAAGATTAAATAAATTGTTTTAAGTCATATCAGCAAATCATTTTAATGAGAACATCCTTTCTTCTTGCATTTGGAAAAGAATGTGTGTTTTATTCCCACCATGTTTAGTTCCAGTCAGTCAAACCCAGCAATGACTGGATCCAATTTTTTACATTACAGTCTAGGTGTGAAATGTGTGATAAGCCCTACTTTGTGTCATAAAATTATGCAGGATCTCTAATAGCTAACTTGTTAGCTATCTTGAGCTGAGAAGTATTTTATACAAAATCTTATATAAGATGAAAACTTGTTTTTTCCCCCATAAGTAGTACTGAGCTGAAAATTATTACATTTTGTTAATCAGATTAAATTTTGAGGGAATATACACATAAGGTCCTTGGGCACACATTTTTAATAACAACATTACATTTCTTTCACTCCTTCTTTTTGCCCTATTTGTTCTTCCTTAACTACATTATTGAAATCTAGGAAGCATAATAGCTGATCTATTTAATGCCACATCATTATCTTCCCACAGCATAATGCATACTATTCATTCTCTCATATTATTCATTAATCCATTATATTTATTCTATCCTAGTCTTTGTGTAACAGTGTAAGGAATCAGACTTTCACTGTACAAATGAATAATATTTTGCAGTATTCAAAGATCCCAATTAATATCCGTGACCTGCTAATTTGATGGTTCACTTGTTGGTAGGAGTTCGTGTTAGTTGGACGGTATTTGTTGTGGCTCTCATTTATTTTTCTGGACATCTGCTACTGGAGTTAGTACTGTGCTGAGCACGGTGTGAAAGCTGTGGCCATTTATATGTGGCTTCAGCGTGAGTAGGACTGTTCTTATGTGAAACAATTGTATTTAATAGTTTCTCTATAACATCTATGAGGCAGGTCCTTTGAGGTAAGGGGAGGTTTAGGAGGCTGTTGCAGTGCTCTTTGCTTCTGGCAATTGTTTTCCAGCAGAGCACAGCTCTCGGGCTGTGGCTGCTGTGGCTGTGGCCGAGAGCTGCTGTGACTGGGTGGGGACACGAGCACCCCTTGCTGCAGGACAGAGGTCTGAGGCCACATCAGGGCAGACAGGCTCATGTCCCTAGCTGTATTCCTGTGCTTTGTGGGGGGTGTCAAGAGGTGGTTTTACTGCTTTTTAGTTTCATTTTTTTCTTATTTACACACAGGTTATTCTCAAATATTACAGTTCTTAATGATTGGTGAGGCATGGGCTTTGGGTTCAGGTCCAGATTTGAACTTCAAAGGCTGCTGGGAGATATTAGGGCCTACATTTCTGACTCATGTTACCTACTGTTGTTTTTCATACTTTTTATTTGCCAAGAAGAGTTCATGTAAACTCTTCATCTTTATACCATTGTTCTAGATCACTTCTGATTTTGCAGCACCCACAGATTTACCTTAGAAGTTAAAGTATAATTAATTTAAAATTAGTTTTTATTATATACCTATTTGACTTGTACAGCTGTAAATTGCCCACATTTAAAGCTAATAAAAGAGTAGATATATAATGAAAGGGTAAAAAATGTCCAGAATGGACACCAGTGTTAATTAAGTTCTTCTGTCTCCCAGGAATTGAAGGTGTAGCCCCAGCTCCACAGAAACTGGAACATGTGCAGAGTTGTAAATAAAAAAAACTTTTTCTAGTGCAGAGTTCCAGGCTAGAGAGCTCAACACCTTGCATCCTTGGCCTCTAACTGTATACACGCTCCTGAGCTGATATTCCATGTGCATACCAAACAGCAATTAGGCTTCATAAAGCTATGCAAGAATTTTGGAAAACAAGTCTCACTACAGTGTTAAAATCAACTTCCACCATCTGTTTGGGAAAAGCAGTGGGTTGGTTTCTTGTGAACTTGGCAATTCAATATGCTAAAATATAGTAGTGGCAGGATACAATATTTTCCATAATTATTAAGAATGAAAGCTAAAATCCAGCTAAGTAATACCAAACCTCAGACCAAGAGTTGCCATCTGGCTACCAGGTTAATCAAAACTCTTGATACTGTCAAACACTCTCAATTGGAATACACTTTTAGTGATTAATTTTAAATCAACAGAAGTTAAATTCTGTTTAGAAATTAGAGTTTTTATTTCAAGGGTTTAAAAAGCTGAAAGCATATAAGTCTGTATATTATGGGGTCTTATGTTCAGAATATTTTTCTGGCTTTAGTTTTTAGAGTTCTCTAATACTGAAGAAGTTAAGGACAGCACAAGAACATAGTAGACTACTGTTCCAGTTTTTGAAATAATGAAATCACAGGTTTTCTGTGTGAAATATAATTTCTGTTATTTCCAGTAATAAAGAAAGTTAACAAACAGAGAATACCTTTTAAGTGTATGTTAGGACTTCACATATTCTGGAAAATTATGTCAAATAATAGACTTGTTTCTAAATCTTGTTTGGGTGTTCAATTTCCAGAACCAGTACCCTGGAGTATTCTATGAACGATAATTTGAGTGGAGAACTCGGTGTGGCAGAAGAGTAGAGTGAACAAAATGCTCTCAAATAAACACACTTCAGTATCTGGCATAAGTGTGCAATTGGTGCTGCTCCTACCAGGGGAAGATAGTTGTCATAACTGTGTGAAAAGAGGAAATTGCAGCTGTTTACTATACTCTTGCTGGATGAGTAAAGGACTCCATTGAGTGGGTTTCATCTCATCCATCCCTGTTTTTCAAATTATGAATTCATATATAACTACTGGCATCACTCGAGCAATAATAACACATAGCATTTTTATTTTTAATTAGTATTTAACAAATATAATACTTTGAGGAACAGGCCACAACAGAAAAAAAAAAACAACTTATGGTGCAGCTCAAAGACTAACTTTTTTTCGTTATACTTCCTGTAGATGAGTATTTCTGAATTAGAGCCATCATGACAAATGTCCCATTTATCTTTTACCTCACGTAAAAGATTTTCATTATAGCTGAGCAAAGAATTGGTATTTGATAAGCTTAATCTGGTTGACAGTGGACTGGAAATATATAGTGGTTTATATTTATGGGAACAATACATATTGGGGAATTGCTTTCCCACTTCATTCCATTGTTGGTTCTTGTAAATACTTTGCACATCTCGCAGTTAATGACACGACAAAGAGTTTGAGATGACTGCTAAACTTTGAGGTCATAGCATATAGTTTAGGTTCATCAGCCCTGTGCTATCTTAGGTGAAATACAATGGGAACATAGGATTGGAAAAGGACGCTGCTCTCAGTGTGCAGATAAGTGTCCTCTAGGTGCTTTCTTCTGACTGGATTTTCGTCCTCCTTTTTCTGTTGCAGAAGCATGAATTGGCACCATCAAATAAAATATATTAGACTGGACATACAGGAGAAAGCCAGCCACTGGAAATACCTGAAGATAATGTCTTTGCACATTCATGGCACTTCTTGTTTCCAGATTTATTTTTGAGATGTGAATTCATCCTCATTCCTGCTGTTCATAGGAGATATAGCAGCATTTGGGTTAGCCAGTAAAAACCAAACGTGCATTGCTGTGATACAGTAAAAGAGGAAGGTGCATATACTATTAACTATTATAAGAAACAGTAAAAAATCCAAACCAGAAGGATCAATCTTAATCAGACTTTTATTTCTATTTATCTTACTAGCTTTTTGTTAAATATAAGCATTTCTGTGGTAAGTAATTTTTATCATTTAGGTAGCATTTTTTAAACTGTTAACACACCTTGACCATGAAATTTCAATTTCATTTTTCTCTGAAATTTCAAAGCTTACATAAGGAAATTATGGAAAAATTTCCCTTTCCAGAATTTGTGCCTTATTTTATGCAAATTGTTTATATTCCTGGTTCAGAAATTATATTAATGAAACATGAGCAATAGCGATATAAGTGAAATTATTGTACTTAATATAGATATCCAGAATAAATTTCCATACAGCATCAGTAGATAATTTGGAAAAAGAAGCATAAAATAAATATGTGACTCCACGGATTATTTCCAAACCAATAATTTGGCAATACTTGCCAAATCTGATTGTCTGGAAATTTATGTTCATATTTTTAAAGTTCTTAAGGCTTTAATACATGAAAATGGATCCTTTTGTTTCATTGCCTTTAGAAACCCCATTTTCTGTGAAATTACAAAGGATAATTACAATTGAAGTTTTGTCTAATTATTGGACTTCGGGAGCTTTCAGAGAAACACTAAATATCAAAGACTCCAGAGAAGTCTGGAGTCTAAATATCAAAGACTCTTCCTTCACTGTGCAACTGAAATGGAGGCCCATAGTTAGCAGCTGCAACTGAAAATTATGCAAGGAGCAACATAAAACCAGAGAATGTCCTTTCTTGAGTCAGTGCTGTAAGAAGACCTTTCACCTTTAACTGGCAAGGATTTTGGGAAGAGTGAGGCAGATAGCTGTTAAAATGAAATAAAATTAACTGATGCAGAAGGAAATACACTTTGGCCTGGATTGTATTTTGTTTCTCTTTAAATTTTGAAAGCTGTGTTGATTTTCCAAAATTAAAAGAATATATTATGAACTGCTGATCTCAGTATCGTACATATAGTCTCCTGCAAGTCTGGCAAAGTCATAATCATTTCCTTTAATGGTGATGGCACTACAATAGCTATATTTGTGACTGAAATGATATGGAAATATTATTATAACAGTTTTTCTTAGTAAGTAATATATGAACGGTATTATAACTGTGCTCTTGCAAAATATGACATTCCCTTATTTAAATTCAGTCATCATTTCATTGAAACAGCATTCTAAACCTTTCTATCTCACCATTTATGCTTAAAAGTTTTGGTAATTTTCTGACATCTTTCATTTATGGCCATTCCTATGTTGTACTTACTAATTCTATTTCTTACCTAAAGACCCTTTTCTGGTCTTGCACATTTAGAGAGTGTGCTCTCACATTTAACTCTCTTATTAATGGACTCACATAAAATGCCTTTCTAAGACAGCACTAAAAGAATCCTAGTTGACTACTGCTCTTGTATGTTACCAAATTTAGATTATTACTGTCAGCAAATCAGACATTACTTGGTTGAGTTCCTATACAGTTCCAATTAATTATTATAAAATGAAGAATGAAATAGAAAAAAAACAACCCTCTCTTTAATCAAGAATACTACAAACACGGACTGTAATCTCTTGTTTAGAAACAAGTTGCATGAAATTCTTCATATCCTTGTCTCTAATATGGGTACTGCTAATGTAATTGTTATGAAAGTATAATGACAGAATCCTCTTTAAAAATAATATGCAAATAAAAGTAGATAATTTTTTTTTGTTCCACTAAGCATGCATAAGAATGCAAATGCAGAATTTGTTAGAAACATTTAAACCCGTTGTAAATATGGTAACATCTGAGTATTTTCTGAGCCAAGTCTGCATTAGGAAGAAAAATCATCTTTATTGAAATCTAGTTCACTCTTATAAACTTCTAATTCAAGGACATGTCACATTCACATAGTCTGAAATAAAAGGATTTTTATCTAATTATGAATAATGACTTATATATTTTGTTGATAAAATCAACTGAAGTGTTCTTAGGCTCGGTTCTTTACTCAAGTCCTGTCGACCAGGGCAACATGAAGCCAGTGCCTTCCCTCTGGGCTGGAAGATGTAGGTGGTGAGCAGGGCAGGTCATTGCTGGCCAGTGTCTGTCCCACTGCCAGTCAGTAATTTGTTAGGCTTTCTGCTTTGGCATGTCATTTTCTGTATGTTATTCACCTAAAAGGGTCAACCTACTCAGCAGTGTTGCTATTGGTAGCTTGGCTACCAGACTCAGGGAGAAACTGTCAATATTCTGATGGCTGAAAATGGCAGGTATGGAGTCAGTAAAGCATCCAGTTTGGCAGTTTTACAATGAGTTGTGCTTTTCTTAACAGTAGAGCTGCTTGTAGGTGAGGTAATACTCCCTGTGAAAAAAAAGACAGAAAAGCTCTTGTTGTTAATTGCATTAAAAGATAAGGGTTTTGCTGTTTCACAAAAGGGAACAATTCACTGGGTAATTTGAAGTAATTTATTCTGCATTCTATGCTCTAAATTAGGGGGATGTACTGCAGGTAACTGTTCCCTGACTTCGGTACACAAGCTGTCTTTTCCCTATGCTATGGTGTCACAGTAGGAATAATGGCCCTAAAATGCAGATCAGAACTTGTCTGAGGGCCTCCTGAGTGACAGGTCCCTTTCAACATGCCATTGAAGTTTTCTGAGGATCTGAAAAGGCTTTTCAGATTAATCACAACCAAAAGGGCATCTTGTACAAGTATAAAATAATTATAATAATTATCTCCTTCCTCGTGAGATTATAGGGTTGCATCTACATTAGCAAACAGTTTATCCCTGCAGAAGTGATTTTGTAGACCCCAACTGTTGTTGCTGAGGGCATGATGTCCATATTATATTAATTTAGTGGAGGAGGTTTTTTTTGACAAGCCCTTGTGTCCTGAACGGAACACCCCTAAACTGTAGGAATGCATTAGATGAACTCTCAGGCTCATTTTTTGCTTAATTTTCATCTAAAAGGGATTAATTTGCTGTGAATCATTCAGGAATCATTCCATGTATGATACAGACCATAGTAAATGGACAAAATTTGAAAATTTGTTTGAAAATCAAAGTCCAGCTCCTAATTGAAATGCAGACATGAGTGCACCTTGTAAGAGTCCAAGGAACTAGAGGAACAAAACACTATTTATTGATTTGTTTTATCATCAATTCTCCCGTTGTACACTACCTACAAGTCTCAAACTGCATATCATGCAGCAGAAAGCTGTGTATAGAACTTTTAAGAGGTGCTGGTTATGGTTGGTTTCTTAATGAGCTCCTGGTCATATTAAAATGGCATTTCAAGGCAGGCATTAGTACATGCCAAAGAGAGTGCAGTATTTCTTGAGGTAGACTCACTTGGATGAAAATCAGGGTTGAAGCTCCATATGACTCTTACACAGCTGCTGTTACCCTCAAAAGGCAATATTTGAAAAGGAGGTGGGAAATTGATTTTATTTTTCAAGGAAAACTGGATGCCATTTAGATAATTCAGCTATCATTAAGCAATGACTTAATTACTAGCAAGCCATCACACGAATACCCTGAATTTTCTGTTTTCAGTATGAGCTGGTATTAATAATATCTTATTCTTTTAGAATATTGGCAAGGAAGTAGAGACTGAGAGTCAAAATTATCTAGCATATTGGGTGATTCTAAATACAGCATTAATTATTACAGTCTATGCAACAGATTAGATAAAGTGCCAGGGCCAAAATCCCACTAATATTTGATAAAGCCCTGTGCAGAGAGAAAAAAAAAAATCATTTTTCATTTGTATGAGTAGAAAATTCTTATTTTCTTCTATGTGGGCATACCTCTGCTGAGTACAATACACTGTATCTGGATTACCTGCTGGACTTCATGTTCTACTTCCCAGCTGGTGGCTGAAGGTTGTTTGTGCAGCCTGGATGCCTTCCTTTAGCATCTCTCAGAGTGAAAAAAAGTATTTTTCTATCCATATCCTCAGGAACAGAGATTTGCATTATGTACCAGATTCATATTTTGGAAAAGTCTGGTCTAACTTTGATCTCACTTTTTTTCTCTGAAGGTTGTGCCTGTGGTGCCTGTGACAAATGAGCATGGGTTAGAGCTTGACATTAAAAGAGTGGAGGAACATATTCCAGCTGTGTTTCAACTAGGTTTACTCCCAGTTGACAACTCGCCTGTCTTCTTAGTGTGTTATGTCAGCTGTTAGAGCCGTTTTTGGTCATTGCACAAGCAAGCTTCATATTTTTCTGTGATTTGAGCAACCTGTCATTTTTATTTCCACTTGAACCCTTACTTTCAAGTGTGGCTCAAAATGTGTAGGAGTCAGGTATAAAACATAGATTAGGCTCAGACCTACAATTATTTGTCAGAAGTGCTACTATGCCTATTGACAGATATAATTGTCAGGAAAATAGCAGGGTAGAACTTGGAGTCCTGCTTCCCTGTTCATCTGCAAAGGTCTGTCATAGTGTTATTTGCCTGAAGAGTTCTTTGGAAAAAAAACCCAAAAACCAAAAACATTCAGTTGGATATTCATACAATAGAATCTGAACATAAAAATTTCAGGTCTGACAAGATTGTGTAATATAATGATGGCCTTCATCCATACCCACATCCATGTAAGAATACCAGAATTAGTCCTCCACTATTGATTGAAAGATACTATGTTTAAGACAGTAGCTACTTTAAATAGATCTAATAGCAACAGAGATTTTTAAGTTCCTGTATCCACACTTTCAAAATACTTCTAATATATATAGTATAGTTTCTTCTGTTATCTAAAAAATATTTGCACTTGAAAGTACATAATTTTTAGGTTCTACATCTCTACATTTTCTACATATTTTCTACATTTTCTTTGTTTCTACTTTTGTGGGAAACAAGACTTCATATCTCTACAATTGTTATGCTTGCCAGTTTTACATTTCCGTGTTGTCATTGTTAAAAACGGGATGACAATACAAACATTCAAAATTTAAAACATAAGTGATAGAAAAGAGAGTGTGTTTTAAATAAAGTGAGGGAGCCTTAATTATGGAATACTCATGCTCGACAGTTTGACTTTAACTCACTGAAGTTAGTAAAAAAGAGGTTTTGGTACTGAATAATTCACCTGTATAGTACTGTGACTTTTTGGGTCACCTGAAATGTTATGACACAGAGATGGCAATTATGCCTTGAAGACATTAAAACAATAAGAAGGAATATTTGTCTTAATCAAATGTTCATCACTAGGGTTAGTTTTTGAGTGGAGCACAATGTGGGTTCAGGAAATTAGTGAGAGCACTCAGTGTTTTTTACTGTGAAATGCTGTTACTTTAGGAGTTTTTCTGAGGAGAATGAAATGACATGGAAGAAATCACTTCACTAATGAACTTGCAAAGAACTTGCTTAGAGTTTTCTACGTGAAAAAACTTAGTTCTTGTGTTCCTGTACTAGAGTACAAGAAAGGAATCATGGTATTGATATAGAGACATGGTATTGATATAGAGACAAGACCCCAGAATAACTGAGCTCAGTCTCCTGATTCTGCCTGCTGGCAAGATACCATCTACTGCACTTTTTATGGATATGCTTTTTTGCCTGCAATGTGTTTATTTCCTTTTGATTTCTCTGTTTCCCTGCAGCCTTTCCTTTGCTTCACAAGCCAAGCTCTTTAAAACTCCTCCTGTGGTAGAAACTTTATTCATCTGTCTGGAAGACTGTCCCCATATTTTTTGTGGGTTCAGTATCACTTTCATGAAGATGATTGGCCAGAGTTGTACAGATAATTCTGAACGATAGTTTAAGAAACTTCACACTTATCGTTCTGTGTCTTTATTAGAAATATATAATTCAATAATTCATGGGATTTGCCTTTTTCAAAGCCATCTTGTGTCGTATTAATACTGATGTGCTCTTGATGATCAAGATTGGTTTTACACATGTTGTTTCAGATTATAAGTTCCCAATTTGCAGCACAAATGCTATTAATCCCTGATATTCCCTTTCACTACTACATGCTGGTACTATAGCTGGATTCAATTCATCTTTCAATTCTTGTAATCCACTGTGTCTTCTGCTTAATGTAGAAGTTCTGTAGTGACACTGTAGAAAATGCTTTATGTAAAACCAGACAAATTATATCTACCTCATTTCTTTGTCTGGAAAATGAGTTGTCAAAAAGAGCTGTCTGGCATGAGCTGCCTTTGGTAACACTGCTTCAATTTATCCTATGTTCTGTTTACTTCCCTGTCTTTAATTTATCTTTTTCTTCAAAGCTTTCAAAGCCCTTGCAAACTGAAGAGGTCAGACTAATAGGCTTACGCTTGCACAGATCATTTTTGTTCTTGCTTTTAAATATGGGCACTTCAGTTCCCATTCTCCACTAATACTTGATGCTTTCTTTGCCTTAGATTTGGAGGCTTATCTCTGCCACTGCAATGGCCTTTATGAAATCACAGTACACCTAGTGATCAGATCTTAGTGAGACATTTTATTCAAAGCTCATTGCACAGTTGTATTTTTTTTTCACAGTTAAGCTTTTGATTGGTTAGTGAGATATGAATAAAGAAAATTTAAATAATCATCTGCAGGCGGATCACATGTAAGATATGAGCAAATACTGCTGCCTTGATGATTAAGTGAATAGCTCATACCTCCTGCAACTTAAAGCTCCCTTAAGCATAGAAACTGGGAGAGAAATAGTTTAAAGTGGCATGATAATATCAGAGAAAATGATGAGAACTGGAGCCTAAGTACCCTCTAATACTGAGCACTTCATGGTCAGAGATTATTTCACAAAGCTGTTGGACATCATTGGGCAGCTTAAAGATATTTTAATGCCTTGGATGTTTAAATATTCCATAATGCTTTATGCTAGTATTTAAAAAGTCAGTGAATAGAACGTGTAGGTTTAATCCTAGATTATTACTTTAAGTTTTATATTTTTGTAAATATGTAGAAATATAGAACCTGACCTCCCAAAAATTAATGGGATTTTATTTCTCCATCCTGAGTAACGTGTCAGCATTAATGTTCGTCAGGTGAACATTCTTTTGCTGGTCCTTAGGAAATGACCAAGAAAGCAATTTAGTCAGTTAAATTCATCTGTATTATTTGAATTGAAGCTGGCTAGAAGGGCTGTGCATTTCTTGTTTACAATTTCTTTGCTTTTTTATTGCTTTCAATTAGGTGTTGTGTTGGAAAATTAATGAAGATGAAAATTACTATCAACTGTGTGCACAAAGAACTGGGGTTAATTTGGAAACAGGGGACATTAACACTGATAGCAGTTTAGAGAGAAGACCAGTATCACAACCATACATCAGCTTTTGGAAGAAATAAGTTCTTTCCATCATCTCAGTGTTTCTAGCTGGGAGATGGAATGCAGCTAGGTGCCTAAAGCATTTTAAACCTCTGGCAATTTGAGCATTCATCCTTATCAGATTTTGGAAACAATAATATATATGTAAATTTCTCATCCAAGTGCTGTGAGACTGTTGGCAAATGTAATTACCTGTATGTGCATCTGTCTGCAGTTTCCCTCTGCTGGGAAACTAATTGAAGTAAGCAAAAAAGAATTTTTTTTTGTTTATTGCATGTTTTCATATATTCCATAACTTTTTATTTTTCAGATATTTGAGACATTTTCTTTTCTTGGAACTGTCTCTTATAAAAGCTTGCTTGCTAATCTGTTTCCAAGAACTCATGTGTACATACATTTCAGTATGTTCTTAAATTTAAGTATGTGCTTAAGTTACACTGATTTAAATAAAAGAAAAATAGGAGCATACATATCAATCATATGCTATAGGACTTCTGTCAAGATTTAATGTGCCTCAAAGTCCTAAGTTTTAGCACAGTAGCATTTCAAAAGCCCTCTTTATGGCATTAAAGCATCAAAGTCTTCAGTCTGCTTCCACTGCTACCCTTAACAAAGTAACAGTGACAAGACTGGTGTATCCATCTGCCCAGAGTGCTTTAACTATTTCTGAATGTTTTCTTAGTAGTGAGGCTAAGCTCTCTATGACTACTTATTCTGGCTATTGAAATATTCACACTGTTAAACAACTTTTTTTAGAAAAAACCCAACAAACCCACACCTTTTGCTTTGTATGCAGGGATTTCCATCATCTCCTGTGTGACACTAGTGTGCATTGCTAGGCTGAATGCTTATTCCCTTTCTTTCATTGCCCACCTGCATCAAAGAAAGTGGCTTGTGAGAATGTACTCATGTCTGTTCCCCAGCTTCCTTTTGGAATCAGAGTGCACTTTGTGTCTGTTACAGGCTGTGTTGTATGAAGCAGAAGGAAGATTGATTTTCACGAGCTACCTTGTACCTGATGTAATGAAAGTGGCAAATTACTTGTTCCCTGAGCAAACATGACACGAATGTCATAGAGGGAATTTATATATATGCAAATATATAGGGGTCACATTGGTGTAATTTTTACAAAGTGACCTTATTCACCAGGGGGCCATTTTTAAATCTGCATTTGTCTACATGGGAAAGGCTGAATGAAACTGCAAATACCTGCATTGTGTGGGATGTAGCAACTAACACAACTAATAATAATGTACGATTCAACACAGTAGAGAAGATAATTTAAATGGCTGCTTTGTTTCTGTACAAGAGACTTGGGGTCTCTAGTGATTTCTACTACTCATTTAGGCTTTTTCTGAAGTAGCAAATAAAATATTTGTCATACAAAGAAAACTAAGAGGATGTGGGACTAATTTTCTATAAGATTTTTGTCTCAAGCATTTTGTCATGATTCAGTAGAGAAATAGGCTTGTCTCTCTTTGTGAACAGTTGCATTCACAGGATCTGTGCATTTGCAAAAGGCAAATGAGCCTTACTGACAGTGAAACTTCCCACATAAGTAAAGCAGGAACAAATGAACTTTAAACAACTTCAGAGAATCTGTTTTATGTAAAGAAAAGAAAAATAAGGAGCAACAGAGAAGAATGCTGTTACTCGGTAGGAAACATGACAATTTTACTTGTGTATAAGTTATTAAAGGAAGAGTAAAAGCTATTTTTTCCTTTCAGTTTTTACTCCTCAACAACAAAAATAACATGAGTTTATACTTCACCTAAAATCAGAAAGCAAGTCTGTTTAGCACTGGTCATGCAATGTAAGATAATTCCCACGTGATTCTCCTTTAATTCTGAGCTATTGGCAAGGTGGCTGATCTCAAGTCCAGAAACAAAGAAGGAAGAAAGTAGAAATACGAAAGCTTATGGATGCTACATTGAAAATACACATCTGTGCATGGCATTGTCAGTACAGCTGAGTGGTTGGACCCCATCTGCTGTTGAAAATGGGCTGACAGCGAGGTGCAGCAGTGACAAGGAGAGCCTGTGCAACACTGGAGTGTATTCACGGTTTGCTGTTGTTGAGCCACAGAGGGCAGGGGGAGGAATTCTGCTGATGTGGCAGCTTGTGAAACTCCTCTGCAGCATCAGATATGGTTTCGCCCTGAGAAAAAAAGTCCTGCAGTTTTTTTGTCACTAATCACCAGAAGAGTCTATTCTTGAGTTCATGTTACCAGACTGGTGTTGGTCTCATGGAGTGTGCTTCAAGCAAAAGAAATCTTAGGGAGCAAAAGTAACAAATCCTGTGAATGAATCCTTGTGTTATGGTGTCAGTGAAGAGCCAGGCATAACAGAGCCATCTCACACTCAGCCACTGCCTGTTTGAATTGTGTGGGTGACATCTTTTTGTTATATTTTGAAAGCATTCCTGAACCACAAAAGGATCTATCTTTCTTTTTTCTTGCTTCAGAGCACATTGAAAAATGTACTCAAACATGGTAGACTTTCATATCCTCTTTTGTGTGAAAGTGCAGAGAATTTCTTGGGTTCATTTCCAGTATCTTAGGTTAGAAACTGAAGGAAATTGTTACACATAAAGCTCATGTGTAAAATTGATTTTCACATGTAGGTGTTTCCTATAGCATGGCTATTCTCTGTTTTGATCAGCTTTGTCTTATGTGGCATTATTGAAGGCTGGATGGATCACAGTGAGGGAGAGGTTCTGAAGAAAAGAAAGTAAATAAAATAATGTCTCAAAAATAAAACTATTCAGGTTAATATCTCTAGTTTGTCTGTGGAGCTCTGCATCACTTCTAGTAAAAGCAGACATAATTTCAGAGCTTATTTTTCCTACTTATCGCAGCCAGTTATGTAGTGCAATAACAGTACTGAAATGGACTCAATTTTATTTCCTGGATGCACTTGCCTGACATAGATCAGGGTTGCAGGAGGCTAATAGTTATCTCAGAGCTGAGGTCAAATACTACCAAGTCCCAGTGTTTTCTCAGTGCCCTATCATGGGCTGTTTTGCAAATCCATAACAAAATAACCAGCATCAGGGTTTCAGAGCCCGGGTGATAATGCATGCAGTGAGATACTGGGCATATCTCATGGCATCTCTGTCCTCTCCTTCTTTTCTAGCTCCTGACTCACTTTGTCAATGATGTGCATCCATCCCAACCTCTCAGCTTCTTGGACTACAAACCCTTCATTTTTTGTTTCAAGGGCTGTGTTGCTACAATGTGGTCCTTGTGTGTAGCAGTACTGCTCGGAGCAGAGAGCTTCACGTCTTTGTGCTCATGCAGCCTCTTGTCTGTCCTTGGACTGACCACTGAGGGTGACAATGCACACCATCACACTCTGGGTCTGGGGTTGTATAGCATAATTGCTTTGAAGGTTAACATCATCTTTGAGATTTTTCTATTTGAACAGCTGAATGTTATGAATGCTTTAACTGATCAGGGTTTTTTCTGTAGTTCTTCTGGTGGCCTCTGAACTATTAGTCCCAAACTGCTCCTTGCACTGATTTTTCTGTTAATTATGTTTATTATGAGACTATTATTAGACACAGTTCAGATTTTTGTCCTTCTAAAGGTGAATACCACTAATAACTAATGCAGAAAAATGTAATAAGCTTGTGGTGCAGAAAGTGGTGAATAATTTTTCTCATGATTGGGAAATCTAGCAATGGCAATGAGCCCAGACTTTCTGTGTCAAAGCTGAAACCCTTCCCTGACTTTGCAGTCTCACTCAGTGCAAGCTTACTCCTTTTTGGTGTGCTCAGCTGTGTGCAGGGGTTTGCATCTTCACTCTGCCATGCATCCTGAGGGCCACTGTTCTCAGGCAGAGAGGTTGTTTTTTTCTCTTTCCCTGCCACTACTGTTTTTCCTGATGCATTTGCATTTTCTGATGTGCATTTGCTGCCAGTCTCACAGCACAGTGAGGGAGTCTGGCATCAGCAGAATACAGGAAGAAACTGTATTAGATTCAATCTTGCTTTAATGGTGCAAGTCCCACTGGGTTTTGAGCAATGTTATGTAGGTGAGGAAGAAAGATTTGATTTTAATGAGAGATGACTTGGCACCAGGAGCATAACAGGTGCAATATGAGAATCTAGAGTGAAAGAGTTAATTCATATTCTTTTCACAGAGATAGCTGTGAAAGAGCATATGCTGAATGTGCATTCTAGTCTCATTTTTTTCTTATTATTTACAGTGACAAATAATGTATTTCCCTTTAGCTTTGAGGGGTTCATAAACCTGGAGCTGATGATGAATATGCAGTTTACACTCCAAAGGCACTGGAAGCAGTGCAAGAAGGCAGACCTTAGAGTGGTTCACAGCACACTGCGATCTCTGCTGTGATTATTAATCAGTCAGGCTTTCAGGGGCACACACACCATCCTGGCTACAGCACTTTCTCACTCCTCTCTCCTTTTGCTTGATAAACGTGATATCTAAACCTCTGGGAAACACATAATAAATGTGTGACTTCTGTAAAAGGATGCTCAGCACTGTTTGCTCTGAATTCATGTTTGAAAGGGTTTGGTGCACTCTTCAGTGGGTTGTTAGTTTCAGTCATGTTTTCTTACACACAGCCTGCTCATCAATCTCCTGGAGAGCAAAATTGGCCATTCTGGGGGAAGTGGTCTGGTTTCAAGTCTGGAAGTCATAAGTGTAGTTGTGGGGTGTGTGTTGCCTTATCAGATTGTGGTGTTATATTTGAAAGAAATTTGCTGAAAGGAGAGGAATTGTTTTGAAGAAGTGGAAAATGATTTAGGACTTTCAACATATTACTGGTTAAATCTGTATTAAAGCAGTCTGCATTTCAGAGTTGTGGTTGCCCAGGATAGCACTGTACACAAGCAGAGGAGAAGAGGTACACATGAATTCCTTTGGGTTTCTTGTGAACACAATAGGAGAAAAATGTGCAATCATAATCAAGTAATGCATTTTTTTCTGCTCATAAAAACAACCTAATTCCAGGCATTACAAAACAGCAACAACTTTGTTCAAGTGATCAAATTTTCAGCTTTTTTGTATAAGTGGTTTGAAATAGTTGTCATTGTTCTGTTGACCTATCAGCAGAAACATGACCATTGTGTAGAGCTGTTTCATAGCCAGCTCCCTAGAATTCTTCCACAGGGAGGAAGTGAGAAAAGGACTCATTACTGTACCTCTTGCCACTTTCTGCACAACTGTAATCCTTAAGCACTAGAACCTACATGCTTGAAGTTGTCTTTTTGGCAGGTGGAGGGGTATTTTTACTTTGGAGGAGTTTAGTGAGAAATAAGTCATGTGTTATCTTGTGCTTGAACCACTCTGGTGGCTCGCTGTCACAGTGAAAACATCACTGAGTGAGATGAGGGGAGCTCTGTGCAATTTCCCTTGGTGCAGTAAATCAGATCTTTTCATTACCCAAAGGTAGTGAGGAGAGAGGGTACTGAACCTGCCCTGCTCTACTTCATATTTCCAAACCCCTCAAATCTTCCTAACAGGATTTCTCTGCAGGAGGACCGGGACATGAACTGAAGGTCTATTCAAATCTGTTATCGCCTTAGGACTTGTGGGCAAAATCCAAAAAGAGCTGCAATCCCAAAAGTTAAAAACACCACTGTATGATCAGAGACAGATGCACAACCATGACTGGCTGCAGACGCAGTAGTGGAACTGCTCAGTTTATCAAAACCTGCTCAGGGATGCATGGGTTCATCCTTCTTGCCAGCTTTGGAGTCTGCTGTGGTTATGAACACTCTTTGTGCCCTGAGAGAAATGATGATGCTGCTGAATTCTCCTGGTACTGATGGGTGGAGGAGTGCTGTCAGACCAGGATGGGAGGTTATGTTGCTACTTTATGTACCTCATTTAGAGTTCAGCAGAATTCAAGACTTTAAGATTGTGAGCTGGACATTTATAAAAACTTAGTCAATTCTCCTTAAATTAAGAAAAATATGTCTTTTTAAGTAATCTTAAGATAAATATTTAATTTTGTGTATTTTTCTTTTCAGGATGAATAAGAGATACTTACAGAAAGCAACAAAAGGAAAACTGCTAATAATAATATTTGTCGTAACACTGTGGGGGAAATTAGCATCTGGGGCAAATCATCATAAAGGTAAGAAATTCTGTTCTGTTCTATCATACTGTTGTGTCTGTGGCCTCCATCAACAAATTCAGAAGAGTCTGATCTATGTGACCTTTTCTCCTCATGTGTACTTGTGTCTTGTGATACTGGTTCACTAATCAGCATTTCACTAAATGCTAAAAAAGAGGAATAAAAAAAATAATTATTGACTATATTTTATCTCACAAAAATAGTTATCAGCAGATATATATGATGCAAATTAATTCCTGGAATGAACCCTAGAAAGAAGCAATTTTTAGTAGCTTATATGATGCTTCTGTGTGCAGTTTTCAACCAAGATTAACCTCATGGATAATGTATATTGAATGACACTGTTTCATCATCCAAAAAAGACTGCCACTTTGCAGTATTGTCTGGTTTCTATGCTTTCCTCCTAACACCTGAGCAGGAACTTTTTGTGACAATGTGAGATTTGTTTTCTCTTGGTCATTCCAGCCCTTAATATGTATGTATACATACCAGCATAAGCTGTGATGGATTATTTAATATTGCAAAAAGGTCTTTCTTTTGCATGTGTGCTTCTGTTTACCCTAACACAAGGAACAAGCTCTCCAGATTCACAAACTAATGCCTTCTTATAGGCTAATAGGACTTGTGATCTGCAGTATAACAGGATTTTGAACTCCATTTCTCATTGTCATATAGTGTCTGTTGGCTGTTTATCTGCTTATACAAGATCAGAATAAACTCTAACAATGTGGGTAAAGCAAGCTAAGGAGTTAAACCCAGAGGAAGGATTCCAAAAAACCCCAGTTAATTAATTTCTCTGGTTTCATGTACATTTTACAATGTTCATCTAATGATAGGATTTTATGAGCAGGTATTTTTATATATCAAGCTGCTTGATATTTTTCAGTTGTGTGAAGATACCTTTCTTCAAAATGACCCACTGATTAAGGACTTCAGGATGCAGAGACACTTACGCAGTCTTATACAGTTTGCAATTCGACTGCAGACAAAACAGTCTGATGTGGTCCAGCAGGCCACCAGCTGGGCATCATGCCAGACAAGAACTGTGCTGATACCCTTTCCTCAGCCTTGTTCCTCCTCAAACCAGAATACAGATTCCTGCTGTGGCTTCCCAATTTAGTTGTCTATTGGAAAAGGGCCAAGATATCCTGCATATAGCCTGCATTCAGAGTTCTTTTGCTTTGGTTATTTCTCTTAAAACATGCAAAAAGCCAATATCCAGACCATTTTGATTCTATGAGCAAGGGCTGGTCAAGCTGTGTTTGCTTCTGTGAAATTCAAACTTCAAGTTATGCTTGCTGTACTTTTTGGAAAACTGACGAGTAAAACCTATAACCATGTATTTCATAGAAACAAATTGTAACCATAAGGACTATTTTGGGATTTAGTGTTTCATAATTGAGAAAAATAACATCCACCACTAATTGTAGCTTAGCTGTATGAGGGAAACCCCAGCAGAACTATACATTGATTATCTGGACAGTGTTTGTTGTTTAAACCTCAGCCTTAGAGCAGAGAGAACTTAAGGAATATTTATTTTTTTTTTAGATAAAAAAGTGCATGGCCCCCCTTAAAAATGAGATTATAATCTGTAGGGTCTTCTTTATATTCCTGCAAGCTAACAAAATGCTCCTTTTTCATTAATTTGTGTCTTTTCATGGCTTTAACAAAATATATAATAATGAAAAAATAATAATGAGAAGCATGACTTGAGTATTTAATTTGGGAAAAAAATTTGGAAAAGCATCTACTTTACCTGTTTAATTTCTTTTGGAAATAAAAAAATATTCAGAAACATTTTGGCTTGTGGAATTAGTAAATCAGCTGCACTCACTATACTGGGGATTTTTTTAAAAAAAGCAAAACTCAGAGTTATGCAGCTCAATTGCCATTGATTTCCAAAGGTACTGGGAATTTGAATTCCCATTGTATCATAGAAAATCTTCCCCCTGCTCTCATGGCAAAAATGGAGCCAAGGTACATTGAAGGAGAAGTTGATGCTGTTCACCTTTGCATGGAGTTTCCAAATACTGAGTAACATGTGAGTTTTTTCAACACTAATTATCCCTAGCATCATTAATCTTCATTTATAGAAGTCCTTACTAACATATTGACATGACAAACCCTTAATGACTTTGAAGGAGCCCCTACAATTCCAAAAATCAATAATCTGCATCTGAAAAAAATCTTTATTTCCTATTGACTTACTCATATTATTCACCAGTTGCACTAACTTTCAAACCAATCTCTTTTTCAGAAAGCTATTGTTAAAGAAAAGAAAAAGTACAAGAAGAAAAAGATCATCAGTGTGTGAAAAATTGTTTAATGAGCATTCTGCTCTCCAGGCAGACTTCAGGAGGAATATAAACAGATAACTCTGACAGGCTATGAGTAGGCTTGTTGCATTTATTTCTGGGATGTGGCACAAATGAAAACTTCCAAGTCAGCAGCAAGAAAAACAGAGGTCAAGGCAGGGCATGGGAAACAAGGCTCTGAGGACCAATTGAGCAACAGGGTTACAAGCTGGGATTTCAGATTACATCTTTTCAGTGTGATGTGTGCGGGTGCCAAATCCACCCCTCTTTCTCTTGAAAGTCTGGTTTGAAGACACTTCTGCTCCCATTATCTTGACTGATGGTTGGAGTTTCATCATTCTGGACAGTAAGTCCAAGAGCTAAGAATGTTAAACAGTGTTTAAAACAACACAAATCTTATTCTTTTACTGCACACAGGATTATGAGTTTTTCAGTGTGATTCCAGGATATGCACATGCTTATATTCCATTTATCCTGTCTTTTGTAAAAAAACCCAGTAACTTTGCTATTTTTCCATTTTGCTGTGGAACCTGATACCATGGTGATGGGTGCCTTACCCAAGCATGTGCACCTGAGAATCAGCTTGCAGTACCAGAAGCATTTGTGCTGAAGTGGCTGCATAGAGGAGAGAGGCATATCAATCTCCAAAAGGACATTGTCAAGTGTATGAGTCAAAAAACTGATAAAGACTAATCCTGATCCTCCTACACATTGCTAGCCCTTGGAAAACAAACAAAACAGTGTTTGCTGGCAGATATGGCAGGCAGGCATCAGTTCAGCATCACTGCCTTTTTGCTATTTCTGTCATAGGGAGCATGAATTGATTTGATGACCATTGTATCACAGCCCATGTTTAACGTGTCAAGTGTTGAACTGGTCCTTTGGAGAAAAAAATGTACTGATACCCCCTTACAAGCACTCCTTTCTAGAGAAGAGACTACTGTGGCACAAAATTTCTACCCTAAAATTAAAAACTCTTTCAAGATACATAAATTTGTGAACTTTTTGATCACTAAGGTTTTTTAAAATTGATAATGCAATAAAATATTCTAATTAAATGAAGAGCGCTTTTGAATCTAAGTATAGTTTAATATTTCTCAAAATGTAAAACAACAAGTCTAGCATTGGTTTTAAATCCTGGAAAAAATAAGAAGTAACTTAAAAATATGGCTAATGATGAATGCTTACATGCCAGAAGGAATTTGTTACAGAACCAGAAAACACTCTAGGTAGATAAGTAATTGTGTCTTTTTTAACTTATCATGAAAAGTCACAATAATTTATTTTCATTTAAAAAAGTCACTCAAAAGCTGGACTTGTTAATCTGATGCCTATTATATAGATACACTAAACTATCATATGAGATGCAGAATTGCTGCTCCTACTTGTCTGTGAATTTGCACTAAATTAGAAGTCTGAGGGAATATCTTTCTATTCACAAGGAGATAATGCAGAGGAGGAGCTGTTCCAAAATCCATCTGAATGAAGGAGCCCCTAAAGCTGATGGTTAAGTCACCCTTCTTGGATAAGTCTGCCTTTCTCAGCTGCCTTGCTGAGGCAGGAACACCGCTGGCACCAGTGCTGCGATGCAGCCTGTGCCAAATGTGCCCGGATTTGGGAATGGGTATCACTATGAGAAACAAGAAGCTACATTCCTAATGTTTTGGGACTCTGTCTAGTTAAGACTAGAGAATAGTCCCAAAGCTTACATAGGACATCTCTGAAGTATTCAGTATTTCTGTAAAAATACCTTCATCATGAGGTTATAGTGGTTTAGTATGGGTTTACATTTGTCCTTGCTATTGAGGATTTTATATTGTGTAGAAGACAGCATTCATAACACATAAATAGAGGGCATTTGTATTCAATTTAAAAACAGAAAGTAGCCTCAGTGCAGAATACAGAAACCAGATATAAGATATTTCTTCCACCTAAGTAACCACTAGAGAGCTACATGCTCCCTCTTGTTTTCCTTCCAGTGAGCTGAGTGAGCCCGATTTGGAGGTAATGCCATTTTTTGGGAATATAAGATATGTGGTTTGAGGTATGGAGGGCACCAAATTCAGGACTCCCAGTTCCACTATGGGGGATCTATTATAAGGGGTAAGCAGATGCAGTATTGTTTTTTCCTCAGTTTGCACTTTTTTGAAGTACCTATACTGTAACATTTGTTGAGGGATCTGACCCTGCTGATAAATTCACCTTCTGGTTGTGTGGACCTGTCAAAGGACAAAAGAGTTGTTCTGCATATTCCCAGGTTCTTTACTGGAATTAGAAAATAAAATGTCCAATATTTAAATGAGAGAAGTTGCAGGCATGAAGAGGAATGTGTGTGGATGCCTTAGGAGCTGCCAGGTGAGGCTGGAAACTGGTGGGTACAGTCTGTCAAAATATTAGATGGACACATCCGCTCATGTATTATTTTTGTGTCAATCAGTCCTGCTTCATTCAAAAATTCTTTTGTCATATTCGCTGTCTCAAACATGGACCATCTTATCTCTTTTAGAAGTTTGGCGCAGAGATAAATTCTTTTAAATGAGAATGCTTTGTGTGCAGCTTTCACTAACCTAATTCTAAGTGTAATTAATGTTTAAATATAGAAACAAAGGAAGATGATAGTTATTTTAGCAGGCATAGGGAAGAAAGATATTAGATGTTCTTATCTAGCTTTAGCCTGATTTGGAAGTTTCAGTCATCAGGATCAGAACCTAATACAAAAATTGCCATTTCCCTGAAGATAAAATAGAACAGTCAGTCAAAAACTTTTGTATCAGTATCTGTCACTGCAATCTAAAATGTTAATACCATATCTGTTAGAATTCAGGAGATAACATTCCTTGACCATCTGCCAGGATCTGAAGGGAAAAAGAATCTCTTATTGTTAAGGTGCCAGTAGTTCTGATGTTCACTAGGAGATGGGTGAAGAAATCTTTGCAATAGCAGAGTTGCCTATTTCTTCCCTATACTGCCAGCTCCATCACAACAAAAGTCTGTCTTCACTTTTTTCCCCATTCCCACTGTCACCTTGGCTGTGAATCCTGTCTGTCCTTGAAGCAGCCATGGAGGGACAAGTTCCAGGGTTGCAATGATGCAGCATGCATTTTCCCTTATCCTGATCACTTAAAAATATTTCTATTTATATTTGGCAAGTAGTAGGGCTTTCTATTTATATTTGACAAGTAGTATACATACAAGTAGTGTGAGGTTTTTCTGAGAAAAGGAAAAGGACAGGGTTTTTTTTTGGGCCTGGTCTTCTAATCCCTATGCCAAATTTTTTATTAACTTGCCACAAGTAAGTACCCAGAGTAATTTTCTTAAATATATTCAGATTTTTATATTGTAGAGTAAAGAAGATGATTGTAAAAAATGTTACATTCTTGTAAAAGGTATAGTTTACAAGTTTACAAGGTAGATTTTACAGTTTCAAATTCCAAACTTTTTAATATCTTCCTTTAGATAACTGTCCTACCAATCAAATGTTTCTTTAGCCAACTTCTGTTTCAGAAGATTAAAATTTCCTATACTTCTTTGTTAGGAAAATATTGTAAGGTCTTAGGACTGAAAAAAACCACTGATAATATGCTTATTCTTCTGTTACTTGTTCCTATCATAAGTAAATGTTGACATTTCCCTAATACTGGAATCTGATCCACTTTTCCAGCTTTATATTCTTGGTCTCAAATTCCTCCAGTAGAGTTATGCGTACTGAGTAATACATTCTGCTAGATTTCTTTATTCTTATGCCTAGGAAAACAGAGCGTTTACATTTGCATGCCACAGTTTTTACTAAAATCATAAAAATAGTATGAAATAAACTGTTGCGCAGTTTATTTGCACAGTTTTTGTTGATCTCTTGGATCTGTTGATCAGAATTTTTATTTTTGTGTTAACTTTTTAAGTGCTCAATAACGCAGCATATAGTAATGTATATTTTTGTTAGCCATTCCATATTTAAAATATTAGTTTCTGGGCTTGCAGTTATAGTCTGAATTTTTCATTTGCCTAAATGCATATCATATCATAGAGAATGTCTTAAATAAAGATGTTAGATGCAGCTGTGATCAGGAAGGAAGAGAAGGACTGTTTAGTGACCTGGAGACACCAGTCATACATCCTGGAGCAGGATGCTGTGCCACAGCAAGCCATGGCATTGCTGCAGTTGCCTGTGCCCACTCTCCAGAACCTTTCCTCTTTCTGAAAACAATTTTACTCATTGACTGTACTGGCTGCACTGCCTTTATGAGGATCCTTCCAGTACAGATATGTACTATAGGAGTTGTAAGCAGGACAATTGTTACAAAATTTTAAAGGTAAATATCAGATGAGTTTACACAAGTAAACCTTTTGAGGAAATGTTATTTTTCTGTCTTTATATAAATACTTAATTCTGGTAACAAAAGTTTGCTGAGTTACTCGGAGGATGTGAATCCTTATGTGCAGGAAAGTTCTGCACGTACTTATGGTTGAAGTTTCCAGCCTTGGAATTGGACATGAACCGTAGAAAAGGCAGTATTTGGATCCTCTGATGCCTTTGGAGCCAATGGATGGATTATCTTGAGATATATTGGACAGTTGTGACAAATTTATATCCAAGACCCTGAAATCAGCTTTTTGTGGTAGAGAAATCAAGCAGATTTTTCTCCACTAGTATGACAATTTATTTTTTTTCCTGTCTTTTTTCCTTGAAGAAATACATCTGGGACTATCCAACAAGAATATAATTGAAAAGAAAATCTGATTAGTTTAAAGTTTCCTTTACATTATATTTTCTCAAAATTTAATATTTTAAGATCATATAATTTTTATAAATCAAATATAATGAGTCAATATCATGTTATAATTGCAGTCTGAGCCTTAACAGTATGTGTGTGGAACTTGATGATCTTTAAGGTCCCTTACACCACAAACCACATGGGTAAAACTACTGCAGTGTCAGGATTAAAACCAATTCTATCTTCAAAGTCAACATCAGCTTTCCTGTATGGAGAACACATATATATTGTAGTGCCAATATTAAGTTTTTTGCACTGTTCCTTAGACTTTCCAATACACATTCCATGCAATCAACAATTACTGTCCCATATGTGTGCTGGTGCCTACTGCATACCCCATAATCCATCTCAAAGGATGTCACATACTCAGATTGATTGATCTGTGCCTGAAAAAGCACATCCCATGTAGAGATTATTTCTCTAACATTCAGGGCATATGTTAATCTGATTTTCATCTGCATTAATTTTCTGCTGCTGATGTATAAAGACTGTGCCCTTCTCTCTTGACACTCTTCACTTAATTTACTCAACAACAGTGTTAGTAATTGCTTGTACAGTGTCATATTTAGAACAGCTGTTCTTTCGTCATACAGGTGCCAAGAAAACATTCAGAAGAAGTCAGCTGTTCTGGGAAGTATCCATAGAATAATGTTTTTCTTGTTTTGATTTGCAGTTTTTAAAGTTTCTTTCTGAACCAAAAATTAAGTTGTGTTTACTGGGAGGCTGAGGGAATTTTCTGTTTTAAGGCTCACTGGAGCAGTCTTCCTCTGCAATAGAGAGTTATTCTATTATAGAATGATAGAATTTTTCAGGTGGGAAAAGGCCTTTGAGGTTGTGAGTCCAGCTATAAAAGACTCGATGCAAATGTGTAAAATTTGTAATCATTTTGGAAGACAATGTATATATGTATGCGTGTGAATAGATAAAATGTAGGAGAATAGAGATGGTGAAGGTAATCTCACCCCTAAGGAGTTAAAGCTGTGCTAATTATCAAGCATTAAGAACAAGCCTGCTCTTAATAGGCCACAGCTGGATCCAATTAAGAGGGGTGTTATAAAAGAGCAGGTTGGCTGGTTGAGATGGAGTTTGTTGGCTGTGCAGAGGAGAAGGAGTCAGTGCTGTGAGGAGCTGCCCATGAGCTATCACTGAGAAGGTATAAAACCTTTACAATAAGATGGCAACATATGCATCTGTGTGTAAGAGAGACTTGGATGAAAGAGGAAAATGCAAGATCATCACTGCTGAAATAGCTTATGTGGACCATTTTAGTTTTTTAAGTGCTTATAATTTATTTATAGGACTTTCACAAAATAGTGGTGATTTTGAAAACTAACTGAAAACTCAGGGAATTTTCCACAACATCTTGTTTCAGGCATCTCTTCTGGATTCTCTGAAACAGCTTTCAGAGCTCATTCCTTTCAAAAAGTGAGAACTCAAGCTTTAAGTGTACATGTGAATTCTTCCCTGAATTCCTATATAAAATAATTTACAAACTGTTGGACAGCTTCTGGAACATTTGAAAAGTCTCTTAGCAGGAGAACTTGGTTTGGATGTTGTTCCTTCATCTGCCTAAAACTCTTCTCCTGTATCAGGGTCATAATGTCTGAATAAATTTCTAAAGGTCTTATTTTATTTCTAATTTTCAAGTGGAGTCTCATTTTGCCATTCAGAAGCCAGTGAAATCTGGTCTGTGACAGATTTATTTATATCTGTGTATCATTCTGCAAATGTCATTCTGTTGTTTAAAAAAAAAGGTTTAGCTGTTAAACCTGGATTTTATATTTGTTCAATTCCTCCTTGTAGAGCAAAAATACACAGAATCAGAGAATTGTTGTTGTGGGAAGGCAACAATCTCTGAAGATCATCTAGGTTCACCTGGAGCAGGTTACACAGGATTGTGTCCAGGCAGGTCTTGAATGTCTCCAGAGGAGGCAGCTCCACAACCTCTCTGTGCAGCCTGTTCCAATGGTCTGTTACCCTGTTAATATCTGCTTTAATTAAAACTTTTAGAGAGATGCTTCTGCCTGAATTAAGGTGCAAATGAGACCATATGTTTAAGTCAATAATATGGCATTTACCTAACAGTAAATAGGAGATAGAGAGATAGAAAGAAATAGAAAAAGGTGGAGGGGGGGTGGGGTGGGAGAGAAAAATAGTGACAGAGGGATAGATTAAGTAGAAAATGTCGCCATTCCATGGTACCTGATGGTGTCCCATTGATCCTCTTTGGTTTTCTTGGTGGTTGGGGTCCCCTAAAACTCCCCTAAAGAGTTCAGTGGATTAATACATGTTCAGGCAAGGTGGGAACCCTCAGATGACTCTCCTGGGGGAGACAAGTTTGCCACTGTCTCTTGTAACATACTCTGGATGTGTTGTGACACTTTGATCATGTGCAGTCCCCTGGTACAAAAAAATCCTTCATAACAATGTCTAAGCCATTTACTGTAACATTTCAGTCTCTCACACACTCTCACAGAAAAGCAGTTTTGCATCAGATTCAGACTGAATTTCCTGGTTTTTCTGTTTGTTGCCCCTTGTACTGTTACTGGGCACCACTGAACAGTCTGGCCCCATCCTCTTGGCAGCAGCCCTTAAGATATTTGTGTGCAGGCAGAGAAAGTCTGGAAGAACTGTTAAATTTGCAAAGAAATAGTGAAATTCTGACCGTGCTTTTGGGAGTGTGAAAGTACTATTTAAGTGTGGCCAAGAAAAACCCACTTCTGTACTTAGATGGGAGCAAAACCATGGCATGCTTACTGAGGGATGGAGGCTGGCTTGGGGGTTCAGATGACAGAAAGCAGGAAAATCATAAAAGAGCAGTCTGCCTTGTGCAGCTCTCTTTTACCAGGCTGAGCAAGAATTCTGTCTGTAATGATGAGGAGGCTGAGGCAGGAGCTGCCAAGTCTGTCTTGTTCTTTTTTCCCCATAGATTTGTATAACTCTTGTACTCAAATTGTTCTCAAGTAAATGCAGTAGACTTAGAATTCCATTTTGCAAAATACTTCTGGCTTCAATATCAAGTGCCCTTGGATGACTAAAGTATAAACCTGAATGTGTGTGTTATTTTGGGTGAATGCAGAGCTGCAGAAAGGATATACACAATAAAAGTATTTTGTTAAGACCAACACAAATCTTGGGTGCACTGTGCCATTGAATTTTTAGGTGCAAGTTATTAGAATTGCTTCAGCTGAGTCTATGCTCCGGAGCTGTGTGTGAGAGGAGAGGTGTCTGAATTACTGAGAAGGTCAGAATTGTTCTGGATCCAGGTTTTGAACCCAAAGCTATGTATATATGTGTTTGATGAATGGGGAGCAAGCATGAACACTTCAGCTTGTAGTTCTATCTCCGTGAATAGAACTGGTCACAGAAAAGACCAAAACCATCATTAGATTCCTTCAGTGAGCTGAAAGACTGAGGAAAAAACAAAATTTTCAAAATCAGACACATAGCAGAAAGTATTGTACCTGTGAAAAACACAATGAAGCTAGTTCTTAAGTAAACAACTTATTTAAAACTTTGTTCAACTTTGTTCTATTATGTAAATACGCTACTGATAGAAAAAATATTACTAGTGCTAAACTTTCATTTAAGATGCATCGGCATGTGTTAGATTAACTGTGGAAATTTTGTGAAATGGAGCCCAGAAGGTGTGCTAACTGCTACACACCGCAGAGTGGAAAGTAAATATATATCCAGTGAGTGAATATTGAGAAAAGAAGCATCTGGAAGAAATGGGAATTTTGGATTCTTAATTGCCTCATTCACCCCAGAACATCTGCCAGAGATATTAGGACCAAAAATGACTATATCTGAGAGAAGATAAAAGTTTAAATAAGGAAAGAGGAAGAGTAATTTTGTGCCATCTTGTTACACTGCTGCACACTGTGCATATGAAAGCTGTTTAAATATCTTTTTTCCCTGCTAGTTTTGGTTAAAAATTGTCTTAGGAGATTTAAAATACTGTTCTCTCTGACTGATATAATTTTAAATTTTCTTTTAAAAAAAACTTGAAAAAGCAAACTAAAAGGATCACTGCATATTTTTGACTATTAAAATGTCATACTCTAGAACAGCTGCTTCTTAGTAGTAGAAGTATGAAAAAATCTTCAGAATCAGTCAGCTATTATTGGAAACAGAAAAGCACAAAAATATTTTAATTAGTTTCAACTACGACCTCCACTGATAGGATATAAACAACTTTTGTTTGTGTTAAAGGCCTTTAGAACTTAAGTGCTTTGTATTTTTTCTGAAAGTGAGAGCAAAACTAAATTAAAATACTCTGGCCTATGAAAATCATACTCTTATTTTTGAAGTACATGTGATTTATTTCATCACAGGCAATATTTTAGCCTCATTTTTACTTAATCTTTCTGAAATAAAAAGTGCTAATCTCTTTAGACAGTAGGACAGTATCGACAGTAATTACTGATAGTATTTTTAAAAATAATGATTTTGCTGAAGGAAATATATTTCTCAACTGTAATTCTTGTTTCTATTTTCAAATACAAATTAGCCTAATGAACATTTCAAACCTAGATATGTAATAAATCCTGTGAAGAGCTCCCATTTAAAACTGTCATATTAAATAACGGTGTATGGAAAAAGAAAAAAAATCAAAGGTCCCACTAATCAGACTATTTTTGCCTGCCAGAAAAGCTCTCCTAAAAATCTATCTTCAGAACAGATCTGTAGGAGTGATTATAAACTAATTTGCTTTTCTGCTGGGTGCTAGGAATACAACAGTCTACACTTAAGCAGCATTATGACCCACACTGAAAATGTAGGAAAATGCCAAATTATGGCTTATCCTAATAGTCATTGTAAGAGAGGGGTGTTAAACTGTAAAATATCACTCAATTTTTCATAACAATAATCATTAGGGGGTAAAAATTTCAATAGTTTTTAATAGAGTTTTTATGCTTTTTTGGCATTTATTTTTTACTTTATATTACTGAAAAGTCTCCTAGGCTTATGCATAGCAATTATGAATAATTAAAGGGAAGATAGATGGGAAAAAGAGATTTCTTTCTTACAGCCAACCTGGAGAAAAATGCAGAAATGTTACTTTAGAGCAGAGATTTAAAAGCTGCAGATTTTGTGTATTTTTGTGTCCCTTCATTAATAAAATGAAGAAATAAATTGGTGATGCATTTTAAATCCAGGATATCTGAGTCTTCTAAGTATATCTCTTTTTCTTTTTTCTTTGAAGGAGAAAGTTTTCTCTTTAAGCAGAACTTTGAAAATCAGTCTTGATATGCTACTACCATAACTAGTAAAGTTTTAAAAGCTCCTAAAATAAAAGCTAGGGGAGAGTGTTTCTTCCTCTGACTCAAGTGTTCTGTTTTGACCTGCATGTGACTCCTCTGCTATGTCCTGGCAAATGCCATATATCTTAAAACCCAGCTTTACAGAGGACAATAAATCAGTGGATATATTTTAGCTTAGTTTAGTTCTACATATATATTATGACTGTTAGAGCAGACGTGGTCATTGCAGAGCACTGATCTCTGCTAGGCCTGTTTCAGTATTGTGGCAATGTCAGATTCCAATGAGGGCAGTCTCACGGGTTAAATTACTAACCAGGGATCAAGTAATATCTTTCCTGATGTAGCTGTTTCCCTTAAGGAGGGATCTAATCTTGCATTCTTAAGATTTGGGTAATACCTTCTGGAGGTGCTTCTTTCTCTAGCTGCATTGATCATACAGGGATGTCCAGCTCAGATTAGGCACTGTAGACATCCAGTGTATGGTGATGTGTCTGGTTTTGTTGAGAACAGTTGAACACCCACTCTCATTATTGTAGTAATAATATAGTAAATGATGCTATAAAGATTCAGAAAGTTAATTGAAATGTTAAGATGCATTGTTATGTTAAAACATTGTATGGTTCTACCTGGAGCTTCTTGTATGTCCTTGATTGTATATGTGTTTATGTCAGTATGCTTAGGTATAGTAGTTGAGAAAAAATAATCAGGGACAAAATTCCAAAAATCTTTCCAGTTTGTAGGTTTGGACACTGCTGTGTACTGCTTTTGGGACCTTGAACCATGCATGAACTGCAGAAATTTGCTTTCTGTTCTATCAGATTACAGTATATTCATGTAATAGAAGCAGGTGTGCTGCTGCTGGACTCTAGAAATAACTGTATGAGAAAGGAAAGGTGGGTGAACATGTGATTTTTTTTTTTTTGAGAGATGAAGCAGAGGATCAGAAATAATCAGATTACATCTGTGTTATGAAGCATGTTCATTAAAGTAAGAATCCAAGTGAATAGCAAAATAAATATCAGAGGGGTTGTGTGTGAAATAAAAGATTCACAGTACCAATGTTTACTATTTTGTTGTTCCTTAGAAATTATAGGTGCCCAGTGAACATAGAATTCCTAGACAAGGCACCACTTCCAGGTAATAAATTAGGTGTTAAAGCAAGGCTGTCCCACTGAAGTTGGGAAATGCTGGCTCATTCTGCTGCATCTTCAGTTTCTGATCTCTTCATATTTTTATTTTGTTTTACAATGATCTGCTAACTACAGCTGCACCTGAAGGATATGTGCTAGGATTATTCTGAAGATTTCCCTGACTTGTGAGCCCTGTAAAGATAAAACTCCTTCAAGATTTTTGTGTGCGATCAGACAAGGTGTCTCATGAATGGCATTTTGTCAAATCCTCTGCTGTATCCCCTTGCTGTTCAGCTTTTAAGGCGGTGAATTGAAGGGAAAGGCAATTTTTTTCGAGTTTTGTGACAGTCTTCCACAGACTAAAGAAGATTACGCTTGGCTCCCTTCACAGCATATCAGTGCTGTGGACCTGGACAATTATTTATCAGTCATGTATTTTTTCTGGTGTGCATTTTAGAACTAAAGCAGTAAAAATATTTTGTTGCGAGGCAGTGTATTTGGAAGGAATTGTGGGTAGTCAGTTATTTCCCCATTACAATTTCATCTAACCTTAGAAAGAGGCACAGCCCTATGGCTATTTATAAGCATTCTGCTGTCATTTCCGACACATTTTTAGACCCTGGCAGACAAATACACTGCAATGTATTGTATGTGGCATTCAGCTTTGCACTAGGGACTTTGAAAGACTCAAACCAGCCCACAGATAACAACTGCTACCCAATCTCCCAGTTATTTGACTAAAAACCACACTTCAGTGCAATGTGAGGTCTGAGGTTTTGAGGTTCTATTGTTGACCTCTGTGAGGAAAATCCTACATTAAAGTAGCAAAAAGATCAAAGAATATGCAGTCATAAAAATGTATGAAGCCAGCAGCGGATGCTATAATTTTATGTGCAGTAGGTAATTTGTCTGTTTGTCTTCCTTGCAAGTTCCTATTGGCAAGAGTTGCATTAAAATTCAAGCATTTTTTTTCTTTTAGATTTCATGTCTCTCTGAGACACAACCACTGTCCTTTTCCCCCTTTGCACTTTTACAATGGTGAGAGATGTGAATGCTGTGGATGCTCCTTTGGACTCTCCCTTTGGCATGGCCAGTCTCTGGCACTTGGACAGGGCCTCATTCCTGGCACCTTCAGAAGCATTGCTCTGGCTCTCGTGGGAGAATGATGGATTTGGGTGCTGGGTAACATGGCAAAGGAGGAACTGTGGGAGCTGGACCTGTTTGGAAGCTTGTCTTGAGCAGCAGCCCCTTCACCAGCCCTTTCAGCAGGAGCAGCACAGCACCACAGGCTTCTCTCTGCTCCATGAAAGGAGACAGAGTTCCTTCACTGGCCTGTGAGTCTCATATTCAATGAAGAAGGCTTGAATATGAGACTTCTGTGGGGTAATAAAAAAATTAGTTTAGTAATAATTTACCTTTATTTTTCTCCAGGTGTGCAGTCCCAAAAAACTCATGTCCAAGAGCTGCCCAGCAAGCTCTGCTGTGGTCAGTACTTGTGTCCCAGCAGTGGTCCAGCTCCACAATGTGCCTGGCTCATTTTGTGGATAGGCAGGAAAAGGAATCCTGAGGTGGCCTGGTGTGGCCTCTTACATCCCTATGTGCAATGTATGAGCTTCCATAAAGATACAGGATTAAGATGCGAAACATGAAGCCAAATCTTCATTGTCTGAAAATGTTCCTGAATAATTATGATTTTTTTTTTGGGTCCATATTGTTGTTTTGTATAGGTTTTTTTTAAGATGTGAGTTATTTCAGCTGCTTTTGTTACATGATAGTTGTTAAAAACCACACTTCTGGAGTTCTGGGTTCTGTGACATTTTTGCAGCTTCTGACTTTGGGTAGCTATGGGAGTGGTGTGTATGTTTCCAATCAACAGCCTCGGTTAACCAGAGTTCCTTCAGAAACAAATGCCAGGGAGTCTGCAAGGAGCATCTTAAAAGGTATATTTTCAGCAAGAAGACATATCTGAAATTATTATCTGCTGGGAATCCTTGGGCAAAAATATTCTTCATTGCACTACTCTGAAAGGTTGTCCTGGCAGTTTCTCCGATTTTACTTGGCTTGTTGGAATGTGCTTTCTTTTCTCTGTCTTGAAGAATAGCCAGCCTCTTCCCAGGCCACCCAGTTTCAATTCATAGACTCTGTCTAGATCCTTATTGATTAATCATACCCATGGCTCAGAAACCTGCTATTTATGTGGAATCAACAGTGTGGAGGGAAGGTTGCAGCGGGGGAGATCACTCCAAAGGAAGGCATTTCACGGTAGTAGACATGTGCCTTGTTAGCAGTTTTTTTCTAAAGGCCTGAGTTAAGTTTCCTGACTCTACACTTCAAAGAGCTTGCCTGGGGCTCTAAAGAAGCAAGCTGAAACTTAAAATTAAGATCTTTCTTTCAGACAGTGGACTGTGTACTGGGACATCCTATGGAGTTTCTCTTAACACATGTGGAGGAGTCTGAAGGATGGTGGTGAAGTCCTAGAAGGCAGGGGTGTAGAAAAGGAAAAAAGGAAAAAAAGGCAGTTATATAGTTGTCAGGAAGGTGAATGTGCATATGTGTGCCTATGATTTGTGGGAGGAAAATTCCAAAGTGTATTTGATAATTTTCTTTAGCTGATTAAGTAAAAATGCACTACAGAACTGCAAAATGGAATGCAACATATTATAAAAATACATTAGAGAATTAAAGAAACTGTAATTAGTACATCCTCTCCAGTCATGAAAATAGATAAGGTGAAGAAAAACAAAACTAAACCAAACACCAAACAACAACAACAAAAAAATTAATACACCATCTAGAACTATGTGTAAAATAAAATGAGCCAACTAGACAATGATCAAAGCAAGCAAGCAAAAGTCTTGCAGAACTTTTAAGAAGTGAAATTTCAAAATTAAATGCTTTTTGTAGATATTATGTTAAATGTCATCACATTTATGTGATGAATGTATACACACATATAAGTGCTAAAAGGTATTTTCAGTACCTTGAGGTATGTTTTCATGCAAATGGTGAGTGCAGAGCTGTACATAAACACCTTTCTGCATAGAAGAGGGATAGTGATCTTGGAGTGCTTCTGTTATAGCAAGTTTAATCAGATTAATAGATCTTCAATATAAATGTTAAAAAAGTGATGTCCGTATTTGCCTTCAGGAGAAAAAAAAATGGGCTGCTGATGTTTGGAAATCATGGCTTTCTCTTTACTCTTCTTTATTTGATTTGATTTATAAGATTTTCAACATAAATTCGGAGGACTGTTGCTTGAAAAGCTTGAAAAATCTTAGGCTGAATAAGGGGGGCTAAGCATAATTTTTTGAAAAGTGAAATGAAACATGAATACTTTGAATGTGAATAGTCATAGTTTGAAAATGAAAAATCAAATTCTTGTTGACATGCTTAATTATGAATCAACCATCTTATAACTGAGGTCTTTTACCTACAAGAAAAGTGGAGAGGGTCTTTTTACAAGAGGATGTAGTGACAAGGGGGAATGGCTTCAAACTGAAATAAAATAGATTTAGATTAGATATTAGGAAAATATTCTTTATCATAAGGGTGATGAGGCACTGGAACAGGTTGCTCAGAGAAACTGTGGGTGCCCCATCTCTGGAAGTGCTTAAGGCCTGTTTGGATGGAGCTCTGAGCAGCATGGTCTAGTAGAAGGTGTGCCTGTCCACAGCAGAGAGGTTGGAACTACATGATCTCTAAGGTCCCTTTCAACCTAGGCCGTGCTAAGATTCTGTGAAAGTAGCTTCTGGACCTTAATAAATGAAGATCTTAATTGCAGAAGAAAGATCACACATAAGCAGTTAGATGTGTGTTGCAATGGAACTATAATGCAGGGACACAGCTGCACCTTTCTTTGGGGAAGTCATGGTTCCCCTTCCCTGGGCTTTGGCTGCTGTCTCCAAAGAGGCACCTCTAAGTTCTTGAGATACTTTTTAATAAGCATGAGAAGGCTGCAAGCAGGCAATTCAAAAGCACTGCTGAATATACCTCTCCACCTTGTTGCACTAATCTTATTCCATAGAAACTTCCACACACAATATTTTTTCTTGAGGCACTACACACTGTTTTTTTTTTTCCTGATGTATCCCTGAGAACATGTTAATTCGTCATCTATACAATGTGACCATTTGGGTCAGCTAGAAAGAAAAGAAAATCAATAATGAGAGTCATCTAGGGGAAAAGGAAATATATTCCCCATAATTGTGTAAACAACAGGTTTCTGACTCTCTGAGACTGAGGAGAAGATGTAGGGGTTTTTGTATTTTGCCAAAGGCTGAAGGCTGCACTGAGACATGTGCTACTGCTTCTTGCTGAGTCGAGATATTTGGCAGAAGGCCCAAAGAGGGAGTATGAGAGAATAAAAAGTCTTTGTGCCAAATGTTCTTTTGAGTGCCTGAAAGCTGGATTAGTCTTTTTTCTCTGTGAAATCATATAATTAGTAATCTCTAGCATCAGCCTGGTAATTTGCAAAATGTCTGCACACTTTAATATATCGTTTGCCTAACATGTTTGATAACAACCTCAGAGATACTGGGGCTTTTGACTTGTCGTGTTTATAAACTGCACCTCGCCCTGAGTGTTTTTCTACTGGTTCTACACAAACTTTCTCACAAATTGTGTCAGCTCACAGCTGCGGGAGAAGAAATGTGGGAAGCATCTCATCTGCGAAAAGCAAAGTGGCTCTATTTCTGTCCCATAGGAAACATTTCTGTCCCTTTGCTGCTGTCATCATCCTCTCATCCACTGCCTGGCCAATGGGGTGGCTGTGGTGGAGCAGCTCCTCTCCGGGCCCCTGCAGTGGCAGGTGGGGTAAGACCAGGCAGGCAGGCAGGCTGCAGTCAGGGAGCCTGTCTTGAGGTGGGGAATGGGATAAGGTGCAGAAGCTTCCATTAGGAAGCTGTTCCTCTTCCATTAGGTGCACATATGCAGAGCTGGAAACCCCCCAAAATTATTGCTGGTTGTGATCTTGTCTCTAAATGCTTTGTGGTTTTGTGAACTTAGAGACTACCCAATTTCAAAATTAAAAAGTCAGACATAGGGAGGGCAATACTCTAGGCTGTGTGGGGTCATATGTAGAAGAGGAAATTATTCTTCAGGCTACCTGAAAATCAGTTGTGTTTTGAATTCCTATTTCTTTGGCTAAAAGTTTGGTATGAAGTAATAATTTGTAGCCATTGCCATAAAAAGGCACTGACTTTTCTGAGAGAGAGAGGAGGTAAGATTATTTAAGACTGGCTCACTCCTGCCAGAGGACTGACTGAATACAATTAGCCTCAGTAAGGCCTGGAGATGGCTGTGGGCTCTCCAGGTTCAAGAAATCCTGCATGAAGTGCTCCATCTGTAGTTTTAGTTTGTGAGAACAGCTGGGACTATGCCAGCTTGCTACTTTATTCCAGTAAGTCTTTTCCTCTCGTAGTGGAGATATCTCAGCAGTCCATTTCTGTGCATAGAATTTGCTATGGGAATATCTGAGGCTACATCTCACAGATTCATTAGTGAGCTCTTCTCAGGGGAATGCTTATATTGTAGTTTTTCCTTGATGTTTTTCCAAAAGGGAAAATGTCTTCCCATACAGATGGCTGTAAATGATGGCTGGCAGACAAACTGATGGATGAGATTTTTCTTTGGCACCGTGCAGAAGATTATGCTTGGCAGTGTGACTGTGGCAAACCATTCATTAGTTCAGGTTTTAAAGGCTACTGGAGATGCTGTGTGCATAGTGTTGTCTGCTCATCATCCTTCACCCAAGTGGACTAATTGGGTTAATTGAGGGGTAGAGGAGCTGGGCCAGCATCTGCAGAATAAACACTTACCAAGAATGACTCTTGTTGTTTTAAAATGATTCTCTCAGGAGAGAAAACATCATGTTGAATCCAAGGAGCCTGGGAGGAGCTGCAGTTAGCAGTATTTCCTCTGTGTGTGCTGCCTACAAGTGGCACTGCAAAATATTCCAAGCAATCAGCTATGGTTTTTTTAGCAATTCACCTGAGAACCTCTCCCAAGATGCAAGAGACATCAGAGTAAAAGAGAAATGAAAAACAATGCTGTACTTTTAGCCAAAAAATTGATTTTCCACTGGTGTAAGTAGAGCATACTCTGTCTGGAATTTGTGCCCAAAGTGAACAAGTAATTTTAAGAACTGTAGCTGAGGTACAAAGGATGGGAATGTGAATGCAGTAAATAGGACCTGTCAATAAGGTGTGTTTGTAGGGTTTTCAGAAATAATTGTATGGGAATATATGATATATACACCAATGAGGGTGGTTTCAGTTGCCTCTTCTCAAGGCTGAACAGGCCAAACTCCTTCAACTTTTCCTGGTAAGAGAGATGCTCCAGTCCCTTAATCATCTTTACATGGTCCACTCCAGGAGCTCTGCACTGAGGAGCCCAGAAGTGGACACAGCACTCCAGGTGTGCCTCACTGGGGTGGAGTAGAGGGGCAGGATCACCTCCCACGACCTGGCAATGCACTTCAGGATACCACTGGCCTTCTTGGCCACAAGGAAACTCAGCTGGCTCCTGACAGCTTGTATATATACAATGTACATAAGTATCTGGAGGGAGGCTGTCAAAAGGACAGAGCCCCACTATGGTCCCTTTCAACCTTACCCATTCTATGATTCTGTGATAGCATAGAATAGGACAGCACAAAATTAGCATTTTTGTCCTGCTGTTACTATAGCACAACACCATGTGTCATCTGAAAATAAAGCAACATGAGTGCCTTTCCTGAGATGCTCCACAACTGTGACATGCCTCATTGTCACCACTGAGGACACAGGAATTACTGCTGTGTGTGTAATTGATTTTTCTGTTCACTGGCCAAACAGGGAAAAGAAACCAGCAAAGAAAGACGAACACCAAGAAAGTTTTTAAAAAATAAAAAAGCTTTGTTTTTGATAATTTTCCCAATTTAAAAAAATGCCATAAGATTTTCAAACAAATTTTAAAACGTGTGAAATAAAATGAAAAAAACTACCTTGTGGATACAATTGTCTTTGTTTTTGTTTTTTTAAATAATCTTAATTGACCATAGTTTTCACGTCTAGACTATATATCACCATTTGCTCAATCATTGAAAAAGGTGCTGCATATTCAGTCATCAGAATAAATATCTCAGTTGCAAATCCAAATGTCACTCTTATTGGGAAAAAAAAAAATACTCTGTCATTGACATTCGGATCCAAAACCACCTATCAAACCAAAAACATTGAGTTCAAAGGGTTTTGAATTTGATCTTTAAAGGTAATGTTCGCGAAGGTTGCTGTTGATGTACGACTACCGGTGCTGCTTTGGGAGCTAGGCGTGTTTTCCCAATGTCTGTGCTGCCAGTTTTCTCTTTGGCCCATGGAGCTGAAATGGAATTGTGCTTTGTTTTTTGTTCACAAAAGCAAGTTGAAGCTTGTGTTCCCAAAAACCTGGCTGCTTTTTTTCCCAACTGCACTAATGACTGGTCAAATCAAAGATTTCATCCCTAACAAAAAGTGTCACATTGCTTGTGTCCTCACATCACAGAACTGCAGTAATATCAGAACCATTGCTGGTAGAGTAGAAATAAACTATGTTCAAGTTTTTCCCTAACAGCTGTTACGTGGATATTGTAGAAAATATTGAAGAATGTTAAAATTAATTGAATGAAGAAATTAGGTAGTGTATTTGTTTTCATATATCTTATTCTGACATTTAAAGAGCAAGTTAGATGGAAATCCTGACTTAGCAGTGGTTATATAAGATTTTGATTGCTTAGAAATGGCAGCTACCAACACTTATTAAAATATTGAAAAAATGCAATAATATTGTGTGAGAGTGTGTGTTTTGTGTCTGTGAGGGAGATTTTGCAAGTTTGTTTGTATCCTTCCTCTCTACAGTGACACATTAAGACTGATATGACATACTGAAATTGCTGAAGTGTAGCAGAAAAATAACCTACATTTTTTTTCCTTGTCAATCAGTAGGAACAAAGCAAATAAACTATGTGAACAAGAAAACCTTTTTTTTTTCCACCTGGTCATTTAAAGGTAGGGCAGTGATCTAGAGCCCATTCTGGAAAAATCTTATGTTATAACCACTAATTTTATTAATTTTAACAATAGCATCCAATCACACATTTGTTTGATTATTGTGGTATAGAATAGTGACTAATCACTTAGGAAAATGGATTAAGCAAGTTGATAATATCCTGAATTACTGTCTATTTTTCGTTACAAATGATAATTTAAAAGAGTAATTCCATCATAATCATTAATTTAGATATGCTTTACATAAATAAAAAATGCACATGTACCTACTTTGAAAGCATATGTGCCTACTTTGAAAGAGTGGGTTACTGGAGTACTTCATATGGGAAATCTTCCTGATCATACCCAAGATGACAAAAACTCTATATACAATATTAGATGCAATGTGGATTGAGACTCATGGCTATGTGTAATTTCCATTATTCTATTTATTGTTGATGCTTTTTTCCTCACATATAGCATAGACTCAAACAAAGTTTTGCTGATTTTAAATAGTCCCTGTG
This sequence comes from Passer domesticus, assembly GCF_036417665.1. Classification (NCBI taxonomy): domain Eukaryota; kingdom Metazoa; phylum Chordata; class Aves; order Passeriformes; family Passeridae; genus Passer; species Passer domesticus. The sequence continues at coordinate 30,671,907 of NC_087478.1, read as the reverse complement.
ACCTGAGAAAAATTACCTGAAATAGAGTAAAATAAGATACATTTATTTCAGATTACAGAGCTGCAGTTCTTGCAAGCTGATATAGGAACTGGTTTCTGCAGGAGCTAATCAGGTATCTGTGGTTGCCATCTTCTTTCTCTTCCCTTTGGCTGAAAAATGCTTCTCACTGGTCTCTGCACCTAGCTGCAGGAGCTAAATTGGTAGAGAACTAACCCTAAAAGAAGGGAAATTTTTCTTCCAGTCCAAATCCCTGGCTTACCATCTTCACTATCAAATGACAGTGTTCATGCAAGCGGGGGATGAAAAAAATGCTGGAAAAGAGATAAGGGATCTTCTTTTGCTTCCAGTTGCTCTTAGTCATTAGATGGATTTAACTGTATCACCCAGCTGTGCTGGTGTCTTTGCAGAGAGCATATAATAGAGCCTTTTTGATTATTTCCCCTGCTATATGTGCCTACTGCAATGATGGGGATCCTGAAGCTAGAAACATAATAATGCTGTGACTTTAGTTTTTTAGTTCTTGGCAAAATGATTTTTTCCTCTTTGTTAATGGCCAGTGTATGTGTTGAAGCATGATCTATGCTACTTTCAGGAAAGAAAAGATTCAAATGACTAAGCAGATGGGTGACAGAATTGGACATCAATGTTTAAGCGTTGAGGCTAGGAAAGGTGATCATAATGAATGATGCTGTTCAGATTTTCTTGTTTTAATGCAAGGTTTGCATTCCTACACTAAATACCTTATATTCATATTTTTGAGTTGAATTACAAAATAACAATCTTGAGTAGTAACTTCCATTCTTCTCTGGAGTAATCTTTCCACAGAAGCAGAGGAGTAAGGGTAATAGACCCTTAGATGCACTGTGCCAATGTGACTGAAATTTTATTCACCTGAAGGAAAGAAATATAGCACTACCATGAAGGAACAAGAAAAGTTTATCTAAAATGAAGACTAGTAATTGTTTAGTTTTTTTTTTTTTTTTCAGGACTATGATACTGATCACTGAAGTTTCTGGTTCTGATTTATGAGATAGGGATTGATGATTTTGCTACATGAAAAAAAAATCTGTAAAAGTGGCAGGTTGATTACAGGATATGCTGTTAATGGGTGAGATAGGGTAATTCCTGTTTTCCAAGCTCCACTCTCATGATACAGTGTTAGATCTTCTGGAACATAATCTATATGTATATTATGTTATGGACAATCATCAGGAAAACTTTTAAACATGTACACATAGAGGTCTCTGAGTCTCTTTCTTCAATCCCTCTCCTCACTGATAGCAGGAAGGACTGCTTTCATTAGCAGCAAATGAAATACTGTTTGCAGTGGTTTTGAATAACTAATTTCTGTGGGATTACAGAAATGACATTTGGTTCTTCAGGCAATTTCTGCAAAGCAAGCAGCCTACTTTGAAATCTGTGCTAGGATGAAAAGAAACAAAACCAAAATGTGACTCCCCCAAAGTATTATCCCCCTTTTGTGGAATGATCCAGTGGCTTAATGAGGTTAATTTGTTTTAGGTTGTGTGGAATTCTTTATCTACTGTATAGAAAGTTTAATTTCACATGGATGTGACAGATCCTGTACTTGCTGCACTGGGACTTAATTATTTGATAGCGTAAAGACCTGAAATCCCTACTTTTCCTCTCAAGGAATTTTGATGGCATTTTCTAGATAGCAAATAGAAACTAGATGATGGTTAGCCCAGATTTCTCAATGTTTGAAATATTTTTGTATATTTTTCTAAGGTGTTTTTGCTTTATACCCAGAAAATTTCAAAGCATCTTTATTAAAGATTCCCCAAATACTATTGATAGTATGTGGTTATTTTTTGTTCTCTTCCATTTTTCATATGCATTTTCATCCTTTGAAATGCTTTTCTGTATTGTACGTGAATATGACTGTTTCATTTCATTGCACTTTTTGTCCCATAAGTCTTACAATACCTGATTTTCTCCTCCTAATTACTGCAAAGGAGGCATTCAAAATTTTTGTTTCAGTGTGAAAATTTCCCTCACAGAATTTTACAATAGCTCTTTTAAATGGCTTCCATTCCTGATGGCTACTTTTGCACATTGTACTTAGTTTTCCCTTAGTGGTTGTATTACGGCATTTGTTTAGACACAATAAAGCAGTATAAAGTTATACAATAAGAGAGTGAGGACAGAAAATTTCAGGATCAGTGATATGGAGAATACAAATTAAAACTAATATAGTGAAAAAGTAAGTAGTTTGAAATTTTTATCCTACCACTAAATTTGCTTTCTTTTGTAGATTCAGTGTCTAGGGTTTTTAATGTACCTTTCATAAAATGAAATTTAGTGAATTTGTGTTAGAATGAGTGAATATAAGATATGTAATTCCTATCAAAATTAAAGTTAATGTGAACCTGCAAAAGTGGGATATGTTTGTTCTACTATATATTATACGTACCCAATATATCCTAGGATAATTTTTCCTATTCACAAATAAAGAACTTTACAAGTGTTTCATTGAGAAAAAATTGAATGTATTTGTTTAAATTGCTTTATTGGCATGTATACCAGTGGAATTGTTTGGAAAAGAATTAAAAGTCATTTTTGGGGCAGCCTGTGCTAGTAGCTGTAAAAATATTTACTAAATGTCATTAAAAGTGTAAAATAACAGACTGCAAATTTCAGGCAGAGAGTATGAATTACTTTCCTCATCCTCTATTGAATTAAAAATTACAGTTATAAAGTGAAGAAAATCAGTGTTTGTGTATAAAGACCTTTTTTTCCTCGTAGATTTTTGATTTAAATGTAACATTTCAGCATATCAAAATATGATGTATCATGGGTTAGTTGCTTGCATTGTGTTATATAATTTCAGCTGTGGCACAGCATGATGTGGTCGAGTGTAATCAAACCTGACATAGTACAATACATTGAGTGATGACAAAGACCACAGACTGTTCACTGGAATTTGTTACACTGAAAAATGCATAATTCCCCAAAGAAATGTTTAGCAGTTTATGTTTTGTTGATGAAGACCCAGAGTCTAATTGCAATCTGTGGGTTTTGCCTCTAGGAAATTCATGGGGTCTGTAGCCTACATCAAGTTTTGTTCCCTCCTCAGGCCTTTTAGGAGGTGACACTGTGAAATAACAACGGGTGAATCCAGACATCAGTGTTGGGCTCCTGTTCTAGGGCTTTTTCCTTGTAATATTAAAGATAGCCGTTGCATTCAGTACACAGCCTTTGCATAAAGCACACAAAAAATTAAATAGCACAATTAAGGGACACATATTGCTTCACATAATTAGTATTCCTGCCCATACAAGGTTGTAGGTCAATATCAGCTAAAGTTCGGATTTTTTTCTCTCTTTTTTCTGATGGTAATGAGCTACCCCCAGGAATATCTGGCCTTGTATAAGCAACTGCTGAAAGTTCAGTTAACTTTTTCCAAACTTCAAGTTCTTTAGTAACTGGCTGCTGAACCAGAAAGGGTATTTTGGTGGCTCTCTTCTTATCAAATTGTTCCTCTCATTGGACGCTAGCATATGATTCTGGTAATCAGTTAGAGAAGCATGAATGGAAGAGTACAGATATGGAATAATGAGGATTGTCCTGTTGTCCCCCTTGTTTGAAAAATTTGGGTCACCTTGTTCCCAAATTACCTTTGCAGTGCCAGGCAGAAAAATTTAAAGTGTGATTCCTTAGTCAATTTTATTTCTGGATTTCTGGATTTCATTTGAGTGTTTTCCCTGTATCCTTCCAGTTGTTCTCTGTTTGCTTGTCAGAAGGTTTTGGAATACCACGTCAAACTCTCTTCTGAGCATAAAGTCTGGAGACATGGATTGTGAAAACATATGCATGTATGGGTATTTTAGCGTTGCTATACATTCATTTCAAAGTTTCTGCCATAGGGAAAAAGAAAAAAAAAAATTGGTAGAGGTACACAGCTGTTTATGGAAGTCCAGAAATTAGTGTAGTTTCTAGGTTAGTTTTATGTTTCTGCTTCATTAGTAGATGATCATATACAGCCTTGTCCAACTGCTCTTTAGCCAGTGTTTCTTGCCTGAGATACCACCTTTGGAAAAGAGATCAACTCTCCATTCTAGTGTTAATACCATTGCACCTCTTACTTCACGTATGGCAGATTGTCTTACAGAGCCAAGTTTAATGCATTTCAATAAAAAAAAGTCCAAACAAAACAATATGATGTTACTTCTCAAAGATACTAAATTGTATATATTTTTATTTTCACAGCTCACCATGTTAAAACTGGGACCTGTGAAGTGGTGGCGCTTCACAGATGCTGCAATAAGAATAAGATAGAAGAAAGATCACAGACAGTGAAGTGTTCCTGCTTCCCTGGGCAGGTAGCAGGTACCACCCGGGCAGCTCCTTCTTGTGTTGATGGTGCGACTCCTTCTATTGCTTCCTTTCTTTGTGTTCCTGGGAGTTTTTGCTGACTTAAGATATTAATGGTACCCACTCCATTACAGTAAACTATTTAAAATAAAAGTAGGAAAGCTTCTGAATTTTGAAGGGTGTGTCCAAGGTGAATGGGAGAAAGATGGAAAAATTAATTGTTTGCTATTACTCTGTGGAAATGCTAAACAAAATTATTAGATGTCAGCAAAAGAGGCATCTTGAGAGGCTAAATTTGATCTAACTAAAAAGAGGACTCTTGGAGTTGTATGAAATTCACTTAATTAAAAGCATTTATGCAAAACCTACATAAGCATATAATTTTCATGTGCTACAGTCTCACATCTTATTTACATATAATCTCACTGTAAAGAAACAAGCAAGCAAACAGAACACAGTTCTGTCTGTTTTTAAATCTTTTTAGACCTACACTATTATTCCTATTCACCGTGCAATATTAGTGTCTTACTTAGCAATTCTGGTATAGACTCATATGTTTTATTTGGGAAAATACTAGCTGATTTTTCACATCTCTTTCTCTGAAAGAGTGGCAGGATTCACCCTTTACATGATCTCTTTAATGCTGATATGTTGTTGGCTGTCAGAGAAGCTGTAAATATGTCATCATTGGGGAATAAATTTAATCAAGCTATGCTAGGCTATACTATAGACCAAGCAAAAGAAGAGATTCTACTTAAAACTTTGAAATCTGGCTAAGCAAGATAAAAATGAAGTTGGGATGAAATGCTGTGAAGAGATTGACTTTGAAGCACATAGCACTTTTTGCAAATTGGAAACCTAATTTCTTCTGAAGGTTCTGAGGTGGCTGAAAATCACAGACTAGCTGTCAGTCAACATGTTTCTCATATTTTCCTGGAAAATAAAAGAAATGTTGCAGTGTAATGACATCTTAAAGTGTCCATTTCAACAAAGTAGAAATACATTTATTTTCTTCTCTTGTAGCTTCAATAGTGGAGCAGAAATGGTGGTGCCACATGCAACCATGTCTTGAAGGGGAGGAATGTAAAGTTCTTCCAGATCGTAAGGGATGGAGCTGTTCCTCTGGGAATAAAGTGAAAACAACTAGGGTAGGTATGATACCAACCTGACATGTTACCAACAAGTAAAAAAAAAGAAAGGTGCACAAGAAATTGGGTGCACAAAGAAGACCTAAGTTGAGAAGACTAAAGAAGCATGGGAAGAGAGTTATACTGGGATTGGACTTGCTGGTCCCTCACACTTTTCTCAGCATACTTTTCAATTGTTTGAACATAGTAAGCTGTGTGCCAGCCCTTCTCAGGTAAGCACTGGGGATAGTAGAGTTGATCCCTTCAACTAACAGTCATGATCAAATAAATTATAATCTAATATGTATTTCTCTCTGAAATCAGTTGCACTATTTCTGTACACTTTGCTAACTTCTTCATTCAAAGGATAGCAAACCAGCATTTTTTTTCAGTTACATGGAATTACCACGTTTCTATGTAGAAACTGCTGAGCATGGTAAGCAGTTGATGTGTTATTACATATCATCTGGTCCTTTCTATCTTGTACAACTGTGATTTGCTAAAAATTTTTGACAGAGTTTCAGGGAATTCCTTTCCCCCAGTTGACACTTTTCATATTATTGGTTCAAATTTATGTTAACAGAAATATATTTAAAGGTCATATACAATGCCTGACAACATAGTAAAGATGCTGTCAACTTTGCATTTTAGTGGCTAACAGAAACAGAAGAAAAATAAATTCTTCAGATAAGCATTAAATACTCAAACTTTCTAAAATTATGGCATTGTATCTTGTCAGAGTCAACACAATTCTTCATCAACAGGCAAAAAATGAAAATGTACTCTGGAGACACATACGCTTGTGTTTAAGTATAAACACCTTCCCCCCTGCACCCCAGCACACGTACTCATGACTGATTTTTCTTTCATGTATTTAATAGTTAGTAATGTCAGGCCATAATATGCTAGATTGGTGTTTACTCTAAACAGGTGTTTCAATATCTATGTAATTTTATTGAAATATTCCTTACATAGACACTAAATTTCTGGTACATTTTGGTTGTGATGAAGCACAGCATGCACTGACTGAATTATACATTTTCTGTTCCACAGAGAGCTCTATATGTCTCAGTTTCTGAACTTATAAGGCGCCAAAACATTTTGACATTCTTTGAAGGAAGGATGCTTCCTAAATGTTTGTTTAACAGTTGCCTTCCTGAATCCACTTCTGGATGTGTTTCTTCTAAAAATGACCTTGCTGTAATGCTGCCCTCACTTAAATCTGTACATGCCAATACAAATCTGATTATATGCATGTAAAAGTATGTGCATATAGAATATAATAATAAGGAACCAGTTAGATTTTTAATAGAAATAGAAATGTGTGTGTTTTGAAATTTTTCCTGGTTACTACTACATGACACTACCAGTGTTACAGAATACTTGCCATTTTATACGTATTGAGAGGGTTTAGCAAATGGTAAGTAAAAATGTGGACCTGGATTATATTTCTGTAGGAAAAAAAGAGGTCACAAAAGGGGGAAAATCAATTATGATTGCTTTGATGAGATTTCTTCTTCAAAGTTTGTCAGAATATAGGTTTTTCTGCATTGGTTGAAGTGATGAATTTTTTTCCAGTGCTAGGGATCTAAAGAAGCCCAAGGCTCCTGTCCTCAGGAGCTTATGCCTTTGTTGTTGTTAGACTTTTAGGTTTGTCTCTTTGCAGCAGCTGGAATTTTCTTGTTCTCCATGGTGGGGGCAATCCTCAGGATTCATTTCATACCTCTTCCATAATGATGCTTGGGAAAAGCCAGTCCTTTTCTATATCTGCTCTCATAAACACTGATTCAGTACAATGGCTACCATAACCTGCTAAAAACCTAACACCACTGAAAGGGTGTTACTAGTCACCTTAAATCCCCACTATTTGTTCTGCCTTCCAGTTTGTCCAGATGCTGTCTGTTTTCCTCCTTTCCCTTTGATTTCCCACAGAGCTGCAAGGCTATTCTGAGACAATAGCAAACTTCAATTCAAATTTCTGACTGCAAGCTGACCTAAGTCATTGAAACCAGGTCAATGACAGGTGAATGAAGGTCTCTTTCAGAATCAACAACCTGTGATTTTAAGAGACATCATTCTGGTGGCCAATAAAATATATATTGCTACTAGAAATATGTGTGGTTCTTTGTGTTAAGACAGTAGCTTATTATCAAAGGGCAAGTACTTTTCCCTAATATATGGTCAATACCATATTTTTGTAGCTCTTCTTTCTGGTCCCCAAGGTCTATATAAATTAAAGGAAAAAATTCTAAAGTGTTCATTTTTTTCCAAAATTCCCCCCTTTTCTTTTGAGAAAAATAAAAAATAACTGTACAGAGACAGAATTAAGAAGTTATTAATAATAAGTTTCTGATTGTCAAATGAAATAAACCATATGTGATTATCATTTATAATGTAAAAGCATAAAGAAACGGATCGAAACAGCTTGGGTGATTTAAGTAAATTAAGGAAAAACCTTCTCAAGGCTTTCCTGAAAGGCTGGAAAAAAGTTTTTTACCTCCAAGCATTTTCTGTAAGTTTGCCTTCTTCATGTGCCAAAATCCTAACCCAATTACCTGCTGGAGTACTATCTTCTGCAGGATACCAAATTGAAAAGTAGCACATACATTTCCACATCTTGAGCTGTTCATAGTTAACCTCTATGTTAGAAATAAAAACAGTGGAGGAAGGAGGTATTTTGCTTGTCCAGCTCTGTTTGCATACTTAATCTCACTGTTGTAAAAAATTATGATACTGACTTCCTAATAGTTATGGTATTAGTCACTAAGCAAAAGAGGCCAGATCAAAAAATGGTACAAAACTAATTGATTTTTAAAAATGTGGTCTACCTGAGGTTTTGTATTTTGTTCAGTTATATGGATCTAATAAGGTCATACATGAATAATGAATTAAAAGTACTCAGAATTCAAATGTTAAGAAATATAATGTGGAAATTATTTACTTTTAGAATACAAACTCAGGTATTATTTTCCTAATTTGTTTGCATATTAATGGGAAAAGGCTGATATTACGAATTAACCATAGAAAAGAACTGAATATAGGAAAAAAAATGTGTATGAATGAGTACTGACTATTTTGGGTCTATGTAGCCTGCAGGAGAGGAAGGGAGAAAAAGCCACTGACAACATAGGTAAATCAGTGAAATTTTTTACTTCATATAAAGAAATATGGGCTCATGTTCCCAGTCATAATACCACAGCAAAAGAGGATGTTCAGGAATACATTAGAAGAATTATGTGAGGATTATGAGCAGAGCTGCGATTTTACCAGGCATGCTTGGGCATTGTCCTCCAGGCTAAGAAAATGTTGTGAAAGGAAACAATTGCATTTTTTCCCCCACATGGTTAGTCTCAATTTTTTGATACATAAATATAATAATTTTGTCACATTGCCCTCTTTAAATGATGAGAAAAGTTTCAAAAAAGTGAAAAATCTTTTTTTTTTTTTTTTTTTTTTACATTTGAAGTACTCTTTCTTCTACAGCATCTTTCTAACAGAATTATTCTAGTTCCAGAAGTTCTTTTTGTGTTACCTTTCTCTTCTTGCAATACAGGAAAGGGTCTGTGTTAAAAAAAAAAGTAATTTTCCCATCAGTTGAAAAATATATTGTTATTACGTATAAACTGAGAATGACATTTAAAAAATTCTCTGACTTCATATCAAACAGACAGGCTCTTTACAAAGACTGAAAACTAATGTTTTGCAGTCAGATAGCAGCTGAAAAGAGCAAATTAAATATTTCTGTTAGTTATGGGATATATTCCATGTGAGAGGTCTCTCTCTGGATAGGGCTTTTCCCTGGGCAGGTCTAGATGCTAGGCTTTATTTGCATTTTTAAAAAGAGTACATTGCCTGCTATCTTTATGATACAGGCAGGCTTTATATAAAGTGCCTCCTGGGGTCCCAGTTCTCCAGACATCCACCCTGGGACTAGCTTGGAACATGACATGGCTCCTGGGCAGCTCATAGATCTGTGTGTCTTTCCTGCAGAATTTAGAGAAAAAGAACAAGGTAAAGTGGTGTATCCTGGGTCTCATACTGAGGTTCTGGAAGTGGAACATGACTGAAGAAGAGTGTACTTGCTCCAGGAAGTGGGAGAGTGTTCCTGGGCTGATATTTTATGAACATGTAGAGAAATATTCACTGGTATTTTTCATGAGAAAAAGTACAGAAAAAAATAGGTTATTTCAGTTGAAAGGGACCTACAATGACAATCACATCTGGTGACCTGACAAATTCAGGGCTGATCAAATTAAAACATGAAAATAACAGCATTGTCTAAATATCTCTTAAACTCTGATAAGCTTGGACACCTCTCTAGGAAGCCTGTTCCAATGTTTGACCATAGTCTTGGTCAGGAAAAGCTTCCTAGTGTTCAGGCTAAACCCTCCCCAGTGCAGCGTTGAACCATTGCACAGTAATTAAATGGTACCTTGCTCTCAGTCTTTCAATTTTCTTTGGTACAACTGCCTGTGGAATGAGGCGTAGTTTAACACTAAATTGTGGTTAAATTATGGGGGGTAGAATTTATTGGACTTTGCTTGGGTTAGGACTCTCTAAAGTGAGATAACTAGCCCAAGCTCTAGACTGTCTTTTTACTTTTAGATAGAGTTGTTCAGTTCCAGAGGACAATTGATTTTGTTCTAAGATAAGTCTGATGAATTGTCTTCTGAAGGTGCTTATGTTTCTCAAATAATCTAGAGGAAAACTACCATGACTAACGTAGCCCCTAATGTTTAGATATTTAATGTTGAATAGGAAGCAGCTAACTTAGATAATTTAGTCACTTTGATGTGGCCTTCAGCAGGAAGATGACCATAAAGGCCCATTCATTCTTTGTCAGTTTGGGAAGCTTTGGACCTTGACCACTATCTAATGGAATACAAAATAATAAAAGTATAAAAAATGCTCATATTCCGAAGGTACACAGCTATGAGCTAAATTACTGACTCATACTATGATGAGCAACATGTCCAGTATCTACTACTCACTAAAAATTGGCAACAGTGCGTGTTTTAGAATTGTTGGTGTAATACTAATACTAATAATATAAATTAACAACAACAGAAAAATCAGATTCATAGTAGATATTGATCATTAAGCCCTGAAAATCTATAGAAATTGAAAGTGAGTAGTGTTTTCCTATAAACAAGGGAAAGAAGTATTTTCAGCCAGGTTATAAAGGGCTATGGTTTGGAAATGAGCATTCAGCTTCTGGAATAGCTGATGGGCTGAAGGAACTGCAATGTGGAGGAAAGCAAACTGCAGAACAGAAAGAAATCAATACCTAGTATATTACTATGTAACTATATGCCAAACCAATAGCAGAAATAGAGTATTGCAATAAAATAAAATAAATATTACAAGGGCAGAAAGAAATAAAAGAGAAATATAACAGAGCCAAAAATAAATCCATATTGAGTATATTTATCTACATTCCAAATCCAAATCTGCATTCCAAATCAATACCAGAGACAGACAACTAGTGTGAAAAGAACAGAAATATTGCCAGGATGGTGAGAAATCCATACTCATACTGAGAGCATCTATACCTTCCAAAACAATATAGGAGAGAGCCTGAACTCAGTTATTTGAAATATTCCAATTTATCTAATTTTACATTATGGCTTCCAGAATTTAAAGGAAAATCAAAATTGAATAAGATCCTTGGAAAAATAGAAAATGTACTGTCTGAACACACCAACTGGCTTCATTTGAAGCCAAACTGTGTATGTGCATCCCACTGCTCTCAATCAATGCAGTGTTGTTGCTATCTATAAATACTGCTTACATTTTTACCCTGTCTCCTCTTTCTCACTTGCAGACGCTGAGTTGTTTCTAAATTAATTACAGCTGGTGAAAGGAGAGACAGTAATTTTATTTATGTTTCAATTTATAAAATATGGTGTTCGTAACCCTTTCAGCATAAGGAATGGAAGGACCTTTGTTTGGTACCTTTACATTTTGGTGAGCTACTCAGATTCCCAGTATCAAGAAGCAGCATAAAGTGGTGACTCAACTGCTACCAGTGCTGTCATAACTGCTGCTTGAGTAAGACAAGAGAGCTGAAATGTGTCCCCGGATATGAAAGGAGAATGGCATTTTTCTTGTAACTGAGTTTTGCCTAGTGTTAGCAATGCAACAATGTTAGTTGGTCTGTACTTCACACAAGCAGCAGATCCATAGGTTCTTTATGTGTTACTGGTTTTTCTGCCAAAGTTAAATATGTGGTAGCTTCTTCCTTCATGTCTTTGTTCCTCTTCCTCCTCCAGGCTTTTCAGAAACAGCAGTAGTGTATGGAATATGGAATTAGAAAAAGCAGAAATTCATCATCTAAATGCAATGCATAGGCTATTCCAGGATGTTTCTGATAGGCAGAATGTATGGCGTTGTGGTCAGTGAGTGCTAAGGAAGCAGTATATTTCTCACATGACATGTTTTACAGTGGTAAACTGCTACTAACTTACATGACATAAAAAATTTGACCACTGAGAAATGTGAAATAATTGTAGAATGGATCGATGATCTGCCATGTGTCAGGTACAGGAAGTACTTTTCCTGCTATTATGTAAGGGGTCTTATAATTGAAGAAACCACCACACTGTAAAACTACTTTGCTTCTCTGCCTCACTTCAGAGCCTCTGTATAGACTCCTCAGCTCCTACTTTAATTTAAAATGAAGATTTATTGGAATAATGTTCATATATACAGTGACCAGCAATACCTGGAGGTTCATAAAAATGATGTGATTACAATATAAATGAGTGCACAAACTGTAGCAAAATATTACCCATGGAAAAGAGTGATTGCACTTGTGACAGCCTCTTTGTTGCTATGGTATCTCTTTCCATGCCTTTGGCTAATCTGTCACTAGGAGAAATTTGCAGCTGTCTCAGCATGTTTCTCATTGCTAACTCAGAGACCACTGTATCTAATCTGTCATTAAAATAGCAGTAAGTGGTATGCACATATTTTCTAAGAATAAATGCAAGTTTTAGGGGACAAATAAGCTGGTAATGGAAACATGATGACATTTTCTAGGGTCAAGCTACACTTTTGTATTAATCAGTAATTATTGTTAGCACCACAGTTCTTTCATTTTGAAGCTTTTTATTTTTTGTAGGGCACCTAAACACTAATCTTTTGGGACACTTGGACATTTTGATGGAAATAGTTAGCATGCCAGACAACACATGTTAAAGGGAGTCAGTATTCAGGGCAGTGAAAGTTACTGATTTTCCTAAAAATAGCTTTTATATACCAAATTTGCTTCTTTAATATGAAGTTGATGTGCCTAGTTCTATCCTGTGTAAAGTTGTGAGTCCCCATTTGGCAGGAGTCTAGGCTACAGCTTGCTGATGTTCCTTTGTGGTCACAGAAATCTAGACATGTCATGGTTCTTTCTCCAAAAGCAAATGTACTCTGAAATATCTGTAAAAAGAGCAATTATGGAATAAAGGATTAAAGGAAGAAGCATTGCAGCTGAGGATAATCCAAGCATTTGAATTCTAAGACATTTTCAGTATCAAATTTTGTTTAGTTCTGCTCTGAGTTTGAGTCCTATGGATCCTGAAATGAAGAATGAAAGTGAGTAACATCAAAAGAGGGAATGGATTAAAGGCAATATTCACAGGTACAGATCTTTTGAAAAGGGGGAGCCTGATGATACATTACGTTGCTATATCTCCCTGTGAATACACTGAGTATGGTCTCAAGCTATTCAGAAGGGGCAATATAATTTTTTTTGGTGAATAGATGCACTATAGAAGTAATGAGAAATGAAGTGTTTTGCGATCCCTTCACCACACTCACAGCATAGTAGTATATGTTGTTGTTTATGTATTTTTGTCAGGGAATAGTTTTTCTGAAGGTAAGACTGCAGCTAGGATGCATTGTAAGGCACCATTTTAGCTTCTCCAGAACCTGAACATTGACAGAATTAGTCTGCAATCAAAGGAAACTATTCAATATTTAAAGAAAAATGCAAATTGATTTCAACTGCATGTCATTAATTACTAATCAGTGATTTTTACAACCATTACTTTCTTCCATGTGCAAGTCCCCCAATTCATCTGTCCAGCCAAGATGTTTTCTGCCTTTGTCCCAAAAGATTCAACTTGTGATTTTTTTTTTTTATTCTTCTACCTTGTCCTTTGCTGGCATGTTTGAGATATTGAACTCATGTCTGAAAAAATAATTTTCTGCCTCTGTGATGGAAAATAAGAACAAGTTCTTAAGGCTGTTTGTTAATGACTGGTTTTCTTCAATTCATTCACCCCATGAATTTCCACTTTTTCAATGTCCTGACACCAAAATCAAAGGTGTTTCCACTTCCATTTGCAGTTTCATTCTGCCAGTCTCTTTGCCATTCACAGCTGTGCAAAAAGGGCTCTTTCAATATCTAGTAGTTCCTTTAAATTTTCCTGGAAAATTTTTTTCAGCTTCTAATATCTCAGAAATTACTGTACAAAATTATATTCAAATGTCAGTATCATGTGAGTCATGCTGGCATGCTCTAAAACTAGTGCTTCTTTTTTGTCTCAGCATCCTTTTTAGTCTGTAGATGCTTCTTTGGATCATTTCTGCAAGTCAGAAATTATATATTTCTGGTCAGAGAGACTGGGATATTCTGAAAACTCACATGATCTGCTGCCTAAATAGCTGGAGGCAGAAATTTTTCATCTTTCCCTGGGTATTTGGCACACACTTCACAAACTTTACATCACTGCTTAGTTGCAGAAATGTATGAGGGAGTGGAAAACTGGCTTTCAATTGTTCAAAAGGTAATGCTTTCATTTCTTAAAAATAACATTGTTTTCTTGAGTTTCCTTACTCATTAGTACCAATTATAGAAAACATCAGAAACATCCCCTTGGCACAGCTCTGCTTTTCTGCCTTCTTATAGGGAAGGAAATGAATAATAATCACTATGTATGACGTGGAGAATCAGACATACAGAGCATTCTGAGCCTACTGAGTCACAGAGCTGGAGGAGTGAACAACTCTCAAACCAACTGAAATCAAATTACTCAGACATTATTCCATTGCATAGCAAAGTGAGCATGGTTGTAAATCTTAACTATTTCTCCCAAAGAGTAATGAAGGTAGTCCTATCCTTTGTGAAAATTCTTCTAAACAAAGAAAAAATTCAGGCAGGAATAAGTGGAAGATTGCTTCCTATGACTAAATTAATAAAGAAAACAACCAACATAGAGTTAATTTCCATGAGAATTTCAAAATTGCTCATTTTTTTCACGACTTGTAGTTTACTCTTCTGCCACCCTGGTGAACACCAAGTCAATTTCAGGAAAGACACTACTGCTGTATATAGAGAAAATACTCCAAAGGACTTTCCATGTTCTATAAAATGGACTCTGAGCTTTCTTCTACTGCATTATTAGAATATGCAGATGATCCCTTCTTAGCTCTTACAGTCCTGATTACTATCTGTCACCTTCCATAGCTGCAGTGATAAACGCCATAGAACTCTGAAGTGCAGATTCTGGATGAAGCTACAAAATATCCAGTCCACGAGGGTTTATTTGTATGATGAAACCTGTAAAATTATGTTGGCAAGACCAAACAAAAGTTTGTCTGAAGTTTGTGAAGATCAATGGGTTCTCAAGGAAAAAATGCACTGCGTCTAATCAACATGTATCTACAAACTCAGTAGTAATAGATCTGAGAATTTTAATAGAGCTGCAGATTGTCTCTTCAGATTGAAGAATGTCAGAAGAAAAATTACTGATGCCAGCCAGAAGAACTTATTTCCTCATCCTGAATTCAAACTTTGTGGCTTAGGAACATATTCCTTCCAAAGGAAGACCAAAGGACTGTGTTTCTGCTCATGCTGTTTCTAATTCAGGCAAATGCACTCCAAAATCAGATTAGCTGTTCTAGAAATTTGGCATGTCTCTGTCCTGATTCCTTGTCACCTTTTCAGAGTCACCTTGGAAAATACAAATTTCTCATCTTCAAGGCATCTTTCCAATTCCACTTGCTAATAATTATTATTGTTCATCCACAAAGAACAAAAAAAGGAGCAGGAGACTTTGTTCTAGAGTGCAACTTGACAAATTTGAAGCCTATTTCTTGGAAAGCCAATTACTTTTTCAAAGGCCATTCAGGAAATTGCCAGAATCCTTTTTCTTTCTCGCAACCTTAAAGCACATCATTGGTACTTACATTCCTGAAATTTGAAGGCAACAACCTCTTCTGAGCCTTTTGGTCTTTCCTTCATTACATGAGATTTTAGAATTCCAGAATCTAATTGCAATTTACTACTTTGATTCATTTATACTTTGTCTTAGGTCACGTTCCATTCAGATAAGATAATGAGAAAATGCATATATGAAGACAACTGGACAGGTTCTATAAGAAAGATAATTTAAATTACTGAATACCACAGTAGGTTCTTAGGTGAAAGTCCTAGCATTCATTTTTGGCTTTGACAGAATACTTTTCTGTGTACTGTGAAGTTCAAAAATAGTATCCAGATGATCCTCAGTACAGAGATTTTACAAGGTGCAGCTTTCACCTGGATGTCTCCATAATGCTCAAGCAAGAAAACATTACCTATTAAACAGACAGTTCTTGTTTTTTTCATCTTTGACCAAGATGACTACAAGTATCGGGAATCAGAAACCATAATCTTGACTGTGTCTTAGTGAAAGAGACTTTATGCGTTGTTTTCCTGGGCAATGAGAAATCCTTCTTATTGTTCAGCCTCTGACTGAAAAGCCAAGTCTTCCTTTTTCATAGTTCTATTAGGACTTGAGAAAAGATATCAGAAATTTTTCTGAAATCGTCCAAATCTGTCACCTTTCTTCTCTTTCTTCTCATTCTTATCTGTATTGGAGTGATGGCATGATGGGTACTCATACAGGAGAAGGTTAAAATTATATTTCCTGAAATTAATTTTATATTCTCTGAAAGGGTACCCACTACTCTGCCAGTACCCATTTTTTAAGCCAAAATTTCTCCAAGCACAGAAAAGTCTTTTCATCATGTGGAAATTCTAAATGGATTATCTAAGGGATTCAAGTTGATGACTGATTCATTGCTTTTAAATAATTTTTCCTTCCTGGATATTGGTTCTGTTGTTTTCTAACTTGTTTTTTAGTTATCTTATATTCCCTCAGCTATGGCAGTATTCCTGGAGCCAAATGTGAGTGCACTTCCTCAAAATGCCAGCAGTGGAAGCTGGTAAACAAGTGGGGAAAAATCACCAGAGGAATCTCTGAAGCTTGGGACAAAGGCAGAAAACACATCAGTACTGCACTAACAGAACAGCAGGTACTCTTATAGAGAAGATAAAATTACAGGTAAGGAAATAATTTAAATTTCTATTTTGAACTTGTCCAAATGGCTTGTTAGTCTCCATTCAAAATACCAGGAAAAACACTACAGCATAAAATTTGAAGAAGAAAAAGATCTCAAATTTGATTAACTGTATTATAAATCAGACGACCTGATTTTTTTAGTGGGGATAATTGGAAGTTCAGTCTGACCCCATTTCTGGAAAAATATATTAAAAGATGAAAATTCTTCATGCTTATTAGACAGTTTAGAACCTTAGTCTAGTTTTGAAACAAGGTTGGATTTGGGTTTTTAAAATTTGTTTTGCTTTTTTTGTATCTAGAATGTAAACACAGGAAAATGCCTGTTATAGGTTTCCCTTTCCAATAAAAAAACAAGTGTAGCCTTTTCTATAGGTAAGTGAAGTCAGATAAAGCCAAAGACAGAAGGACTCTCTCCATTTCCACTTACTTCCTGATAGGGTAATGTGACTCTTTATTATGCTTCAGTTTCTTCATATATCAAAAGAAAAGAGGTTGTTTTTATCTCCCAGTGGGATGATTAGGCAGGATAAGTGGTGTAGAAGAGAAAAAATTACATTTATTTAATTAATTGTATTGCAGTCTTTTATGCCACCATGCTGCAATCCCACTATGGAGTTGTGAGCACCATAAAAACCTCAAGAGGATATATCCTTGTCTGAATTGCTGCAGTTGTTATCTGTTACAGAAAGTAAAATAAGGTTTTTGTTTAAGTCTTTTAATTTAAATTTTTTGTCTGTAAATGAAACATTGTGTTACATTAAAATAATTCTACCATAAATTTTGTTCTCTACTGAGTTACAGAAACATTGAGAAAATTAGGGTATGTTCAATACAGTGGCATAACCTTTTGGAAGACAGAAATAATGACTACATAGGAAGGACTAATGAATTGGATTTAGCCTTGATGCAACTCATAGATCTTCATCAGCTATTCACTATCATAATTATCCCAGTGAGTTGTACCAGTTAATTTTATTTTGTAAACTATCCATTTCAAGGAAGTATGAATACAGGACCATATTAATTGGTTTCATAGTATTAAAATATGTAGAGATTTTATTTATGCAAGAATTTTTTAAAGTTTTGAGCTTAATCTTGTATATTTTCAATGATTTGCAGCATGATATTTAAGTTAAAAGGGTCAAGAAAATAAAAGAGGGACACTTAAAGAAATTTTGCTGGTCTTTTGAGGTGCTGTGTATAATTTCTGAAGCAATCATTATTGGCAGGTTCAAAATTTATCTCAAATATCTAGATAAGAACTATCTGTCTGAATTGAATATTGTCTTTTGAAATGTGTAATGTGTCCTTTGTTAAAGTGTTTCCTGTAACCTTCTAATTTTTTTTTCTTTTACTTTAAACATATATGAGGAGAACACATTCAAATCTTTCATTTTGAAGGAATTGTCTTCTGACTTCATGACTCCTGTCTGTACCACAGGTCTATGTATGAACTTATTCTCAAAGAACTTTTCAATTACTGTTTTGTCATACTTAAATTTTGCTGATATACTTTCAGAAGTGAGTGTAATCTATCAGTTTCTATTGTTTTTTGGTTTGAATTTGAGTATGTTTGGGTATTTTAAAGACCTTGCAATTTTCCTAAGATAATTTTCTCTGATTCTGAAATGTTTTAACCTGTAATTTTGTATTTTTCCTTGTAAGTTTAAAGAATATTCCAACTATCCCAGTTTTGTTTCTGTAACTAATTTCATAACAGTGTAGTACTTGACATGTGTTTGTTTCTTAGGCAAACGTGTAAAACCCCTCAAGTCCGAATGGAGAAGTAGAGAAAGGAGGTTTCTGCTGTGCCTGATGACAATTTTTCTTTTTTCCACACATAAAAAATATTCTGGCTCCACGTTGGAGCACTAGTTGTGATGAATCATAGTCTTGGTCGGATTCTAAGGAAGGGCCAGAACGTTCGTTGAGGAATAAAGAGTCAAACCACTCCAGAAAATGTGTTCCAGCCCCGCTTTATTGCTCGCAGAGCAGCAGGTGTGTACAAATACAGGTTTACATGGTATTAACAGGAATTGTTGTACCTTACTCCTCATTGCAGTTGCTTAGTTTACTGTGGACATTAAAGACTTGTGGCTCATTTGGGCAGAATTTCTGAAGGGTGGTTGGAGAGATTCTGACTGTGCTACTAAGCAGCCTCAGGGTGTTACTTAGATGCTTCTGGGAGACCTAAAATATCTTCACACTCTTGACTTTCAAAGATAGACCCAGTTGGTAAGCTTAAGGTACTCAGTCATGGCATAACAGCAGATGCTCTGGAGGACAGGACTTGGAAGAGAAGTCCGTCTTAATACATCCAGTCTGGTGTGGCATCTGTAGTTGAAAGCTCAGTATCACATACTGAATTACTTAAATTTAATAAAAAACCCCTAAGAATTGGGTATTTCCATTATATTCCTAAGACAGGCTAGAAATTGTTTATCTATCTTAAAACTGTGTTAAAAATTAAGACCTTTATCATTTACAGGAATATATGCCATGCTCTGAGGTATTTTTCCATGACCTGCTTTACAAGTCCTACCTTTCAGACTATTTGAAGTACGTGGAAAGATCACTTTACATGGGAAAGATTTCCAATGACTTTTAGTTTCAATTAAAATTTTTATCACTGACTGTCTAGATCTTCACTTTACCACCAAAAATTTCCTGCTGAAATCCTTAACAGCAGTAGGAAATAAAGGAGAACAGTTATATTTCAAATGGCATTGTATGAAATGAGTTTTCAGAATGTTTGTCTATAATGGAAGTCCTAAACACAGGAACTATCACAAGTGCAGTTCTGATTAGTCACTATGCAATAAAAATATGAAAGAATGATGAGATTTTAGAGTCTCGTGGTTATCAAAGAACTGGGAGCCTTTTGAGTCATATCCTGTGAAATACTCTTTTTAATTAATAAAATGAGCTACTCATAGCTCCTGAAGGACAAGCATGAGGATCTAGGATTCTAAATTGCTTAACAGGCTTGAGAACATGTTTAAATTAATACTTTTCATACTGCAGTGCCTAAAATAAAACTAAGGGAAGAATTTGAAGCTCTTGAGCCCTTAAATAAAAAGTTAGGTAGGATCAAAATTTTATAAGCAGGAACGAAACATTTGGTGACTTGAAAAAGTCTTTCAATACAAAACCTTCTCTGAAGGTAATTGAATCCATGTAGTTATCATTAAATATCTGGTTTCCAGACTGCTCAAAAGTGACTCAAATTTTGCGTTTTGTCATTAGCCCAGCTGTCTGTACTGTGTCCTCATTAATGGGTCTCTCTTGCAGTTCCCTTGAAATGTGCTTGAGTCACCTTCATTTCTCAGGCTTTTGAAATGGTTCCTCCTGCCTCCAGAAACCCAGTTATCTAGCAATAAAGACCCAAATACACACCTACCTACTTTAAAGGGTCTATACATATACGAACCATATTCCAGAAAGGTTCTTAACATCTTTTTGTCCACTTTCCCCTATTCATTGGAACATAAATTACATGATTATCCATCTGTAAGGAAACCTGTCTTTTGCTAACATTTGTGAAGTACTTTGGATTATCCCTACAAGATAGTAGTACTAGAACAGAAGCATTTTCCAAGCTTACAAGTGAAAGTGTTTCAGTGAATGAACATATACAAGTGGCAATGCAAGCTGTCATTTGCTTTCACAAGCGATCTATGAATGATAGTGCATGGCAAACACACTGCATGGATTTTAAAGTTCCAGGAAACAGTGTGCTTCCATCTGTTCAAAAGATCCATTTCCAACCTCAACCTCATTTTCAGAGGCCATGAGTAGAGAAAATGCACTGGCAGATGTTTTTTTTTCTGGTTATATTGGCCCTCCTGTTTCTATACTGTAGTACATGTTAAGTTCTTACTACCACAACAAAATTATTTATGTTATAGAGAAAAAAAGACTGATATAGCCCTCCTGTGTTCATTCCTTTTTAGAAAAGGTTTGCTAAAGAATCACTTTATTCATAATTTTATTAATTTTTTGTGGTGTTTTGCATACAGTATAATAAAGGATACCACAATAACAATGCAAAATGGACAGTAATATACTGCACATAGACAAGGGCTGTTTTAGTATGGGATCTCTGTCTTTTCTCCAGGACTTGGAGGACAATCCATTGTAGGCATTTCTTCAAGCATTCCTTATAGCTTTTGTAATTTCCTGTATTTAGCGTATCTCATGTTGGTTGTTAAAAAAAATCGTGAGATCCCTTTTATTTTTGCTTGAAATCCCCATACCATTTTTGTTTCCCAGAGGCTTTTAATATTTTAGAGAAAAATTGAAAGGGTGCTAAGGCAACTTTGTCTCATGAAATTACACTTAGTTCAGGGTGAGCTATCAATTGATTTCACAAGAAAAATAATTTCCTTTCTGTGTCTTACCTATCTCAAGAAAAAAATAAAAGGAAAGAAAAGAAAAAGACAGCCTGAGTATGCTTAGATGGCATGACCTATAATCGCACACAATCCTATATGGTCGATGGAACAGTTCTAATTAAAAAGAAAAAGTCCTTCATTAAGTACATATTGTTTATTTGGAGAAAACCCAGAACAGAAGGTCCATAGATTCCATGTGGAATCATCTGTCAAGGCAAGAAACATTGGCTTAAAAATTTTGCCTTTTCTCCATTTGCATTGATACATAGTCCTGTCTTCCCTCCAACTCTCCTCACACACTAAAGTCTCTTCTTTACTGTGCATGATGGAAAACAGAGAGAATTGAATTGGAAGCAGACATATAAAAAGGCAAATTGTTAACTTTCAAGTGCTTGGCTTTCCAAACTTTAGAGTCAGTTTTCATTATGGATTTTGTGTATGGTTTATGATGAACACAGAAAAAAATTCAAAAAGCTGCCAGTCAAAAAATAGTAATGTACAAGTTGTGTTATAAAACTTTCCAGCACACATTTAATTTCAATATCCCATATATTGTTATCTATTTTATTCTAACATTATTATATAATAATTAATTATGTGCCTAATTTTGGATGTAGAAGAAGGATGCAGAACATATTCTGTAGTTATCTAATGATTTGTGATATATTTGCTTCTCTGAAGAAACAGAAGACTTTTACTCTACCTAATTGGGGTTGTGTCACTGATGCTGAGGTGCCTGAATTTTGGGAGAAGTGCTTTATTATCCAGGGAATATGCTCTCAGCCATTCTTTACATTCTACAGTCTTGATTTTTCTTCCTTCCTCTTCTAAGGCAGAAGAAAGTCCTGTGTAAAAGTATCAGACTTAGTTTTTATTGAAAATCTATTCTAATGAAATAAACAATATTATCTGCTGTATTCATCCACATTTGTGGATTTCACAAATGAGGATATTTTTCACCCATTGTGGTTGTCCAGAAAAATCTCTTAAGTCTGGTAGCTTTTATAATGTGATGTCATGAGATCTTTTCATCTCTGATCCATTCTGCATTATCCTGGCAAAAAGATTTAACCCAAAGACTGAGTTTGTTCTGAACATTTAGTGAGCAGAATAAAGTGTAAATCTTCTGGTGAATTTAGTTATATATTGTTGTGTTAAAATAAAACAAGTGAGTCCACATACAATTACAGCCAATTTACAGCTGCCACTCACTAATTTAAATTAAAAAGTCTGCAACTGCAAAGTAATTATACTTTAATTGCATATTTAGGATAAGAAAATGAAGATAATCAAATGCAGTGTATTTATGATATAACAACGATGTGAGAAAATTTATTAGTATAAAGAGAGTAATTGCATTCTAAGAATGAACAAATTAATTCAAATCAGCACCTAGGATGCTAAAGGTTTAATGTATTTTTAAAATTTGTACTGTTAATTTTCCATACGTATCAATTATTAACTGAAAACTTGATTTGCACGCTTCAGGGTGTTACTATTCTAAGGATTTTAAAGATCAGACCCATATTGTTATTGGTCCCTCTTTTCCTATGAAGGCCTTTGGCACAATACCTTAATAGCTTACTTCCCAGACACTTGAATCAAATAGAATTTACTATATCCAAAATTAAGCATTTCTGGGATTACCATCACTAGGTATTAGCTAAAATTTCATTGCTTCTGTATGAAACTGCCTTTAATAACCAAGAGTTTTATTCACTCCCTGATGTGTATGGATATATCACTGACATTAATGTTGATGTGCAATCTATCTATCTTATGCTTGAACTTAAGAAGTATTAACATCATACATAGAGGCAAATCTAATATATATATACATATATATGTGTGTGTGTGTGTGTGTGTAGGTGAGTGACCTGATATAGAGCAGGAATTTGGATGGCTGTCTGCTTTTTTTTTTTCTTATTTTTATCACCTATCTAATTCACATGATAGTGTATGTTGATTTTGTGGGGATATTTTCACCACAGGGTTGTTGTGCTAGGTGGAGTGAGAAGATAGGCCTGCAGATTATAATTTTACTGACTTTTCTTGTGACTGAAAATACATTTGAACTTCCAAACAACCATGTAACTGAGCAGTCATGTATGTGCAAAAATACTGTTTTTGTTATCTGAAGTCTATCACCTTAGCCCACATGTAGATCTGGGTGTAATAGAAATAATACATCACAGGATAGTTGATGTTGGAAGGCAGCTCTGGAAGTGCCACCCCCTGGCTCAAGTAGAGACATCTAAAGCCAGTAAGGACAAGACAGCTTTTGAATATCTTCAAGAATGGAGCCCACAATATCCCTGGGTAATATGTGCTAGTGCTCAGTCACCCTCACAGTAAAAAAACATTTCCTGAGAGGCAACTGCCTGTATTTGCATGTTTTCAGTTTCTTGTCTTGCTGCTGGGCACCACTTTAAAAGTGTCTGGCTCCATTTTCTTCCTACCCTTTCTTCACATATTTGTACACATTGATGTATTTCCCCCTGAGCCTTCTCTTTTTCAGGCTGAACAGCTCCACTGCTCTCAGCCCTTCCTCGTGTGAGATGCTCCTGTGTCATATTTGCCTTAGTGGCTCTTTACTGGATAGACAAATAGGTAGACATAGATATAGATATAGAGACGTGTCACAAATGAAGCCAAAAAAATTCCACCTGCAGATAGTATCAGAAGATGTGTATTTTACATTGTGTAGCTCAGTGGCACCTGGTTCCATGAGTAGAATTCCAGATTGCTACAATAAAGCAAAAAAATAAATAACAGTAAGATAGTGCATCAGCCTTTTGAGCTTTGGTGCAGGACACAGAAATATGTTGCCTGACTGTTAAATTAATTCTTTATTATTTTTTCAGGCAATCTTTCACTTTAGAAGGGACCACATGAGGCTGTTTCCAACAGCAAGACCAAAGCAAAATAAAAGCAGTGTAATAAACAAGCCTGTGTATCATAAAAATCACAACCACAATTTTATTATTGCCTCAAGTGCAGTTCCTAGAAACAACTCTGTGGAGAAGGCAAACCGAAGTAATGAACTCCTTGAACAGTATGTTTAATATTCTGTTTGTTCTGCGTTTATGCTCTGCAGAGCTGACAAGAGCTGTATGCAAACAGTTTTGCTGAGGGCAAAAGAATGTTTCATCATTAAGGAGCATGACCCTTCTCTCTGTGATCAAAATGAAAAGCATATGCCCCTTGATGTCATAAAGTGTTGTGACCATTCCAATGAGTTGTTCCTCAAGCCTTGGGATGTTTCCCCTGACACAGTTTGATATTAAAAGATTACATGATGATTAATTGTATCCATTGACACAGCAGAAATATTCCTAAAAGTTGTGTTTCTTTGATATGACAAATTTTTTCTTTTAAAGTTTAAAATCCAAATCAGTTAGAGGGAAAGTCCAATTATTGTGAAATGCTTTGACCCCCATTCTTTCTCTGTGGTCTTCCTGTTTCCTTCTTGTTTCATGTTAGGCTGGGTGGAACCACTCTAAATGAAATCCTTTGTAATTTTTTACTTTATGAACAACAGGATCTCTATCACTACTTAACTTCTGCATGAGTTTTGTCCTGTTTCTCCACTAAGTGATTATTGCTTGCTAAGATACATTAATCCTTTAAAAGGACACTGTCTTTTCCAACCTGAATGATTCTATGATGTTATGATAGTTTTTTAAAAACGCATGCAAAGAATGGAAGAATACAGCCCAGTATCAGTCACTATATACTCAATAGCTAACATTTAAAAAGCATAGTCATAACCATACAGAATTTTTAACAACAAAAAAAGAATAACAGAAAACATAAATTCGTGGGTTGCCAATTCATGACTTTATTATATTTTTAATCATGGTCACATTTCAATTTCTCCTTGTCTAATCATATTCTCACTAAGCACTTAAAAACACAATTTATTTTGGGGAGGAATGCCATTTAATATCATCGGGGTTTATTCCCTTATTTAAAAACAATTGAAAGATATTTGCTGGACAGAGATCTTACACTTCAGTCTCAGTTTCCAGTATTTGGAAGCAGATTCACTATACCAAGTTTTTGATTTTCTCATTTTCTTTCTCTTTACAGGTAACCCGATAGCTAAAGACAAATCAAGCCAGTCTCAAGGCTGATAACATACAACACATAGGAATTTCATTCCTCCAGGCAATCCTTGAAGTGAAATTTTATACTGCTGGGGTGTATCCTTCAGAATCAATTGTTTCAATGAGAACCTGGCTTGCAATCAGCAACAGCCTTGAGATCAAAACTACTGGAAAGTTATTTTGAACTTCTGTGTCACAAATATTTCAACTGATTGAACTGTGTACACTTGTAAAATTGCACTTGCTGAGGAATTTGCAGCTGTAATCATGAGCTAATATTCTAAAGGTGCAGAAAAGCAGCAAACTTTTGGGTTCTCCATTGCAAATCAGTGGCTTTCCATCTTGAAGTCAAACTCTGAAATGTATTGGATCCTTCACTCTAAAATGATCCTTGGTGCACTGTTCAGATTGCTGGTGGGACTGCACGCTGCTTTAATTAAATTTCTGTTGCAGAATTTGTCCTCGAGCATGGCGCAGTTTTAGACATTTTTATTTGTGTTCTAATCTTGCAGGTCTCAAAGCTACATATTTCAACATCTTGAAGTTGCTTTGTTATAGGAATGGAATTATATAACCATTGCTAATAATTATTGTTGACAAGTAATAGTTATCTGAATACATCAGTCATATTAGAATGTATAGTCAGGTTGACATGTTTCCCTAAGGCTAACCAACTACTGCAGTTTAACAGTTAAAGAAAGTAGTGGTCAAAACTCAATTACTACTTCCATCATAAGGCATTTCATATCTTTAATATATATATTTCCATTTAGTTTGAGGGAAATGAGTGTTCCCAATATGTACTTTACTTTCTTAACCTTTGATTCATTTAAATTCATGGTAAACAGTCAATTCCACTATTTCATCCCTTTTATACAAAAGTAGGCAGGGATGTAAATGAGTTTTGCAGTTATGATATTGGATGGTAATCATTCAGAATTTTTGTCTTTTTATTAAAAAAAATATCTCTTGCTTGAACTTAAATACTGATGGATGCTTATGTAGATGTTTGCTCAGTCTGTGTGACATAAAGGAAAAAAGTCCTAGTACTCTCCCAGTTTTACACTTCATGGATATTTTGCCTGCGTACAGTCATCCAATTCAGATCTGTTTTGTTTTGTTAGAAAGTTTTGAACTTTTCAGTGTGTTGTTACATGAAAAAAATCCTCAATATTTGAAGGCCTTAAGCATCTTTGAGCTTTTTTCTAAGTTATTACAGAATGTATAATTTTATACTCCATTTAATGTATATTGGACCATCTGTAATGTTGATACAAAAGAAATTTGGCAATTCCTTTTAGTGACACTGCATAAACACACTGACTAGAGGGAGTTCTGACTGTATGCTTTGGTGAATTGAAATGAAAGCCACACGCACTTAATGGTAGTCAAAAATACATAGAGATAAGCTTGTTTAAGTCCTGTGTGGTTACCAAACACAACAAAAAAACCCAAAAAATAGAAAAAGAAAAAAAGGAATAGAATGAAATGGTTTAATCATTGTAAGCCATTGACATGGCTAGTTTAGTTATATATTAAGTTTTGTGATGGATGAACACCCTGGCAAGCTCTGCCTGTCACTGTAGCCCCCGCTGTTCCAAAACCATTTCATTACCGCTGCTGTATTATTGCACAGGAGAGCTTAAATAAAATAAATGACTGTTGGGAATAAAACTGAGAAGTATATTCTATCATTTTGCTAGGAAATAATAAGAAATATGTTGACAGAAAAAGATCTTATTTTCTGATTAAAATTTAATTAGAATAAACCGTTTGTAGCAGAAACGAAGTCTCTTGGTATTTTAGGATGGATTAGTATTATATGGATTTGTGCTAAGAGGTTCAGGACGGAAGGTAGCATCTTAAAGAGGTTGTCTGGGACAGTGCAAAGCATAAATGTGCTGTTTTGTAAAATTTAAATATGACCTCTATTTGGTTGAAAATCTACATCATGCTTCTCAATACTAGTTTACTTTGTTTCCTTGTTCTTAAACAGCGCTGAAAATAATGTATTATATACAAGTGTAACACATGCATACCAATAAATGAAAATAAATGGATTTTCAAATATACTGAATAGATTCTCTGCAGTAGATTAATGTTGTGACTATTCATAGCAAGTGAATAAAATTGTAATATAAAATAGAGTTCCCTGTATGGATGTGTGCATTGGAGATCTGTTTACTCATGGAACAAAATAATTTTTTGGTGAATAAGAATCTCAAAGGTTTTATTAACTTTATATTTCCTACCACTTTGAAACGTCTTTTTTGGAAGGAACTGATACCTGTGGGAAATTCTGGTGGGTGTACTGTTGCTTTCAGTTCAGATTGAATAAATTTTTTTTTCTTCACAAAATGCGAATCCTGAAAAATTGTCATTTAGATGTTTTAAATAACAACAAGACATGGTAGACAATCCTGAAAAAGCAATGTTTCAGGTTAATTTGTGTAAATGTTTAAAAGAAAATTAAAAAGAAAGCTAGTTACTCAGATCTGCTTGTCCACCTTGAAGCAAGCTGGGAGCCACAGTTCAGGTGTCCACAGTGCAGGTTTAATGCTCCTTTAAAGGTGGAGTACGGGTGACAGGATCAGCTATGTGCATTCATGTTAGAATGTGAATGACTTCAATTAATCATTTATTCATTTATATACTATTTTATAGATTGTTCAATCTGATTGCAAAAATGATCAGGCATTAGGATCAGAGAGAAATCCATGTTACTCTTTGAATTGAGTAATCATCAAGAACCCTTAATTGCCGAATATGAAGTTCTGCAGTTCCAAGTGGCAGTGCATTGAGAGAGGAAGAAAAATCACTGCTTTGTGATACCTCTCACAGTTAGATGTATTGGATCAGTTCAGCAAAGCACAAAAGGAAGTCCTGATATGAATCTTAATGAAAAAAATTCATATCAGATCAAATCTAAAATAAAACTTAAAAAAACATTCAAGTCTAGATCTCTGTTGTATGTGGTTTATTTGTCATAAAGAATGTCAACCTTTAAAACAGCACTGCTGCAGATAACACTGTTACTACCTATAAATACACCTATTGTGCTATATATTTTGAAGTCTTGTATTTATCTTGTATCTTTTAAATCTTGACTCCTTCAGCTCTGCCTAAAAATGTTATGGGTGTAGCATTTCAGTACTTCACCAAACCAATGCAGCTCTGTTAAGTATCTATATGCTTTAAGAGTGCATCATGTGCAATTATTGTGAAAGTACAGAATCTGATATAAAGTATTTTAATTTGTTAGTTTTCATAAAGATACATGCAGGGATTTTTTTGCTCATTATAATTGTACAGCTGGCTTTTATAATTTCTATGTGATGCATGAAAGTCTGTAACAACAAAACAGAAATATGTGATTGGCATCCTTTTCTTTTGATTTACTGCCTCCTCCTTCATGCCTCAAATTTTACACATCTGTTGTTAACCAGTCTATTGGCAAAGAAAAGGAGCACAGTTTTGATTTGCAAGAGAACTGTTGCCCTAATTTCTAGGTTTTTTTGCCAAAAGTTAGATAGCTCTGCATCAAACCTGTCACACCTGAACAATCTGATGCCATTAAATGATTTCTCATGGATTCAGTGGTCTTACATTGAAAAATAAGAATTTACTAATCACTTTGTCTTTATAACACAGTTGTATCCTGAAAAATTTCTTTTTATTCTTTCACAGAATGGGTGAATATTTCTGGATTACATCTTTGGTCTTTTTTCTGTGAGAGCTTATTTAACTTTTGGACACTACTTCACAGACAGTCATTGCAAATATTTTAGCAAAAATGTGGTTGGGGTTTTTTGTATGTTCTGTATTCATCTGTACTACAGAAGAGGTAGTACATGAAAAGGTTGAATTTCCCACAACTTTGTTTTAACATGTGAGATTACAAGTGTTGTCAATGTCTTGTTATCCAAAACTAATTTAAGACAATCTGGCAGGAGGGCCACTGATGGTGACACTGGAAACTCTTGTGTAAGGAAGTGACAGTTCTTTATCAGAGTGCTGTGAATAGGATGCCAGGAGAGTCAAACAACTGAAATATGGTTTCATCACCAGAGATGCAGGGTCTGGGGAAGTGGATGCAGTATGTGAGCACAGGGCTACAGCCAGCACCCTGAACCTGTGGCTGTGGGAGGGACAGTAGGACCTTTAGACCTGTTCTCTGGGTTGTAGGAAAGGTCTGACTTGTGTCTCTGGGATTTTCTCCACAGCCAGATGACAGAAATGGCAAGGCATTGTGTGGTTTGTATAAGGCAGTCAGATGCAGATGACTGTTTAGCATTTGTTTAGAAAATTCTGATTGAGCAAATTCATTAAGGCTCACATATCTCTCTCCATTCAGGTTAATAGTTAAAGAAACTACTCTCTATTTTCACTCTTTCCTTGCAAGTATACAGGTCAACCTGTGTAGCAGTTGGAAGTGAATTCCAGTTATTCCTTGATAATAGATTCTCTTGATTAAATGTTCCTAATCACATTAATATTAGCTGTGACTGAAAGACTTGAAATAAATATTTCAGTTATGAAAACCAGTTTCTTGCCCAACTAAATAAAATAATTTGTGTAATAGAAATATTATTGCTTATATGTAAGCCTAACAGTAAAACTTCTATATCAGCTCTTCAAATTATAGTTCTGTTCATAACTTTAAAATTTAAAATTTGGTATAGATCCTGTATAACAGCAGGAACATACTTTTTTTTTCTTCTGCTAAAACACTGAGGTAACCTAAGGAGTTTGGGATTTATGCCTTTCACTGTTTCAACTGCATAGCTGGGAAAACAACATGTAAAAATACTTATGTTCCTTACATTGCTGAGACATTTTTCTTGAATATGGGGAATATGTAGAGTTGCAAGTTAATTCCATATGAGCATATTGGTTAAATCTCTTGAACCTTTTTCTTCTTACTGCCATAACAAACATGACAGAAACTGTACTTGAATCTCCAGCCTTAACTCTTAGTACTTAAATAAGAACTTACCAAATACTACTTTAGTCACTAGGTCTCCATAAAAAGTAGTTTTTTTAAAAGTCTCTTTCCTCCTTATGATTAATTACTGATGCCTTGTCATATTTGAGCACAGAGAATAAAATCCCTACTATTACTGATTTAGAGTTTGTGCATATTTTTGTTATTTTTATTTTTCTTTTATCATTTTCTCATGCCCTGCAATCCAGTCAGTTCTTTCAAAACTCTAATAATGATGAGAAAAGTTTTTTAGTAAATAGTGGCCTGGAACTGAACATGGGAGAGGACAGAGGGATTATGTGTTTTTATAATTTTATCTTCTATTCCAGTTTGAACTATTCTTTCTAAAGATAAGCATTTTTTTTCTAACTATAAATGGACTGTGTTTCAATATGCTCCCTGATCATAAAGCTGATGAAATGGTCCTCTCTGTATGTCAGATTACCTCAGCAGAATTTACAAATGGAAGATGATGATTTTGCTAATGTCCATGGGCAGGTAGACATAATTTGGTCCCAGATGCTCTGCCTAATGTTCATGGCAAAAGTGACTCAAAAACAATGCCTCCATATGCCATAATTGCTGGAATTATTTCTCAGGCATATTCCCTTGTCATCCCTCATATGTAGAACTCATTAGATTCCTAGTGGGAGAACATATGGAGAAGAGAGTTGATGGAAAACATTGTAAAACAGATTGTGTATTTAAATTTATATTATAAAAGACCTCTGTGCACAGGCAAACTTAGCAGAGAAACTTCAAACTCTTTCTTTCCGCTTCATAAAGAAATTGGCATTTATGGAGCTGTTATCTCAGTGCATTCAAATCTGCTTCTAGATGGCAGGTTAAAACCTGGCTTTAGGGGTAATAATGGTAATTTTGCTGCTAATTTCAGGTCAACTCTGTATTCCCCATGTTTTTCCAAATATTTACTTAAACTACAATTAAGATCTTTTCACTAATAGGAATGACCAGAAGTTCCACCCATACAAATCTGTTGGAAGAATCAGGCCTTTGGCTATGGGTTTGTAATTTCAGTGTCAACATAATATCTTTGATGAATACTTGTTTCTGTTTCACAAAAAAATGGTTAATATTTCTTTCATCCAGCTCAGCTGACTAATGGATGGGGATTGTATCCAATGCAGAGATGTTTTAGTGACTACTATTACATAATTATTAGTATACTCTATACCTGTTAAATACAGTAAAAATAAGCTAATCATACATTTATTCAAAGTATTATACACAGATGTTTGTGATGCTTTTTTTTACACTTAAGACTCTCGTAATTTATGTTATTTTTTACTCAAGACTGAACATGAGACCAGTTTCAATAAAGTGTCCCTCCCTGCAGTAGAGCTGGGAGCTACCAGTTAGACAGGTGGGAGGTGGACAGACTGGTGTCTATGACCTTGCTGCAGTGGCTGGTAAAATATGGCCTATCACCAAGAGAAAGTGCAGAAAATGCTTCTAGAGAAACACATCTGCCCAGCTCCTAAAGGAACAATTCTGACAGGGAGCCGAATCAAGTGTTATACCCAAATCAATGGAGAAGGACATAGGGAAACTCTAGGGCATCTGTTACAGCGTGGCTCTACAGGCCTTTGAAATGTCTGGTATGTCCACAGGACGTCCATTTAGGGCACTGCCTCTTTAAAAGAAGACAGAACATGGCTCTTTAAATAGTATCTGCAGTAGAGCTGTGTGTGTATTTGCTGGCCAATATGCCTTCCTATAGCCAAGATTTGGTGTCATGTTATGAGAGACAGAAGTTCAGATCCCAACCTCCCCCTTTGCTGCTGGAAATGGACTGTGTTATTATACTGTTCTAAACCAGAGTCACACAGTACACTGCTGGCAAGTGCCCTGCACCTGTCAGAGCAAAATAGTTACTCTGACAAGCCTCAGCAGGAAGCAAAACGCGCATTACCACAAGTGCTTTGTCTTAATCCTGACAACCCTGATTGTTCTCTATGTTTGGATTTTTTTTTCCTGAGAGCTACAGGAAAAATGTTTATTATTAGGTGAAAATGAACGTCTGAACAGTCTGACCATCACACTTAAAAGATATATTTTGCAGTTTCTTCTTTATTTACCCTATTATGATTTATTAATTTGTGCTATATATGTATAAGTCTCTCTGTCAGGTGCTGGTGGTACCTTTTAAAATAGTGTCATCCATTCCTGATTCTTTAAATCACTGCAGAAAAATGGTAATTGGGTGGTAAGTCTTTCATCAGCATTTTGTGGTTTTTCCATTCTCTCAGTATGTTCATGAGAAACTCGATGATGAAGTAGTGAAAGAGCCTTGAAGATGTACTGATTTAATTAATTTCAGGCAAATAGACCTGGATTAGTGAAGAAAGTTATAGCTCCTCTGTGTAGGATTGTGTTCCATCATTCAGAATATCCAGTCCTCTGCTTTGATTCAAATTTGATTATAAGAAATTTGGGCAGTAGTAATATCGATATAAAAGATTAATAGCAACTTGAAAGATGAATCCTGAAGTATTGATGTATGCTATCAAGTATCCAGCACATTTTAAATCCTGGGCTTTACCTAATGCTCCTAATGGATAAGGAAAGTAGCAAGTATGTTCCACATTTTTATGTCCTTGGAAGGAAATACAGACATACCAGAAGACTGGCAGCTGAAGTGCTCACTGTACTTCAGTTAATGATGTGTTTATTGCTCAGTCCATATAGCTTGGATCTTACCTCACCTTTTGTTAAAGCATGTAACATAAGGACCTTAAACCAATCAATTTCTGCAATTAGCAGTTCTGAAAAGAAACACAAAAGCAAGTTCAAGGCTGTTTATGCCTGGGTTAACTCCACTGTCTTTAGTGAAGTTATTCTCCAGTTAAATCTAATCATAACAGATGACAGAAAATTTAGGTTTCTTTTACTGCTTCACCAGATATCATATTGTTATATGATTGTGGGAATTATGGTTCTGGTCCTACCTCCAACAGAGAAATATGTGAAATTCAGTCCTGATATAATTCCTGCCATAAAACACATACCAAAGGCAGTTTATGAATGTCATTTGGCACAAAAATTTTTTCTCAAAACCCCTCTGGGAGGCCTCTGTTCCATGCCTGTGCACCTTGTATCCTGAAAACAGAGCTTTCTGGGAACTTTGCTGATGACAAAATCTTCTTCTGGACTTCTGCTGAGGTCTGCATTTTGTAGTGACTACTTGTGTGAGCTGTTCCAAAAATTGTGTCATTGGTTCATATTCCTGCATTTCTTCACTTTTTTGTTGATCAATATAGTAAAAAATATGCTTTATAAATAGTCTTTGAATTTGATGTATCTGATAATTTACAGCAATTCCAAAATGGTATTTCTTACTTTATTTCAAACTTGTAAATGATCCAAATATCATGAACAGTAATAAACTCAGTCAACTCATTCACAATAAAGAAATGTGATGCCTTAAGCTACTTTTAACCAGTCAGAATATTGTCAAGGTGACCTTTCACGCTGTTTCAATTGCATAGCCTCGCCATTATTTAACTATTAGAATGATGGAAAGCTTGCACTTTGCTATTTGAGTGGCAACATTTCTAGACATGAGGACCTGAAGGAATGGAACCATTGAGAGGCTGTAATTAATATGCCACATTTAGGAGTTAAGGATAAGCAGCCAAAGAAAGACTAAACCTGGTGGAGCAAAGCAGCTGCAGTCTAGTCTTGAAAACTAAAAATTCATTTGCAATGCCTTCTAGAATCCTAATATCTGATGCTGGTATCTCAACCATCCACTGTTGAAATGTACATGAAAAATGCAGCTCCTGGATTGCTATTAAAACTCTTAAATCAAAATATTATTGAGATAAATGCCGTTCCATATTATTACCTTCTATTTTAAAAGGACAAAATTAATTTTTGTTTGTTTTAAAGTTTTTATATACATATTTATATGAATAGAAGTGACTAGAAAAAAATAATGATAATAGTAAAAATCTGTCCATTACAATTTTAAAATGTAATTGTTTCATGGCTTTATGGTTAGATGTATTCTGTCTACATGAAGCTTGACTCATGTTGACAGAAAGCAAAATCATCAGAAAGATGTGGCTGTTGAAAAATCTTTTGTCTTCACAATGCTAATGGAGGAGGATGAACATCACAGACTGTGGGAGCTGAGTAGAAAGCAGAACAGAAGATGGTTTCTTTTTCCGTCAGCGGTTAGGTGATTTATATACATGACTCTCATTAACATTAATGGAAGTTATCTGCCTCATCTTTTATGAGCCTGATGTGAAGTTAATGGCAGTCTTCCCATTGTCTCTAGTGGGCTGTGGATCAACCAGTAAGTGCACAAATGGGTTTGGTTGAAATATCGGTGCTTGTAGAATGGTGCTTGCTTAGAATTTCAACATGCTTCATTCACAGTTACAACAAAAAATGCTGTGTGAATGCCTAAGTGTCTGATCTGAGGAGTGTAATGGTGCAGAGCGTGCTGATCTGTGGCACTGTGGGGCATCCACGTGGCAGACTGAAGAGATGCCTGAGCCAGCTCACAATGAGCTGGTGTGAGCAGGAGCAAAATCTGTCCAGCTGCATGAGCTGACTCGCTTTTCAGAGATTTGGACTGGACCATTAGGTGCAATGGGGTTTGTGGTCCAGACTACAGGATGGGGGAGTTGCAGTGCCATGCAATGCTGTACTTCTATCAGCAATGCAGTAATGTGCAAGGCCACTTTTTTTTGAAATCCAGCCTGAGATCTGCCTCTATGCTGAGTTCTCCTCTACTTTTGATAGTTTTTGTTGTGTTTCGCTTTGGGTTTTAATTTTTTTAAACAGAGGAATAATATTTTAATTTCAGTAAACCTTTCACTAACTTATGATGCTTTGCAGTTTTAACAAACCTAGACTCTGCTGCTTTTTCTTCTGTGAGAAAGGGAAGGAGACCTGATGTTACCAGCAAAATTTGAAGGACATCTGTCCACATCTGTCCTGGGTTTCTGCTCCTACTCTGCCAGACATGAACACTGATGGACTCAATCTCGGGTCCAGGCTGTAGCAAGGCCGGGCATGTACTTTGAAGATGTAGATGTACACACAATGTAAACCAGTCCAACACAGGTGAGAGACTGGCACTGCTATCTGAACCTTTAAGCACACAAAGTTTGCGCGGGGCCATGAGCAACATGGAGTGCACAATCATGTCCTCTTCTCCAGATGCTCAGGATTAAAACCTGTGCAGCAACGCTGTTTGCTGCAGCTGAAATGTGCAACAAAATGCAGTTAATTCCTGCTTCACACCGAGATTCTGCTATGGTCTTTTTCTCTGCATGACATAATGAAATGCAGACGCATTGGATTTTCCACAGCTCTGGGCTCCTCGCAATTTCAAAATAAGAGCTGAGAGAAGCAGGGAACATGATATTGGCAATCCATCAGGTAGGGAACAAGCAGGTACCTAAATGTGGGATTTACTAGCTACATTCACAGATTTTAGGGGATGCACAGCTGGAGTAATTGTGGGAAGAACAGAACAAATACTCCCTACTTGTTCAGCTGTGCTGCAGCTCTACCATGCATAACAGAAAAGGTAGGTGTAGGGAAGAAAATAGAGATTTGCGCCATTCAATTTGCCTGTAGAATGTTTTAAAATGTGTTTTACAAGCTGTGGTTTGGTCCTTTAGTTTTAATTAACTTTTTGTTTTATTTTATTTATTTTTTATTTTTTATTATTTATTTTTAGATTAAGAATTGTCTGATAATTTAAAAAAGGCCTTTCATACCTTGTTAGCAATCACAAGTTGGACTGCACTGCTCTGGAATTTTTTTATTGTATATAAATCTAAGTCTAATAAAGTTCCACATTTTTATTAAGGACTTGTTTTCTGCTTAATTGTAAGGAAATGAGAAACCACAGCAATGCCAAAGGGTTTTATTAAACTATCAAAAATCAGCAAGCAATATACACAAGCCAACTAAATAGCACTCTATGTCCCTAAAGTAGAAGGCATAGACACTTGCACTTAAATTAATACTTTCTTTGACAAAGAAATCAACCCCTATAGAGTCAAATCCATAAAATTTATCAGATACAATATACTAAGTGCTGTTCAGCAGTCATTTCACCACAGCAAAAAAAAAAAAAAAAAAAATAAAAATTAAACAACAATTCCTTAAAAACCTGATATCAATACTACAGGTTTTAAGTTATTTCCATTAAAATATATGCATTTGCAATCAATGATTGCACCATGTGTGCCATAGATATCAGCGTTTGGAAGAGTGCCAAAGTTTTCTTGCCTGCATTCCTACTGCGTCTGTACTGCTTCTAGGATTCATTGTAGGGGTTGTGAATGTGCTGTGGAGTACACTGAATTACGTGAAGATCCCTCCATAAAAAAAATCGCTATCCTTTGTGACGCAGGTGCTTCTTTGGTGCCTCGGAACAGGTGTAGATCCTCTGAAAGCTGTCTGGATATGACTAACACTGGAGCTTACAGAAAGCGCTTTCTGCTTTGGATTCTGCTTTTGACAGCAGAGACACAGAACTGATGGGTGTGGCTAGCCAGCAAAAAATCCCTATCACACTAACAGGAGTCCTTCCCCAATGTGCATCATGTAACTATTCTTCGTACAGTTCCATAAATTGTTGGCAAATCTGAGATGGCTCTGAAGGCATTCCTGGACAAGACTCTGGTGAGAATCGGGAGGGATATTTAGATGCAGGCACTCAGCACTATGGTTTTTTTTAAACAAATTTTTGAGGAGGTGATAGAAGTATTTTGCTCACTGTCTACGTGCTGGATGTAGTTCCAGTAAGCCTTTCCTGGGCCAGAGAAAATCCTACCATAGAGCTAGCAACCAATACAAATTAGACTAATTCCTATCAGTTTGATGCTGAATCAAGAAGTGATTTCCATTTCATGAGGATTTTTTTCCCCCAGTGGATCTTACAAATCTGTTCAGTCTTTCACTCATTTCTATTGGATGAGTGTTTGTATTTCAAAGTCATCATCATTAAACATGCTGTGTAGGCAGCTTTATCAAAAAGGATAAGGGTAGAATAACAAGGTATTCAAACCTCGCTTTTGAGATGACTCTTTATTGTAGGACAGGAGTATGCAGCATAATCTGTGGATACTATTTCTCAAGCATTAAATTTTACACAGGTCCTTAGTGAATTGGGAGACCTTTTTAGACTCCAGAACCGTTAATAATCAGCTGTATAAATAAAAGCATGAAGGCAGAATTGCTTAAAATGTTCAGTAAAATAATGGCAATTTTTTATGGTTACATCACCACCTGGTGATGGTTAATCTATCCTTCATGGAACCATAAGAAATGAGGCTCAAAGTGGGTTCATTCACCCCTGCAATGTTTAATCTCCTCAGTCTACAAGAGAGAATTAACAATGTAATCTAATATATGTTTGAAATGGAAAATACTAGTGAAAGGTATTAGCAATTAGCACATCTGAGCAAAAAACAAAGTATGTGTCATTATTTTATCCTCTTTTATTAAACACAAATTTTACATTAGCTGAAGATTAGCTTCCAGAAAGGTGAGAAGTTGTTTAATTTCACAGTATTTGAGAAATGTGCAGTGCATCATGATTGGACATTAGCATACAAAGGGTCCAGAAAACAGTGCAGAAAATAGACTCATGATTAATATCCACCTGTATTTAGTGTTCAATGTGTAGGTGTTCTAATATTTTTAGATCTCTATTCTGTATTTGTTTTTGAAAACCAAACTGTAGTAATATATGATGTGTAAAAATATATAATATGCTCAGGAAGAGCATAATAATAGGAAGAGAAATAAGAATCATTGATATACAAACATGAGTGTTTACACCATAATAACATTCCATGCCATAATGAGAAAATGCTTTACTGCTATAACCACCTTGCTGAGATGGCAACTAAGATTACACTGAAAAGTTTATACAAATTTTCATATGACTTTTCAGGTAAGGTAGTATTTTTATCTTTTCTTGGTTCATGCCTGTCTGCCATACAGTAAAAAATGTTTCATAGGTCTTAATTGTCATGGGCATAACTTAAATGGAAAGAACAACCTTGTTCTCAGGACAAATCTCCCACACCTATAAAACCCTGCTTAACACTATTTCCCTTTGAATGAATTTACTCTTCAATAGTTTCCTGCCCTCACAGAGCAAGCATGACATTTGAACATCCCACCAGTTGCTGCATGCTCAGCGTAGTGAGAATTTCCCCCAGTGCTATGAATGACTGCTTCTAAAGGGCACCAGTTACTCGCCTGAATGGAAATCACAATCTTGTTCATGGTTAAGCTTTCTTGCTGTTCATGTCAACACTTTTAACACTCAGTTTATGAAAGGGACGTCTTTTTTTCCAGCAATTGTTCTCCCAATTCTTGCATTATTTTGTATCTTTTGCATTCTCTTCTTTGCATTTTCTGTATGTATAGAAAATTTTAAGGTAGGGGTGAAAGAACTTGAAATGAAAATATGAACTGCTTACAGGCAGTTAACCAAATTAAACAGGGACAGTGGAAAGAGGGTTTAAACTACATTTGAGTTTTATTCAGGTGAAATGAGATGTTTACAACTTTTAATTTTTGTTAATTGTTAATTGTTTTTAATAATGTTTCTGGGTTGATTCTGTGCTTCCCAGCACATCTCCAGTTGGTGTTTACCAGCTGATTGTATGCACTGTTTCAGAACCATTATTGTGATCATTCCTTTCTATCCATTAAATGAAACAGGGAACCACGAGGGGTGACAGTTCCACCTTCACATCATTTTGCCAATGCAAAGCTCCTTGGCAGAGCCATAATTCTCATCAGTTATCAATTATACCCTTCACACAGCTAGGAAAAGGGAAAGCGGGTTTTGCTGACAGAAAAATCCATGTCAGAAAGTCACAATGAATTTAAAAAAGAATAATGTGAACTTCATCCTGCAGTAACTCTGTTATGGCAACATATAAAAACCAAGAACATCAAGAGTCTGCTTAGAGCAGACAATTGTCAAGAAAGGAACTACTGGTACGATTCCAAGATCTGTTGTCTCATCCCTGCAGGCTAAAGAGGCTGACAGCTCCTCTGAGTGGATGACTCCTCCCTGAAACTCACCCTCTTCTTGTGTCATAGTTTGATGACATTTATACTGACAGATGTCACAAAATGACATTCTAAGATGATTTGGGTTCAAGCTCAATGGAATGCTTGGTTTGAACTCAAAAGTTTTTGAGGTAAAACCACCCCAAACTTCTATGCCATGCCTTTATCTGCAGTTGAAACTGATAGCCTGCAGAAAGACATCTGCAGATATGACATGTTTACAAACTCATCAGAACATGCCCACTGCCTTGACTGCTTTCAGATATGCAAATTAACTTTTTGATGTACAAAGTTTCTTAGGATTGCAGAATCACAGAAAAATTCAGGCTGAAAGAAACTTCAGGAGGTCTTTAGTGCAACCTCTGATGCAAAGCATGCTGAGATCAGACCAGGTTATTCAGGGCTTCATCCAGATTAATTTAAAAAATCTCCAAGGATGGAGAGCGCACAATTGTTTAAATAAATCTTTCAATGGTGTTTTCATAAGGAATCTAACTAGGAAAAAAAGGGGTATCTTAGTGCAGGGAAGATTAGTATTGGGAAAGTGTCTGACAAAATGGACTTGACATCTTTTCCCTATTCTGTTGCTCAAAACGTCCATTTCTATTACTCCTTCCTTTTGCTTGTCTTCCTCTTGTGCATTCCTTTTCTTCCATTACATAAAAAATTTTGTGAAGGGCCATGGCATGAGGCATGCATATATTGACAAACATCTAGCAGGCTTTCTTTGTTATGAACTGTAGCACGTCTCCTCTGTAGTACAGATATCACAGCCTTTTGGTTTCTTTGCAAGGTTGAAAAATTTTACTTTACCTGAAGTTGTTTTGCCAATCTGAATCAAATATGTGATGAGTAAGTGACTTATATGACTTACAAACACTAGTTTGAGCTTCTGCCCCCTGTGTGTTTTGACAATGTTTTATTAGATATTTTTTAGATATGAGGCAGAAAACTTTTACTGTGAGGGTGGTGTGACACAGGAACAGATTTCCCAGAGAGTCTGTGGATGTTCCATCCATGGAAGTGTTCAAGGACTGGGCTTAGAACAATCTGGTCTACTGATAGAACATATCTCTGCTTATGGCAGTGGAGTTGGAATTTGGTGACCTTTTAGGTCCTTTTCAACACTAAACATTCTTTTCTATGATTCTCTAGCTGTGCTCAGTGAGATACATTTTTCAGAACCAAACCAAGTCCCTACATATTCATTTGTTTTCTTAGAGGGTTATTGAAGAACCCTTTCCTACAATTTCAGGATTTGCCTCAGTTTTCTGTAGATTTCCCTTACAATCCTGAATAGGCTTCTCTCCTGGATAATTAACTACCTCCTTCCCCTCTCTGAATGTAATATACAGTCACTGACTACCTTGTCCTTGCCAAGCTGTGCAGTTAAAGATGGTCCATGAAGGTGAAAGGAACACGGAG
Source organism: Passer domesticus (assembly GCF_036417665.1). NCBI lineage: Eukaryota > Metazoa > Chordata > Aves > Passeriformes > Passeridae > Passer > Passer domesticus. The sequence goes on along the minus strand of NC_087478.1, from coordinate 30,631,104 downwards.
GGTCAAAGCACAGCAGGGTTGGCTGCAGGGACCATGGCAAGCATGAATATCTCTTCCCTCCTCTCACTCTCTCCCCCCTTCTGTCTGAGATAGAGAGGTGTATGAACTCTTTCACTATTGGTATTCCATTCTGCTCAGTCAGAAGTGGGAGCAGGACGAGGCAGTTGTGCTGCATGTGTTTGTATGAGTGCTGTGTGTGTTGCATACATCTCATAATATGCATAATGCACACCTGTGCTCTCTTTATGCCTGCTAAGAAACCACACAGCCTCCTTACTGGCTGAACCCAGGTTTTGCTCATGCAGCACCCTCACAGCCCTTGATCTGCTGAATCTGGCCTCATTTCTCCTGACTTCCTTTTACTCTGGGCTTAACTTGGAAGCTGATAACTGTGCATTTCTCTGAGATCTTTCTCATTCCTTCATTGTGATGATGTGTTTAAAATTCCTTAAACTGTAGGTCTTTCTCCATTGGTGACTATAAATAGAACAAGCCCTGATATAAGAAAAGAAACAGTGTGATTTAGGAGCATTTGTAATCTCTGCCTTCTCTGCCACCACTCCCACCCCTTCCATTAGAAGCAATTACCTTACTGCTTTTCTCTCTCTATTTATCTATCCATCTATCTGTGAATCCTTAGCAAGTAATTAAGACCTTGTACTGTCATGTCAAAGTGCAGCCCAAAGTAGAAAAAAATAGTAGAAAAAGATGCAATGCTAAAACTCCTGAGAAACATTCTAGTTCTTATTCATGAGCTTTAGTGGGTCATCACTCTGTCCTAGTCAGATGTTAGGAGAGAATATATTAAAAAAATAATTTTAAAAGTAGAAATAATACTTGTCTGCAATGGAAATATGCTATGAAATGTGGAAATGCTGTCTCCAGCAATGGAAAACTGAAATGGAGGAGGAAGTACAAGCTTACTCTAAAGTCTCTGAAAACACACTCCTATATCTGACTGAGCAGCCAGCTTTGCAGGTTGTCTATATTTAGTGGTGTTTGGGCTGAAAAATTTGAAACATTTATTTCATTTTTACCTGGAAAAGAAATTGACATTCTTTTGGCATTCTCTGCACTTAAATAAAGGTTCAGCGCCTCATGTAGTGCGTGGCATACAGGGTGAGGTGATGGATACCATTCTTCCAGCTTCATCTTCCAATGTAAACAAGGGTGTATGACCTTCCAGCTGAAATTCTCTACTTACTGAGCCAACTGATAAAATCTAACTGTTATTGCCATCTACCTGAAGTCTTGTAAGAAACTTCACTTTACTCAAGTGCCACAAATGAGCTAAGTTTCTTCTGTGAGAATGTATCCCTTGTTTATGGTGCTCTGGGAGCGAGGTAGCACTAAAAAAGCAGAAATCAGCTGAGAAGTATGATTTAAACTGATATGATTTTAGAGCTGATTTAGAATAGCTTCCTGATAACAGACTGTATTTTTATCTGTATCTTGCATATTTTAAGGATTATGCATATTATCAAGTATCTGGTCCTAAAAGTGGCAGATCAATTTATGCTCATAAATGTATCAGTGAATAAGTCATGCACTGAACTAAATCTAGTCAGGAATGTCTAGCTGCACTTTTTCAAAGGCAGATTAATTTACATACTACAGTCACAGAATTATTAAGAAATGCTGTAAGAAATCAGGATTTAGGTGGAGAAGTAGGCTGTTTTAGTTTTAATTTCCCCAGCTATTATTTTGCTGGTAATATGAAAGAATTCAGTCTAGATTTTTTTTTTAACCAGCTGTCAAGGAAAAGACCTACTCAGGATGAGTCAGCTGAGGTATGAAGATTGTGACAGACCATGGAGTAGCAATGACAGATTGGATCTTGACTTTCCTTTTGATTTTTTCAACTTAAAAGTACCTTGTTCTTTTACTTACTTGTATCTTCCTGAAAGTTTGCTGCTGAAAACTGGACTTCAGTGCCTGCCACTCTAGTGCCTTGGACAGCAGGATGGCTACCTTCTATTTCTTATATGCTAAATTCTTAATAATACAACCCTTTTTTGCATGGGGAGCACACTGTTGACTTGTATCCAGTTTTAAAGCCTTTATATACCTCAGATCCTTTTTTGCAGTTTAGCTATCTAGGCACTTGTTATATGTATGCACTTGAGTTTCCTGCAGTACTTCACAGGTGCTGTTATTGAATTTTGTTGTACTGATCTGAGCCCATTTCACCAATTTATCAAAATAATTTTGAATTCTAAACCTACACTCCAAAGTGTTTGCAGCTCGCCTCAGCTCTATTATCTATAAATCTGAAGAGCTTTTCTGCTATTAATATTGCTCATGAAAACACTGACTAGAATTATGTGTAGTGCAACCTTACCTTGTTCCCACCAAATATGGTCTTACAGTGTGATGCAACCTAGTGATAATTATGTTAAACCTGACTCTTTTACCTGCAAGTCAGCTGTGTTCAGCCAGAACGAAAACACCAGACATAGCTTTTTCTCCTGAGAGTGACTGTCCCAAAGACATTTCTCAGTTTCATCACAGTTTGGCCTGTGCTTCTACTCTGTTTACTGAGGGAGAGACAGCCAGTAAAGACAAACAGGTTGGCCATTGAAAACCTTTTGCTTCAAGAAATGGATAGTGGATGCTTAAAGCTACTTCTTTGTTTTTAGGAGCTTATAAATTGATTATTTAATCATTTACTTCAGCATCATTCTGCAAAGATAAAGTTATGTTTACTGATCTCTAATTCCTCAGGTGTTTGTTTTTTCTTTTCCTAAAGTTAAGATCAATATTTATCCTTCTCCATCCCTTTCAGATTTCATCTATTCTCTATGAAGTCTAGAAGATAATCACTAACAATTCAAAGATGGATTTGCTCTACGATAAATTTTCTCAAGCCTTGTGACTTGAATATATATAACTTTCCTGAATACCTAAATATTCTTTGATTTATTTGTATTCTATTCTGGCCTATGTTCACATCCCTTTGTTGTTAACAGCAATCTTACGAATCATCTGATCACTACTAACCTTTTTGTGAAAAAGGAAGTGAAAAAACCTGGGACATTTCTGCCTCTGATATGTTATCTGTTAATATCAGATTTCCTCCATGAGGCTCAAGATATTACTTCATTTTGCCATGCCTTCTAAAGCTTTTATATATTCTGCCTATTGTTTTAATTTAGGCTATCATTTCCAAGCTTATTACCCATTGAGGGATTTTACACATTTACACTTTTTACTCCTTGTTTTGTCTGTGTATACTTCTGTACTGCTTTGTCAATCATCCTAAGTATTTTTTCCCCATTTATACTTTTGAACAATCCTTATTTGATTCTGAAATACTCAGAAAACTCCATGCAAGCCCAAATTAGTCTTACCACATTTCATATGCAGAATTGTTTAACTTCAATATTGTTTGTTTTTGCACTGGTTGCAATATCAAAATAATTTTCCCCATTATTCCCTTGCCCAGGATTTTAACAAATACTGATTTTATTTGTTTATTTTTGTTTTAGTTTCATCAGCAATAATTTCCTACTCTTATTCTTGTCCATTGAGAAATCATGAATTCTAAAGAAATGAAAGCTAAAGTTCTTGTTGCAGGAAATATGGTTGTGAAAAAGCTGGGGTATCTTTTTTGCTATGTCCCTGCTGGGGCATCATTCTGCTGAACAGGACTAATCTGCCATGGTATTTTGTGATACCAAATATAAGAGAGAAAGAAGATATTTCACAATGGGATAGTCTCCTGAAAAGTACTAATTTTGCATTGTAAAGAATGGACTGGAAAGGAGTTAATAATAAAAATGGCATTTTATTTATATGCTAGGGTTTTTTTGGCATATGAATTAGGAAGAATGTTATTTAAACTCCTATTGAAATGCAACCATTCCAGTGCAGGCAGAATACAATAATACCACATATTGTAAGACTGAAAGGAGTACAGCCATTATTAGGAAAGATGAAATTCTTTTTGTGAAAAAGCAGTATTTGAAATTCACAGATTACTATCTTTGAAACTGACCAGGAGTTCAGTTACTCCTTCTGAAAATGGATATTATTTACAATTGATATTAGAAAACTAGTTTTGCATTCGTATGTTCCATAATTATTATATGTTGAAAGTAGTGTCACTTCCTCTAAATATAGAGGAAGAATTCATCGCTGAGTCTATAAATAGGGTATTATTGCTGGATGGGAATGTATGAGCTCCTGGAGAACTTACAGTGCTTCACTCTGGGAATGAAAGGCCCATGTGCCTTATGTCAGTCTGTGTGCCTTAGGATCTGACCAGGCTTTGTGTCTCACTATGCTCAAAATTCAGTTAGGAGCAAATAATATCATATATATGGAGAAAAGAATTTGTTGCTAGGCCAGTGAATGTTTTAACAGGCTAATAACACAAACTAACACAGAGCATTTTTATCAATAGTATTAATATATTTATATTAAACCTTCCTGATATTTCTCCCTTTGTTCACTGGGATTGTCCTCACCCTTTCAGTATCCCTCTGAGTCCAAGACTGACCCTTCAATACTTCAGTAGAATGGAAAAGGGAAGTACAAAAAGTCATCAGACTCCTGAGTTTTTTGTCAGATGAAGCATGATGTTTGTGACATGGATTTTTCCAGTCTTGCATCTTGCATCTTTACTTTTATATGTTTTCTTTACAGAGACTTCTTATATGCTGCTTATTTTAACGGTTTTCAGATTATTCCGCTTTTCTGTTTGCTTTTTCCTTTACAACTAGTGACACGTTAATCATGAGGCTGCACTTGTATAGTGACCACTTGTTGGATTCTTGTTGATTGTCAATGGCATTTGCAGTCTGGTACCTGAAAAACCTTTCAATTTTTGCTCTAGAGTTCTAGATTATTTGACTCACTTGTTGTTATAAAATAAAACTAAGATGAAGGAACTTGTGACAATAGTTGCCTCACTTCTAGACAATTGATATAATGGATAAGCCATGCCAACACAATCCCTGGTGAGTACTCAGGCCCTTGCACTGTAGGGGCAATATGAGGCCTTTTGCTAATTACAGCAAAAATGTATTTGCTGATTACTCTCTATCACCACAAAGGGTGTGTGGTGTGACTATACTCCTAGCATGACCCAGTTAAATGCAGCTAAATGAATTTGTGTCACCATTTTTGGTTTTTATGGTTTCAATGTGATTCACCATTTATGTTTTGTCTAACAGAATTTCTGTTCCTCAATTTCCTCAGTTTACAATGCAAATAATGTTATTTCCTGGACTGTCATTTGTAAAGTAATTTAATTGCCCTTGAGGATATGCGTCTCATTAACTACTAATATTACCAAATTGTTAGTAGAGGAAAAGTCCTAAAATAACTTTGTTACTTCTGGTTTTGACAACTTAATTATTTGATTCAGTATTTAGATGCATTAATATAACCTTTCCCTTTCCAGCAGCTACTCATGTTTAAGGTACAAAAATATTAATGAAGCTCTGGGAAGCACAGCATACATTGTAACTGACTGATTTTATTTGGGAGTTCTGAAACAGGTAATAATAACAGAGCAAGTCTGTTGAATCACTTTGTCATACTGTATTAATTTATCTTGGGTAATGGAACCGCAAATTGTGGTTATGCTCTATTTTTTGGCAGCTATAAAACGCATTTTATCTAAATATTCAGCAAAGAAAAGATGAGAAACCTTAAATCCTCATCTTCTGTAGAATTAGTTACTACTTCTCATCTTGCCTTTAGCCATGAAAATGAACCAAGAGTTCAATGGGCACTGTTACATTGCTGCAGCATATATTTCTGATGAAATGTGTTTTATATCTTTCAATGGCACTATGTGAACAGTTATGCAGGCATGCTACTACCAAAAAAGGGGTTGGTTATCTGTGACGAGATCATGGAGTTCTACCTCAACATAAAAGTATGAAAATCAGACTTAAAGGAAGGAAAAAGGAGCACAGAAATCATGAGCAAGTACAAAATGGGAGGGCATAGGCTGTTGGGAGATTTTGCTGTGCCTAGGGAGGACTGTGTACAGCTGTCTCTGTGGTGACTCTTTTCTTGTGACCTTCTGCAGATAGAGGAGGGGCCCTGTGACCTGATCCATGTCTTGGGTGGAAAGTTTCACCAGAGAATATCTCAGAATTACAGAATAATTTGGGCTTGAAGGGACCTTAAATATCATCTAGCTCTAATCCCTCTGCCATGAGCAGGGACAACTTCCACGAGACTAGTTTGTTCAAAGTCCCATCCAGCCTTGAACACTTCCATAGGATGGCATGTCCACAATTTCTCTGGTCAACCCATTCCAATGCCTCACCACCCTCGACCTTCTTCCTAATATCTAATCTAATCTGCCCTTCTTTTTTTTAAGCTATTCCTCCTTGTCCTATCACTGCATGTCCTCATAACATCTAAGGGAAAAGAATTTCTAAGAGAAGAGTGGTCCACTTTGTATTTATTTCTGCATCTGCTTTTCTTTCTGATTATGGACAAACCCAGAAAGGAAGGACTTCCATGTCAATAGCTAGGAGACTCTTTCCAGTGGTAAGGGTAGAGGACCTTCCTGAGGCTACAGACTCAATTCTGGGTAAAGGTAAAGCCTTTTGATACTTTTAAATCTTCAGGAGAGGAAACCTGTGAGAGCCATGATACAATTTACAGTTAGTATTCAATTGAACTGGGAGCAAAAAATGACTGATTTTATTTATTAAAACAATCACACAAAATACTTACATATTCTCTGTAGAAACAAATGGGTGTTTTGTTGGGGGACTTCTAAAGGTTCCAAATTAGAGTCTGACTTAGTGTTATAATATATATTGTTGTACATACTTATATATTATATTATTTAGTATACATATGTTTATGAGGTATACCAGTTTTTTATTGTATCTATGGTACTATACAGCCTCTAAATGATTGCATGGAGTAATCCTCTTCAGTGTGGCACATACACAAGTACAGTAACCTTTCTGACAGCGAACATCAACATTTTTAATAAAAGAAGAAACATGAAAAGGGCACATGAAGACCTTTAAAAATATGCTTGAAATCAGACATGAAAAAAATACCACCTTTGTAGCAATAAATGCTGGCTGAAACATGGTGTGGTCTCCTTGCACCACTTCCTAGCCCCCCCCCCAGTTATAGAGGCACTGCTACTTATTCGTTAAAAGAGAAGGGCTTAGCTTTTATTTTCACAATGGAAGTTTGTTAAAAGGAAGAGCTCAGCTAGTGTTTTTATACCAGTGTTTAATGAGCTGATATGTCTAAAATCAGAGGAGAGAAAGGTACCAAATGTACCTGTAATGTCATGAGAGAGTTATTTGCCATTTTTAACTAAACTGTCAGTACTTCAGAGTAGAATCAAGGAGATGACACACACTTAGCAGGAGGGCATTTATATGAAAAGCAGTCCTGAAATATAATTGGTAATTAAAAAAAAAAATCTATTAATATCCTATAATATGTTAACAGGATCTTAAAACCGTGTTGCTGAATGATGTAAGTAGAAGGTAATAATTAAGAAGTCAGAGGTTAGAATGTTTTTAGCAGCTAAATGCATGGATATGGAAACCCCCCAAAAAGTCTGACTGCTTGCCTTGGACTTACACATGCTGACTCAGGGGGAGAGGTAAATATTGTGCCATGTCATGGGCAATTTTTAAGCATATTTTCTATTTTATTCTCTACTTGCTGCAGCAATAGAGCTGAAAATTTTAGCTCATGCTGCAGTTTTTGGTGGCAGCAAAATACATTTCTGAAATATTCACTAAAGAGAATATGATGAGATACCCTGAATCCTAATTTACTGAGGATTTTCTCATGACTTCTCATTTTGCCTTTGGCCATGAAAATCATCCAAGAATAAGATAGCTACTTTGTCATTTCCAATTCTATATATTTCTAGTATAATTCTTTTACAAATGAATTGTATCCCATGCCAGGTCACGCAAAGCTCCTATCAATCAGCACAGAGTTAATAAGAAGCACTAATTGGTATACAGGGAGTTAACTCTCATGTGGCTACACTACCTTAGCAAGCTCTGTGGTATCTGTAAGTGCCAGGATGATGTCTACCAAAAGTCAGTGTTACCACACCTTTATCCATGACAGCCTGAAGACTAAAGCAGACGGCCACAGGTGGTACTTTCACTCCTTAACAGCTACCAGTTACACCCTGGTCTACACTGAAAACAGGATCACTGACAGCCCTTGATTAAAACCAGAGTGCAGAGGAAGGGTTACTGCTGCTCTTTAAACTCACCATACACATTTTAATTGAGGGAAGAACACACTTCTCTGTTTTCTGGGTTTCTTTTGACCTTTCCACCTCCTTTCTGGACAACATTTAGGACAGAACTAAATGAAGCTTCACAAATGGCAGGCTGAATTTGCCCTTTTGCCATCAGGGGAATCCTTCTGGTTTAAGAGGTCAAAAATTAATGCCCCAGACTGGAAACAATTGTCACAATTGCAGTCAAGAACAAAAAACTAGTTCTTTGCCAATGTTGCTATCTAGTGAAGATGGTTAATAAAACCAAGCACAGCAGCATTACTGGTTTCCTCAAACCACAGTTTAGAGTTCTTCTGGGACACTCTTGGTTCTTGTCAGGCTGGGACAGAAGGTTTAATTGTGGGGAACATATTGCAAAAATAATCCGCTTGACTTTCACTAAGCCACTAAAGCAGTCAGCCATAAATTAATGCTTTTTGAAATGTTGTCATATTTATAGTAACAAGCAATATATTTAAGTAGCAGAGGAGTCATAAAGGAAGCTCAGTATTAAGAGTTTTGAAGCAGAAACTAAATTAGGCTTAATTAAATTATTTTCTCCCATGATTTTTACATGACTCCCCACAAGTGCCTCTTTTGACCAAGGAATGCATCTCAATCTCAGGATTATATGAATTCACCTACATAATCAAAATCATCCAAAGGAAGTTCAGGAATGATACCAATCCTGTGAATAATGAAAAAATATGAATATGTATGACCAAAAAAGCCCTTTCCATCCATGTAATCCAGATAGTGAAGATTTGAAAATTTAAGAGTTCCTTTCGAGTGCCAGGTGAATTTTCCTTTAGGAAAAAGAAAAGGAGGAATTGTATCTGGATGCAGGCAAATTAATTCAGAAGCTACTGCTAGTGTGATCCATCATGCAATAGATTTAATTAACTCTAGAGTTTTCTGCCATAGCCCTGTACTTTTTGACAGACTTTTTCTATTTTTTCTTTCCACCCTAAATTTCATCACAGTCACTTTTTACTAATTTGTTGTCCCTCTGTTCTGCTAATGAATATCATTATAAACTCGGTTGGGCTAAACAAGTCTCCTTTCCTCTCATCATCATAGTATCATGCTCTGCAACAGTTCTAGTCTGAGTGTATTTTTCTTAAGCACGACTGATTACAATTATACTGAGAATCCACATTTCTATTTTAATTTAGTTTCCCTAATTAAAAGTTTAACTGGCTCAATAGATCTAATCTTCTACAAGGTAATAATTTGGAGTTCTCCAAAATTTAGGTAATGCAGCCTGAGAAACAGATCTTAAAGATATTTTCTTCAGGAAACTCCAGGAATTTGCTCTGTGATATCTCAAAATAGTGTCAGCTTAAGTACTCAATGTCCCTCAGTTCCTGATACTCTAAGTTGCTGTGTCTGTTTAAATATTTATATAACTGATATAGCTACCTCATTAATAAAGTTTTTTGTTTTTAAATATATTGTCTTCTGGATAAAAAATGGAAACCTTTCTTTTTAAATAACATTATATAGCTTGAAACTTGGAAATGGCAGATAAAAAAAGAGGAACCCCATGTTTTGGAATGGTGTCAACTTATGGCTTAATGGCTTACATCAAAACTATGCTTTCTAGCACGTCACACTCACACTGTGAAATAAAAGCATTTGACTTTTTCTGACCTAAACTAGGATGATGTCTCTCAGTAATATTTGCTGTAATTTTATTGCACCATGGTGACCTAGCTGAGTGGTAAGATGAGGATGTAACTCTTGTTATGAAGAAATTTATATTCAAAACCTTGGCTGGGATGGACAATGACTGTTTACATGAGGAAAAAGGGAGCTGGACAACTGTGTTATAGACATGATGGGGTTTGGCCCAGGAAAGAGTTTGCTCTTAGGAACACTGAAGTTGAGAACATTTAACAGTAGAGTCAGATGTCTCTTTCTTTCCATAATATATAGATATTATATGGATACACAAATATATATATAATAACCCAAAAGTTTATATGTTATTATTTAATTATTATTCATGATGTTGTGTGTTATGCTAATTTACCTTTCTGTGTTTCCTTACTTGGAATTTATACTACTAGCTATTAGACAATATCTTGGATCTGATTTTGTAACATAAAATATAACATTCATCCTTTATTCCTACACTTCATACAGTTTCCTCATGTCCTCTGTGAATTCTGCCTTTTTACCCCTAGAATAGGGGAGATTCTCTTTTAGTCCTGACTAACTGGGAGAGAGTTATGACAAAATCTAGATGGGGACTTTTTAGTGAAATTAGTCCCATAGGATAAAAAGCAGCCAAGATTGCTTCATTTGTTTATGGGGAAAAGGTAAAGAGGGAAGACCTATGCCTCTGCTTCATATGAAATTAGTCTAATGCTATCTTTCCTTCTGAGAAGGTGAATTTGCTGGACATACAACTGCAGTGGTTATGATAACCCTGAGTCATTTAAACCAAGAAATTAAATTACTATCCTCTATTATTTGAAATCGAATATCTGTAAAGAAGGATTTTTCTGAAAAATAGGAGCAAAAAATCATTTGAAAAATTCTTGGGAGATAAGCAATACACTGAGAAACTTGTTGACCATTATACTATCTCCAGAAGTGAGGAAACCATCCTGGGAGATGTATTTTCTTTGTAATGAACTATCAAGATCTGTGTTTAGTGATTTTTGATCCTTTTAAAACAATTTCCTCTGAAAGTTGCCTCCTTAGATGTAGAACTAACACAGTGTATGCTTTGAAGAATTGACAAATCAATAAGAAAAATAAAAGGTACATTTGCTACATTATTTCAAAATCACCAAGATTGATATTGTAGGAAAGAACAAGAAAAAGCAGAAGGATGTGTTCTGAAATAGCAATAAGTCCTCTGCTCAAACAATAGCAGAGGTTGTTATTAAGGGTGAAATAGTGAAGAGTAGTCTTCATTGTTTTAGACAAACTGACTGGACTAAATAGAGTTGAAGAAAGACAGGAAGGAAAAGAAGTAGGGGTGAAAGTAATTTTCCTTTCCTTCTTTTACATAGCCTCAGAATTTTCAAACTCAAAGCTGATGGTGTTCCCCCTTGTGCTCCACCTTTTGTTTGGGCTTTGCTGGGTTGGATGTCCACCCTTGCATGTGGGTTTTGCTGGGATATTATTAATTCATAAACCATAAATTCATAGGATATGAATGTGTGTCTTTCAGTGTGTAGTCTCTGTTGAACTGAGTCGTGTGCTCACTAAGTGCCGGACGGCATGCAAGGGCACTGGGAGACAGCAAATGCAGCACTTGAACTGATATTGACAAAGTTAATCTGAGTCAGTCACTGACAGTGTCTTTGAAAAATATACCTCCACTGGCCAGTGCATACATCTTTGGAAAGGAATTTGACCCACCAGCCTGTGTTGTTCCCTGAGCTGAATGACTGAGTACTTCATATTTCATCATTCAGCAATGCTCATGTCTTGTCACTTCCCAGTGCAGAGGCCTGATATCAGTGAGAAAGTAGGTAGGAAAATTTCTTCCTTCTCTTTCACAGCTCCAAGAAAGAGCCTCAGTCCTTGAAGAATTGGATAACAACTCACCAAAGAAGCCATCTCATTAAGTTTCTTGATATATTGTGCATGTATTATCTGCTTTCTTTCATGTTTCATTGTTGCCACTAGCCTTTGTACCCAAATCACAGTCCAGGTAAAGTAATTTCTGCTAGTTTCTTCTCGTGAATTAATTTTCCAGAAAGAGCCTTTCCCCCCACATTTTCCTTCCTTTTCTTGCTTTTAGAAGACTAGTTTATAAAGACCATTTCTCTGTGTCTCCCTAGACTGGTTGCAGGAACAAGGCAAAGCTGTCCAAACAGACTAGAAGGTCCACGTTCCCTCTTTTGAGTTTGAAAGAAACTGTGTTTCACTCTGGTTTTCCTCTCAATTTTCTAAAACTGAAGAATAAAAATGGAGAAGGGAAATTTAGATTATGCAGATGCAGATGCTGTTGTTTCCTACAAGAGGAAGAAAGGGGAAACTTTGCACCGTTCAGAAATGCTGGAGGAATTATGTCTGTTGCTCTCCCCGTTTTTTTTCACTACAGGTGTAACCACATGATATAGAGATAAGGACCAACATAGCTTCAGAAAAATTAATTGACTTAATTGAAGTGTGTCCTGGATTATGGCTCAAAGTGCCTACCCTCAGCTGGTCAAAACTGAAACCAAGCTTAACCAATAGGACAATGAATGGAGTGATGTGGAACTTAAATTAACTATTCTGTCCTCTGGTGGAAACAAACCCACATAGCTAGTCAAAAAGCTACAATGGTAACAAATCAACAGAGGGCTTTTCAAACTGCCACACAGCCGTGTCTCCAGAAAAGTCATCAAAGTCAAAAAGGCTGTGGGAAAACCTCTGTGTTCAACAAATGGATATAATTAGGGATATAGTTGGTGAAAAAACATGTTTAACAGGGTGAGTTTAAAGGCAAGTTAAAGATAAGATAGAAACAATTAGAGACTGTGAACTTTTTTTTTTTTTCTTCTCCAAAGTTGCACTGTGAAAGATGTGGCTATTTCTAAAGATTTGTAATCCAACCTGGAAGATATTGAAGTGGGGTTCCACCATGGGAAGGGGACTAACAAAAGGAAGACGAGGTGGGCCAAGACAGCAAGATTTCTGCTGTGGAAACTGGTCAGCCACATGCCCACCACATGCTCCCTCAGGAGAGCAAAATAGGCAGCATTACAGCTTCAGCACTATCATCATGTAGAAAAACTTCCTGCACAAGGGACTAAGAATCTGGATGACTGTAAGTGTAAATCCTAAAAATCTGCTGTAACATTTTCAAAAAGTGCAATTTATTTAGAAATTGTCTTTTTATGTTCCCCCTCCCTTGTGAAACTTGAAGTACTGTTCTTTTGAGAAGCAACATAAACCTGAACTCCCTCTGCTGCCTCTCTACAGCAGTCTGTTGTTTTCCAGTGACTGACATCTTAATAAACTATTTAAAGTTGTTCTCCAAAGGACAGTAATGAAATGATTGTTTGGTGTATACCTATCATTTGTTTGAGTACATTTCTCTGTGAATGTCAGCATTTTATACTGCTTAAATAGTTACAAACTGAAGTAGTGGGCTTTTGTTACTTCAATCCACATCAGACATTTTAATGTTTTTTTTGCTGCCTTTATGTGGAAAAAACATTCTTGTTTGAATGACGCTTAAACTTTGTCAGTTTGTGTAAGTGAGCAGACCATATTACGTGTTGCTATGCTCAAAAATGCCATGGAAAGATATCATGCTGTCATTCTCCTGCACTGTTCTAAAAATATAAATAGAATAACTTAACTCCAAGAAAGAATGAAATTCTGTAATTATTTGCTCTAACAGAATAAAATACATTTCTATTTGAAGTGGAAAACACTAATTATTAAGAGTGAGCAATTTTCTCCATTAACATATTACTAGACAGTTTTTTCATTCTTGCTCTTCTCTTTGAGTTTACTAAAATGAAAACAAATATTACAACTTTATAAGTGCACCTATGTAAGTATCAATACCAGGAGAGTATAAATAAGATGCTTTATTCAAAAGAAACAAAGCTTTTACAGCCAATCTTAATACCACTTTTTCCAGACTGCTGGTTTTTCAGTTACATTCATTACTGACTTGTTAGTTTTATGTTACCTAACATTGAATTAAGTTATGGGATGAATCTTCCCAAGGGCTATCACAGTGCAGATGAAGAGCATGACTTGGAAAATCCAGCATGGATTCATCAAGGGCACATTATGCTTTACAAACATGATCCTCTTCTAGGACAAATAACCTGCTCAGCTGATGTTGGGTGAGAGTGGACATTATCCACCTGAATATCCCCAAGGCTTTCAATGCAGGAACCATAATCCAGGAGTGAAGCACAAACTGGGATCTACCTGACTGGTAGGAGTGAGGAGCAGCTCTATGGGTAAGGACCTAGGGACCTTTGTGGACAACAAGCTCCAAGGTATGAGTGCATAGTGTGCTCTGCCGCAGAGAAACCCAACAGGATGCCAGGTTGCATTAATAGGGATATCACCAAGAGATAAAGATGTTATCCCATTCAGCAACTATCAGGCCACACAGTGTTTGGTTTTGGTTTTTGCTATGCTAAAAAGGTGTGCACTGGCTGGAGAGGGTGCAGGCATGGGCTACAAGCATGATCAATGGACTAGAAAACCTGCCATATGAGGAAAGGCTGAGAAAACAGGATTTGTTTAACTTGAGAAAAGAAGGCTTAAGAGAGACCTTATCACCATATTCCAGTGCTTAAAGGATGACTGTAAAGAAAATAGAGACTCAAGCAGAGTCACACGGAAAAGAGGAAAAGTAATGGGCACAATTTAATGTTATCTAGAATAGGATTTTACCAAGAAAAATTGGACCAGAAAATGTTTGAGGTCCCTTCCAACCCAGGATTCTATGATTCTATGAATTATAATCTTCAGATAATGTTTAATGAAAATATGACAACTTTAATTAGAATGTACTTTGCTATTATGCATGTAAGTCTGTTGTGCCTTTTAGTCATTTTGCCTTTAGAATAATTTACTATTTTCACTTTATTTTTTATGCTAAAGCAGCTCTGTAAAAGCATTTTGTGCAAACTGGCCAAATGATTTATGCTTGCAAATTCTGATTTTTAAAAATAGATAGTATTTTATATAGCTTCCAAAAATGGTTGTATCGATGGCAGATGATGAGACTGGTGAAGTGCTTTTCCAGATTGCATTAAACTAGAATTTCCTCAGACAGCCTTCTCTGCTGGTTGTAATTTTATCCTGCTTCTGCTTAAGAAAGAGCAAGGGTATTTCCCTCTCTTTCCATCCACAAATCATCCCCCTTTCTCTCTTTTTTTAGCATCTAGACCTCTGATCCCCAGTGTAGGGAATACTACTTGTCAGACTGTACAGGCACCAGCCTATGCTCATCATTTCTCAGGACAAAAAAAAGAAAAAGCTGCTGATGGCTAATGCATCTTTTAGCAGAGCTTTTCTTTGATTGGTAGCCCTGCTAGGGAATTTTCCCAAGTGCTATACAACACCAAATCTTCTTTACTGTTCTGCAAGATACAGATGCTGAGTGAAACATTGTTGTGCCTTAGTACCAAACATGGAATATCAGTGTGTAATAAGAGAATGTGTGAACAACTGCACTTATCACAGGAATTCTGAGACTTGATATGTCTGTAACACACTCCAGAAACCAGTACAGAAAATATTTGTAGTGTTTGCAAATCAACACATTGGCCTCTGTGCTTTTATGATTTCCCACACCTTCCACTCTCTGAAGCACCATGTTTTGCATGAACTAGAGGATCTTTTAGGGAGGACTTCACTTGATCTTTGTTTGTAAAACTCTTTGACCTAATATCATCGTTCCCTAATGATAAAAATTAATAACATTAATATTAATGTAGAAATAACTCAAATGTTTCTGACTGCCCTGAATTTATCTCATAATGCCTTTGCTTCCTAATTCTGTCATGCATGACCAAAACCACTATTAGCTACTGACCTCTTTCTTAGTTCAATTGATTGCCATAATGCTGCTTAAATATTTGGAATTTTACCATTGAAAATGTGGAATAGTAACTGAATTTTAGTATTGCAGCAGTCTCTCCCTTGCCAGACCCCAAAAGTTTTAGCTATAAGAAAAGTCCATGTGACTGAAATTCCTCAGTATCTCATTCATCAACATATGGCCCTTCTCGAGTCACAAAAAGGATAGCCAAGACTTCTACCCACAAGCATCAAATTAGAACAAACACAAATCAGTAGAAATGGTGTCACTGGAAATGCAATAATGTTGCCTAATTTAGGCATTCATATATGGGTCTCTCAAACAATGCCATTTAAAACTTAAAAAGAATACATAAATTTAATTTTCTTTGATGAGAGAGTGGATACTCCTTTAAGGGTATCTGGTCAAGGAATTTTTCAATACAAAAGGAGTAATAAGAAAAACAATAAGCCATAAAAAATACACAAACCTGAGAGATGAAAATAAGAGAGGCAAGGAGCAGAACACACCTCTTCAGACACATAATTGATCAACCATTATCAATCCTTTCTTAACTATGTCTCTGTGTTATCTCACCTAGTGCAGAGACTAGATGCCAATTATTTGGGCAGTCACTGTGACCAGATTTGGTGCCAGCTGGAGACAGACTGTGTCTAGATACCCCACAATCTGTGGTGTCACCTGCTGGATGGAGCAAATGGGATCTCAGTGTCAGCTGCCTCCGTGGGTGGGGCATGTCTGCCTCTCTCCATTATGTGTTAAAAAAACCCCCCAGCTACTGTGGGTCACCACTATAAATGAGGTCACTGAGGGGCTCAGTGCTGGCAGCTGGAGGGGGACAGCCCATGTGCCTCATACCAGCTTTAGGGGAGCCTGTGTTGGCATCATCCCCAGACTGGGGTGGCTGTGGTGTGACTGTGTCATTTGCCAGCAAACCTTGGGCTGGAGCAGCCAGCGATTATGGGGGTCTGGGTTTAGGCAGGGGATCAGGCTCCTGGGGGGTCTCTGCAGATATTCAGGGGACCTGAAAAATCTGTGTGTGTGTGTGTAACTCCAGAGAGTGCCCTGTGTGTGTGTGTGGGCGTGCCTGGGGTATGTGCTCACCTTCACTACCTGTTGAACCTGAAAACCTGGGTGGAACCCCTGCATCCACAGGCATACCAGGCTGGGGTCCAGTGGTCAAGCAGGAAGAGTCCTGGTCCACAGTTGCTGGAGGGAGTAGTTGCTCCTAATATTCCTTAATAAGAACCACCAAAAAAACTTCTAAATAAAGGAAAAATACAGGAGCATTCCAGCCTGGAAAAGTTATATTGTGGAGAATTATATACCCAGGCATGGTTTAGGGGAGGTGAATAGGAGCTGATAACTTCATCACATAAGAAGCAAGGAGCTTGGTGAAGACAGGTGTCTGTCTTGACTTCTTTCATACAATTAATGATGAAATTATTGTATTTGTTGTCCCAAGAATCCGTGAAGGCCAGGAGTAAAAATGGATTCAAAGACAGGTAAGACAAGTTCATGGAAGGCAGTTCCCCTGGTAGCTATCAAATGATGGACAGATGCAATGTCCAGCTCATGAAATCCCGAAACACACATTGCTGGAAACTGTGAGGCTATGCTTGGATACTATTCCTACTCTTCCTGATATAATCTTTCCCAAAGCATCGATAAGCAAACTGCTACTGGAAGCAGCACTGAACTAGTTTGGCTGTTTTTATGCCCTTATTTTATTAAGGCCTGAGTATTAATATTGATTTGCTCTGAGTACTGCTATAAAATCTTCAAATGCAGTGCTCCAGCACTGAAAACAGATGTATCCTCCAGGTCTTTTGCAAGGGGATAATGTTTACCTGGCCTGTGACATCCTGTGTTTAAACATCTTCCTTCACCATGTGCTGTATGTAACGTTGAATACATTGCTTCAAAGGCAGTGATTTAGGAGAAGAGAGGGAGGTTGCCTTTCTGCTTTGTCAGGTGGAGTCCTTTCAAGGCAGAAGATGAGATCCTTTATCTGGGCCGATGGGTGTGAAGGAGAGCAGAGGGAGCTGGCAGAGAGAAAGGCGTAATCTGCAGGATGCTCCAGTGACAGCCAGACTGGAAGGTTTCTGAAAAGCAAGGGAGACTGAAGCATAGACAAAGCTGTGATGGAAAGTAGCTTTTTTCCCATGGACCAGAGGAAGATCCTAGGATGATAGAATGTTTTGGGTTGGAAGGGACCTCTAAGGGTCACAGAGCGACCCTTAGCAATAAACAGAGACATCGTCAGCTAAAACAGGTTGCTCAGAGCCCACTCCAGCCAGGCCTTGAATGTTACTGGGGATGGGGCAATGTATTGTAGAGAGCTTTTGAAAGTTGCTGGACTGAGAACAAAACTGATCTAGGAAGTACACAAGAAGAAAGGTTTTGAGGTTTTTTTTTTTTCTGACTTAACATATCAGTTTTTCTACTTTAAATGTCAGATTTTTCCAATATGAGTTTAAGTAAAAAGCATCTTTTAAGATTGTGATTTGTGAGACCTAAGTGTGTTTACTATAACATGTAGGAAATTAATCTCAAAACTTTGGCTCCATTGGACTCCTGTCACATGGTCCAATGTCATTTGGATGTTATAAAAAAGATTTGCTGAAAGAAGCAGACTTAGACCACAGTGAATATGAGATTTATTAAAACTGCTGTTGTCTGATCTAATTTTCCTTTCCACTGGCTTGAGCTTCATTCACAGCACTATCTTTTTATAGTAAATGACTGTTCAAGATGTATTACTCTTAAACTATGAATGACAGGCTCTTGGTGGTGGCATAATATCATTTAGCTCAGCTTGGTAGGTAAATTCTAACACAACATTTCTTTGGAGACAAAAACCACCTTGTTTTTGCCTTTGTAGTCCTAATTTCTATCAAGAGTGGGACCAAAAATAGATCTCTTTTGTACTTAATGGTGACTTAAATTTGGAAAAATATCCCTAGAAGGTAGATTTTGGAAAAGGAAGATAAAGCTAATATGTTCATGCATAGGTTGAATACTGTCTGCAATTACAGCAAATTATTCTTATACTAGGGAGTCAGTTTAGATTAGGAGACCTTTTCCTTGATTAGTGTGCATGTGTATGAAATGTAGCAACACTCAGTCAAAAGAGACTCGCATCAGAGGAGAGAGAGGTGTGAGAGAAAACAGCAGCTACAAACAGAACAAGCCTGCATCAATGGAGGAATGATACTTTGGAAAAGACAGATTTCTGGACAGAAAGTCCCACATAAATTATTAAAACAATGGAACCAAACCCCATCAATTTTCAGAACTGACCATGGGAAATAAAGGAGAGGAAAAAAGCAAGTTATTGTGGCAGGAACAATGCTGCTGCTGTGGGAAAGGCTGATAGCAGTGTGTGTGTATTGCAATGAGACTGGAAAGAAAGGGAGGTTACTTTGATTTTCATTTATTTTAATCTGAAACCGGGAAGTAGAATAATGACTGAATGCATTAGAGAACTAAGCATTCTGGCATATCTAACTGCTCTGAAACCTCCTACTCTGTAATTTCCTAATTAGAAAGAGGCTCAATTGTAGAAAACTACATAAATGTGTTCAGCTAAACCTGGGGAACTAACTCCAAGTAGGTTTTTGAACTGCTTGGTGAAAGGATTAGGGCAATGATATCCATGAATGGAGATCCCTGGATCTCTTGAAAGAAACCTTGGATTCAGAGCAGGGAAAGACTGTGATAATGTTATTACTGCAGTTTTTCATGAAAGGAACAAAGAGGAATACTATTGCCAGGATTATGGGATATAAACTCACTTTAATTTTATTCTCCCAGTATTGCAGTAACTTCATAAAGAACAGAGAAAATTGATGTAATAACTGAGACAATGGATTTTTTTTTTCACTGGAATTCTGTAGCTGCAGGGTGAATTTACAGATCCAAAGATGCATTAAATATGTGTGAGGCAAGAGGATGCTTCTGGCCTTTATGGTGTGTTCATATGGCTCTTCATCTGCATTTTAAAAGCACTACTGAAAAGCTGAACCAGGTGGACTTGCTGACCATCCATTAACTTGGGAATATTTGCACTGAGCTCTGCTGTGTGATGCACACACACCTTGTAGCTTGCTGGGTGGTGAAAAAAATCTTTATAGAGCAAATAATTTAAATTTGTCAGAAAATAAATTACTAGTTAAGGGATAAAGGCAGGAAAACATTAGAAACACAAGTGGGCTTATTTTTGGTGGTAAGGATAACTTTTTCTGGAATATGATGGCTTGTTTATCATGGAAAATTTTCTGATCAAAATTCAACATCTTTCTAAATGTAAAGGCACCAGCTGTAAAGGAACAGGAACTAGCTTGCCTGGGGTTTCTGATATGATGCAGGAAAGGATGAGTTGAATTCAGTGACATATATTATGCAGGTCAGATTATGTTAGCCCATTAATGCCTGTTGGCTTTAATATCCTTGAATCTATAGAACTTTGTGCACTAGAGTAGCTAACAATGCTGACATTTTAAATTGTCATCCTCAAATTTCAGATCTGGAAAAAATGGGGCAGTTCATCCATGTGTTTGCTGTTTTCTTATCCAGCATGAAGGTCAGAAACTTTTTTTCTAAAATACAAAATCTTTCATTGTACAGCAAAAGGTCCTTGTTCTGGGAGCAGGGGCGGCGGGGGGAGGAATTCTTATCCTAGTATTGTTAAGTGTGATATGATGTAAAAATTCATCCTTTTTTTGGGTGAAGTTTCATATTTAAAGAAAACCAAACCAATGCAGCTTTTTAGGATAATAATTTTCAAGATACATACAAGGAGACAAAGAGGCTACTTAAATTACTTTTCATAGCAAGTAAGCTGAAGGCCCTTGAACTCAATGGGCATTACTAGATCTTTGCAAATCCAGTACTTTAGCTAGACATTCAGTTACTTCCACTTCTTTCCCTTAGGGTTTTCTGCTTGTCTGCCTTTCCTTGGGCTTTTTTTTTTTGGAAGGCTATGGAGAAATTGCTCAGTGCAGGTGGATTTAGATATGAGGTAACAAGCAATTAATATCTTGGCAAAGGTAAGATGGTCTCCAGCAATTGATTTTCTAAACTTCAGGAAGGGTTTCCAACAAAACCCAAATTGAAAGGTCTCATTTCTCCTAAAAATTCCTTTAAACACTTGCAACCCAAGCTACTTATTTTGCTTAGTTTGACCTCAATAATTTCTCAACTCATTTAACTTATTTAGGCATTTTCTCTTAATCAATCTATAGATATTTCATGCTCTGAGTATTTTCTGTTAAATTGTTCTCTCCACACACTCTTACTGCCTTCATGGTTTTAGTTCCCTCAGCTTTTCAATGTCTATTGGGTTGTGCTTAGAATTGAATACATTAGTCTAAATTCTACAAACTTTGTATAATGAAATATTTTTACTTTCCTGTAATTTAAGGTAGTTCTGTATGTGCTGCTCAAAGTCATACTGTCCTGTATGGGCAATATGCTGTTGTGTAATTCATACTTTACTGCCCTGGTATGGTAGTAGTAGTAGTAGTGTAGTGGTATTGGTGGTCCAGTTTATTTTCTCATGTTTTGGAAAACAACTTCATCTAGTTTCTTCATCTTCTACATATTTAATAGAACCTAAGGAAATTCTATACTGCATTTCTGTGCCTTTGCTGTAGAAAGGTCATTTATTACACTTCTGAATTTATTATCATCTGCTAATTTAATTATTGTGCTGTTTAACCTCTTCTTAGTTGCTAATGAAGATGAATGTGTGACATTTTTTCCATTTTCAATGCTGGTGAAAAATGGTATGTTAAAAGAGTACAAATCCAACACTTACAGATCTTGAAAAAAACCCTCTAGTTCCTTTTACTGCTATTTATTATTATATTATTACTTTATTGCTCGTGTTTTCTTCATTTGGTTTTCTGATGATGAGATGTTTATTTCCAGGACAGATTGGTTGAACATCAACAGATAGCCCAAAAATACCTGCAAAACTGTTGTAAAATTAGAAATTGCATCCATGTGTTTGTATTCCTAGAACATATTAATTTCATCCAGTATGACAGATTTTTACTAAAGCAAGAGTTTATTAAGTTCAATTAACATATGGAACACAGGCATTTTTTAGGTTATCTACTTCATTTTCTCAACTTGCAGTGAAGTTTGCTAGGAAATAACTGTTGGGTTCATGTGTATATTTTAGAACACTGGTTCTCTATTAGCTGTATCTCAGATTATGCAGCACCTGCACTTTTCTACATATGTCCTCCAATACCTGCTAGTAGGAAAGGGTATTCATTTGCTAACTGGGTAACTCATGGATTTGCTAATTGACCACCTTCCTATTCCTGTTCCTTATTTATCAATATACTTACTTCGCCATTGTCAGTTTTCTCTTAATATGTAAGTCAAGGAGGATGCTTAGAAGGTAGTTCAGCTTTTCTTTTGCAAAGCTGTTTTTGATTCCCTCACCATGACATGCCTTTAGAGTATTTTGGTGATGTCAGTCCACGGCACTGTGAGTTCTCCTGCAGTAACAAACCACTGCTCTGGGGTGTTTCCTTTACATCTTTATCCACTCTCCTGTGAAGCTTCCCCCTTGCAGATTTCTTTCATGAGAAAACTAGTGCACTAATTATATGTGCCAAAAAAGATGAGAATCTGCTAGCCTAAGTTCTCTGTTGGACATAGAATATGAGAAATTAGAAGATTGTGTTCCTAAGCAGCCTGCTGCACACAGTGAACCTAGAGGGGAAATATAAATGTAAAGAGTTTGCTGTCTTTCTGAGAATCAGAGATAACAGAAGCTGATAAAAAATTCTTTGAGCCATGCTTTTCCAAATTCATCTGGCCCATGCTGAGATTTGAGATCATGCCCATTTCCTGCAGGCAAGGTTCCTGAGCTGAATGCCTGTTCCTGGTTTTGTTATTGTGAAGGGATGCAGGTCATTACATATATTGCCTAGGTTTCTGTGTCTACCCAAGGCACATTTAGTCTTAGTACAGAAAATCAAGGTTTTTCACAGTGCTATTCAAAACTGGACCGTATCTAAGATGTTATCTTTAAAAAGCCCATTTTTTTATAAGGGGCATAAACTCTAGCAGCTATAGTAAATGGTGTATAAATTGCACTGTACCTCTAGCAAACACTGCATTTTACAATATACCTACACTCACAGTAAATTAATGAGATTTAAAAATGCAATATAAGATTAGCTCTCAGATTCAGTGTCATAAGCAGATTCAGCATATCAAAAAGTATGAGCATTAACTAGCTGTGGGAAGGATTTCAGTTAAAGTAATCCAAAGAACAGAAGATGATAGTTGAATCTACAAATGGATTCACATCAGAAACAAAGTGATTAAGTTCTTAACACTGAAAAATCCAGTAACTTCAAAGATAAAGTCCAGAAGGACTGGTTTAATCAAATGTCACATTGATGCTGGCAATAAAGATTGTTATCGAAATGCCTTACAGAGCTTCATTTATGAGGATAAAAGTCATAGAAGATCAGTGGAATCAACTATTAAAAGGGGCCATTGTGTCTGCTGCAGGTTGTTTTTGGGCATCTCCACTCTTACTAGTAGATTTGCTCTGGTGAAACTTTAGATGGACTATGGGAAGTTAAACAGTGCCACTCAGTGAGAACAGTATCTGCTGTCTGAGTTTTATGACTCATTAGGTTTTTGAAGTGACGCTTGGTCCATTAACACCCAAGACACATATAAGGATAACAGTCCTGCACATGTTTCTGAACCTAAGTTGAAAAACAGCATTCTATAGTAGGAGAATGCTGGATCATTTTCAAGTCTTGTTCTTTAATTCACCTGCAGTGTTGCAGAGATTTGGGAGTAAAGTTACGGCAGCTTTAATTTTCAAAATGTATGTTTCTATTTAGATGATTTAGCAGAAGCACCATCTATTTTCCAAAAGCATCCTCAACATCAGCTTTTGCAAGCATAGAAGCATTTAATAGAATATGAAAAGCAGGGATTACTTGTATATTAGAGAAATGTCAATTACATTTCCGTTTGGAATAGTGAGTAAGGATTAAAAGCAGATTTTTGCAAATGCTAAAGTGGGATTGAAAACACAATCTGAAGTCAATTAAAAGAAATTAGGTCATTTTGAGGCACCATCAAGTGCCACTGAAACTACATGCCTGACTGTTCTGCTAAAGCTTCCCCTTCAAACATCTCACAAGATATGCCTTTTGAACAGACTTAGATATGCTAATAAGCATTTCAGCTTAAAAGTGTTTGTCAGCAGTTTTAAAATATTCCCAATTCAATTCATTGAAATGGCTTTCCTAAGATTTAGTGGCATGCTTGGGAGGATCCATCACAAAGCTTTTCCACAAAGGATCACATAGTGTGGTAGCTTATTCTCTATTTCAAGAGATAAAGAAATACTATACATAGTATGAGGTGGGGTGATTTCACATTCATTTCTGCTGCTTCTTCTTACAGAAGCAGTTACTCTGGTATTCAGCAACAGAAAGCAATGGTCCAACTTCCCAGTTGCTGTAAATTGGCAGAGATTCACTGACTGCAAATTCATTAAAAGTCCAGTGTAGTTCATAAAATCCTAAAGGTGTGACGCAGTAAGAGGGTCCAGACAGTGAAAAATATTCAGAACTAATTTTTAAGGTTTTCCCATAGTATTGTTCATCACAATATCTAACCTTACATTCACTACTTTCAATAGGTAACCAAAGTAATAACTCAGTTTTCAAAAAGTTTTGGAATTATGTGAAGATGAGAACTATAATTTACCCTTCTCTGCACACAGGTTCAGATTAAAACCTGGAATGCAATTACCTTTTCAAAGTTTGTTCAGTCATTTCAAATTGTAAGGAAAGAATATAAGTATTGTAAGAATAGTAAAAAAACCCATAAAAAGATATAGAAGGAAGATATTTTTCTTCCTGTCCCTTGCACTTCAGCAGGATTGTTTAGAGTGACTTTTAGGCACTTCATTTGTAAATGGGGTAATGATTTTACCCCTGAACTGTAAAGTAATTTATTTTATATTTCTAGAAGCCTGCCAATTGATCATAGGTATTATAAAGTGAACTGGATGAATGGCAACTGAATGTGGGACCAGGAGTTATGTGTACTTTAACAATCCAGCATTAGAGTAAGTAAAGGCTAGTTTGCCCTCTGCTGGGCTGAAACCTTGGAAAGATGGTGTTAGTTTGATGGTTGATGACACCCTGGTGTAGAGTAGTCTAAACATAGAGTGTAGCTGGTGAACAGTGAAAGAAATGAGAGAGTGAAGAGCAAACCAGTCCTTTTCCAGTGTGGGAGTCCCCTCTCCACACAGGGGAGGGGGAACATGTATTTCTGTCTTTCATCTCTAATCCCCACTAATAGTGCACTGTGCCTGTCTGTGATGGAGTCCAATTTCTTCATACAGTGCTGGTTTGGATTTGTGATTAAACCACCTGGTGTTTGGCTGCTGTTGAACAGTACATGCAGAGCATTGGAGGCTTTTTCTTTTTCCCTCTTTGTTTCCTCCTATTCCTGTGAGTAGCTGGAGGTGGGCAAGAAACTGGGAGGAGACACAGCTGGAACAGATGGTCCCAACTACTGAATAGATACTCCTTGCCATAAGATTTCAGGCTCAGCAGTGAAATGGGTAGGAAGAAAAATAATGGGATTTATCTTACAGTTGTTGCTCAGAAACTGGACATTGATCTTTTCGTGGGTTGTTGAGAGTTGCCTTTGCATCACTTATTTCCCCCCCTCCTTTCTTCGCTTACTAAATTGTCTTTGTCTCAACCAAGAAGTTTTTTTGCTCTTGTCCTTCCAATTTTCTCCCAGTCTTGCTGGGGACATGAAGAGCTGAGTGTATGCTTAGCTGCTACCTGGGGTCAAACCACAACAGAGAGCAAGCTGCAATAATATTGAAAATATTGTTCTGACTTAGTTCCTAATAAGGCTTCTAAATGGGAAATGGCTAAAGAAACATGCTAAGGTTCCTCCTGCCTCACCAACAGGTCTCAAACTATTCCACCTTCTCATAATGCACTTTGTCTCTACTGTTTTTTCTTCAGCACAGATATAGTTCTGAAAACTGCAACTGATTCCTTTCATTTGTCTGAGCTCTGTTAAAATCAAGCTGTGTAAAAATACTCATCTGGAATTTAGATATTTTCATGCAGTTCCTTTGCTGTTGGTGAGGACAGACAATTAGGCTTGTGAATGGTCTCTATTGGTATCAGCATAGGAAAATTTGGCTTTTACTCTCCTGGTGTCACTAGTCTGCATTGACCTAGTGTACCACCTTTTCACCTCAGAGATCCACCATGGTGGCAGGTTCAGGTCTGAAGGGCCTGTTACTTTACAAGGTCTGAAAAAATATTATCTAGAAGCATAGGCTGGTGCCTCTGCATTGTGGATGGGTTTTTGTTTTGTTTTTAGGGGAAGAACAGACCTGGAGGAGATGGGTGGTAACACAGAGAGAATCGAGATGTCTGATAAAGATATTTAGATAGAAGCAATGATAAGGGGATTTCGTTTCAAATGGCCTAAGTCCTAATGTCATGTATGAACTCAAAGATATAACTGATTCTATTGTTAGAGCATGCCAGATATACTTTATGAACTCAGTTGTGCAAAGAAGGTACAGGTTGTCTTTGTTGCTCTGTCAATGTCAAAACAAGAGGATGTAATGAACACAAAAGAAAAAAACAAATTCTTAGCTTTCTTTTATAACTGACCTTTCTGTATTTTGCAAGTAATTAGATCTTTACCAAAACAATACTAGCTAAGTAACCAGCATCTAGTGTTGTGTAACACCAAGAGTCTTCTGTGGCTTCTTAAATAGCCCCTTTTATTCCAGCCCATGCTACTCTTCTCTGCTACAGTAACCCCTTGGGGAAGATGTGTAGTGTAAGAATGTATTTATTCAATCTCCAAAACAGCAAAATACTTTGACATTTGGTCAGGTCTTTTTGGATTGGTTGTCTACATTTACAATCCTGTTTAGAACATCCTCAATTTGACCTTGAGGCAAAAAGCTAATCATATGCTGCTCTCAAGACAGCATCAGTCTTGAGATCTGTGATGTGGTGCTCCTGTTTGCCTTCTGAAATGGAGCCCTAGGTGTGTCCAGCAGGCTGCAATCGCATCAGCCGTGAGATTAGCCTCAGCAGCTGCTGTGCAGGCTGCAGAGGACAGCACTGGTGCATCTGCCTGCATCTGCCTGCATCAGGCTGCAGGATCTAAGCTGAGTGACAGCTGCTTGTGCTAGGGCTGGATCAATCTTGGGGGTGGCATGAGCACTAATGACATATATAGTTGTAGCTATGTTTCAGGTTTCTTTGTGGTTCAAAATTTGTCTGGCATAGACTTTAGCTGACATGTATCTATGCTGGAAGTCCCTCAGAGAGAGCCAGTGTCATGGGCAAACATTGTTCTTCCAGGATCACATATGTTTTTGGAGAGTTTAGGTTTGAGATTATTTGTAGGTTGTTGGATAAGTCAGTTATTACTATCTCCTCTCAGCGATTGGATAATTGCAGTGTATGTGTCTGGTGTATTTTCCAATTTCACTGTTTAAACTGTTTTTAACTAGTTTCTGGGCAGTTTTCATTGTCCTCAAATAAGAAATACTGTTTCTGTGACTGTATAAACTACAGCACTTCAAATATAGAGATATCAGCAAAATAATTGTAGGTTAATCTTGGATAGCTCTCTGATGTCTTTGCAAACTTAACAGACCAACAGGTCTAAGACACAAAAAATAAACATTAAACTCTAAAGTCAGCAAGGTCAGACTGGGGCAGATCACTATAATGACTCCCACAGGTGGCTGCTGATGAAAACTGAGCAGAAATTGGGTAGCCAGATCACCCAAATGCCTCTGTGATAAAACATTTAAGAAAGGGGAAGAAAACCTCAACTAACCCAAATCATTTTGCATGCACATTTGCAGCCAGAGAAGAGAGGAGTGAGAATTTGTGAGAGAAACAGCTCTGCAGACACCAAGTGAAGAAGGAGGGGGAGGAGGCGCTGCATATACTGGAGCTGAGATTCCCCTGTGAATTCCCATGCAGACCATGGTGAGGCAGCCATGCCTCTGCAGCCCCCTGAGGGCCAGGAGGAGTAGATATTCCCCTGCTGGCTGTGGAGGAGACCCATTCTGGATCAGGTGGTTGCCTGATGGCATCTGTGACACTGTGGGAAGCCCACAGTGAAGGAGCTCCTGTGAGGAACCTGTGGACCCATGGAGAGAGGAGCCCACACTGCAGCACATTGGTTGATAGAATTTGTGACCCTGTGGGGGATCCACACTGGAGCAGCATATTCCTGAAGGAATGGAAAGGGACCCACTCTGAAAGAACTGTAGCCCGTGAGAGTGATTAACTGGAGAAGTTTGTGGAGGACTGTCTCCTGTGGGAGAGGCCCATACTGGAACAGGGGAAGGACTCCTGTCTCTGAAGAGAAAGCAGGAGTAGAAACAATGTATGATGAACTAACTGCAATGCCCATTCCATATCTCCCTGCACCAGTGTGGTGGAGAAGGTAGAGAACTGGGAATAAAATTAAGCCCAGGAAGGAGGGAGGGGTGTGGCAAAGGTGTTTTTAGGACTTGTTTCTCTTCTCACTCTCCTGCTGTGATCTTAATTGGTAATAAATTCAACCAGTTTTCCTAAGTGGAGGCTGTTTTGCCTCTAATGGTAAATGATGAGTGTTCTCTCCCTGCCCCTAATTCAAGAAGCTTTTGTGATATTTTCCCTTCCCTGCTCAGGTGAGGAGGGAAATGATAGAGTAGCTTTGGTGGGTACCTGGCATCCAGCTGGGGTCAAACTACCACAAGAGCTACCTGCTGTTAAAAGGAGTGTGAACGAGGAAAAGGTAAACCAGATATACATCATTCATATGGGAAACTTTTTTAAAAATCAAATGATAAAGCACATGCCCAACTGTGATGTTACCCTGTCCAAAGATTGGTCTGAAGAGTTATTTATAGACCTGCTACGTGAGGGCTTTCCTTGTTTACTTTGCACTCTTTTAGGGATTTGCATTTAGACTTCCAAAGATGGATTTTTCATTGCTAGTAGTGCATATTAGAAAGTAAATTTTATTTTTAAAATTTAGCCCTAGTTTTCATTAGCAGAGTCCCTCATATGTCCCATTAAAATTTGGATTTATTATTCTTAGGTTCTTCTTGTGAGAGGATTTATTTCAGTGTTTTCGGGTCCATTAGAATCTGATACAGGTGCAAGTAAAGTGCTTTCAAATATGTGATTTCTGTTTCTTTCTTTCTCTCTGTCTCTTTCTGCTCTTTCCCACTCCTGTAGCTCAAATTCTAATTTTTTGCTCACCTTGAACAGTGCTCAGCACTCTACTTTATGTCTGTAGGTCTGCTCAAGGTACAGGCCTTCATTGTGAGCTGAATTCTCATGGTAGTTCCCTCTGTGTTACAAGAGAGATTTTATTTACTAGATTAACTAGATTTATTTACTAGATTGTGTACCCCCCTTTTTTTTTTTAATAGACTAACAGGTATAATCTATATATGAAAAGTGCTAAAAATAGTATTTCTCTGCTTTCTCGGAATGAGGTTTGTGTAAGAAAGTAAGTGGAACATTTGAACGTGCTGACCTTTAATATGAAACACACTCCAGCTGTAACAGAGGACTAGTGTGCCCTTCAACATGAATCTTTGTCACCCCCATGTATCTTTCTCTGAACACCAAATTGTTATGTACAAGCTCACCTTGAAATGTGCAGACTGCCTTTGCTCCTGAGTTAATTCTGCAAACTGCCCTGTGGTTTCTGAGATGTCTCTGGAAGCTTAATCTGCTTTTTTCTGCTTTATGCAAACTGTTTCTAACTGACCCTGATTATTTTCATTTCCTGTAACTTTTCCCATCCTAATAAACTGAGGATATCCAATCCACATGTTCTTAACAGGACTGAGAAATAAATCAGGTTCTGGTCAACCTTTGGTATGGATCCTGGGTGTCCATAACTTTTAAACTAGGAGAGACCTGCGTCTATGTGAACAGGTGCTTTCAACTGGAAGAATTAGAATTGCTTCTCTGAAGGGACAAGGGCTTAATCACTGGTGTGAGATTAAAATTAGAGGTTAAGACACTTAAAATTGTGGGTATACAGGTCAGTGAGGTCCAAACTTCTGCTATGGCAAACAATTAACCCGTCAAGCCAACCAGTGGAGTCTAGAGAGATAATTAGGTCACCATATGCTAAATAACTTTAAGATGAGCTGAAGTGTTCAACTTGTTGTATCCATTAAATTGGGAGTTTAGACATTAAATTTGTACAGATTAACATGTATATCTTTTAATTTGGAGTTATTTCAGCATGCAGGTATGTTGCCTACATATAGAGTCTTAGTGCCATTAGAGATGGCCTGAGGTAACCAAGGCATCTGCACAGTTCTGTCATGTCATTGTCCCCATGTCCACTGCCTGCTACACTATACTGTATTTCTCTTTCCCTACACAGTTAGCCAGCATTTAGTTTTCAATGGGATTTTCCTTTGTTCTGTTTGTTTTGCATTCACACTGAATTACAGCAAATAAGAAAAATTTTCAAACTAACTCCTCCAAATCTTTGAAGTTCTCTTCTTTTCTGGGAAACTCGAGGGATTATTCAGTATCAAGGCCAATGTCATGCTGTTTTCCCAGGAAGGTTTGGTGGTCTGGTGCACTCTGCATATTTTGATTTTTTTTTTACTTTTTGACAAAATAATATAGGAGGTATTACAGCCCTCTGGCTAGGAACAGAGTGTGTATTCACTAAGTTTTGAGGCCCTTTTTATAGTATTACTTTTTTTATGATAGGGTTAGAAAGCCACTGCTTCCACATTTCTTGTCTTTGTAGCACATGGATGGTAAATAGAGCCAATGTTGCCTTGAACCTTGCCTTCAGTGCAATGAAAATTACTTGTCACTGAGACATTTATGAAAAGAAATTTTGGGCTTGATGGACACAATATTTATATAAAATTATTCTCCTTTGAAGTTCCCAGACTCCTTTATTTCCACAGCAAGACAAATTTTCTCTATTCTAATACTCAGTTGACTGTAATTTTAAGGGAAAAAAAATCTGACTTTTGGTTATTACAGTTGAAAACAGTTATTACAGTGTAAGGGATTTTAACAGACATTGTTTAACACATTTGTTTTACACTACTTTCCTGTGCCTATGCAGGCTTTGCTTCTTCCTACCTGCTAGAAAAAAATAACCCTAAATAAATTTCAGCCCTTTTTTTCCCCTCTTGTGGCTTGGTATAGTCCAAGAGAATGGCAGGAGACAAGAATGGAAGAGAGTGTGTGAGGATTTAGGCGTCTCAAAGATTTTCTTTCCAGGCTAGAATAAATGATTTTCTGTGTGCTGTTAGCTTTCAAAAGCTTAATAGACTGAGTATTTGAAACATTAATCCACAGTAAAGTCCTACTGTTTCATAAGTAAGGCCCATCAGATATTTGAGTCTCAGAAGCTTTGTTCATTCCAGAAAAGTGCTGTGGTGGCAGTTCACCACATCCTTTGACTCAGCTCCTGGAATCATCAGTGCCACTGGTATCAAATATGCTAAACACTACAGCAGATCCCCTTGTGAATACAAACTGCAAACAGAAATGGTTTTAAGATAAAATCCTCGTGCCATTTTCAGATTAAAACAAATTTATTTTGTTATTCTTTGTGCTGCTCTCAGAAACTTTGACTGCCTTTGAAGAGTAATTTAAAGGCAGTGGCCTAAATTTCAGAAGTGATTAGGAAATTGATGATTTACTTTCAGGAGGACCAACTGCTGCTACCCAGAACAAGGTGTATTTCTCTAAGAGTACCTTCCTTCCCTTCAGTGTGTGATACTGGCTTTCACTAACACAGAATTCCTTTTAAACTGAAATTCCTTTTAAACTCTGGGAGCAGGAGTTTCAGTTGCCATTTTTGAGTTTTTTCTGCCTCCAGATCACTTTACAACATAACCAAAAAAGTGAGCACACAAAATCACTGACAGACTCAATTAACACAATGTTCAAGAAATTTCTTGACATTTAGAATCCTTGGTTATCCCTTTGCCTTTGAACTATCCCCTTTAATCATTTAGAAACACAAACTATGCCACTGATTGCTTCTTTTCCATGTTAGCCAATTGCTGTAGATGTAGTAGTGATTTCTATGCCATTTTTGTCCTCATTCATCCCCAACAGCTGTAATGCCCCAGCATATGAAAACCCCAAAATATGTAGTGCTAATCAGCCATGCACACTGTGCAGATGCCTGACTAGGAGTATGACATTAGAAATTGACAGTATTTATGCCAATTCTTCCTTAGGCCCAAGAGCTGTGACTGGTACCATGAAGATGAAGGTCCTCACTTCCTCACTGTCAGACTCAGCCCGAGAACACAGTTCTGCATGGCCCCTGCTCGAGTTCTTCCCACTCAGACAAGACTCATGGTGTGTGGGAGTACATGGCTGCAGGTGGGAGAGATGAACGAGTGGTAGTGAGAAAGGTCGCTTTGGAATTTCAGTGGGGAGATCTTAGCAGAGCGAGGAAAGGGGAAAAGGATATGGTGGTGAAAGAGACATATCAGAGAAATGTAATCAGGTAACAGAAGGTTGAAGCTATTGAAGCTGTTGGTTTAATACTTGGAGATTTCCTCCACCAGCTTAGAACTAATACATGGTTTTCATCAGGAGCAAGAAATTGTAAATGCTTCTTTTGCAACTAAACACAATGATGCTAACAACATTTTCAGGGCTGGTGTGGGATGTACCACAACATGCTTGGGGCACTGGCTTCTAGAATGGTCTGCCAAAGTGCTGTATGTGTCAGCACACACCTCAGAGCACCCAGACCAAAAGTCTATCCAAAATAGACTCACTGCGATGCAAGGTAGTCACTGTGTCAGAGAAATTATAGAAAAAACACAGGCACAGGTTGTAAAAAAAAAAAAAATGTTGTATTTAACAAATGCCAAGAATAGAGAGTAAACAGTACAGTCCATAGTGAATATTTCTGCTGCCTCTGACAGGTTAGGAAAGAGGTTGCTTTGCTGTAGCTTTCAAGTCTCTAAAGCCATTTGAGAAGGGAGCCAGAGGAGAGGCAGGGTATGCTTAGCTGGTTGCAAATTTTATTTTCATTTCTTTGGCAAATATGTTAGTATATTTCTCAGTAAGACAAAAATGCAAGAGTTGCCTAAATTCTTCTAAGATCAAAGATAGTAAGCCTTTTATGCAAAATCTAACTAACCTGTTTCCAGCTGTGTTGTTTCTGACTTAACCCCTTTCTGGGCACAAAATTTTTCTTATCTGAACACATATGGTGTGTTCAAATATGATGTCCAAAATGAAAATATGACAGGTTCCTTTTACTTTCCTCTCTGCCTATTCATACTTTTGTCTCTTTTTTAGGGAGCATCTAGTATTTTGCTTTGAAATATAGCATTTAAATTACAAAGTAATTAAAAAAAGGATAACTACAGGGTTTCAAAACTATGGTGACAAAAAGAGAGAAGATGATTGTGTTTCCAGATGATAGCTGACACTTTATTTGGTTTCTGCTATGTGCCACTTGACTGACACCACCAAGGAAGCAGTATTTTCTAATTGCCAACTACCTGTCCTAATTTGTGCTGATGTAAACTACTGCCACTAATTGTCTTATTAAAAGAATTTTTTTTTCTCTCTCTCCAAATCCCTCCCTAATTAAGACCCTGTTCTTGTTAAAATCCACCCTACATCATTTATTTCTCTTGTTAGAAGCTTGCTAGCCTCTCTTTTCTTCTGCAGTGCTCTTGAATCCTTTTTGTTGATGCTGACAGTATTTTAGGTTATAAGCTGTTTGGGGGTAGTGATTGTAGTTTCTGCACTTTTTTTGCCAGTATGCTGTAAAGGTGATTTTCAGGGCTGCAAGGATTTGCAAATATGGAAGGTTTTCTAAAATATGATTCTATGAGTGACAAGTATAATGAAATAATCAAATGCAAAAAAAATCTAGTTCTGTATAAATGGATTTTATTTTTATTTCTAGTTCTCAGAATCTAAAATATGGAAAGACTAATTTCAGGAAGATTGCAGAAAAATATATCATGTGTCATTTAGGAGTTTTAAATGAAGGCATAGCACTGGAAATTCAAGAATGATATCTATTTACATAAAGAGTAAGGAGGTAATTGTTCTATCCTTATGCACAAGAAAACACTAGTTTTAGATCTGCTTGGTACTGAGCAAATAATGGTTAGTACCTTGTGGAACTTTCATCATGTAAATGTGCAGTACTTGAAACACAACTTCAGTAGGTTCCTCTGAGAGGACGAGGATAACCCAACCTATAGAGCACGGTCCTATTTGGAAAAGTTAATATAAGTTTAAAGTTTCTGTAATTTTGTAGAGGAAACACTATTAAGGCTGTCTCACTGTATAGAGATGGAAAATTAAAATAACTTTTTGCCAGTCACTGAAGCCTATATAATCTTGAATGTAGAAAGACAATGCATTATGATTACTTCTGTTATTCAGTCTGGGTGTTAAAGAAAAGTCCATGTAGTAATGTGCTTCGACTTCCAAGCGCAGTTTCAAGCACACAATCACAGAACAGTTTGGGTTGGAAGGGACCTTAAGGATTACCTGGTTTCAATCCTGCTGCAGTGGTCAGGGACACCTTCCAATAGATCAGGTTTTAAGAGTCTCATCCAACTAGACCTTGAATACTTGCAGGGCTGGAGCATCCCCAGGTACTCTGGGTAGCCTGTTCCTGTGCCTCACCACCCTCACAGTGAAGAATTTCTTCCAAATAGATAACATAAACCTAGCCTCTTTCAGTTTAAAGACATTCCCTCTTGTCCTATCCCTACATGCCCTTGTAAAAAGGTGTGTCTATCCCCCTTGGAATTACAGGGAGCAGGTCACCATTTGTTTTAAAAAAGATCAAATTTAATCACCATTAAATTCAGTGTGTTTTGTTTATGTGGTGAGCTTTGTGTAGTAGGATAGTTTTATGGCTTTTTGTCTTCTGTCGGAAGACGCAGGAGCTGCCCCCAAGTAGGGCAAAGCCAGTTATGGCTGGTTCCAAAACGGACTCATTGTTGGCACAGGATGAGTCCACCAGTGATGCTGATTGCATGTCTGTGATAATATTGAGGAAAGGAAAGGGTAAAAGTTACTGTGCAGCAGCTGTTATAGAGGAAATGTGAGAGGAACAGCCCTGTAGGCACTAAGGTCAGAGAAAAAGGAGGGGGTGCTGCAGGTGTCAGAGCAGAGCTTCCCCTGCAACCCATGGAGGACCCCACTCCCCTACAGCTATGGTACAAGCTCTTCCCAGAGCACATTAACCAGAACTTTCAAAACACAGGTAAATTTATTGATGGACCATGGTGTTATGAAGCACAACCTTTTTGTTTATTTAATTTTAAGAGTCAGTAATGTTTAGAAGCTGGAAATTTAACTTTCACTGGAGTTCAAGCACCAAGAGCATTAGGTGGTGTCAGTTTGAGAAAGTGTTTGTAACACCTCTCTGGAAGGATGAAACTTGTGTTGCAGAGCTAATGCATATATCTGGGGGAAAAAAAAAAGAAAAAAGAAAATATGATTTGAGTAGAAGCCTACTAGAAGCATAATCTAGGTTTATTTCTTCTTTTCCAGATAAGTAACTTTTACATAGAAATGTTTTTCCAGCCATATAATCAATGTCCTCTATCCTTACACTCAAATGAGTTAAAGCCACCAGCAGGAATGAACAGAGATGCAAGACTAGGTAAGGAAGTGTATCAGAGAATCATAGGCTATACTGAGCTAGAAAGGACCCACAAGGATCATAGAGACCAACTCCTGGCCCTGTGCAGAGCACACCAAGAGTCACATTATGTGTCTGAGAGCATTGTCAAAGTGCTTCTTGAACTCTGTCAGGCTTGGTGCTGTGACTGCTTCCCTGGGGAACCTGTTCCACCCAACCACCTGCTGGGTGAAAGAGTTTTTTTAAAAAAAACACTTTGAACATTTCTTCTTTAGGCAAGATTTTTCAACAAAGAACCTTGAAATGAATTGCTAAATCAGTCTTATCTTAGTAGTATGTTTCTTAGTAGCAATAGTACTAAGCTGCCAGCAGTAGCATTCATTTTTGTTGGGGTAGGTAACTTCATTGAATAGAGGGAATATGTATCACTTCCTTGGTACAAAGATTTATTTGAACCTAGTAAGAAACAATATTGCCTGAAGGGTGTGTTCATTTTATTTTTTAACACATTGTAAAGAGGCTTCCAGAAAATTATTGTAAATTTATCTGTTTCAACAGAAAAGTTAAAAGCATTTTCCCCTAATTTTTGAGCTAGAGGGTTACTTGATGATAGGATGGTGGTAGTCTCTTTGGTCAGTTTTGAAGATCTTAATATTTGATGCTACTTTTTTTTCCCCACCTTATCATTTTAATATTTTATAACCATTTTTAACTTTCCAACCATCTGTAACTAATTTTCTTTTGTAAAAAAAAACCCTGCTAACATCTGTTTATATGCAATTGCAATTGGGGCATGTAGAATATTACTTCAAACTTAATATTTGGCTAAAAGCTTGAGAATCTGGAATGATATTAAAATTAACTTCCTATTTATTATGCTTAGACATGGGTTTAGAAAAATATGTTGAGTTAAACAATATGTCTGTTAAGATACCCTTAAAGACCCATTAGTGTCTTTAACTAACTTTAGACTTCCTAGACACTTCTAAATATTAAAACACAGTCATATCCAAAATTAATTTTTGTTATTCTTAGGAAAAATTATAAAAATTCTAAGAATTTTTCAAAATAAAGCCTAAATGAATTGTGATTAATCTCTCTAAAAACTGAGGTATATTTTTGTAGTGTTTTAGTAATCTAGGTGAAAATCTCATAAGGGAAAATTTATGGTGAATAAAAAAGAGAGCATAATTTTCTTTAGTTCTACAAAAATTATTTATTTTGTATGTCTGGATTCCTGTTTCAAGGGAGAAAACTTTCCAACCAGTGATGGGTCTGTTCTAGTGTACAGAGATTACAAAGTGGAAGTGGTCCATGAGTTCTTATTCTCAAAAGCAACCAAACTATAGAAACAATTCCTCCTCCATGCCCTTTCCCTCCCCCACCCCCCATAATTTATGTTTGTAACCACAATAAAAATTCTTTAGCAGTGAATTTTCATTAGAGTATTCATCTGAATTAATATTCCAGGTGACTATGTATATTCTCTCCTACCATAAAATAGCATAGGAAGTTTCAAAAAGTAATTGAAGGAAAAAACATTTCTGACTTAAGG
This sequence comes from Passer domesticus, assembly GCF_036417665.1. NCBI lineage: Eukaryota > Metazoa > Chordata > Aves > Passeriformes > Passeridae > Passer > Passer domesticus. The sequence goes on along the minus strand of NC_087478.1, from coordinate 30,594,069 downwards.
AAGAGGGTAAAAATAGATGGTGCTGGGGATTTTCTTGCCTATAAAATGTGCAATAGATTATGACTAGTGACATTAGCACTTCTGTTTTTATTGGTGACAGATTGAGCCTGCTGTGAATACATGGCATGGATGCAGGTATGAGACAATGAAGATGGCAATGTTAGCTCAGAGGTAGAAATTAAGTTAATTACTCCACTTTAACATTGCCATAGTTTTGGATTCTGTAATGACCCTCCTGATTCAGCTGTTACAAATGGGTTTTGTCTCAACTTGGCAAGACAGTGATGATACAATGCTTAATTTTTGCCTTATATTAGAAAGGGAGTTTGAATTCAGACTATAACTAGGTGATAGGCAGCTTGTGAATTTACAGTGTGATCAAGCCAATGCAGTCATCAAAGCATACTCACTCCTGGAATAATAAATATGCTATACTGAAAAACCTGAAGAGTCCAGAGGACTCAACACAAACAAGACCTTAACTTATGTTTGAATGGAGTTTTGATAGAAGAGATAATATGAGACAATTGCCCTCACTTGGGGATTGTACCCAAAGCTAATGGAAGAGATCTGTATGACTGTACTATTATGTTCCACCAAGAGCTATGCCCTCCTGTGAAAGGCTCATGGGAAATGAACTACTGCTCATAAATAATAAATTGCTGTTCGTAATCAGTTTCCATGATAGCTCTTCAATGACTGGTTATGGAAAGTAACTGGACAGCTGCAGAAATCGATTTTTTGGTGTCCTCCTTGCATACATTTTGCTTAATATTAAAAGGCATGAATACTGTGGGATAAAGTTTGGTCAGAAAGGCAAAATATATGTTAAATGCATTTAATGAATTTCATTTTACTTTGAGTGAGACTCTTGTGAGTCACTGGAATTTGGGACCAGATGTGTCTACAAGCAATTCTGTCTTCTGCCTTGATCAGTCTCAGTCTGATCATGTTAAATAAGTCTTGAACTGGAAGAGGATTGGGAGGGGAAAATTCAAGCCAGTTTCTCTAGTGAATGACACTTAACATTTAATCCTTAATGTGCTGATAATGCTTTTTTTTTTTTTTTTTTTGTGAACTCCTTAGTATGCTTGAACATTAAGCAGCTGCATGAAAAATGCTGCCAGGTTATTCTGTCTCTCTTAGCAACTTTGGTGTTTTAAAAACAAAATAAATATTTGAATTTACAAGTGCTGATCAGGGATTTTTGTAGTCTTGTTTTTTCAGTCCGAGAAAAATTTTATTGACATTTCAAAATCCTTTGGAACTCCACCTGAAGTTGCTATTTAGGCTCTTAAAATCTGCATGACAATAGAATCTGAAAATGTTTGGATTTTCTTTTTAAGTACCCAGTAAGATGACTGGTGATTTCCATTGATTATTTTTTCTTGTTTTTCAGATAAGAGACTCATTCTCTCTATGAAGTGATTCAAATGATCTCCTTCTACCATCATTTCTCTTTCCTCTTTTCTGCTTTCACTTTTTATCTTTTCTATTCCCATACTCCGTGATAATTTTTTTAGTGGTTAATATTGAGAGCGATACAAATACTTTTGAAGAATTCTATGAATTCTACTCAGTAATTTTAGTAATAATCTGATGTTTTCAAACAAGTTTAAATCTAACCCCTAGTATTTCGGAGAACTCTCAAGACTCATCTATATCTTGTTGATGAGTCACATTACCACCTTTCATTGATTTGTATAGCATTCTGTAAAGAAATTTCAAATATGGACTAATTCTAAATACACTCCTATAAAATCTGGATTACTGAGACCCCAAAGGAGAATATGGATGACATTTGCTGTAATGTGGTCATAGTAGGAGAGGGAGAAGAGGAAAACAGACATCCCTCACAGGCAGGGGCTACTGCAAAGATTCCTGTGTCAGGGTTTCTTACTCACTATTAGAGGCAAAAGAAGTCAAGTGACCTTAGTAGGATTGAGTGCACATATCTTAAAAAAAAAATACAGGAGTCTGCAATGAAAGAAGGCTGAGCTGAATTATGTTGCATTTGCCATAAACTAGGAGTGTGCATGTGAGCAGTGTAATACATGATAATGTATTCAGCTACAAGACCTGAGCCCTGATACTGTGCATTCATATGAAAGAAACAAATTTTCAAGCACTCTGCACTTCTTGTGTATGTCCCTCCTTGATATTTGCTATGTTACAGTAATAATGAAAATATCTAAGTATACTTGGCTTCTCAAAACCTAATATTAATGCAAATTGTCTACTTTCAAAAAACACCTGGTATTGCAGATACAAGGAGACATGGACAGTAGCTTGCTATACCTGTAATTGTTCTTAAAATAAGAGAATATAAAAGGGGATTGTAACTCATTTGCTCAAATCTTGTAGAATCTCAGATGCACTGAAGCCTAAGTGTGTTTCTACACTGAAATCAGCGGGAACATATACCCTTTAAAAACTAAGTCCTGCTACATAATGAAGCCATGTAATGGACATCTATCATTAAGCTAATATTTCCATTCACCAAAATTGCTCATTCATGATATCAGCTTTTTCATGCACATCAAAAAACCACAGATTTATGGAGAGCTTCAGTGTTGTGCTGATGTGCAGGCTTAAGGGAAAAGGCCCTGCTGCAGTAGTACATATTCTTGAGTACATCATTTGAGTTAAAAATCCAGGACCTGATTGTGTGCTGAGTCAGAGTCTTAGAAGTCAATAAAAGTATCAATCAGCTTCTATAAAGTGACACAGGCTAGTTCTCCACACAGTCCTTCACACTTAATTAGGCATGAATTGAATTGCAATGGTGTCTGTATGCCCATTATGTCTGCACAGTGCTCCCTGCACTCCTCGTCTCCCTGTTGGGAGCACTGTGTGCTCTGTGTGGGAAAGAAGTGCCCAGATACAATGATATGTAAAGAAGGTGAGGAAAAGATGGACTGTAGCTTGATGAATTTAGTGACGAGTCAGGTTCCAATCATACCAAGACCTGTTTGTTAATTTTCTGAATCAAGTAGGTTGAATGGGGGTTTGACAAACCTGGCAGGGAGGGTTGGAACTAGATGATGATTAAGGTCCCTTATAACCCAAACTATTCTCTGATTCTAGGTAAGAAAAGATTTAAATCTTTTGAAAGATTTGAAATTTTCAGTGTTTGTGTACCCTCATTTATTTCAATGTGTTCTTTCCATATTAATGCCTAATTTTTAATGATTCTGAGTGCATATTAGGTATATAAAGTTGCATGAAAAAAATCAGTCTTTCTCTTTCTTGATGTCAGTGACTGTTTCCTCTCCTTGCTGTATGTATGCTTCTTCTGATGTTTGTGAAGCTTTTTTGTCTCAGTGTTATTTATTGTAGGAAAGAGATTGTCCATTAAGTCTTCCTAGGTCAATTCAAAAGCTGTTATTTAGACTCCTGATTCCATTAGAGCTTACATCAGTTAAAGTTCCTAGAATATCATGATGAACAGTTCTCTCCAAATCTACAGTCTTTTCTTTGACATAGTACTATGTGTAAATTCTGTTTTTCTTCTGTGATGATAATTTCAGGTAAAGGATAAAATAGATGAAAGAGCTGAATCAGGGAGGATAACATTGGCTGAATTGTATAATGCTGTGTGGGCAGGCCTGTTCAGCTACAGAAGGGCCTATACTCTCACTTGATAAAGTGCTCTGTGAATGTACTATTTCTCAGAAAGGTGTGATGTGTAGGCAGAATAAATGGAACTCAAACATGGTGAAAAGAATTTTGCATTTATATGAAAGTGCAATTACTTTTCAGGAATGTGGCAGGAGAAAGTAGAATACTGTGTGCTACACAAAGTCAATAGAACTAGTTTCTCGTGAGCTTAAACTTTTTTTTTGTTGATGCTGGAAAAAACTGATGTCTATATATATAACCAAAATACTTTCCTGATTAAAAAAAAATAAAAGGAATCTTTGAGTGTCTATTTGCCTTCACGAGATTGGCTAGTCTACCTACTTACACTGATTTAAAAAAAATCAAAAGTCCTGGTGAGTTCATCATATCTTCTGATTAGAAAGCTCTAATTAAAAAAGAAGCCATATAATGAGATTTTGGTGAGGAGTCATAGAGTTTGAATACTAAACTGCCTTGCTGATTTTTACTGAGCACCAAACAATATGTTCAGTCATTATCTGCTAAGTTCTATAAACCTGTGTATTTATTGGTTTCTGCAATTTCCATACTTGAGCTTTTTCAGATTGACCACTAACCCTAAAAATGCTCTGCCAATAAGGCCTAAAGATAATTTTCAAAGTATGGCATTTTAAGATGTTATACTGAGATCATCCCCTGATGTCCTGACCAATAATACCTCATTGCTTTATGCAATATCCCGGCTGGTTTACATTAATATTTTTCTCTTACATTTAGTCAATGCAAGGACAGTGACTGTCTTTTGGTTTCTTTTTTGCAATGTGTAACAGAGTATGATCCTGGTTCAAGAAGAAAAGTACCCAGAATAAATTGTAATTATAAGAATTAAGAATTTTCAGGGGTGAAATAGTCCCTTGTTTTATAACACAACCTTTGGGAAACCTGTGAAAGATGGGGGATTAAATTTAAAAATTTAAGGAGAAAATGTTGTTAGTTTCAGTCAACACCTGAACTTAACTATGTATTGGTAACATCATGGTGGAGGTCACAAATTACCTCTGATAGTTATACTCCAGAGGGTTATTAAATTGTGAAACGTCCTCAGAATATTTTGTTCCTGCACACATCAATGGGCTGTCCCTTTAGGTTATTAACATCCTGTGAGTGAAAACCTGGTGAGAACTCAGCTTGATGCTCTGTGGGCTAGGGACAGACAACAAATCTTTTTCTCTGAATCAGCCTTGGAATTGCACTCTGCTATGCTGCAAGATTTGCACTGGGGAAAAAATAGAAGATATTAAATATTTCCTAGGACCTATCCTATTGAAATGTAGCTTCTTCTTGCAATATTGCTTTACCTGTTGGCATGAGGAAAAGCAACATGTGACATGGAAGTAATAGAACATTACACCTGAAGGACTGCAAGAACAGAAAAGGTCTCTCTATTGTGTATGCGGGGGGTGGGACTGTGAGTGGGTTTTTGGGTAGGTTTGTTTGTTTTGTTTTATTTGGTTTGTTTGAAGGTTTTTGTTTGTTTGGGTTTTTTTTTCACAGAAGACAAAGTAGCGCAAAAAAATATCTGGAGTAAGCATTTTTGGACTTTTACTGATCCAATATTTCCAGGAGCAATACTATATTTCATTATTCTGGTTTGTTTTTCACAGGAATGAATATAATTTTAAACTATTTGGTACTGTTGCTATATAGATAGTACCTTGCCTACACAGTTTGCATACTTTTGCATTTGAATATTCTTTACTCAGCCTTTTCAAAAAATGAGATATTTAGCAGAGTTGATTCATTTTAGTTCAGATATGCCAGTCAGAAGAATGCAGATGTAATCAGCATTCCTTGTCTCATTCTTCCTCCCCTCCTTTTCCAAAGAGGGGCAACATGCTGCAGTCAGTCCTATCACAGCTCACTGGGGTCTGGCCATTTAGAAGAATAAGAGTCTATCTTGCCTGCTCTAACCTCTCTGAGTGGTGCAATGGAACCATAATGCCACACTGCTCTTATCTTCTTTGCTGAACATCCCACTGTGTTAACCCCATGCAATGTGCTGCTATTGCTATCCTACTGGAGTTTCAGTTGAGAAAATTAAATGGATATGGTAATTTAAAGGTGTCTGAGGTAAGTCTATTCAGGCATGTCTTACTTTACAATGGAATACTGACAGGTTTCAGAAAGGGATTCTTCTTCTATTAGAATGCAAATAAACACCGTTTTCTCCTAGAGCCCCCTGTCTAACTATGGAATAATAACTCTAGACAAAAGCTGTGTATTGTCATATTTGACATTTTACCTTTATTACATGCTTAGTTTTTCCATAAATTATAACATTCTTCAAATATGATTAGATGTGCACAGTGGTGAATCAGGAATTGTTAATCAAAATTGCTTTAAACAGCCACTTATGAGAACAAGTATCAGTGAAACATGGGAAAGGGCATAATGAAGAGAATATCTGTAGTATAAAAGGTACCCTTTAGCAGGATGCAATTTTAAACAAGATGTTGGAAAGGTAATGTGGGTGTGTGTATCAAGCACTGTGGCAGAAATTGGGTTCATAGTGATGTGAGCCTCAATGAGCTACTTAAAGGTTGAGGAAGATGTAATAAGCCAAACTGAAAACGGAACTTTTTTTTCTGTTCTTTTTAACTGCAGTATGAGAAAGAAGAGACAGGGAAGAAAGAGGAGAAGGAAGAAGAGGAGTGGGGTAGAGAAAGAACTAGTGAACCCAAGGAAACCATACTGAATGTTTGAGATGCTTGAGTATGAAATTCCAGGTGCTCAGTTGTAGACACAATATTCATCTACTGAGGGAGCAAAACCTGAAAGTGTGATTCCAAAACAACTTCTGCTAGGGATATTGGTGTGCGTCTCATAGGTTGCATAACTGCTGAGCTTCAGGCTTCTATCTCCTTTATCTAATGCAGATCATTGATACTTGGAGGATGACCCTAGCAGCATGGTGTCCTCAGGTAGCCAGTCTGTAAATCTTTAATTACAATCAATACATATGATTGCACACAATATGTTTCAGAATGCTAAAAAGAATGATTATGGTTCCTTTTTTAAAATTAGGCATTTTGATGCAAAATTATTTTTTATTAGCTTTACGTGATAAATATTACACACTGATCCTAATTCAGTTTCGTAATGATTTTAAATTATTTCTATTTGTCTGAGATATATTCAAATAGCATTAATAGCAACCCTCTTTATTTCTTTGGAAAGGGGACTCTGGTTTGGTCTGTAAGGGTTTTCTGCTAAAGAAGTTTTTTAAGCCTATGTCTGTGTCTGTATTCTACCTAATATTGTGTTATTTTTGTAGTGGCATATCTTGCATCTTGCATATGTGGAGCAACCAAGAGGTTGAATTGTTGACATACTGGTTAACCTGTGATTCTGGGGTCCATCTTTCTGCTTTGCATGCACAGGCAAATCCTATTTATGAACTAAACCAGACATATTAGCAACTTTGAACTTCTATTTACCCCTTTATATGAGTTTAGTGCACATAGTTTTCCAACATTCCCCTAACAATAAATCCCAAACGCTAGCTGCAGGGACTTGTTCTCTAGTACGTGTCTAAGCACTTCAAATCCTTAGTCTTTAGCTAAGATTTCCAAAAAGTCTAAAAATATTTTGCAAATTTGAAATGTAGAGGCTATAATCATAATTTTATATAGGCTAACAAACCCATGTGTTTTTTACACTATGATATACATATATAAATTTTGCATAACGTCTTAAAATATCAAAAAGAAATACAATAAAATATAAATATATTGTGTGTATGTGCATTTGATTTTACTTGGATGAAGGTTTAGTACATATTTTCAGAATGAATAGCATTTTCTTCCCAATCTGCTACAAATTGGAACCTGGTGGTTGTCAACAGCCTTTAATGAAATTCAGTCCTGGGCGTAGGATCACTCCAGAGCCTGCGTAAGCCCTCCAGCAGCTTTTAAGTGGAGGATTGGACCTGTGTTCTTAACTCCCTTAGCAGAAGTGAGCTGAGTGCCAAATCACCCTGCAGATTTGGGAGAGCTTCGCAGTGAAAGTAGGAGTAGCTGATTAGTGGGGAAAGCAAAATATCCTTGACTGTTGCCAGAAAAACTTAATCCACTTCACTGTCAATAGCAACAATGCTGGAATGAATCTGCTAAGGCTCTACTTAGACCATAGGGCTTGAAAATCAGATTTTCAAGCAAAGAACTTGATCAACGTGTCCTCATTTTCATTTTGCGGAGGTTGGGTGTGTTCAGCTGTCAGATACTAAAAGGGAGCATAAATATTTTCTATGTCTCTTAACTGAGTAGAAAATAAACATCCTAATGCAAAGTTTATCTGCACCTTAATGTTTATCCTGTAGCAGATCACACTGTAAAATTTTTTCAGAAGTTGGTTGTTTTTATTTAGAATAAGATTTTAATCACAGGGTTAGATATTTCTCTGTGGTCAAATGTGCTTTTCTCAGACCATGTAAATACCTCAGACAGGGTCAGGCTGAGGTATTTTCAGGCTTTTCATGACAGCTCTTCTATATTCCTGGAAGACCAATAGACTTTTGCTGTCTGAGGTGTGAATGAAGTATTGATTCTGAGGGGATCAAACCTCTGTGGTGCTTTGTAAATCAGGAAAACATCAATGAATCAATCTAAGGATTTTATGGCTGGAAGACCTAAAAAAGAAGTTACTCACTTTCTATGATGGTGTTCTAAGAAAATAAGTGCAGTTCCAATCTTAATAAAATCTAACAACTGTGGGTGAAACTGTCTTTCACCGCCACCAGCAAAGCCGAGATCTGACCTGTGTGACAGCCTTGATGATGACACTCACCTGTTAAGATTTGATTCAATGTGCTGTTTGGGTTCACCATGGTCATTCATAATTACTGCTGACCTCCTTAGCAGTGTCTAATATAATTATGATTTATTTCATTATGGTTGTCATTACTGGTGACTCATTTATGCTTCATACAAAATGTTGCCCAAGTTCTTTCAAACTGATGCAAGCTTCCCTTAGGAAGCTTGAACACAACACTTGAATGTCAAAGTTCAGATGTATGAGGGTGAGAGTAACAAGTTCCATTAAGCATATTTTCAAGGTCTGTGCAACTTGATTATTTGGCATAGTGCTCTTACATTATTCTTGTAACTGTACCTTAAAATTCCAGCTACAAACTAAATATTAATTGGGATGCTGACATTTTTAATACTGCCAGGCAAAAGAATGTTTAGGAGGATGTAGGTGCCTCGAGTCTCCCGAACCTTAATTAACTGGTAATTTCCATTCCACCAAAGTGCTGTAACACTAACCCTGGTGATTAAAAAAGTACTTACAATGAAGGCTAGAGATGAGTGTTATTTCTTCTTACACCATGAGAGGAGCTTCATTAGAAGACAGACACCTGCTAGGGAGCAGAAGGATTACAGCTCTTCAAGTGCAGTGATGAGATGTCAGTCATTAAGAAAGCATGTAAGACTGTGGAGTGCACCCGCTTTTGCTTTAGTGCAAGTTAAATACACAATGAAGCCTGGAATGCAGATTTCTGCTCAACTGGAAGTTTATTACTTTTGGTGGATAATCCTTTTCAACACAATGTTTTCTTCAGCCACTACATAGTTGGAAACAACAGATTGCTGTTTTCTTTCTGATCGCATTCCTAGTCCAGTCCTCGTGGTCATATATGCAGTCTGACCAGGGGTACACACTGTTAAATTTCTTACCAGCCATCCTGCCTAATGAAGTGCATTTGAGAGACTGATTTGCTTTGAATCAAACTAGTGTTTGTGGCTACTGAGTTCTAGGGGCAGAGGCTGACTCGGTGCAGCTGATTGTAGAAAATCCATGTGTACTTTAGGACGGATTCAAGGTAATATAAAGAAGCATAGTGTGCCAACAGGAAGGAAATATTAGGGATCTGGGACTGTGAGCATGAAAGTTATTATTATCAATGTATGTGTCTCTCTCTTTCTCAGTATAGATATATTACCTTCTGTTCTCATTCATTTTCAACATTGACTTTGATTTCAACTCTTCTCTGAGTTTATTCACATTCACTATAACTTGTCTGCTGAAAAGCAAAAATAATCTAGACAGGAAAGAAGAATATACAAAATGACTGATATATCCAATTAAGCCTTCTCTGTGGAGATATGAGATATTCAAAATGTGATGCTGGTAATCAATTCACAGGGCAGAACATAGTTGTATGAAATATTATTTTAATAAACAAATTCATCTAGGGAACCCTTGATCTGCTGACAAACTTTTTTTTTTGTCAACAGGAAATAAGTTTGAAGAACATCATTCCTACTTAATACATTCTCATACATGCTTTGTTGGTCTTAAAATAATAGCTTTTTATATTATTTCTTCTATGAACTTAATTTCTCTGTGAGTTGTTTCCTCCTTTTACTCATGCTCTGTAGCTTTCAATTTTGATAGAAAAAAAGTGAAGCTTCCCAGTTTCTTCATGCTCCTTTCAAGTTAGGCTTGCTCTGTCCTTGCACTGTCTGTGGAAAATGTGTTAAAGATCACAGATAATTTCTTGAGTATTCAAGTATTAGTCTTTGGTAGGTATCTGTGTGAGGTATAGATAAATGCATGTAGGAATGCTACTGTGAAAAATGAGACAGACACCTGAGCCTTTGGCTTGCAATTACCAATTAAATGCTGTGGAGAGGGTGAAATTTAATTTCTGCGTTGCAGGAAAATCAGACTTTGAAAAATTTTTTATTCTGATTCTTAAGAAAAATTATTCTTTTCAGCCATGAAAAAATTTGAGACATTAAAAGCAGATTAGAAAAGAGAATCACCTGGGTTTAACTTTTAACCAAAAAAAAAAAAAAAAAAAAAAGAGAGAGAGAAAAGAAAATTGTAAAAAGGGGGGAAAAAGAGATGGAGCTTCTTGTATAATGTCTAATCAGCCACCAAATCCCCAAAGACTTACTAGGCTGTCTCAAATTCATAGCAAATGCCTCAAAGCAAGGGACAACCATAGGGTGTGCATGAAACTGGGAATTTATACCCCTTGAAGAACACAGTTTTAAGCCGCCAGTCCAGGATTGCTAAATCCTAACTCTGTGTGGGATCCCAAGTCTCAGCACTCAAAGTCCAAGCCTCAGCACACAAAGCTAAGGGCTGCCACATGTCATGCCCCTCCTGCTGCATCAGCACTGCTGCGTGTGCTGCTAGCTCCAAGCTCAAGATGCCCAAGTTGCAGAGCCCCTCTTTGTGAAAGAAAACCTTAATGTCACAGAATTCTGGAGTTCTGAGGCAATCCTCTTACTGAGATTGCAGACTGTAAGTTATTAGAATTTTGAATGCCTTTCTGGTTAATCATGTTGAAGTTCATTTATCAGCACCCAAACCACTAAGGGCAGTTCAATGCACAGGACCACATGAAAAAAGTCTCAAATAAAACATCCTGAAATACCTCAGTGTGGACCTCAGTCCTTTAGTATTCATAATGCTGATTTAAGTAATAATGCAATTCAGACATGACCCATTTGGGTTACAAATTAGATTTACATTCCTTTGATATAAGGAATTCTTTGGTAAACTGCCAAACACCACCACTCCATAGTACCTTTTACAGAGTGTCAGAAGTAAAAAGTATGTTATGATAGCCATTTTAGGGGTTATTGCAGGAGTAAATGTTGCTGATACAAGTCCTGAATACACAGAGTACAGGGAACTGTTCATGGTGGTAGGAGGATTTGAGAGTATGGTTTTTCCCTTATAATTTTAGCACAATAAACATCCATCAGGTAGTCTGGCTGTGTAATCTGAACCAGCAATCCCACTTCATGGGCAGACACCTACAGAAAGTTTTGAGGTTTATCTCATACTTGTTTAGGTTATTTTTCACCTTTCAGTCCAAAACAATATAGATTTACACATATAATTTAGATTATTGAAATTGATGCAGATATTTATGTAAAAAAAAGGAGCAAACAAAACCAAAATGAAGCAAAAAACCAAAACTTAACACCAACAAAAGAATACATGAATAAGCATGGGAAATAGAAGTGATAACACAAAGTATTAGAATTTTCACCATGAATATCTCGTTAGATAGATGCTGTTTATTTCCAACAACAGACTGGTTATCTTACAGAAAAAGTTAAAAGGTGAACAGATATTTATATGACAGAATATAGTCTCTGAATTGTCTCTTGACATCTGGCTGTCCTTAGTAGCCATGTCTTTAAATTTTTCCTTACATTTCCCTCTTATTCTTCAAGACACACAATATTTACTTATGATACTTGCCAATATATTTTCTAATATATTTATGAAATTCCATATATATTGGATAATAGGTATTTTATTGTCATTTTATATGTCTTCAAGATTATTTCCCTGAATTGCTATTACTCTCCTTTCCTTCTCTAGCTCTACTGCCCATAGTAATGTACTTCTCTATTTTCTCCCATATCCACTTACTTGCTTTCAATTTAATGCAAAAAAAGAGAAATAAAAAGTGCATAAAGTTGACTGTGGCTGCAGTTGTCAATAATTCAAAATAAGATATAATGGTTAGATAATAATTTACAACTTCATTCATTTATTGCAGCACTCTGACATAGAGGCTGTTGAGGAAAAATCCTTCACTCCCTCCACCACCTACCACTCCTTGTATATTTACTGTTCAGAATATAATGGGCCTAAGCTGAAAATCCTATTATCAGATTTGTATCTGATTGCACTGCATTTGCCCTTCTGACTTTGAAATTGGAACTGCTATTGCTTGCCTGGGCAGCTCATGAATATCTGTATAGAAAACATGTAAGTCTTTTAAAAAAATCCTAAGAAAATAAAAATCTTTAACAAGGCTTCATAGGGTATTTATCTGGTTTTGAGGTTGCACTTAAATATGATCTATATAATACAAAATACACCATGTCTATAAGGTAAGTGTTGAAATTTCATTATCTAAATTCCTTATTTGTGAAATATGTACTTGTTGCATTTCCGGGGAAGCAGGAACTGGGGCCTTTATTTTTTTAAGGATATTTTTGTAGCAGTTCCTAAACTATGTTTGCTGATTATTATTTTCATTGTTTGGATGCCATGTTTGTTGTCCTGTGAGAGTTGTGCTTCCCCAGTTTCACTATCATGATGCCTTTGTCTCAGAAGCATTCATGCAGCACAAGGAGTTACTGGTATCCCGTCTTAGCTGAGAAACTTTTAAATGCGTAATATGAAATGTACTTTCTCTTCATTGCCTCTACTGCCTCAAAGTACATAAAATTCTTGAATTCTGTACTAACAGTTAACTGTCAGAAGAAATTCCTTGATACATGCCGCTGATGAAGGGCTTTATTGAATGCAAGGAGAAACAATTAATCACAAGTAAAGCTTTCTTGTTATAAACAAAAAATAAAGTAAATAACTAAGGCTGTTTTCAGAGTTACAACATTTGGACAACTTGTTATTTTTTTCCATAATTTCCCCAAAGTTCCTGTTTTCATTGTTAGTTTTTTTATCCAAACTTCTTTGTTTGGATAAAACAACTAGTGTAACAGAAAGTTACACTTCTCTGTTTGTTCAGTCTTCTGTATGGGGGGATATGCAATTTTCTCTATTACATTGATTTGGGAGTTAAAACAATAATGTTCTCTGATTAAAAAATCACTATTAGTGAAGAATGATAAGGCAAAATGACAGCAGATTACTTTTATGATCAAGGGAACATTTTATAAGTTATTTTATGAGGAGAAGCATCTTCCTTGAGGAAGTCCTTGACAGCTCTTCTCAGATATTGGTACTAGGACATTATTTGGTAAAAAATAAAATGAAGATGATGTATAGAACAGCATTTATTTGTTTTACTTTTAAATTATGCAAGATAAAAATATAATCGATAGTTATGAGCATGCAAATAAAGACAAAAAACTCAATCCAGAACTAAATTGTTTGTTCTACAACAATACTGCATTTGCACACAACTCTTCCTGCAAGATTTTAGTATGACTATTTTGTCTAAGCTTTTCTATATAATTTCTTTGTAACCTTATTTCTTCAATTGTCAGATATGTATTTTTAGTTTAATATTCTCTGTTAATCACTTTCATGTTTCTTTGTTTGTAGTTTGAATTCTACCTTCTTATATTTTAACCTCTTTTTTTCTATACACCTGTTTTTGCTTCTTACATTTACTAACATCTCTATATTGTTCATGGTATTTATCATATCTATTTTGTCTTCTTTTCCACTTTTGCACATGATGAGAAGTTGTTCCTTTATTTGTACCAATTCCTGACATAAACTGAACATATCAATGCAGTCATTTAAAAAAAAAAAAGAAATAAAGGGTATTTTGACTTTAATCAGAACTTTGCCTGAGCCCCCCTAATTTACTGTGAATACACTTTTGTAAAATTATTTTCTCTGTTTTTTTTAGAACAGCCTTTGCCTTTCAAGTAGCTATGGATAATGGCTGTTTATAATTCTTAAATTATTCATAATTAATTCATAAATTAATACTTTTAGACTGGAGATTTCAGAATACAGAATAGATTTCTGAATCCATATCTGATGTGGATATGATCTGAACGTTGGATGAGTCTTCACTGTGGATGAGTGTAGTAGGATGTTCTGACAAAGTGGGAGGTAAAACTTCACCCAACTTGCAAAAGTTATCAGTGTGCATATAAAGGGGGGAGTAATGCTTTTTTTGGTGTTAAAGAGTGCTGAGACCAGCCTGATTGATCAATCCCAAGGTTAAAAATTCTGAGGAAGTGAAGAACAGAAACTTGCATGCATGAGGATGTGTCAAGACATGGTTCCTCATAAAGGAACCAACAAATGATAGAGCTGACAGCTTGTCTAGAGCTGGGATGGCCAGCCTAGAAACCTGTGAGTGATGATCAGTCACTATGTAATATAAAAGCACAGTCACTTTTTAATGGCAGGAACTTCTAACACACCCGTTCTACAAATGTGTGGAGATTCCACTCTTGAGTGGGACATCCCCCCAGGGTTACTCCTCAAACTGAGCAAAAGAGTTCTGCCCATGGTCATTTGTGTTAGTGAGCAGCACCAATCTCTGCTTAATAATTATTTTGCTAGTTCTAGTATTGTTGCTTCAATATTGCTTTAAAAATAGTGCATTTTACTAGTAGTTATAGATGCCTATACTGAGCAGACATGCTTCTGATTAAGGTACTTTAGATTAATCATTATTATAATAAATTCAAATAAATAATTCTTCTATATTGGTCTGCAATCCTTAGTCCTGCAGGACAAAGTTGCACAAAGATTCAATTGCATCTCTGCAATCCTTTAGATATAGTTTTATATTTATATATAGATATAACTGTTTACCTAGTCTTGTACTATGATTTAATGCAGTTGCACCTATGCTCCTCCCTGAGAAGGAGTTTAGAAAGCAAGAGGGTCCTTTCTGAGTTTTGTGGTTCCAGAGAAGGACTCCTCTAATAAACCTTGACTGAAGGCTCCAGTTAACCTGTGGCACTGAAAAAATGCACATTAGCAGTACATGAGAATAACATTTAATGCCTAATGAGTTTGGGCCTTCCAGATGTTTCTCCTTACAATTAAAAAAAAACCTGATGATATGCTGTCAAACTGGTTGGCACAGTATTCAAGAAGTAATTTTTGGTAAGCACAACTGTTCACATGAAGTGGTATGTGCTTTCAGATAATGCATCCAGTAAGTGCAAGGCTGCTAGCCATTGAACTTCCTGCTCCTGTATTTTTTTATATTCATATCATGGTTTCTCTAATGAAATAGTAATCATGAAACAAGGAGCACTGAAAAATTTTGCATTAAAGATGTGGTTTTGGGAGTGTTTCCACTGCTTCTGGTTGCCTGAGGCCTCACATGCAGAGAGGACTTGGACAATGTCAGAATTACCTGTACAATTCCTATCCTTCAGCATCCACTAGCAGTTTTGGAGCATTTTGGTCTGTAACAACTCAATCTCATTATGGAATAGTACAAGGAAGGACTATCAACTAGTTTCCTCCTTTGCCTTGTTTGTGGAACAGGCACCATGGGGAAAGGAGTTACATGAGTAGTGGCAACTAGACTTCCTTTCAACACTTGTGGAGACCGCAGTGGAAGAACAGATAATGCCCTTGGAGCTCTTCACATTTACTGTCCCTGATAAAATAGACAAAACATTTTAAAACCAGTGTTCTTAGGCCTAGAGTGCTTACTAAATAATCTGTCAGATTTTTTTTAAATAATATAATCTGCAAAATATAAATTAAATCCAACGAAGAAGCCATCTCTTCAAGTTTATGGTGGTATTCTTCTGTTATGGAAAGAAAAAGAAGTTTATTTTTCTTTAAAGAAATGATGTAAAAATTACAAATAAAATCGTTATTAGAAAACTCTGTATTTTCTTTTTTTTTTTTCTATTGAACCTGAAAATACCACTTCTTTAATTTGATATGAAAGCTGTCCTGTGGTTGGAAGCTGCACTACTCCTTCACAGCTCCTTCCCTGTCAAAGCCATCATTCCTCAATTTTTTTCCTATATAGGCTGGTGTCTCCAAAATTAACAGGATCCCCTTTGTTTAGTGTTTTACAAATCTGTCAATGAGAGATTTCAGGAGAGGTGAAAGCTTTCTCACGAGATAAAATGACAATCGACTAAGTTGATAAAAGTCTCTATATATCAAGTTTAGTTAGTTGATAAAAATAACATGCAATTAAGAACTAAACCAAATGGGTTATTTTAGCTCACCTGTTGAAGTCAATTTTGTTAATGACATTAAATATGTGTGCTAGTAACACTTTCTGCAATTCATTAAAACATTTATCTGAGATTGATATTTCACCAAATTTACCAGCCACTGGTCACTATATAATTTCTGATACCGTGAACACTTTGCCTTATGTGATTTATGTACTGTATATAAATAGGTAGATATGATAAACTAAAAAAAATGTAGTGTAATTGCATGAGGTAATTTTGAGAGACAACTAGCTACTATAATTATTCATACAGAAAAACTCTGTGTGAAACAAAGCAATCTCTCTCTGAATTATGTATAAAAAATTAAAAAAGGGTAGTGTGAAAATAAAATTAATTTTTTTCTCTAAATTTTATTAATTTTTTGATATGTTCTTTTATATCCACTGAAAAGCATCAAAAATGCAGTCCTCCCTGTTTTGATAACCTGTCCAGATTTTGCCATCAGTACTAGACCATTGTCTTGGAATAACTATTACTATAGTTTGTAAGCAGCAAAAGGGTGCCCTGCTCCACTGCAGCCTTTGGGCTGTATACCTGCATGAAAGCTTCTACAGCACAGAATAAGCCACAAGCCATGGAGCACCCAGTGGTACCAGCTTCCCATGAAAGGGCTTTAACCAGGCTGCTGGGCACCATTTCAGAGGACTGTATTGACAAATTTCACCATTCATGGTGTTTTTTCTTCTAGCTTCAGGGAACACTTTGTCTATATCTGCACCTTGACTTACATCCATAATTCTCTTTGAATCCTAGATACCCTGCACATCTCTGCCACGTAGAGCTACATCCCTAAGTGATTGCCCAAGCTATTGTAATGAATTCTTAATATACAGCATTGTATGTTATTACTTTTGCCTTGCAATATTCTTATATCCTGGTTCAGCAATTGTAAAGCCAGTAGAGGTCCTGGTGAAAGAGAAGAAGAAATTTTCTGCATGTGGCTTTGTTGCTATAGATCTACATAAGAGTCAGTTAAATAGATTACACTTGCTTTGTTTGACTTATTAATATGAAAAGAAAATAATGTAACATTCAAAATAAACACGAGGAATTTCTTATGGGCTGTGTTACTTGCTCATATTATTAGTTGCATTTAGGTAGAAAAGCGATCTTACCTATTCTGTATCATGTTGTGGAATTATGATTCAAGAGTTCTGAGTTCTAAATTTACACAGTTTTTATTTTCAGGGATAATATTTCTAAACGGTATATTTTGTCATTTATAATGACAGCTTGGTTAAATTTTTATTAGAAACCTCTTAAAATAGTGTATATTATCAACAAAATCCTTCTGATTATGGGAAAATATACAGCTTTTCTTTATCTTTCATATTTTAGGAGCATGAGTACTAAAATGTCCAAGTATATTCAAACTAAACTTCTGATCCTACATTTCTCATTTATGTCTTAACTAAAGTTTGTACTGAGGCTCAGGTAATGTATTTGATCCAAATTTCTCGACAATCATCTCAAGCATGTACTCATTTTTCATCATTAAAAATACAGGTTGACATTGATTGCTCTCATCTGTCTCTTTGCAGGATGGAGAACCAAAATTTGTATCTGTGTCTCTGTGTCCACAGCTAAATTATCAAAAGTCATTTTAGAATAGCCATTTTTTTCTTACAGCTACCTCTAATGTACTGTGAATCCCAGATTGCTTTCCTATTCTAGTTTACCAAGTATAGTGCTGCCAGGATTATCTCTACTCCTGTTTTACTGAACATATCTTTTCCTGTTTTTAAAAATTTCTTTGTTGGCTTTCAGTTTCCTTTTACATCAAGTTCAATCTCATGCTTTTCCTTGATCCTTAATATTTCACCTTTTTTTTTTTCTCCTCTGCTTATTTACCTATCTCTCACCTGTAGCTCTTTGTACTGGAAAGTCTAAATGCTTCTTAGGTAAGCAAGACCTGTGTAATGTGCAACCTGGGAATGATTAAAGCTTCTCTCATGATTTCACTTCATGTTTGCATTATATGCTGGTATTAATGATTCTCAGTTTAAAAAGTGCATTGAAATCTAAATATTAAAAATACTGTAATACTCACCCATTATTTAATTTAAATTTTAATTGCAGATTCCTCATCACAGCACTAGTTATAAGATCTAATATTAAGCTTGTTCTATTCAGTGTTATATACAAAGACACCTAGATGAGAGCTGAATCCCTTACTCAGTGAATTTAATTATATCTTGGATTTTCAAGTTGATTTGTTCTTTCTTGCAATGGGCAGCTGTCATAGCAAATGATCAGTGAACACCTGGACACTGAGAGTACTGAGGTTTTCCAAAATGAGAAGGCTCAAAAGAGAACTATAGATAATCCACTGTCTTTGAGTGAGGAAGTCACTCTCCATTTATCTAAGTCTGACAAGAGCCTGGCTGTATAGAGGATCATGCCTCCATGAAAAAATAATCGGGAACTTAATCCAGGCTTTTGTAGATCATAATGGTCTTGTATTATTACATCTGTTTCCCTCAAAAGACTTGGCATTCTGAATATTTGCAGTGACATTCTTACAGTAAGTTTATTCTCAACATCTATATTGTGGTAACTGGGATTTGCAGTACTGCTGGACAATGCAGTCTTGGATCACTCCAAGAAATTGGGAAATTCAGTTTACAAAGTCCAACTACCTGAATTCAGAATTGGGCATGCTTAGCTATGCAAGGCGACAGAGCCTTTCAGGTAGCCCCCTGGAATCAGCACTTTACCAACACAAAGTACTTTTTTCCTCCTTTGGATAATGCAAGATTTTATTTAATGTGCTAAATTTAATTTATGATCTCAGAGGAATGTGCATGTTTTATACAATATGGTTAGGGGATCACTAAGTAAAAAAACCCTACAAAGTACATTCCCTTCTTCTTAAAAAACAGTGCTGTTTTGTGAAGATTTTTAAATGTAAAAACACTTTGGTTCTCATGTGAGATATCTGTTGTGCTCTGCTTGCCAGTTTGTTTAGACTGAAAAGCTTGTGCCAGTAAAGGATCTATTCATGTAGAGCTCTGATCCTGAGGTCATTATACACAAGGACTAAATTAAAGGGAAAAAAAAAAGAGGAAGAATCAGGAGGAGGAGAGGAAGAGCATTTGCACTGAACTAGTTGCATCATGTAAAAGAGAACTATTTTTTCCCGTTTTTCTAAACTGACAAAAATATTTCACAGCAATAACCTTTCCGATTTTCAACTGCCAATTTTCAAAAAAAATTAATGTCATTTTTCTGTTATGCAATCAATGCTAAATGCTTAGAAGTTCTTATGTGTAGTTAAAATTTATTGCTTTCAGTTTCCTCTGTATATTATAAATTTTACAAGTATGCTTTTCTTTAAATGTTATTAATCTTCAGTGCCTTTTTGTTGTTTTCTACACTGAAATGGCTTGACAAACTCAGTACCATGTGGGCCTTAAGTCTCCAGGGGGGTGACATATTTCAAGTCAATATTATGTAGGCTAAGCATTTACACAATTGACCAAAATGATTCCTTTAGCCCCATTATGGAATCTTAAAACCCCTTTACTGCATGTCTACACAGCTGGTCAAAGCACCTCTGAAGCCAGTGTTGTTAACTGAGTCAATAATTACTATTTCATAAAGCCATTAAATAAAAGCTATCTGAGCTTTCAAGGCAATTAGATTTTATGCCTTGTATGTAAGTTCTACAAGAGACTTTGAGCTGCACAATGCTTCATAATAGTTAACAGTACTGAATTTGATTTAATACCATAGAAAAATGGGTGGTTCTCGGAGTAAGAACTAACCCAATCCCTGAACAAACCCAAAGATGTTTTTACCAGTGATTAGTGATTCATGCAATTACTGAACTGAGGGCTGTAAAGAGTGCTGTCTTTGCTTAACATAAGCTGACCAATGTACATCAAGTGTAGGATGTTTAATGCAGATGGACATCTGGAGTCCTCTCCTTGTAAAAGATTAGCAAAATTGAGAAAGATCCCAAATTGAGATAAATGCAATTTAGCCTATTTTATTGTTTTAGAAAATTATTTCCTTGAGCTAGAATTGTTGATTTATAATAGATTATATAATTACACTGCAAGGTCATCACTGACCTAAATATTTATTTTATAGATGTTAGTAATGATACCAGGTTCAGAAACACAAATTCTGAAAGATTTGAACATGCTGAACTAGTTTACAGAAATTATGGAATTTATAATATATTTGAGAACTACATCATAGAACTTATAATCATCCATGCCCCATGTGCATATGCAGATGTTTTGGTTTTTTTTCTTGACCAAAGCATCTTTTTTATTAGGTTTTAAATATATTGTATAATTTTTAAAAGAAAATTTCTTTTTAAACTGCATTTTTTGACATGTTTCTTCCTTTAGGTAGAAGGTTATGGGTGTTGTAATTTCATTTGGGGACAGTATTAAACATACTTAAATTAGAAATACGGTTTGCTTTAGAAAAAATCTAGACATGAAAAACATTTAATTTTCTTTCTGTAGCTATTTATCATTCATAGTGTAAACAGGTTTGACTTCATTAGTATAAACAGGGTATGAGAAGTAGTATACACTATTTCTGGTGAACTATTGTTTTCAATGTTTTCAATATTTTTTGACACTAAGGTAATTTTTTTTTCATCAGAAACAATGATTAAATATGTATGGAGATGACAAAAAAACCATGAAAACTTTGAAATCACAAAATCTTAGTTTTGGAGCTCTATAATACAGTATGAGATATTTTTGACAGTTCTCAAATTATGTATGTAGTTCGCTAAAGAAATTCCTGACAGCACATACAAATGTAATGTATTTACTTGTAAACAGAGGAATATAAAGCTGAATTTGTAACTCAGTCCCATAAAGGCAAGGTGATCCTTGCTATCCCTAATTAGAGCTCTAATAGTATTGTGCAGAGTTGAATGCTGCATGCATTCTATTTGTTAGTTTTTATAATGGGATAACTTGTGTTAATCTAGCTAGGCATAAACACAACTATCTACAATACAGAGTGCTCCATTTAATTTATGATGGTTAAGAAGTGGACATCATATCCAGGTCTGGATTAGGAGCATAATTTTATAAACATTTTTGCAGAAAACCAAAAAGATATGAACAGAGAAATCAGTTTAGAGTCAACCAAACAAATGAAATTGAACTCCAATGAAATAAAACATGTTATGTATAGTAGTTACCATTCTTTCCTTCTTTGTTGCTCTTTATCTGAAAGTTTTATCTAACCATTTTGTTTATCCTGTTAGGGTTGTTTTAACATATAATCAGCTTTCTTTCCTTTTTACCTTAAGCAATTGTAGCTTCTCAGTCTGAAGTAGCATTTTTTATTTAAGATTTCAATTTTGAAAATTGCCAGTCAAAGAAATTAAAATATTCAAAAAAATTTTATTTTGCTTAAGAAATATCAGCAAACAACAGCTTTTAACTTCTCCATTCCTTCTATCTTGCCACATCCTTTCACGCAAAACCACCAGGAAGAGCATCCCTGAGCACAGGATTGTATTCAGACAGCTGTTGAATATCTCCTGTACAACCTCCCTGGGCAATCTGTTCCAGTGCTTGGTCACCCACATAGAAAAGAATTCTTCCTCACGTTCAGGTGGAACTTCCTGTGCATCAGTTTCTGCCTCTTGTCCTGTTGCTGGGTACCACCAAGAAGAGCCTGGAAACATCCTCTTGGCACCCTCCCTTCAGATACTCATAGACATTGGTGAGGTCCATTCTCAGTCATCTCTTTTTGAGGCTCAACAGGTCCAGCTATTCATCCTATCTTTGTAAGAGAGATGCTCAACACGCCAAAAGTCAAATAATATACTAAAACATTTTAAACCAGGAAAAGTCCTGTCAGAATCATACCAATTGAAAAAATCTTGTTCTGAGAGTTTCTGTTGAGTTTCTGGCAATTAACCGCTCCTCTTTTTCTCTCTTGCACACTGATTTTTAGTGTCAGAGGTTATACTGAGGTTTCATATACCTCTGCCTGTGCATGTCTTAAAAGAACTGCAAAGATCTTTCAAGTAACCAATACCAACAAATCAACTAAAATAGTGCCCTGCAGTCGTGAAGAATGTGTTTTAAAAGCTTATTGGTATACATGCTAATTCACTTTTTATGGTAGCTTCAAAACATGTTTGCAGCACAATTACCACTCTTATTAGCAGCTCTTATTTCTTTTTATGCTCAAAGTTGCGGTTATGTGATTGCCATATATAGCATACCAACAGAGCTGAAATTAAAGTTTTCAAGACCCTTATATCAATTAAATCACTTTATAGTTCAAGATAAAAACAAGAACTATATTTTACAAGTGCTATATTTTATGCAAATTTGGTTTAATTCAGCTGACCTACTTGTTATTACTCTACTTGAAGCCTAAGACTTTAAAACTGGCTGCTTGAGGAGAGGATAGTAGGGAATTAAACAGGCAGACATTCAGTACTTCCAGTGTGAATATTAGGTCCTTAGAAAAAATCAGTGGGTGGATTAAACATGAAAAGAACCATTCTAACATTTTTTTTTCCTGTGTCCAGAACATAGACCCTAGTCTCTTCCATTTCACAACCCCTGCAAAATCCCCAGCACACCAAACCCAAGGTGAATAAGGTTTTTGCTGTAGATGAGGAAGCTACAGGGCAGACAGCAGCTTCCCAAGGAGATGCACTGGTTGCAGCAGAAGCATGCAGCAAGTGTAGCACTGAGACAGTTTGAGTTTGCCTTAATAATTGGATTTGAAAGGGATATAATGAGCAGTGGGCAAGCCCCCTAAACTCAGTGGGTTTGTGGTCTCACCCTTTATTTGTGCATGTTTTTCCCTTTGTGTAAACAGCGTCCTCCAATATCAGATCCTTTGTGTGCAGAATCCCAAACCACAGAGCCTCAGGAGTTCTGTGGCTCTCATCCTCTACCCAGTTATGCCCTGCTCTGGGTGGCGCTGTGGTGCCTTTCAGGCAGTAGGGCTCCCAACAGCAAGACTTTGACCACATTTGTGTGTGCACATATGTAACACAACAGATGTCTAAGAGAGCAATGTTGCATGAAGAAGGACTGTTGTGTTGTATTGTTTGGTTTGTTCCTCTTCTTCCCCCGTTTATGGTTTCACCCTAAATTGCCTCCCCTTCCCTAAGTGTCAATCCCATCCCCACTCCTCCCCAGTCCCTGGAAACTTCCCTGTCAATCCTCATATCCCCTCCCTGGCACCTTGTCTGTCACTCAGCTCCCCATCCCCTTTCTCTAGAAGCTTCCACAAAGGGCGTCGAGGGCCAGGGGTCTCTCTTACCATGTTCCCTGATACGTTGTTCTGTTTGTCAGTTACTCCTTGTTTCACTACCCTTTATCCCCTCATTGGTGGATGTCTGGATCCCTCCCTTATTTCCACCCCCCAATAAAAGGTGCTGCTCCGGAGTCTTTGCAGCTTTCCAGAACTATGTCCCCTGAGGACGAGAGCTCTTCAGAGCTTCCAATAAAACATTGGGTTTTATATCCTCTAGATTGCCTACTCCTGTCCTTCACTGTTGTCTGCTGTGTCTCCCCAAGGAAAGTGCTCGCAACCCTTAACCTCCTTTCTGCCCTCCTGAGATCAGAAGTGTCCCCTGTAGTCTCAGTGTCGGAGCTAGCAGGGAGACACCGAGTGGACACTTGGTGGACACTGCGACAGAGGACCTTTGCAATATACAGCGGTATGCATGGTATTTTTTGGGTAATCAAGATGCACAGACTTATGTGGAAAATGCTGCTGAACAGAAAGAAAATGTAATTATTTTCTCAGAGACCTTGAAACTGTTTCTTTAATGCCATTACACTGCTGAACATCAAAGAATATGGTAAGTCTAAAAATTAGATTTCCTTTTTTTTTTTGTTGGTACATTGTTTGCATCTGTTTGAAATAGACTACTACTTAGGAATCCAGAAATGAAATAAAGTAATTTCTTAAAGACTGCAGTGAAATGTGCTTATGTCTAAGCACATGAGCTATAATTTGTATTTAATGGAACTTCATCTTAGTTCTAGTATAGATGGACCTGGGCCATTGGTTATGATTAGTCCAGAGGAATCTTTAGTTTGTAGACTTGTGGCTCAATGCAGGGTCAAATGATACCATGCTGAAACTGCAAAACGGAAAACAAAAGCACATGGTCACCAGCACATTGCCCTTGCCATTGTGCAGAGCAAGACACTTCTGCACAGCTCCAGAGGTCTTGACCTACGAAAGACTGAATTTGTAATGCTTTAGTTACTGAGCTAGTACCAAAATAATAGCTCTCCTTAAGAGGAAAAAATAATCACATCGGTTTAATCCTGAACACCTATGTAAAAAATGTGCTGGCTAGTGGAAGTTTCATATCATCGAGTATTGAAACCTAAAGTACACCTAACGAATAGAAGACTTTGCATTTGTTGAGATATTATTCTTGTCTTCTAAACCTGTTAGAGGAGCACTAACGCAATTGTGATACAAACTTGTCATAGGTCAGGACTTCTTGAAAAACCTCAAAGTTTTGAGGCTCATGAGACATTTCTAAAAATGAATTAAATCCTTGAAATTTAAAGTTTAGCAGTTTAAGGGAAATGCTTAGTACTCACTGACTAAGACACATGAAGAAATTACATTCTTCCATGTACGATTGAAAACCATAGTGTTTGAAAGCTATCTACCATAAAGAAAAGTTTTTCTTCAAAAGCATTATCTTAAAAATATTGGGAAAGAAATCTATACGGATGAAAATGAAACTGACTGACAATCTCTCATTTTCTTGTTTAGGAGTTTGGAGATAATATAGTAATTAAAAAATACCAGCAAATGTTCATTTCTATTTCCATAAAGAAATAAAATCAGTAAGTAAATTTCTCTTAGTCAGGCTAATACTATTGAACATGTAAAACATGAGAGTAAAGATAAGTACAAAGATGACAGGCCAGAGGTTAAAGATGGTGGGAAGTTAGAGCCATAGGTAAAATTACTACTCCTGTTTTCAGTACAGCTGCTGACTTTGAGCATGGGAGTGAAAACAGAGCTAATGAGAATGAAGGACCGACAAAATTAAGTAGCATGTGAAAAGAAAAGCTCTAAGACCTGCACAGAAGAAGAACTGAGGCTCTGGCTCACACAGTAAATCAAATTGTAAGTCGGTCAGTCAGAATTGTTAACAAACCTATATGCTTATGAATAACTTTTGTTAACAATGAATCTCTAATATTACTGCATCTGCTGGAAGAGGAAGCTGGAGTGACTCAGCAGTTCATTTTCAAAAGAGTGTGTGTTTTTTAAGACCTTTTTCTCAAGAAAGCAGACTGATGACATGGATGTGAAAAGAAAATGTAGTACAACTAAGCATAGCTCATCAAAGAAACTCATGTCTGAATAATGGATTATCCCTCTTTGATTAAAAAAAAAATTAAATAAAAAAGCAAATGCAGAACATGCTGTGACAAAAGGTAAAATCTCAGGCTTAAGAGAAGTTCCCAGGACTTTAAGGATTGGTCTCAGGATCAGTTTTGATCAGTATTTTGACAACTGTATTAATATTTAAAGTGTCATTAAGTTTTCTGATCTAGAAAAAATTGATTAATTGTCAATAGAAATCAATTTTAACTAGAAATAAAAAGGTTTATGCTAGCAAAAGAAAAAAGAAAAAAAAAAAAACCAGCAAATTTCCAAGGGCCTGATACGAGTAATAGGGAAGTCAAGTAAAAGGTAATGTCCAAACATATAAATCTAACCTCACAGTGGGTGCAATTCTAGCTGCAGAACTGCTTTAACTACCTCATTATTTTGTAGTAGGATCTTACCATTCCCTAGGGTGCCCTCTTTTTGCTGGTGTTGAGCATCTTTGTGCCCACTTTTTGAAAGGATCACCATTAATTAAACATGCAGTAATTCCTTTACTGAAACACTTCTACCTCATATGTGTTATGACTCGCTGATAAAAGCAATTTACAGAGATAGTAAACTGGCTTATTTATTTATTTAAATATAAAGCATAGAAACCATACAGGCAGCAGGGTCTCTATTAATTTCCTGGGGAATGCCACTTTGTATCATGTCATGTTCTTACTTTCCTTGTGTACCTGCTTTTCCATCTGACTGGGAGAGCTGTGAACACCTTGCTGCACAGCTCTACAGAGCTGCTGGATACTGGGTTAAGCCTCATTATAGTCTTGCTACCAAGGGCATTCTCCTGGGAGGGGAGCAGTGGATATCAGAGTTTGCTCAGCAGGAGCAGGACAATGCACCCAGGCCTCTCCTTTCTTGGCTCTCAGAATAATGAGCACCATCATGCACTTCTCACAAAGCTGTGCTTCAGCTGACTGAATGTCACTTTAGAAAAACATTATAAGCATCATTCCTGGGAAGAGATTCCAGGTCAGTGGTTTACAGCTAGATAACAACACCTCCCAGCGCCCCCGCGTGAGGACTATCAGATTTTAAAAAGCACCCCTTTGCTCAGCAGTTCTTACTCATGTCTTGGATTTTGGATCTCATTTTAATAATTTTATCAACTCCCTGGTGTTAACTAAGGAATCTAACCACTTAACCAGGAGTTGTGGCTCACTGCAGGGTGTTTTCAGATGCCTCAGACTTTTCTTGAATCTAGTCTTTGTAGAAGATTAACTGTAATAATGACAGGTTTGGAAAACGGCAGGCAAGAAGATCTAGATATTATTGATTGTTATATGTGGTGTTGAACCACTAACATGATATTAAAAATAAATGCAGTTTTAAGTATTATTACTACACAGTATTTCTGGTAGAAAAAGTAGTATAGGAACAATAATGCATTTATGCTTTGCACTGATAATATTGCATTCAAGGCTGGTGCAATTACCATGTTTCAAAAGCTTTTAAGATGGAGCTTCACCATTAAGTGAAAATCTCTCTATGCATGCTTACCTCTCATCCCAGGGGCAGAAAAGAGAAACTGTTTTCTACAATTCCCTAAAACATGTTTCAAAAGTGTGGTCAGAACCAGTTACCTGTCTCACTCACTTGGGTGATGCAACGATACCCTCATTCTTATTAAAGTAATTTTGATATTCATTGTAAGCTTGACAGTTATTTGGGAAGTAGAGCCCTTCTGGGAAAGGGGCTTAAACATGTCCTCCTAGAACCAAAACTTCCCTGGTCCACGGGAAATGTTCTAAGAACTAGGTGACTATGTGGTCACGTGTGGGAGCAGTGACACTTTCAAGTGAAAGTAAGAAACTACATTATAGGTGGATTTGATGGTCTTACAGGCCACTTGCAGCATAAGGGATTCTGTGATTCTAACTGATTCCTTGGTTTTAACACTAAAAAACTGCAAAAATACAGAGGAAAAATAAAGTTCAATATAACTATCATAAAATTCAAACTAAGCCAAAGTTTTTATATTTTTTGCCTTTTTAGTTTTGGGAGTAAAATAACAGTTTTCTAATAACAACATAAGGTTTTGACTACTTGGAATACTATAGACACATTAGTGCAACTAATAGAATGAATCTAACTGAGAATTACTAAATTAAAGTAGATGGAATTGGCTTAATTAGTCTACAAAGTTTTAAGTAACCTCTCTAGTGGCCCAATTATGGTTCAGGAGATATCAGAAAACATTCTTAAAATAAAACAATTAATTACTTTAAGTTGCATATCAGTTGATTCCACCAAGTAATTACTTTTATTCCTGGTACAACAATCTGAATTAGAAACATCAAATATGTGGGGGAAGAAAGAATAATCAAAACATTCTGAAAGCATCTTTGAATAAAAGAAAATATCACAAGTTTCTCCAGCTGGATAGAGGCCCATTAAAGACTGGTAGAAAGAAATTATTTTAGGAAGATACTTACAAGAGAATAACAGTAAAGTCCCCTAAATTTGGAAATGAATCAGCATGTTACCTATTCCCATGCTGAGTAGATGATGTCAATGTTTTGTAGCTACCAGAGATTTTTAAACTTTGATTTCTCAAAGCATAAGACAGTTCTAACAATGTTTCTGAACTCTGGCCTTGTGGTCAAACTCTTCAGTTTGCTGCTGCAGACTAAAATAACTCCAGTGGATTTATTTTGGATGTAGTCTTGAGAAGGTGAGCATTTCTAACCCTGAGTGTCAGGTAGCCTGATATGATTGCTTCTTAAAAATTTTTGATCTCTCTCACTTCTTTTCTTTTTGATGTAATGATTGTAGGCTTTGCTAATTAAATTTGTTATGAATCTATTTTATGTGATTGTAAAAATGTCCCTAGGTATGCAGTCAGTTGAAACTCAGTGAATGGAGGTTAAGCAAAACCTTCTGCATTAAATGTTGATTTCAAAACAGGCTAGGTTTCTGGAAAACTGGACTCATGCTCCCAGCAGCCTACTTGTGCAAATCTACCTGAGAAATTATATGGCAAGGCTAGCATCCTTATAGTGAAATAGTAATAGATGCTAGTAATAGAACTAAGGTAAAAGAAAAAAAAGTTTTGGAACTGGATGCAAGGTGTTTATGTCTTCTGGGTATTCAAAACTTTGAAAATTTTATTGCTATTATGTTCCTATATTTGGATCTAGGAGGTTGACTTAAAGTTCCAATTTTTACAATTAATGTATAGACTGGATTTCTTCACGCTGGTAAAGGGTCAATAAATAGAAAAGTGTCAGGAACTACAGGCCAAGGAAAGCAGGGCTATAGAAGCAGGAAGCAGAACTATTCTGAGATGAATGAAGTTATATTTTTATGTTCTGGAAGTTTTGTTAATGTTGGATCTGATTAATTCTGGCTCAAAATGACCGAAAAATGGAATTTCCTTGGAAATTAAAAACATTGTAACAAAATGAAATAATTTTCTGGTTTTTTTTCTTTATTTTTAAAAAAATTTAAAATTATTATTAGAAATAAAGATTTCTGCATTTACTTTTGAGAAACTCAGTCTGGGAAAAGAATTTGGCAGTTTTTTTTAAGAGCAAATGGTCCCCACACATTGAAACATCATAGTGCTATTAAAAGGTATTAGTTTGAAGACAATATAATCTTCAATATAATTGAAGACAATAAGGCAGGAGTAATTAAGAGCTTTGTGCATCAACAATGTGGAAAGGCAAAGGCAGGCACAGGGCAGGCTGATCCCACTGACCACCAGCCTGGCCTGATGGCAGATGGGCTGGGGTCTCCTCTCTGGCAGGGACCCTCAGAGGGATGCTCTCTCCAGCCTGTTCTGCTTTGTGCTCTCCTGGCTGGACCCCAGTTTGTCCTTCACCCTGCCTGGGACTGATGGATGTTAGTAGCCCCTGGTTCTCTCTACCATGCTCAGAGCCCACGGGATGGAAACAACTGGAAGCAAGGGCATCAGCGTTGCTCCCAGCTCCAGGTTTCCCTGAGCCAAGGGAGTAGCTGGTCCTCACGGTGTTTTTGCTTGTAACTGGTCTGTGGAAAATTTCTGGTGTCCAGGGCAGAAAGTGGAATTTTAAAAAAGCATGATATGTGAAAGCAGACATGCAAAATCAAAACATAGATTTTAGAATTGGAGTTGTGAAATGTGAAGGCTTATGCAGCAGCCAAAGACGGAGCTGAGAGGTTGAAAGGAGCAGAGAAGATTCAGCACTTGTAAAAAAGATCATGCTCATTAATTGGTTAACTTCTTCAGTGCTGCAGAAAATCCTTTCTGGTAGACCTGGTGAAATTCTACTAGTTAAGTTAAATCCTAGTTAGTTAGCAGCTGAGTTATGCTTTGCCTTGTGATAAACTATCAGCTGCTGGTCCCAAGGGTGCCAACTGTGGCCTGTGTATGCATTTTTTGAGGGACAAGGGTAGGCTTGTGAGCTCCTCATTGGAAAGCATAAGTCAGTGTAACTATCAGAAACCACCCCACAAAAAATACTGGAGTTTCCTATGAACAGAGCAATATTCTACGCCACCAACTTCATTGCAGGAAAGACTTCACAATATGTTAATATCTGTTCAGAAAAGATCACAGTGAAAACACTATCTGTCCAGGCAGCAGATGTACAGTCTTACACCTCCTACCATAAACCTAATTGCTTATGTAATTTTTCTATCAGAAAATTAGAATCAGATTACAAATATTTGTGTTAGCTAGTGTAGGAAGGAAGAATAAAGGCTGTATAAAAATATTTAGGACAGTTACTAGGATACTCTGACCTTTTTGTAAGTTGATCTAACAGACCTAGAATAATGTTACTTACTAGAATTATAGAATATCCTGAGTTGGAAGGGACCCATCAGGATCATCAAGTTCCTGTGCAGGAAACCCTAAGAATCACACCAAGATGATAATTTGGAATAAATTATCACAGATTAGGAAATTTTGAAATAGCTATGATAAAAGAGCATCACATGAGAATGATAGCATGCACAGTAAGGGAATGAAACTGTGAAACAATCTTTCAGCTGAAGTCTTTTAGGATCTGCAAAGATGGTCCTGCACTTCAATTTCCACCCATGCAACACTCATTGCAGGGTTAATGCATGTGGGACAGGACTGTGAGTCATATCAGCTAGTAGAAACTTGTGGGGTTTTCCTAGAGATTTAAATCCAAATAGTACAAATCTATTTTATAAATTTATTGTATACTACATGATAACAATCTCATAGATTTGAATTGAATCTGTTACATGCTAATATTATTAGATTAATGGAATCTTTGGTATCTTTTTGAGAGGATGACATCATTAGTTAATGCCTTGTTCATCAAGATGTAACCAGTGAATATTGAGGACACAAGATTTTGGCAAATGTATTTGTCTGAAGCTGTGCTGAAACTCAGCTATTCCATATTAAATATGATTCTCTATGCTTCATGATATGTGCGTTTCAAAACTGGACTCTGTCGAGAGATGCAGAAAATTTCTTGTCAAAGATCTACCAGAAGGTTTCCTCTGAACTTGCCAAGGAATAGACTGCACTAATAAAACATCTGTATCACTAAAATGTTATTATTATCCTAGGATTATACACTTTTCTTTTTACAATATAAAACCAATTTTAATTTCAGTACAAGTTATGCAGTACCAACCATAAAGCAGTAAACAAAGAATTAATTTGTGTTCCTTCTGCACTTATCAGTCATTGACTAATTAGTTTCTCTCTCAGGTTCTGAGTGACTCTTAGAGAGAAGAATCTCTTGAGGATACAAAGGTTAATTTTGAAGTGATTACAAATATTCAGCTAACATTATAATTAATAGCAATACTTAAAGCACAGCAGTCATCTCCCATCCCTGTCAGGAGCATTTGCTAATTAGAGAGACTATTGGAATTTTCAGGATATTTAATTTTTTACTCTTCAATCAAGTGAGCTCATGAATCTGGGAGAAATGTTAATCTACTTCAATTTCTTAAACAGCTAAACAAATAAATCTTATGTACTTAATTTTATCCCAATAACTCCTCAAACGCTTTATAAAATACTGGGCAGATTGTGCTCTTACACACGCATAAATCTTCCATGGATTCACAAACATTTTTTATGCTATTAACAAATAAAACCAAAATTACTTCTAGGCCTACAAATTGCAAAGAATAATTTATCCACCAGAGAAATTAATTTATGTTCTGATTTGAGATGGGATAAAGTTAATTTCTTCACAATTGTTATTATGGGGCTCTGTTTTGATATGTGCAGAAAAAAGTGTTGATAACACAGAGATGTTTCTTACTGCTGAGCAGTGCTTCCATGGAGTCAAGGTCTTTCCTTTTCCTCACTCCACCTCACCAGCAAGGAGACTGAGGATGCACAGGGGGCTGGGAGGAGACACAGCCATGGCAGCTGGCCTCAACGGAGCACAGGGATATCCTAGCCCGTAGGGAGTCATGCTCAGCAACAAAAGCTGGGGGAAGAAGAAAGAAGGGCGTGAGAGTCAGAGTGACGGTGTCATTGTCTGTGATGGAGTCACCTGCCTGCTCATGAAAAGTGGTGAAATAATTCCTTGTTTTTCTTTCCTTGCATTGGTAGTTTTTGCCTTGCCTGTTAAATTGTCTTTATCCCAACCCATGAGGTTTCTCAGTTTTACCCTTCTGATTCTCTCCCCTGTTCAACTGGAAGGGGAGTAAGTGAGTGGCTTGGTGGTGCTTAGATTCTCACTGGATTTAAACCATGAAATTTTTTTTACTAGCAACAGAAATGAGTACAAAATAAATAAAATTGTGATATTAGGTCTAGTATAACATAAAATATACTCAATACTTCAAAATGGAAAATTTTATATCCAGGTAAAATGAGTTGCAGAAATAAAGAAATTAGCTTATTCATTGTAGTTCATAAAATTGCTATGGGAATTTCTGACCATGGTCAGGTTAGGATACAACACATTCTATTTAAATCTGGTATGGTTGTATTGAACTTGTTGTATTGTAAGCCACACATAAATTGGAAAATATCTTTCTTTCTTTTTGACATGCAAATATCTTTTGAATGAATGCAGGTAACCCCAAATGTGAACTCTGCTCTGAGAGCTGTTAGTAATTCAGCTTTAGGTGATCAAGTCTTTGGCAAACAAAAGCATTCCAAATTAGAACTGTCAAAAAAGAAACACCTTTAACTCCAACATATTTTTGGCAATTGTTAGACCAAAATTTTTATTGAAGAGGGGCTTGTGATGCACCTGTTTGGATTGACAGACATATAACAGTAAAGCAGAGAGCTGAGGTAGCCATAATTTGTCAGTGTTTTATAAACAAGCAGCATTCTGCACAGAACATGGTGTGTTCCCATCCACCACCCCTCCCCACAGATAGTCTTTATTAAAAATACAGTTATTTATATTTATATGCCATCATTTCAATAACTAGTTCAAGCTGTTTTATTATTATTTGTTGTCTGGAAAAAATCATAAAAGGAGTGAGTGTCAAAGGTTGTTTGCAATGGTCTTTTTTTCACATTTTATGTCCTTCGCAGAGTAAGAAATGGGCATGAAATATGTGTATGCTTGACTAATACGAGTCTTATCAGAACCTTTGTGTGGAAAGGTCTTTTTCTGATTAATAGCAAATCAATTTGAAAAGGTAATAATCTTTTTTAATGTCAAATAGAAAGACAAAGCTTGAAATACATATTTTTTGGTAACATTTTAAAGTTCAACCAGAAACTCCAATAGAAGAAGGGCTGCTCAAAACATAATTTCTTACATTAATTTTTGGTTTTTTTTTCCTCTGGACTCATATATCTGGTCTTGTTTTTAACAAGTGGTTTTTTAAACAGTCATAAATGCTGAGAACTGAGTAAAAATTTACATAATATCAAAGCTGAATTTAAATTTGCTACTTAGGGAGAGGATGGTGTTTGTATACTAATTATTTTGAATGTTGCATGCATATGGAAGACATCTGCTGGAATCTGACCTTTTTTGTAAACCTGTATTATATTATGCTTCTAAAACTTACAGCATTGTTTGTTAACAGTAAAAAAAATAATAAAAAGAATTGTTATTTCCATGGGGAATTAATAGTTTGTCACGGGAATGAAGTATATCACTAAATTATAACTACTGAAGTATCTCTTTTATTAGTTTGGAATTGCAATGTCTGGTGCCTTTTTTCCTGAACTGTAGGACCTACTCTGAAGAATGGGATATCAATATCCTTTAATTGGTCTCTAGCTTTGAAGTAATACAAGAAAGAAACTACTATTCAAGAGAAGACTAAATATGAGACTCTTCATTGCAATGCTTCTATGGGACAGAAAGTGTATTTTGTGTGTTTGTATTAGGCCTTACTAGATAATCCTTTTTTGAATCCTTCACTCATATAAATATTTTTCTTCATATTGACTGAAACATTTAGTCTAGAACACTATTGTCCCAGTTATAAGCGTAAAGAGATTAGTGTAATGTTTCAGGAAAAGGTAGAAACTTACCTGAGCTGAGCTGTATGGCTAGGTGGGAAAGAAATGGATCTGAGATAGTTCAAACAGCAAGTCCAGAGCTGTGATTAAAACATTTTGATTTAGCTGTCTCTTACACTTCTACAGCACAGAATGGCTTGGGTAACCAAATGTCCTGTCAATATCTAATGCCTGGAGGTACCCAGAAAATCAACAAAACAGGAATTACTTGTGTAGATGTCCTGCCCAAGAGATATCTGTGACTATGGATGGTATAATTAAGATTGTCTTGTCGCATGAAGAAGCAAAATTTTTCTAATTACTTTACTTTTTGATTTTTTTCTGTACTTTTAAATTAATTTCAATCTGGGAATATTATTTTACCGACCCTGCTATTGCTCCATAAATCCAGTTCTATTTTACTTTTAATGGTTTGTAGCATTTGATTTATTGAAGATCACAAAAATGAGGTAGTCAAGGTTGGCAATTTTTTTCTGAGGAGATATGGTTCAGAACTCTAAGGCCAAGACAAGATGATTTTCAGAGTGGCTGGGAAGAGGAACAAGAATTGTTTGCTTTGGAGCAAAGAGAGACAAAAATATTCTGCTGCAGAAGCTGACATTTTGTTTATTTGGCCAGATTGCTGTATATATTTATGGAGCTGACAAGCAATATGAAGCATGTTCCAATTAAGAATTTGGGGCACCTAGAGTAATGATATCATATAGAATAAGAAAAATAAGCAAGATGAGTTTTTCAAAATTTAACACAAACTCAGTAGGTTCAAATGCCACACCAAAGGAATGAGAGTCTGGTATTAGGCTGTGTTGGGCTCATAGTAACAATGAGATGCTAAGGGAAAATTAGAGTGTGGTCAAGGCCAAAAATTAACTGTACCAGGAAACTTCACTTATTCCTATCTTGGCCCTGTAACAAAAAATGCATGTTGTGGAGTCTACATTTTAGATCCCTTGAATGCTTACTTACTGGAAAAAACTGGTCAGTTAGTGAGCAAGACGTGACATGAGTCTTGATTTACTTTTCTGTTGTGCACAGGACAACAATTCTGTGTCTAGAATTGCTTCATGCAGCTTTTGGGGAATGAGATTTCTAACACCTGAGTAGGAATGCAAAAGTACATAAACCCAAAGCAGCAAATTTAATATGGAAATGGAAAACTACAGGAAAATGTTTATATGAATTACTTAAAAACATAAGAGAGCAAGTTAAATAGAGAGCTGAGAAGGTAAAACATTCATAGACAGTATAAAGTTTGTTCAAAAATTCTACTTTATACGCATGGTAAAAAGGTAAAGTGATCAATAGACTCTCTGAGGAACAAAAGTATTTACTGGGTTAACAGCAGAGCTAAAATGGTTTGCTTCTATTGAAAAGTGCAAATTTTGACTAATTGAAAAGAGTACAAATTTTGACAGGTTAAAAAAAGGGTTTTTTTAAAACAAGAAATGTTTTGAGCTGCATCTAAAATTTTTTTAAGAGTGTAAAATAATTTAAAATTATTCTAAATTATAGGGAAATTATATCTATTGATTAAGATGCTGTTTCACTAGAACCATTCTGTACAGAAAATGGATATCAAGAATAATATTAAATTAATCTTACACAAGAGATTTTAGAAAAAAAAAATCAATACAATGATTGGTAGGAAAGCACTAAGAACGGATAACATGCAAGCTAAAGGGAACCAATTATGAAAATGCTGAACTACTAATTTTATTTACAGCCTGCTGTCTAAATCAGCATTAACAGAATTATTGCAGATTCTTCTTTGAAAACCTGAGGTCAAAATTCAGCTATGCCTCAAAAATCTTATACCGTGTCAGGAATCATTGGGAAAATAATTAAGCGGAAAGAACAGTTCTGAAAATTGGTTTATAAGACAACGAGGCACTCAAATGTAAAATATTGAGTGATGCATTGGTCAATCCATCTCAAAATTGATTTCATAGGCTTAGAAAAGTTAGAAAGAATGGTTCTTGTTCAAAGTGAGACTACAGACTAGAACTGTGAAAATAGTGGAAAGAAAAGGAAAATAGCTGAAGTCACAATTTTTTTGAAATTTTTTGAATATAATTTTTTTTTTCCTTCAGCTTCATAATTACAATTTTTGAAACCATGCAGCAAAAGACTTGAATATTTTAGGTTTTATTTAGCCTATTTTTATTTGAACATATAATTATGTGAGTTGTTCTAAATAGAATTTACTTATCACTTATTCTTTTTTATTAATTGGAAAAAAAAGGGGTTTTTTTTTCCAATCCAATGTATGCCCAGTTGTTTAGGAAAACAAGATATCTTGGTGGTTATGAACCACTGTTACCAAACTTCTGGTGGTTTATCAGAAGTGGGAGTGCCTGAGGTAGGAAAAATCAGAGGTTTTTTGAAATCTGTATTCTACAGATGTGCTATCGTTGTGAATTTTTGTCACCCTTAGTTTTGAAGCTTCCCATCTGCCTGGTGCTTACAATATATTGTGAGGTGTACATTTATAAATTTTTATGTTCACCCAGATGAAAAGTTTTGTGTTTGCACAAATCCAGTTTCATTATTTACTGTCACCCTTTGACTTTCACCTGAAAATTATTTATGTGTAACAGAAAGAAGGTGAAAATACTCACTATATCACCATACGAAAACAAAAAAATATGGGATATTTGTCCATTCCTGAAACACTGGAAGGGACATATGAAGAAAAGTCACTGGCAAAGCTGCTGGTATTCAATGCCATGCCCTGGTTTTCTTCTGCCCTTCTTTTTTACTCAATTTCAGATCTTTTAGACTAATGGTGGAATTTAATTGATCTAATAAAATAAATTTCTCCTGTGAAAACAGGAGACAATTATTTGCTATAAGGTGTGAATTCTTAATATTACAGCAACTTCCAGACATCTGGTATGGAGGGAAGAATAGTAGACTGCTAATGTTTTTATGTGTGTGAGTGTTAAGATCAGCTTGTCATGTTATGGCCTGAGATTACAAAAGGCTTTCAACAGCAGTAAAACAACATCCTTTTTTCTCTTGGAAATGGAGGATGCACTTCTATAATGTCAGGTACGAAATTGCAGTGATAATTTGTTATTGGAGACATATGGGAAGAGTATATGTAAGTTTCTTTACAGGAATATTATGGTGTAAAAATAGCCTGTTGGCACAGGGAGGCTTTGATATCAGTGGGAAAAATAACCCTTTAAAAATGGGAAATTCTCATCTTGAGCTAAACGGAAAATAAAATAAGACAGATCTCAAAGGGGTTTCAGAAAGTAATAAGTGTGGTAGGCAGCCAGTCTGCCAGAGCAACCACAGTGTTTATTTTTCCCCTGTTTTTTCTCCTAGTTGACCAGAGGGATCAGTTTAAATGCAGGCTGCCTGTCTGTGGAATCATCACTGAAATGGCTTCTGAGAAGGTGGGCTGATATAGGTTAGACTCAGCCAATTAGGACTATGAAAAATGCTTTGTGACTTGGGCCATTTGACATCTACTAATGTGCCAGTCTCAGAGGTAGAATATACTAAGAACATCAGCCTGAAAATGTTATTTTGCAATGCACGTAGCAGGAAAGAGTGTGGGAGAGACAGAGAGAGGGAAAGTGAGGGAGAGCACTTGTCTGTGTGAAGGCTGAGGTGTAAAAAGCTAAAGGCAATTTCTGTGAAAAAAAAAAAAAAAATCAGAGAGAAACTCTCATGCTCCTTCTCAGATAAAATTCAGGCTTGAACCAGAGCTAGTTGAGAATACATCTAGGGTATACATTTACCTCATTTGTTATTTGCTGTGGAGAGAATATCTATAGCATGTGCTAAGGCAGCATGCAATGTGTGCATTTTGCTGTTTATTGAAATACCCAGGATTGACCAAAAAGTTACCCATGCTAAAAATAATATATGCAAACAATACTTCAGTTTTGTGGGTCTTTCCCCAAAGTGTTAGTGCCTAGTTGTTTATACACTCACCTCCACTCTACTATTCCAAACTATTATTATGTGCTCCTCCACCTATTCTGCAATTTCATGTCTTTAGTCTTCCTGATTTTCTTTTTTATACTCTTAGTTTCACCTTTGCAATACTTTTCATCTGTTAAAAATTTTTAATGCTGTTGAGAGGAAGACATGGTGATAACAAATTTTGGCTTTATAATATTGGATAATTTTTTATAACATTTTTTGTACACATTTCCTTCAATGCTTTTGGGAATTAAAAATATTCCTTAAAGTCTTTTAGAAATATTAGGTAATTGTTATGAACTAATCAATGTATGCATTTGTAATCTATTCAAGTTTCAAAGAAGTAATCTTAGTAGTAAGAGTGGAATGATATTTTAAATCATATGAATTAGTTTTAATGAACAGTATTTTAAACAATACATTTTAAATTTTACTGGAAAAAATGTGGTTTTTTTTCTTTTGTTTGATATAAAATTAAATACTCTGTCTTGAAGGCAGAAAGAGTTTCCATGGAAAAAATACAAAAAGATTTGTATGTAGATGAGTTAATTTTTCCCCATTCTATTTTTTTTTTAATTTCCTTTGTGCTTCCTAGTAAAAAATAGATTGCCTCTTCCTTATTCTTGTTTTCTATTCCAAACCAAGAACATTTTTCAAATTCAGAAGAAAATAAATGCATTTTGATGATGTCTGAATGATCTACGAATGCATGCAACTAGAATTTCCTGTCACCTTAAAATGGATGTCATCATGATAAAGCATTTTGTATTTGTAAAATATTCAAAGTGTTTAATGTTATAGAATATTACAACCTGCCTTTTTATTAGTTACTGAGGTCTGGGTAAAAGCAGTTTCCAATTTAAAATTTTATGCTGTCTGGAAAAAGCAGCTTCTTTTGAGCTCTTATTGGCATGGTGAATGTGTTGCTCTGTACATTATACTCTTTTTGTCTGTTGCTTCAGGTGGTGTGGCAAAGGCATCACAGACAATGAAGCAAAAAGCCAGAATGTGGAGAGACCCTGGGGGTGGGGGGGGGCATCCCCTAGTATTGGGAGACAAGAAGCTTTCCTCAAAAAGCTGTTAGACCCCCTTGGCTTCTTC
The DNA here is from genome assembly GCF_036417665.1 of Passer domesticus. Lineage (NCBI taxonomy): Eukaryota > Metazoa > Chordata > Aves > Passeriformes > Passeridae > Passer > Passer domesticus. The sequence goes on along the minus strand of NC_087478.1, from coordinate 30,554,871 downwards.
CTATGTCCCTATGTCTGCACCTATGTCTCTGAGCCACTCCTCCCTATTCCCTATTTGATCCTTATCTTTGTTCTGCCCCCAGACCAGGGTCAGCTGCAGGCACCTTGGCAGACAGAAACTGAGACCCTCTATGTGTGGTGCTGAGACCTGAACATCTCACCATGCAGCTGAATAAAACATCTGTGGATATTATGAAAAGGTCCTTTTTTATTCCTTTCCCTGGACTATACTAGCAGCAATTCAGCTTGCTACACCAGAACTCAGCTCAAACCACTGATGATGGACTCTTCTTGGCCCCCACAAGCACAGCCAGTGGAGATGGAAGGGGTGGCTGCTTGACAAGCAGCAGTGACCAAGAGCTATGGCACAGGTTACTGAAAGAAATGCACCTTTGCTGCCACTGGTTTTATGTAATGTAATTGCAGGAGAAGGAAGTGAAATTGAATTAAATGTTGTGCCTTTTACAATGCCTTCTTGACAGAAAGCCCATTGCCTCTATGTTCAGAAATACGTTTTGAATAAAGAGAAGTAGTTTAAAGATTGCCAAATATCATGCATCTTTCAGCCAATTTACCTAAGTTATAATGAAGGTTGAAGGTTCTATTTTGTGATTGCGCTTTAAATTACCATGACATTTGGATCAGATCTCATGGATGTGAACATCTGGGCAACACCTAGGGGAAAATATAGATTAATACTGCAGTGAAGACATGTTTGTTGGGACTAGTGGTTTAGATAAAAATGTTCATTCCAATGAAAGACATTGCACACAACCACATTGTCACTCAATCATAGCAGTATAGCACAAAGAGAAGCAGACCGTGTGGTAAATCAGTCCAGCCGTTCAGATGGGTAAGCACTGCCTGCATTTGTTGGTTTAGAATAGTTTCATTTGTTCCTGGGGCTGTGATTTCAAAGGTAGCTAAGGAAGTTATACATGCTTCACTTAATAAGCAGTTTTAAGATGTTCTGAGGATTTTGTAATAGCCTAAATCTGAGATTAAAAATTTGAAGAGGAATATGCTACTATTCAATTTTAAACAGAAATGTCACAATGTGGTTGAGTAATATAACAAATGTTCTATCATTTTTCTCAGCAACGGCTTAAAACCACCTGTAAATTATATATACTATGAAGCTATGACAAATGAACTTCCACAGCCAGATATCTTGGCAATATTTGTATGTTCTACAGGTATTCTCTGTTTGTTTTGGCTCAGGCCATGTTTGAACTGAGCTCCTCATTTTTCCCATATCCTAAACGTGACTTAGAAGAAATAACGAATTTCATCACCTAAATAACGCAAACCAGAAATCCACAATGTGCTGTTGGTCCTGTTTCACAAAGGCTTACAGCAGCTTCATGTGAATAATGAGGAGAAGATATGTTTGAATGCAACATTGGAAAGGTTTTTATTCAGGTGAGCAATTTCTTCTAGATATGGTTTAAAGTCTTTTTTAAAGCAGTAGAAAAATGCTACTTGAAGTAATCAACATAGTAGAAAATCCTTAGTTTGACCTGTGTGGGTGTAAATTAAGAATCTAAACTTAATTAGAGTAAACACTTGATTATTTTTCTAACTTGACCTGAAACCTATTTAATACAGGTGAATTATATATAATTTCTAAGGGGTAATGATATAAGCAAAGCAATGACAGGAGAATGAAATAATGGAAATGATTTAACGCCAATGACAGTTTATTTAAAGCAATTCTTTACAGAGAGAAGCCAGTCCATTCCTTTGCCTCTGTAATTGTACATATAAGCACAGTATTTAAATGGTTTACAATTAAAATATTCAACAGCCTGAAATAGTGCTGCATACTCTGTCTTCTTAAGAAGAATAGTTACACATTCTATAACTACTGCTAAAAGGTGTTGGTAACTGAACCATATCTGATGCTTACTGTTCTAGATTGAACACAAATAAGAGCAAAATAATTTTGTAATAATTGTTTTTGTACAGTATTTTTTGTATTCCTTCCTGTCTTGCTGGGAAGTTATCTCTATTTTGGTTCAATAGATGTTTTAGGCAGCTACACTACTAGAGATAAAGGAGCTAAATTATAAAAGTAAGCCCTTACTGTTCTTGGATAAAGCTGTTCCAAATTGCTCTTTCTCTTCAAATTATTTTTCATTATGTTTCCTTGTCATTGTGTTTTGTTGTTGTGCATCTTTCTGAGATTTTGAACTCCATAGACATGTGTCTACTACACATAAAATACTGTCTTTTATGTGTAGGAACATGTGATAGCTACTTTGTGGTTGTCACATCTGGCAGGGCCACTAGAATCCAGCACGTTAGTAATAATAATTAGTGACAACAATATTAGCAGTAGATGTGTATCACCTTCACCTTACGGGTTGGAAATAATATTATTTTTTAGAAATCACTTTTATATTTCATGCATAATGTAGAATCTTGACTACTGTCTGTATCAAATTAGTATGAAAACAGCAAGCTTTGTAAAAGTGTGGTAAGAAATTTAAGTTACTTGAAAAATTTTTGGCTGTAGTTTATAGTCCTTTTCTTGCCTTGTCTGCAGGACACAGTTTAGTAACCAGAGAAAATCTTGTTAAGGACTGTCAGCATTTGGAACACAAGTGTTAGCACCTGTTCACATCTTTTGTAAACATATTTGACATAATTATAATACCATATGTTACAAATGGTTGACAAAATTTGATTAATACACATTAGTAGCTCACAGTACTTCTCATGCCACTTGAGTGTTATTCAGTAATTAGCATTTCACTAAGCATTTACAAGATGTATTTTTTGGGTTCTGAGACATGTAAAAATTAAAAATAAAAATAATAGGAGGAGTATTTATTGAAACAGATATTTCAATTAGAATTTTTACAAATACCTTTAAATTTCTACATATTTGAGAGACAACATTTTTCTCATTTCCAAATCTCTCACATACACCTACAGCATATTTTCAAGTTACTGAATTGTTGTGTACTAGCAACAGAAACAAGATGCAAGTGACTGCAAGCTAACATGATATGTATTTACTTTTCTCATCTGTCATCCAACTGCTTTTATGTTTGTTTACCTGTGGAGTTTTTACAGTCTTATACTGCAGTAGTAGCTTATCCCTATTTAACTGTAATCATGGAGTCTTGACATCTATGGTACCACACATTACAAAGGAGTTCCTAAGCAATGTTTGAAATGAAAATTGAGTAGTCTGCAGGAGACCCCTTCTGCAACCTATTAACTGTTGTTTCCTTGGGAGAAAAAGTGACTGTGTATATCTGTTTTGCTCAGAGAATTACCAGCAAAGTATAGATCCATTTTTATTCATGCCATAAAGGGTGCTATGAATCTTAGTCTACCTGTGAGCAAATAAAACAAAAAGATAGGAATATATGAAAAAAATGGTGGAAGAAGGATGTACATCAAACTTCCAGAAATGCTCTGGTGAAAACTCAATGTGTTTGTCTAAACATGGTCTATTTAAAACATGGTCTATTTTGTTTGTGCACAAACTGTATTTGTGAAAGCATTTATAGATTAAAGCACAGTGGGAGATAGTATACAGAGTGAATATTTCAGGGCTTTTGTTTAACAGATGAAACCTTGGATGTATTTATGTGTTAGATATAGAACATTCTGTAAATATTATTTCAAGGAAAAGGAATTGATTTCAATAGACTATTCCTATGGCATTCTGTAACACGAAAATATCTTCAAGGATGCACATATGTTGAGGTCTGAAAAGCAGCAACTATTTCAGTTCAACATTTCTAATCATATGTCTAGATTAGCATGCATGCTCTGAATAAGGACACAGAACTGTAAATAAAACTCACCAGCTTTTATCTTGACATAAAATAAAAGTTTTCCTCAGAAGCCTTTAATCTGACTGTCTTCTTTTTTCATTCACAGCAGTGAGCCTGTAAAGAGCTCTGCCTCTGCAGTGAAATACTACCGTACAGAAAGAGGGTTATCAAAAAGCTACTCTTGTTTGTTTATTGAAATCCCTATCAACACAATGTCAGTGCTTTTGAGAATGAAACATTTTTAGTCTGAATCCTGTGTCTGAGCAAACTGTTTCTGTTAGATTTGGAAATGATAGCATCTATTGTAATAAGTCTTTGTCTATGCATGTTTTTTCCCCAAAGGATAGAGAACACTAGAAAAATAAATTAAAAAAATAAACCTGCCTAACTACTGCTACCAAGTCTGCTTAAAGAAAATCTATCTTGTAATATTCACAAAACTCCCCATCAAAACCACCTGAGACTACTTTTGTCTATTAAATTATGCATTATTTATGCTAAGAGTCATCCTTTAGAACACATTTTTCATGTTATGAATCACAAGTACCTAAAGACCAACTTCTGAGAATAATCATTGAGAATATCTCATTACAGATAACCATAAGGACACAAAATACCTTTCTTTTTTTCAACTTTCTCTGTCAATTCCATTTGAACGCTGACCCATGGGTGGGGGAATAGATGTTAAATACAGTTTAAATTGACTAACCTGCTTACAGTTCAAAGTACTGGAGTGAGATTTCCATGCCTGACTAAACCAAAACCCTGTAAACAAAAACTGTTGTTATAAGAACAGCATTTCATGAAACACATTGATTTTCATATATATCTTCGGCAAGAGTAGCTATATTGTCCTGTTTGTGGAACCACATGGAAGTAAGCATCTTCCTTAAACACAGCATTTTCTTTATTCCTCTAAATTGGTATCAACTGATCGCATAGGTTGCTCAGGTGAATATTTTCATTGCTTTTAAGTAAAGGTTTCAAGGAAAGATTCTGTGTTCATTCTTCAGTGTTTTAGGAATAGTTCCCTAGTAATTTCTAAAATTATGTATTTGTGTATATTCCAAATGCAACCCCACAGACCTTTGAATTTTGTAGCCTCCCTAACCTCAAGAAAATTAGATGAGAAAGATGTTTGGGATCTTATATCCCTGATGTATGCTTTTATGTGTCTGCAGTTTAATCATCCAGCTCTCAGAGGGAGGCAAAGATGATTTTGTCCTTCTTAGATAAAGTCTCTATGTTTACAGTACTCAGTCCAAGGGGATAGATGCCTAGGAAAATCCCAAGCTGTCACTCTGAGAATCTATTTAGTGGGTGGAAAATATAGTTACTGGTTAAAGATCACTCTTCTATATGTTACTCTATTTAAAAAAAAAAAAAAAAAAAAAACAAAAACAAAACCAAATAAGTTTGCATGTGTTACAGATTTAGTCTTGAAGAAAAGAATAAGGTCAGGCTCTTACAACAGGAATGTGGTTACAATGGCTATCGTTCACTTCCTTTTCAAACTAATGAACTAATGCCATGGATCAGGCATCCACTAGAAATGATCCTGAATCTTGCTGGGACACTTTGAATTGGGTCTGTAGCTTTGAGGTTGGAGGCAGAGACTTCCAAACGGAAAGCAAGGAATCAGGCCTGGATGACTGCAAAATATTCTAAAAATTGTGTAACCTAAGACCTAGTCAAGGTTTCTTAGGTTTTCTTACAGTGGGAAATACTGTAAAGACAAAATGCAACACTTTCTGTATGATATATGGTCTAGGTGATGAAAATGGAAGGTTTATTTAATTTTTAGAAATTGCAACATTTTCTTAACAAGGTGTTTCTCTGTTATTGTACTCCCATTTCAAGGATAAAATCTATTAAAGGAGAAAGGCTTAGATGGATTGCCTAATTTTCTAATTTTTGTTTGTAAATAACTTGCTGTGTTTCTTCTTCATGTGGACAGAATTCCCCAAAATAGAGATAGAAGCCAGAACTATGTGTCAAGAAAACATTGCAATGATTTTGCTATAGAACTAATTATTTTGTAGGAGTTTTTGCCTCTCTTTTTCTTTGCATATTGCATAACTGATTCTGTTACAGAGATGTCAAAAATAGAAAGTATGCCATATTTGTTCTTTGCTTCTAAATAGAATTGAATACAAAGAATTCAACAACATTTGTAATTGAATATTTATTTCTGCCTCAGTAAATTTATCAAGAACTTATTAAATGAATGAAAAAATCATTGGCATTTTCTTTAAGGAAGGGGTAGGAATCATACATAGAATCATCTTTTTGATTTAAAAAGTTGTTTTAAATGGAATTTTAGAAAAGAGTAAAAATTGTCTCAGAAGTTACCCTCGTCTACTGCTAGTGTAACTTAGTAGGCTAGATGGATAATATTATGTTTTCATCAGGGTAACACTATGACAATATTTCCTTCTAATTTGACTTGTCTCTTTTTCACCAATCTGTGGGTTCACTTTTATATCTATAAATGATTTTGGATAGGATTTAAATTCTTAGTCCATTACAGAATGTTAAAATGGGAGTTCAGACAATTTATTTTTTATACTGCAAACTCTGTTCTTTGGAGCGACAGAATTTCCATCTTTCTGTGTTTTTGAACTTTTTTTCCCTTGTGACTACTAGAAGAATTCACATAAACTTCAAATGAATGTCAAGTGATTTGGCCTGGATCTTAATGTAGAACATGTTTTGCAAGGCTCAGTCACCTAAAATGAGAAATTCTAGGGCAACCAGATTTCAAGTTCGTGTTTACTCTTGACAATATCTGCAGAATTTTGTATCTTCCACATCTTTCAGAATTTGACCCAAGTGAGTCCTTGAAGGAATTTGAGGACAAGGGATTGGATAAAACAAAATTAAGATCAGAAAACACAAAGTGACACATTTTTACTTTTCTCAAATTGGCAAAAAAAATAGTTTTGTTTCTCTTTCCTGTACGTGTATGTATTTATATTTTCATGTTTTGTTGGCAGCTTTCATTGTGCACCAGCTTGTTTTTGTCTTTGAAGTGGTTGAGTTCCTTTATATCTTGAATAATGATCACAGTGTCAACAGCCAAATCAAGGACGCTCAGATTTTTCCTGGTGACACCAGGCAGCTGTATGTCCACTTGCTACCATGCAATTGGAATTTTGCTGCTGTTTTTCATTGCCAGCTGATAGCAGATGGCAGTGTGACTGTCATGATATTTCTCTACTTTATCAAGATAATGATTTTTCTAATTTCTAATGAAACTGTTCAGTTTTGAGTTTTATCTTTGTCAAAGCTGATACATGGTTTCTTCTAATCAGGTCATAGTGGTTTATAGTTGTAAGTCCTCCGTAGCTCTAGGAGCATTGATTACTTTGTAAAGTAATCTAAAGATAAATGTTGGCATAAAACTATTATTATCAACAAGAAATAAACTGGAACTTGTAGCTTTTCTACAATTTTTAATGGGTATTAAAAATTGTATTTTCTTCTGCTTTGTTCAGTTATGAATAGAATCTGGAAAGCACAGGGAGAGAAAGGCAGAATATAATGTTCTCATACTGTTTCTAGCTACCTGTACCTGAATTCTCTCATTCACACATTCAGCTGTTCATTGTAATTCTACTGTTCTTTCTTAGTCATGGTATGGAACTCTCTGCTACAGCTGTGTCTGCTAATCCCTTCAACAGATTTTGAACACAGTTGCCCTCCCCACCAGCCAGTGCCTCTGACCAACATGCAAGTTTAAGACCTCTGGTGTCACTACCTTTCACAACCTCCACTCCATCTGAAAGGGTGCTCAGGGCAGACATCCTTGCACTGCTGCAGAATGCCTTCTGGCTTTCTCCTTCGTGGGAAATTGCAGTCCCCACTGCCCTCCCTTCTGCTGCCTCGCCTGGCCCTTCGAGACAAACGTGTGGTCCTAATCTGTCTCTAACCTGCTTCTGTCCCTTCTGCCACTCTCTCAGGAACCAGTCCTGACCTTTTGCTGCTTGTTCAATAGCTATATTCAAGCTCAGTCTGTTTAAAGGTGTGCATATATAGATTCATTTGCTTATTCTGTTTTATTTGACAAATTCACGTGTATGTTTTAGAACTGTGAATGCTCTCGTCAAAACAGTTTTGATCTATATTGTTTCCCTCTCTGCTTCTTCATATTTTTTATTTTATTTTTCTCTGGCAGTGAGGTTTTCACTGTCTTTATCTTAATGTCAGCTTTGCTCATCTTCCCCTGCTGCAGTCAGCAAAAATAACTGGCTATGCTCAGCTCAGTAGCATTATATTGTATTACAAGCATCCTGACATTTTATGTAAATAATGTGAGTTATGTGGTGTCCTAGAGCACAGGATTAATTTCAAATACCTTTTTACACCTTTGGTATGAAACTGTAATTTCAGCCAGTTCTCCTGTCATATACCCTCTCAGTTCTACTAGAAACCACTTTCAAACCATGCTTTACAGAGGGAGGGGGACACCTTATCTAGCAGGGAAAAAGGTACCTCAGTAAACAAATGTTGTTATACCTAAATAAGACACACACTTAAGAAATTTATGAGGAAGGTGGGTATAATTACTTGATATTGCATTGCAACTCTGGGTTTAATATCCAGAATTTAATTTCTAAAATGTTCATGTTTAGATGACCTTTTGACCCCAGATTCTAAAATCTGTTGTTTGCTGAGGTTTTGATTACAGGAAAAAGTCAACATAACCACAACCTCCTTTATCCAGGCCCTTTTTTCCTTTAATTCATGTTTTTATAAGGCTAATTTACTGCAAGTTCATCTGGCTGTGCCATTGATAATGTGTCATGCACTTAAGGACAAGCAGTGTGGAAGGCAGGAACTCTCGTGAGGCTGAAGCTCCTACAGCTTACTGCAAAACTGTGCCTCTAGAGTTGGCAGCCTCAGGTCCATGAATAAATGAGGTTTATGTTGCTGAGTTCAAGAGGTCTTATTTATAGGTTCTTAGAGGTTATGATTTTTATTGTCTACCATGTTACAAGTCACTAGTCACTACAATACTGCAGCAAAAAAATCAGCCCTCCTGATCCTTTTATATGTAGAGGTTTAAATAAAATGTGTGGAACTTGCAAAAATTTGGTGATAATGGACATAATGAATCTGCAAGAAAAAATGGTGCTAATCACTAAGAAAGGCTCAACAAAATGTGTGTCTGTGTCTGTTGTCTTTCACACCAGTAATTAGAAAGAGCTGTGGCTGGTAAGATGAAGCTTTTTTGTAATGGGGCCCCAGCCTTTCTTATCCAGCTTTCATATATTAATTTTTATGTATTCTCCACACTCTTTTGCTATATGCCTACGATTTCTGTTGGGAAAAGTGGATATACTTTCTACAGGTAAAGTCTGTGAATGCACCAGTGCACAAACTGAGGCAGCACAGAGCCCTGGGCAACCTCTGTTCCACTTGAATGGCAGATGGATTTCATCCTGGTCCTGTCATATTGTTATCTTCTCTGGTTTTCTTAGCAAATAATAAACTACTTTCCTGGAATAGTTCAGCCATATGCCTGGAAAGAAAGGTTACTGCTTAAGAACAATCTGTACTTATCCACTGATGAGAATTTTCAAACAGTTTTCATGAAAATTTGAAAGCAGCATCGTATTTAGCACCTCAGGCTTAAAACCAGGGCAATTTAATTAAATATGGTTAAGCACAGAAGAGATATATCCCTAGAAGCAGAATCTCTAACAGTATCTGTTATCTAAAATTATAAAGTATTGAATGTTTGCTCCAGAAATTCAAAGAGGCTCTATGAAATGACATTTTAAGTTGCAAGGCTCGTTTGATGATATTGCATAATATTGCAGCTTGTAGAGGAAAAATAGTAGAGGATGGTTGCACAGGTTGGAGTACAGGATGCCTGAGCCTGTATGAAAGTTGCAGATGTGGTGAAAAGACGCACAAGTTTTCTCTTGCTGTAGAAACAAGACACTTGCCCTGAAGACTGAACACCTTACTCATTCCTGGAGTAAATTATTTTGGCAATTGGATTTGTTTTTGCAAAATCCAGTTCTGGGTAAATTAAAAACTAGGTAGAGGCATGAATACACAGGTATAATTGCACTCTTTTTGCCATGATGATAGGAAAAAGACACAGCCACCACACTGTTGGATTGTAACATTCTAATGTCACATAAAAGATTATATTTAAAAGGTTTAAAGCACTTCTTGTCACTTCACTTACAGCATTTCCTCTATGCTGTATTTTCTTGTTGCCTGAAACTGTATGTTTCCAGTCCATGGGCTCAAAATATGTAATATAGTAATTAATTACTAATATTTGAACAATGTGCTTACAGAGAATAATTTGGCCATAACTCAGGATTGTTGAACCTGCCTCAAACTGGAATGATGATGAATTCCAGTTTACCATTTTGGATCTGCCTATTTCTCACTTCTCCTTTTCATATTATGTTCATCTTTGTAAATAGAAAACTTCCGTAGATTTAAAAATGCTGCAGAGAAGGGCAGCCCAGAATAGGCATTTTCAAATCATTAAGGATGCTACCATTATCTTGTTATCCTGCAGTATCAATTCTATCACCTACTTTATAAGGACAAAGATAACAGTGGTTTGAAAGATGGAGTTCATGTACTTCAGAAAAATGGACAAACTGAAGAAAAAAAGAAGGAAGAAAAAAGATAATTTTAGAAGTGATCCTCCTGTTGCTCTGAGATTTTATAGGATGAGAATTTCACTCGAGAACTCAGCTGGATCGCAATGGATCACTCTGCCTGAGAAAGCTGGCATAATTTTTTTCATCAGTATTTTCTGTGGTTGCAATGGAGACATAGCAGTATGAAATTCAAGGTATAATAATTGAAAGAAATTTATATGTAATAAAATACCTGCGATGTTATCTAGAACTATAAACATTTAGCTACTATGGCTGGATGCTGTTCAGTGATACTGCAAATGTTACTGCTTCAGGCTTTAAGCAGTATCTTTACCTGGATGAGTGACTTGAGTGTTAGAGACTAAAATACGAAAATTAATTACTGAGGAATAAATTTTAAATGGAAGTTGAAACCACTGAATTTTTAAGTACATTTGTAGCTCTTAATTCCTCTTTTTATAGCTTTAACAGCTGCCCATTTAGCCAGATACTTGTCTGTTGGTGGAAAAAAATAAAATTATGGACTTTTATTTCTTATTAGATCTATTACAATCCAGACAAATATTTTAAAGCTGAGAATAGAATAAGATAATAAATTTTGAAAATAATAGAATACCAAAATGTTCACATTTTAATTGTGCTAGAAAGCTCACATGATGGAATATTTCCTCTCTTTAAGAGGCAGACTTGTTGTGTATCAACCCAAGATGGTGATCATGTAATAGAAAAGTACTGTAAAAGAGACCTGCTATTAAAATTAACAAAACCCAAAACATTTTGGTTTGAAAGGTCAGCAGTTGAATAATTGTGTGCTGCAAATTGAGAAATAAAGAGCTAATAAAAGCAGGAAAAATAGAAATTCTAATAATCTCCTCTGAGATTAGAGGCTAATATACAGGTCTGAAAAAGTCTCCCAACCTACTGATAATTCTACAGATAATGTTAAATTATAAAAGACATAATTGTTTGAAAATGAAAAGTTTCCTGTCATGTTACCACTATAAACCACATTTCTTTTCTTCTGAATTGTACTGTTTCAGTAGTATTTAAAAATATACAGCCTGTTGTGGCAGTCAGTGAGTGGTTGGTTCAACCTTTAACCAGTGTTCTGAAACTGCAATAAGCAGTTATAGTTTTGATGAAATAATAGAAATTCATTCTAGTTTCTTTGTAAAGGAGCTGGGATTCATGCACATTTTACTTTTAAGACCTGAGGGGAAGTGATTTGTTGTCATTTATTGTGAAAATATGAATGCTGCATTTGTGCTGCTCTTAGGTTTGTCTGAAGTCTGTCATGCCCAGTGTTAAATATCAGCTGATTTCAACTACAGAATTTTTAAACTCACATAAACAGATCTAAAGTTTTCTTCCTCACTATTTGCCTTTTGATCAAAACCAAGGAGAACAGATTGACTTCTGAAAGATTCAAGATTGAAACAGTTTTTAAATTCTGCCTTTTTCACTTGAAAATTATTGATTGATTGATAATAGGATCATATAGGAGAGAAAACGGGTTAGTCTTCTACTGATGTGCAGAATAACAATAGACAAAATAAGTTAAATAAAATTAGGTTTTACTCTGATGGCATCGTAAATTGACTCTAATCGATGGAACTGGCAATTCCATTCAAGATTTTCTGTTAACCTCCTACAGAACTCCTTTATTCAGAAAGCAGTTTAGATGTTACTCTTTATAGCTGAGCAACAAAAAGGTTTGGCGCTCATTTAAAAGACTTTAGTTGATTGCTTTTTAAAAAATTAAATTGCCTTTCTTCTCTATGAGCCAAAATGTGCAGATCTGAGCAACCCCTTTTTAGTGATGTTCTTTAGATGGTGGCAGTGCTACAACTTCATTAAAATGTGCTTTGTTTCAGAACTATGAGCCTGATAAGGAAATATGAACTCTACAGGAAAGTTGTATATAAAAAGACCAAACACAGGTTGGTCAGAAAATGTATAGAATGTATGTCTACAGCTCATAGGCCAGAATGCAAGTAATTTTTTTTGACTCTGACTCTTGGCCTGCCAAAATTACCATGGCAGCTCCATTTTATCACCTGCTACTTGCCTTTATCATCTTGATGACCAAGGGTTTGTTCTCTTCAATTTATCTATCAGTAAAATTTCTATTGTGATGTGACCTTTTGGAATGTGTATCTATAGGGAACCAGTGCTGTGAATACTGTCAAAATGCCCAGTTGTATTAAAGATTTAGTATGGCTATTTAATAGTATGCTATATGGAAGATAATGTATTGTGTTTCACCTGGGAAATGAACTTACACACAGCTATGGGGATGCACAGTCTGGGTATGCACAGCATAGCACTCTGTGCTGGGCAGAACAGTCTACAGAAGGTTTTGCAACTTGCCATGTGGGAATTTAAAGCAATGTTTCTTATTCAATCTGGCACCTGTAATCTATTAGCATGCTGTGTACTTAAAAAAAAAGTAAATTGTAATTTTTTCCAGGGGATAGTTTAGGTCTAATCAGGACAGGTTGCTTGCATGTGAACTGTTAGAGACTTGCTGTAGTAAGTGCAGCAATCCAACAGACCTGGCAACATGAGAAAAGTGGAGACAGCTGAAAAAGAAGTGGAGAATAAAATCCTTTTTCTCAATATTTTAATATAAATCTCTTTATAGAAATTAACTTAACATCCAAAGTTGTTTGTTAACTGTAGGCTAAACTGAAACAGAAATAAAATGTTTGAAATGAGAATCTTTACTACTTAGACAGTGAATGAAGTCTAGGCTCCTAATGTTGACTCTTTATTACCAGACTCTACACCAAGGGTAGCACTTCATAACAGAAATCTCTCACAAAGTCTACTTCTCTCTTAAATGCTTAGCACTTAAATGTTATTTTCCTGCCAGAAAATAAAGCAGCAAGATGAATTAACCCCATGAATTAGGATGAATTAGTTGCTGAGTAGACCCTAAATAATAGAAATATTCCTTACCTAAACATGTCACCTTTATCATTGATAAATATTGACTGAAAACCAAAGCAGCACATAAAGCCATTTTCTTAGGCTTAGAAATTATTTACAAAAATGCAACATTGACAAATATCTCTGATAACACCATTTTTTTCCTGAAATGGAAATTTCACTGTAACTATGGCTATGGTTTAAATTACCTCTTCCTCAGGTCCCATGCACAGAGTAAATTAGCTCTGGCTGATCTTGACTGCTTCAGGTACATGAGCCAGCTTGTTGAGCATGTTCCTACACAAAAATGTATATGACATTTCTGCCTACCCTTAAGTGAGTCAGAAAATCCTATTTAGATTTTTTCCCCATAAGATCAACTTCTGTAACTGTTGCCAATGTTTCGGTTGCTTGGTCTTTTCATCACCAACAGCCAGGGCCCAAGGTAAAAGCAGTTCACAAAAGAGAAGTTGGAAAAATTCATCATGGAACAAAGGAAAAAATGAATATAAAACAATTTTTACTATCTTTTCACTGCCTTCTGTTTACAATCTACATCCAAAGTCAGAAAACTCCTCATCTTCTTAAGCTTTTTCTCCATTTGTATCTCCCTAGAGAGAGACTTTCAAGTCCTTTCAACTAATTCTTTTGCCTTTCTCTATATAGGGTGCTCTCTATCATCCTGCTTATATTTGCTGTTCTTTCTCTATTTAAGGCATCATTATATTCTGACTATACGTCAAAAAAATTCCTACCACCTATTCCAGAAACAGGTTTTGGTATGGCTTTTCCTTAATTTTTTTTCCCCAGATTATTTTTACACTGTTTTTTTTCTTCCCAGTGATCTTGCAGTAGTTGCTGGCATTTCACAGAAAGTGTTTGTTCTGAGAGATAACAAGACTTGTCCTTACAAAACACATAAAAGTTCATGGGTACTTAGGTCCAGATTCATCTTGTGCATCCTTAGATACAGAACTGAGTAGCCTACACTCTGAACACAGCTGCCCTATGGACTCAAGCAGCTGACAGAAAAAGATCCTTTTTGAGGATCTGATTTACCATATGAAGGTGTCTGTGTCATTGCACTGGCAATAGACAGACTGTGGTTAGTCACTTTGTTTAGGTCCCTAAAGTGAGATAGAATGAGTCTAGGTCTGCAACTGACATATTAATGTATGGTAAATAGCTACATTATTGCACTGAGCTAGTCAATTTATTCTGTTAAAATAGTCTCAATATTATTGAGATCATATATAATACTAGTACAGTTCAGTATGAACCTCACTACAAGGAAGAAGGAAGAGAGGTATTTTACTAGGCAAGGATTAAACACAGATATATAGAATTTGAAATATTAGCAAGCTGGTAGTTTGGAGGAGGCATATTCCCAGTTGTTCAAAGTAGCAAGTGAAGTTAGAGTTTCCCACAGTGAAATAAATGCTATCTGCATTACCCATATGTCATGCTTGATTTTTTCCCTATTAAAATATGTGTAAAAATTTTGCTTACAGACATTCTAAATGTCACCTAGAAACAGCAGTGCTGTGAGTCAGATAGAGGCAGAAAGGGCAGGTTAAGTACATGGAGAAGGTAGCCAGAGGATCTAGCGAACAAAGAAAATATCTAAATAAATAAATAACTTTTAAAAAATTATTTCCATTTCTTTCAATTTTTCAACTCTTTCCTGTCTTCACCTAAGATTTTAATATTGCTACTAAGTTAAACTTCTCTAAAAATAACACAATTCAACAGCTATCAGCATACTTTTCTGTTACAAATGCTTTTCATACAATTAGGCAAATTTTCCAGGAGATATCTGAGGTAATGACTTGGGATTAAAGTGATGACAAGACCACAGAAGAGAGAGAGAAGAGTCATAACCCATCTGTCTTGAGCATCATTCATTGGTTCTGGATTCTGCACTGTGTTTTCTATGTGCTTTTACTCTTCAGTTGCTTTTTCTCTGACTTTTCTTTTTATTAAGGAATTCCCTGAGGAAGAAATGAATATCTGTTTTTCATTTATACTAGATAAGGACTCTCAATATCAACTTTCATCTTAGAATGGCTTGAAGTAGGGAAGACACCAACAACAGGAATTTACAGTGTCAGGTTCTGCCATGTCCACAGACTATTTAGGGTCTCGAGAGATCTTTAAAATTTTGGAAAAAAAATAATTTTTCAACTAAAACCATGATGATCTAATTCAGATTTTGTTAAGCTATTGCCATTTCAGAGAGGAAAAATGGATATTTGTAGAGAACATGTCTCCTGCTTTTTAATTACTCTCAGTGCTATATATCCCTTGAATGATATACTATAAAACACAATTGCAGGTCTGATACTATGTTGGCCTTGAAATTTATTTGTGCAGATTGATCAAAAGTGAATGTCAGAAAATCATCTGTCAGTCACAGCTTGAAATGTCTTTTAAAGGTTTTTTAAACCTTTTAGGTTGATGAGAACTTTACATTTCTCTCTCACAAGTTGACCTGCTATATGGATCTTTCTGGTATCATGGTTGAATTGCTGCAGTACGCTTGATTGTGTGCTGCCAAAAAGGTTCATCTATCACCTGCAGCTAGAGCAGATTTCAGCAGAGTGAGTGTTTGCAGGTGTGGAATGGAGGATTCTGCTGCTCTTCAGGATTGCTGTATGAACTTGGTATAATGAGTTAAGTTTCTTTTTTTTCTGGCATAGTGTCTGCCTCTAAAATCTTTTCTGCAAAAGCCTAAGGCTTCGAAAGTTTCCGCAGGTATCAGATCCAGCAGAGGAGTTCTGATGGTGAATCCACATAAGTCATAGCTCTCCCTGGGAGCTGTGTGCCTCCCTTAGCTCAGTCTATCCACAAACACTGCATGAGCACCTGGTGTGAGTCTTCCTAAACATTCTTTCAGAAAGAACTGTATCCAATAAGCTGCCCCTCTACCAACATTTTGCAGGCTTTTTTTTTACAATAGGTCTTGTATTCTCAACTCTTACAATCAGAGTGATTATTTCTTTTAAAAAGGTTTGAGAGATCCTTTGTGAGGATAGGGAAAAAACCTGCTCAATTTATGTAGTTTAAAACAAATAATGATAGAAGTGGTATATCAATATATTGATGACACAGAATCAACAAGGAATGAGCAAGATATAATTCAGGTCCAATATGAGTCATATATAATAGATAAACAAAAATAATGGACATAACAGAAATGTTAATGCATACCTTTTTAAATACCTTCTATAATGAAAGGTGTCCAGAAGTCTAATACTCTCCACCATGTATTCACAGTTAACTGCAGTGACCAGCCAGGTAGTCACTAAGCCCTTTTCCTCTTCAGGGAGGGCTCCCTGCAGCTGCAAACTTCTCCTTCCCTGAAACATGTGGGTGCTCCAGCTCTGTGCCTTTCCCACCCCTCCCAGCTATCCGTGCACCAGCCTGAGAGTCCCCTGTTGATAGCACAGGCAAAAAAGCATGGGTCTTTTCATGCTGCACCCTGTACTGCTGCTCCACAGTCTGCATGTAGGCTACTTGTAATGTCCAATGGAGGCACTAAACAAAAGTCTTTCATTAGCTAATAATTTTAATTGTAAACCCTTGAATTTGAGGATATTTCCTACTCTGAGGGACTCTACAACATGAGTCTCAAGTGTCTGAGCAACCTTACTGTGAACCACAGTGTTTGGAGTTCTCAGGAGCCTACCTACTTTCTATTATTGATGGGTAATTATTTTCACAAAGAATGTTGTGAATTTAAACCAGAAATTTCTGGAAAGACAGACTTTAATAATCTGAAAATTAGGACTTTAATAATCTGAAAATTAATTTAATATCCTGAATAGTGCTTTGTGTTCCTGTTCCACTGGATGCAAAAATGCAAACAGAAACTGCCTTTCATGTCAGGTGAAGCTTATATATCGCTTTTATTTATTTCTGATTGATAGAATATAATTAGCATGGGAAATTCTAGTCTTAAGATTTTCTACAAGCAAAACATGCTGTTGTTTCTGGCACTATAAATGTACATAGCTCTGTTTCCTTTTGAACTGGTTATTTGTATCAGTAGGAAACAGTTATATCAATTTACTTCAGTCATATCCAATATACAGAAATCCAAAGAGTATCTAATTTATTAAGTTTAAAACATGAAAAAAACTCTGAGATCTGTGGGCCAAATCCATCTCTGCTTTGAGACAAATACACATAAAGCTGCCCATGTACCAAAAGCAATCACAATTTACATGTTTTAATGTAGGTATAAGATTACAATGAAGACACAGTACAGGAAATATTAAAACTAACATAAGATGTATAATGAATAATTGTATGGCAGTATTTTATAATATGGGGTAGTATTTTTCTGCCTAGATTTCTGGTACACACAGTCCTGCTTCATCTCAGTGTGCAAACCAGTTTCAGTTTATTCTCATGGTAAACTGTGATGAATTATTTATTTTATATATATATATATATATATAAATTTTAAAAAGTATTTTCCTTACCCCTAAATTTAAATAGATGATTAAATCTATGAGGTATCCACTGAGCCATTGGAGACTGAATTTGACACTCTGGACTAAGTTCAGAAGTGTCATAAATTAATTTGTAAATAAGTTGTGTATGAACTGGTATAGCAAATATGCTAGAACACATCTAGCATAGACATCTAGCATTTTTAATAAAAAAAAGAATCAGCGAATCTATGCAAAATATAATTTGGGGAAGCAAGATATATTCACATATATATTAATTTAGTTCTATTCCTCTATTACCTCTTCATAACTGTTAAGTAATTTGTATATCCCGACTTACCTCTTCCTAGAGAACAAGCTAAGTGACTTAAAACAAACTTATCATTTAAGAGAGAGACAAATATTGAAGAGACTGCCTGAAACAGATCAGAGAGAGGCCTTGTGCTAAATTTAGATGAGCTAAGGTTAAACCCTATTGATCAAACATTATGGCTTGAGAGAGTGATTATGAAAAGGTTTTATATAATTAGTTTTATATAAGCTCAGTAGAAAGGACTGTTAGAACGGAAGCTATCAGAAGTAATACTGACAGGCTTTGCAAATGCTATGCAGATGTTTGATTTGCCTTTGCATGACTTTGTCCATCTCTGCAAAAGGGTTCTTTGATACTGAAAATAATATTATAGCTTTCTAATTCTAAAACAGTTTTGGAAAAATTCTTGCAAATAATCCTTCTTCATAATGCACCATCTTATATGATATTACAAAACAAATCAATAATAACAAAACTTATGTGTAGGATCAGGTGGAGATCTTAGAAAAAAATTTTGACACCAAAATCGGAGAATAATTGCCAATTAAAACTGTAAACATTTCTGTATGGTATTTCTGTTCAGCTGTTCTATTTGAGGAATGTAAAACATGACTAACTACATCAGCAGGTGCGGTGTAGGTGTAGTGCAATTATACATTGACATTTTTTCTGAAGCCTACAAAGTATTATTTAGTACTGGCTACCATTCTAGATGTAGACCTGATTAAAAATAATTGAAGGATCAGTTATATATTAAAAATACTTTTTCCTGCAACTAGAAATCTTAGCAGGAATTGATTGTTCAGACTGAAATATGGACTTCAAACTGCAAAGGAATATTATACTAGTTTTAAGATTTTTATTTCTGTCTTATTGTACTATTTTTTGCTTTAATGACAAACATTTCTAAATTTATTACCAGTTGTGCTTTTTTGTGTATTTCCAATTTGATATTAATTTTAACAATTGTGTGTGATATTGTGAATACTGTTAAGTCAGCGACTGGTTAAGTGACTCATTTACCAGCAGTCCTTGGCTAATGATGTTGACTTGCTGTTGACTGGAAGCTAGCAAGTGTTACACCCATATACAAGAAAGGTTGTAAAGAGGACCTGGGGAAACTCTCAGACTGACCTCAGTGCCAGAACAATCATGGAGCAGATCATCTTGTGTGCCATTCTGGGGTATGTATGGGACAACCAGGAAATTGGGCCTATTCATCTTGGTGTATGAAGGATTTATGAAAGGCAGGTCCTGCTTGACCAGCTTGACCTTCTGTGACCAAATTACCCTCTTAGTGGATGAAGGCAACATTATGGGTAGCATGATAGGATGAGAAGAAATGGCCTCAAGTTGTACCAGAGGAGATCTAGTTGAAGGTTATGAAAAATTGCTTCACTGGAAGAGTAGACAGGAAATGGAACAGTGTAGCTAGGGAACTGTGGGAATCATCTTCTCTGGAAAGTTTTTTAAAGACATGTGGATGTGGATTTGGTTAGTGATGAAGACGGCAGTGCTGAATTAGTAGCTTGATAATCTTAGAGGTCTTATCCCCCTAAATGGTTCTATTATTCTGTAAATTTATTTAGACAGTTTTGACGACTTTCCACAAAAAAAGCATCTTAACCATTGCTGTCTTTGAATTCACAGAATCAGAGAATGCTTTGGATTGAAAGGATCCTTAAAAATTATCTCATTCCAATCTCTCTACCATAGGCAGGGAAAACATCCATTTGTCCAGGTTGCTCAAAGCCCCATCCAGCCTGGCCTTAAACCCTTTGAAGAATGGAGCATCTGCAACTTCTCTGGGTAACCTATGCCAGTGTCTCACCACCTTCATGGTAAAGAATTTCTTCCTTATGTCCAATCCTCTTTCAGTTTAAAGCCATCCCACCATGCTGTATCAGCACATGACCTTGTATCAAGTCCCGCTCTAGCTCTCTTGTGGGTTCCCTCTTTTGCGCTGGAAGGCTCTGAGGTCTTCCCAAAGCCTCATCTTCTGCAGGCTGGGCAAGCTCAATGCTCTCAGCCCATCTTATAGAAGAGGTGCTCCTGCCCTCTGATCATCTTCACGGCCCTGCTCTGGACTCGCTCCAACAGGTCCATGTTTTCCTTGATGTTGGGGCCTCAGAACTGGACACAGTTCTCCAGGTGCAGTCTCTTCTGTCTGAACCTGCTGGTTATGATTCTTTTGATGCAGCCCGGGACACAGTTGGCTTTCTGGGCAGCAAGCACTCTTTGTTGGGTCATGTCATACTTCTTGTCACCCAACACCCCAACATCCTTCTCCTCAGGGCTGTTCATGCCCAGCCTCTATTTGTTCTTGGGATTGCCCTGATCCATTTGTAGAACCTCATACTTGGCCTTGAACTTAATTAGGTTCCCACTTGCCCACCTCTCAAGTCTCTCAAGGCCCTGTTGATGGCATGTGTGCTGACTGCACCTACAGCTTGGTGCTGCTGGCAAACTTGCTGAGCTCTTTCTTATATTTTGAGTTAACATAAGGTCACATTACTGAGGCACATTTGAAAAATAGAAGAAAGAAATTCTTCAAAATACCCCCAAATCAAAAATGAGAACTTCTACTACCAAATATTAATATTAGGTTCTGCAGCTCTTGACCTTATGTACTATATCATAGAAAACAGCTATAGATATGAATGGGTAACTTTAAGTAATTGTTCACAGAATATTAATGGTTGTAATTATGCTGCACAACCTATCAAGGATCTGGATGTCATCAATATCAAGTGTTCTTATAATATAGAATGATAAAACCCCAAAATATATGAATGAGAAATTTCCATATTCGTTTAATATTCTTTCTTCAGTTACTAAATAATCGACAGATAATCAAATAGGTCTGTAAGCCAAGCTGCAGTTATTTCAAGAAACCTTCCCTTGGATTTTTTTTTCCTCCATTGAAGAAGTGAAAATTAACTCTTGACTACAAAAGAATGTTATTTGTCTGGAGTTGTTTTGAAAAGGTTCGAGAACTATAGTTCACCTGTAATAAGAAAGGACATTTTGAACAATAAAATTCATTTTTCTTTAACATGAAATAAAAGAAAACCTATAAAAGTGACAGCTGAAGAGCCAGTTTTGTCTAAGGATAACAGACTAATATTTTCATGTGTAAATGATAGCTCTCTTGATGGGACTGAGACTCTTTCTGACTTTTATGCTCACACTCTAGCCACTGTTATGTGATGCAGACTCAGTTTAACAACTAACATGAAGACTGGTGCCAGCATCAGTAGAGAACAAAACCAAAGAAGCTGTCTAAATTGGTTGTAGCTGGAGTATTAGTTGTGTAATACGCTGTGCAGTCATGGGGACTTACAGACAACTAGAACAAAGTTTGTCTTGTGTAAATTATGTAGTGGCTACTCCTTCAGTAACTTGAGATACTGTGGTAGGAGTGATGGGATACTATCATTCTGAGGGCTGATAAAGATTATTTAAGCTATTTAAGCTTTTAAATATGGTGTAGGAGCACAGCTGAGCAACCCTAGGTTGGGTTGTTTCCCTTTTATTCCTTCGCTGGAGGGATCACTTTGTGTAAATTATCTCAGTGGAGTTTCAAGTCACAGCTGTGGTGGTTGTGAATTCATCAGGGTAATTTACTTTGGATGATTTTGTACACAGATATACCCTTTATGTTAGTAATATCGGTGACATATTATTATTGTCACCTCTTCTGTCATTACCTCAATGACAGAAGAGACGACAATAGAGTAGGTAGTGTACTGTTGTTTCTCCAGTTAAAAACTAACAAAATATATTTTTGCATGAGGAATAGTAGAGATAATATAGAGAGGAGGAAAGGTAAACATGACAGGATCTGTATCACAGAAGATGATGTGTTTTGCTTGAATCTGTTTAATATCTGTTTGGTAGCGGTAGTTTTGCATTTCATTCCTTGAGTAGGTTCTGGTATAAGAGACGACTGAAACAGTAGCAAGATCTCTTGGTGTAAAAACCTCTTAAAATCTTAACCCAGAAAAAAATAGATGAGAGAGTGGTATCTTTACCCAAGACATAATTTATTCTACGGGCATATATGTAAGGGTTATAAATAGTGGTCTGCTCTTTGATGTCTATGACTTCCTTTAACCTCAGTCAATCAGTTAATAGAGAGTCAACCACTGGGCAATTAATTTCCTTAGCTGACATATATTTATTGTGGGTCTACTCAGCACACTCAGAGCCATCCTTCTAAAAGAAGTTCAAGCTTCTGAAAGGTAATTGAAAGGCAAAGTCTTTTTATTCCTAGGGATGACCCTGAATCAAAATTCCAAATCCAAACCCCCTTAAACTGTACAGACTGATTATGTACATTCTTTTCAAAGGACTTTTCTACAGAAATATTATCTTATCCTTGGAATGTCTCTTTAGAGAAATATTTACCCTAAACAAATAATGTAGCACACTTGTTTATGTTGTCACACTGTTTCAAAAAGCGATAATTAATGATTCTACTCCATTCTAGTAATAATAATAATAAAAATAGTAATAATAGTAATAGTAATAATAATAATAATAATAAACACTCTCTTGTTTAGTAGCAATTTCTCCTGCCTGTGTTCTCAGAGCTTATAGTAAGCATTTATTGTTTTGAAAACTGACAGTCTAAATCTAGCACAAACCCAAGTGGCACTAACAAGCAAATTGTTTCCATTTGTGAAACCTATTGTAGTAATTGCTACTGACTCCAGAGACATTCCCTAGGCAAGAGCAGTAATGATAATTTGGTAGCTTTCTTTTAAGTAGACTTCGTTTACAACAGATAGCAGATATTTCTTCCTTCAGGGCTGAGGAGAGGTTTATGGACTACAGTAATAGCTTCCCACTTTAAATTTTTCCAAAGTGGTTGCTTTAGTAGTGAGCAAAAACCACTATATTTTCCAAATGGAATTTCTTAATTATCAGCAAGTATCTTTATCAACTCTGATTCTTTATGAGGCTCCCAAAAACACACAAGACAAAACTCTTGTCAAAATTCCCAGAGATTATTAATTAAGTTTCATATTAGAAAATCATGGAATCATTTATGTTGGAAAAGTACTTTAAGTTCATCAAGTCCAGTTTTTAACCCAGCACTTTTAACAGATTATTTTTTGAAACTTGAACAAGTATAGCAGGGATGCCAACCTCCTGCAGTCCTTTATGTAAAGCAAATACAATTTATATATGCTTTCCTTGAAGGTCTGGTCTCTAGACGCTTTACCAGTTTCATTACCCTTCTCTGAACATGCCCTAGCA
This sequence comes from Passer domesticus, assembly GCF_036417665.1. Classification (NCBI taxonomy): domain Eukaryota; kingdom Metazoa; phylum Chordata; class Aves; order Passeriformes; family Passeridae; genus Passer; species Passer domesticus. The sequence goes on along the minus strand of NC_087478.1, from coordinate 30,531,477 downwards.
CTTCAGTGTCCTTTATTTGTGAGCATCCCAAAGATGAACACAAGATTTGAGATGTGGCCTCACCAGTGCCAAGTGCAGAGGGCACACTCTGCCCTGGTTCTGCTTGCTACATTATTCCTGATACAAGCCAGGATGCCACTGGCCTGGGACCACTCTATTTCCATTAAGAGGACCGTGCTTGATCATGTTGCAGCTGTTGATGACAACAATTTGTTAATTTATTATTCACTGCAGAGACTGGAGCATCAGAGAATCTTATTTGAGGAGCAAGACCAAGCTGTAACGTGCAACGTAGAGCAAAAGCCTCTGAGTTGAAATATTATAAAGCAATACTAGGATTAGTAGACAGTTAACTGATGCTTTTACCCTCTTCTGTTTTGATTTAAGACCTCATGTGTTGTTAAGAGATTTGGACTTCTTTAGGATCCCTGTTTAAGTTGGTGATTAAAAAAAAAATGTTGGATTGGCAAAGGATCTTAGTATAGCATGTAAATCTGTACCTGTTAATAAAGAAAATGTGAATTTAAAATCTGGATTTTAATTCATACTTAAACCATTTTCAAAGTAGACCAAAAAAAAACCCCTTGAATATTACAATTACACAGGAGTTGGAGTAAATGACCCTTGTGGGTCCCTTCCATCTCAGGATATTGCAGGATTCTACGATGGTGACATGCTCCTATATTTTTTGGAAATCTGATTCTAGGTCATCTTTCCCATCCATAGGAATCTTCATTGAGAAGATGAAATGATTGTTGGAGTCAGTTGCCCAACCCTGCTGCAGTCTTCACTAACTACTGAAAACCAGATACAAGTATACAAGTATAGATGTCAAATCTTCTTTGTGAGGGCTAAGCTTTGAGTTCTACTTTCATGTCCTCATGTACTAATATAGCAAATTCAAAATAGTTCTGTAAATAGCATAAAAAGATGTAAAACTGTGAAAAATGAGAATAGGAATATAAAGCCGTCAAGAACATGATGTTTTTATTTTATCAAAAACATCATGTTAGAAATTTTGACACTGATTTATAAGAACCAAACCAGTTGACAATCTACATTGCAAGAATTATCAATAAAGACAGTGCACAGAGGAATCTTAACACCCCTTCTCCCCCCATTAAAAGACAAGTGTAGGTGAGTGGAATTCCAGCTGAGTAGAATGAGGCTCACAATGAGTAAATTAATAGACCAATGTGATTGCTAAATGTCATTTGCTTGTTTGTTTGGTTTTTTTGCTTTTTCATGATGCATATAAAGCAGAAACCACTTCCCAGCTCATTGTGTTTACTTGTGTTCTATTATATAAATAAATCCCAGGATTCTCAGTTCAGTAAATATACTGAAAAAATATTTTGGGCATCCCGGTGTTTTCTGCTGGAAAAACTATTATTTCTTGAAATTGGAGCGAGTATAGCAAGGGTGCTTACCTCCTGCAATCTATTATGTAAAGAAAATACTGGGAAAAGAATCCTTTCAAGGAAAATATATAGAAATTGACATTTAATATCTTTATAAGCCAGCATTTCTTGCATTGTTTTGTCTTTGTCACATTCTTTTTCATTAAGTCTACCAAGTGCATAGAGACTGGAATTGCAACTGAAGAAATTATAAATTCCAAGAAAATTATCAATCCATTTCTTGACAAAGTTTGTTCCTCGTATTCATTTGGACTTAGAGGCAATTGAAGACAACATTTGACTTTTTTAATCATATAATGCCTAGTATTTTCAGAGCAAATTAGAAGGACTAAGACACTAATTATTGAAAAATTCTAGTTCTAGAGAGAACCTTTAATAAAGGTTCATTTTTTTTTTTTTTTTTTTTTTTTTTACTGCAGTAAAAGGGATGTAATATAGAATATTTGAAACAGACCACAGTGACTCCAGTTACCTCCTGGTGACTGGTGTATTATGTATGGGAGAATATGACTCAATTTTCTACTTTGCTTCTTTTACTTCAGTACCTCAGAGAATTCCCTAATTGCTTTTCTTGTTGAGTGGAAATCCTGAAATGAACTGCCTGTGTTGCAGCCAAAATTATTCTTAGAAAAACAACAAACTTCAAAGTGAGCACAGTGGAATCAGCACCACACCCTTTTCAGAAAAGATATAATGACATAAAAGCCACTGATATATTATATATTTAACAACTGAAAGAAAAATTCTGGCTGACTTAAAAGAGAATTCTGGAAGTAAAATAATTCTACTTCATGAATTATCTCTAGGAATAAATCAGTGTTGTCTGCAGCCTGATGTGAGGGTACTGAATATATGTGTGCTGAATATATTTTTTATATTATATATTTATTATATATGATACATATTTATTTATTGTGATCTCTTGTTCTAGATACTAAATTATTGAAAAGCAATTTGCTTTATATTAAGTAATTGAAGCATGACAGATTTTCACATTGATATTGTGTAGGTATGTAATGCTAATATTCATGGGTGTGAACATTAGTTGTGTTTCTTTCAACTCTTGACACAGAGAATTGGGGCTCCTTCAGGACTGCTTTACAGTGGTGGGTTTCTTTAAACTCTGTGAGGACTCATTGTCATGCCAGGAATTCACCTTACTCGACATTCGTCTGTGCAGTCCCTTCCTCATTACTGTCAGTGAATTCTGGTGTCTTCCTAAGCTTTATTTTCCTAAGTCTGGAAAATGACTTATTTATGCCTTCTTCTTCACCATTAGTTTATTATGTCTTCTTCTATACAGGTGTTAGAGCAGGAACCTCTAACACATCTGGTCCCTGTGTATTACCATTTGCATTTTCCCTTTGTTCTGTCTCAGGATGCACCCCTATGGTACTCAATGTAACTTCAAATGTTACATATGTCAGAATCATCCACCTTCCCTGAGCACTATTCTGGATTTCCTTTTATTCATCTCCAGTGTATCTCATTTGACATTTTTGTTCAGGAAGACTACCATATGTTATCTGTGATATTTTTTCCCAGTGTGTCGTGTATGAGAAGTTATTTAGTACAGGTTTCTGCAAAAGAAAAAAAGAAAGTGCAAAACTGTCAGCTTAAAATCTTCTGTTGCTCCTGTTGTTCATTTGGACTTGCATACTGTGGGTGGCACTTGGGGGCTGGTTTGTTGCTGTCTATAAAAAGATGTGCCTTTTACAAATGGGAACACTGCTACATGAAAATACATTGAAAGATTCAGATGAAGATTGAGCACTTGTGTTTTTATCATGAAATATCTGCATGATACCAGCAGCAGTCAAGCTACCTTGCTGGGCTGAGCTGATTCACTTTACCTCTGAGTGGAATTGCAATTCCTTATCCCTCCCTAGGCTTCACTGTTGATAAAAGAAATGTGTAAATAAATTTGCAGTGAAAAATTCTTACACTTCTAAGTAATGAAGCCTCATCCTTGATGTTGAGCTGTGAGAGACTGGACTAATGATGGCACAATTCAACTTTCAGAATCTGCAGCCTCTGACAGTCAAAAAATGAGGGAAACACATCCTGGTTTGTCAGATACCCTGAAAGGGGCAGTGCCACCTCTGGAGCAGAGTCTGCTTTTCCTCTCCCTACCCTTTCCCCCAGATGTACTGGTTTATTGGTGAAAGTACTCAGGCAATAACTGAGTAGGACTTCTTTCAAGGAGGTTTTTTTCTCTCCTGTATCTTTGGTGGGTCAGAAAGCCTCTGAAGATTACCAGTGGCTTTTTGTTTCTAACTCAGCTTTGCAGCTCTGGCTTATGAAGTCGTTGTAGACAGTGAAACACTGCCAAGTTTTATAACTTTTGGCAAATTTTTTTCAAGTTAATTTGTCTTCACTTCCACTTTCAACACATGGTCCTGAAATTTTTTTACATCTGTCTGCTCAAGAGCTCAGAGTATTAGATTTTATGATTAAAAGCTAATGCCCATAAACAAAAGGATTTGTGGGGATCAGGGGAACTGTGGCAGGTAGAGGGACCCCAAGAAGCTAAGAACTGGTAATAGATTATCCTGACCTGGCACTCCCAGCACCTTCCATGGTGAGCAATGAACCCCTGGAGCTAATGGGGAACCCACCAGGACGAGTCAGCCCAAGGAACTGCCTCTTCTGAATGCTTCACAGAATACAGGGTACAGGACTATGATGGGATGTAGGGGGAAAAGTATTTTGGGATTCTGTGATATTTATTATCAGATACTTTGAATTTGGGAATTTTGAGATGATGTGAAACTTTTATAATGGGATGTTTAGTGAGTGGAGAAAAAGGAAAAGTAAAGGTGGGGCTTGACTGTACTTTGGACGAATAAGTGTGGGTAAAGAAAGGAGGAAGGGTAAAGGCCAGTTGACTATAAACAGGGGTTGGCTGGTACATTTGTGTGGCTAAGTCCTGTGCTTTATCACTGCAACCTGCTTTATATTCTAGCTAAATTGCTTTTTTTTTTTTTTTTTTTTTTTTTTTTTTTTTAATTAATATATGTGGATGTTACAGAAATTCAACCTGGACTGGTTGGTGATAGACTAAGACATCTGATAACCAGCAGATTAGGTGGTGGGACCATGAATCTCAGAGGCTTGAGAACCTGAGGTTGTAGGAAGTCAGGAAGACCTAGGTCTTGGAGGCTGCTACCTTGTAGGTTGAATGTCCAGGACCAGCTTCTGTCAAGACCCCTACTGTGTGTATATTCCACTAACATATTTTGATCTCATCAGCCATAAAGAAGGACCAGGGCTGACCCTTTCACATTGTTCATGTTTGTGTGGGTGTTCTTTGGGTTTAAGTGGATGCCATAAATTATGCTTTATTGTCTCTGTGTTGGTGTGTGTATCCAGCTGTGGTTTATGGTATGCTTGTGCATACAATTGCATGTGTACATATTGCATGTTGGGTTTAGCCTTGACACTGCCTCACATCTTCATGGCCAGCTCAGGAGTACTTTCTCGGTCCTGTCCACCTCTGTGTTGGGCAGTCTCTATTACAGAGACATTTAAAATCAGTATGTGTCCAACAAGTGTGATCTGTTTGTAATTTACAGCCCTGGGAAAGTAAAATCCCTTACAGTTCCCATTCAATGCAGTACAATCAAATGTATTCTATTCATATTTCAATTTTTGAGTCTATTTTTTAAATGGTCTCTACAGCTACTTGAAACAAAGTGTGATATACACATGTTGGGCAAAATTCAGGTGATGAGGCTAAGCAGGAGTAAACCTGCTTGGTTTAGAACAAAGATCCACAACATAGAAAGAAACAGAAATGTGGGAAGCATGATTACTTTTTTTTTTAATGGTGTAAATCACTTTTAATAAGCCCACAGAAGATATAAATCTATTAAATGTCTAAAATTTTTTGTTGTCTTTTATAAAATGTAAATAAAGTTTGGACCATTCCTACTTTGCTTAGCTTGTTCTTTTTCTGTCTGTGTTAATCTCATAGGGTCTGGAGGTCATGTTACCAGTGTGTTTTTAAGCTTCACACAATTACCCTCAACCCTGTAAAGCATTGCACAGCAGGACAATATTTATAACTTGTCAAAAGGAAAGCCTCTGTCTTCTGCAGCTCTACAGGAGTCCAAGTATAATGCAGGGGTTATGAAGAGTATGAAGGTACAACGTAGGAATAATATATTTAAACATAACATTACCGTGTCTTTGAATATAACTTTTTGCAATCCATATTTTCCACTCAGAAGTTAAGCTGCATGTGTCCTCGGTGGGTTGCTGAAGTAGAAATCCTATTTATCTACTACCTATTATTTTCTTAGCAAAATTATCATCTTACCTCCCATTATTTGGAGGGATTATTAACCTTAACTACTGACATCCAAGGGCACTTCACATGGTATTACTCACTTAGTCCTCATGTTACCCAACAATTTGTTTCAATTTTTTTTCAAGAAAAAACTATCACATAGTCTTACATTAAGCTCAGAGTAATTCTTTATGAAATAGAAGTTGCTCAGGTTATATATATATATATATATATATATATAAATGGATATGTATTCACACCATGTGAAAAAAGAAGCTGTTAAAGTGACCCAGAATGTCAGAAAAGGATATTTTTCTCCATAAAATAGCCTTACCAAAATGTGACAAACAAATGTTGGTATGATATATGTAGAATTGTAGAGCCACTTAATGTCTTTCTAAATACATTTTTCCATGAACAATATGACTTTCATTCCTCCAATAAGAAATGTGAAGGGGATTAAAAATAAAAATTATGAAACTAATGATGAATATAGTAAAGTGTGTTCTCAATTGCTTTTCCCTCACTTTGGCATTATCTTTCTGATGTCTTTCTGTTTACAATCTTGCATAAGTGGAAGTGAACCACTTATAAAAGTGATTTCTTTGTTCTGTGTTTATATGAAATACCTGTCATAAAGCTGTTATTTCCTTTTTCTTTTTTTCCCCTGGGAATCTAATGAACGTCTATCCTTTGAAAATCTGTTATTTTAATATTGTAAACCCCAAATTATGATATACTTTTAAAGTGTCAGCATGTGTGCATTTTCACATTAGTTTTGATATAATGAAAGCTCGTGCATGTATCTTCATGTCTCTCTGTGGAATCCATCCCACCCATGATTATTGTCATGGCTTTAGCATCAGAGTGCATCACATACTGACACTTTATCCAAGCTGTCATCATTTTACAACTGATCAAGTAAATATCTTACAATGCTAAAGACTCTCTTTAATTTACAGGTGGATAGAAGATCTGTTAGTGGTTTTGTCTTAGCAGACCAACAACTCTGGATCTATATCACCTGTCATTTGATTAATTATGTACCTAGGGCAGCCAATCACAGAAATTTTCCACCTTTTCCCCTTTGGTGTTTGTATTTGTTCTTCACGATTAGCCATAGTCACTCAATAGTTGCATATGACGAAAAGCAAACCTTATCAAGGTGTTAAATAATGGGAAAAATAAATGGAATTTGGTGCATCCAGTACATAAAAGAAATATGACAAAGACATTTTTGAAATTAAAGTTTTATTAGTTTGCTAACTTGGAGAGGTACTATGTCTTTAAAATGCAATTACACTATTTGTGTTAATGACATTGATCATCTCCTCTTATCACCACCTAATGAATAACATTTTCTCATATTTTTCTTAAATATATTTTACTCAATTAACAATGTAGGCTTCAGTCATGGTTTGTTGGGAGTTTTTGTTCCAGGATACGCATTATGTTTAAAACTATTACATGTTCAGTGACAAAACTCAACATTTTCCTGTTACTACAATACTGAATAGGGAGCATTTTGCAGTTCACTCTGGCCTACCATAAGCAGCATCATTCTGTGAGCCTTTGGGGCAGTGTGTGTTTACTGATGATCAGGGAGGTTGCCAAGGGTGAGGAGAGCCATGGATGAAGGCAGTGCAAACTCAGGGCTGATGTGGTGCAGTGCTGCAGTAAGCTGCATCCCTCCTATGCAGAGAGAGGCACCCATGGGCTCTGTTTGTAGAGCTCACCTCTTCTAGGATATCATAGGTCTTCATCACATGTGTGATCTCACCTCATCTTGGTGTCTGCCCACCAAGAGCATATGTTTAGCTGTTCTTAAAGCTTTAGATGAAGTACTGGTCCTGGATGCCTGACCAACATGTTCCTCAGCAGAAACGCAGCTTCCTTCAGTGGAAGCCTTGACAAATTTGAGGTAGGAGTAAGTAGGAAAAGTGTGAATCATGACAAAGTTTTTTTTTATTAAAATTTTTCCTGGTTGACAACACCTGTTTTCAAATATTTGAATCAGCTTGCTGGTTTCTATAGCTCTGTAAGATTCTGCTAGATATATGATACCCATGCTAACTGAAATTAATATTTAACCAGTCCCTCTCTTAGTTGCCACATGGGACCTGTCTGAATTTCACTTAGAAATTGGAATGCGTTACTCCCCTAAAGAAGATGAATCAGCATCCTTCACCCATATCCTGAGTACATATCCATGTGCACCCTTGGATTTATCCAGCTAGTAATTTCAGGAGGACCTCCTAGGGATTGATACAAACAATTATACAAGGATGCTTTCTTTTCATTCCTAGATGTCCCTGAACAATCTGTCTGAAAATCTCCTACAAACTATTCCTACTGTCCTGCCTTTCTCTGTGATTATGACATAACATTCAACATTCCAAAAGGATGCCAATGTCACATAATGTCTCAATATGAAGATGTAGATGACAGCAAGTAATTTGACTTTAATACAAAACCTGTCTATAATCTGCTTTACTATTAGAATGCTTTGCAGAAACAGAGAAACAGAGCAGCACTTTTTACCTTGAATTTGCATTTTTCCCTGTAATAACTTCCTTTCCTTTCAAACTTTTCCTTTTATATTTTTGAATCAAATGGTATTGAAATCCTCCAAACTCCTTATGTGCTCTCGAATTCACCATGGAAAAGGTTTGTATTTCTGCAGTGTATTTGCTTTTGAAAAATATAGTGTTCCTAAAACAGCATAATAAACATTTTGAAAGCTTTTTTTAACTTTACTATTCTTTCTTCCTGGATGAATTGTTTTGCGAACAGATAACATTGGTATGAAAACTAAAGCTCTTAAATCAAATTTTTGTGGCACGGATTTGTACATGCTCTTTAGAATTTTATTTCCTGCAATGGATACCAAACTTCAAATATTAATATGATTTTAACATTGCATAGAAAAAGACAGAAGGTTAAGATGCTCTTATGCCTTAATATAATTCTTACTAAGTAAGAAATGGTTATGGGTTATCAAGGCTTGATGTAGCTAGTGGCACATAAATGAAAAATAACAAATCTGAATGCAACAGCATGAAGAATGCTGAGTTACTCTTTCATTATTAACTTCAATCTCATAACTTTAGTGACATACAAGGCATGAAATACATTGTCAAAAATATATAGTTCTGAATACAATGCCATTAAATATTTTATCCAATTGGCAACAGTGCTGCAAAAAGACTGAATATTAAACTGAACCCTGTTCTTAAAAAAGATGACATTGCACTGTGCTTTCCAGCTCTTTCTACAGAATAAATTTCTCTGTCAGCAATTTCTTTTTAAGTAAAGTGAAGCAAGTCTCTCTCTCTTCTTTTTTTTCCTCCTTCTGACTATGCTGCAGAAAGTCTCTACCTCTAGGTAGAGTCTAGTCTCTATCCTGGGACCTAGAAGAAAACTCCTTTCTTTGACCACTGGCATACAGATTTGACTTCTATTTAGCATTTATTTTCTTATAAAGTAAATTTAGACTATTTTCTTAGCATACTATACAGTAATAAAATTCTGAGTTACAAACTGTGATATCTATTCATGCAAGAGAGAGATTAAACACACACACTAGTGGTTCAGGATTTCATTATTTCCTCAGCTCATAGTGAATTGATTCTACACCAGTTTCTTACTATGTATCTTCTCTGATTTTTTTTTTTTTAATCTTATTTTCCCAATGGCAGTTGGAACATCTAAAGAATTACTTTGTTATCTTTAAGTAACAGCCCAATATTTTCTTTGGATTGTCTCTTCTATCCTCTCTTATGTTACTTACATTTGTCTGAATTATGGCCATCAGCATATTTTAGAATATTGTCCAGGAGCCCTTTAAAGTCTACGTCTAGTCATGATGCATATTTTGATGATTTTAAATTAGTCTACATCATAGATTGTGAGAAGGTTAATAATGGGGAGGAGTTGGGTTGCATGCAATGGCCCAAATTTTTTAAAACTAAGGTTGACTTTGCTAGCAGCTTGCTTTGATCCCAGATATAATTTTTGTTAGGTAATGATTGTCTAGCTGGTGTATTGCTCTATATGTATTACTCTGTTAATAAACCATATGTTGCTGTTTCTGAGCTGAGGAGCTCTTGATTAGTACTCAGCAAGAGAAAGACCTTTCTGAAGGCTTGGGTGTGAACTTTAGTTCAAAATTTTTGTAAGCCTTATTTGCTTGTACAACCTTTGTGCCAGGTCAAAAGTGTGCAAGGGAGATTATGGGAAGCTGACATTTATATTGTTTATAGAGGGATGAAAGCTAGTTTTAAACAAATATCACTCCAGCCTCTGTGTGGGATCTATTGCCTATGCAGACACACTAGGTGCATGGGGCAAGAATTTCATTTCACTACATCAGAAGCAGCAAATTCCTACCTTGTCATTGCAATTTTTCATGTGTTTTCAAGTTTCTCTGCTTCCACTATCTAAGTAAACTCATCTCCTCAACCTATTGCCACAAGCTGCCGACGAAAGCAGCAAACCTCACTTGAGATTCGCACCTAATGAAAAGATAAAAGGTAAGAATTAATAGCCGTAGCTGCTGAAATGGGTACTTTATACAGGGGCTTTGCATGTTTTAGAACAAGCTGAGACAATGACATGAAATTGCTCTTATCTTCTTTGTGACCTATCTTGTCTGTAGTAATTGAGGAGTCCTCCAGGAAAAAATATTCAGCGGGAGAATAAAACTTCAGCAGCCCTTTTGAAAATCCCAGTACCTCCTGAGTCTTCCTAGCTGGTAAACTGTTAAAATATTCCTACATTTTCAGGTGAGACTTTAGACTGGGATAAATTACGTATTGTAGCAGTGCGTGCAGGACACCCAAATATCAATGTATTTGATATGACTAGAAGTTTGAAAATGAATATACTTGTCTATGAGCATATGTTAATGATTTTAACAAATTAATTGACTTTATATTTCTGCCTATTCTGTATTTGGTTTCTGTAGCACCTCCTCAATTTTGTTTGGCCACCCTGGAGATGTACAGAAGTAAAATAAAGCTTTTTATATACAGGTATTTGGATGGGTTTTCTTAAAGTAACTTTTTCTGAGAATGCTTAATCTCACCATACCGCACACAATGTTGCTTCTAATGAATGAAAAGGTGTGTCTTGTTTATTACAGGAAGCCAAAGCTGTTCCAAGAATGGGCTCCCTGGGGGCTACCAAATAGCCTCTGTGGAATTGCCATAGCTGGTCTTCTCTGCATACCACTGGATATGTGCCCTTAAAAAAGCAGATTCACTTAACCATCAGGAAACAGAGAGAGGGAATATCACCTCACACAGATACCTGTTAAATTGTTTTTTGATAATAAGCATAGCTTGGAAACAGAGCTACAAAGCAGGGAAAGTGCTTCTTAAACAGCTAAAGTGCTGCCCCTATCTTAGGATAATATCAGATTATAAGAAGATCCCCCGACACAGGGAAGAATGATGCACAGAACTCCATGATATCAGAAGGCTACTTAATTACTTTATTATACTATACTATACTAAAGAGATACATACTACATTATATCATACTTACTTCTAACCACTGAAAAACCTGTGATAGTCAGCTGACAGTCCCGACACACATGTGTGGATCCAATTGGTCAATGAATCAAAACACCATCTCCAGAATCAATCAAGCAATCCCTTTGGGTAAATAATCTTCCAACACATTCCACATGTTCAAAAACACAGGAGCAGAAAATGAGATAAGAATTGTTTTTTCTTTCTCTAAGGTTCTTTGCTGTGATTCCCAGCAAATATCCTTGGGAAGTTGTGCCTGCACGCTCTCTATTAAGAGAGATGCAGCTACAGGATAAAGTAATGTACATGCTGCCTTAAATATGGTAAGGTACTGAATGCATTTGCTGAGATAATTATGTTGTGGTAAGATGAAAGGGCTCATCTAGCAGGAGACCAGTGAAGTCTTGCTTTCCTCCTTGATCATTCTAGAAAAGACAGGGCTTTCTGATGCCCTGTGTGTGCTACATTTTTATCCAGGATTTTTTTTTAACTTTACTGGAACAGAAAGTATGAATGCATCAACCAGAGAATAGTCACAGGTAATGAAAAGTAGTAATGAATTAGTAGAACTGCTAAGTTTAAAAAAAAAAAAAGAAAACCAAGAAAACCCCAGTCTGTTTGCAGGAATAAGGTTTTGCAAGTTTTAAACAGTGCAAGGTTAGGAATTTTTTTTTAAATATTATCTGGAAGTTTTGTTCCATCCTGTATTGATGCCTTGAGAGGCTATCTAGCACAGAGGCTAGACAGTGGGAAAGGAATAAAGTAAGTATTTATTATTGAAAGGCCTTTAAAGGATACACCTTGGGCAATACAAGGGCCCAGCCATGGCTCCACCCAAGATGAACAACCAGTCATGAATTTTCACAATTTTTAAAGTTTTGGTCCATTTACGTATTGGGTTTTATTGTCCAATTACAGCTTCAGATTATGAAGTCCCATCCGCCCACATCGCTCTCCTCAATTCACTGTTGTTTACACTTTTTGGGCCTGAAGCTGCAATGGTGTCCTTGGTTCTTGGGCTGGAAAAGGATTGTTTTGTCTAACTGAACTGTGAAGAGAACTTGCATAAAGAACACTTTATATGAAATTCAGAGTTACATACTAATGCAGTGCAGAATCAGAAAAATATGAAAGCTAAAATATTAGGCATCAGTATATGCAAATATTTAGCAGAACATCTGCCCAGTAACAGTATGAACAGTTGATAACAGCCACAAAAATGTTGTTGTTCACAACACAGTTTGCCTTTCATTTACAGTATTTTATCAGGATAAAATTCCCTCAGGCCATGCTCCCCACATCCCCCCCAACCTAACTAAATAATAATTTGAAATATTTTGCTGATATTTGTAAAATTAAAAAAACAACAAAAAACCACCATACACAAATAAAAACCAGAAAACAATTATTTTTCTAATAGATTGTTATTACTAATACATTTACAGGAGTGATTCAACATAAAACCATGCTCAGGGGACTTGGGTATATGGGTGTTAGCAGAGAGAAGGTAGTTACCCTTTTACCCTTACACTGTTCAACTCAATAAAATGAAATTAGAGTTGTAGGAGGATAACAGGATTATTGTAGAGTCATCATTTCCTGCAGCATTTATCCTTCAAATTTGACCTTTGCAGGAGTTCATTATGCCAAAATTGATAGATCATGCTCATAGGAAAAAGTCATCCAAAACACCCGAGAGCTATTGAGCTAACTAAATAAACAACTCAAGACAGTGAATGTATAGATGTAAAATAGGTTTGTGTGTGTGTATACATATATATAGATATATATATAGATATATCTGCGTGTGTGTGCCCATATAGGTGCTGCAAAAACTGTCCCTTCCTTTTAATTACCATTTGTGAATATAAACAGAAATTTAGTTATGATGGAAACTAGCACAGTGCTTAAAAAAGATAGCAGGAAATGACAGAAACATGACAACCCAATATAAAGACATATGACCAAATCTCCATAACAGTGAAAAAACACAGATATTTCCTTTATTTTTTCCCTCCCTCTATCCCTGTTCTAGATAACTGATGAGATGAAAGCCTCAGGAGCCAAGGAAGACTGATGTGAACCTTCAGGGGGACAGAAATACTGTAGAAAAACAATGCTCTAATCAATCCTCAGGGAGCTACTTCCAGACCTTCAAGGAGTGCCATGCTTGATCTCAACTTTGGATTTGCTTCTGAAGAATTAAAAAACATCCATGAAGCAAGTGCCTTCCAGCAGCTGTAATATACCAATCTTTAAAAACCAATTGTCTGCATTAGTCACTGCATCAAAAATGGGATTAAAGCCCAAATCAACTTTGCTATGCACATCCCAAGACATTTCAGCTCTCTGAAGAAATAATGACTATGTCTACCCTCTGGATTCCATCTTCTGTAAACAAGCGTATCGCTGCCCAATTTATTGCAACTGAGCTAGACTGTTCATTTTAATGATTAAAGATTTTTTTCTCCTAGTTCTTTTGTGATATCTGACAGTCTGAGATACCGACTTTTAGAGAGTTCCATGACCTCTTTAATAGACTCGTTCTCTGTAGACATCCTTAATAATTATTTTTTAATGTAATTTCTTGTTATTCCCTATCCTTCATTTCTAGGGTTGAAATGACAATGTCAAGCTTTAGCATAATCCATCAATTTATATTGAAGGGTTGTGAGAAAGTTGTCAGCCAAAAAAAGACCTTCAAACCTTAAAAGAGTTTGCAAGTTCTGTGATCAAAATGCATATTACTGTCTCTCTGCTGTCCCACCCTTCAAGTTAAGGACAAAATCCATGCTGGTCCTATAAAATGATGGTGCTGCAAACACCCCTAATGCATTGAAGTGTTGTGGATGCCTTGGAACAGTTTTGGTTTTGTTCCCTAGAGTCTAAAGAAAAGAGAGTATAACCAGTAAACTGCAGTGGTAGTGTGCTGATCAGCGCTTCCTGTGCAGAGAGAGGGGAGACGGAATGCACTGAGTCCACTCTCCTGTCTGTTGCTATTTGGGGCATTGAGCAGTTAATCCTATGACTGGTTTGGTTTCAGCTTTTTTATTTTAATATTTGTTGGTGACCTATAAAATGGATTAATGCCCATTCATTGTGAAAACTATTATCCTTTCACTTTTTTGCAGATGAGCAACTTTTTTAAACCCACAATGTACTGATTCATTATGTACTAACTACAGTGTAGTTAGTATCATACCTCCTTAAAGGTATTCTGAAAGATTTAATGGATGTCTGACTCTGATTTTTTGAATGTAGTATAAAACTGTTTTACAGTTTTTTATTTTCTAATCAGTACATGTACATAATATTACAAATGAAGGATCACATGCTAATTCCTGGAGAACAGGGATTTCAGATTCTTATTTGCCTGGATCAGGGTACCTCTCATGAAAATGAGCTTGTGAAACTGGTATCTCTAATGGTTTCTTTCTTGTGTTAAAATTAAATGTCCTGCAAATTTCACATATTAAAGTTAGCTGGGTTAGAACTGGTTCTGATAAGCATCTTTGCAGACTTGGTTATAAAATGTAGATTAAATCTCTTGCAGCAAGCTTTAAAGGTCTTTGTGCTGGGACTTCTACTAAGATTCTTTTAATTTCAGGGTTTTTTTCCTTGTGATAAAATACATAGCTAAAATTGATTTTGGTTAAAATTAAAGATGATTTTTAATCTAAAATGGCTGAAGATTATAGAATGATGGAGGGTAATGAATACTAATTATTATTGAAGATCATAGGACTGTATCCTGGGGCTATATTTTACTTCTGTATTTTGTACTTCCTCAGATGACACTGAGTATTTCTGATGAGGATGCTATTCTAAGGAGAAGACTATTTGAAGAATAAAACATTCTTGATGAATTCTTAGAGACTTTTATTTTGCAGTTCAAGATTTTTCCTGCTTCTTTTGTTGCAAGAAAATCTGTATATATTAACTTTGGGTGAACACAGAGTAGTTTAACAGTATAAGAAGAAAATATGAGCAAGTGTGTTTTAGGCACACATTTACTTTCCCATATATTCATCATAAAGGAAAAACTACTATGACTTGAGGTATTGTTTCTTCATTACACCAGAAAACAATTGTGCCGATTCCAAATGCATTGTAGCATTTTGAAATGCTACCAGCCAAAAGTAATACTCATAGAGCAATATTGCAATACTGCATTCACTGAACCTCTATGAGCTAACCTATAGATCAGTGACAATACAGAGGGTTAAAAAACAGTAAGAACTATCCAAACCAATGTCACATTTATATAAAGTTAAGTGATATTTGAAAAATCTCTTGTTTTCCTACATTTGCAAAAGTTCATACTGAATTTCTTCTCTTGTTTTTAGCACTCAAAACCCATTCTCATTTGCAGTGTCTAAGCCACAAGGGCAGAGGTGGCTGATCACATATACTGGGCTATATTACTAAGAATGCAGTCAAGAATGAGAAATTAATTACTTCAAGTTTATTATTCCAGAATATCGAAAGTTATCTTCTGACAATAGAGAGCATTCCTGGATTTAATCAAGTTTAGTGCAGTGAAAGGGGTCTAGAGAATATATGTTTTAAGGATAAATATAGAGGATCATCATCCTTATAATGAAGATAATCCCCAGCAAATTGACTGGGAAGATTTTGACTCCTTTGGGGAAGATTAATCTGCTGAAACAAAACTGTAGAATGAGAAACTCAGGACTTCAGTTTACCTCTCAATGACTTAGAGATGACAATAATAGAAAACTTCTCTTTTGCTTTGAAATTTTCAATGGACATATTGGCTGAACAATTGTTGCTCTTTTCATAAATGAATATTTAAAAGGCCCATTAGTTACAAGGAATCGGATTACAATTGTCACATTGTTTTTAATGTTGTCATCATTTTCTGATTTACATGTCTGTATAACAACGGCAGCTATGTTTTTTATATATACAATTCAAACACAGCAAAGTATTAACATCTACCTTCCTTATTGACTGGTAGCTGTTAATCTTTCTGTGGTGCCTGTAATTATTTTTTTTCCTCTTGTTATTATTTTGCCTTAAGGAATACAACAACCATTCTTTGGGAATGGAAAGAATAAATCATCAGAGAGAAAGTCAGTGATCAGTGTTATCTGCTATAGACAAGACCTAACAAAGATGTTTTCTTATGGTTCTGTGTGCTGGGCTGCTTCACACAGTTATTAGAAAGAGGAAGGACAAGATGATGACCAAGCCATGCCTAGGTTAAAGCAAACTGCTGAGTATTTTTGTATGAATAACTATACTTTTAGCAAAATAGAACCATGCTTACTTTTTTTTTCCCCAGCTGTGTAGAGTGCTGTGTTGATCTCTTGACTGTGATTTATGCGCTTCCGTTTGGTTTATTTCCACCTCTATGTTGAAATAACTTATTTCCCTGAAATTTCTGTTTATGGAATCATCTGGCCTCTGTGAGGCTGTTGTCCTTGAGAATCATTATTTCTGCTCAGGGTAGAGAGCCAGACTCTATATAGTCCAGGGTTATATAATTAAGCCCCCTGGAGGCAATTAATCCTGTGCTTACCTTACAGACACCTTGTGTGGGACAAGTGCTTTCAGCAGTTGCCTCTCCCACTCCTTCTCCCTGACTGTAAGGAGAGCCTGGATGGCTGGTTTAGCTTAACCACAGAAAGGGGGGTGAATGGGATCCTCTCCAGGTGCTTCCACTGCTTCTAGAAGACGAGATGCCCTTCAGAAGGCTGGATCCACCACCAGAGTTAAAGAGTAAGAAAACCTGCACCTAAACTAAAGCCTGAGCAGAACTTGTCACAGCTGAGACAGATGGCTGTGAACCTGTAGTGGTCTGGGCATACCAAACTTTCCTCTCTCCCAGCGTACTCCGGCATCAAATGTTTAGAAACATCTATGTGGCAATTACTAGCACAGGGATAATTACAAAATAGAAGTTTCTTGTTCCATGACATTAAGGAGTTCATAGGTCAGTCTCTTCTCACAGCTTCGCTTTGGTTGCCCCCCTGCATGTTTCTCTGATAGGTCTTAAGATCAATGGATTCTTTTGTTTGAAGGAGCTCATGGACTACAACTTTGTGGGGCTACAGCCAAAGCTCAGCATCTAGTCCTATTTAGCTCTTTATAATGTTTCTATTTTGACTTTGTTGCTACTTTATTATTTCAACCAAGATTTCCTTTTTCAAAAGCAGGAAAATAGGCCATTTGATACCACCTACAATTTCAGAAGTAGTCTTAACAGTACTCCCTTAAGAAGGGGTGCTTCTTCACAGCTTCTCTTTTCTACTATCAAAACTATTTTCAAAACACAACCAGCTCAGATGATTGCCCTGCATTCACAGCAATTTTCACTTAATTTGTTCGCAGTCATGAAAATTAGTGTAGCCCTAGGAGGACTTATTCAGCACCATTTATTAGAATGCTTTGCTGTGGAATAAACTGCAGTCCTTCCAGTTTTGTAGCATGAGGAGTGTGAGCATTCTTGAACTGAGAATGCTGCTAGGAATACTAATAGGAGAATCCTGGTTCTGATGCTCATCTTTTCTGAAATTTTTGAAAGCTATCCCTTATGTCTGTAGGGTACAGATGCTTGCAGTTTATATTTTATCTATGCTTGATGTTTTCCTGATGTGAAATTTATTTTTGCAGCAAGACAACTCTCAGACCTTTCCAAGAGCTTGTTGCAATTAAGAGGATATACCTTTAGGTAATTGATGTGGCTCATAAAGCTAGCTCCCTGCAGAGAAGTACATTTCTGTTTCTGGAATATCCTTGGACATCACAGATTTTTAAAATTTGTTTTAGTTCAATGGCAGAAAAATATTTATTTAGTAAACCAGAAAAAGAAACATACAGGTGTTTCTGCTTCTTTAATTACTTTATTATTTTTCTTTTTCATATTGAATATCTTCTTTCTCTTTGTCTCTGAATCAGCAGGGGAATTTTTAGTTTGAAGATTTACAGAAAAAGCTCTAATTCTTGGAAGAACTTAAGATTGAGCATTTAATCTTAGGGCAAACAAGGGAGAAGATTGAAGGTCAGGAACCTGGGCTAGCAAGCAAAACCATTTGTCTAAATCTCTCTCATCAGTAACAGACTGGAAAGGATGTTAAGCATCCTTCTCACTTTTTTCTTTATTAGTAAATTTTTGTACTGAAACATCACAAATTTTCCTCAGGCTAAAGATTTTGTTACTGAGGAATTGATGATCTTCATGTAGTTCATATTCCTATATTTGTTAATTTGATTAGTTATTTTACTAAAAATCTGAATGGTCACTTCTTAAACCACTCAGTAATCCTAGCAGTTCCATGTGGGAAATCTCAGGGTTTTGTTGTTTTGAAATTAACTCTCTCAAAGCTTAATAGTAAAAGAGAGACAATTTCTGCATACCTACTGTCTGCCAGAATGATTTGTGTCCTTGAACATTTTGGAGAATAACCCTTAAGAGACTGTCTTGGGGCTTGGACAGTGCCAGCAAAACCACACAGAGCCATCAGGTGCTTTTTGAGTTAATACAGAGAAACATGATTTTGTAGAGAAATTCAGAGTTGAAACCTAATTTTAGAAGTTTTCAATCACTCTCCACATGTGTCTTTCCCTTCCTGAATAAAGGACTCTGCAGAGACCAGTCTTGCCAGCTAAAACCAATTGTGGTGATAACCTAGAGAGGCTGGTAAATTGCATAGATATTTTTATGCATTTTAGGGAATGCCTTTTCCCTTCTATTTGAAATCTATCTATCATGATCATAAGGCATTTATTTTAGGACTGTTGTGAATCAATGTGTGTGTTTGGAAGCTGTATTTTTACTATTTGTATGACACTGAAAGAACATAAAACTGATTTTGGTTGTCCTTTGGAATTTCTCTATTTGCAAATGATTTAGACTTATAGTAAAAATTTGTCTAAACAATTTAGCTTTAATCAATATTTTCATTCCTGAGCTAAAAGGTAAGGCAACAAATTTGAAATTGATTTTTTCTCCCCTTCTTAATATTATGTGAGGTTGCATAGAGTGCTGGAGAGACAATTAATCTGCATTTGGTTTTGTCGGTTTGTTTGGATTTGGTGGGGGATTTTTCTTGGCCTTTTTTGATGTTTGTTTGATTTGGTTTCTTTGTTTTTAGAAAACGCTGTTCTATTATTAAAAGCTTAAGAAAAAAAGGAGTGCATGGAGAAATGTTTCTTTTTGCTCTTCTTTTTAAGCAAGAGAATTCAGATGATGGTAAAATTAAAGAAAAACACTTGCAAAATGGCAGGAAAATATAGGAATGGGAATAAATAATGTTATCTGTTTCAAAAAGCCCAAGCCTTTCTTTCTTGATATTATTGATATGTTTCTTAATAAGCAAAGTTTATCCTCAGTTAATATGGTTTCTTTCTAAGCATTGAGAATGTGAATAATCTTTTCATTTAGGTTTCGAAGTTTGCTCTTACTTTTCAATGCCAATTCAGTTAGCATTTTTTTGTCCTACAGAAACTGGAGTTATATGCCTAGGCTTATTCCCACTGTGCTTCAATTCTCTTTCATTACTTAACAGGGTCTGAGTTATTTTAACCTTAATGAAGCAAAAAATAATATGCAACTGTCTTCCACATTTTTATTCAAATTATTTAATTACAGTTTCTTTCATCATTGAAGTGTCATTTGCAAATACATCTGAAATATGTATTCCTATGTAAATGTATCTTGTTTAATTATTAACATGTAGATGTTTCACATATTTGCAGCATATTTGAACTGATTTATTGTGGTTTTGTAGCCCAAGTAAACAAATATCATTAGCTTCAGTATTTTCACAGCATTATTTGGTTATGATTTTTTGGTTAGCCTTTGCAATTCCTTGCATTCTCTTGCAATCCAATGTCTGGTGAGCTGAGTAACAGTAGACCTGCTGGACAAGTGATTGCTAGCTAAAAAAGAAAGAGCAGCAATAAGAGGAGCAATGAAAATATTGCAAACTGATGAATACTGGTTTGTTTTTCCATTTCTACTGTATAGCCTATAGCAGCTTTGTTTTGTATATAAACAATAGGATAACTAAAGTCTGCTGAAATACCTTCTGAATATTCCTGTACTGAAATACCTGCTGAAATTTCCTGTGCTGAACCACTCAGGCTGTTTCAAGAGCAAAGCTCACATTTATACTTTCCCTTATCCATCTTTTCAGTGCCAGGTAGCAGCTATGATGGTTCATAGCCAGGGCATTCCAATAAAAATTGCTTCATCAAATGGAGGAACTTAACCATGACCTAGCTCAGGGAAGCGGATTAGGTGATATCTGTGAGAGAAGAGAAAAAAAAAAAAAACCAGGTCCACACCAGGATTCTAGTCCAGGACCACCCAGAATTGTGTTTGTGTTTCACAACTGGAAAGAATCATCACTCTCATGGGTTTAGTGAATTATCCACTTTCTATCACTATCAATAAGGACTGTTATAGTTGTGAAACGCAACAACTAATTTCAAGCCTGAAAATAAAAGAGATGTCTCATTGAGACTTTGAAAGTGAGCCACATAACGCAGAAAGAAAGCTTTGTTCCATCTTGCTCCTAAAAATTCTTTCTCAGTCTTTTGGGCTCTGTGGTATCTCATTGCTCCCTGTTGTGTCACTTGAGAGCAGCCATGCTCAGTGAGCCAAAATAAATCCTCTACAATCTTTCACAAGAACTGCCCACTTATTTCCCTGTAAATTACACAAAGAAGATGTGCTTATGACACTTGATTTTAAGTTTAATGTTACTGGCTTCCATCAATTAGCATGACTGCAGTAGCAATACAGAGACAGTGGAGAAGATTGGGAGCAGAGACAAATTTTCTTATCTGATTTTAAATTTGGTTTCATATTCACAAAAGAGCAGTTATAAATTTAAGATATTCCTTACATCCCCTCCCAGTTGCCTGGTACATGTCATGTCTTTCTTCTAAAATGTTACAGAAGGGAGAACTTTTTGACTAGAGCTAGATCTTATTTTTCTAATTTCTGTTAATTCTCAAGAATATAAGGGCTTGGGAGAACATATATTTTCAGAGATGACATCTTGGGTAAGAACGTGCAGTAACATTAATACATTAATACTACTAGCAAGCAGAGTGCAAAGCCTTTCATTCCTTTTTTTTAATCTTTGCATGGTGTATAATTTATACTGATTGTTATGCTCTCTCTACTGTTGTATAATATTGTTCTTTGGTTACTAGCTTGGCTCCAGGCAGTGACTACAATTGAGTAAGTTTGTGTTGATATTGTTTAAAAGGAAAAAGAAATTTTGACTTAGCACTTTCTTTCATGTATGTAGAAAGTGTTACTTCAGATAAAATGATCGGAATATGGAATGAGTTAGGTTGACAGACTTATGTCTTAACAGATCTCAAATGTAGTTTCATTGCCCTGGATTTTTCTCATCTCTACATTGTGAAATTTATTTATATTTATATTATATTATATTATTTATATTTATATTTATTTATTTATATTTGTATACCATGTTTTGCCATGTAGTACAATTTGCAATGTTAAATAATGGTGAAATTTCATGGGTTCTCTTGCTAATAATTTTGATATCCATGATCAAAATTAATTTCCAAGTTCATTGTGATTGAAAAATAAACAATCACAATTGTCAAAGTAAAATTTGTTCTCTAAAAATTGTGTTCTTACAGTGTTAGTTCATATATTCTATATTACTCTTGTAAGCTAAAAATTTTTCACTGCTTAATTGACAAATTCACAGTCTAAATTAAATGTAAAACATTAATGATCAATCTCTTTCTTTGTAGAGTATCACAGTATCATTAGCTTGAAAAACATCTCCAAGACTTTTGAGTCCAACCTGTGACCACATTGTCAACTAGACCAGAGCACTAAGTGACACATCCAGTCCTTCCTTGAGTGTCTCCAGGGATGGTGACTCCACCACGTCCCTAGAAAGACAGTTACAGTGCCTGACAACCTTTGCTGGGAAGAAAATCTTTCTGGAAATAAAAAAAAAAAGAAAATCTTCCGTTGTTATTTGCAACAATGGATTTTTTTTGTACCTATTTGTACGCATTTGTAAAGGTTTCTGTATGTACTCAGCAGGCAGGAACTGGGCAATTATTATGTGGAGAAACCAGTAGTTAAAGAATGCATAATGGTTTTGAGCTTTGAGTTGGAATTTTGGAGTCACCCTAGGCAAGCTGGCCTTTGAAAACCATCTTCATTTTCATATCTTCCAGTTTCCCAAAATGAAAGTAAAAATATTGTGAAAAAAAATCCATTAAAGTGCAGTGTTCAAACGCTCCCATTGTGGGAGACCTCAGCTCTATGAGGAGTATTTTGTGTGTTCACTGCTGCAGCATCTCAGTGTCTGATGCATACAAATCAGTGAATCCTGAACTCACCTTTTACTCTCACCTTTTGTGCCCCTGTGGGGGATCCATTGTGTGGTAGTCCTGGGGTAGGACATTTTACAACCCTTTTAAAGCATCAGCAATAGGGAACTTGGAGCACATTTTTCTAGTTTATAATATATCTGTGTACCTGTGTATCTGTGAAGTCTCACAGTTGGAGCAGCTCTTCTATTTATCCCTTAACCACATTCCATACCAAAGTAAGACTGGGAAAAATGGGTCCATCTGTATGTAAATATAATGACAATGAAAAAGCTGTAGCTGATTTTCTTGTGATGCAGAGGCTCAAAGTTATACAGCAATGAATGAAGCACTCTGCTGGGCTCCTTCCTTAGGGCTATTTTAGCAGATTAAGCAATGTCTAGTAGAGTGCAGTCATTTGTGCTGCTGAGCTGTGAGAATGATTGCTAGCCTGCTTTTGGCTCCTAGTGTCAGGCACTCTCCCAAATGATTCTGGGCATGGTGTGGAACTTTAGACATTCCAGGAACTACCCATAGTAGAGAGTTTGTAAATAATCACTTTTTTTTTTTTTTTTTTGGAGGGTAAGCGTTTACCAACAGTGACAATGACTCTTCCACACCAACACTATGACTGTTCCTGGGATGTTTAATTCCTTGGTTTAAACACAGACCTTGGCTGCTGATACTAAAATATATGATTCAAACGTTTTGATCTTATCTAGAAAGCAAAGGGAGGATGAAATTAATTTCATTCTGATTTGTGAACTACTCAGGAAATTTCCAGTTAAGTATTCCAGTTCTGCTTTGCAGTATATTGCTGTAAATCTGCCTCCTGTTAGGGGGGTTTGATATATCAATAGGGGGATTCATAACAATATTGTTAATGCTAAGGCTGAGCAATTTGGATTCTTCCAGGTATGAGACATGAATTAATTATATTATTGACTTGCCCTTTTCTAGCTTTATTTTTCACCCTGTTCTCTAAAACTATGAAGAACACTTTTTATAAATTAAACTGAAACTTTTACATGCAAACATGAAAATGGGAATGATCAAATTCTGTGGAGTTAGGGATGGATTTTTGAGAGTGGGAAGTGTTAAAACATGAATAGTTAGATTTTGTGGTAGAATCATCTCCAGGATTTGATAGTCTTTTCCTAGTAGACATAGAAGAAAAAGGAAGATTTCTCCCTGGAATCTCCAGGGTTT
This sequence comes from Passer domesticus, assembly GCF_036417665.1. Lineage (NCBI taxonomy): Eukaryota > Metazoa > Chordata > Aves > Passeriformes > Passeridae > Passer > Passer domesticus. The sequence goes on along the minus strand of NC_087478.1, from coordinate 30,507,679 downwards.
TGGATAAGTTTTGGATAAATTTTACTTCATTGTTTTTCAGCCTTTACTTAGTGAATCTGTAGATGCTTAAGGAAAATTATCACTGAAAAAATCTATAAAGCAGGTTTTATTTATTCTATTCTAATATATTTATTTATATATATATTATTTATAATATTTATTCTATTCTAATATAAAAATGTGGGTCTATTTGTCAATGCAGATTATGAAGTTGTATGTCTCTAAAACTGCAGTTAGATGCCACCTATGATGCTAAAGTATCACACCTTCTGAGAAAGAGTAAGGAGTTAAAAAAAAGAAATTATTGCCGCTAATGTCATGGATATAGTTTTAAATATTTTCAGGAACCAGATGAAAATACCACTTATATTCATATGCACTTAACTTTACCAAGTTCATGCTCTAGTCCTTTTCTACCTTATGTTTATTATTTTTAATAATACAGAGCCTTTATATGCAATTTTTTGTGACTTGAATTACCTGTTTCAGCAGATATCTGGCTAATTTATATTAGTGTGAAATGTGAAGGTCTCTTAACTTGTTTAGGAAAAGAAGAGCAGCTTGCTGTCATTCACCCACTGACCCAGAAATAGGTAACCACTTATTTCTGATGCTTAATGATAATCCATCTGAAAACTTTTTTTAACCTTTTTTATCATCATACCCATCTTTGATTTAATTTTGTAAAAGCCTTTAATGTCACACAGAAGATTCAAGGATGGATGGGAACAAGATTAAATAAGGGTTACTTTTTGACCATAGTTTAGCTATACACAGTAACATTTTTCTGCATTGCATTATAATTTTTGTAGAACTGTGATTTTAGTAAAACTCCTGGAGATACGGAAAATATGTTGTCCAATTCATTATCTTTCTGTTTCAGCTTTATAATAAAATATAATTAAATTAATAACAGTGCACCTAAAAGTACTTCTCATATGATTTTAGGATTACATCCTACAAATTATAATATGAAATATAGACTGCTGGTACACAGCTCCTTTGAGTTCCCATTTAGTCTGTATATTTAAACAGTGATACTATAACACTAAGCTAGAAAATAAAAATTTTAGCGTTTACTAGGTTCAAAATTCCATCAGTTCTAGAATTCATTAAGATATTTCTTGAAGTCTTGAGTTGTAAAGTCCTAATCTTTTGAATATCAATTTTGTATGGGTTTTTTTACCTTTTATTTTCCATGTAATACTTAAGAATAATAGGACTTTTAAAAATTACATTAAGGGATGTTTCCTACAATTTTGTCTTCTTCCCTTCCCTCTGCCCACCCCCTTGCTAGACTTGTCTTTTAAATTAATTTGGTCTTTCTGTTTTGTAGCTCAGTGGGCAGAAATAGCAAAATCTCAGGGAAAAAGCACTGTGAGTGTGTATTTGTTTTGCAGACTTCAGTGTGGCAAAATTTCATTTTGATATATGAGCACCTAATCTGATATTTTAATAACAGTAGAAATATACCCATTCATCACAGGAACAGGCACAGCTCCTGATGATTTCAATGGGACTTATGGGTGCTTCATACTACCCAAAATACCATCTCTCAGTGAGGATTAAGGCTGTCATCATCCTTAGTCATTATAGTTCAGCTTTCACCATATTCCAGTTATTCTAGCTACATTTTCATATTTTCTAAGATTTAGGATATTGATATTTTAAAAAGTATGAACTTTTGAGTTTTCTTCTGAATCAGTTATTTTTTCTTTGCCAGGTGTAAATGAATAATAACAGTAAGACAGAGATGCATTGACTTTGACTTCATTTTTCTTAGCTATTCTAATAATTGTACCTCAATAATGTACTGGGCTAAGCCACATTTGGCATTGCCTGTATTGCTGCAGCTGTCCCCCACACACCAAAGTCAGCTGAACTCAGGAGAACATTATCTTCATGTTGTTTTACATGTGTAAAACATATTCTGTCTCTACTGCTGCAGATAAAATTGTCAAGAAAACACATTTCTCATTAGATCATTATTTATGAATCAAATAGTTGCAGACACTTACCTACATTAGTATCCACTATTTGCCAGTGAAACCTGTGGTTCATACAACATCTAAGGCCAGCTCTTCAGCTTTCCTTATCTCCCTTATCAAAAGGACAAGGATTCCAATCAGGCTCTTACTACTGGGGAATCAGCTTTTCCCTTTGGCTAGGTCACTAGCCAAAGACAATAGTAACTCTCCCTCCTCATTAGAGCTTGCTGTCAGGTCATCACTTAAGAATTTACAGATCCCCAAATGATATTTAGAATAATTTTCTTTGTCCTCTTCTAAATTGGCAGTTCTTGCTCCTGTTTGAACAAACGTGGCTACCCCACAGTTTCTCTGAAAGCTGAACCTGTCTGATTACTAATATTCCCATAATATTTACAGTAAAATATTTTGTGATAGAACTTGCATGGCATAAACTGCACAAAATGAAGCCATGCTATGCTGTGTGCCCCTTATTATTGAAAGCCTGAAAGGAGAGAGCAACTGTAGCATCTCGTAAAGCAACTTGTAGCATCTTTTTCATCTGAAGCTGTTTAAAAAAATGAAATATAAGGGCCTAAGCCATGGATATATGATTCTTGAACTCAAAAAATTACATCATCACCATTTTATGTTATTGGGTAAAATTATAAAGAAAACATCTCGTGATAATTATTCCCAATTTAAATCCTTGTTGCTGCACACTTAATTTGAACTCTGGTAAATACAAATTTGAAGAAAAATGGCTAATATTCATGTATTGGGAGCAATAACTGAGAGTAAATTATTTATGCACTTGTTACTGCCGTGGTGTGAGTACCTGTGGACTGGGAATGTCAGTCTGAAATGAACTGCAGCATTTCTGTATGCACTTTAATAAACACAAGAACAAGAAGCTAGGACAGAAAAGTTAGTCCCAATCAACTGAACTTTTTCAGTGAGGAGTAAGTGCTACCTGGGACTGAATATGCAAAAACTTATGCCTGTTCTGGTTGGGCATGCAACAGAGAAGACCCAGAAGAGAAGGAATGTTTGACTAACATTGCAAGATCTGTACAATATATACTAGAGAGGCTCAAAGTATATGTAAAAGTATCCTGTAAGAATCAGAATGTAACAATCTAAAATCTGGTGAATGCATCATTGAGGGATTAATATTAAGAAACTCTCCAGATAATCTTGCCCTTGACATTGTGGATTGCTGGGATTTCATGCAAAAAATTTCATCCTTACTTTTTCTATTTCTGGTTGCAACTTAAATACTGCTTTCATTTTGGAAACCCTCTCTCTAGCCCTTAGACATATATTTGATTCCTTATGCCATTTGATCCTCAAGTATTAGACTTCCTTTGTTTCTCTGAACCTACCTAAAATCTTGAGGAGTGCAATCTCTGGGTAATAGATGCTTGCTAGGATGATGCTTTCCAAATCTTTCTCAATGGGGCTAATGGTTGCCTAGCTCTGATAACTCAGCTAAAAGTTTAATTGCTAGAACATACACCATCCATTTAAGGTGGACATGGTGGTATGCAAAACCATGTCTCCAGGAGAGAAATGTGTGACTCTGTAGCCATATAGACAAGTGGACTTGCTGGGAAGCTATATATGATTCGGGTTTCTTTTTTTCCCCCATAGCCTCTTATGCATTTAGTATTAAATAGTGTTTGCTATTAAAAAACTAATTTCCACTCTCCTACATGTGGACAATGTTCTCCACATATATCTGGACTACTCTACATCTTTGGACTTGACATGTTTATGTTTTGTTTTAAAAGTGTGAATTTGTTTTATTTCTGCTTTTCAGCTGAAAACCATGCTTTCCCCAGAGATTGATGTGCAGCTCAACAAATTGTCTAAAACGAAGCTTAAGACCTGCAGAAGAATTGGATTAATTCTGAAATGCAGGAATTTCATTAACTTCACATAAGAGAACAAACCAATCAGTACAGTACTGCACATTTTCTTTGTCTTGATAAGTGATATTATGTATTGTTCCTGGCTCCTCAGTTCTATGGATTTTAAGTGAAACATAGCTGCTGAGTCATAATGACTTAAAAGTCATTACAGCTTATGTAGTTAGTAGATGTTGGAAGAGTAAAAGACTGAGGACTAAGCAATGTATTTCAGTTAAATACTAAATATTGGAAAAGTGACTCTGTTCTTCTCAATAAATTTGCGAGCAAAAAAAACAACAAGCCATATTTCTGAGCTATTGCTTCAGGTAGTCTGGAAAGTGTTGTTGCAGCAACTGTCTTATGTCATATTGCAAATAAAATTTGCAATCTGATATTGCTGAAATGCTAATAAATAAATAAACTCAAAGAGTATTTGATGGAGGTTTTTTTTGGGAGGTTCAGGTGCATATTGTAGATAGATATGGACATGAAATACTGTGTCTTTATTCTAGATATCTTAGGGAAAAAAATTAAAAAGAGACTAAAATAACCAGTTCCTGGAAGGAATGACTTTTTGTGAAATTGAAAATATTCCAGAGAGACCACTTGAAGAACCTGAGTAAATTAGAATAAATTTTCTCTGACAAACAGTGAATGCTAGATGTTTTAAGTAAGTTTCTTGCTGCAAGAGATTTCAGGAGACAGAATTATATAGTACTTAGCCTTTCAGATATTACATATATCTAAAAATATAAAACCACAAAAAATTGCAGAAGATCTTCAGCCTCCTGGAATAGTAGAAGAATTCATGTGGGAAGGAATGTCACAAAACAAATTTGTTTAAATTTAGACAAACTACATCAGTATAGGTGATATGTATTTTTACATTAATTTATTGATCATTCTCATTAGTTTTTTATAATATTACCTCTTCAGCACTGTAGAAAACCATTTTGTCATTAGGAAACTGAGAAGATTAGGAACAAACTTTTCTCATGCTTGGGTAAAAGTACAGTTGAGTCTAAATATTGGACAAAACTGACATTAGATTGCTCAGTCACAGAATACAGTCCTTAAAGAAGTGGCAGTGAACAAGGATCACTCCTGTTCACACACTTGGTGAAGATATGCATATACCCAGTGCTCTGAGCTAGTGGCATAGGGACACTTTGTCAATATTGCTACAGTAAATGTTGAAGTGAAATGACAGATTTTCCTCTTGGGACTCCCATGAGAAGCTGATGTGTAATCACTATTGAGACTTAATTTCTTTCCTGCTCTTAGCTGGAGGGAATGCAAAGCTCAAAGCCAGAAAGGACTGAGAGCAGGAGATTTGCCCATAACTTTCAGAATGTGACTTGAATCTGTTTGCAATCTGGAAGATGCTGCTCATAGTTTTTGTTACAGTCCAATACATTCATCAATATATTGTCTTCCTTATGCCTTGCTTTGACACATCAATATGATCAAATGTAGAGGTTGGCATCAGGAAAGATGATCCCAAGACTGAATCCTATCCTATAAAGACAGGGAATTTTAAATAGAAACAGTGTAATCCACCAAAAGATCTGACTGAGAAGTAAACTGAAATATGGCAAGCAAAAGATGACTGATTTGTGTAGAAAAAGGAGATGATAGGAAACTGCTAAAAAATTTTGGAGAAGGTGATCTGTTAACTGGGAAGGACTGTGACATGAGGGAGATACCTCAGTGGGGAAAGGTTGGCATAATATGGCACACAAGATTATAATCTTTAGCAAATTATCATCTTTTCAGTTGCAATATGACAAACTTTAGATGAAGCAATTCCAAAGGAGGTAAAAAAAAGTGAGGATGACTTGGTAAGGTGACATGATAGAAATGTGGAGAGTGGGATGAATATTAGAGACCAAATTAAATGTAATATGGAAGTTTTCAGCTTCCAGGAGAATTTAGATACAGGTACAAGTTGTGTACCTTGTCTTTCCTCCAAAAAATATGAATGATATACTTATTTTCCATGAGGATACTGGTGGTCAAAACATTCTTCCCAAACACATTCTTCTCAAGATGTAGAGATCTCCTGAGTCCAGCACAGTCCCACAATTACTGTGAGATTGCAGACCTGTAATCACATTTTGACTCTCTATATCTCCAGATAGAACAACAGCATTGTTTACTTTCAGTCATATGAGACAGTAGTTTACATAGATGGTTAAAATAACTTGCACAGTAAGGAGCAAGTCAGGAGAAGAATAAGATAAATACTAATTTGGAGACAATCTCTTTCTAGACTCTGTGGTGTGTCTTTCAGTTCAGGTCTGGGGTACAAAGAAAATGAATATTATTTATAAGCTATGCTAGACATCCTTCCCATATAACCTTATTCTGAAGGCATGGTAAATTTTCATATCCCTGTGCAGACACTGAAAACCTATTGCTCGGCAAATTTCCCTGAACAGTCCTGGAGCTTTGATCAAATCAATCAAGAAAAGACTTCTGTAGGTGTTTTTTTTTAAGTTGGGCAAGAAGTCTCAGAGGAGGAGGAATAAAAATGGAAAGCATCTTGGCATAAAGAAAAAGTGTGTGCTTTTTACCTTTAATGTTCCTTGCAGCTTTATGTTTGGAAAGGTGATTCCAGCTTTCAGTAATGTTTTACTGTGTAGAAGCATTGAGTGCTATCCTAGTTTAATTGTCCCGAGTCTTGCTGTGTGGCCTTTGTTTGGTGGAATTAAATAAATCACAATATGTCCAGGAACAAATGACAGGGATTTTAACATACCAATACAGTCAAATGTGTAATAAAAGTTAATGTTTCTTTTAGAAAATCTGCTTTCAAAAAGACTGAGGGGTTAAAAAAATATCTGAGTTGATAGAGTTGATGCCTTTGAACAAACACCACCAAGATATTTCCATAACAAGAATTCCTCAGTGTGTTCCATATATACACTTTTTCAATATTTCAGGAAAATCTTTTGAACTCTGTTTAATCTCCCATCTGGTGTGTATCTCAGCACTTTCTTTTCTGAGCATGAGTGGGTATCATGTTTGATACCTGTTCTTGCTTGATACTTACTCTCAAAAACTACCCATGGGTAATCAATATTTTCACTTGAAGCATTTTGTGTATGTTCAGCATAGAAAAAAGATTTTCTTTTTATCAGTTCTGATACACCACACATCGCTTAAAGAGGATATTTTCAGATGGAGTAAATGTGTCGTGTCATGAAACAAAATATATTGTGAAAGAAGCTACCATTCAAGCTTTTCTTGCAGAAATACAATGTAAATTTGATTTCAAATAGGCTGTCCTTTCCTCCTGTTAACAGATAGCCCTTGAGATTCAGGTAGTTCTCAGAATTTAATTAAACAAGGTTCATATTGCTCATCATTAGCTTTCTTCTGTGCTGATTTTCCATTGTGAGCTCATAAATGCTATCATTAGAAGAACCTTTCAAAAGAGGTTACAGTTTTGAAAGCATTTAATTTGCTTTTCCGGATGGGTTATTATTGCTGTCGTGTTATTAACCAGCATAAAGAATCATGCATCGGGTGTACTTAGCATCAAGCTGTTTAACTAAGATTACTCTTGTTGTGCACTGTGCATAATATTTTGTACCAGAATATTGGTAATGCAAACCAAGAAGCAAAAACCACAGTAGCTGCAACAATGTATATAAGGTTTTGTATCTTTCCCGATTTTTCAATTTCAGCACACAGATCTGCTTCCAATGAACTTAATCACAGAATTATTAGCTTTTTTAAAAAATTCACCTAAAAGGCATTTTTTTTGGTCAGGCATGGAAAGAAAACTCATTTTCTTCTATTTTTTTCCCCCCTCAGACTTTATTATTTCCAGTTAGTAGACTGAAATGATTGCTTCTATCTCTTGGGTCTAATAAAGCAATTTGGCTCTTTAATGGGCCTTGTTAGGGTTGAAGACCAATGTCTTTCTGGTATTACTTTTTGCATTATTGGTGCACTACCTGCTGAGTCACCAGCACAGAAACCAGAGGTTAATTTCACTTTCACTAAATGAAGCATATAATCAGCCATCAGAGGATGGCTCCTGTACTGTAAATAAGTCTTGACAAGCTGAGGGACAGCACTGTGGATCACTCAGCTCTCTGCATACCATCTGTCCACAAATTAAGACAAAGTAAGGATATTAATTCATTACATTTCAAAAGCTGTACTGACAAACCCACACGGACATTTTTAAATGGCAATGAATAACTAAAACATTTTATTAGTATCTCATTGAGTCATGTGTTATAGTTTTTAGTTATGAAAACTTCTTTTCCAACAGTGAATGTTTGGAAAGTGTCTTGACCAGATGTACAGCTAATGACTGTCAAAGCAGATTCATTCCAAAGTATTTTGCTACAGAATATTTTTTACTTAGGTTGAAAGTGGTATGGCACAAGCACCTGATGGCCAATCTGTTGGCTATACCAGAGATGTTATATGGAGAATAAACTTCCAGCTAATGGGGATGCTGTTACATGGTTTCAGGGGCCAGAAATATTATTGAAAAATAAGAACCCACCAGAATAATGAATGGTGGAAAAAAATTCTTGTAAATTGCTGAATTGAGACCGTATCCAATCTATTTCACTAAATCCATGTGACATGAAGGCAGAGCAGCGTTTCAATTACACTTACACTAAATCACACCAGCTTGCAATAAAAATAGGAATGGATCTATCTGCAACAGAAATATTTTTATAGATATGATTTAATTATTCATTACATGATATGTCTATTCATGTACAGCTCTTATTTTCAAATAAAAGACAGTTCAAAGGGTTCAAAGTTTAAGTATGTCTTAGTGATTAAAGCAGAAAAATATTATGGAGTTATTTTAATAATCTTCAAACTAAACACTATGAAAACAGGAAATCCAGAACTGGAGTCAGATTAAAAAGAAATTATAGCAGAAACCAATTTTCATTTTTTCCCTGGAACAGGGCCATACAATATCTACAAGGCTATGAAATAACTACAGGGCTATGATTAATGAGTAATAATGCTTCCATACTGACATTAGGCTAAAACACTTTTTAAAGAAAGTGTTTTGAATTTTTCTTCTTTATTAGAAGACAGAGATTAAATTAAGCATCTAAACAGAATTTAGAAAGAAACTTTATTTTTTTTTCATAATAGTTTTGTAAAATGGCTTTGAGTTTGTAGATAGTAGGACCATAAATATCCAGTTTAATGGGTGCTTAGATATCTAGTTTACCTCCTCTCACCTGAATTGAGATGCCATAATCTACAGCTAGAACCTATACATAGGATACAACCGTGGACATAGAGCTCTGTTAGAATGAAGCAATTCCCTTCAGTCCTGTGTGCCTCTGCATTTACTCTATGGGGATCAAAGGTAACTGGCTTAAATTAAGGAGCTAATTTTTCATCTGCTAAGCTGAGATGAGATAGGAGCCACCTACGGTTCAGAGAAGTACTTTCCAAGCATTTTTAATTAATGTTGATCAGATTCTCATTACAACCAGAGGACTGTCCCTTAATTGTGTCTTCTGAAGAAAACTCATGCAGAAAGTGAATTAAGTCATACTAGAGTTTTGGACTAGGTTATTGATGAAGTTTGTTTCTATGAGAAACTTTTCTATTATTAATTGCAATTATCTGTCAAGTTTTATTCTTAAAACCTTCCAGTGGGTTTGTGATGTGGCAAGATATGAGTTGTACAATGCTAAAACCTGTAGTATGCTTGAATGTTAATTGATGAAATTTATTATTAAATCAATCCACAGTGTCAATACAAAGTAAGTAATCAGATTAGAAATTATTGAAAATATTTTTTAAAGGCTAATTTACCCTGTGTTTAGTTACTGCCAGGTTTCTGTTCTTTGCACTGAAGCATTTGATCCTGCTGACTTCCTGGAGCCTGGCATCTGTTCTCATTTGGCAAACTGATGAGTCATACACCAGTGGGTTTTGGTTTTGATCCAGGCCCAGGTGAACTGAACCTCTGTAATCATTTATTTAATGTCATCCTTGCTGACATCACCTTCTAGTAATATAGTCTTTGTCTTTATTCCTATTATTTTCTATTGTAGCTTTCTATTTAATCATCAAAGCTAAGATTAATCACAGTTGGCTCTAGAGAGCACATTTTACTGAATTCAAGAGTTTAAAGTGAAGCAGAATTAAATGATTGGGCAGAGAAGACGTGAAGCTTCCCTTTGATTGTAAGGATATGGGAAAGAGAAGACATGAAATAGAGCGTGTTAGGAAGAGGTGGCTAACTTGGGTTTAGTAATGTTTATATAAACTGTGCTTATACAAAGTTATTTAGCCTATAATATTGCTAAAATTTTCTTATTGTGGATAAATATCGACATTAAATGATATATACCCCTTTCAGCAATACAAGATGCAGGTTTTTTTAGTGTAAAATGAATCTTTAGAATATAGTCACTTAGTTTTAAATATGAGAATCTGCAAGAACTAGTTTGGTAAAGCCCTGTTTTTAGTAAAATAAGAATATAAAGAAGAAAAAACAGTAATGAAATTATAGATGAAAAATACTCAAAATAGCTCAGTTGAATTTTTTTTGAAGATTCTTCTGATTTTTTGTAGTTTTAATAGCTTAGCTGATCACAGCAAAGGAAATATACTCCCCTGGCTTAAAAACCTTGGCTGAAAAAGGTGTTTAAATGAAAAAGCCTGTTTTGCTTACCTGCTCTCAAATAAGTTTCTACAGCAATTGCTCCAGAATAAAATCTTATGTCATTTACTGAGGGGGAAGAGGATGGAACCCTCTCGTCTTATATCAAGCAGTCTCCCCTCGCCTAAACATCAGCAGCTGGGGTTCTGATTCCCATTAAAAGAAGGGAAAGAAGCACAAAGGTTGAAAGAGCAATGTGGTTGGTTTTAGCTAGTAGTGGCCTATGGTGTTACATGTGTTTCCTAGCTGAAGTACAGGAAGTGAGAGAGTTTCCTTAGAAATTATTACAGTCTAGTTCATCTTGAAGAAAAGGAAATTAAATTTATTCTCTAATGCCTAGAGTTTTTTTCTCTAGTAAATTACTCCTTTATTAAACTCTCTGAAATTATGAATGCTGTTATTTAATGTTTTAAGTTTTCATGTAATGTTTTCTAAATTTAGACTAAGAAGTAACATACAAGTTCTAGGTTGTTCTTTCTTAAAGCTTATCATTGCTTCATTTTAATGATAAACTGATATTCCAGAAATATTTCACTCTTATACAGCTAAACTTGCTTTTAGTAAGTGTTATTTGGGAGCTGCAAGCTAAAGTAGTTTCTTGAAGTTTTGAACCTATGCAGCATAGTCTGTAGATTGGAGCTTCCTTAGAGTCTCTCAATACTGACTTGAAAGAACTTTATAATTAATTTTATTCTTCTTTATTCTCACACTGTTAGTTGTAATCAATTTTACTTTTAAATATGTTGATACTGCACAGAAATGAGCTCTGAGAGCAGAAGAAAACCTGTAAAAGCATGTAAACACGAAGGGCATTTTGACAGTTTTCTAGTACTTTTCTCTCTCTTCCCTTTTCATTTTATGCTTCCTTGGATTACCAAGATGAAACAGAAGAGGTTTAAAATAAATTAAAATTTCATTTTGCATGCAAACAGTGAGCTCATTACCATGGGCAAATACCAGCCTTGTTTGCTTTGAGGAGTCTCTGTTACTATGACTTTGAGGAGTAGCTGCTTGATGGCCTTCAGAGCATTGCACATGTCACTTTTCATTCAGCATAGGGCTTCAAGACACATTAGAAGGAGCTGCTCACATTCTGTTTGGAAAAGTCTGATCAAAACACAAGCTCTCTTTTATTTATTTTCTGGGTATTCAGGACTGCTTTGCTCTTATTCCAAGCAGAGCTTACCTAGTATTGATATCCTGTTTGTACTGTGATGTGGCCATTAAATGCATTTAAGCTGAGATTACAAGTGCAAGCCCAGAAGAGACAGAAGGACCACAGAAGAGCACGGGATGGCCTTTGGGAGGCTCATTGTGCTTTTGTTCACATAGCAGCAAGTATCTGCAACCTCTGATGGCAGACCAACAGGGAGTTTTGGGAACTTCAGCTGTCAGATTTGGCAGTCATTCAAGCAGTGTAGGCAAAAGGGGTTTGAACAGATCCTTTCAAATGGTCATTTTTATTCAATGCAAACTTAAATGATTTTTCCCTTTAATTTGCTTACTCTGAGGTATGTATACTACCTCTCTGTAATGACTCTCTTTAGTGTCTTCATTCATCAAGTAACTTCTGACAATAATTTTTTCTCACCAATTAAATATTTCTTTGACCTATTTGGGTTTTATTAATGAGTCAGCATTTTCTTTGAGCTTTAAATGTTTAATTTTTTTTCATGTTTTTCCTCTTTCTTTAAAAAGAATTCTTCATCCATGCATTTGAACTGAATAGCAGTATCTTTGGTACATTAATATCAGAAGCATCTTAGGAACTGCTACAAACTGTTGGCAAAATTGAGACATCCTCAGGAAGTCAGCGGCTGCTGTGACACACAGATAAGAGCCACAAAGTATTGGAGGTTGTATCCTGTGGTCTTCTGAGGACCTTCCATCAAGTGACAATTAGGCAGTCCTTGATCAGCAATTTACATATCTCCATGCAGAGAAATGCAGTGGAAACCTGTGCTTTGGAGCACCTTTGAAATTGGTACATACGTATAGTTCTCTTACTAGGTGTACTTTATGGAGAAATTTTAAAATGCATCATTAACAACTAGGAAAGCAATGTGATTACCAAAGTAAACCTGTGCAAAGGACTTGTTATTTAGTGGAAGGGAAAAGGATAATTTCCCTTTGAAAAAGAAAAAAAATCTTAATACTATTCCCATCACACCAAAGTGGAAATATGGCTTGGGAAAAACTTATACTGCTAGAGTTCAAGCATTTTAAGGCCTTTCTCTGGATGTCTTTATATCTCATCTTTCAGGTGTTAGGAGGTTAAGTTCTCCAGCCTGATCTACTGTGAAAATTACTTATTGCCAGCAAAAACTGTCCATAATGGATAAAATGAATTAAACCAGCTCAAACACAAATATAGAGAAGGACAAATAATGTTTTACACTGCTTCAGGAAGTTCATAATTCTAGCTCATGAGAAAATCCTACGCTCTTCATCACATGGACATCTCTAAATGCTGTTTAGTGATGTACAGAGTTAAGAGAAAATGATATTCTGTGTATCAGAGGAGCATGAGACTCCAGGATGCTATGTCAAATGTGTTGTTTGTCCATTTAGAATTTTTGTAAGCATTTGGCTTTAAATATCTTTGCATAATGATCTTGGAAGAAAAGGACTTTTCTGTGTTATCACTAGTTATTTACACATGTATTTAAAAGCAAAAGTATTTCCTCTCATGGAAAATATCTTAGAAGATATTGTAACATTTCTCATGGTCCTATTGTCAGGGAGCATTTAATGTGGAAATGTGCACACTTATTCTTCATCTGGTTTAGGACTGAGAGGACTGAATTTACAATTTTTTTGAGAATACTTTTCTTTAGTCTTTTTATTTTCCCCCTGAAATATCTTTTAGGCCAGCCTTACAATTTTGTAAGTTTGAGTTTTAAAGTAATAATGGCCATACTTAATGAAACACCACTTATTATGTTTTGTACTTATTGTTTCTTGCTATATGCAACCCGAGGAGGCAGGAAGGACAAAATTCAATTTAAGATAAAGACTGCTAACTGTAGATGTCTGTGTTGTGTAAATTTCCTTTCTAGTCAACAGTCAATACAGGCAGTGGAACCTAGAGATTTATTCGCCTGGCTATCTAATAGACATCAACTTTTACATTGAGTTAAATCACATTATTTAACCTCTGCTGTCTCTACTGACTAAATACCTAGCAACTACCATGGCAATTGAAACACTTAGCTCACCTATAGACATGCAAATTTAAGCACTTTGTTTGGTGACTCTTCCCTTTCCCGTTGTTAGTTCTTGTTCTTTCTTATGCTGATATCCATCTGCAGATCACTCACTCTTTAAGATGACTGCTGTCCTTCATTCAGGACCTATAGAGACTGAGAAATCCACTTAAATCCACTCCCTTGAAACAGTCTAATTGATGTTCAGAGAGTCAAATAATCATATTTGCCAGCAATCCACAGCATTCATAACCTAATGACTTACGGGTACTCATACACTGGTAGTTTCTGAAAGCAGCACAGACGGGGAAGCACTCAAATAATTCTGAATCTGTCAGCCTTTGCTGTTCTTTTGATGGACTCTGACTTTGTAGCACTTAGTTTGTAACCTTATCTCATCCACCATTGTCTTTTCATGTGTCTCCTTTACAGCTTATTTATGTAAAATACTCCCTGTGGTGCCATCTTTGGATCACTAAACCTGTTGCTCATGAGATTTGCATGATTTTCAGTTTAAGTTCAGAAAGCATCTAAAGGTGTTTAATTTACCCCTGTTTAGGGCATCTTTTGATTCTCATGTTTAATCAATATTTAAGTGCTGTAGAAAGGATGATGACATACGTGCATAAAATTATATTTGTGAGGTCCACAGATGGCGTAAATTGACTTTAAAGTTACTTGGAGTGATGGAGGGAGGAAAGAATCCATATGAATGAGAGAAAAAACAGGGAAAGTAAAATTAAATAAGTAAGAGAGAAGAGAGAAATCTTTTTCCCTGGTGGCTAGCTGGTAAATTAAGTGGCAGGGTCCCCAGAAATGCATAGTCCTCTCTTGCATATCTTTTCCAGAGCAATGGTATAGCAGGAAGTGATAAACATGATGAGTTTTCCTGATATGCCTTTTTCCCTGTATGGTTTTCCTCAGGACACAGAAAAACTTGCTGGTTTTTTTTTTTTTCCTATTTATTATACTTTTAGCACTGATGGGAGCATGCCTAATTAGGTACAAGCATTACACACAAATTGGTTTGCTGTGTTTTGGTCCTGCATGTCGTTGGGTAATGCTTGTCAGTGATTTATGACCATTATCTGGAATGCTACTCACTAAGCCCTGTATTCCTGCAGTATAAACTAAAAGTTACAAAACGAGGAATAGGGCAGGGGTAGGGGAGATGATCCTCATGCTAATGGCAGTTGCTTCTCATGAGAATATGCCATTGTTACAGCATTGGAGTTGGCAGGTTCAAGGCCATGAGAATAACATGAGAAAACCAGCATGAGAACAAAAGTGGGAAAATATTGCCACATCAGCTGTAGTCAGACTACAGAATTGCAAATGTAGAGACCTTATCTGTAGGAGGGTTAAGACACTGGAAGCACTGTGCAGTGTAAGTGCATGTGCTTAAAGACAAACACATATTTTTAGGTGCACTGAGAAATGGGAATGGTTTTCCAAGTTGAGAACCTTGAAAGCTATATTATACAAGAGGATTCACTGTAGTCAGGTAAAGCCATGTACTGTCTGTGGATGACTATTGCATGTTTTTTCTCCGAGAAATTTGAACTCACCTTGACTATTGGCAGTACTGTATGAATGGTTGGATAATTATCAAGTCGTTATGTGGTATCCTCAGTATGTCAGTGGCATAAATGTCATGTATTTTTGTGGTAGTACAGTAAATATGTGTAACAGGAAGTGCACTACTCAGTAAAGATTCAGTAGCTTCTCACACACCATGTGATAAGGTTTAGTAAGACTACTGAGGTTAAGCATACTATTCAGGTGCAGTGCAACTTCTTTTCATAGGATGACAAAAATAGTAGGGTCGGAGGGTGGAATCACACTGCCCTGAATCAGGGCCAGTATTTAGAGTAGTTGTTGAGAAGCTTTCAGTCTAGAGAGACTGGCATTCTCAGGGTATAATTTACTGTATCTGAAATGCTGGGTAATTAAACCAGCATTTATAAATAAATTAAACAAGGACAAGGGTGGATGTGTAAAGTGGGAGAAAAAGAGGATGATCTGCAGCCAAATATATATTGACATGAAATATATTGACTTTTAAGATGGGTAAAATGAAGGACTGCTTCAAGAGATTATTTTAATAACATACAAATACCTAACAACGCTTCTCACTCAGCATATTTGGGCAACTATTTAGTCAGGAAGACTCTGAAAGTGTTGTGGACATTGTACTTACTTCATCTATAGTTCAATAGCTGGCGTTTTTCATGATCCCCTGAAATTAGCTTTACTGAGTATAGACAGTCTACCTTCAGTTGTGGTTACCTCTGAATCATAAACATACATATCATGATTAAGGTGTTCTTAAAAAGTTGTGAAATAAAAAATATTTCAATTCTCTAGCTGTCAAAATTTCCAACTATCCACATTTTCACTTTAGTGTCCATTTGGAAAACATCTGCATGGGATGTAATAGGTAAAGGAATTGTTATAATAATAATAACATTTCAGGTTTCATTAAAGTTTCTTTTCCTTATTCCTTTCCTTCTGTCAACTATTATATAATTCACATTTCTTCTGAATAAGTAAGTTATCTTTGTGGAAATGTAACAAGTAAAGCAGAGATTATCTCTGAGCAATGCTGTTACTTACCTGAGCTGTGGAAGTTCAGAAATACCACTGTGTTAATACACTAAAGTAAGAATAACTGTTTTCAAACACATGGCACAAGTTTAGTCCTTACAGACCTTACCAGACTAGTTTGCTGAACAGGGGCCTACAAGGACGTCTAAAGGAAAGCCAAAGAGGTAGTTACAATAGAATTTGAAACTAGTGTCATCCTTTGGCTCTTTGCTGGGAAGGGTTACTGGTTCTCCATGTGAATTTCAAGTAAATATGACCCAATGCACATTCTTCCTGTCAAACCTAACGGTTACAGGCCAAATAAATTGCACAGAGAAAATGTTTGTAGAGTAGATTTTTTTTTTTTTGTTAACCAGAGCAGGCTCCTCTAATAAATTATCATCAATATTTTATTAGTTTTTTTATATTATAAAGAAGAAAAAACTACCAGCCTTTAATTAAGGTTCCATTATTTCTGTTGCATTTTTAATTTTTAAATTTTGCTGTAGAGTATAATATTTGCACATTAATAATTGAATTCCTTTTTACTGTTATACCAGATAATTTCTCTGTTGATTCCATCACTTAACCAAAAGAACAATATATTTTCATCTTTGATTGGCAAAATGCCTCAGGTGAAAATTTTCCAGTGTAGCTTTACTTGTGGTAAATACCAACTCCCACTACAATGTGAATCCCATTGCTAAAAAAGACAGATAGATAGACAGTGCCCATTCCTCGAATAAAGGAGATGAGCTATTCTTTTTCAGCTTATATTCTTTATTTATTAGAAGGCTAAAGTGACTGAGCAGTTCCAATAGCCTCATTGTCCTGGTTCCGGAGTCAGACTAATCTGATGAGTACGTGTTCAGCCAGGTATTACTCTTGACTTGCTGTCAAAACAGGTAGATGGTCCTTCTGACAAAAGAAAGGATATCTTATTAGGAGGTGTAATGTGCCCTAATATAACACTAATAGGTACCATATGGATGTGCTCTCTCTCCCCCATTGATTACTGGGGTATAAAAGAGCTTGGGCTTAACTTTTGGCCTTTGCATGATGTCATGATTTCACCCTAGACAACAATTAAGCCCCAGACAGCCACTTGCCACTTTCTCACTTTGATCTAGTGGGATGGGGGTGAGAAAATTCATAAGTTGAGAGAAAGACTGTTTGATAGGAAAAGCAAAAGCTGCATACAAGCAAAAGCAAAACAAGGAATTAATTCACTGCTTCCCACGGGCAAGCAGGTGTTCTGCAATCCCCAGGAGAGCAGGCCTCCATTCTGCATGATGGCCACTTGGTAGAAAAACAGCATCACTTCCCCACTTTCTCCCTCTTCTCTTCAGCTTTATATACTGACCATGACACCATTTGGTCAGGAATATCTCTGACAGAAATGGTTGTGTCACCTCCCAGCCTCTTGTGCACTCTCGTAGAGGGGTAGGGTGAGGGACAGGAAAGGCCTTGACTCTGAGTCAGCACTGCTCAGGAGTAGCAAAAACATCCCTGTGTTACGAACACTGTTCTCAGCACAAACCCAGAACATAGCCATAGCCCCATACAAGCTACTACTGATAAATTTAACTCTATCTCAGTCAAAACCAGTACTCAAGGTCAAGGCTAGGTAAAATTGACTTATGCTTTAAAATTTCATTGAACTTAAGTCCATCATGAAGTGCTTTCCCCTGCTGGAATCAACAGTTAGGAATTTTCCCCTACTCTGTTCAGGTCTCTTTACATGCAAATATTCACTTTAGGTATACAATTTTTCAATTCTAAAACAATTTAATTTTTTTTTTTTTTTTTTTTTACAGAATCACAGGATAAGCTGAGTTAGAAGGGACACTAAAAGATCATTGAGTCCAAATCCTTGTCCTGCACAGAGCCATGCCCAAACTCATGCCATGTACCCAAGAGCATTTTCCAAACACTTCTTGAACTCCACCAGGCATGGGACTGTGACCGGTTCCCTGGGGAGTCTCTTCCTGTGCCCAACCACCCTGTGGGTCGAGAGCCTTTTTTCTAATATCTTACCTAAACCTTCCCTGACACAACTTCAGGCCATTCCCTGAGATCCTGTCACTGGTCACCACAGAGCAGAGATCAGTGCCTGCCCCTCTTCCCCTCATGAGGAAGCTGCAGGCTGCAGTGAAGCCTGCCCTCAGCTGCTCCTCCAGGCTGAACAGACCAAGTGGCCTCAGCTGCTCCTCACACGGCTTCCCCTCAAGGCCCTCCATTAGCTTTGCTGTCCTCCTCTCTAATAGCTTAATGTGGCACCTAGAATTGCCCCAGGACTAAAGATGAGGCTGCCCCAGTGCAGAGCAGAGTGGGACAATGCCCGCTGCCTTGCCCAGCTGGTGATGCTGTGCCTGATGCACCCCAGGACACCCTTGGCCCTCCCGGCTGCCAGGGCACTGGTGGCTCATGTCCAACTTGCCATTGACCAGGACACCAGTTCCCTTTCCACAGCTCTGCTTTCCAGCATCTCATTCCTGGGTCTGTCCATACACCCAAGGCTGCCCTACCCCAGGTACAGAATCCAGTGCTTTCTCTTGCTGGACTTCATACAGCTGCTGATTGCCCAGCCCTCTCATTTGTTGAGGTCACACAGGGCCTCCCTGCCTTCCAGGGAGTCAACAGTTCCTCCCAGTTTTGTATTGTCTTTGAACTTGCTTAACATCCCTTCCAGTCCATTAAATAGACATTAAATTAAATATTTGAAAAGGAACCATCTTGCAAACTCAAAAGAGAAAAAAGCATTTACCATATCTATTAACTACATTTAGATAAATATACTTGAAGCTTGAGTACTAAAGACATGGGATTTGTGGTGAATCATACTTTGTATATTTTAATGAGGTGACCATTCAAAAAAACTAAATAGAAATTTAAGCAAATCTTCCTATATTTATGTGTGTGTATATGCATTTTCAGTATGTGCAAATTTTTATGTATCTACAACTGTGAAAGAGCATTTAAAACATATTTTTTGATTTCACATGTATGCTTTTACGTTGCAAAGCATATTTTAATTTGAACATCAAATATAGTATTTGTGACAACTTATTGAAATTTCGTATATATAGTTGACCTGACAGAGCTGTTCTATTTAATTGACGAAGAAGAAAATACAATCTGCAGACTATAAATGAATAAAACTAGATTTCTAGACAATGACATTATTGGCAGGTTGGTAAAAGGATTAATAGGATTCCACAAAGGAAATTCCTTTTTATCAATTGATAAGTAGATGCCTGTGGCAGATTGTTGACCCTGCTAAAAGGCTTTAGCTTCTATGTTTGTAATGGAGATGACATATTTCTCACTTTTTTCATTTGGTGATTTGTGTATTTTTTGAAAGCAAAGGAAGGACAAAACACATCACAAAATTTTTAATATTCAAATTTTCAGAAAAGACAAGTACTTGATAATGAAAGGTTAATATACGCTACAAAAAATGCTAGAGATAGAGACGTAATTCCTTCATCAACAGTTCTGCATGTTCACTTCAGGATCCTCAACACTTCTATATGTACACTTAGGCCTGTAAAAACACCTTCAGGAATTCCAGATACTGCTTTCTGATCTAAGTCCAGTAATTTTTTTTTCCTCATTGACTCCACTCTAAATCATGGTAATGACAATGCATTATTTTTACTTGATTGGATAAAGAAGAATTCTTGCTCTTCAGTGATGTCCCAGAAATGTGGGTTTTTTGAAAGAGTTCCAGAGTTTCGCTTTTATTGTATCATTTTTTTTCAGTGGTTGACCTGGTTGTCTGGAAATACCTCCTCCTTTTGGCAATTCCTAGGTGTAAGCCACATTCTTATTTCAAAACTACGTCCAGAAGGATGAGTGTGTCCTTGCAAGAATTTTAGGACACTAACCTTGTTACCAAGCAATTCTCTGAGACTTCTGAGTACATCCAGTGAAGTAGAAGTGAAAAAAAACAAGAGAGTTCCTATTTTTCACACAGGTGAGTGCCCAAAATTGTGATATTATGCTGTGAAATGGCTCCACAGTTATTGGACTCTGTTATTTTAAATTGTCATTGTTTTTATTTTTGGATGGTTCCTGACGGAAATCACAGATGCTGCTGCTTGACATAAGAAATGCCTATAAAACAAAGTTGGACTGATTTTTATTTTTTTTGGTAGATGAAGTCCAAGCACATTGTTTTCCAGCTTCAGTAAACTACCACAGCAGGACTCAGGTGATGTCATCCACTGTGAATTATTTGAAGGCCCCCCCACTATGCTCAGTTTAGGAGACAAAAATATGCTCTTTCACCCAAATTCAAAGCTCCTTTTATTTGTATAGCCCCTATCACGTTTCATCTTGTGGAAGTTTATGTGCGGCAAAAGAAGCAGAAAAGTGCTGAGAACAGTAGACATGACATTTGGAGATGTATATGTGTGTGTGTATGTGCACATTTCATGTGCTACACAAGATAGTTTATTCAAAGGAGTTCAGTTTTTAAATTTTTTCTTCAACTAGCATAGATGGTCTAATAACATTTATTATTTCTCCTTATAAACATTTCCTTCCTTGCTGAAATACACTTGTACACAATATATATTATTAAATTATTCACCCATCTATATAATGTAGTACAATAGTTACTGTACGTCATTTAACCTTAGTTTTCAACAAAAGATTCAGTCTCTCCAATTTTCTTGTTAAATAAACTTTACTCCATAAATCTTCCCTGTCATATTTCCACATTTTGCTTTTTTCCTTGTTTACAAGATATTTATTTTAAAAAACCCTTAAAATGCATTCAAACCCTTTATTAAAGGTAAGTGCAACAATCTATATTATGTCTGCATTTTTTCTGCAAATTTTCCCAATAACTGTTCAGCTCTGCACGGACTAAAATACCATTTAATGTGGACATGCACAGTGGAATTTGAAATCTTAATGGTTCATGAAAGTCCTAATGTTATTAGGATTTTTTACTATCAGTACTGAGAAAGAAAAATGAGAGAGTTGTTTCAGTTCATCTGCCAGTCAAGAAAACTAATGGTCTTTCATTTGACATCTCCAATGCCATCGTTTATGATGAAGGATGAAATGAATGTAATTTGCATTTATATAATCTGCCCTTTTATCTTTCCAAAATGTATATACTTACGCAGCACACATGATTTTCACTGTTTCCTTACAGAATAATGATACCACATATTTCATGTATATGTTGAGCACATGTATTTCTTTGACTCTTCTTTTCTCTAGATCTCTCTTTTCTTGTATTTTTTTTACACCTTGATTGACAATTTGACCTTGGTGCCTGCTGTTTTCCTGAACACAACCATTTCCAAAACATCATGTCCTATAAGCTTTCCAATCAACTTCACTATGTAGGAGACCCTGTCAGAAATGAGATGTGGGAAAGGAGAACCGCTCTCCTAAAGTTCTGTGATATGCTGGTTCTTATTGCCCCACAGACATCAAAAGATGTAAAGCAGTCAGCTGATATGCAGAGAAAGTATATTTGGAAAAATTGCTAAAGTTAATATTTACTGAAATGGGGATACAATAAAAATAATAAAAAACTCAGCAAAATCTTTAAAGACTTGTTTCTGAAATGCAGCAAGTCCTGTGAAGGGAACATAAGATGAAATCTTAAATACTAATTGAATCCATGTTTTACTTGAGTACAATTTACAGTCACAGGCAGGGAAAACTTGCAACTTGTCTTGACATCCCACACTTTTTAGCAACCTTCTCTGTTGCTTTTGAAAGAGATTTTCACTTCTCAGAAGAACCACTATATGAAAATATTATTTCTGAGTGTTCACTTTCATACTACGTGTAATACCTCTTCCTTATAAAAGGGCAGTAGTGCTGTGAGAGTTACAGCATCAACCAAGACAAATATCTGTGGAATTTCAGTGAAGTCTATTTTTATTCCTTTCTTCTCAGAACTGACTTAACATTTTTTAGTTTTGTACTTCTAATTCTGGCAAACATTATACCAGATCACGATTTCGGATAATTTTAAGCAGCTGAAAGCAGAGTACATTTTATCTGATACATTCTGAATTATGCTGGGATAGCTTAAGGCATTTTGATCTAAAATCAGCATGCATAACCTGTCTCTTGTCTGTTGTGCTTTCTCCATAGTTTGCTTTTCAACTAATTTAATTAAATTTTTTTGGCTTCAACCTTTCCATAAAAGAATACTTTTATTTGTTGTCACTTTATCTGAACCTATTCACTTGTGGATTCAGTATACTGGGATTTATGTTCATCTTTTGTTTTTTCACTGCATTAATTTTACACGAAAGCTACATTATTTTCTAGTCGTTCCAAAGCTGAGTTTTTGAAGATATTCAGGTAACCTAGACAGATGCTGTTCCACTCCCAGCCTTCTCAGAGATAGTGACAACAACTGGCATTCTGACTTCCTAGAAGTAAGACAACAAAAAGTCTTCTTTTTTTTATGATACTTAATTGAGGTCTGTTAGGTAAAGCTGAGAGCTAGAGATGGCTGTTCCCTTGGACTGACGCACTTATTCTGCTAGGGTACTAAGTTAAAAAGCTACTTCCTGAGCAAAGACAAACAATGATTTTCCAGTCTTTCTCTTTCCCTCTCCTCTCCTCTCCTCTCCTCTCCTCTCCTCTCCTCTCCTCTCCTCTCCTCTCCTCTCCTCTCCTCTCCTCTCCTCTCCTCTCCTCTCCTCTCCTCTCCTCTCCTCTCCTCTCCTCTCCTCTCCTCTCCTCTCCTCTCCTCTCCTCTCCTCTCCTCTCCTCTCCTCTCCTCTCCTCTCCTCTCCTCTCCTCTCCTCTCCTCTCCTCTCCTCTCCTCTCCTCTCCTCTCCTCTCCTCTCCTCTCCTCTCCTCTCCTCTCCTCTCCTCTCCTCTCCTCTCCTCTCCTCTCCTCTCCTCTCCCTCTCCCTCTCCCTCTCCCTCTCCCTCTCCCTCTCCCTCTCCCTCTCCCTCTCCCTCTCCCTCTCCCTCTCCCTCTCCCTCTCCCTCTCCCTCTCCCTCTCCCTCTCCCTCTCCCTCTCCCTCTCCCTCTCCCTCTCCCTCTCCCTCTCCTCTTTTAATATCTAGTTTCAGAGATAAGATGGTCGATGCAACTGAAATGCTGCAGGAGCTGAACTTGTATAGACTTATCAAGAGAATAACATTATTAATTCAATTTTATAAGTAGGAAATTCCTTTAAATGCATTCATATGAAGAATGAAAAGCTGAAATTATTTTGTTGTGTGAATAGAACAGCTTGCCATCACCACACATTTACACATTTGGCCATATTCCTTTTTTCCAAGAGTTTTAGCTGGCATTCTGGACTGTACATCAGTGTACTTTATTAATGTAACCAGATTTAAATGATCTTGTCTCATTCATTCCATTCAGCTAAATTTTTTTACTTTTTTTTTTTAATCTTCAGAATAATCAAAGGATTCTGTAGTACTATCTGTCAAACTGTCTAAAATCTTAGAGATACTGATAAAAGTGAACCCGGAGAGTTATTTCTGATATTGCAGTTAGTACAACATAATAATATATGTGAAAAATCCAATGTGGTGTGACAAATCCTTAGGTTATTATAAAATAGTTATGACCAGCAAGGAGATGCTACAGCTCGGTTTACCAGGTACAGAACCTTTGTTACTCAAGCAAATATACAATCATATTCCTGATTTTTCACACCAGTTGCTCAAATATATATATGTATAATGATAACTATTTTTAGTCCTTAGTCTTAAATGGGTTAATGACTTTAACATGTTTTAAAACCCTAAAATAATATGTTAATTGTTACCAGAGCCCTCTAACCATACTCTGGATGATACTACAGCATGTCTGCCTGCTGCAGTGCTCCTGACAAAGAGCTTCCCTGGCAAGACAGAGACAATTACGAAGTTTGTTCTAACTTGTCTGAACTTTGTGGATGAATGCAGCTGCACACCCATTGTGTCAGGATAAATGTAGTCTGTCAAACTAGAGCAAAGAAGTAGCAACTAGGGTCATTCTGTGCGAGTTTTGAGAAATATGTCCATGTAAAATGTGTAAGTGATTGGAAAATCTCAATTTCATAAATTTGAGAGCACCAGGCCTCAGACTGATTTTCTCCAGTAAGGCACTGAATGTTTGACACCCATGATCTGTATAGTCTGAAAATAAATCAGGGAAATATCTTTGTGTATGCTGAGATAGTCTGAACTTGTATCAGGTAACAGTTCTGTGAGTCAGTTTTTCAAGGCAGTCTACAGACTGAGGTGAGCTGCTTCTGTCATGGAACTCATATTTGAAGCTTTAGCCATCATCTAGTTAATGCATAATCTCTTCATAGTGCAATATAGTTGCTATAATTGCTATTAATAATGTACTCTGAATGTGTATATGAACTTATATGTTCAAAAACTTATTAAGCAAAAACTTAATAGGTAGACACCACTGGAATACAGAAAATCTGGGGGTTTTTTTACTTGGAATTTTTAAAAGTGTGTTAATCAGTGGTTAAGCCAATGTGTAAACCAGCAAGGGATATTAGTGACAGTAGCAATTCTTTTTGGAAGAAATGTCATATATATCAACCTGAACACAAAAATATCACTCTATCTCTCATAAAAATATGTGTGGAGTAATTCAGAACAGGCAGAATTTCAATCTGCTGAACCTGGTACAATATTGAATTAACTTTTCATCTGGGAATTACAGTTGGATATAGTGTTATTCATTATACTAGGCTGTCTCTAGCATTATTTCACATGCATTGCTTGGTATGTATAAGATGCTCTGTCTTTCCAGATGAGAAACACAATTCATTAGAGAATAAATAAGTGAAGGAAAGTGTATGAATCAGGAGTTATTGCCCTGAACCTTGTTTTAAACAGGGCAGTTTTCTAACAGTCAGATTAAATCAACACTATATTAAATAGGGAGGTCATTTGAACTGGCTGTATCATGTGACTAAACTAAAACCATATGAATGTTTTATGTCTTTCTCTATGTGTATGGAGGTAACAAAAAATAACATACACATAGATAAAGGAAAGTTATTAAACCTTCTCAGGTGTTTATTTCTCTGTATTGCTTGTCTGTGTTCTGTTTTATAAAGCTGACCAGAATATGAGAATCATTTGATGAGGAATGGCAAGGCCTTAGATTTGCTCTGTTCACTTTGTGAAGAAAAATATAAATGTTCTTTAGGACTGGATCCTAAAAACTAATCAGACTCTTTTTCTTTCTCTGTTAGAAAATCCTCTTGATATTTTAAAAGAATCTTTCATTGTGAAAGTGTCCCAAAACCAGGCTGAAATTTATGGTCAAAAGCATAAATATGATCCCACCTTCAACTCTCAGACTGAAGATTCAGGTTCAAAGAGATGGTACAGATATCCCACAGTGAAGACTCTCATTCCTGTGCAAATAATTATTAGCTCTTCTGTGGTGACACATTCTCTTATTACTAAGCAGAAATTTCCATTTTTTAAAGATTTTTTGGTAAAGTTGTCTTTAGATATCTTATGCAGCCTTTTCCTTATGAAAGGAAGAAATTTATCTCTTTAATTACTCATCTAAAAGTTCCTGACCAGCACTAAGAGAAGAGACAAAGACTAGTACCCTTTCCCTGAAACTAGTTAGGCTGCCAGAATTTCTCCACTGTTTTTCCAACAACTCTTCCACATTTCCTAAAGGATTCAATGTTGATCATTAAGAAACATCATCCTGAGATAGAGATGGCTGCTATAGTTGACTTATGCTTTTGTCCTCACTCATTGCTCTCCTGATCCTTTCTTCAGGGTTTGATATGTGGCTGTACTTTATAAGATAAAATGAGCTTGTGCATAAAATACAGGTGTTTAAGGAACACGACACAATTTTTTGTGTTTTCATAGAGATTTTTTATATTGATAACATTAGTAAAATCCTTTGACAGTGGAGTGGAGCAGAGCTGCATCATGATGTGAATCTGACTGTTCACTGCTAATTCCTTTTAAATTCACCTCAGCATAGCAACCAGTCATCTATGTAGTGCATTCAAGGGAGTTACAAACAGAGCAGTGAATTCAAGGAATGTATTATGGTCAGTTTATGAAAATCTTAAACTTTTACCAATATTTTCTTTTACTATTTTCTTCTACTGTCTTGAAATCTTAATCCTGGTGTCCTAGGCTTAGCAATAGAAAGTTTGGTGGTGTGCTTCTGCCCATGGATGGGGCAGAAGCTTGTCTTCAGATGGCAATAGAAAAAACCTGTGAGGCATTCCAGGTATGTAATTTATGAGACTTTTTAAACATAAGGCACATGTTTATATACACAGTATATATCTAGGACTCTTATGGGTTTCTGGTCTGGATAAACTTGTGCCCCAGACTAATCAGAGGTTCAGGGTCAAAAAAAAAGTGTAGTCACCTATTCCTGTGCTCTTGCAAAATAAGAACTTGCTGGTGACTAATCATTCCACACTTACTGATTTAGAGCAGCATAATGTGTGAATGTGTCCTGTCATGCTCCTTTAAAAAAATATTGTTATTTATTTCAATTGTGTGCTAGGTTTTTTTTATGATATCAGCAGTGGATCAAAAAATGCAACAATAAAATTTCACAGACTTTGTATTCATGATATATTTTTCTGGTCTTCATCTTGAGATATGCAGTGATTAAATACAAAATGCATGTGTGTGTGCATGTGTGTGTACATTTGTGTGTACATGTACACAAGTATTATGTGTTCTGTAAGCATCTTTCAATGTTAAAACTATAAGTTTTAGGAATAAAGTATTTATTAGTGTTCACTAAGAGTTCATAGCATGCTCCACATGAAAAATTAAAAGTAGCATAAACTACTAAACACCTTCTTTGGCAATGACACCCCCTGATAAGTGTTAATATTCACATTTGCTGTACTTTTCTTTTGGTTTCAGGTTCTTGCTTACATTGTACTCTGCTACACAGGGGGGTAAGGTTCATGGGAGCTGAGTACCAGTCACTCTCTCCCATAGCTAGGATTGTCTACTGCCAAAGCAGCTGCAGAAGTGTCTAAATCCTGCACAGACTGAGTAATGGCATGAGGTGGTAGGAAATGTAGACAAAGAGGCAATAATGCATGAGACTGACATCCTGCTAGTTCCACAACAGGGACTAGTACATCTGCTGATGAGCATTTCATTCTGAGCTTGCAGCTCTTGAGTGTGCAGGTGCCTTTTTACCACTCTTTATCAGGCTGCCACTCTACCTCTGGCTTGGAAATGCTTCCACTAATTGTTACATTTTATATTTCTTAATCTTATTTCATTCCACTCTCATGCAGACCATCAAGTCAGGTAGTGTGATCAGCCTTGAAATTTTGGGCAATAAAGTAAGAGAGGTTTATATTTTTCTTGGATGCAGGAAGGAATGAGTGCCACTCCTTGACACAAAGCCTTGCTCTGTAGACCTCTATATTTTTATTTCTTATTTCATTTTCTACAAGCAACAGGTAAAAGTCATGAAAGAGAACAACTCAATACTTTATAGGAGCGAGTATGTGCATGATGGTGGTATCCTAAAGAGTTTGCTATCAATATAAAGCCCCTTTTGTAGTTTTCAGGTTGACTAACTAACTGCAGACATAAATGGCTTGAAATTCCCTGAAACAAAAAGAAAGATGGCAGTTTGAGTTATGGGGAGTGGTCTCTGCACACTAAAATTTACAGAAGTCAGGTTACTTAATGGTTTATCATTGAATAGAGGAGTTTGGTAAGAATCTCGATAGATTTTCTTACCACTAGGTTCATTGAGAAGCTTGAATGACAAGCCTCCCTATAGGGGCTTAGTGATCCCATATTTTGTAGCAGAGAAAAAAAAATTAGAAAAATTCCAGTAAAATGCTAAACTGGGCAGATATCACAGATCCCCTCAAACCCCCAAGAGAAATGACCCATCAGCTACTCATTGAAGTAGAGAAGAAGGAAATTCAGGACTGATGTTTGAAGGTCCCACTACAAAGAAGTGTTGTAAGTGTATATTTACCATCCATTTATGTCATGTGATCCTGGATATAAGAAGTTAATAATAGATGAGCAAAGTCCCTCCCCAGATACCTGTCAATTAAAAAGAGAAAAAAAGTTGAGTGGGCTGAAAACAATGCCCAGGGATTAAACACTATGAATTTGAAAATGCTTGGCAGATCAGCAAAGTTGCAATCTCTGATTAATGCTTTCACAGCAGATGTATATATAGACAGTAGAGCATGTGTTTAGGCCATTTCTTAAATAAAGAATTTGGGAAAGAAAGCTAAACCACATAACTAGACATGTAATTCACATAATGTTAGTACATTGAAAATACTATAGCTTGAATAGTCTGTAATTTTGCATTTGTTTGCTTTTTCTTTCTGTTAGTGCTGGCCTCATCATTAGGGAAAACTACTAGCAGTGGGGAAAGGTGAAAAAGGAAAATGTTTGTACATAAGTATCTTATGCATGTTCAATCTTTTCCCTAGGGACTAGAATGTCTGACGCTTTACTTTTCCCTGCGCAAAAGCTACCCTGAGACTGATCATGGAATTGATATTCAGAGTTCAGTGTTTAAGTAAAATTAATCTGAGCTAACCCTGCAGTCTTAACTGATATCTTTCCTTGGGGAATACACTGTGAACCCTATTTTAAAAATATCTCTTTTTCTTTGTAAGTCAATTAATATACACCAAGATAATTCACTGAAACAAAGGAATTTTTGAGGTCTTCAGTGAAGTCCCTCAGCAGCAAGGGTCCTTCAAAGGCAACTAGCAGTATCAAGTAATGTCCTTATCCACTTGATATAACTCTAAGATGCTCAAATGAGTCAAGACATTTGTGTCCAGATCAGTGCCCAGTATTACAGGAGATTTGTTATTTCCAGAATTCCTGCTCAACTTATGCTTCTGGATACAGTCAATTTTGATTAATGGCAATCCTGTCATACTGCTATGGCTGGCTGCATAATGGGAATGTGCATTACACTGATGGAGAAATTCCTGAATGTCCTGGATAGGCTGTGTGAAAAAATAAAGAGCTAAAGATGGAAAATGGATTAAGAGTTGAAGAATCAATCAGCATATAAAGGACAAGGCTGAAATTACTGGGCATCAGAAAATGACAAAGACCGTTACAAAGAATTTCAGAAATATCAGTGGAAGATTAGCTGTTCTGTAAACCAATTTTAGCTATCTCACCTTCACACTACAAAGTCTGCTAGCTATCCTAACCTCCAAGTGAACTTTACAGCAGTCTATTGAATATATTTATGAGAATCCTGATACCTATACATTAATAAGGTCTAGAGGGAATCTTCATTTTCTTTCATCCTTATCACTTTATACCTCTTGATATCTCTAGTTCTACATAAGCACTACTATACTTACAATTCTCGAGTACTATACATCTTTTTGCTAACGTATAGTATCTCCGTTTTGCAAACACACTTCCCATTCTCACTTGGACACTTACTTAAAAACACTCTGTGTTGTCTGAAAAAGACAGCCTTGATGTAAATTGGGATATCTTTAAACAGACATACAAGCACATACAAATATCTTTGCCCACACTTAGAGCTGCCAGATCTGGTCAGCTGTGAGCACGCACCATTCATATGTCTGTGTTAAGGTAATGCTTATGTGAGCTAAGGCATTCCCCTGGGATGCTGAGCATTAGGTCAGTATGAACACTGCACCACCCCCGTGCGACCACGCGGCTCGTAGCTGGTGCTCACCATGTATAGAACGAACCCAAGCTCCCTAAGTGGAGAGATCTTAGTGCATGCTGAGGGGAAAAATGGTCAGGGGAGTTTAAGTGGAACCACAATCAGCTGAAACATGCTGGTTTGTTTGTTGAGGTTTAATACTTCACACACTTCAGTTGCTTAAGCCTGAATACTGTTTTTTTAAGATGAGGAAATATTAGAAATATATGAATTGCTTTGAAAAATCGTGTTCTGAAAGTTTTTAAATTATGTGTTTTTAATTTGCTTTGCAATTAGCTTTATTTACATTTTTTAAAATTATATGTTGTACCATTGGAGAAAAAATAATAATCAGCTGGCTTCTGTTGAAGGAAAGTTTCCTAAAATAATTTTCCTATTTTAACAATTACACCTCTGGAGTATATAATCCAAATAAATGATGAGATCTCTATCACTTTTAAGTCTTACTGAAAAATCTGACAAAGATCTCCTTCAATTGTTTGAGTACAGCTGAACCTGTTTTGAAAAGAAGAGGCTGGAAGCAATAGTCCAGGGCATACAGCACTTACACAGGGATGACGGCATCTCAGGGGATGCCATGCACAATGAGACTTTGAAAGAGGTGTCCTCAAGGTAGTGTCTGCATTCCACTCAATTTTGAACTTATTGTAATGAGGACAGTTCTCCGTAATGTAAGCGAGGTTCTACTGATCATCCCACGGCAAGTCTTTCCTCTGAGCCACAGAATATTCCAGCTAATGGCAGAGTTAACTCATTCATTTCTTGGGGAAAAAAGTATTTCTAGGTGAAATGAAATATAATCTGACATAATATCTCAGGAAGACTTCTTCTTTGGATCAGGAGAACATTTCTTCCTGCATCATTCTCTGTTTCACTTTGATGGTGTAGAAATCAGCAGAACATTTAAATCATCACAAAACCAATAGGAAAAAAATATTTTTTTTGTTTCTTTTGGTAACCATTCTGAGTTCTTTTTAATTCAGCTATGTATGAGCTGAAGGCAGGATATAAAATATCTAAATGCATTACAATTAATGTCTGTTCTCTTTATACCTCTAACAAAGATATGTGTGAAGGTGTAAATTTACATTGTGATCACTGGATAATTTTCACTAGCTTAGATTCCATTAGTCATCTGCCCATTGTGAATTAGTTATCTCAAATGGGAGTTGAAGTAAGTGCTACAAAAGGCTAATATTTTTATTACTTCTGAATTTTACTATAATGCTTTAATCTCGTATGTTCATGATTTTTTTATCACCTGCATCTGTCTAACCATAGACAATTTCTTATTTTAGAGAATTAATGTTAACGAACTTCTGACAAGTTAGCCTTTTTTCAAAACCTCGCACAAAATCTGGAATATATTTTCACATTTACTTATGTTTTTAATAGTTGCTTATTAATTAGAACTGATGAATATTCTCTTGGAATATGCCTGGTGTTTCTTCGTCGTCTACAGACTTGACAATTAAATCACTTTGATCTAAGTGTCTAAATTAATTTTGGATGAACATTTAGATGGGTGTTTCTGTAATCCTAAGTTTTAAAAAATGTTTCTAATCTTTCTTACAAAATATTGTTTTCTTAATCACCAGTTTTCAGTGAGATTTTTTTTTAATATCAATGTAACAAATGTTAAGAAGACTCTCTTCTAAATTTTGAATGAAACTATCATTAAAAACATGTATTCTGCTTGTTTTTTTCTATTCATGACCCATTATCTTCACTGAAAATAACCTGAGAGTTGAGACAACAGACTGGTGCAATAGATTTGAGTAGAATTGGTGAATAGACCAATAATTCAGACAGCATCATTTCAGGTAGTTGCCTCAGAGTTAAGGTTTTGTCTCCTGGCAGAGCAAAGTCACAGAATCACAAAATGGGCAAGGTTGGACAGGACCACAGTGGGTCATCTGGTCCAACCTCCCTGCTCAAGCAGGGTTATTCCAAAGCCCATGGCATAGGATTGTGTCCAGAGAGTCCTTGAATATCTCCAGTGAGGGAGACACCAAAACCTCTCTGGACAATCCTGCACAGTAAAGAAGTTCTTCCTCATGTTCAGGTGGAACTCCCTGTGCATCAGTTTCTGCCCATTCCTTCTTTTCCTATTGCTGGGCACCACTGGAACGAGCCCATCTTCATCTTTTCCACACCCTTCAGATACTGACAGACATAGATGATGTCCCCTCCCAGTCATCTCTTGTCCAGATCCTGGGTAGAGGTCACTATAGACACGTAGTTGTAATCCAGTCTAGTCTGAACACATCTGAACTACAATTTGTGCATGCAAGGTGCACAGCAGCTACTCTGAGAATAAGCTGGTCTGAGACATCTGAAGAACGTTGGGCTCATTCCATGTGTGCTATAGATGCATATGCCTGTGGTTTTGCTTTGGTTTTCCCAAAGGGTACACAGGTCTGAGGAGCATAGGGGGTTGGTCATACAGTCCAGGAGCAGTATGAGGCTGCTCAATTCTGCATTATCTGGACCAGGGCTTAATCTCTCCCAGCTATGGTTTCATCATGCTCAGTTTGCTTACAAGAAAAGATTACTGGTTGCTTAAAAAAACTACAAACAAACAAACAAACAAACATACAAACAAAAAAAAACCCTCCCAAAAAACTCCCCCCAAAACCCCCCAGAATATCTCATTTTGCATTGCTTGCACTTTTGTTTCTATTACTGAAAACTAAATATTAAGTGAGGAAGGGGACTGTAGGACGAGATGGGAGAGTCAAAGCAATTGGTTGCTCATAAGTAGAATTATTTTCTGTCCTGCCGCTGTAAGAGTGCTCCTACGGGTAAGTTGCGTGAACCAAACTCTACAAAGGCAGGCACTAATTTTATGTTTAGGCATTAGCTGTGTTTCCAGCTTAGCATCCTCCACCTGGATCTACATAATTGCTGAGCATTCAGAGCAGCGACTGAAACCACTGAGAGCTGGGCTTTGTAAATGTTCTGCACAGAGTGAAAAGGAATAACAAATATCTCAAACTGGGCATTCTAAGTGAAAACCTTTGTTTTAAATTTTTTTCCCCTCCCCTATAAAATGAAGATATTAATAATCACTTATCTTACATGGGTACTGTGAAGATAAATGAATTCACATTTGTGAGCTACTGCAGTGAGGACTGCAGTAAGACTCTACATGGCAATTAATAATTCTGTCTTCAGAACTGTTCTGTTTTTGCCTGGGGTCGAGTGAATTTTCTTCACAGTGGCTAGTATGGGGTTAAGTTTTAAATTTATGGTGAACCAAGGGTCATTATTCTGAGATGTTTTTGTTTTTGCTAAGAGGTGCTTGTACAGAGTCAAGGTCTTTTCTGCTTTTCATATTGCCACGCTGGGGACAAGACAGGGGTCTGGGAGAAGACGCAGCTGGGACAGGTGACCCCAACAGACCAAAGGTGTGTTCCAGATCATATGACATCATGGTCAGCACATAAAGTGGTGGAAAGAAGGAGGAAGTTGGAGATATTTGGAGTGATGGTGTTTGTCTTTCTGAGTATAACCATTACATGTGATGGGGCACTGCTCTCCTGGAGATGGCTGAGCACCTGTCTTGCCCATGGGAAGCAGTGACTGAAAATCTGGAAAGGCTGGAGTTAAACTAAAAATTGTATAATTCAGGAAATAACCCAAGGTTAAAGGCAATTTAAACCTGGTGTTTTATATGCTGTAATGGCTTGATTTAATAATAGTTGTCCTTTAAGTTTAATGTCTGTGAAACTAATAGCATTGTCGATACTGAAAATGACTGTCAGCCAGCACACATGAGAAAAATTATTAAGATGATGTTTTGTGGGAAAGAGGCATAGAGATGCTTTTAAAAACATATCCAGCTAAGGAAGACTTTGTAATGTAATATAGCTTTGATAAGGCAGGAGGAGAGAGGGATGGAAAATAATTTAATTTAAAGGAAGAAACAACAGGCATATGTAAGTAAATACTGGTAACAAAAAATAAATCTCATTTCAGCATTTCACTTGTTTGGGCTCTTTTCTGTTGAAAAACTGTAAACTATGCACATAATCAGACATTCATGCTGCCACAATAAATCACTTTTCTGAACACACTGATGCACCCTGACACACTAAGCCCAAGCTGGCAGGTCCGCGCTAAATAAGGATCTGCTGAGTAGCTGAAATGAACTTCTGATGCATTTCGAATAGAAAGAGTGGGAACTCTAACAAGCATCCTCTCTGTGTTTCAAAGACTCCCACAGAGTCTTGATATTACTGATTTATCAGAACAGTCCTGTGTGTGTACCATACATGAGTGGAACTACGTTCATCACAACACTTTGTTGATGAACTAGAATTTTTTCTCCTAATTTTCTGGTATTTTTTTCCTGTAAAGGGTTTGTAGCATGCATGAAATTTTCTGTAAATTCAAATGCTTTTTTGTGCACCCAGTGAGCTATTTGACCAGCTGACATTCAATATGAATAAAAATAGATACAGCCTTGAAAATAAAAACAAGTTTAATAAATCTTTGCAAGCAAAGACTGCCATTAGAAATGACTTTCAACTTAGTTACATGAAATGTTGTTCAAATCTCACTCTTGACAAAGAGAAGTACTGAAAAGCACATTTTGTGTAAAATAGGGATCTAGCAGAAGCTCTTTATGCCACCTTAACAATTTAAGGTATTGCTGGTGCCTAGACTATCCAGCAGAACAAAGGCAGAGTGGGTCTTTGTGTTCATAGACATTTCCTTGCTGAACAAGTGTAAGACCAAACCTTTGGCGGAGTCACGGCTGTATTTGATAAAATGAACAGGTGTCATGGTTTAACCCCAGCACTGTGCAGCCACTCACCCACTTGCCCCTGCTCCCCACCCCAGTGGGACAGAGAATCAGAAAAGAAAGAAAAAGACCTGGGTTGAGGTAAGAATGTTTTAATATTTCTAATAACATATAATGCAATACTAATAATACTGATAGTAATACTTTTAATGAAAAGAGAGAGAGAGGAACAAAACTCAAGAGAAAAAAGCAATGTACAGCATAATTGTTCATCACCTGAGGACAGACACCCAGCCCATTCCCAAGCAGAGATCAGAGATTCCTGGCTAACTGCCCACCGAATATGACATTCTGTGGTACACAATATCCCCTCAGAAATTTCAGGTCAGCTGTCCTGCCTATGGTCCCTCCAGGCATCTTGTGCACCAGCTCACCGGAAGACCATGACAGGTATAGCTACAGGACTAATAGGTGAAGGAGGAGCTGATAAAATGCAGTCACTTTAATCTGGAAATCTGGTTTTTTATGTGTTTTTTTTTTGTGGTATGACTCCAGATTTGTATTATAAAGCCTAAATTACACCAGGTATTCTGACAATCCTTACATTCCTGGTGTTTAAGGATTAGAATGGCTTATATGGGGATTGAACCCACAACAACCTTGGCACCATACTCTAACAAACTGAGCTAATCTCAGGGTCAAATAGGGTAGTTCACTTATAAATAAGAGGGAAAATAAGTGATATTTTTTGTGAATTTATGAAAGAAGTATATAGCAAAAAAATTTTCATATGTGTTTTCTAATAAAGAACAGAGATACCTGTAGGTATCTTAAAAATGAGATTTCTTCTAAGGCTGAATATTATTATTTCATCTAATACATATCTGACAATTCAAATTCCATTATATTTTTATACATTTTTAATTAACACCTTGCCTAGACATCAGACTATATTTTGATCTATGTTCTGAAATAATTTTCCAGAAAGTGCAGGTTTTCCTTATCAGCTCACACCTGTCTTGAAGACAGAACAGAGTGTTGAAAATAATTTAATAAAGAAGGAAACAAAGCTACTGGCTCCCTTTTATCTCATAATCTACAGTCAGACGGTGACTTGTCAGTGCTGGCAAGGAGAAATGGGGCTGGCGGTTGATTGATTGGAGAATGCTTTGGCAATTGGACGGTGTTCTGAGGCAATGCGGCAAGTAGCTTTGGTCTTAATAACTTTCTATTACACACACTTCTTGTGGCACAAGCAAAACAAGCCTTGATTTATTTTTGATGGATCTTCTCCCCACCAGTTTTAAAACTCATTCCTCGAGAAACACCTGAAGCTATTTTATTGCTTCCATAAAATCATTAAGTTGTTTCAGGTGCAGAATCCCTGCATGTTTTACTGTTAGTAAGAGAAGTTGCTTCCTAAAAGGTGTTTTTCTCCTATTTTAACTTTTGGAAAACACTCAGATAATCTGTATTTTTTGGTGTGCATTGAATAAAAAAATTGAAAATGCACAAAAAACCTAAGGTTATTTTGGCAAATAGCTACAAAAATTTCCAGGAATCTTCTGGTTTATATTAAAAATTCATCACAATATACTGACATTCTGTCTTGAGTAAGATAGCTTCCAACAAGCCATCTGTTAAGCTTTCATTTTTAACCTGATAAAGGTCTAAATTCTCAGGTTTGATATCAACCAATCTATGTCAGTTTATTTGAAAAGAGAGTTTTATCTTAGGTTCACTATTGTGAACTGGTGGATTGCCCAACTATTTGTGAAATCTAGCCTCATGTCAAATGATAATTATGTTGTATATGCTTGTTGAAACCTCACTTATATTTATGGAAAAAATCAGCAAGAAGTGAAAAAACGGAAGAGAAAAGAGAAAGGATTGGATGCTGACTGTCAGGGAACAGATGATAGAAATTTCATGTGAAAAACAGGTAGACACATTTGGAGCAAGTAAAGAAGCTGCTTCTGTAGAGCATTGTCATCCAGGCTGAAAAAGGATGAATGGCATGCATTCCTGAATAAGGCACAGTTTAGGAGTGGAGGTGCTGAGGAAGCTCCTTTTCCAGACAAAAAGTGGGAGAGAAGCTGTTGGGGCAGGGGAATGAACAAATACATTAAGATGGCAAAGACTATCAGCAAAGACTGTGGAACATGAGCTGACAGTGGAGGAAAGACACATCAGGGCAGGATTGACAAAACTGTGACTCAAAGCACATTTGCATTTGAATGAACCTGGGTAGAAACATTTTTATGGGCATAAGGTGAAAAGAATCTTCATTGGTAAGATCATTGTCATCTAGGGATGCAGTCCTGAAAATGCGTTCTTGGGTGTCATCCAAAAATTTGCAAACACACAAGTTTTTCTATTCCCACATGGATTCTTGGATTGAATTGGGATATGAAGTAAGACCTGAATTTGTACCCATTGTACCCTTTGTAAGGAAAAAGGTGTTTTCTCATCTTTTTCACTAGTTGATGAAGGATTAAAACTAGTTCATCTTACATGTACTAAATAGCCCTCAGTGGATGCCTGTTTCTACTGATTGTAGAAGATACCTTACAGTCAAGGAGCCTTCTAAATTGGCCTCAGTTGTTCCATACCTAAAGCTAGAAGTGAAAAATCCTGGCCTTAATCAGACTGAAGTTTTCCTCTCTTTTGTGATAGAAACTGAGAGAAAGGATCACCGGAGGAAAGAGGGCATAGCCTGGGGGACGGATTATTTTTGGTTGTAGTGATGACTGCTTATTTATATCAGATTTTCATCATCTGGACAAATAACTGTGCGTCCTTCTGTCCACAGGACCAGCAGAAAGGTCTGGTTACCTGCCCTCCACATGCACTGAGATGTCACAGTACAAATGAAACTGTGCTGTGAATTACCTGACACTATCAGTGTGGAGAGCCCATCATAGTGGTTAATTTCTGACAGCAGCATCTCAAGTTTTTTACATTGTGTATGCATCAAAGAGCATTTAAGCTGGTTACACATGCAGCAGACCTTGGTTCCAGACACCAGCCATGCCTGGAGCTACCTGGATGCAGAGTTTATGCAAACACAGAGCATATATTTTCCCTTCTGTCTTATGTGAGGATATGTGAGATGTGAAATACTCTTTTCAAAAAAGAATGAGAACATGAATATTCAATTTAATTGTATACTTGGAGATTAATTTTCACAAAGCACTATGATTAAGCACACATAGAAGAAGATTGTTAAACTTTACACTGTCTGTCCTAGTTGAAAGTTTGAACTTTCAACTACTTATCTTTGTGTCATTTGTAAGATGTAGGAAATGTTTATGGCTTTAATATTCTGAACATATACATAAATTATAATTTTCCACCATGACCACTATTTCTGGTTTCCTCCATGGTCTTATCCATTTTATACCAAAGAACTCTTATGGGGAAGATATTGTTCTCAGTTCCTAATTATGATACCTTGATCACAGGGCTCTGATCAGGGACAGCTATTTAATGAGAGTAACAATGGATACAGCAATCAGTATTGCAGCCATTCTCTTAACTGAGATTTTAAATCATATCTTTTATTGCTTATTTTTTAAAATATCTGTCTGGTTCACAATTTTCTTAGTGTTACATTGATTTAATTACTTTGATTTATGCATGTCTTGATGTCTGATTAGAGCATTGTTTACATGCATTTGGTCCTCAAAAGTCCATTAAATGAGTCTTCAATCGATTAAATCAAATTTTATTGTACAAGCAACTGCCTTTGTAAATAAAAATAAATATGCAATCATTACATTTAATTACAACTGAGAAATGAAGATAATATGAACCTATTAGACATCAGATATGCTCAGAAAATACCCTTCAAATTTTACATTCATACAAGGCTGGAATTGAGTTTGATGATAGGATTTGTCTTTATTCTGTGCAGGCAGTGACAACACAAATAGCAGCCTTAACTTAAGATAACTGGTAATGGTACAGCAGGTTGTTTGTACAGATAATGTGGCAGAACCTTCCTTTCATAATGTAACAGAAAAGGAAATGTGTTCTAGAATTAATATTAGTCGGCTTTGATTCAGTTCCTGCTCTGCCAAAGATTTCTTTTTGACTTTCAAGTTGCCACATATACCCACACACCTAATATCTACCCATTCTTAAAGTAGTCAAATATTTGCTATCATCTAGTCTTCAATTTGTTCACCTGTTAAAAAGGAAGGACCATTCACTAGCAAGGTCAATGATGTAAAGATTGCAAGGTAGTTTAGATATTATTATGAGGAGATATATGTATATATATATATAATTATCACCAATTGATGTAAAGAATCAAAGGAAATACTGTTGGCTGAGGGATTTCATTTCTCTGCATGAGCAGGAAATGAATGTGAGTGCTAGAAATGAAAGGACATTTTGTTGCTGCATTTCACATGGCCATTGGTTTGAATTGAAACAATGCAAATATGTTTCCAGTGGTTTTTATTGATGTCTCCCAAAAGCTACATCAGCTACTGAGATTTAGGGAATCACCCTAGGAACAAGGAGTCCAAAACTCAATTCAGTGTGAGTTGTCCAGACACTGAGCAAATGTTTGAATGACTTGTCAAGGCACCTTTTGCATAACAGAGACATAAAACATTTCTCATGCAGTCTAATTCCAACTGACATTTGCATTCTAATCAATATGAAGTTCATAAGTAGTCTGACTATTCATTTACTCAGCTAACACCCATCTGGCCTTTGAGCATTACTTTTTATCTAACATTTTGAATAATCATGTCCCACTCCTGACCTGAGCATCTCAGGGTAGCTGTAACTACTGCGGCCATGTCCACAGCTCTGCTCCTGGTGACCTAAACAGCTTCTTTTATGTTCTTAGCAAGAAAGGATGGCATATTATTTTCCCTTGTGATAAGTATTAATCACTCAGTAGTAAAGTGCTTACAGTGTGTGAAGTCGCCTGCTGGCAGTCCTTGTGAGCAGTTTATCACTGACTACTGCTTCGTTAAATGTCGAGGCTTTCAAAAATAAATTGCTCTCTTTTAAAAAATTACACATTTACATATTTGATTCTAAGACTGCAGAATCTACCAAGCAGTAAGTGAAGATAGCAACTTGTTCAGCACCCAACTTTTTAATTCTCATTTTACACAGTGTGGGATGCAATGGTTTTCATTTCTGGCCAGAGCTGGCTGATGCTTGCACAGAATGCCAACCCTTGTTCTAAAATAAAAACTGACATGGAGTCAGCCTGTGTTCAACTAGACCAAGGTCTAGCTATGCCAAAATTTTGACATTATTTATCTGCATAATTTGAGATTGATATTTTTCATGGAATGTCTAGAACTTCAGGGTTCAAATACAAATATGACATTATGCAATACTTGCATGTATGTAGAGAGTAGATATGGCTATAAGATACCAGGACTGCTAGGAGTGAAATTAATGGGAATAGAATGTGCTCAAAGTAACTGAGGCAAGAGATCTGTGTAATTTAACTGAAGGATTGCAAAGGCAAGTTGATACACAAAAGATCTTAAAAAATATTTTATTCCTTCTTTTCACTAATGCAATGAGACCAATTATTAAGTTGAATGGAGCTGACTCCATCCAGTAAATATACTAACACTGCTAAGATGAACATTCTGCTTGAGCTTGATAACATGTGATTCATGAAAATTACCAGCAACACTTTGAAGAATCACACTAAAATACAGAATTAAAACCCTTGTGCCTGTTATCTGCTTTGAACTAATGTGATTCTCTTAATAGGGAAGTCATTGTCACTTCTAATCTTCAGTGACTGATATCATGATTGAGGTTCAAAGTAAATTTAAACGTTTTAACTTTTCATTGATGCAACTCTTGCCACTCAGAACACTGAAGTCAGTGAAAATTTTTTTTCAATAACAAATAAAATATGGAAACATTACAAGTTTAATGTTTAATTTATTTAATAACTTTAATATGCTGTTCTTCTGCTGTGATATGCTTTACATCACTGTACTATAAATTTATTTTTCTTGATTATCACCATTTGTTTGCTATTGTAACAATGCTGCAAGTACTATATTGAGTTTTGTAACCTATGTACTTGGAAACAAAATTTAATTTAAGAATTGTTGTAAAATGCAGAAAAGGTGCAGAGCAGCATAAATGTGTGTAATAAAATTTGCTAGCCAATGGTAATTCAATTCCAGAATCAGGCAATTAATCACCATAAGTCAGTTAGGTATCTACTTTTCTTTGTATGCATAATATGACACAGATCATACCAGCCTCGCGCTAATAGTTATGAGGGCAAGAAAAATGAACTTCAGTGGAAAGATCCTTCTCTTTTTCTTCTCTCTCTCTTTTGCTGTCAAATTAAGCAAACATTAACAAAATTAACATTTTCATTAAAACTGTAAGGATTTTCTAGTGTGCTGGTAATTTCTGTTGAAGATGCACTGCCTACTACTTATTTGTATCTTCCTACTTTTTTGAGACTTGTACTTTATTCTTAATCCCACACAAATGAAACATCATGGAATTCAACTACCTGCTACCCAATCTCCCTCCCAAGGGTTGTGTTGGAATAAAGACACACTGACACCACAACACAAGGGAGACATGGACAGGCAGACACAAGACACAAAGCTGTAATTGCTTCTAGAGTCCCAGTACAATGATACTGCTCCTTTAGGTTTCCAGGAGAAATCTTAATGCTTAATCATGCACATTATATTTCCTCTGAATAATTGGTACTAATATGAAACACTCTTTTGAGGTGTTCCTCTTTGCATAAATAGTCACACAAAATGGACACAAAGAAAAATTATTTTTGCATTTTTCTACATGCAAGCCCTCTTAGGGTGATGAAAGATTTCCTAGAAAAAACCAACCAATCAACCAAAACAATCAGTGGAATTACAACTGCTACTCATGTTAAGGTATGTATTTGCCAGAGGAATGACTCATCCCTTTGAATATCCTGCACCTGTTGCTACCATTGCTTTTGTAGCTCTTGGAACTTAGTTTCAACTGAGATCCAAAAATCTTGATATTTACATAGTTTGAAAAAAAAAAAAGAGAAATAGTCTCTTTTATATTTTTTGTTTGGTTGTTTTCTTTTATGTTGTTTTTGTTCTGCCAATTGTTTTGAGTCTGCTTTGGTGAAGTAGTCCACTAAATTCCACTGGGTGTATATCCTGATGTTTTGCTTTTCCTGTTTTTGGTTCCATGTGGATGGATAAAGATTTTTTTTTAATATGCCTTTGCTTGTTGGTTAAAACAGGGTAGTAATTGTCTGTAGCCTGGGGTGTTCTCTTCTTGGGTTTGAGAAATCTAAATGAAGGATGTGAATGCAAAGTTGTTTGTAATAAGCTCACTGCCGAATCTTTATCCATAGCCACTGTGATTTCAGACTCAATAAGCTACTGCCAAAAAGGCCTAAGGGTTGACTTTATGTCCTGGTTGAGAATAGAGGATTTAACTGTTTGTGATCTTTAAAGAAACAATAGTTTTTTTGGTGTTTTGTATTTGATATTTTGGCTGTTTTTTGATTTTTTTTTGCTTGTTTGTTTTTCAGTTTCTTTGGGTTGAAATCACAAAGCTCACAATTATTTTTTTTTTTAATTCTGTACTGGTTTCAGAGCAGAAGTGGGAATTGAAATGTCTTTAAAGCAGCTTTACACTGACCTTGACATCAA
Organism: Passer domesticus; assembly: GCF_036417665.1. NCBI lineage: Eukaryota > Metazoa > Chordata > Aves > Passeriformes > Passeridae > Passer > Passer domesticus. Next base: position 30,465,224 of record NC_087478.1, on the reverse strand, counting down.
TTAAGCCACTTTCACAGCTATTTTAACTTACTCCCCATTTCCTAGGACACATTCCACTCAAATTTTGCAGAGAATCACCATCATATCAACAGCAACACTCTCCTCTGACTCTGATGCTTTCATTTAGTCTACAAATGATCCTTTTTCACCAGGCTCCAAGACATTAATTATGCCACATGGACTGTTTTCTACCTCTTTTTAATGACTCAGAAAAGATGATTCAGTGGGCTTAGTACCTCTGAGTATTTTATTGTAGGTGTAGGAAAGAAGCTTAAAGTCTCTGAGTTCTGTATGTGTAGATGAATACAAAAATAATATAGATTTCAGTATTTTTGTTTAATATTAATGTTTCTTAACTTTTGAACAAACACTGACTTTGAATAGCTATTTCTGTTATAGACCAGAAATTTTCATTTATATGTGCCAAAAAGAAATGCGAGAGAGGTTCATTGCTAATTAAAATGAATTCTATGAAATGTGTGGATAAAGATGAGAGCTCAGAAAAAACAACTGTAGAAGGCAGAAAGGTATCTGTCTTCTTGTATGTTGATTGGGACTCAAATCCAGTAACTGTATATGACATAAAGTAATTCTACGTCCACCTCAAAGAAAATAAATAGTATCCTGTAGAGGGAACTTTTACTCAAATCCATAATAGACAGTGATTTTTATAGCCTGGACTTATCTGCCAATTGCTGTGTTCTAGAGGGAGAAAACTTTGAGGTGAGACCTCTAAGTCACATAATTTCATCCTATCATTTAGTGTCCAGTCATTCATTACTGGAGACACCTTTCAGGCTTCATACCATTTGGGAACATCTATGCCTTTTTTTAATCTTGAAGACTTCAGCCACACATGGGCTTCTCTTTAGATGGTTTTGAATATGGAGCAGAATGAGTGAAGACATAAGTTTCAGGTTTAAGATTCTTTCTCAGCAAATATGGGAAGTGAATCTGGAAAAAACTGATATGTCAGTGTTCAAGAACATTTTCCAGTGTAAAGCACATGTGTCATTTCTCAGGCTTGTTCATTTGGGGATTTGATTGTTTCTAAAGGCCCTCTGGACACTCCAGGAAGTCAAAGTGGCTGAAATACTAAGATTTTTTAAAAAATCTGATGTTAAAATGTAAGAAATCTTGACAGCCATTCCTCATCTGAGATTTCTGTGAAGTTTCAAAAATGCTCAAAACACCTGAGGAGAATGTCACAGTTTGGACTTATTCATAACAGACTTTGATGTGTCTGTTAAGTAAAATGATCGCAGATTTTGTAAAAATTTCTTTCACGCCAAATAACTACTGTTTGCTTTAATTAACTGACAGTATGTGGGTTCGAGAGAAAAGTGAGAAAAAAATGAGCTAAAATGAATTCTGAATAGAAAGAAAAATAAGTATTGGGAGCAATTGGACAAAAAAGGTCCTAAGTGACTTTCTACACCATTTTTCATCTCAAGAAAGAAAGAGCAGCCTGGAAGATAAAACATTACAGCAGGAAAAATTGGTGTTCATGTGCCTGTCACAATGATTATTATTTATATAATCCTCCAACAGGAAAAGCTAAGAGGAACTCTCCACTGTGTTTCAAACTCCTAGACAGAATAGCTAAGAATAGGCTGATGTAGAAATGGTATCAGAGCAACTACCCAGAAATTTTCTGGATCTGAACCCCCTTTGATTGAAAATGCAGTCTCAGTCTTTTGTTGCTTATCCTTTCTGTGTTCCTGCTATTTATGTTTTCTAAGGACAGTTTGCTTTTCAGTAATTGATGTTTTCCCATATAGGACTCTTTCAGTGAAGAGTATCTACTTGTGTTCTGTCTAGCCAAACTCAGGTAATGCTGTTACAAGTTTAGCTCTTCTCTGTGGCTCATTTTTCTTGGATGCAAACATATTTGTACGGAGGTTTTTCTTTGTTTTGTTTTTTGAGGGCTTTATATAATTGTTTCCAAAAAATGTTGTGAATATAGCTGAAAGTATGTGTTGGAGTCTTGCCCGTGACTCTGAAAGATAAAATTTGAATTTGGCAAAAGCATTCTCACAATTTTTGCATGGAAATAATTTTTTGCCCATCTCAGTATTTTGTTTCAGTAAAATCTAAGCTACCACATCTTTTAGCATTTTTTTAATATCTATCACTCAGGAAGAATGATTACTTTGTAACGTTAAACCTTTCCATCTTGCAGTAAAGGCAATACTTAATGTAAAAGATTCGGACTGAGTGTGGAACTGTAGAATGCTATAATTGGTTCCCACAAAATTAATTGATGAACTGTTGAATTGAATATGAGGCAGAATATAAAATAGACAGTAGATAATTGGTCTTTTTCAAGTGTTGAAATGTAGGATAATAATTTTAATACAGTAGTTTGGGGGAATCAAAGTAGTGAGATCAATACTCAATTCATTATGCACATACCTGTATGCTTATACATAAATAAATATATTTAAAAATCTGGGAACACATTCAGGCACATATTTGTTGGAATGTGGAAAAATTGTGCAACTTTGCCTGGAGAGAAAGTGAGATAGGACTGTAGGATATTAGGATTTCCCCTCTCTCCTATGCGTAAAAATGTCTGCATTATAGCTTTACAAAATGTGCAAAGGCACAAACTTATTTATTCTATTTTCAAATATATTTGCATAGGTATGCATATGTACATTGAAAAATATATAGGTAAAATAAAATATGTAAGTAAAGCATGTAAATTATGTCCATCTAAGTGTATGTATATACAGAACATGTCCCAAAAGAGAGATGCAGACAATAAAATCTGTCCTGGCAATCCCAATAGTTTTGCTTCTCAGATGTTTCTTCTCTGATTTGCAGCTTTCTTTTTTGATATCCTCTTACACAATAATAAAAACCTCACCATGACTGAGGGCTCCCAGCCAAGCTTGCTTCAGGGTTATCAGTGCAGCAATGCTTGACCTTGCAACGTAGGAAATCCGTTTTAAATGAGAGCTTGCTCACAGCACTGCACAGCCCAATCAATTAAAGTGAAGAAAAAAAAAAAAAGAAAGGAAAAAAGAGAAAAGTGAACACATTAAAGAGAAGATAACTTTCAGTTCAATGCCATTAATTGCATTTTTCTTGGGTTGTGTGGAGATTCACTCTCACTATGCTTCAATAGTGTCTGCATTCTTGATGTTCTTCTGTGTCTTCCCAAAGAGCTACTTGCTCCTCCAGCTGCCACAGGCCTGTGCCATAGGGGTTACTTCTTACCTGAAAATGTACTGAGTCCAGCTGAGATGAAGATTTTTCCCCTACAGCAGCCCTCACATGGCTGAGCTTTGCATTGGTGGCAAGAAAGGTGCTGATAACAGTATGTGTTTTGGCTACAGCTGAGCAGCCCTGACCCAGAATCAGCACTGTCTCTCCAATATTCACACATCACCAGTAGATTGAGCATGGGTAAGATCCTGGGTGGGAACACAGCCAGGACAACCCACCCAAACTGACCAAAGGAATATTCCACACCATATGACATCTGCTCACCATAAAGGCTGAGAGAAAGGAAGAGGAAGAGAAAACATTTATTATTGCAGTGTTTGCTATCCAAAGCAACCACATACTGAAGCCCGGCTTCCTAGGAAGTGACAGGGCATTGCCTGCTGCTGATGGGAAGTACAGAATAAAAATTATTTTCTCCTTTGTTTTCATGTACAAAATTTGCTTTTACTTTATTAAACTGCATTTGTCTTGGGCCAGGAGTTTTGATTTTTTTTTTCATCTTATTTCCTTTTCCCCATGTCCTGTACTGCTCAGGATGGGAGTGATAGATTGGCTTGGTGGGATCCTGGCATCCTGACAGGGTTAACCCAACACAGAAAGTCAAGGCTGTGTGAGAACTGTCATGAAGCTCATTATACTCTGTAGCTGGCAGGTTCCTCCAGTGCAAAACATTATCATAACTTACTTTTCTGACTACTCACCCCAAGACACAGGGAAAGAAGATATAATATATATAAGATATACTGAAATATTTATTTGGTACTGGTTAGAGTTGCTATTTCTATTGATTCTTTGTTCAGCTCCAGCCTTTGACAATAAATATATAAATTAATTACTCCTCATCCAGTAAACTTCAGCAGACTTTTGAGCTTTTTGGACAAAAAAAGAAAAAAAAGGTGATAAATTGGAAGCCCTAGGACATTTATTCATATACGTATTCCCTCTCTTTAATTTAAGACTCTTTTCCCTATTTTAAAGTTATATTTGCACAGAGATTAATTTGCATCTTTGGTGGATCTTTTATATGGAAAGAAACCATTACACAAAAGTTTTTGTATGTATTATTTTCAGCCTTAGAAAAAAAAGTGAGAGAGAACAGTATAATAAAAGACTGAGACTTTCCTTCTACTGGGAAAAGAAGAGGATATTTAAAGTCTCTGCCCTGAATTTTCATTTTATACTCTCCAAAATAGAACAAACATGCTTTCCCCCTCCCTTTTCCTAAGCTTTATTTTTGCCAGGAATATTTATGGATTTGTTGGGACCAGAGCAGCTCTCCAATTGTTTTTATTTAGAAAGAAAACCAGAGGAAATTCTAGCACTCGAGTATATATCTTAAATGATTCAGATAATCGTTTTTAGTAAAAGGATTTTTATATTCAAAAGCAGATCAGCAGAAAGTAAAATGCCTTTCCTCTCTGACAATGTTTGAGCTCACAAGGGGAATAAATTCTGTCACTATGAGCCAATTCCTAAGTGGGATAAAAAATTCTTGACTAGAATTCAGCTACTTAAAATTCAGTTTACTGAGATGTTTTATGATCACAAACCATAAAGCTTGCCAGCAAAGCTGCCCAGAGGATAACTGCATTAACTTTTATTCTATTTTGGTTCTGGGGAGGTAGTTTAGAAAAGAAGACTCTTTCCTTTTAGGCTTATTGTTCAAGAGGTTTAAATAATGATATTTATGAAATCCCTGTTTAAAACAGATATGACCTGAACTAATCTATTATACAGATCTGTGTGTCACTTATAGCTTCTAATCAGAAAAACATTCCTCTAGTTTTCCTTTACGAGATCAGTTTGAATTTAAGATCAGTTTTTTCTTTCCAGTGAAATGAACAAATACATTGCTCTAAAAACCAAACACTGTTCTTTTTAAAAAAGATTTCAGTACATTGAAAATGAGAAGTCCATTCAAGAGTTTCACAGCAAATTCCAAATCAAATTAGTTGTTTCTTTTATTAGTCAGCAGAATACACCACAGTAAATTGATGCTTGTATTCACTGCTTTCACTTCTTGCTGCTGCTTGCTTCATTGCTTAGCTGTTTGCTTTTTGCTGCTGTAAGCAATGCACAAATCAAAGCAGTAAAAATCAAGATGCCTTTCTCTTCATCATTTCTCTGTGTCTTATTGTATCTTTTGTCACCTCACTTGTCTGAGCTCCTGCAGCTTTTTTCTTCTTTCCTATTATCTATGTTAGTCAAACATTGTCTTTAATTCAATGATAATACTTTACAAAATCCAGCTGTGCAGATATAAATATAGAATCTGATTGATCTTGAGTCCTATTAGTTTCAATGAGGATTGATAAAATCCTTCTATCAAATTCTATTATTTTAAATATATAAATGAAAACTTCTCTCTACTATGGAAAAAAGAAAGTGTAAAGTTGTATGTATTTATTAAGGTTTTGCAAAATAAGGTTAAATTATGTGATTAAATATATTTGGCCTAGCAGAACTGTTGTTTGAAACTTTTGGGTGAATTAGAAAATTTGGAGTATGTCAGAGCTGCTGTGAGTGTCTAGCTATTAATTTCCAAAAAAATTCATTGCAATAATATGCATATCTGAACGGAAAGAAAGATGTTTTGGATGTCTGTAAAAGTCAACAAATACTTATAGAACTGGGTGTTCTAAAAACATTATTTCTGCAATCTTCACCAAATTTATGTGGAAGTTTGTAAATGTCCTAGTGTATTTCTTTTCCCATTCCCAAGGTTAATTTGAGTGCCCTAAATTTGAAGAAGAATTTCTTATTGCTCCTAATGAGGATCTTAATTTAAAATTTAAATTTAAATAGGACTAATATTTTGTTTCAAGATGTAAAGCAGTAGAAATCCTAACCTTCTTTTTCTGTCTCATTATTTGTGCTTACTTTGTTTACTGTTGTTGTGCAAAAGAGGTTGTGTCTGTGCTCAGAATTGCAGAAAGTATAAGGTTGGAAGGGATCAAATGACAGTGGGTCATTTGATCCAACATACCTGCACAGGCAGGGTCATCCTAGAGCACAGAATTGCACTCAGAGTATTCTGGAGTATCTCCAGTGAGGAAGACTCCACACCCTCTCTGGACAGTCTGTTCCACTGCTCAATCAGCCATACATTGAAGAATTTCTTCCTTATGTTCAGGTGGAACTCCCTGTGCATCAGTTTCTGCCTGTTGCCTCTTGCCCTATTGCTGGACATGACTGAGAGGAGCCTGGCTCCATCTCCTTGAAATGCTCCCTTCAGACACTGACATTGGTGTGGTCTGCTCTCTGTTGCCTCTACTCAAGAGTGAACAGGCCCAACTCTCCCAGGCTATCCTCCTAAGAGAGAAGCTATGGTCCTGCTAGAAAACAAAGGATAATTGTTTGTCCTGTTTCCTTGGTTGGACAGCTGATGTTTCTGGCTGATCCCATATCTACCATGCAAGAGCTCCTGGTATGGTCAGACCCAACTCATGGCTCATTTGGTATGATCAAGGGCCACTTCACACCCAGCTGGTTTAGTCAAGGCTTATCAGGAGGTTCTGAAATTGTAAAGCAGGCCTGAGAAAGGGCTGGGCACAGGAATCCCCCACCACATCCATGAATTTTCTTTTCTGTCTTTAAAATTCCAGAAGATGAGTTTAATGAAAATGAGAAGCGTTTGAATTTAAATCAGAAAATAAGAAAGTTTGTAGTCAGAAGCCAGGAAGTGTTAAAGGCTTCCCATCTGTTTCTATTACCCTTTTTTCAGTTTTGTTGGGTGATTAGCTTACATGTAAATGGAAAGAATAGCTTAATCATACAGTGGAAAACACAACAAAAATCTCAACATGCTTATTTTGACTGCTGTAGAGGATGTTACTGTGAGGGTCTGGTGTGTGGCTTTGCTTTCTTCTCATTTAGCAGAGAAGCAGAGCCTCATGCACTGTTAATACATTATAGGGGTGGGACACACAAATGAAGATCACTAGCCTTTATTAATGCAATCTCCTTTTTATTCTATCATTTAATGAAAATAGGCAAGATTGAAAACTTTTGACAATGCTGATAGTATGATCCATAGTGGTGTGATAAAATTGACACTACTTCAATGTTACTTAATCTAGTTTAACTAATTGTATTGAAGGCAATATTGATATTCATGTCAGTAAGCTTGATGCTTAAATGCATCATCTAAATGAGGTTTTAGTCCATTAAAAAGTGAATAAAGGACTTGACACAAATAAATAAATTAATCTGTCAAGTCCAGAAATGAGGCTTTCAAAATTATTCTAAGATATGGTTTAAGATTTTTCCTGGAGAACTGGAAGGTGGCTTTAATTACAGATGTTATCTGAAATATTCATAAGAATTTACAGAATTCCAAAATTGATTGTAAAAATTAAACTGCTTTCACTCTGATTTGGAATCAAATAATTTCTTAGGTTTTGGGGTGAAGAAAGTATAAATATATGACTATGGCTTAAATATTGTTCACATTTGTGCTTCCTGGGAAGTCCCAGTTGATCTTAGACCTGATTTAACCAACCACATTTTAGACCTCTACAATTTAGGTCATAATTTCTTAAGCTATAATAATATTCTAAAACAGGTATTTAAGACAGATGGATAGTCTTACTGTGTGCCTGTATGTCTTACTGAATATAAGGGGTTTCTAATTTATACTAGATACCTAGCAATCTAGAAATTAGTAAAGTGAAATAACTCTTAGCTTGGTGTAAAACTCATAATTTCTTAATAATTAATTTCAAATATTCTCCCATGCCTTTGGTTTTCATATTCACAAATGCTCTACTTAATGTTTAAATGTTCCTTTCATGTAATGGCACAGCCTGGTAATGACGTGAAATTGGACAACCTGGGGAGCCACAACAGATAACTGAGTTCATGTGGATTCACTCCATCTATTTAGAACTAATCTTTTGGATCTGTGAATTATTTCTCAGGATACTGAAAAGGGTAAGGGTACACCTCTGCCTGATCTGTGGGCCACAGGAACACTTCCACAGGCTGAGCATTGCTTGTGCTTCTTTCTCTACTCATTTCCTTAAATTTTGAGAGTGTAGGTAGGTTGCACAGCCCAAGAGAATTGTGCTATGCTCTGGATAAGATTGAAAATCAGGGGACATGCCCTGAAGTATTCAAGCATGGGGTTCACCAGTAATGATCAAAATACTGGCATAGTTATAAACCAAATCTTGTAGGCTGAGCACAGAACTTAGGCTAGTGTACAGTTACACCAGTGACTAGGCCAATCCCATCAGTTGCAGTGGTAACACTTGAGATAAAGAATTTAAGAAGGGTAAAAACTGCTGTGCAGGAGCTATTTCAGCTGGAGAGAGGAGTGAGAATATGTGAGAGGAACAGCTCTGCAGACACCAAAGCCAGTAAAGCAGAAGAGGAGGAGAAGCTTCAGGTGCAGAGGGAGGGATTCCCCTGCAGCCCATGGTGCTGCACCATGGTAAGACCATGGTAAGACCTAGAGGTGGCAATGAAGGTAAGAATACCAACTGCATTCTAGGATATAAGCAGGAGAAACATGGAAAGTGTACATACAGAAACAGAGACTAAAACTTTTAGAGCTTTTGTCCAAAAGCGAAATACACACTTGACAGGTTTTACAACTGATCTGAGCAGAAATGCTTTATTAACTTAACAACAACAACAAAGGTTTTAAAACACGTACTTTTTTTCCCCCCTTAGAATTTACAAGGAAAAACATTTTAATAGTTCCCTCTGGAAACTGGTAGTCATTGTTGAACATAAGTAATGCGTGTTGGATGCTACAAGTTATGGTGATATGTTGGATGTGATAAACCAATTTCTGTTTCTTATTATGAAAATCTGCTTTTAATGTGTCGGTACTTTTTGTTTCAAAATACTTTTCATTTTCTATTGCATACATGATTTACAAGCTATAAAATACACATTATTTTTAGCACTGTGTTTCAGCCAGTGATCTAATGTGACTTTTATGGTGATATTTCTGTATAGGATTTAGTTGTGCTCTTGTTACACCAATATTATTTTTCACCTGCATGTCTTTGAAGGGACAGTTGCATACATAGCAAAAGGTGAAGACGTGTGGTGACAGTGGATATGTTGTTCAGTACCACTCCCTGACCATTTAATCCTCTCCTTTGCCTTTATACTGTTACAAATGGAAGACTCTTCTTTGAAGTCTGCCTCAAATTTAAAGGAATATAAGGGTAGTATTCAATAACCTGCTTGCTTATGTAGCTGGCATTTCCACAAACCTGGCCCTCTTTTCCTGAACAAAAAATCAAAAAGCTGATTGAGTTCTACTTTAAGTGTGACAAGGTTTCTCTACCCAGCTTCCAGGCTGAGCTGCAGACCAGAATTCCAGCTCTGCTTAGAAACTGCCATATGGAAGGAGTCATTGCATCTTTTCCTAAGATGCTGATGACTTTTGGTTCTCTTGATGAGTCTACAGAATGTAGAGCCCATAATTAATAAAAGTAAGTGAGGGTGATCTGTGCAATACCATATTTTTATAGATATGACATGCATTCAAGTATATGTACATATATAATTTCTCTTCTATAATCTTATAATTTTATAATCTTAAACTGTATGGCATATAGGACAACAACAAAAATAAAAACTAGAAAGAACTTTGAAGGATATTGTTTGCTCTATTTTATAGTATGTGCTAAATCCAGACCTTTTTCTTCTTCTGAACAGTTATGAAAGTAAATGCTTTTAAGGCTTTGGACCAACTCTTAAATTCTCTTAAATCCATGTAGCTTTATCAAATTCAATACCATTACCTTGCTTCCCATACACTGAGAATCTGTATCATTTTCCAAAACAAATTTCATCCATCTGATTTGTTACATGTGCTAAGGAAGTTGTAGAACAGGAAAATCCTTTTAAGCTACTGTGATCTTTATTTAAAAGAGACTTCCATAAGGTAAAAGAAAAAATTAAGAATTATCATTACTGTGTCCATTTTATTTCAGATTTACGAATTTCATTTTAGTTTTGTTTTCTTAGTGAGTTTTTTGTTCCACAAATGTTAGCTTCTTTCAAGTCACAGTCCTTCCATGGTGGTAAACTAGAAGAACCAGAGGGGTATAGTTTCAAAGTAGTGTGTAGGCAGTATTAGAACAAATCCTGTTATACATGAACAGATTTTAGCACATACCACCCTTGCAGTGCTTTGAAAATGTATCCTTTCATATAAAAATACCTGCCTGGATGGCAATATAGAGAACAGACTTTGTTTTGTTAGAAGAGTTCTGCATGTTCGAAGTGCCTAAAGTAATTCAAATTAACCCTTTTTGTAACCAGCAAGGAAGTCTATTATGCAAAAGTTGGCAGACGTTTATTCAAAAGCCCATACACTTCAGTGAGAATTTTTTCCAGTGTGATCAACTAATCCAACATACATTAGAGAAGCAACATTACTGATTTGCTCTTTTTCCTGCATTAGTTTTAAAAACTCAAGCAAAACATAAAGTGTTAACATTATGGATGTGGAAAAAAATCCCTGTTATGTACTTCAATAAGAGTAAATTATTTAAAAGATATTACATGCAAAAACCCAGGAGCTTTTGGCGATGTAATTTTAACACATGGTGAGAATATGACACATGAACACAAAATTTTTTTTGAGTTAGCAGTCTATCAGCAGAACCCAAATTTGTCTACCAAATTTTGGCATAAGATACTGAAGAACCAAAGATCTTTGTATTCCCTAAGGTTAAAGATTATAAAAAAGCCCACTCTGACAGATATTTCTACCCAACATTTATGAGTTTCCTCCAGCTTTCCTTTAAAGCATGAAATTTCTGGAGATTATCTCATTACATTTCATAGTAACTACCCTCCATAATTCAACTGCTGCATAATTCAACATCTGTTTTCTTTCTTTTAATATTTTTCTAAAATAATATTTAGTACTCAGAAATTACACCCATACATAAATATAATTTACATGTATAGTCTTATATGTGTTAGCTATAGAATTATTTATTATTTTATTAATTTTACTTATGCTATCATTCAGTTCTGTTAAATCTTGTAACTTCTATTTTGAGAACAGAGAAGTCAGAAAAGCTAATTTTTTTTTCCTGTATTATTTGTTACTTTGTATAATCTTGTATGAATTTGTCTTTCTCTTATAGACCCAGAGCCAATATATGACTTCGAACAGGTCACATTCATTGGAAACTATTATGGACAGAGGTAGAATTTAGAATCTCAGGTTGAAAACAAATAGTTTTAATGCTCTAGCCAATTTTCTGATAGTACTTCAGACCCATTTTTGTTCAATCAAACCTATTTTTGTTCTAAAAAAGTCACAAACATCTGTGCAAGCTGGACACATCTTACCTGTACAGCAGGACATCTGCCTCCTGAATCAGCTTCACCACAATTCAGAGGGATTCTCCAGCTTTCTGTCTGAGAAGCAGATGCTTGTCTTACATGTAGTAATGTTGGTTACTACTCATCATGTAGCATGAGAGAGAAACTGCCTTCCATTTGTCAGGATCTTCAGGCAGAATTTAGCTGGAAGCACTGCAATTTTGAACTGCTATTTGATCAAGAACAAGGGAGGACCTACTGGTTGCTTTGGGAAAGACAGATTATTTTAGAAATAGGTACACAGTTGTTTCTCTTGCTGGTTTATGAACTTTGGATATGGGACAAAAATGGAAGAAGATTTGCACTGTGAGAAGTTCAGCTAATTACATCTGGCATTGTTTTGTCTGTGAGGGATAGATAGAAAAATGGCTTTCCAAGCTGGTGGGAACATATTGATTCTTCTAATTGGGCATCCTGGAGGGGAAAAAAGCACTCAAGGATTGAAAAGTAAAGATTCAGAGGCATGCCATGCATAGTTAACTGCATCTTAACAATTGCATGTGCCTCATTTATGATGAAATTAGTTAAAAATATTTTTTGCTTCTTACACAATAATGTAAGTCAAAACAATGTTTGGTGCAGAACAGGTCGTATCCAATAATTTTCTAGTCTACTACATCTTTTAGAAGCTTTAATTCATACAATGGAACACTGTACAATTTTATCCCAGAGAGGTATTAACTAAAAGTTGAACAGCTACCCTAAACTGGTGTTAGGATTAGCATAGGAACCTGTCTAAAGACATAAATGGATCCCATGTAATTTGCTTTTCTATTTTACATCACTATTAAAAAAACTATAGTCAGGCATGATGAATTGAACCCCAACAGTTTTATGATATGCTCAGCTGTGAGCCTGCAAGGAAGTGGATATCTGTTCATTAGAACACTTGCACAAGAACTGATGTACATATCTAACAAATTAGGTAAAAAAAGGGACTCATTATTAAAAAAAAACAACTTATGCTCATAGTTGCAATCTCTTTAAGAATTATTCTGAAGACTTTTGTGCACTATAGTCAGGTTGCATAAAAAATAGCCAGAAAACACATGAAGATAGAGAACTAAAGATTGGATATAATTCTCTATTAATGTATTTCAGCTGATTCAACACCAAGTGAGAATAGTATTTCGGTATCACATTTTTCTTCTAAAGCAAGACACAGGGGTTCATTCCATTTTTCTCCTCACTCTCTTCCCTGTAAGAAGCTTGCAGGCTCATCAAATTCACATATGCAAACAGACAAAAGCAATCCTCCTAGCCACCTAATTCCAATTCAAGCTGCTTTGCACAGCTACACTACTAAAAGGCCACATTCTTGAAGAATGATTGCCTTCTCTGCATACTTATTAGCTAGCTTGGTGCCTGGAAATGTTTTTTCCTGTACTGTATAATAATCTTTTTGTCCTTTTTAATAAGAAACTATGCCTCACCTTCATCACAGGTCTGGCTGTCATCTAACTTAGCACATCACCTAGGTCAGACACAACTTATAACTGTGCAGTGAGTTATGCAGACTCTCCTAGTCCTTTATGGGATGAATCTCATTTAATTAAGTAGAACAGTACCTTACTATAGAAATAAAAGAAAATAACTTTCAGGTGTTTCTGTAGCAGTAAAATTAAATATCATTAAATTTTATTGAAAATAAAGAAAGAGTGATAGAAAATATTTGCTGTTGAAATCTAGACCTTATTTAAATGATTCTATAGGAACGTTTCTGACTTTGAATTCTACAAAATATTATAGGAGATTTCTTTTAGGAACATATAAAGCAGTACATGTAGAAAACTACAGGAGCACCCAATCTATAAGTACTGTTAGGACTTCATTTTGGATCATTATCTCCCTGTCAGGACTTGAGGAATAATCTGCATTAAATGGTAGACTGAACAACTTTGTCCTCTTTGGCTTGTGGAATAGCTACGAGCTGACTGGGATTCCCTCTGGTTTTTTAGTTTTTATTTTATTTTATTTAATATTTTACTACAGAATTGGTATGTGTGTCTTTAACTTTATTATTTTTACCCTATATTGAAATAATGAAAGAGAAAAATTACTTTTTTCTCTGTTTATATGGCATAGCTGAAAGACAAACATAATTTTACTCTTTGCACTGCTTTTTGTCTTTCTCTTGGGATTCTGATTGCACCAGCAGCTTTGGGGTGTGATTAGAAAGCTGAAAAATGCCCAACCCCAAATAGTCTCAAGTATCCAAATTGACTGGTTCCTTCATCCTTTCCTGTGCTTTATTTCTTCCACCTGGATGAATAAGATGACACTGCAGTTGCCAACTCTTAAACTGATTGTGTTGTTAGGACTCATTATTCATTTTATCTCAAGTAACTTGGCTGACCACGTGCTATGGAGAACTTCAGAAATATAGTAATAAGTGTTGAAAATATTACTGGCAAATCATTAATTCAATTGGCAAATTTCCTATGAAGCAGAATTTTGGGAAATATGTTAGTCTTGTCCTCTTCAGCTGGGAATCTGCCCCATCCAGTCTGAAACCAGTATCTCTGTTTCTTAAGGATATTTGCCTTGATTGTACCTTTCCTAAGTTTGCTCTTATATTTCATAAAAAGTGAGCTCAGGCTGCAACCTATTCATCAGTGCACACGCTAATAAGAAACACACATTTTCAAATAATTTAATGAAATTTAATATATTTGAAATTCTGATTTTAGTGGATTAAAAGATTTAAAAGTTTTTGAGCATGCATTTGTAGGAGTGAGGCAGATGCTCAGATATACCTGCACACACAAAAGCAGAATACAGTTTCATAAAATTGCATCCTTGCAAGGTTTGGTTGCTAAGTTGCTGATTGCTACAGCAACTGGGTGGAAATTCCTCTGTGTCAGACTATGAAAAAGGAGGATAATAAGGAGTATGACCAGATTCTTATGATGAAATTTGGAAGTCTGTCTGACTGTGTGTCAGTGCATGGAAATAACAGGGAATATTTTGAACATGGTCACTGGAAGGCATGTATACATGCCTGAGGTGATTTTTAAAATTCCTTTTTAATAGGTGAAATGGAAAATTTAGTGTCCTGTTCTCCAGAAGTTACCTATTTATTGAACACTATTGATAGAAGTTCTGTGTTTGATGAAGAAAGTACGTTTGAAAAAGAAAACTACTTCAGAGGGTGATTCAATGTATTTTAAACACTTATGTTCTGTTTGTTCAGATGGTATTAAATATTAGCTTGGCATAGGTATCTGAAACTAGGTGGACTGAATTCCAACAACTAAGTATTATTACTTTCCATATCATCTTCTTTATTATTCTTAACCTTTTTCACCTGCAGCACATTTTTGCAGGGAGCTGGATAAGCGTGGGTGGAGCCACCCAAAGTACTGGTGTTATCACAGCCATAACTGACATGCATTCTTTAATATGGTTTTAGCAGGCACTTTTAAAGTATCTCTAGGAAACCTCAGCAGATTCTGGATGAGTGGAAAACATATTATATTATGAAACCATATTATATGAGTAGAAACCAGATTATACCATGAAATTTAAGACAACTTTTTCAGTGATCCAGTGTTTCTGGGAGTCCTAATGATGCAGAGTGGAATTCTGTATGTTTGCAGGATTAAGCTTCTATGATATAAACAGAAAATATTTTCAGTCCAAAGAGAGATTGCTGCCATGTGCCTCTTATGGAATATCATGATGGAAGAGAAAAATGGAAATTCATCACAATGAAGTATTGAGGAGATCTAGAACAATCCAAATTCTTATGGAGATCACCAAGGATTTCCCTTGTAAAATCTAAAAGGCAGCACCACAGAACAGGCGGTATATTGGAACAGAAATGACAAAGTTGCTGCACATGGCATTTCATTTCTGGATGGCAGTGAAGATCAATGTACTTGGCTATACCTCCTGAATTATTATCCCTTTCTACCATGGAGTAGAACACTGTTATACAGCTTCTTACTCTACATTTCAAGTGTCTCACCATAATGACAGAATATTCTGAGTTGGAAGGAACACACAAAGATCATCAAGTCCAAGTCTTAAGTGAATGGCCCAGATGGGGATTGATCCTAGGTGTCATTAGCATTGTTCTCTAACCAATTAAATAATATCCCATGACTTTCAATGAAGTGTATACTTATAGGGTAGTAGCAACTTATAAAATAATTTAAATTATGATTTATTGAGTTATTCTGCACTTCTGTTCCAAGCAGCATTTTTTATTGCTGGAGAGCTCAAATGCCAATAAATATAAAGTTCCATGCTGCAATGTATTTCTCTAGGAGCAGCTGTGTGTGCAAATGAGGGGCAAATCATAGTTTTTGTATTAACTCATTTGAAATCTCCTAGAGTAAAGGTCAGTTGTTTGTTTTTTGGTTTTTTTAATCAAGTTTTCTTGGAGAAAGATTAAAATGCTGTAATTCAACATTTTTGTAAAACACCCTCTCTTTTGTCGTATTTATTTATGAAGTTTAGAAACCTCTTTGGAAAATGTTTTGTATGATAAACCTGTGATTTTTTAAAATTATAAATCACTTCAGTTTAGACAGAAATTTCTTTTAATTCAGATATACTTAGCTGAAATTATTTTTCTCTAGATTTTTCAACCAAACATGCTGTATTTAAAACATTTACTCCAGTAAATCTTGCTTTTAAAGACTATTTTGGCTTCCTGAATGAAAAACAAAAAAAATTTGGATCTTCACTACTTTTTTTTTTTTATAAATTTCATTTGACGCAGAGCTTCTGATGAATATCATTGTACTAAGCAGTCTGGATAAAAAGCTCTAATGAGATATAATATCAATAAGCATTTCCTTGGTGCACTTGTAGGTTCTTTTATGGTAATTTTGACATGCTAAACACCTGTCTCACTGTGGACACCTAAAAGAGTGTGTTTTGCACTATAAAATACTAACTATAATCTCGGCTTGTTCTCTAATTGTTGGGTTTTTGATGTGAGGGGTTTTTTTTGTTGTTGGTTTTTTTTTTATTATCAGGGGAATTCTGCGGTTCTTGAATACAGTGGGAGAAGAAGCCACAAATACTGTAATTTTAATTGAGCATATTCCTGCACACAAACATCATTTGAACTCCTCCTCCTCAAGTCTCATTTAAGCAGCTTGCCTTGCCAGGCCCTGCAGAAAAATAGGTTCTCAACATCATCTCCCACGCCTCCTTTAACAAAAGATTGCTAGATATATTTTTTTCCCCTGCTAGCATTAGACAGCTAGCAGGGCAGTTGGTAAAAAGGCCTAGAAAAGGGTATTGAGGTATTAACGGAGTTCAAAGGGGAGAAGATTAGTTTCAGACATTAAGGGGAGAAGGAAATCTCCCTACCATTTGCAGAAGTGTCTGTGGTATAGTTTGTTGCTATCCAAGCAGACACCGATGGATAGAGAGTAAAGCCCCAGCAAAGTGGCCATGCCTTCAAAGACAGAGAGGATGAAGACATTTATTTCTGAACTTTGAAGGCTTTCTCACCAAAAAGAATGATATTGTTGCACAGTTTCCCTGTTCTGGAGGAAAAACATAAAAATGTTGTGATTTTTCTTTCACAATCCTCTGAAATCTGGAAATTCCTCCCACAGACTCAAAAATTTTCATCCAGGCTCCTAATGATGGCAAATTCTGTATGTTTTAATATGTGTAGATTATGGCATTGTTTAACTGGTTAATGAATTTTTCAGCATTGAGAAGCACACAGGTAAACTGCTGAATTTTTACCCATTGGCTGTGCTTGCATAACATAAACCGGCAAAATATAGTAGGATCTGACCTGAAACCACAGCTTTCTAAAATGACAAGAGTTTTTGAAAAGTGCAGATACTTGGAAATCAGTATAAGGTTTCTGGTCTGTTAAAACTCATTGAATATCCTTACTCAGTGCAGCTAATGCCTTAGGTGCATTCAGCTGCACTGAACATGATTCTTTTTTCAAATTCACTCTTCTATGAAGTTATTTAAAATGGCATCAAAGCCCTGTACTATAAAGGAATCAATTTAGATGACTTCAAAAACAGTAAAGTTTGATTGAGACTTTAATTGAAAGTTTAGTTCTTTCTCCTCCTCTCAGTGATACCAAATTATTTCCTATAAAAAGACATTTTTATAAAGACTTTACTTTATAAAGTGAAGTAGGTGCTAAAGGATGTACATACCCAGGATTTTTAAAGCATTTAGTAGCATGAAAAAAAATGAGAGCAAGCAGCAAGCCACAGTCACCAAGGTCTCAATAGTTAACTATTAAGATGGTTACAAATCACATCCTGCTCATCCACAATCCAAAGACAAAGTGCAAGGTCTGGCTGATAGAAGGAAATAGGTGGAGCATGAACATTTTCATATTCGTCATTCTCTTGGAGTGCCACTGTCCCATGGCAGCCCTTGGGAAGAACTTTCTAGAAGAATAGATGAATAGTCTAGAAGAATAGAAGAATAGTTCAAAAAAGTTTTTCAGAGTGACTTCAGTTGTTTTTTCCCCCCATGGAAAATTCTCTAGCTCCTGGCTGATTTGCCTTCCAGGACTAATATTCTCACAGGCCTGAGTAGTACAAAAACTGTTTACACCTACCTTTATAAGTTATTGTCATTGTCAAATTCCTTTCAAACTCTTGTAAATGTCTGTGGTGCATTTTTCTTTTCTCATTTAACTGTGAAATATTGATTCTACTGCAAGACCCTAAAGAATACTTTCTTTTCTAAGGAAGGAAGATTGAATCCTCACCTTAGCAGGTCACCATGTCAGAATAATGTGACATTAGTGTAATGCAAGGAGTAAGCACGCTAAGGATAGAATCGGCATACAGGCAGAGTTGTTGACTCTGGTAATGTGAATAAGAATAGGAAGAAGTTTAATGTCAAACTGAATAAAAAAGAACAAAGGGATTGTCATAAGATGATTAATAACTAAGTAAGGTGTATTATATAAAAAGAAATTAGATGCCTTTTGTAGACTAGATACCTAACTTTGAGATATCTTCTGTTCATAACAATGAATTAGAAGGTAAGTTGCTGTAGAAATCACAATTTTTAGGAGATAAGAATAAAGAATAAGAATAAAGTATTTTTCTTGTTTGCTAGTGAAGATTAAAAAAAAGTGACTAATAGGTATTTTTTTAGTGCTTCACAGTTTAACCATAATTTCATTGAATTTTCAGAAAAACAATTTCTTCTCTAGATGAGATTGATATTTATTAGGCTATAGATGGAAGTACAGTAAAGTAAAAAGCACACGAGTTCAAGGACATTCTGTCATGCTGATATAGAAATAACAATTCTATAACTGATTCTTCCTAATATTTTCTTGGTGCAGAAACTCTTAATCAGTTTTTCTCTGCTAATTATCAAGTTCTAACCACTGTTAAGGTAGGATTTTTATAGAGGATGATAGAGCAACAATCTCACTTTTCCAGCCACCTTGCTCTAGCTTATATTGATGTGTTAGCATTTATACTGTTCCTTGGGCAATGCTAGATGTGCTGAAGGTACCTGACATCTGTGCCCTGAAAGGCTTGAAAACTCCGGTCACAACACAGTCTCACAGCATCTGAAGCATCTGTACCCAGCTGGGTCTGGGCATCCACACAGGTTCCAGAGCTTGGGGGAGCCTGCTGGAGCTACCCAAAAGCTGGTGGCTGCCTAGGCAGATTGCAGTCTGCTTGTAAAAAAGTTTGTAAAAGTGAGATGGGTGCTTTCAGTTTGTGAGAATACTCTTGGACTCTGCCTTGTCTTCAACATGGCAAAGAAGCAACTGACAGTTATGTCAATGGCACAGAAAAGAAGAGCTAAACATGTTGAACTTTGCAGCCAGGGGAGAAGAGGCCAGGATTTTGTATTGAACCTTCAAGAAAAAAACAAAAAAATAGAAGGGGAAAAAAGGCAATAAATTAATGAGTGTTTAATTAAAACAAAGCAACCCTAAAAAGTTTTTCATCTGTTATGTCCCTTCTCTGTATCTTTGTACTAAGCTTCTGTCTCCAGGCTTATTCTTAACTGCAGTGGAAAATTCTAAACGAAAATGAAAGCTTTGCCCTCAGAAGGTTCTTTGGAGCTCATTCACTATGGCAATGTGTAAAATTCCAGCAACAAGAGAGAAAGACTAATTAAAACAAAAGACATGTGTTGTGATTTAGACATGTGTTTGTGTGTACTTGCACAGACAAGTACAGGATCTATTGTTTTCCTAGCATAATCCCACAATTTTACTGCGGACAGACTTCTATAGTACAACCCCCTATAGCTGTCTATTTATTAAGTCACAGGCTCTTGAACATTGCAGTATAAAGTAACTCAAAAAGGATATTCATCTATGTTCATGGAGTCTCAGGGGAACAAAATCTCTTCAATATTTCTGACACTTGCTTTTGTGGGACAATGCTTACTGAGAGCTGACTGAACTATCTAAAAATCCAAAAGCTTTTTTTCTTTTATTATTGTTACATGTATTGCTCCATAGGATAATTAAAGAGACCTTTCTATGACCACTAACTACTTTTTTTTTTTTTCTTGTGTTCTCCCAGCAGCCTGAGAAGAGTTAAAGCATTTTGAATAGTCTACATTGAAGAATCACATCCATTTTTAGGTATCTGTTTTAAGGCATTTGTACATTGCTTACCCTCCCAGCTTTACTCTTACTTCTATTGAAATTTCATACCTTATTATAGAAGTCCTTAAATCCTTACAGATATACATCTCACCTGCCTCTAAGACATAAAATATGATAACTGATTTAAACTAGTTAGCTATACTACCTTTGTAATGAATCAACATTATCCCTAAAGGAAATTTATTCTTGAGCATCTACAGAAAGTTGCGGAGTATCTGGAAGTCTACTTTTGAACATGTAAAGGAAGGAATTCAGCTGTGTTTTCCTAACTTCCACCAATGACCTAATTGCTGATTCCTTTTTCCTTTCTTTGCTTTGCAATGGAAGAATCTTCCCAGTTCTTGTTCTGTATTTTGTGCCTTACAATATTTGTAGTTTTCACAGTGAATGAGCCATGTCTACTCATCTAATACAGCAAGAATAAAATCACAAATTCTTCTCAGCAGAGGTATATCTGGGCTCAGGCAACAAGCAAAACATTTAGAGCTGACTGTTCCTATCACTAGTGCTATGCTGATGTGGAGAGACATGTTCCTAATATCTTCTTTATACCTATTGAACTGAAAAGACAGTAGGGATGTCAGATGCTATGACTAACACAAAAAGGTAAAGCTACATGCTATCTAACCTCTGAATGGGGCACTACATATTGATATTCTCTGCAGCTGCTTTTTTTTCATTAAATAAAACAATGTTTGTTCCTTTACACTGGTAATTTTTAAAGGAATAACTATATCTTTGCCTTCCTTCCTTAACTGATTGGTGATTTTCCAGCAGGGGTCTTCAAGAAATCTAAATTTTAAAAGAATAGGCAACTGAAAAAAGGAGCAAGTTTTTAGTGAACAGCTTCTTAATGGAAACTTCTGCAGTGCCTATGAAATGCAGCTCAAGTTTGTAGCTTCTGCTTCCTGGAACTTTCATATCTTTCTACTGAACAGCTTCAGATCTGTTTCCCATTGTGTGTCCCCACAGTCACTTTAGCTTACTACCTTTTTTATTCTTTTTTCCCCAGGATTTTTAGCATATATACTCTATGCCTGTACATTTGTGTCTGGGATTCTCTCTGGAGTAGCTTCCTATGAGAATAAATTATTAAGTACTTGCTGATGTGACAATCATCATTTAGCTCCCTCCATCCCCTATTTACCCCACTGAAAGCTCAACCATTGGCAATTGTTTGCCTGCAGCCTAAGATTTGTTTCTAACAAAGCTGCAATAATTAAAAAATTATCTTTTAAGTCTTCTAAGGAAGACTACCTCTATAGTTACTTTTTGCATGATTCAATTAATAATTTTTTTTGTTTATTTTAATGAGATCAATTGTAAAACTTTTACTGGGACTAGATCATGCAGACATAAAATTGGGCACAAATCCATAGTAATATAATTTGTCCAAATGAAACAGGAACCCATTCAAGGCAGTGCATGTGATTGTTTCTATAGCATTAACTCTTAATTACTGCATCCAAACATAATCTTATTTACGAAGATTAAAAAAAGGCAACATGATTTTCAGAATCCTAAGGACTTGACACTTCACATTGGTTTTGAGTCTCATATGCATGGACTGCTGCACATTGTTAACTCCACTTGCAATATTTGCAATTACAAGTACAAAAACTCAGCTGTCAAACAAATTAGACTAAGCCTTGCTGCATAAAGCACGTTATTTAATCTCCACAAGCTGCTTGCCACCCATTGTGATATAACTACATTAATGCATTAAATTGTCATTTTATTTTATAGCTTGCATACAAATAAATAGAGCAAGCAAATATTAACTAAACTAAGCCTTAAATAAAGAGCAATGAGACACTGATGGCTGTTTTATCTTAATGTATGAACATTATTTTTTAATTTTTATCTGAGGTCAGACACCATTTCATAATCAACCAGAATATGCAGCTACTTGAATTATTAAAATGCTACATCTTGTATTAACAGTTTGGGCTAAGGATAAGTGTATTTGCAATAGGAATTAAAAGACATGCAGTCTTTTAGTCAGCTTACTAAAGATTATCTAACAAATATTATTTCTTCCTATCTTACACTTTCTCAAACAGCAGAGTACACCTGATTTATATTTGAACAGTAATAGAGCAATAATTACTGGTGTAATCACTGGTCCCTCAGTACTACTTGTAAATTTTCTGTGAATGCAGAGATAAAATTAGTTTTTAAAATGTTACCATACAAACAGTATGTTTTTCTTGTTTCCAAAAGGAAGTTAAATGAGCTTGCCACTTCTTAAATATCCTGCTGCTCCAAATGCCTTAGTTAAGGAATCAAAGTGTCTCAGAGCTTATCTCTAAGGTATAAGCTTACTTTCTGTCCAATTTAAACAAAAGTGCACTAAATTTTTAATAGCCTTTTGATTTGAGTGAAACCATTCTCTAGATATTAATTGAATATTTTGCTAAATTGTTCATACTCTTTCAATCCTCCAAGAGATTTCTACCTCTTGAAATACCATATAAAATGGGCCAGATGAAAATGTTCCTTAGTCCTGTGCAAAACCAGCACAGAGAAATTAATGACAGAAACCCTTATGCTGTAGACACATTCTTCATTGGGTTGTGAAAACTTTAGGACTGAATATGAATTGGGAAGTGTTTCATTCTGTGGGTGTTAGACTCTCAGAATAAGACAACACAAATTATAGTTATACAGTTCACATGTATAAGTATTTTTCTGCATCCTTCAGAGGCAGAAATTAGAGAGTATAGCTAAAAATGGGACCTTGTTCTGAAATGTAATGCTTAAGTACTGTCATGAAAATCTGTTCAGTTCTGGTTATGTCACGTATTCTGAGTGTGAGACTGAAACCAGTAATGAAGCAGTTCAGTTTTAACCATTTCTTGCAGTGCCACTGCCAGAGGTTTTCCCATCATTTTCTTATGATTTCACAAGCTCCATTCCTGCTTCTTAGCACAAGACTGCCAAAGGTCACTCTATAATTACTTTTAGAGGGAATCTATATAAAGTCAATGAAATTATCTTACAGTCTTGTCCACTCTATTATTCCTGGTGTCTATGCACTACATCTCCATGTGCTGTGCCAAGTTCCTCAACTATCTTTAAAGGCATCTTGAGCTGAAGAAACTCTGCCGAGTTGACTGGGCAGAATGGGAGCTTGGGGAGAGATACCTATCTGCAAAGGTGAATCAAAGAGCACAGTCCTTCCTTCTCCATTGCTTTAAAAGAGAAGTTTAGTATTTTCTCTATGAAAAGAAGTCATCTTTTTAGTAGTGCAAAGGCTGCAGAACATAAATCAAGAGTTTTACTGGTATTTCAGTTTTTTCTCAAGTTTCAATAGCAAATAGTTATTTTTACACAAAACCACCCTCTAGTCTCTTTTGATTTACAGTGATAAACTGACATACTATACATCTTCCAGAGTAGACTGCAGCCTATCCTCAGGTTATCATTTTCCTGTCTCCTGTGAGAACTGAAGTTTCCTTTCATCTACTTTTTTTCACTGTTCAATCACATTTTCCTTACCTGCTAATTCTAGTTCTGTCTATATATGTGTGCTAGGATTGATCCAAAGACAGTTAGTGTTATACCTTTAACTAAAAAAAAACCCAGATAACTAAGTTTTCTGAAGCCAGACTTCTTCTGTATTTCATATGTATTTTTATTAAGTGATGACTCAAAACATTTTACACGGTCAGTCACAAACATCTCAACTGGGAAGAGAATTTCTCCCATGCTGAACATATAAAAGAACATGATGTTGATTTATTTGATCTACCACTATCTAGGTTATAGAAATGCTGACATTTGTGTTGTATGTGTTTATCTTCTACTATTGCTTTTGTAAAATCCTCTGTAAGGCAATCACATATTATTTGGCCCTGTGATGTAAAACCAAATTATAATGTGTAATTTGTAAGAGGGAGAGAGAAAGTTAGCATAGCTTGATTTTTTTCCTTGTACCCCTGTGCTAGATTCCTGAATCCTTTGCTGCAATCTCTATTTTTCTGGAAGTGGAGATAGTAGGACAGGTGGAAAGACTGAAAGGAAGGAAAAGAAAACAAAAGAAATGGAGAGAGGGGGAGGAGAGCAAGAGTGAAAATGTGAGAGAGAGGAAGAAAGGAAGAAAAAGAGAGAAAAAGGGTTAGTTTTGAGTAATGCTTACATGGTTTTTTAACAATTCACTTCTGTGAAGTTGAGCCCAGGAAGAGCTAAGGAGTGGGGGGGAAGGTGTTTTAAGATTTGGGTTTATTTCTAATTATCTTGCTCTGATTTGATTATTAACAAAAAAACCCCCTAACTTCCCCAAACTGATTCTGTTTTTCTTTTGATGGTAATTGATAAGGAATCTCTCCCTGTCTTTATCTTGACCAACCAGCCTTTCCTCATATTTTTTCTATACTGCCCAGCTGGTGAGGGGAGTGACAGAATGGATTTGGTAGGTACCAAAGGAATGAAGATCCTCTGGGATTCTCCGGGATCTAGGCATTGGTAGATGGTATTGGGTTGTGGGAAAGTTGGGTCACTCCAGAGTAAACTTATCCCTCCCCTGCTCCCCTCAAGTAGTAGGACACCCATCTGGCAGCCCCACCACCTGGCACAGGGTACGTGTGCTTTGGGATCTTTGGTTGCCCCTGGCAAAGGAAAGAATGAATTGTCCTTCAGAATGTGATTCAGAGGGTGCAAGTGAGGAAAAAGCCTGGTGCCCTGCCCACTAAAGTCTTGGCAGCTTAGCTGTGAGAGGAAGGATGAGTGTTTACTGCTTCTCTGAGACACTATCTGCCTCTCCTGGGCAGGGTTCTAAGACAATCTGTGAAGGTCTCTTTTTCTCCATGCATCAGAAATAAAGAGTTCTGGAACAAAGAAGAGGGTTAGCCTTTATCAACTTGGCTTTTCTTTTGGAAATGTGAATTTGAAACAAATCCAGCTCTCAGGCTGAAGGGTCACTCAGTAAGTTTGTCTTTCTGGCTCTTGTAGGTTTTCTTTAGTGCTTTTTGCGGCTAAGAGGAAGTGGAAAGATGGTGTCACTTAAATATAAATTAGTTTTTGAAACAGTGAAAACAAGAGAGAGCTGTAAGCAATGACTATGTGTGACTGTATGCATAGTGCAATGGCAAACTTTAATTGTCTGTGTGTTACAGGAGGTCAAATTTTCGCACACATTTTCCACAATGCTGATATGCCTGGAAGATTTTATCCCCTCATTCACCCTGCTATATAAAATTGACAAGGACTGATAGCCACTATAAAATGTCCTAATCTTCTGTCTAATGTTTCTAATAGCAAATAATTTCATTCAAAATAAAATGAGGTGTCAAATGAGCATTTTCCACCTGCTTTGATTGCATTGCACAGGGAAGACAGTATTCTATTTATTGTATTAATTAAGAATGTTTTCTTCCAATGTGGTACCTATTTTAATAAAATATGTCAGAAAATGTTGGTTTTTTTTTGGGGGGGGGAAAGTTAATTGTTGTCTCAGAAAGCAAGTATTCTGTGATATTTTCCTGATGATATCTATTTGTTTGAAATCTTATGAAAGCATTTCAAATCTGTTCCATGAGATGGGACTTAAACTGTAACTAATGCTTTAATATTAAACTACATTTTGGAATAGCCCATTCCTTATAACCTCTATGTCTTTTCTGAGCTACTGTGGAATCTAAGTATTAGTGTTTTATCAACCAAACAACCAAAAAGAAAATAACACCTTGCACAGGCTAGTAAAATTAGCTGTCTTGCCTTATGCCTTGTTATTTTCTTTCTAAACTAATTCTAGCATGAAATGAGAAGTGAATACTGACAGATGCAGAGTCCCACAGCAGTGCCCTCTGCATCTATGGAGCAATGTTTTGTTTACCTTCAGAAAGGGAAAGCACTATGCTGTGGCAGCACTGCCACTGCCTTTAGGGTTATCATATTTTCTCTGTATCACCCAAGTGGTTCTGAGTCCTAGTGTGCTGCCTGATTACAAGCACAGCACAGTTGCCACTAACAGATTTAACATATCAGGGATTGTCAAGCCAGGAAAGCAAACAAAAAAATTCTCGTTGCTAATTGAAGGCAAAACCTTTTTTTTTTTTTTATGGTATACTAACAGTTACAGCATTGTTTCTTAACAAACTTTTTCATGTAGCACAAGTGTGATCAATGCTCAAAAGAAAAACAAAAATATTTATGATTGGAGTATTATCTAGTTGCATGTAAGGTCATTTTTTGAGCTGTATAAGACACATGATAGAGAGAAACTGGCAGGGGCTCTGAATATTTAACCATGATTAAGAGATCTATGTAAGATGAATTTATCACTTTTGTCTTTCCCTTAGTATTGCCATTTATCCCAATATCCCTTTACTTCCTGATCTGTCAAAAAGCTGAATAAATGACATGCAGAGAATTATTATATAGCTATCAATAGTAGAATAAATGAAGAAATCTCAGTGAAGTAAAATTATAAAATTATATAATAAACTAGTATTGTATTAGTGTCCTGGTTCTGGCCAAGCTTCTGGGGGTGGGGGTGGTCGTGGGCAAGACATTGTGCTATTTGATACCCTTTTATATCATTGCTAGAGTGGGCAAAAAGGACTCACTTCTGACAAAAAAAAAAAGAGTCATCCTTTTCTGGTCGGGGGAATGCTTGCAGGCAGAGGGTCTGTCCATTAATGTTTTTTATTGTACCAGGCTTGGTGAGCATTTTGCATGTAAACCAGCCTCTCTTTGTATACTTTTTAATTACTATTGTTGCTACTGATGTTCATTTTCTTATCTCTTTGCTGTT
The DNA here is from genome assembly GCF_036417665.1 of Passer domesticus. Taxonomy (NCBI): domain Eukaryota; kingdom Metazoa; phylum Chordata; class Aves; order Passeriformes; family Passeridae; genus Passer; species Passer domesticus. The sequence continues at coordinate 30,438,273 of NC_087478.1, read as the reverse complement.
TCAAGTAAATTGTTCTTGTCTCAGCCTGTGATCTTTGCCTTTTGTGTTTCCAGCTGAGGTGGGAGGAGGAAGCAAGTGCTGGTGCAGTTTTGGTGGGAGCAATAAAGTAGGGAAGAACATTCCTAAATAACAAAAAATATATGTAAAAGTCTTGTATTGCAAAAATAATTAGATAAAATACTTTAGAAATTTGTAGAATACAAAAGAATATAATCTGAGGCAGTATGCATTTTCTCCTTAGAAGAGACAACTGGAAGGTTATGAATGTATGCAATAAACCTTCATATGATAAGTGTTGGTAGAGATCTGGTGATTTTACTTCTTATTTATATTCAGACTATCAAGATCCATGACACAAACCATACTAAATAATGAAAAGCAACCACACAAAAATAAATAGAAGTTGCTTTGTATTTACTTCGTACTAAAATGAAGGATAAACATACTATTTCAAAAAGTTGTGAGGTCTCTGTAATGTAGAAGACTTTTTAACATCCACATAATATAGAATTCAAATAGCTTGACAAACCTTTTTTCTGCTGAAAAGTAGTGTATGGTTTTGGATTTGATCCTTGAGGTCACTCTCTGAGAGACCAAACTCAGACTACACATTGCTCATATGAGTCCCCCTTCAGAGAGGTAAGAGACAGGATCTTCTCTGATCTAGGTACTTTGGCCCACTTCAAGCATGAAAAAATTAATTACAACGGGAGTTATTTACCTGAATGTAGGCACCTGAAATTTATAAGTTTAGACTTTTAGACTAGTCTTTTATTGTCAATATGAAGAAATAGATTCAATTAAAGTAAGCGTCTCAGACTCATCAAGAAATGCCTCATTAAGAGACAGCTCTCCTATTATGGAGCTGAGAACAGATCAGAGAACGACAATTCTGCTTGTGAAATGACCATTCCCATTCTACAGAGGCAGGTGGCCTCTGTAACAGACCAATTGCCCATTGCCATTAATATATTTGTAAAAACTCTTTTTACAACTGGCCAGCTTCAACTCCCGTTGAGACTTGGCTGTACGAGCTTTCTCCCTAGAGTGGCAAGCAGCATCTCTGTATTCTTCCCATGTCACCTGACTTTGCCTTCACTGGACATACACCTTTCTTTTTTACCTTATTCCCAAGAGAAGAATCTTGTTCATTCATGCTGGCCTTCTGCCTAGCCTGCGTGTCTTCTGATATTTGGGAATTGCCTGTTTCTGTGCCTTTGGGATGTGATGTTTAAGAACTGACCAGCACTGCTGGAACCCAGCACATGCAAAAACATTTTCCCAGAGGACCTTGCTCACTGATTCCCTGAGCAGACTGAAGTCTGCTCTCCTCATGTCCAGAGATGAGGTTTTGCTAAAACTCTTCTTCCTGCTAACAGAGATTTTAAACTTGATTACTTTGTGGTTGCTGTGATCAAGACAAACATCAGTCTCCACTTCTCTCATGAAATCCCTCTGTTGATAAGTAGATCAAAGTGGGAATCTTTCCAAGCAAGCTCCCTTAGGACTTGTTCCATAAAGTTATCCAGGTTTCTTAGGAATCTTCTGTCCTGGGTTGTACCAACTGTATGATGCCCTCAGTTAATTTTTCTGACAAGTCTACCCTATGGACAAGGGCAATTGATTGGGAAGCATCCCTTAATCCCTCAAAGAATCATTCATCAGTCTCATTATCCTGGCTAGGAGGTCTATAGCGGCTCTCATGATGATATCAGCATTATTCATTTGCCCCTTGATTCTTCATCTGGAGGCTCTCAACTGTGCCTTTGTCAACTGCGAGCTCCATACATCACTCTATTATCCACAGTGACACATCTCCCTCTCTTCTCCCCTGCCTAACTCCTGGAGAGCATATAACCATTCATCAGGACACTCCAGTCACAGGTTATCATCCAACCAGGTTTCATTTATACCACTGATGTCAGATCTCTGGGACTTGGCCACAGACTTAAGCTCTTGTTCTTTCCTCATGTGGTTTGCATTAATGTTAAAACATTTCAGGTGCGGTACTTTCTAGCCACCACCTCCTGAAACATATTGAGGGATCCTGTTAGCACTTGTTACCTCAAGTTTTGGCACAGTGTCACCTTGCTCATCACTGGTGAGCCTGGTTTTGTCCCTTTCCCCCTTCTGAGCTGGTTTATAGTCCTGTCAAAGAGTCCCACTAGCTCCCGTGCAAGAAGTCTTCTGAGGCATGAAAAGAGTTGAAGATTTTTGCAAGTTGTAGGCCTATGTGTCATTGAAATAAATGTTGTCAGTAGTGAAAATAAGAAGCTTTTGGCAGCATTTGGTAAATGTTCTAAATGACTGATGAGTTCATGTTTCTCTCCTCTATACCATAACTGGGGATGAAGAAACAAAATAAACATTTTCTTTATATCTTCCTGTCTTAATGTTCTCTTTATTTCTTTCCTTTGTTTTATTTTTGAGGAATAACAAATTTTTTAAAAATGCATTGCAGCTTTTTAGCAATGCCTTCCTCATTCCTGCCTTGCCTTTAGGAGTGTTTATAATCTTACTAGTTTTGCATGCATATTGAAATCATTTTATATGCAATTTTGATATACTGATCATGTTGCTCTGAACAGTTGCTGACATTTAGACAGTTCTCTTGCATCCATTGCCAGTAAATTAGAATATTTTTTTTCCTAACTCAATGGCACTAATTTTAATTATATTTTTATAAAGTTCATCGGTATATTGCTAGCCAAACACGTACCTTCCAGTTTATTTAAAAAAAAGTAAGCCCATCAGACAAATGACATCTTGTCTGGGATGTTAATAGCTAGATGCCTTTGCCAAAACAGGTGACATTATTGAGCAGAGGGTGTTATTCTCCATTGGACCTGATATAAATTCTATTATCCCTTTACAAACCAGGAATATTTCTCTCTCCACCCCTGCCACTGAGAAAAGAAAAAAAACCAAAAAAAACCAAAAAACAAACAAACTAAAAATCCACTCTGTAATTAATAAAAAGGGCAGAAGTTAAGCAGGAAATCAGGGCTCCTTGTTCTTTCCTTGTGTACATGAAGGAAAAAAAAGAATATTTGCCTTTACAAGCCATGCGATCTGCATAATAATACAGGTTGGGTTCTCTGTGTTTATGTAGCAACCTCACATTACATCGATTCCTTTCCTTTTCACCTGAATCTATTATTTTCTGGCTTCTCTACTAAAGAATACATAAGAAATAGGGAAAACAATAAGTTCTCTCTTCATACTTCTGACCATTTTATTTACTTGTAAATATTCTCAGGATGACTATCTGCTTTTGGACAAAGTCTACAGTTACTTCAGAACTCCCCTCCTAGATTTAATTTATACTTTTTATTTTCTACTCTATCATTAACACTGCTTGTGTAAAAGTTAAATCATATGCTGATCATGCCACTTACTTCCTGTTAAGGTGTTATTGCTTCTTCTCCTATCATTAACATTCATTTAAAATCAGTGTTGAACATGTGTACTTATACAAAATAATTAGATATTAAAAAAAGGAAAATTGAAATAAATCTTGCTTCTCGGACTGTTTCTGTGATGATTTACATGTAGTGAGAATTTGACTTAAATGTTTAAAAGGAAACCCACTGTGGATTAAAAGAGAGTAAACTTCACTGAAAATGTTTTTATACTAGCGTTTGTCTCACAATGATGTTTCACTTGAAAGACTTTGATAACCAGCACTTTCTTCCAAACCTATTCTAACCCTTTCTTCAAGCTTACATGGTATTTCAGAAGTTTTGCATGGATTCTGCCTCTGAAAAGGTCAAGAGGGGAAATAGACTATGCAATTGGAGGACGACCTGTCATTACTGACCTTTTCAAGGAAGAAGAGAAGGAAACACTCTATAATGACAGAGCTGTTTCTTTCCTAAAATATCACATGCCTGGAATCCAGCATCCAGACTGGCCAGGACTCATATGTGCAAGTGTGCATGTTAGACAGGCAAGAGGGTAATGTTTTGGATCCACACTTTGCCGATGCTTTTTTAAAATTTTAACTGAAATGCTAAACACTAATCCATACATTATATGTAAAGTTAATATAGTTTATTGGTCTTTTTTTAGTTTTTGTTTGGTTGTGGGGGCTTTTTCCATAATTTCTCATTGCTCATGATGTTGCAGTCACACAGTATAAGATTAGCATCTTCAGACTGTTGCTTGTTACAAGACATGTTCATAACATAGCGTTTTTCCCCTGTCTTCAGGTTAGCATCTAGATAAAAAAAACTGAAAAGAAGCAAAACAAACAAGTAAAACCTCTGTTTCATATGTTTTTAAGTGATTCAGGCTATAAGAGTGTACTGTGAATCCTACCACAGCTTGACAGCAGCCCTTTTTAATTTGAATTGTTATCCATTTTCACATCTGATACAAACAATGAATATTTTTGCAGTTATGAATGCCATACTAAGGATACATAATAAAGGTATCAGGGTACTTTAGAAAGTTGTATTCCAAGGCAATATGTCTGAGGCTGAAAGAGGCTGAAAGAAAGAGGAGGCAGAAAGTATGAAGAAATTTGAAAGATATTTCCAAGAAATACATTTGGCCTCATTCAAATGATTGGTTGGTTAAGGGCATGAGGAGGTAGGAGGAGGTATGGAACCAAATGGAAGGGATGAAATATGAGATTAACAGCAAACAAAAGCAAATTGCTGAGGTGTGCTCATGCGGTCTGTCCCATGCATGGAGGATGTGGTTATATGTAACCAGTGTGACAATGAACAGGTATAGAGATATCATAGAGATTTACATAAAGGAGTTTTGAGACACTGTTGACCAGTTTTGAGCTGGTTGTTGTCTGGTAATATTGCATATATATGTCAGAAAGAATTATGGTGAGTTTGGAAAAAATCAGAAGGTAAACAACTATGTTGATTATACCCATAAATGTGACGTGCAGAAGTGATAAGTAGACTAAGTATATTCTGAGGCCTTCAACTCCTATGGAGTGAAAAGCATGAAAACATTCTCTACATTTATTAATATCAGATAAAAAGAGGTGATATTTTCTGCTCTTGAACTTGTATTTTGGGAGTTAGTCACTAAGCCAAAGTTACATTCCTAATTTAGTCCTGTTTTAAATATAGCATTCTATCTGCACCTAGTTTTATGTTTGATTTAAAGCACCTAGAATAAAACACTACTCAAAAAAATGCATACAGATACTGGATGTGAAGTATACTCAGAAGTGAACCCAAATACCACAGCTCTATTGTGCCTTGGTGCCTGTCTGTGCCCATGTGAATTTTTGCATTTTCTGCATACAGTCATCTCCCAACTCCCAGAGTCACTTCATGTACTTGCTTAAAGAAGACAAAACAGAGGTGGTGTCTACCAGACTTGCATGGGTAAAGGTTGGTGCTCTCTCTGTTCACAAAGTCAAGGTTACCTGAAGGCAATGTTCCCATTACAGTGCTGATCTTGCTGAGGCTGATGAACATCACTCTGAAATTGTTTTGGCTTGAGACATTGCACAATTTGAAATTGTTGCTAAAAAATTATTCATTCTAATTTAAATTTCTTTCTGAATTCTGGAGGAAAAAAATAAATGGAAAAAGGACTTAGTAATTATTCACAGTGATTTCATGTACAAGACCTCATTACAAGACCAGAATGGAGGATGAAAATGCTAAGCTGGAATACTTGACACTTCACACTTCTAGTACAATTTTATCAAGTATGTAAGCTTAAACCTACACACAAAGTGTGGCTGTGAAAGGGATGGTGCTGTGAAAGAGACAATGTAAAACAATCCCTATTTCATAACATTAAATATACTTATTAACATAATATTGAATAACTTGCTGAGAAGGGTGAGGTTACCAGGAGCCTCTTCCATGCCTGTAGCAGCAGGGGTGCCTGAAGGCAGAAGCTGTGCAGAACAAGGACTGCTGCTGAAGACCTCTTAGTGTGATATACAGGGTGGAGCCTTCTGTGCTCACATTTACATTTAGGGCTGCCTAACATTCCTCCTCTCTGACATTCATGGTAGGATCAAGACCAGGTCTGCTAACATTTCTGTGCAAGCTTTAATGCCCTGCTGGAGGTTCAACAGGTGCTACTATCAATTCAGTATTGCTATTTATTAATAATTTAATATAAGAAAGACTATTTAGACATAAAATATAAATTAATTTGGAGAAAAGATTCCTTCCCTGGAAATATTGAAAAAAAAATTCAATAAACCCTAAGAATGCAGAAATCATAGAATAAATCAAATGGAAAAGTGACCATTTTATAAAATCTTAATAATTTTAAGGCAGTTGTAAGCCTTCTTATAACTTTTGAATGCATGGAACTTTCAATATATTGAAACACAAGATGAAATATTGCTTTGAAAAATTTCTCTGATGGAAACCCATATAAAGAACGTTCTGCTGAGAGTCCATCTGGAGTTCTATAGCTTAGATACAACCAACTCTAAAAAGCACCAGTAGAATCAATATAGCTATTGGGTTTTTGCCTTTATGAAAACTTTGATTACATTCTTTTATCATTTGGATTTATTTTGTAGAGAGTGCTTTATTCTTGTCAAATTCAGACATGTTATACCAAAAAGTATTTTTATTACATGAAAATCCCCTGTGACAGCTGCTGTGCAGTTACTTGGATGTGGCTTAAACATTGTTTTGATATTTGAAAAACAAACCCAGTTACCATACATTGTTCTTCCAAAAAGAGATATGGTGCTCTTATGACTTCATAAATTGAAAGGGACACTGTCTATCTGAGGCATAGCAATAAATGTCAGATGTTGCTATTAAACAAAGGTTGCCCTTTATGGATCTCATAAGATGATGGAGACAGCTACAGGCAATCTGTGAGATGATTATTTTAAAGCAATTTAAATTTTTTTTCATTAAATTAGTATTCCAAGAAGCCTTCTCTGCTTACTCTGTCTTCTGTTTTTGGGATCTTTAGGGTGTTTAAGTTGTCTTATGTAGATTTTGGCTATACATTTTTTTAAATGTATCAACCCTGACAGGTGTTCACTATCAATTTATTTCATTGTTTGCAATGTTCAGTAACAGTGGCCAAATTCAGAGTTTACTGCTATGATTTTGTATGCAAATCACTCACTAAAGAAAGGCAAAGCTTGGCAAGGTGTGTCTGTTTTTCAAAACATGAGGTTTGACTCTAGAGTTTGTACTACATGGAATGGTGTTTAATTAGTGGTAAGCCAGTGTTGCCTGTTGGCTGGAGGGATATCTTGTGATATTCTCCTCAGCCCACTGCCAAGTTAGAGCAGTATAACAGAAGTGCATTCTAAATCACGATGAATTCTTAAATGTGTACAGGATGTGTGCTTGTAATATTATTTACATATTAAGTATGATCAGCCTGGAGACGATCTGGTTCCTCATAGACCAATTGACATAGGACTGTATAGCACATGTAGATTTAAGGCACAAGAGTCATCTGACTTGTATATAAAGTAAAAACTATTAAAATCTTAGTATGTGAACAGGACTAGAAGGTTGCCATTTCTGCTAGTGTTATTACTAGCACTACTCTTAGTGCTACAGCTAATAGTCAAAAAACTCAGTAGAACACTAATGAGAAATTAAACTGTTAAGGCATAGTAGTTAAGGAGGAATTACACATGGTTTCTATTTTTTGTCTTCAAAGTGATTCCGATAATCTAAGGAACAACCTGTAAATTATTTTCTCCTGATTTCTATATGCATTGGGAAATATTTTTTTCCTCTAATATATGTCCTGAAAAGATAAAAAATGCCATCAGGCATATATATTTTTTATTAACATTGAGCTGTCCTTGAGTAGCTTGAGTCCTCAGCTTCTAACTTCATACATTTAGAACATCTACCATTGTTGCATAAGAAAAAATAAGAGAGACTTTATTTATAAACTCTAACTTTACAATATTATTTTAATTTGATTTAATTAAATATTTTAACACAAACTAATTAAATGTTTATTTTAACTATTTCTCCATATCAGATTGCTAGAGTTCCTTAAACAGCTGTCTTTTGCTACTCTCAGTGTTGAAGTTATAGTATGAGATATAAAATGCTATAAATTGATTCTATCAAGAGAAATTTATGACTGGTCTCCATTTTAGAATTTTAGCAAGGGCAAAACACAAGTCACAAATCACAGAATGCAAATTTTCTATTAGCCTACTGGAATCCTTATTGCAGATAGCAGTTTTGAGTTAAGAAACTTTAGTTTCATACTGACAATATAGTCCCATACTGACAAGTTGAGTTCCATACTGACAATTAGGTTGCTGCAGATACATAGAAATTTGCCTTAGAATTCTGGAAAAATGGTAGCCTCTGTAATCATGTATGTTAGAGATGAAATGGAGCAAGTTTAGTGCTATTTTATGATGTATCCTTTGTTTTTACTCTTCATTTTTTTGTCTTTCTATGTCGTAGACTCTGAGGAGCAAAGTGTATTTAGATTTTATATAATACTTAATATCATGAACATGCTGTATCAGGTTAAGTGACAAATAATAGAACTTGCTGTCAGCATTCACCAAGATGAAGGTTTTAAAATATAAACATGTAAGAAAAAATACAGAATCACTATTAAAGGCGACTTTCTTTTACCCTTTTAAGTATAATTTCTAAAACAATACCATGTACATTTCATTGTTTCAGGTTTTTTGTCTGATTTTTAGCATTCATTAGACGCTACATTATGAAAATATCTAATATTTATGTGACAGGGTTTTATAGTGCTAGGGTGGATTCACTTCTTCAGTGAAAATTCTCTAAAACTTGTCTTTGCATTTTGCTACTAATGGTTAAATATGTGAATAGAGTGACCTGAGCAAATGTTCATCTTTTTTGTCTATGATTAAAAGGTATGGAAAAAAGATTTCAAAAATTAACCAGCAGTTGGCTGAATCATTCAAATTGTCTAAAGCATAAAAAGAGAAACTTACATGTGTCTCTTACCTTATGATTTCTATTGATAAATATTTAGAAAACATTAGACCAATCAAAAGACTTGACATTCAAGTATATGATTAAGTGTTATGAACACAAGTGTGTGGTTGACAAAGCCTTGCTGTACTGTGTTTTGATTGATTGCCAGTAACAGATATTTTTCTACCTATAAGATTTGAAACACTAAACTGTTCTTCTGTAGTTATTCCATGTAAAATGTGATTTTTTAAGTAAGTATTGAACTGGGTAAAGTTCCAGTACAGATAAAGATTTTTAAAAAGGATTATAAATAGCATCAGAACAAAAGTGGGTAAACCAAAAATATTTTTAGTTTAATCCCAGGTGATTACTGGCTAGCTGTCACCTTGGAAAAGTCTGGGCTTCCTCATACCAGATCTGTCACTAAACTTGTAAGAAAATAGGGCACATTGTGTGTCCTATTATTCTGTATGCTAAATGTGACACCTCACCTCCACAATTTTGCTATAAACTATTTCGAAACACCTTTTTTTTTTTCCCCTATAAGTCCTTTTTTCTTCTCAGGCTACAAATCCCTGTGCATAAATTTTAAGGCTGGGAATATAGCCAGACTTCTGGCAGATCATTCCAATATAGTTCAATATGAAATTGCCATAGCAAATAATACAGCCTCAAGGCTTTAGTTTCCCTAATTGGGCCATATGAGATGATAATGCCCTTTTTGTCAGGGCTTATTATTTTAAAGTGTGAATATAAGGGGAAAGTCATCAGGATTCATTTTGATTTTATTTAATTTGTCTTGAGTGTTGTCAGAGAGCACTGAATAATTCAGTTTTAGATCCTCAGGGAACAGACCTTACCATCTACATAAGCAAAAAGTAATTTTTCAGATACTTATGATATTAGGCATTAAAAACTCTGGGAAAGAAATGTGAATATTAAGACGTTTGGAATTTATAAATCTCTGATTTATATATTTAATGTAATGAATTTTGCCTTTTATTTCTAGGTAGTCACAACTAACTAATTAATGTGAAAGTATAGCTTTTAAAAATTGACCATTTAATTTTAGCTATAGAATATTTAGATGATGAATAATATGCATTTTTCCTAAACAAATTAATGAGAATCTATATTCCATTAATGAATACTATGTAGATATATAGCAATTGTCTTCTTAAGTCTTTAAAATAACAATACAAAAACCTCACATGTCAATTCATTGAGTAGACCATATGTCTAATAAATACAAACCTAGTGTATATTTGCTGTAATCTTTTTGGACACAAAGTTAGAATATATAAGTATATGTATTTCCTAAAATCTGATTTTTGTCATGTCTTACAAATTCTTGTCAATGTTGGCAGCGTTATTGGCACAGGGGAACTCTGATCAGGTGTGCTTTGGAGATGTGGGTGCCTCACTGTGCTCTTGATGCAGCTCCTGCCCATACGTGACGCTCGTCAGGAGCAACGCACTCAGCAAACTCTGTTGGTGAATACAAAACAGAGAGAGATCACTTCTCAGAATCATCTTGAGCTTTAGTAAAGACTAACATGGCTTTGTCAATAATTATAATATTGTCATAAAATTTCACAACAGTACATTTTATTTTGAAATCTGTTGAAACTTAAATGTTGTCTAACAGTGCCAGCTTGTCTGATCCATCTTTTTATTCCTTCAACTGTTTTCTTATAAAAGATATTTCTAATATATATGAAAATAAAGTGCCAGGAAATGGTGTAAGGTAATAATTGAGTCATGGACTATGTATCAGCTGATCAGAGAATGTAGAGAAAAGGCACAGCAGGAATGGAAAGGAACAGAGTGACAGAATTCTGGAAGAAAGAGTCCTCCTGATCCTGCAGGGTGCAAAAATGAATATAATGGAGCTACACTCTAACATTTGAATAAAGCAGCTAAACCTGAGTGCTGCACAGCCATTTTGTCATTCAGTCCAGGAGAAATAAAACCATAAATGCAGCAAAGGAATCCAATGACCAATTCAGTGATGAGGAAATGTTCTTGGATTCCATAAAGCAGTTACCACAGTAGATAAGGAGAAGATCACTGTGCTGTCATTAAGTGTGAATGAGGGCTGCCAAAAATCCAGAGCTGGCAGTGGCAGTGGATATGCAGCAGAGGTCAAGAATAGAGTTCTGAATTTCAGGCTAAAGGAGAAAACTCAAAAGTGACAGGAAGCCTGTTATGATGCATAACATCTACATCTCTTTAATCAGCCAGGACTGTTGGTAGTTGAAAGAATGATGTTTCTCTGTTTGAAAGAGGAAGACATACTGGAACTTGAAGTCACTTGTCATGCAGCTGGGAATGGGTTCTGAGCCAGAGAAGTAGTAACTGAGGAGGTACAAGACCAAGCACTAATGAATTGCTATCAAAGAGCAGATGGTTTTATGACATAGTTTCAGACCACAATCTTAGATTTTTATATTTCTCATTCTAAAGAGAAAATATAAATTGATATGCCAAAGCACTAATTTTTGTAACAGTGAATAAACTGTGAGCAGGAAGGCCTGCAGCATTCCTATTCTTCAAAGTAGATGGATGTGTGAAAATATAGATGTGTTTCAAAATTCAGTACATAATGAGGCTATAAGGAGTCCTTTAAACATTAGCTGGAGTTCCTGTGACAGTGATAAAACTATATCAGGCTTGAATATAAAATTTAATTCAAATAATTAAGTCTTCCATCCTCCATTAAGCAAGGGAAGAAAAAAAAATTCCAGAATGAGAACAGGAGAAATCGAGCCACAGTCAATGTCTGGAGCTTTTGCAACAGCAGGTGATTTATTAGGGAATTTAAGGATTGTTTTGCAAAGAAGGGGGTAAAGGGAGAATTCAAAACCTAGACACTTTTTTCAATTTAAAAGAAAAGCGACATTGAGGAATGTGGTTATTGTGTTATTTAAGTCTTTGAATTAAATTAAGTAATATTTAAAAATATAAATATTAAATGCAAACTGTTCTTGCACCAAAAATAACTTTATGGTGTATACAAAGGGATGGATGCATAGCTCTTCTACAGAAGCAGTGTGCACTGCACCTGGCAAAGGTCTCCCAGAAAGCCCTGACAGAAAGCCCTTCAAACTGCTGCTGTTATAAACCATGCTCCCCAGCTCTGGCACTTAGGCTGCCACAACAGCACGAAGCGCCAGGAGAAGATGGCTGACATTTTGTTAATATGACAATATCCATCCTGTAACTCCATGTGTGTGGCTGTATCCACTTTCACAAGATGGTACATTCCCCTGGAGATATTATCACTGTTTTTGACCTGTACTGGACTACTGGCCGTCATCAAAAGCTGGTCACTACTGTGGCTAAGCTTTCCTTTTCCCTACTACGGCAAAGACTTGGAGGGCCATGATTTTCTAAAAAAAAAATTTAAAAAAATTATCACTTTTAGTAACAAAACTATTTTATAGGGTTTCCATAAAGCAGTCATGGTTATTGCTTTCCATGATGTTTTGCACATTTGTTTTCCTGCTCAAGTAAAAATATCCTGAAATTAATATTAATAGGAAAAAACTCAGGAGATAAGGGTTAGGTGCACTGTCCTTACCAAATGGGGAAGCTGAAAAAGAGAACAATTAATCAAGACAGAATAGAGATGGTTTGAGTTTATATTTCACGTGTCTTATTTTCATGATACTTAATAGTGGGATTCTACCTGTAGAATACCATAAAGAAGGCTATTAATTTCCATTTCAAATTGTAGACAAAGATAAATGCAAAAGCACATGATGTGATGTGTCTGAAATATGCTTTGAGGAAGGGAGAGTGAGGAGTTTTGTCCAACCAGTTACATTCTGGTCTGTCTCCTACCAGGCTGGGAGCCTTTGGACTGTGGTACTGGCAGTTGTACCACAGATTATGGGCATTCAGAGATAGAAGGAGCACCAACATTTATGGTGGTTATTTTTCAGGCAGTAAGAGGATGTATCATTTACAAGTGTTGTAGAAAATCTTTTTTCATGCTGTGAAAACACTGACCATATTCTAGGAGGCACTAGTCAGCCTTTGTTAGCCACCATTTTTATACTGAGAGGTTGTGACTGATGAATATTCTACCATCATCTTTAAAACCCCATAGAGGAGGGTGAATGTGGATGTAAAAGTGGCAGTTGTTTAGACTAGAGACTTGCAACAGGAGGAAGCTGTATTTTAAAGCACCACCTTTTATATCTCTTGGAACAGTTGTACGTGCAACTATTACAATGATTTAGCCTCCGTGTAAGCTTTTCCTGCAGTTACTGCATAACTCTGTTTCTTTCTGTGAATTATGGACATTAAAAATCAATTTTCTCCTAGGCTAGCTGTTGTTTCCTATTTGGACATATTCTTGCTGTATTTCCCTGAAATAGATATATCTTGACGTGAAAACTTCCCAAAGCTTTAGCAGACTGTGAAGAAGCCTTTGGTAAAAGACATTAATATGTTTTTGGAACAAATGTACTAGATTTCTGAAAATTACACAAGAAAAGAATGTCAGAATTCAGCTTCAAAGCATATTAGAGTTGATTTTCCTTTAAAATAAAGGGAAAGATTTCCCTTTAAAATATCAGAGTATTTTAAAGGGAAATCACGCTTAAGTACAATAATGGGACTTCTTTCTTGTAATTACATAATGGTTTGTTTGAGTAATTAAATATGCTCCTTTTGGGAAGCACATGGGAGGTCAATAGAAACCACATTCCTTTGTATTTAATCATGCTTATATTTTCTGAGTGTGCCTAAGGGAATAATTTTTTCACTTATTTATTTTAAATATTCAATATATGAAAATGCCTGTGCATTTCTGACTTAATAAAAAAGAACACCAAAACTGTATGTAATGCAAATTTTGCTAAGTATGTCCTTCTTCTGTGTTTAATGGAATGTGAAATGATCTACTATCATTCATTGCATGATATCAGAATTACCACTAGGACTCTTTTTCCATGTGTCTGTGCAGACCTGGGTGATTATGCACATATATTGGTGCTAAAGAGAACAGTTATGGAAACCTCACTTCCAGGCTTCCACTTGCTTGTTCTACAGAGGTATAGCCCAATCAGTTTTGGTTTCCACGTATGACAAGATGTGTCATTGTTTTAAGCTTAGCTGGAGATGATGCCCCATGCAGCTGGTCCCTCCACCCTACCCTCTCTTCCCCTGCTATCCAGTTAGAATGGGGAGAGAAATCAAAATAAAGCTTGTATGTATATAAGAACAGTTTAATGATTGAAAATAAAATAAGATAAAGTAATAATGGTAAATTATAGTAACAATTGTATTGATAAGGAAAATAAAACAGTGATGCAATTGCTCACCACCTACTGACCAGTGGCAGACCTTCCCTCCTGAATCAGATCAGCTGCCCTTCGTGGGTAACTCCCCTGCAGTTTATATACAGAGCATGACCTTCTGTGCTGTGGAATATCCCTTTGGTCAGTTCCCTTTGGGTCACCTGCCCCAGCTATTTTCACTCCCAGTTTCCATTGTGTACCTTCTAACTGGCAGAGCATGAGGCAAGAAAAAAATTCTTTATTTAGGATAAACACAACTTAGCAAGAAACCAAATAATAAGTGTGTTATCTATACCATTCTTACTCTGAATCTAAAACACAGCACTGTAACAGCTCCTGAGAAAAAAAATTACTGAGCCTGACAGTTCCAGTGTTCCCATTTTCTTGTCTCTGCACAGGTAATGCCTCAGGATGCTCCAGTTAATGAGGTAATGAAATATATTTATTCTTTGCATTTCAGCTGTGGTTTGTGGTTGTTCTGGTTGCCTGCATCGACTCACACATCCTTACAAGTTTATATACTTGTTAATCATTTCAGGACTTGCTGAGTAAATAGAACAAACCTCTGAAAGAAGAAGCTTAATTCAATTTTTCTCAAACAAAAGAAGAAATGTTGGAGGTTTTAAAACCTGGGGGATTGAGAGACACTTTCTTATCACTGAGCTTCTTGGGCAGAGAAGAGTACAAAACCCATGCTTCTTGTGAGTATAAAACTCATTGTTCTTGGGATGTTTCTCAAAATACTTGGCATACAAAATTACAAATTTAAATCTGGGTCAGATAGAAACCTGAATATTATGGAAAGTCAAGTGCTGCAGCTTGGACTGTGTATTAAATTTATTCAGAAAATAAAGAAATTTGAAAAAAATTTCTCAGTTTCAAATTTAATTTTTTCCACTGCTTCTGCGCCTATCAGTCCTTCATGGATTTGAAACAAGATGGAAGTTCTATTAGGAAGGAACTTTAAATTTCTTTCATGCCCATCATGGCTTGGAGTACATTTACAAAAGCACCTTTAGGCTTGAGAAAATATTGTAGTACTGCTGTTCTGTAGTGTATTCACTGAAACTTCTCAACTTGCTTTTTAAAAACATGAATGTACATGGCCTATTCTAGCAAATTTAAAGTAATGTGGGTTGGATTTTTATTCAATATTATTTTTAATTTATTTCTTGCTTTTGCTAAGAGGACAATATTAGGGACAAATCTAATGATACATATTATTCCCTCATAAACTAATGAAAGTATAAAATTATGCTATCAAAGATGGAGAGCTGGCACAGAGAACTGGCCTGGGGAAGCTAAACTCAGAAAAGAAACCAGAAGTAATTTTGCAAGGTGGTTTTATGAAGGGTTTGTAGGAAACATTGACTTAACCAAGGTTATTGTAGCTATCCATCTTCATTACCACCATTGCAGCCTTCCCTTTCTTTATTCAGACATTCAAAAGATAGTCCTGAGCCACTCTTCTGGTTGTATCAACATCCACAGTATTTCAGTTTTTGACTTTATGAAAAACATATCCTAAAGTGACAGCAAACTGGCCATGGCTGCAGTCTGCTGTTGCATATAGTTTCGTGTGAATTCTATTGCAATGCTATAAACTCCTGACCATCCTCACCTGGCTTGGTATTAAAATGTTTGTGTTCCTTATTGTCATTCTCTTTCCTAAAAAGGCTCTTCTAATGAAAGCTGTGTCTGCAGCCATCCCTTCTCAGTGGTGGGCTCATTCTCTTGCTTGATAAGCAAAAAATGAGAACAAGTTTTCTCTACTCAACTTTGATGATTTCTCTTTTCTTTTTATTGCAGAGAGAATGGAAAGGAAACAATGCACAAAAAGAGGGAAACAAGACATCATGGGATGCACTTGGCAAAGCATTACTTGTCCCCAGCAGCTGTGTGCAATTGTACTAAAGATGCTATCAGCTTCATAAAAAAAAATAATAGACATTTTTCCTTGTTGCCAGCTGAAATTCGCTTATGGGGAAAGTAACTGAAAGAAACTGACAATAGCAGCCATTTAGCACAGATGAGCAGATTTGTAGGAGACAGAGTTTTGGCACACTGGACATCTCACCATCAGTCATCTGGAAAATTGTTGCCAGCTGGTAAAAGACTTTATCCCAATTGGGGTTTTGTTGGCTTTTTTTTGGGTGTGGTTGGGGAGTTTTGTTATTTGTTTTGTTGTTTGTTTGGTAGTTTTGGGTAAGATTTTTTTCCCTGTTTTCCATTAAATCTTATGCTACCTCTGCAGGGTAGCAGGGGGTACTCCTGTATGCTACCCCTGTAGGTTTTAAACACACCAAATCCTCTTTGGGGTGTTTAAAAAGGAAATTTTTTTATAGAGAGAAACTTATGTGTACACAAATCTCTGTTTGAATTTGCATTGGTTTTATAACCAGCATTTCTGTAATTTGATGATTCTTTGTGTGCAAGAGATGGTAGATTTGCCAGGACATATATGAAAGCTTTGATACATATGTACTTTGGAAACAGCTCTTTGCAATATGGGAAATTAAAAGCATAAGAAAGTAATGGGGTTCAGTAATTTTTCTTATATTGCTTTAACTTGTTTCTTGCTCACTAGGTCCTTCCCTGAGAAGTACATTTAGGAGTGAGAATTTAAGAGGGCTAGGAATGAACATTCATTTTATTTGAGCAAAATGAGTAAGTCCATTTTGTTTAGCTTTACAGCTGATTGTGTCATTTGTGACACCACATCGTGATTTCATTGGCAATGCAGGTGCCTAAGATGGATCCATATTTTTAAGCACTAGTGATTTGGATTTTCTGCAACTCTTTCTCTTTGGAGACAGAAATATAAATGACTTAAACAAAAGATTTCTAAGAAAATACTTTGTATATATCAGTTTTGCTCTAGGAAGCAGTTTCATGTTGTGACCTTCTTAACATATTGAGTTCTGTGAAGTTTTGAAAGCTTTTTAGACCATAATTACAAAACCATGTTTGGGTAAACGATTTCTGTATTAGATTTTGTCTGGATTCATGAGACTACACAATGTATTTGCTGCACTAAAAGTTGCTTTTCACTCCAGAAACTTTCTTGTGCCAACTTGACTGGGACAGCTTTGTCAACCTGATCTTTCAGTAGTGAGCTTGAAAGTTATTTGATTCACTGTGTCTTAAAGCATAGACAGCATGATACCCTTGACTGTTTCATACTGTTCTGAGGAATGTAAATGTTATATTCATTCCAGCATAGATTACTCTTGTCTACTGATCACTTGTTCTCTGCCTCTTGTCTATATATTCTTATTTTTTTCTTGCTATCACAGGAAGTTAACACTAACAAGAAGCATATTCTATGTTTAGGGAAGTATTAGAAAAATCAGCTGCAGTAGCAATGTACAAGAAAGCTCAGGACCAGAAAATGCCTTTACCTTACTAACATAAAAATTAATTTAAAAGAAGACTGAGTAAACATTTTTTTCATTAATTAACTGAATTATGATTATGAAATCAGTCTCATATTTCTTCTTGGATAATTTAGTGAAGATTCAGCATCTGAATCTGGAATGGAATGGTTTCTGTGATGGAATCACACACTTCAGCCACTTTGTGCTGGGGGCATTTGCACAGAAATCTCCTCTGTCTTTCTACTATAACAAAGTGCCTGCTCAGCTGGAGCAATACAGATCTTTATATATTTTTGTGCTCAGCAAAATCTAGAGAGAGATATATTATTAAGTGCAAAGCCATTGGGTCCCAACCCTGACCTGAACATAAATGTTTTGCCAGTATATAACACCACCACACATGAGTTGTACCATTCATGGTACAACTAGGATTAATTAAATGGGTCATTCATATTCCTTAAGAGGGGATAATCACTTTCTTATGCAGGGCAGACTGTGAACCTTTACTCACTCTGATGTATTCTGATGAGTACTTTCTTATTGACTTCTGTGAATAATTGCAGAGGCAAAGGTTTTTGGGTCCAACATTTAAGATGTGTTAATTGCCTTTAGTTTCACTTCTGCCAACTGGAACTGAGTTCCTAAATATTATAGAGAGGATGTTTTATGATTGGCCCTTACCCTTTTGTAGTTGCTATTACTGGTCCTTTTCAGGACAAGCATATACTTTTTTATTTTACTACAAAATATCCTTGCCATTTAATTATAACATATATAGAGAAAAAAAAGGACCAAGTTTATAGAGGAGAATAATTTATATACTTGGAGCAATACATACAATTAATGTAAGTGCTGAACTATAACTCTAGTCAGAATTACAGAATAACAAGTAAATTCACACATCTTTGACAGCTTTTACATGAAGACCTTTCTCCATAGGTTTATAAGCAACATGGTGTGGAAATCATTACTTTCACTTTCTTCAGGCTTTTTTGATAAATGCATAAAATATTTTAAATTTCCATCTTTGTGACTTAAATACAGAAATTGCTTTTTAAAAGAACTTCCATGATTTTTACTTTATGTTCTTCTGCAAAGCTTCAAATAAATTTCATTTTTATTGAAAAAAAAAACCTCTGACACTGTTACCTAAATTTTGGGGTTTTTTCCTGATGTCAATTATCTAAAATGTCTAGATTTGTGCTCTTGACAATGTAAGCAATTATTTCTGGTGTTTTATAGGGATATTTCTAATGATATGTTCCATACCTATTTTATTCAAGGACATATTTCCATACTACATACCTTGTAGTACAAATAAATATTTCTGAATGAACTTCCTTAGCTTACTGGTGGAAGTTAGTCAAAGGTGCCTTGGTTATGAGGTACGTTCCCATACCAGAATTTTTGGTGAGAGCTTTACAGAATAAAGTTTCTGAAATTGAGGTGATTCTGGCAAAAAAAAAAATAAAATAATAAAGCCTAAGTATTTTTTGGTGTCTTCTGGACCAGAAGACCACTCCCCATCATTCTTAGACCATGGTGGGGTAGGAAGGAGAACACATATATCAGGATCTGGTGTAGCATCATAATGGCCAGGGCAGTGTAGTGACCAACTGTCCTACCTATAGTTTCAAAAATGCAGTAATTTGTAACCAGTGCATTTGTAAAAACAAATTTCTGCACATTTTAATGCCTGTGTGCTGGTGCTATACAAAACTGGTGTCTTCACACTAGATTTTCACAAATTAAATTTTAATCTCATTTCCTATATGAAAGTAGGACTTCATACCTCAATTAAATCCTTTGTTTCAGACAGAAAGTCTAAGAAATTAGGAGAATTTTGACGGCTGAAGCAATCTATCATGATTGAGTCAGCTCTTTAATGTTGAAAGAATGAGTGCAGAATAGTTACTTATTCCTGGTCCTCAGAAAAACAGACACTGACCATGGTTTTCTGCCATTTAATTTGATAAGGATGGTAGAGAAAATTTAACAGTATTACAATTACACATGCAGAGAATGGTCAAACCATAAAAACATGATGCTGTCCTCTGAAATCACTTTGGTGTACTCTTCAGATACACTTATCCAGAAGTCTTCAGTGCTTGATTATCAATACGACAATTTCCTTATAGATGATAGGCCTTCCTTGCAACAATTGTAAGTAAAAGGTTAATCTTCACTGGTGCTCTGCTTTGCCATATATAGGATATTATGTTTATTTTCTGTTGAGCATAAAAGGAAATGTGTCAGTATCTCTGTATACACACTGATGTATAGTTGCTGTAAGGATTGAGGTTCTAGAGTTGGCCATTGCCCTTGTTTTTGAGAGCTGAATCATCACATAAACTAAATAGCAGCACATATTTCAGACCAGTTACTTCACCTTATGCTACAAGTATTGTTAGCATTTCATTTAGTACTTTGCCAAGAGCTACATTTTCCATGTTGTCTTGAGCTATACTCTCAGATATATCAGATGCTTTTTATGTGTAATACAGCTAAAATTATCAACAACTAAATAATGTATCTAATAAATAAGTAAAATTATATTTACAAATGCATGCTGTGCAGCCTGGTTCACAAGTACAGACATATTCCAGTAGTTATCATTTGTCCTCCACTTTTCCTCTTTTCCTCCAAATCTAATGGATCCAGTTCCCTCTTAACAAGTAAATTGTTGGAATTACTACATTACAAGAAAAAAATATGTTCACAGAATGTTGAATGCATTGTTTTGATGCCACCATAAAACTTATTCCCTATATCTAATATCTTGTTTTAGGAGAGAAGGGTCAATCTTAAAGACTCCCTGACAAAAAGTAAATATATAATACTGGACAACTGGTAGTTAATCCTTGTGAAAGTGCAATGTTATGTCCTCCTTTTGCAGTGACTTAGATGATAGAAATATTCTTCTCATTTTAACTTGAGTAAATGAGTAGCCTTAGAGAAATCAGTAAGCAAAAATGCTGCTTTGAAGACTGAACCATATTATAATGAAATATACATGTTAAGTCAAATAAATATAAATAAATAAATAAGTAAATAAATAATAACATAATAAATGACAATAACAATAATAATATTAATAAATAAAGAACTAGTAAAGATTTTGCATTCTCATATCACTAAGATCTTCAATCCTTCTCTTCATTTCCCTGGTTTATCCAGAATTCCCTTAGGCAAGGAAAGATGTAATATAATTTATTTTTTCAAGGAAAACATAAAGCTTGACATCATTTATCTCCTTAAGAACTCACACTATTATGCTTCAGTGTTATATGGTTACAGTGGGTTTACATAGTACAGCTAATAAGAATGTTTTATGACATGTGACCCTCTGACATGTGTATTCATAAAATTCTCTATAGGAAAGAAAATTTTAGCCTTTTCTGTCTAGCAGAGAGTTTGTGTCTTGATAGAAATTATGGCATGGCCCATTGTCCAGTGCATGAAGAATAGTGATTTTGGGGTAAGTGCACAGAAGTCTTGTGATGCTTGACTGAAATGTGTTTTCTGCAAAAAAAATGCACTCTGTACCTGCAGAGTGCCTTGGAGGAGGTATTTCATTGAAAGGAGAATTCACGAAAAGCTGAAACCTGAAGAGAAATCCATAAATGTTGGTCAATGGGAGGTGAAAGGAGGAATTTACTGAGGACAGTATACTCCAGTAGGTGGGATGGTATAAAATTCATGTTTTCCTATGTACTTCTGGGACTAAGCTACTTAACATTATAGTTAGGGATTAGAGAATAGAATCTCTTGCAGAGATGTGTGGTGGGATATGACTATCTTAATGGCAACCCACAATTTTGCCATCAAGATGTGCATCCAGAGAAGCAGGAGTCCCCTTCAAGTTTTGCTTCATGAATAATGTCTACATGATCTAACAGTGAGTTGTAGATTAAAACTACAGGAGGTCTTGGCTTGCCAAACTTTTATCCTACTCACTTTCTAATATGCAGAAAAACACTGGATCTATTTAAGTGTGCTATTGAAAAATGCAAGACAGTTTCATAAGTGTGTATGTATTTCCTATTTATGGATGCAGAAGAAAATGCAAGACTTAGTGTAAAGTGCTTTCTACATTGTAAGAAAAGATACAGAAGCTGGAATGGCAGATGTAATCACCAAAGACAAAAGAATCCTAACAATGTTGTGGAGATGCCCGGGAGAAATCTTTGCTGTAAAGGGAGAGTGCTACCAGAGAGATACAGTGAAGCACTACACAAAATCATACAGAAGTGGAAAATTATGTAAGGCAGTGAAATGTTAAAATAAAGAGATAGGTAAAAGAATAAAGAAATAGGTATAAATAGTTTAACCTTGATGTTAAGAAACTCCATTTTGTCCTATAAAAAAAGTGGTGAAATAAATATAAAAAGTGCACAGCAGACTCAGGAGAACAACTGAGTACAAGCTGAATCTTTAAAGGAAGGAAGTAAAGGAATGAGGGAACAAAGTAACTATAGTTACTTAATTGCAGGTAGATGTTTGAGTCCTAGATTAAGAAAATGGAATAATACACTACTCTGCATGTCAGCAAAATAATATCACAGTAATACTACTAGATATCTGAAAGAAAATTCTTGCAATGTGAGTGAAGAATTATATGACTGAAGACCATTTTCAGACCGAAAAAGGTCTTTTGTGCTTGGGGCAATGCAAGTGAAAAGAAACCATGAATACAGTATCTAATGCACAATGTAAATGAGTATATAGGTAATTTAGTAACAAGCATTGTTCTTAGAGAGTTTATACACTAAAGCACATTAAAGTAGTAGTATAGTAAAAGAAAACTAACAGTGGTATTAAATAATATTAATTATTATTCTAATGTTGAAAAAATAGCTGTAGTCCAGGCGCAAAACTCCCATATACAGAAATTTTTTTTGTTATAGCAAAATATATGCATGAAGCAGACATTCAATAAAAAGTAGAAACTTGAAGAAATGCCAGAAATTAGTGAGATGCAGAATAAGAAGGAAGAGTGTTGCTGAAGTTCCAAGGGTGAGGATAAGTGTTCTTCTTTATCTCTTTACCTATGTATTTGTTAGTTGCTGTCAGGGATACTGGACAAATTAAAGAACAATTCAACAATATCAACGTGATAAAACAGAAATGGAGGAATGGAGACTCAGAAATGAGTGAGAGCACAGGTTTTCTAAAGGAGAAAGGCTCAATTTTTTACACATAAATTGAGTAAACAATTTCACTGCAAAAAGATGTTTGAAACTGTTGCTAAAAAGAAGTCTCCTCAGTTGGACAGCAGAGGTTGACATTTATTGAAGAAATACCTCAGGGCAAAAATTGTTTTTCTGTTGTCCTGCAAAAGCAAATTCAGAGTGGCTGAATTGTAAATAATGGTTCCTTCCTCCTTTGTTTAGAATACGCAAGAAATATTTGGTACTTTGACAAAGTAATAATAATATGAAGCACAGTGTGGGTTCCCACTGAATGTAGGTTCTCTTGCAAAGAAACAAGAACTAATAAAAAGCACACAAGAGGATTTCTTCA
This sequence comes from Passer domesticus, assembly GCF_036417665.1. Lineage (NCBI taxonomy): Eukaryota > Metazoa > Chordata > Aves > Passeriformes > Passeridae > Passer > Passer domesticus. Next base: position 30,415,155 of record NC_087478.1, on the reverse strand, counting down.
AACAGAACTAATATTTAGACACTAATCAGGTACATATTTCAGGTTTTCATTCACAGTTATGACCTTTAATCCCAAAATAGGTTTATAACACAGCTTGCTTTTCTGCTTTAAAGATATCATGAAGCTTTTTAGGTCATTCAAAAATCACAATGAGAGGGACAAAAGGGATTAGCATAAACACATGTGAGTCTGGCTTCACTCCCATTTCAATTAACTTGTTCTTTTACTTTAAATAAAACCCAGAAAATTAAAATTAAGTAAAGAAACAGAAAATTAATCCAGGAGTATCTTGGTCATCCCAGTAGCTGTCTGATTCTCTATGAAAGCAGGAGATGCATTTTCAGCCCACTGCTCCAAACAGGGTCAATCCAAAATATTTGAAGCGACCTCATCTCTCACCCATGTGAGTCCTTGCCTATAGAACACCTTTCTTTGTTGGACCACAGTTAAAAAGGAGCTGGGGAAAGCACAGCTCTGCAGATGTGGGGTCATACAGGCAAGAGAGCTGATGATTGCATTTGATTTCAGAGCCAAAATCCCTTTGATGATGCTGATCTTCTCTTCACAAGAGTTTTCCTGTTTCCCATCTCCTCTGTGGTCTAACTGGGTGATGCCACAGCAGCATTACTGACCTAACCTTTCAGCAGCTGCAGCTGCAGGACAGATAGCTGCTTCTGGTGGCCATTGCTAAGCACTTAGACAGACTGAGCCATGCCTTCCAATGAGCTAAAGCAGCCCTTCAGTGGATAGGTTCCTCTTATTTCTCTTATCACTGTAAGTTTGCTGCCTGTCTCCCTATGGAATTCATTATGTTGGTTATCAATGTAGGTGAAGAAATATGCAAGTTTACTCTTCTCCATTTAACCTTACCAGAAGCTTACAATCTTCTTTAAAATTGGACAAATGTCTTGCAGAAAGTTAATTTTGAAATGTCATGAGAATACAGGAAGGTTGTGTGTGACTGAGAGCTTATTATGCAGAAAGCTTCACAGGAAGTGGTAAAGGCAGTGAACAAAACAGAATGAAGCAAACTGGTTTGCCCTCTCTTGATACACTAATGGAAAAAACAAAAAAATAATTTTAAGATTTTGTCCCAAAGGATTGACTCTAGGCATGAACATATGTAACCTCAAATACAACCTATAACCTACATATAACCTTCATCCTCGAAGTAGTTACGAAGATGTAATTTCTGCTTTAAAATATTTGACAGTATTTGTCCATCATTGTTGTATTGGTACTTAAGTCGAAAGCTCTACAATGGTGCATCTCTCTATTGTCCCAACTCAGATTTTTTTTGTATTCTTGTGCATGTTGTCCAGTGCAAAATAAACTATCCTGTAATAGGGATTTTCACTCTCCCTTTGAAAGGATTTCTTATTAATAGTCTGGACACTTTGGTACTTTTTATGGTATTTAGCCCAGATTCTCTACACTCAGTTTAATTGAGAAAGTTTAGGAGAACTCAGGGGTACTAATATTCGCACCAGTCTTAGAAGTGAAATGATTTTAGAAATCCCCAAAATTAACATCCAGTAGATAAGAGAAGAGGCAGAGGAAGAGAAAGGAAAATATTTATAATTATCAGTTATCTGCAATCTCAGATAATTAATGATGACAGATTCCCTTGAAGCACTGCTGAGAAGAAGCAGTAGTTCCTTTTTTTGCCATATTTGGGCTGCAACCCTTTGGATCAGGAAATATGATCTGAGGTTGCAAATTCTACTTAATGCCTTTACAGAAAAGCATGGGGCATAAGCCAGGAAATAAAATGTAATACTGTAGGGATTAAAAGATCTAAGGATGAGAATACATTTACTTTCACAAGAGTATTAATATTCTGGAGCATAGTGAGAGATCTATGCACTTAGAATAAAATCCTGATCTAAGGAAAAGCAATAGCATACTTTAAGGTAGGTTATTGAAGCCTCTTTTTTCTTAAGATAGCACTTTTAATATGTTTTCTTTTTGTTCATTGGTGCGAGGATTTTCAGACATGAAGTCAAGAGCCTGGAAGTGTCTGGAAGTGTCTTGTCATGATGTCAGGTCTCCAAAAATAGGTGTGAAAATATGTGTGTAATTTTACTTAAAATGGTGGCAAATTTATTTAAAGTGCTTACATATTTTTCTCAGTGGTCTTTGTGATAGAAATAGTATGAAAATGTGTCTATATAAAGATAGTTTATGAACTATATATGTTATATAATAGAACTTAGTTTGCATTCCCTTATTGGGTAATAAGTCATGTTCAGGATAGGCAAGTCATATCCTATATTTATGCTTATAATTCTATATACATGCCTGAGAAATGCATTTTAAATTGGTATGCGATCCCATTCTAGTTTGATTTTTTTCATTATACATGATTTTTTTTTTCCTTGATGTTTCACAGGAATATTACATTTGTTCATTTCATGCCAGGTGCTCATGATAGAAGCAAGCAGTGAAGTTCAGATCCTCTTGGGGATATTTTTGGAGGAATTGAACTGTGGCTTTTTGCAACTGTGGCTTTTGCAACAATACTCCGGGAAAATTAAAATTCCCTTATCCACTTCTACATGTACTCACCAGTACTAAGTATTCAGTCACAGAAGAACTTCAATAGAAAAGGAGAAGGCAAAAAATCCAGATGCATACATAAGCCACTAATCTTAAGTATATTTGCAATTTTGTGGTGCAATTAGATGGTACTAGAATGGAGCCTGGCTGTGGCTTATAGGAAAGCACTATTCCAAAGCAGTTAGTATGCAATTTTCCTCACATAGCTCTGGCAGTAAAAATCAGACCAAATTTCCTGCACTCTCAACTGGAAGACTTGGGACCAACTTTAAGTAAGGACTGGCAGTCATCTTTAGGTGTTTGGTCTCTCAGACAAGTGGAAAATGCTCAAATACTGTTTCTAAATTTCCTGGTTGAAGTGCCATGTCTTCCAGTGCATCATGTCAAGTCATTTTGTAGCACATTTTCTAAGAGAATGTGACGGATGCTATGCCTCAGAAACAGAAGTAACTGACAGTGCCTAATCTAATTCATGAAAACATGACCTTCAGAAGATGTACTTTGAGATACATGACATGTAATATTTTCGTATACACTTTCCTTTAATTTCTGTTGACCTGACTGCAGACTTTTCTCAGAGGCTTGTCCCTAATACATTGGTATTTGGTGTCATTCCTTTTCAGAAATATTTTTTAATTTCCAGTCTTTGAATCAAGATTTCAATATTTTTACATGTTGCACTAATTTGAACAATTTATCTTGAGTATTTCAAAAATTTGAAAGTGGAATTCTTAATTTTTTCTTTGGAACTATAAATGTTTACCTGTGATAAACTAGGCTCATATAATCATTAAGATATGAATGTGTACTCTGCATACAGTTTTCTTTCATGCATACTTGTAAGTTGTTATATCTTTAAAGCGTTCTTTAAAAATCTCAATGAGTGTGGTGAATCAATTCATAAGCTGTAAAAACTTTCTAATGATTTGGCTTCAAAGGGAAACTAAATGAAAAGAGTCTTGGTTAATATATTTTACTCCACTGTATTGTGCTTATCTATTAGTCTCTCAATATTTTCTAATCTTGAAAACATAAGTTAACCTATGTGCTGTTACTAAATAAAAAATTGTCAATAGCTATATTATACATAAAATGAGATAGAAAGCACACAAATAGTTCATTCATTCTGTGTCCTTTAGTGTAGTTTTTGATAGAAGCTGATCAGTGCAACTTATTGGTCACAAAAAGTTCAGTTATTCAGGATTTTAAAATTATGAATAATAAAATTTAAAATTATAGAAAAGTTTTCCATTAAATAATGACAAAATATACTGATATATGTTTTGGACTTTAGCATAAGGTTTTTAATCTGAACATCAGATAGAGTCAAGTAACTGGTGGCTTTCTATGGTGACAGCATGTTATTTTGACAGCTGCGCTGAAATACCACCTTCCAGCACTAAGCGGACTGCAGTGGCTTTGTTGATCTTCCTGTGGGAGAATTATTTTGCTGCATTGCTATAATCTGCTATTGTACATTAGTTAAAACTAAGCCTTATGAAACATCACCCTGAAGGTCAAAACTAATTCTGTAATTTATTTAAAACAAGTGTTAGAAGGGAGGAAAAGCGGTTTGCAAGCATAAAGCTCTGTCTCCTGCAAATCCCATGGGGATTCTCAACTGCTGACTCGTTATCTTAACATGTAACATAATAACCAATTACTGTCAATGTGACCAGACCCATCAGACTCCTATTGCATTAACCTCATGAACTGGTTCAAGAGAAATGTAATCAATCCATTGCTAAATTAATTACTAATTTTAAAGTTATCATTAAATAATATGATTCCAAAATTGGCATAAATCATGTGGCTAAGTATTGAATTAGGTTTCAAGAAAGGCAAAAGAGTAGCAAGTCCTATTCAAAGGATTTCATTATATTCATTTGCTCAGAGCACTGTGAGGTCATAATTTTAACCTTGTACGGGCCCAAACCATATGAAAATTATTCCTGTCACCGAAGGCCAGCATTAATTCCTTTAATTCCATGGCATATTAATGACCAACAACGAATGGGCCCCTTAAGTGTTCCATTTATTGTCTTAAATATGAAAATGTTTTAGAGATTAGAGGGGAAATTGTTTGAATTAATTAACTGAACTGATGCTCAAGGGAACTGGTACAAGATTTTCAGACAAAGGCTGAGAATTTACAATAATGACATTTCTTTCATGGTTATAAAATATAGTACCAGAGGGACTTTGAGGCACTCTTAACATTTTAGCTGATGTCTGTTGAGGGTTTGAGATTCCTCTGAAAGCATCAATTATGGCATGAAAGACATCACATGAAAATAGCCGTGAGCCCCACAGATTTCACCATTGAAATGGGATCGGACAACTGACACAATGAAAATTCAGAATGTAAATGGAAACTATTAAAGTAATAGGATCATTTATTTAAAAAAATGTTTTTTTCAGGAAGGGTAATGTGCAAAAGACAAGAAGCACTACTGTCTTCAGAAGGAAAACTACAGAGTTTTGTTCTTAAGTTACTCCTGAGTGAATGTACTCCCAAAACCAAAGGGGAAATAGCATTAATCTGCATCATGAATAGCAGAGACAGCCACCATCCAAGCTTGTGACAGGTCTGTGTGAACTTACAGCCCTTGATTGCTGCCTGCTATCTCTTCTTGGTTGTTCATGGATCAGCAATCACCAAATATCCTGAACTGTGTCTTGATTCTGTGATGTCAACAAACAAAAATTTACATCAAGTTCAGTTCAGTATTGGCTGGCCTATGTAGAGTGATCTTTCAGCTGATATTTCCAAAGGATAAGGGCTTCAATACTCATGTAATCACACATGTAGCAGCAACAATGTAGCAGCAAGATACTTTAAAAAATGGAGTTTGCTGTGATAGTTGCTGTGATAGTTTTGGGAAAAAAAAAAGAAATTTGAAGAGTGTAAAAAATGCCCTCTTTTGCTCTTCATACATTTTTTTACTCTTTTACATACATTTTCTTTTTACTTTTCCTGTATTCCACGTAGGAATTTCTTATGTTCTCAGTTTGATCCATCCCACTATTAACAAGGATATTTCCTCTTCTAGGACAGCACTGGCCTATGAGGCCTGCAGTGTCTAACTAATATTTATTGGCACTAGCTCATGAAGCTGGGCCATGCTTGGTTTCTCAGGTCTGCTGAAAGTCCATTTTCTTCCGAATTTAAAAGAATGACAGCTAAAACCCAAACAAAAACTTTAAAATAAATTTATCTTCTCTGTGCTAACAGAGCATCTGAGAAAGCATGTGACAACAGCATACAATTTCTACTGCAGAGGTCAATACATTGCAAATGGATTTTTCATGACTAGGTTTCTAATGACTAGTATAACCCAGGGAGCTATGCAGTTTAGTCTAATTCACACTGAAAAATGAATAACACTAAGGAATAGGCACATATTAAATATAAATGGAAATACCTCATCACTGTAAATACCATAAATTCACCAATATGATGTGGGAACAGAGAAGCATCCCAAATTATGGTCATACCATATAGTATCTAATTTATAGAAGAGGCATTATATCAGACATCTGCTCCTATTATCCTACAGATTTCAAGTTTTCACATATTTTTTTCTCTGTGTTTCAGAAAACTGAAATATAAATTATTCAGTTTAGAGTTGCTTGCATACTCAAAGCCATTGACTCTGAATACTTATGAATATGATGGCTGCATGCACTCACAGGCTAAATGGTGAGGAATTCAGCTGGACGTGTATGCAAAGTTCTTTGCCATTATGAGTTTAAATTTGGAATATGTTTTGATCAGATTATTAAATCTATTGTGAGATGCAATTTGTTATATTAAAACACTTTGTTACAAGACAGGGGAAGAGACAATCCAGAACTAAGCAGAAGAGAGCATCTACTGTAACAACAAACCTTTTCATAGTAGTGTCCACCTTTAAAGCAGTTAAATAAATAATTTTAAATAAATAATATAATATTATTATTACACTAATGTATCAATATGACCATTAAGCATTTATAAACTTTAAATACTTTTGTACATTAACAATTTCATTATTCTCTTACTTCAGTCTTTATGAAAAATTGCTGATTGGTATCCATAGCAATGAGGGATGTGCATTGCAACCTCTTGGGTACATTATCCTCCAATAAAATTCTGAGGAAGCAGCTCTTTTTACCCCATGAACTTTTTATTTTCATCAAGATTACTTTGGTCTCATTTTTCTGTTCTATGGTCCTTGAAACTTTGAATATCTATGCAGAAAATCTTGAAATTCCCTACGATTATCACTCAGGTATAACCCCTGAAATTCAGCATTCATTTGAATTCACAATAGTTTTTTGCCAACTTGATTAAAACATATTCATACTAGTCAGGTTTGACATAAAAATAAATTACTAGGCTTGGTTTTGGAATTTTCTTTGCAAAATTATTTTTCAGACTGTTTTTTATCTAATTTTATTTTTCAATAAACTTTTTTTTTTACTGTTAGCTAGGACAGTGAAATTTTAAATTTCTTTTTGAGGATAAAAATATTGATCATTTCACTTTAGCCACAGTGAACCTTTAGAATTTCAATCAAATTGCTTTGAAACAAAAGTAAAAATTTAACAGACTACAGTAAAATTACCCTCAGCTGAAAGTATCTCAGGTTTCTTTGCTTTCACTAACAAGAAGTAGCATTTTCAATAGCTCACATGATAGAATCTGCAATTGGAAAGATCCCATTGTTATCAAATGATAAAAGATTTTTGAGACTGTGGTGAGTTGACCTTGGCTGGATGCCATGTGTCCACCAAGCCATTCTATCACTTCCCTCAGCAGGATGCAGGGTGGGGTGAGAAGAGACAAAATAAGGTGAAAAATACCCCTTGTATATCAAGTTAAAGGCAGCTTACAAAAGCAAAATTGTAGGTCATGTGAATGCAAGCAAGGGAAAAAACCCAAAAGATTTATTCTATGCTCCCCATCAGCAAGTGATGTGGGTCTGCTTGCTGGGAAGCTGGACTTTTCCATAAGTAGTTGCTCCAGAAGGGAAACGTTGTAAATAATGAATGCACCCCCCTTTTCTCTTTTCTCTTACCTTTTATATCTGAGCAGATGTCACATGGTTTGGAGCATCCCTTTGGTCAGTTTGGGTCAGCTATCCTGGTTATGTCCCCTCCAGGGATTTTGAAATTGCCCTCCAGCTGGGGGAACACTGGAGAGGCAGGGCTGAGCTGTGCCAGTGCTGCCCAGCTGCAGCCAGAACACTGGTGTGCTATCAGCATCTTTCCAGCCATCCATGCAAAGCCCTGTGAGGCAGACCCAACACAAAGAGCAGCTTAAAAATCACAATGTCTAAGTTTGAAAAAGCTATGAGTAGGGTAGCTTTAACTTATTCTGAAATACAAGCATCTGCCCTACTCTGTCTCCTTAAAGGGTCAAATATTGTTCTGATGTTAGACCAGCATGAATGTGGAATGTCACAGGTAAATATGGCAAGGTTTGTTTTTGTACACACAAGGTAGAGCATAACAGGTGTTCATATAGACTACTGTAGACTTGTTGATAAAATATGGAAAAGCAGTCTTCAGATTTCTCATTTTTAATCTGTCTTCAAGACTCTTGTAACTGTGCAGTATCACAGTAACACAGTTTAGACTGAAAACAAGTTTTGCCTGTTGGTAGGGTTGATTGAATGCATTTAAATTTCCAAGATACTGCTGTAATGCCTGGAAGCAAGCTATTAATGCAGTGACTCATGTTTTGATCTAGTTATGTTCATCCAGTTTCCAGCATATGTGACATGCATCGTACTTTAGTACTGAGAGAGAAAAGAAAAAAAAAATTCTATGACTCTGAGATCTTATTATATAAAACACATGCACACCCTGTGCAGGAGAACTAAGACCTAGGAATATATGTAAAACAGATGACAAATAAAACCCCCCGAAATCCCATAAAAATGAAAACCAACCAATGAACCAAATGAAAACTCAAAACCTCAAGCTTAAATGATTGTACATTTCTTACCTGGCCACTGGAGGTGTTGAGTTTCTTGTCATCTGCATCAAACTTCAACAGATAGGGATTCATAACTGAATCCCTATCTGTTAGACCTGTGAATGCTGTTGTCCAAGCACCTGTGTGGCAGCTTCATCCCAACCTACTAAAATGTACTTTATAAGAAGTGGCAAAAATATTTAATTATATTAAGCCTAAGACAAGCTTTCTTATCTTTACAATGTTAGGTTTCTAATATTAATTTCCCTTGAATTATGTCAATGTGGTCTTCATCTCCTACCTGTATAAAATGAACAAATCAATTTAAGAAGCATCAGTCTCTGAACGAAATATTTTGGACACAGCAATTGGGGTTTTTTTTCCCAAATGCAGCAAAACCTAAGCTTCATGAACAGAAAAACAGTTTCTGTCAGCAAATTTCCGTATATGTTTGTGTACATACTGACAGATGCACGTATATGTAGTCAGTGAAAATGCCACATTTTTTCTTCAGTTTTTGTATGTTTTGGTATATGTAAACTGTTTCCAAGCAGGGGAGACATATCTGGGGAAAAAAATCAGAAAACTTCCTATTGCTGATATTTTTTCCATGAAATAACATTACTCATTTCAGGAACCCAAGATATGAAGGCCCTGGAGTCACATTTGTGTAGGATTTGCATTATCAAAATGGTAAAATACACCAAAACATGTTGTTTATAGTGGAAACAATAAAAAAGAAAGTGAATAATTTACAGTTGTTCCTCTTCACAGCATTACTTGCAGACTTGATAAGTAAAAGATAAATCAAGCTGTTCTTCTCAACCTGGAATATAAGGTGAAAGTATTAGTCAAATTTTTGCACAACCACTTTCTGTGTAAAACCACAGTTTTATCCAAATGGTAATCCACAAAAGATGTGAAAATACTGTGTCTGGGTCTTGAAAGTGTTAACTATTTGTTCTGGATTTACCTAATATAAAATATTCAAATAAATTAGTTTGATACAGTAATGCATACAGGGATCTTCTGTAGTTATGGTAGTTAAGCTATTAAAGTACTTCGGTGGAAATTTAATGTATTTCAGAATCCATATTTTAATTTTTTACATGTAAACCAGTACATCCTGAGAAACTACTCAATATCACATATACTGGTTTTCTTTTGTAATAAGTTAGATTGCATACTACATATCATCTTTGCAGTTAAAGAAATGCAATTAAAAGTGATGGAAATACCCTTTCTCCATTTAATATACATATATTTTTTAAAATGTAATTAATAGAAGACCACTGTAAAGATGACTTTAATGTGTCTTCTGTGTAGATTTTCAATGCTTTTCTTTCCTTAAATAATAATTTATTAAGCTTTATGGGTTGCAGCAGAAATTGCACAGATCCACTCTGAGAATTGTTAGCCTGTTTTTTAATCCTGTATCTTTCCAATAGACAGGAATAGTGCTGGGTTTTTTCTAGGCTAATCCAATTACATCCTGGCAAATTTACAGAAGATAAAGGGTCAAGTTATTATTTAAAATGCTTTGTAGTGTGACTTTCAGGAAACAGTTTTAGTCCCTGTTACAGCAGAAAAGTTAAAATGATCCTTGCTGGAATGCAGCTTTGAATGTCACCTAAAAGCTGAAAACTGCTGTTAGAGTTTCACCTTCAGTTAATTTTTCATTTAAAGTGCAGCACTCACACAAGTCTATGTTTCTTAGTAGATGACATTTTCTGGAAGTAAAAATAAGTAAATCAGACATCACTAATACTTGAAAATGAAATCTAATAGAAATCGAACCATCCCACAAAATCCATTTGGTGCTTATTTATAGAGTTGGCTATGAGGTTATTGACACTTAGGAAAATAGGGTTTTCTCACTGCCCTCAAATGTAAACTGGATCAGTATTTGCCAGTCCCACCACATATCTCTAGTTGCAACTGTATTTTGAACATGCTAGATAAGGGCTCATAATTTATAATAACACCTTATGTCTCCTGAAAGTCTGGTTGGTACTTGAGAAAAAGCAGACTTGGTGTTTGTTTTCTCATTTGCCTGATTTGGGCTTGAAGACTATGAAAAATCTGCCAAGTGCAAGTTGCTTGCCTGGATCTTGGGGCATTCCTTACTCACCAAGCTGAAGCTGGTGTTTATTTTGTGAATTAATAAACAGCTGACCAGATGGCTAATAGCCAAAAAAGACTACTGTCCTAATACTTGGAAAAAATAACTCACATTCCCTTAAATCAGGATTGTTTTATTCTCTGTTAATTCTGTGTGGATTTCAATATTCTTCAATTAGTGGAAAATGTACAAGATTAGTATAAATGAAATTATAGTGAAATTCTGGTTCAACCCATGTGATGGCATCTCTGTCACTTACTTGAGTGGACTTGGGATTTTCCATGTAATTTCATAGGAAATATATCCAACTGCTTGGCTCAGAGCAATCCTGTCTGGCTGCTGGAGCCCGGCCCACTGCTCTGTGAACTGGGGGTTTGTGACTGGGCTAAGGGATGTGACTGCCACATTCTTGTTTGTAGGTCCAACCAGAAACAAACATCAGCAGGAATCTCAGAGACACACACAAGCGTACTTAGAGTTTTGGGAAGAGGTAAAGGAAGCAGCATTTTTTACTGTAGAGGTAAGAACTGAAGCACTGAAATATTTTGGAACTTGTCCTGCATATTTCACATCCCCAGGGCCTTCAGCAGCTGTCAAGGCACAGAAGATTTAGTGTGCTTGGTCCAGCAAAAAACCTCAGATCTTCAATAAGATAGTCAAGTGACCTAACTATACCATACAGCCCTCCTCTCACAAGATTATCTTGATTACACATTTGCACTTCTCACTTCTAGTTCACTACTAGTCCTCATCTTTTTTTTCCATCTTACAAAATATTGCCATTATTCTTGATGTCTCTCAGACATTAGTCTAGTTCCTGAGTTACAACTGTAAGCCTCACTGTGATCTCCAAAACAAGTTTCACTTAGGAAAAATATTCGTTTTTTAACATTATTTTGTTCTGCTGATGCTAGAGCTTTACAGTGTTTAATACATTAAATATTAACTACCTTTTCATCCTGAGAATTCAGAGTTTGATTACATAATTTTAATAACCAATGATCGCTTTATTTCAGCCTCTTACTTTCAAATTCCTATTTGTAAGGAAGAAAAAGAGTGGAATTTTTTCTCCCTGGGTTTTAGGCCAAATAAACCTACTTCTCCATGTTATTAATATAGGTCATTATATCTGACCTGTTTTGAGTCATCTATCCTTGATAATGCTTTTATATTTGAGATCTGTGGTACTACCTACTCCTGCATTCTGCTTTATCCAGTTGTAATTCTTCTTTTGAACCCCAGTTAGGGTTTTGTGCTCAGCATGAAAATTACTAAACTCACTCATAATCCTTTTCTCTGTAAATAAATAGCATTTGTTTTTTGTTTGATTGGTTTTTTTTTTCCTTGACAGTGCTTGAATGTCAGGGATTCACAACCAATGTGTTACCCTTTCAGAGCAGACTCTTACGTTTTAGAATTATAGCTTCAATTCAGAGTTAGAGAGATTCCTAGCTGTGGCAAGTTGGATGATTCAGGATGTCCAATGGAAAATTATAGCCATTCATCAACTAAGGCTAGGGAGTCACCTTATATTATAAAACCTTCGGTTTCTGGATGGTTGTAAAGCAGAATATACTCCAGACAGAAATACTCTTATTGTACTCTTAAGGGACATTTTGGTTCACAGGAAAGAGAAACAGCGATACAGATTTATTTGTTTCTTTCTTCACTGTTCCCCTTTTTTTTCCAATTTTTTTTTAAATTTCTCTATTTTTTTTTCATTTGAAACCACAATCTTGCAGGACATTTTAAACTGGAATGGGTTCAATATACTCCAGATTATAATGTGTATGTGTAGGAAGGGTAGGAGTGTGCTCTCTCTATTGGTTGATTTGGACAGAGATGGAAGAGAGGGTTGGCTTTAGGCTGTTTCCTAGTGAAAGGAAGAAAACCACTGGAAACAGGGGTTTTTTTTTGACACAACCATTTGGTTCACTGCAGTACAATAGGAGAGATTTTATATCAATTGCAATAAAACATATGGTTCAAAATCATCTTACACAATGTGAGATGGTTGTTGTTATCTTTGCTAACTCTTCATGCGTTTAATCTATTTCTTTATATTTGTGGGGAAGATCACACAGAAAAATGGGAAAGCAGGCTTTCATGAACTAAACCTAAGAATCAGTTACTTTTAGCTTTTGTCAGTCCGTTAGCCACTATTTTCATGATTCTGCTAAAGCATTGTGTGGTTTTTGAAAAAGTGTTTCAAGCAGCTAGAACTCTGTTCTGTTAGCACTGTGTGTAAAATTTTAAGGATTTATGCATTGCAGTGAGCAGGACCTCAAGCAGGTACCCAGGTGTGAATGTAGAATTGTCAAACTCAAGCCAGTAGAGTGGGAGAAATAGACTTGCATCAGTTAAGGTACCTACTGGAGGCTTCCACCTACATCCTTGAATTGCTGCTTGCACATAATTAACTACATTTTCTTTACTGATGTAATTTTGAGCTATGACACATGTCCAGAGTAGGGATTAATGTCTTGTTTTCTCCATGTAATTCACCTTTTTTTTTTTTTTTTTCTTTTCTTTTCAGTATATGCTAGCCTTTAGGCTTGCAGGAGTGGATCAAGTTGGTACAGATGATTTTGTTCCACATTGCATGAATTAAGTAACTGAATGACAGAGGAAGGGAGGAAGTGTATGTGATTCTAGCTTTCAATGGACATGGCCCTCTTTTGGCAGAAGACCCTTCTGGATATAATGTCATCCTCACTGTACACTTCTGTAGTGATGTAGAAAGAGCCATTTCTTCAATCCATGTCCTCTGCTTAGACACTTTTACAAAACGGTAGTGAAGGCATTCAAATAGAGGAAAATTGTGGTGCTGAATCCCTGAGGGGTAAAGATTCTAATGAAAGGAAAAAGAGAAGTAAATTCTGCCTTCAAAAGGCAAAATACTTAAATCAGAAAAAGGAAATTGCTAGGAATTTTCTCCCAGGAGCTGGGAGAAAATTATCCTAAATAACTCCACACAGATTAAAAATAACTTTCAATTTACTTCCCCATATGCCGATGGTAAAGGTTACTGAATGAATTATGTTAGGTGTATCTGGAATTCTGGAAAGGATAGAGCCTTTTCAATATTTTGAAATTTTTTGTATTTTATTTTAATGGGTTATTTTAATTATTTTTTTTCTGGATAGAGCTGTACCACCTCAAAGCTATGGCATCAGATTCATTAGGTAAATGCACCACAGAGATGTTTAAGGATATTCAGACTTAAAGTTTACATATAAGAAACCCCAATATTTTCATGTGGAAAATAACACTACTAAGGCACAGCACATGAGACACCAGAGCTTCAAGAGTCATGTAACTATGATGAATGCACTGGTCCTTAGAAAATGTTAAAAATTTGGATTTTGACTTATATACACGCTTACATCATTACATGAAAAACTGTAACTTTTATCCAGTAAAAATCCACTTTTTTGCTACCATTGGTGTTAGTTTACCTAAAACACAAGAACTGTGTTTGTTTTATCTGCTTGTGTGTTCAAAAAAAGACTTACTTTCCCCTTTTCTCTTACTTCCCCCCCTGCCCCCCCCCCCGCCCCCCTACTCCCTGGCGAAACTATGTAAAGGAAAAACATTACTATTTTAATTTCTCATTCACAGATTTTTTTAACCCAGATTTCATTTGCAGCTTTAGTCAATAATTCTTCCTTGCAGCTTTAGTCAATAACTCTTCTTTGCTGATGTAACATAAAATTCCTTAAAGAAAACCAGAATAACCCCCCCCAAAACTGCCCTAAAACTTCCAGAGGAGATTTCAAATATAAATTGCAGCTGAAAATTCTCTTAGACACATATTAAACTCTCTTCTTTTACTTTGTAATTATAAGCTATATATGTTTCTTGTTTAGGTAAAAGGAAAAGTTCCTATTTTCATTTGAGACTGAAATAAAGCCATGCAATATATGTTTAAAGGTATTTTTTTTCTCAAATTCAATTTGTATGTTTATGATGTGACAGCACATCTTTCCTCTAAAGCATGATGATTGCAAAACAAGTGAAAAAATTATGAAATCATCACTAAAATGTCTCTAAGGTGAAATTAACTTTCTAGAAACCAAATCATATAACTGATGTATGTATGTCCTATTATTCTTTTGTTAATCATGAGTAGTAAGGTAATATCTTCAGGGCATTGTTTAGCCACAAGCTTTTATGCTCCAAATTTGTTTATAGGAAAAGACCTGATGTATATTTAAAGAATGAAAATAATTTATTGCTCATATAATGGAAATCTTTAGACTCTATTAATTTTTAGTCTAGACTGAAGTGTTATTGTGTAAAGAAACACTAATAATGTGCTTCAACTGTTATACATGCATTTAGTTTTTGTATCTTTTCCTGATGAGCTCACCCTTCTTCTCTGGGCTGTGAGGTTGGAGGTTTAATTCTAGCTGTGGGATTTTAAAGTTAGTCATTGGCATCCGGAGTCTTTCATCAACAGGAGGAATGTGGAGTTCTTGCTGATGGTTCCTTCCTGACTCTAGGATTCACTAGGGGTCATTTTTGTGTGCTTGCCTGCACACTTTCACACATTACTCTTTCTTCCTTATTCTGAAGCTCCAGGTGGAATCCAGCTGTGCCATGAGTAGTGAACTCCAGTGTGTTTGACATCAGTCTTGTGTTCTGCTTGTAATTACTAAATGCAGTTCTGTGCAGTTCCAGATCTGCATTTCTTTCAATGACTGAGGCTGAGTAGTTTATGATTTTTGGCCTCTGGGGCCAGACTGCCCATCTCTTACCATCCTGTGTTTGCACTTCTCAGTGCTCCATCCTCTGTCTCTTCTTCTTAACTCTCCTGATATCCAGGTCTGTATTTCTCTATACTAGAATACCATGTAAGACTCATAAACACCTCACTATACATGAAATAACTGCTTGCTGCTGCTATGTGCATAAAAATTGTATTATGATTCTACAATTCTACAATACAAAGATAAACAAAAGTAAAACAAATGAGGCCTAGACACTTGCTCATTCAGAGGAACTACAGTTGCAGGTAAACCAAATAAAAACAAAGTTGCGGGCAGAGAAAGTCTAACAAATCACAGTCCTGGAACTGTGTAAATTAAGTACAAAGCTTACAGCCGGTTAATAGCATTGACAATACTTTATTACTGGCTATGTTCTTACAAAATGAATGGTATACCTGTATTTTTTCATACAGATCAGCAACGGTCTTACTATACATATAGATAATTAGAGTACAAAGTGAATAAAACTAGAACTTTTAATAACATTACAGAGATACTGTAAGAAAGCAAAATATTTTTTTCTCTCCTATAATTTTGACAAAGGTGAATTATGCTTGAAATTCTTACCGAGTCCAATCCAGATCTTATATACTGTTCAAAAGGACAGGAATGTGCAGAAAGGAGTGTTCCTAAATGTCATCCTAGTGAATAAATCAATGCTGAATGATAATGACATAGAAGCACTCAGTATAAGACTGAATATCCTTGTTCAATGAGTATTAACCAAATTATGTTTAGTTAAACAAGATCTAGTATGTAAGCACATTAAGAGACAGATTATCCTTTCTGTACCTTCTAGTGTAATAAACAAAAGAACTGCAGGACAAAGGAATCTTTTTATGACAATTTTGAAAGTGTAAAGATAAATGAGAGAAAATTTGAGCCATCCCTGATGTAATAAAGCATAGTGGTAATACATAAATAATTATTTTTTCAGGTTATCTGACAAATCGGTAAGAACAGACAAGCAGCTTTCTTTCTCAACATTCTCTCTGATTTGATGTGCTCAGAAGACCTGGTCTACAAGATATGCCTTGCTGCAATGCACAGAATTGTGCAGGAGAAAACACCTAACAGCAAAAGTTTTTTAAATCTAAGAAAACTGAAGAAGGTGAATTACGTTTGTACTGATGATTCATACTTAACCTTCGTGGTTTGCTTGTTTGCCATATGCCAGCATCACTAACCCAGGGGTGTCAAAAATTACCATTGATCAATAGTTTGAAATTGCAGTACTTGAACTTTCACCTTTAATTCTGCTGGGCTGTAGCATGTGTTCAAACACCAGCCTTTTAGAATTATTCATTCTGGCTGCAGATATGCGTTGCATAGACATCTGCAGAATGTTAAACATACATTTCTTTCTACCATGAAATAAGAAAGCCAGTTTCGTTACAGAAACATGGTGGAGCTCATATATTCTCAGTTTGAGTGGGCAGTCTGGAGACATTAGTATCTCTGTGTGGTCAATTTAAAATTTCCTTCAAATCTGATATTACAAACTTTTTTTTGAAACAAGCATAGTTATCTATATGAGAGGTGGAGTGAGTGTGATTTGATCCAAAGGCTTTTGAAATACATGCAAAAATTTACAGTGACCCCAGTGGACTCTGGAAAGGAGTCACCAGACCATATTTTTAAAGTCTTTAAATCTTCAAAGTCTCCAGACTTATCTCTGCAGTTCTGAACTGTAATGCTGGGCTTTTCCAAAGTCCTACCTAATATGTGAATAAGATCAGTGAGTAACAAAAGAGTTTGAATGGCTAAGGCAGAATCCAACTTTTTCAGTAAAAAAAGAAAGACAATTCTCAAAACAGACTCTCTGTATAACATTACTATTGTTATAAGAAGCAATGGTTGAAACATAAGGTGTACAGTATAATAAAAGTGATTATTTTCATCTTCTAAAGTATGTGGGAGAGGGAAAAAAACTCTCACTAAATTAAAGCAAATTTGGTCACAGAAACATTGATACTTACTACAATGGAATTTTTCTTGTTTAGTGTAGATATTCAGTGCGAGATTCACTTTAGTTGTCTAAGATTTGGAATCTGGTCAAGCTATTTAATTTATTTTCTCTTTTGTCATTTGACAAAGTGAGGCATCTCTAGCTATTCAGACACTTACACAGGACTCCTCCTCTGTGTTTAACTCCTACTGACTGTGCACATTGGTTAGATAACAAGATTAGATTGAACACCTATGCAAGCTAGAAGTAGATAAAATGGATAGCCACTTTTAATGACACTCCACCTTTAATATACATAGCTGTAGTAATTTCAGAAGGAGTTCAGTAACATTCAAGCACAAACTGACTGTATACCTTCATTGCTAGAGAGGAACTAATATCTCTAGACTTTTTATTTTGCCTAAGTGGTTGTTTGTTAAAAGCAAAGGAAAAAATAATTAAGTTCTTTGCTTTCCGATGGAGTTTAGTCTTCATATATTACCTCTAGTCCAACATCAAGACATTCTTTGTGTAGTTGGCAGGCTTACTAGGAAAATGAATTCCATGGATTCATAAAGAAATTATAGAGAAATTTGTTAGATCAAAAGTAGTGTTCTGCAATTTGAATTTTTTTGTTTACTGATGCAGTGTAAAATGCAAAAAGACAGAGAAGACAGGGAAAAATAGTAAATACTAGCCAGAGCAAGAACTCAGGGGAAAAGTCATTAACAGTGCCAATCATAGGAGTCATTACTCTGATTCTACCTAGCCTGCAGCTTCACAGTGCTATCTGCTAATACAGGCTGGCTGGCCTCTGAAGTACCAGTGCCTGGAAAGTTCCTATTGCAAAAAAACCTGAATCTGTGTAACAAGACTAGATATACCAGCTTTTATCATGAGCGCTGCTATGACTACCTGGCTAAAAGAAAAGGCAAATATTTACGAGCATTTGAAGCTTACCACACACCTTTCAGCATTTATGGTCAGTGACTGTGACTTTAAAAATCTTTTATTTCTCATAGCAGTTATAACTAGACAAAACAGATTTTCTGAACTTTAAGATAGAGTGTACTTCTTGATTGTAAAATAAAGTGAAGAATGATGACAGATTATTTCATGTATAAGAAAATACATATTATTTGTTGCTATATTTTAGTCCTTATGTCCCACAAAGCTGGAAATGTCATAGATCTGCATTCTGAAAGTTCAGTCTACATTTGGACCTTGGTAACTTGTATTTTCCTCTATTTCTTTTCTCCATTCATATACTTTTTCCCCCTCTAAATAATATGTATTAAACCTGAAATACAAAATTTTTCAGCATGAATTTTCTTTGTTAATTTACATTGCCATTTGCAAATCATGTGGACACTATTTGAAATGACATAATATTTTGAAGTATACCTGCCACCTTTTTTCATATTTATAAAGACAATAGGGTTTCACAGCCATTCCTTAATAAGTGTTCTCATAATGTCTATTTGTCTTATTTAGGCTCTCATCCCAGCTCCCAGATATAAGTAGTTTCCTACTCTGATCACTTCTTAGCTCAGTTAATTACATCACTAGTTTGGGCAACATTTGTTAGAGAACTTGACATACCATACCTACAATAACCTTCTGAAAAGCATAAGCAGCTTTGAACCTTATTTTTTTTTTCAATCATACAAATATCTTTCTCTTTAGAGAGTTTTCTTTTTCTTCTTGAGTATTGTATTTATGTTTTTCTTTCTTTTCCCCAGCTGTCTGCTTTCTTTGGGTGTTATTTTAAACAGTGGATTTGTTTTCATTTCTACACCATATGTTTGTTTCTTTTCTTTTTTTGTGCCTATACACTCATTCATGCTTCTTCTTTCTGAAACCCTTTCACCCCTTGAGAATGTCTGGTAAGTAAAAAGCAGTTTATTGACAGCACACATGATATCTTTTGACTTCTTTAAGAGTCTGTTGCTTCTTAGGTTTCAGTCTAGCTTTTATGGTGGAAAGCCACCCTAAGATTCACTTGGATCATCCATTCTTTATTTTTATATTTGCAAGAGATACCATGTATTCAGGTTAGGTGAATAAGGAATTGCAGCTCAAGATTAGTAGAAGCAATGACCAGCCACTAGGAGTAGTGACTGAATAAGTTGACACACGCACACAAACCTACACACACACAGAACGTACACCACTCCCCTGCTGGCTTTTTTTTTTTTGAATACTGCTTATTTTAAGATTAATTAGCAATGCTGGGCATGCCTGTATTCCCAAGTCGCTCTTTGTCTTTATCATTCAAATGGAACTTCATATCTGCAGGGCTCTACCAGCCTAGAGATGTGTATGTCACAAGAATTAACAACAACAACAAAAAAATTAATATTAAAAAAAATTATTTCAATAAGAATTTTTAACTAAATATATATTCCATTTCAGTGTTTCTCCTTCCTAGATTACATTTCAAATATTTGTTAGACCTTTGTCATATCAGTTCCACATGCTAGAGAAAAACATGCTCAGGTTGGAGGGGAAAAAATCTCAAAGTAAATTATTGCGTCATTTTTCTGTGAGTGTTGCTCAGGATATTCTTTACTGTGAGGCCTCTTTTTTGGTTTGTCTTTTTTTGTTTGGCTGGCTTGTTCATTTGTTTGGGATTATTTTCCCTAGAAAGTTTACTAGAAATTCCTAAAGGCCATTTCACTAATTAGTCAAAAATAAAACAACCCTGCAGTTCACATATGGCAACTCTGTCTTCATTCTGACATGTATTTTGCCATATTTTGCTTTATTTTCTTATAATTTAAATCTTTTTCCTGGCCTTGCTGGCTAATATCTTTCCCTTTGCAGATGCAGGGGTATATTTTCTGTTCACTTGACTTCTCCAGTCTCCAGGTCCCTCTCAATTTCATCATGTTCAGGAGTGATGCCAGCTCTTCTTTCCAGGCCTCTCTTTATAAAGAGAGGCAAAAGACAGTGCTGAAACACTGCTTAGAGAACCTTTCTGACAGAGATAAGCATCAGCCATTGCATTTCTCCACTGTTTTGTTTTTTTTTAAGGTTACCTCTGCTGGAGGGCTCAGAGGCTGAATAGGGGAGTAATGATTCTGTCAGAATCTGTCTGGTGTAGGGAGGTAGTGCAAACAAAGGGCTCACTTATGCATATTTTTTCTAACCCAGTGGTAATACCCTTTCTCACTTAATAAAATCCAGAACTCACACTAAATCACTCTTTAAAGAATCTGACTTGAGGAGAAATTTTGAGATAGTTTATTAAGCTATTTTATAATCTTTAAATCATGTGTATGTTCATTATTTTGAGAAGAAAAAGAAAAAAGAAGCATGAGAAAATATGTTGCAATTACTTGCAATTGCCAATTTAGATGTCAGTAATCTACTATGAATTCATTTGACTGAAGTGAAAGATCTTGACATTGTCATATGTAAAACCAGCACTTTGGCAGGTGAATTTAACGTATCTATTTTCAGCTGCCTCCTTTCCTAAAACATGTAGTGGTAGGATATTATGGCTGCATTCCTGCAAGTCTCACCAAAGGGATGATGTTGTCAGTGAGTGTAAGTTGGCATTCCCTTTTGACAGATGAGAAAGACATTGTTAGAATTTTTAGCCATGTCTGAAGATATAGCTTCAGTTTATCCTTGTTTCTCTAACTTGCTATTCTGGCTTTTTTTACCTTTCACAAGTTTGCTCTGATTTTCTTTAGCAATTTGTTTTTTTCACTAATGAATTCGCTAACTGTATTAGATGTTGTAGATGCAGATTTACGTCTGTTCAGCACACTTCAGATTCACACACTTTGTCCTATTTCTATCAAAGTGTGGTTATGAATATGAGAGGCTAATCTGCCCATGTTTCTATTCATGATAGCCTCCAGGAAACTTCTTTACTGGAATGAAAACATTTCAAACAGTGAGAAATTGGAGGCTTCTGACCCATATGGCATTCCTATTGAGTCAAAAGCCCAAATACTCTTACCAGCTGATGTGACAAGACTGTAGCAAACATGCTCACAGTCAGAAAGAACATGAACTGTTTCCATGCTTGCTGTTGCTTTGTGCTGAAAATCTTCCTAAATAAAGTGTTCCTAGATGCTGAAAGGAGTGGTTTGATTCTGATAACTGCAGGCATGCCCATACTTTTTTTTTCTGCTGCTATAAAGAAAATCCTTTCCTTATTTTTCTATTTATCTCTCAGAGTGAGATTTTTTACACTTTCATATTTTGTCTTACTGTCTCCCCAGAAATGATACAGTAAAAGAAATGATAAACAACAAGTACAATTCTCTGACGTAAGTTTTAGGGTTTATAGTAGTGAATATACATGTGGACATGCTGCCACTGCTATGTCCAGGAGTTGCCAGAACAGGGTCCTTAGTGTTATGATTAATTTCTTCATATATAGCCACTTCAGCTTAGGTAGTGTAAATCTAGTATATTGCTCAGCATTTGTCTGTTTTGGCAATTTCTAAAACAATTTGATGGCTTACTTTGCAGTCTGCCAGGAAAAACATTTTCACAAAGTGTATCAATCCTCACTACTGCTTAAGAAAAGTGTCAGATTTTCCTATGAAATCTATGAACTCTAATTTAGATTTTTCAGCAGGTGTGGTTAGATGTGAATGTAGTTGTGCTCTCTGATGGCATAAAATGCAGTCATTTCTCTGTAGCAAGCTTAAAATTGTTGATTCCATAGCAATTGGGGAATAGGTCATGACAAAAACTTCAGGGCTGCAAATTTTCTTAAAAACAACTGCTGAAATATATATATATATTTATATAAAATATGTATATTTATAATCACTGAAACTCAAGTAGTTATTTTCCCATGGGACTTTCTCAATGTATGTTCCAATAGTGATGGTACTTAGTAAATTACCTAATTTAACAAAAATAGTGCCACAAAGCTGTAAGCAGAACAACTACTCATTGCTATTGCCAAATGAGAGCCATGGAGTGTCTTGACACACACACAAGTTACTCTTGCTGCTAGTTGTGGCCAGCTCCATACATTTAATTAAAAATGGTGCTCCAGCAAACCACTGAGGCTTCATTGACTCAAGAACTTGCCCTGTTAAGTTTCAACGGAATGTGGTAAGAATATCATTAGGTAGTCTACAGTAGATAATTTGTGGAATCTTTTCATACGGAAGTAATGTCAATTAGTAGTCAAATAACATGGCTTTCACCTACCTCTGTTTTCTTCTCAAATTTTTTCCTGACATCTTCCTATCTTGACCTTCTCAACAGGTATAAATATAGAATAATAATTTAGTGATGCAGTTCTCACAGAAATCTCCATAATGGGAGAATAAAGTCCTTCTGCTTTGTTAATGGATGTTTTTACGGCATTAAAAAGGAGTTTTGATGTCCAGGTTAGAAAAAAGAATGCATGGAAAACATAAAAAGTTTGATTCTCTTAATTCAGTGGTTATAATACATAAATCCCAAGGCAGAAAGTGTTGCTTCTTGAGGGACAAGTGAACTGAAATAATTTAGAAACCTCTCTTTTATGGAATGCCAGGAAGGATGGGTTTTTTTTTTTTGATTGGAAGGTGATTCAATGGGTGTCCATAAAATCTACCCATGACAAGCCAATATTTATTTATTTATTTTTATAAATGAGAACCTGTCTACTTTATGTTGGTTATCCCCATTAGGAAATATTTTGAATTTGTCACTGTCACTGCAGGTTTGTTTTATCTAATTTTTTACTCTGAGAAAAAAAAATGAATACTTCACATTCATGCATGAATGGAAATTCAAGGTCTATGTATAAGGATGGAAGCACTCTCAAAGATGCAGACTTTCTTTCTGGGTTGTACTGTATTTTTGCAGAATATGTTGGATTTGGACTTGAGAAAGTCAGAATGTCTAAGTGATAATGTGAAGAGCACTTAAGATTTTCTCTTTGCTTTGTGAATTTCTAAAAAATAATGAGCAAAGAAATCAGAGACTGCAGAAATTCAGAAACATGCTTAATGGGAGGTTTTTCTTAAGCTTGTGTGAAGCAGATGCAGTAGTTATGCTGTGTTTCATTGTAAATGTGGACTTTATCTACAAGAATGCTCAAGAACAGTGGAAGCAATATGTTCCTTAGAATGTCCTGAGAGGACATAGAGAAGAAGTCAGAAAGGTGAACATATGACATGGAATCAGGTAAACTATTGCCTTGACAGGCTAAGAGAATATTGCAAGGGTACTTTCAAAGCGAAATGGGGCCTGCTCTAAATTCATTTTGCTGTGTAGGAAAGGAGAAGTGGAAACAAGAAGGTGTTATTTTCTATATGGTTCCTGATAGGGGTGAATGATAGTGTATATTGGATGCAAAAAATACGTGCTTTACATGGAGAGCATGGTGATTTCTTGGAGACTCAGAAAATGTATATAAAATATAAAAGCATAACATAACCCTTTTCTCCATTTTAGGATGCATCTATTGATTTCTGAAGCTCTGAATGTTGCTCATATGTTCTTAAGAACACAAACTCTCATTGGTCTCAGAGTGAAAATGTTATGAATTCTTAGCAGCTTGGAACCGAAATGTGTGGAATGTGTGACTTGGTTTTTGTTTTGGTTTTGGTTTTGATTTGGTTTGGTTTTCTTTGTTTATGGGTTTGTTTTTCTTTGTGAGGATTTTTTTGCTAGTTTGTTGGGTTTTGATAGTGGTTTAGGGGTTTTGTTTCTGGGTTTTTTGTTTTTCCTCAAAAAAACTAAAACTTTGTTTTTGTTTTAGTTTACCCCCTGGCATTCTGAATCACAACAATTCTATATGGCTTATAAAACCACTGTTTCCAAAAGTGCTTGCAAGGTAATATGTATCACAGTCTGTCCCTCCAAGAACAAATACATTTTTTTTCACTGAAAACCTGAGAAGTCTTCTGGGCATGTTTGGAGATGTTATAAAGAAACATCTTAGGATGTAGGACATATTCCACTACTAAGTACAATCTTGCCTACATATTTGTTGGTAGCTCTAATACCTTGGAAAAACCTGTAAAACAGATAAAATTTAAGATTATAATGTGCAAGATCAAGTACCTGGGAACAAATAGGTTAAAAAACCAAAAAAATCACCTACCACTAAAGCAAAAAAAAAACAAACTGGAAAACAAAAATACATATCTGTGGATACATCAATAGAATATGATAGAGAAGGATGACTAATATTATGTTGTCACTATAAACCTGCCATGAAAAAGGGAAATGTAGCATGAGGAGCTACCTCATAGGAGGCAAATATTGGTGAAATCATCAATGGTTTTTCAGGAAGGACTGATAAGAGCTCACCTGAACTCCTCTTTATGTGACAGGCAGTACATGCTTAAAAACTGAGAAAGTCAACCTTCAGAAATAGTGCAAAATTTATTTTGGAAGACCATTTCAAAGTGCTGTCACAAAGGGAACAGAAAACTCATATGATGCAGCAATAGAAAAATCAGCCTAAATGTAATTGTTCTCTACTAACTGTGAGCAATGGTTGGAAATGGAATTCAACATTGTAGAACAATACCGCTGTAAATATATAAACTTGAAATAAATTAATTTAGCATATAAAAAAACTTATGAGTATTAATCTTCAGATGGTTTTAGAAGTTTGATGAGTTTTTAAATAACATTTATTTATTGTATCATGCAAATAGAAGGGATAGTATGTGATGCAAATACAGATAGTATGTATCTGCAAATACAGTTCATGATTGTGAAATTTCTACTTACTTTTTTTAAGGTACTTAAATATTCTCAGAAATTTCACTATCCAACATTAAAATATAATGACATACATCGTTTACCAAATGTTCATATTGGTACAATTTTATAAGCATGCATATAAGACACATTCAAATTAAATTCTGATAGGAGCTCTCTTCAATTTTATTTCTGTTTCAGCTGTAATTTTAGCCTTTTAGCTGGAACTTCCTGTGCTGTCTCTGTGATGTTCCTTCAGGGCTCATACATCCCTTCCTGTATCATTCAGAATGTGCGTGCTGGTGCTGGTAGGTCTGACACCTGCACAGGTAATAAAGCTTGCCCAGAGGTTTACCCAGCTTCTACAAAGCTCAGTAAAGTCCTGGTAAAGAATCAGACCCCAGTTCTTCTCTATTCAATAGTCAGGGATTTCAAAATTCTTCTCAAAGGGGGTAAATATTATCTCATGTGTGGGGTTTTTTTTTTTTGTTTTTTTTTTTTTTTTTTTTTTAATGTCAATGAAGTAGGAAAACAAGAAAGTATCTTGTTTAACATCACACAGCACGTTCATAGGAAAGTTGTGAATAGTTACCAGGAATATGAGTCTGGCACTCGAGTCTGCAGACTGTACTGTCTTTAACAGTTTGAATTCATGCATTATTTATACTTACAAAATGATAGTATTCTGCAATACTGAAGGATTGAATTAGGCAACTTCCTGCATTTTGCAAAGATCAATTAGAAGAAAGTATTTTGCCAGAGCTAGGAGATCTTTTTCTTGCCTGAAATACTAAATCAACAACTTCTTATAGAGTTATTCTGGTGTGCAAAAGGACAGACTAGGCTACAAAATGTCCCCTAAAACTCAAATTTGCAGCATCTAAATTACAGTATATTGATTTTTTTTTTTGTTAGTGGTACAATAAATTTGCAGCTTAAAGTTTCAGTAATATTGAAGAATAATGATACAAATAATATTAGTAATATAAGATCATTAATAAACCTTGTGAGACAATAAAAATATTTTATAAAATAAGAAGGAATTGAGGTATATTCTCGTGCTTCCATGACATTTCAATGTCCTTTGAAGTGAATATCAAAACACTTTGAGAAAATATACACTAAATGACTGCTCAAGAGTTCTTTAAATATGTCATAGGTCAAGAATATATTTAAATTTTTATTTATTTATTGCATGTTATAAGTAATAATGCGAGAAGTAATGCAAGTAATCCAATAAGGATTATTCTGAGTTTCAAATAAAATATTTGGCCTAATAAAATACTGGTGGATTTTCTTCTGAAGAACTCAAGAACATTAGTTATATTTCAGAATGGAAGCAAATTAAAAATAGGTGCTTCTTAAACAATAAAAATCCAATTATTTTCTAAACTTGCCTTTCAGTGTATTATGCACTTGTCCATGGGAAGATATATATTTTCTCCATTCGGAAGAAGGAGAGAAACATTTAAATAGCCTAAATAAAAAATCAACCAAGTAATTATTGCAAAAACTGCTTACAGGCCTCAGAATTAAAATGACATTTTGAAACACTAGTAGCTTCCAGAAATCATGAAAGTGGCTAGATTTATTTTTGTCTATGTTACCCTTTCATAAAAATAGCAACAAAACTAAATTGACCTTGACAGGAAATGAACACTAAAAATATTAACACAGTTCACTGTGTTCTGAGTGAAGAAGAAACATCACTGGTTCTTCCACTACCATTTTTTATTTTGTTTTACTGCACTTCATCACAGTGTTTAAAAGGAGATGCTTTTATATTGTAAGAGAAGGCAATGGTTTGTAGCTTACTTTTACTGTTTGAAGATTAATCTATCACTTATTCTGTCGATTGTATTTGACAAGAAGCTTCATACACTTAGATTTTATCATGTGGTGACAGATAATTATTCTTGTTTGTGCAATTTTCTGCTTTGCAGAGGCTTCACTATGAAGTGTCTCATTATTAATCAGCAACATTAGATATGATTTTTGTCCAATACAGGCTTAAAGAAGGGGAAAACCTCCAGCAATAACCAAATCTGTTGATGAATGTGGAAAGGATGAAAGGAGAAATATCTTCTTAACATCAGAGCGAAATGGTGGCAAACATTATTTCCTGAGGAGACAGGAAATAACAATTTGTTGGAAGCAGAAATATACTATAAATGGAATACCTACTTTTCATATTTCTTGACTTTTGCTCCCATCAAAATTGCAGAGATAGTGCACATAACAACATTAGGTACATTACAAGCACCACAGAATAGCACATCTGAAAATGGTGCCATTTAAAAAAAATATTTATGGATCCATGAAGCAAAGCAATTCATTATTGTTGGTGTACTTAATTCTAAGGAATGGAGATGTGTTTGGATTTGTGGAATTCTTTGTTTAGAGCCAAGAGTCCCAAAATATGTTTGCAGGGAATCTACACCAAATCCACAGGGCCTATTTTCATTCCTCCAGTGGACTTCAGCCTTGCTTTGATCAGTCATTCACCAGTGAGGGCAATCTCTGTGTCCATTCAAATTTTTTCTCAATTTACTAGCAATGTCCACACAGAGACTGGCAGCAATCATACTTCTTCCTTTTTACTTTGCCAAGAAAATGAAGGGTTTGTGTGCTTTCTGTCTGTTTAGATGCAAAGAACACTACAATCTGAGAAAAAAATGGCTTACATCCCTTCTTTTTTGGCATGAGTGGCTAGACAGAGTAATAAAGGAAAGGCTTTATGTGGAAAAAACTACCAAAAATTATTCTGTTACTGACTTTGTTTTATATGAAAACTTACTTGATGTTTAATTTTATTTTGCTAAGGATGGCTTTAAAGCATTGCTATATTTTTTTAAAAAAAGAATTAATTTTCATAATGTTTCATTCATTTTTTGGATATAACTTGGGAGATAATTTATTATATTCACAAGAATTTAAATTTCTTAGAGTGTGAAAGTCAAATTCTCTGGTATATGCTATATTTATGTCAAATATTAGGAAAAAATCTATTCTTCTATCAATGCATCTACAAGGAAGGGTTTGATGTTGTCACACTATTCGACCATTTTCTGTGACTTTGGAGAGGCTTAGCTGAGAGAGGTTTTCATTTCTGCATACAGAAGGGTTGAGAAAGGAGAGCAGAGCTCAAAGGGACATCAAAGGACACAGGTTTCTGTGGCGCCAGCAAGCATTTGGGTGGGGAGGCCAATCAGCCTGCACATTCCCCAGGGAGGTTGCAGGGTCCCAAGAAATTCAGTGAAACAACTTGTCAAGTTTAATCTATAGATAAATTTCCTATCTGAAGAGCAAAAATTAATAATTCCTTGCTGCTCTGTTGCAAAGTCTGCGATCTAATTACTTTTTTCTCTCTCTTTTTTTTTTTAAGTGACTTTTCAGCTTGTAACAAAATAAATACAGAATATCTGCACATTAAATGACATCTGGGATCTACTCTATCTCATATATTGCAAGCTGCCTCAGGATGCACACAAGATATCCTTGCATATCTTGGTCACTAAAGATGAATATAAGAGACTTGTCATTATAATGATATATATGCCTAAAGAATAATTTCTCTGATAGACCAGATTTGACACTGATTTGACATTGTCTGAACTAGATCACACATTGATTTACAAAACATTGGAATAATATGAACTGTCATAATGCAATGGTGAATTACACCTGCTATAAGACTTTGTTATAGAAAAAGTAGAAAGGTATAGATCTACATAATTTCATGTGAACACATCTATATGAAAAGAATCTTGAATAATTCCCATTTTTTCTCATAAAAGATTTCCTAGTTATTGAAATAATAGCTTGCCTTTGTCATGTCTAGATGCTTATTAAGAAAATGAAAGAATTTTATTACTCCCATAAATTGGTTTGAAAATCTCTGCTGCTATATGCAATGATAGGCATGGGGTTGTGTGAAATATTGCTACTAGACCCTTTTCATTTTTCAGGTATGGAGCATTAATTGGAATTTAAGACACAGTACCATGACTCTGTTCAATCTTCTTAGACAAATCTTTCCAGTTGCAGAGGAATTTTTTTATGGCATACACTAGAGTAACTTGTTAATCTGCTGGCAAATACCTGAGAGGCTCTTTTGGGTTTATAAAAGGGAGCATGCCATGGCATGTCAACACACCTGACCTAAAATCTGAAGAGCATCACACATTTTAGCAGCTTGAATAAGCTTTCTGAGCTGAGATAGTGTCATTCTGAAGGGTGAATAAGTGTAAGACCTTTCAGAAAACAACTCTGCTGAGATTCAGCACCCATGGTCAGCAAGTACTCATGTACAAGCTTCACTCTTTGTGCCACAGTACAGCAACCATGTCTTGAAATGTGCTAATTATAATTGTATTGTATATTCTGATAGTACCTCTAAGAGATAAAAGCCCTCTAAAAAGAAGCAGGTGGAATGAAGAACACAAGAAGGCAAGAGCACAGAATTTGTAAAATTATTTTCTCTACTAATTTATGTAAGATTCTCTGTAAAGTGTGCACTCTGTCAGGTAGAAAAGCCACTGCTCAGCCACTTAGCCACTGCTCTGACATTTTTTAAAAAATTTAAATATTTTCTGCTTTCTGAATTAGCAAGGTCTTGTAGTACAAACCAGATTATCATCTCCTAATATATCCATAAAATAATGTTGGTAAGCATGTGAAGAAATAGATATGGAGAACACAACACAATCTCTTGTGCCTCTTTAAAAATAGCAGACCAAAAAGACCTGAGTGAGTACCAAAGGATATCCAGTGATTGTTTCCATCACTAAATTATTCCACAGGCATCTTCAGTACATCCATGACCATTCTGTAACACCTCTTTACTTCTGCCCTCTAGATAAAGGGTTCATAAGGTATGTCTATGAGCTAAGCCTAAAGCCCTCGAGATGTGAAGATACCCTCTAAAATAGGGATGTAATTTATAGCCCTAAGATTGACAGCAAATCTTTGTTTCAATGGACTCAATGGATAATCTGTTAGTTGCAGGTTTGCTCCAAGTTAAGATATTAAGACAGGTTGCTCCTTTAGAAATAAAACTACAAACTGCTGAGGGGCTTTAAGATACTGAATTAAATTGAAATCTTTCATGACCAACACTGGGAGATTGAGTTTTTTTAGTATCTTTTTTTATTCAGGTCTATCCACAGTTTATACAAATTAAGGTAGTAATTATAAGCATGGCATGAAGATTTCCCTGGTTTATTCTTCTCTTCCATTTGTGCCATTGGTTTATTCCTGTTGACCAAAAAAGCCTTTTTGAATCCAACCCCAGGAATATCCGCTCAAACAGAACATGGGAAATGTGTAAAATTAATAAATTTGCCGAGAACAGTGTACAAATCATAGCATTTGAAAAAAATTGTGTCTAACAAAAGAGCTGCTGTCAGACATGGAAAGCTAATGCTGACCCTATTTCCAGATAACAATGGTAATGACACCTAATGGCCTTCTTGGGAAAATAAAAGGTTTGTATTGATTTTACAGACAAAAAAATTACACGTAATTACTTCTGATTATAAGATGACAGTGGACAGCTTTTGTAATGACATTTTATGCATCATTCCAATCTCACAAAGTATAATGTGTTTGTTATTTTTGGAAACCAAAGAATTCCATGATATATTCACAAAGTGGATCACAAGTTAATTAATAGTCTCAAGAAGTGGCAAATTTAATTAACACTAAGGACTATTTCCCCTTGTAAATTTAGTTATAAGAATGGAGTTCTGTAGTTAGTGAGATGAATGTAAAAAATGCATAAATAGCCCAAGAGCAAAGCAGAGAATTATTGCACACCTTGCTAAAGAGTGGTCTATTAAATAATTTTCAAACAGAGATGGAATTAAGAAGCATACTATATTGAAAATTAGACAATAATCAATGTTTTAAAATGCAATTTAATGAATGAGTTCAGTGATAACTTGAGCCATAAAGCAGAATTTAATCTGCTTTCCAGAAATTCAGAGACAAGAGAAAAAAATGCCTTACCCTGCATTCCATGCTATGTCATAGGGCTGAAATACCTTAGATGTAAGTGGATTTGGGGACTTTTCTTCAGCCTAAAAGGAAAAGAGGGTTTTTTTATACTCTTGCAAGAAGGGTCATGAGAGATTTAAGGGGGATTTATACAGCAGTTCTCCATTGTCTTAATGATCCAACTTTTTTTAACAATGTCACACATTCATATAGATGAAAAAGTATGGAATGGTTATTTTAATAGTCCTCATAAATAAAGATGCAAACCTATTTTAGGATTTGAAACCATGGGGTTTTCTTCTTAAGACTGACCCTTCTCAAATGGAGATTATTTACCTTGCATAGGCTTCTCGCCTATAAATAATGGTTGCATGCACAGTCAGATGGAGAGTAAAACCTTTAAAGTTATCTAGTACAGTGTATGTTGTCTTTTTCTTCTGTATTTTAACCTCTGATGCACATAAACAAAGTAGCACATTGAAGTCATATATTGAATTATTTAATGTAAAATTAAATGATTTAATGCAGCACTGCATTTCTTGTCAGAGACACAAAAGGGAACCTCTTTAGCATAAGACAGCAAAAGGGATAACAATGTTAATGAGAGTAGAGGAGTGGGAAAAGTTAAAAAGAAGGGCTTTATTTCTCTACAAGTCAAAATTTGGCAGAAAGATATGGGAGATTAACATATAAGTCTATATTACTGGAAAGCTGTAAGTAACAGACAGGAATGGACAATAGTAGGTCAGAAGGCAGATCACCCATGAGTTATCATCATACTCTCCCTAACACAGGCATTCTTGATCTCATGTTTCTAGAAGCGCTGATGTTGATTTTTCCGAGTGCTTCTTTAAACCTAGTTTAGACAATCAACAATCAACAAAAATCAACAGACAGATGCCACAAGCAGATGTGTTAGATCCCAGTGGTGGTCATTAAAATGACAAAACAATGAGTTCTTGATAATTCAAAATCTAAACTAGAGTCTGAAGGAGAGATATGGGATACCATTCAAATGAGATAGGTAAGGTCATTAAATACTTGATTAAAAAAATAATAAAGGAGAAGGTTTTGATTATTTTTTTATGTTAAAAAATGTATCATGAATGAAATGAACATATATGTATACAGTTTTAGATTTTTAACAACAGGAAGTTAAGTGTCTCAATTTAACTATGAAAATATATAAAGCAACATTAATTGTACAGCTTCTTAAATGCTTTAACTTGCATGGCTGCATGCAAAATATGTACAAATGAATAGTTACTGCATATCAAAGGTAAGATGCAGTAACTTGCCCAGAAGTTTAAGCCCTGGAATTTGCAAGTGATTCCAAGGGTTAAGGATGGTGTTAATACATTGAATTAAATCAGTTAAAAGGGGAACTGCAGAAAAAGGGTGATGGCCTAATGGCAATGTCAGGTCGTGAGATTGAATGAACAACGGGCATGTTGTTGGAAATAAAGATTGTGTCAAATACTGTGTCTTGGTTGGAAGAATTGACTCACAATTAAAGAAGAGTTAGAAGCAGAATTTTAATTGTAAAAGTCTTGTAAATTGATTGTGTTAATTGGGACAAAACATAACTCAAAGTGTCTATCTCTGGCTCACGTAAAAGAATATTTCTGAAGAAAAATGTGACAAAGATTCTGTTGGGTTCTAGAAGAAAAGAATGTGCTATTAGATGATCAACAGATTGTACTCAAAACTTGATAGAAATGGCTACAGATCTTATAACAATATTTTGCCCTATATCTGGGAAAAAAATTTCAAAAGGTACTCAAATATTGCCATTATGTCTGTTGGCGAAAACCTTGTATCTTTATCCAAAAGAACTGCCTCTGGATACACCTTCAAATAGAAGCCCTACAGCTCTCCTGAGATGACTGAAGGGAATTTCAGGCAGGGAACTTTCTTCAGGGTGAAGTGAATTGTTATCAATCTTGCCACCTTGTCAAAGGCACTGAAAAGACCCTACAGAGTTGTGATGGTTATTATTTCACTGAAACACTTCTACTTGGAATGAAATTTGTTTCTGAGGTACAAACAAACTTGTGCATATACAGCTAACCATATTTTTCTATCTGAGCTATTAGTTAAACCTACTTCAGGCAGTGTGATTTCTTCTCTTCATATTTTGTGGAGGTGTTTTGCTCCCTGTTTGTTGATAGTTCTAATAATGCCAAGGCAGAAATGAACACAGCTCTAGAAGGAAAGATAATTATCATAATTATTTACAATCTGTGTGTGTGTGACCAGCTGATATGTTGCATTTTACAATTTTCCAGATGTTATGGCAGTTCTTCCAGGATTTAGTTGACAAATCGTTCTGCAACATTAGGTGCAATGATATGAAATATATTGTTCGTAAAGCTTCCAAATTATTTTTTCTGTGGGTTTTCAGTCAGACTGCTATCATAGTCACCTTTTCAGAGCATGCTGAGAACACTGTAAGGAGTTAGAGGTTAGAATACATTTAATTTAACACTATTTAATTTAACATAATCTGTATGAGAAAAACCTTATGAATGAGTGTAATTTAAATGCTGTGATATGGTAGTAAGACTTTGGAAAAAAAATATTCCTTATCATACCACATGCTTGAAAAGGTCTTGAAAATGGTTGCAACCTTTTGCAATTACATCTGGATTTTTGAAAAATCACTTTTCTGCTAGTGTTAGTTAGACAATATGTCTTCTCTCTGCCCTTTTTGGAGACTTTTAGTCCAGGTTATGCTGAAGGATTCTAGTTTGTATGTTTTCAGCTTTCATTCCTTACAGGGAAAGAGCCATCTCTTCCCAGAGGGATCTTCTCCAGTTGAACCACATAACCTTCAGAGCAGACACCTTTTCTTTTCCTGCCCAGCTGACAACATAAAAAGAACACAATCAACATTCTCTAGTGATAAAAAATAATTGTTCTATTGGCTAGCTATTCAAACCTTGAGGCTTAAAAAAATGACTCAATTTCATTCACTGTGTTGTGAAATACAAGTATGAAATTTTAATATCTTTCAGGATCTAAATGCCTTTGTTGGGTTTGTTTTCAATGGGTTAACAGAAGTTATTGATGAAGGAGGGTGACAGACAGAGAGGGAGTCAAACTCTTGACTCAGAGTCTGGAACAGCATAATGAAGATTGAATTTTTAAGCTAACCTCACATTTATCTTCTATGTCTTACAAATTTCTATTAATATCTACAGTTATTGTCCTACTGCTAATGCTGCAATGCATTTTATTCAGCCTTTGCTCTGCGTAATTATCTTTGGACTCATGCATTACATATATAGTTTTTCTATTATAAAATTATCATTACAGTTTGCTGTGTAATGAGAAAAAAAATACTGAACAGTACATAAACATACATTAGTTTTCTTCATTTTTACCTAGCTAAAGGCATATAGCTAGACACATACCAGCTAGACACATATAGCTACTACATAAATGTCTCAGTTTATATCTGGATCATTCAATTTCTTTTTTATAGAGAAGACTGCAAACATCCAGAAAGAATAATTATTAGTCTCCTTTTCTATATGGAAGCTGCATGTATTTCTGTCAAATCACTGTATTGTGAATAACTGTCCAGTTAGCTCACATGAGTTATGAATGTGACCTTTTTTTCATTCTTTTTAGTGTCAAATGGAGACTGCTAGTGCACTGTGTGATGGTCAGCCTCATCCATGAAGTTCTCAGTCCCTGAGCATTTTCAGGGCATGGAAACTATAGACTCTTACAAAAGCACTAGAAGCTCTACAATGACACTTAAGTATTCCTTTTTATTCAGCTGTACTATGTCCAGAAGAGCCAAGTCTTGCTTTCAGGCTGCTTGGTACAGAATTCCTCTGACCCATCTCTGCAAACAAAATAAATGCTGGTTCTCATGCCTCAGGTCAATTTGTCTGAGGAGGTAGACAGAAAAAGTAAGCACGGACATACAGAAAGCTCTTGAGTTACTCCCACTTGACAGACCTTTGCTCTCTGCTTGCCCACTTTAGGGTCCATGGAAACTTGGGGTTACTAAACAAAAGCCAGAAAGAGATTTTTAATATATATTCAATAGTGAAGAAATCCACTTTAAATGTCAGGGCCTATTTTGTAAAGCTGATGTTTCGTTGCAAGAGCATGTTTGTTAAATGAAGAAAAAACCTCAAATTACTTAAAACATCTACCCGATTGAGAACTTCAGAAATGTTCCTCAGTAGGCTACTGTTACTGTCTACATTCTCAAATCTTTTAAAGGAGGGTGAAACAGGACAGACAGGTATGTAATAGTGACAAAGACTCAGAAATAAGATTGCAGATTTGCTTCTGTTTGCAACAGTATAGACCAAGAATCACTTAATCCTAGACATAAAAGATTTTTCTTTGTGAGCTCTCAGATAATCCTTCAACCAGATGTCAGCAGCAGAATAATTTCAAATGGATAACTGCTTATCTAAAATCACCATAAGTAGTGGCTTACTTACCTGTTCACATTATTTATATTCAAGGTGTTTTTTCCTTCACACAGAGCAGGAGAGAACAGTAAGAACAAACAAATAAATAAACCAAGCAAAGGTACCCCCACCGAGCCAAAAACTCTCTCTGTGAATTACCTTTTCCTGAAACAGACAGAGCTAATCTGCTTTCACAGACTGTGTTTCAGCATACGGAGGCCCTATCTTCTCTTTCTGTGGGAAGGAAGAGTCCACACTCTTGAAGCTGTTCTCACCATCACACCTTCAACTCTTCTGTGGACAGAGAGTGTCGTCAGTTCTTCCAATTTTGTAGAAAAGGCTGTAAGCAGCAAATCATGCAAGGTCAATCACCCTCTCCCTGGATGCCTGTAGGGTGTGAAGGTTGCCATCTAGAGCTATTCATGCTCTGAGCTGAAACAGAATGGGTCCCCACGTGACCGTTCTAGAAGCTATTAGTGCATGAGTGTTTCTAGTAAACTAGCATTTTGTAAATTATTTCTGGATCAGAGATGGCTTCTGTCTTTTCTTTCTTCATGCCTGGGAGTACTGACATGTCCCCAGGGACTGCAAAAGCCCAAATATAACACTTATCTACTGTAGTGTTACTCTCAAAATGAACTTAAGCATTCACCTCAGTGACAAAACATTCTTTTTCTGAATGTTGTTTCTTCAGTTACAAAGCTTGCTTTTGGTTATTGAACTTTTAACTTTGAAGTGATGTCTCAGCTACATCGTGAAATACATTAGTTGAAAAAGTCACTTTACCTCATCTTTAAATAGGCAGAATACCAATGGCAAAGCTTTAGATCTTTTACATGTATATTTGCCAGTTGTCTAATTTCACGTGATGTGTCTTGAGTCAAAATCTTTGAGAAATGTTTGCTGGTTTTTTTTTATTTTACTTTTTATTTCCCTGAAATCGACCTTCTTATTGTTTTGTTACCTTCTAGGCATAGTGAATGTTTATCATTTGCTAATATGATGGCTTTCAACTTCATATAAACTGATTTATAAATGAAAGAAAATAACCATGCTAGTTACATAGAATTATCTTTTATGCTGTTATTGTTTTGTTTTTCCCTCAGGATCTACTTCAGGGTTAGGAATTTGATAAGGTTTGTGCAATGAGAAATGGAAATATGCTGATTTAGTTCATCAATTATATGACAGTTACTTGACACTTGGCATCTTCATGGGACAGACAATGTCACATCACACCCAAAACATGCAATGTTGAGGTGAACACTCCATGTGTGGAGACACGAGGTTTGACTCCATTTTCTCAGAAGGCTGATTTTTTATCTTATGATATATGTTATATTAAAATACTACATTAAAACTATACTAAAAGAACATAGAGAAAAGAATGATCAGAGGGCTACAAAGAACAAGAATAGAATAGAATGCATAACAAAATCTTGTGACTGCTCACAGCCTTGACACAGGTGGCTGTGATTGGTCAACTAATAGAAAATAATCCACATGGACCAATGGAAGATGCACCTGTTGCATTCCACAGCAGCAGATAGTTATTGTTTACATTTCTTTCCTGAGGCCCTCAGCTCCTCAGGAGGGGAAAAATCCTAACAGGATTTTTCATAAAATATCATAGCTACAGTGCAATATTGCTAGATTAAAAGCTGTATCCTTATAAAGAACCACAGAATACGTGACGGACAAAGCATTTCAGAAAATAGTGTTTCCTGACTGTAGTTTGTGGGGATCTGTTATAAAAGCAAAAAAGCATACCACGAGGTTGAATTTTGTGGACCATTCAGGATGTTATATGAAGTTCAGCAGTGTCTTCAGATTATTCAACCTGAGTGTCTGTGACAAGGACATGCCTGTAAGAATATGTCTTCAGAGCTCATCAACAAGTACAACATGAGCCTTGTGTAAATGCTAATTCTGCAATACCAAATGTTGGTCTGTGAAGTAATTGAGATATTTAGCTATCACCATACTATTAACATTTTCCCTTTTTTCGCACTGGTACTCATTACCTTTTAAGCCAAAATTCAGTATTATATACATCTTTGAGTTTTATTTTTTAAAGATCTTATTGGTGGTTTGGTATGTTAGGCCATGACACATTTGGTGGGAATAAGAGGTAATGATAATTGTAGTCTTCAATGACCACTTTTCTTTTGAACAAGAATTATATAATTTTTTATTTTCCAAAGAAACTACAAAAATATATTAAAAATTAAATTGCTTCATTGGTCTTTCCAGCATTGTTTTGATAAGATATTAGAATAATATAAACGTCTTAATTGTCACTCTTTTGATCATTTTGGTGCCAAAAAATGTATCAAGAGATGACTGTACACCTGAGATATCCCAGAGGTTTGATTGCCTGTTATAAATTTCCTTACAGAAGCATTGCTATAGTAAAGGTTGTGTCAGCAGTTTCATTATAATGCCATTTTTCAATAAGTGATAACTCAACTGTAAAGGTTGCTATGAGCTCAGCAAGGTCACAGTTCTCAAAGCCAGTTTATCTAAATTATCAAAATATTCAATAAATTAGATAAAGTAATGCAAATTTTATAAATATTTATAGGTTATCATGAAGAGCATATAGTTACGAATTCAGAATTATCTTTTGTAATTGCTTCTTCATTTTCTAATCTAAACCATTTTCAGATGTCTTTTATAATTGTGATATTTTTACATATTTTAATTCCATGGCAACACAGAAATGTTCACTCCTTCTTGGTAAAACCACTTAGAGTCTTCTAAACAAAAAACACTTTCAAATGGAAGCTGACAACTGGTGTTCATACTTGGACATAGTTTTTCATGTAGTTAACCATCACTTTCTGGTACTGGCTAAATATATAATCTTTCTGTGTGATTTGAGCTTCCAAGTATATAGACAGAATATTTTAGAGGATAGTGAAGAAATGTTTCAAAGTTAAATTTGATCATCATTGTTGGTTAGACATCAAATGTCCTGCATCAGATTCTAATGACAATTTTAATAAAACGAGGTGGTATTTGAAGATTAGTTTAATAAACATCAAAATACAGCCAACAAATAGAATTTTCAAGGGTTGAACTCGGTTAAACCTGTAGTACTTCCATGAGTCTCTAGAAGGCTTACAACTCTACCTAAGTTTGGAAATTACTTTGATGAATGATGTCTAACACCTGTAAGAATTTAATGTTATCCAGGTGTGTTGTTTTTATTCTTGGTTCATCCCTGAATTGATCTTCAAAGTAATACATTTCACTTCTGGTCTCTGAGACACCCTGAGTGGGTCTTACCTTCTATTTCAAGTATGCTTCTGAAAAGCTAATGCATTTTTTTTTATCATATCTTGGTTGGACTGTTGTGACATTCTCAGAAGCTCTGTTTCATGGGCTTTTGATAGTTTATTAGTCTCATTACATGCATTTCTACATGAGTATGGCATAAACTTTGAAATCTTATTGACCACATTAGAAATACTAAACAAATTTGACTCTAGAGGAAGTGCTCAAATTGACCCTCCCCTCAATTATGTGACCAGAAACTACAGGTAAATGATGTAGGAAAATTAACCCCGTTTTTACTTCAATTTGACATATCTACACCTATAAAACGAGCTTTCTATGCAATGAGAAACCTCATATCTTATATCTATATAGTAAACTTGTCTGATTCTTAAATCAGTTTAACTGCTCCTTTTCTCAGAACTGATTGCATGTGGTCATCTCAGTTTCTTATTATTAGCATCTTACTTGATTTTAATCACTGTTTGTTATCTCAACTATACTTTAGATGACCTAATTTTCATGGAGGTTTTGATAGTTCTCAAGTTATAGAGTACCTCCACTTCCACACTTGCAGTGTTATCTGTCAGTAACACTCAGATATCAAGAGCCAGATAACAAAGTGTTGGAAGGAGGCGGATGGACTTGAAGTGATGTGTGGAGATGATACTGAAGTAGCTTAACAGTGATCACACAGACTTTAATCTGTAAAATATTTTATTCATTGCATTTAAGTGTATGAATAATTCAGGCTAGAAGTTTACGCAGTTTAACCTTGTTAGGACACCACATCATGCTTAAGAAGCTCAGCACACATGCCGGGTGTGCCCTACCCCTCTTGCTTAGGACAACTACTGTGGACAATTGTTCTGATGATGAGTTCTGAATATTTGGCTTACAGTGCTGGAATTGCCAAAGAGACATAAAAAGAAGAAACATGGATCAAGTAAGGCAAATTGATGATAAGGTGAATTAAATATTTGTATTCATTATAAAACCTAAAGTGGCATTTTACTTTTAATTATTTTTTAAATACTGCCTAATAGATGTGATAGAAATGTTGATAGAATCATGGTGGACTGGCTATCTCTTCACAGGAGCTTGGAATAAGAGCCTGAGTGCATTAAATATAGTAGGTTTTCTTTTAGATAACAATTTTTTTCCCAGTGGTAGGCACCTGACTCCTGTTGAAAGCCATTGGGTTCAGTGGCCTCACTTCTAGTTAAAACACCAGGAGTCCCCCTCACACAGCATTTTCTGCTCAGAATATGGCAGAGAAAATGAAAAGATTTTTAATCCAAAAATCTTGATTGCCTCCACTCCCAGTTATGTCTTACCTTCCATCAAGTTTTATTTACTGCTTCAGCCTAGACAGTTCATTATATCATCAGAGACTTTTACAGACACAGAGGTCACAACACGTATATTTTGAACAATGCTTTGAATGTGTGATATCCTCTATTCTTTTTTTCCAACAGTATCTCAGTGGCCCTGTCTTATTGTGCTAGACAGTGTCATCCACAATATTACCTTTTACCCTTGCCTTTATTGATTGTACATCAGACTATACGGCATCCATAATGTAAAAAACCTGTCTTTATGAAAGGCAGACAGTATTTGCTGAAGTTATGATCCTTTTAGAATGACCCACTGCATGCACACTGCATCTAGGGGTAGCCATGAAGAATGGCACAAAGGTATAACGAATCCCTAAAGAACGACCGTGATGTGTGCAGCCCTCAGTGCCCATACACATACGGACAACTTGATACAGGCACAAACTATTTACTCCTCTAAATGTTCAAGTTAAATCTTTCTTGGAGACTTTTGTTCACTTGTGTTGGGTTATTTAGTTTGAACTAATCATACAATCCTACTGTTATTCTTATTTTTATTATAAATCTATAGGGGATAACAATGCATATAGGGGAAAATGTATTTTTGTTTAAAATTTATCTTACCTCAAATAACAATTGTTTTTTGCTGTGTTTAAAAGCATTTTTAAATGAAGTATTTATCTTCTGGCCTCCATGTAATTTTAACATTAAAAAAGTGTTTTTTCTTTCCTCAAAAAAAACTTAATTGAGGAAAATGAACTGCAAATATATACATTTTATTAATGGTACATTTAAAAATAATAGAATATTCAAAGTCTAATAATATAGAAAAGCAACCAGATTTATTTTTTTTTCTACATGGTCCAACACAATGTAATTTCTACTAAGAAATAACACATATTTTCATTTGAAAAACTTTCAGAGAAAATTAGGTAAACAGGTTGTTCTTACTGGATGTTATATTGTTAATTGCTTAACAAGAAGAAATCTTTTGCCAGTTATCATGAATTTTTCCGTCAGGAAGCAATAGTTTAAAAGAATGTAAGTGAAGAATGAGAAGTTCAGTATTGCCATAGTGGGCCTATGCTTCTGTAAAACAGTAATGGTGAGCACTACATACAGCAGAAATATTTTGTATTTCTTTACTACTGTTTTGGTAGTGTCAAAACAGCTAATATTCAACCCCTCCATTTCTGAATGAGAAATATGATAATTTAATTAAAGTTTAAATTCTAGGAGCTGTTGAAGATCACACATAATCCAATTAATTTTTATTCAATTATTTTAATAGTAAACCAGTTTGCTATAATTACACTTAATCCCCTGATTTTTCTCCTCAGCTGTTTATCAAGGGTTTGTACGATATCTTTGAGGAAATCATACTGGGGTATAATTATCAGCAATCCCCAATGGAATTAATGCACTAAATAGTACTCAATTATGAGCAACATTGCATTGCTGAACCGATTAGTTTGGAAGAATGCAGTACATAGTTTGAAGTTTCTGAGTTGCTTTCCCCAGAGCTTTTGGGAAGAGGAGACAATACACTTATTTCTCCCACTAACTGATACTCAACAAAGAAATGCCAAGATAGAACTCATTCAAAGAAAAGAATTGCAACCAGGCCCTTCTAAGCACTGTGGATGCTTATGGAATTTTAAATATTAGAAATTACTTTCAGCAGTATCATATTCTCATGCACATATGGGGATTGAGCACAGGCTCCCTAGGGATGTGGTTACAATACCAAGCCTGACAGAGTTCAAGAAGCATTTGGACAACACCCTGGGTACATGGTGTGACTCTAGGAGATGGCCCCTGCAGAACCAGGGTTTGGACTTGATGATTCTTGTGGGTTTCTTCCAACTCAGCGTATTCTACGATTCTGTGA
Source organism: Passer domesticus (assembly GCF_036417665.1). Taxonomy (NCBI): domain Eukaryota; kingdom Metazoa; phylum Chordata; class Aves; order Passeriformes; family Passeridae; genus Passer; species Passer domesticus. Next base: position 30,373,163 of record NC_087478.1, on the reverse strand, counting down.
TACAGCAAAGTGCTATTGGGATCTGTAATGTTGCAACCTTGATGCGCTAAAATTGTAATTTCATTATTTTATACATAAAAGAAGTACATGCATAATTGTGTCAGACTCTTGGAATTTGTCAAAGAAATTATCCAAATTCCCTTTTCTCATTGTGTGTTCTTTTTAAACAGAAATAAGTGTGTCATATATAGGATGCTCTGTTTGCAGGAATGTCCATCACCTATTAAAGAAGTTCAGCATTAAGAGTGACATTAGATTATTAGGTACCCCCCATTGTCTTCTTCCGAAGTCTTACACAAACCCAGCATCTTGCCAGACTTTTGGTGATAAAACACAGAGAAGGATAAAAACTGAAATTCCATACTTGAAAATAAGGGTCTATTGTTCAGATCCTCACGTTGCTGACAAAAGGTGTACTATTTTAAAAGGATGTTTATCAAACCTTAAATAATTGTAATTCTCCTTGTAAGAATTGACGCTTTTTCTAGTTTTAGAAGTGTTAATTCTTTGGCAACCATGTAATAAAATGTGCAATAAGAATACCTAATTATCCCTAAGTAAAAATCAAGACAGAAAAAGGTGATTTGTAAGCTTATCAGTATGTGTCAAAGAGAAGCTAAAAAAGAAGTTACCTAATTTTCTTCTCACTTTGATAGTGAGAAGATAGTGCACTACATGCAGTGTTGTAATGCAGCAGGAAGGAACATTTTTGTTTTTCTAAATTTGACACTGTAACATGCACCTATCTTTTGCATGTTGTTTTCCATGTCTATGAAGTAGCCTGGAAGATCAGGCCATATGGAGGGTTTTGAATCTTCTCCATGGTCTTTAGCTCTAGAAAAAAGCTGTAGTGAAGGAAGTAGTTAATTGATACTTTTAGTTTTTTTACCTTAGATAACCCTTTCAAAGCTGATATACAGACACCATGCCTCCCCACCACTGTCAAATTTGCATTTGGTGCAATGTAAAAGCCTAAGTTCACCCATTCGTGTCTGAAATAGGGTAAGTAAATGTCAAGGTAGGCTCCTTCAGCAGTCAAGGCAGCCAAAAGGCATGGATATCTGGAGCAACATATACTTTCATCATTCTCCACTGACTCCAGTGAGGGTTGAGTGTGAGTCAAAATTAATCCTAACTTTAGGATTCAACATTAGATACATCCAGGCCAAATCCAGAGACAAAGGTCCATCATCCAATCTGTCGTGAGCACTTTAGATAAAAAACTTAGAATTTGCTTCATCCATTGAAAACTGTTGTTTTTCAGTCTGTCTTTTTGATGGATAGTGTAAAGGCAAGATGCTATGGGCTCATTTCACTATTTTTTTAAGGGACACAATCTTCCTTCTAAAAGCATGCCTGCAAACAAGTGTGTTTTCCTGAATTTCAAGTTTGACTCAGGTGACATAATGTGAAAAGAAGATTTTTTTAATAAATACAAACATTTTATCAGATATTTACTGAGAAAATTTTATCAGATATTTACTGAGATTTAATTTATCTCACACAAATTTGGTCCAATCTCTGTCATGGAAAAATGTTTGGACACCTCATTTTCTTCCCTCTTTTATTTCTAAGGACATATGGCTATTTCATGAGCACCCTCTTACTACACCACTTCGCTGAATATGTATCTGTATTTAATTTCCATTACCACTCGCTGTAGTAGAAATGAAATGGTCCTTAATTTGATACTTATTGTGAAAAGATGTCAAACTCTCACTGTTTTTTACTGTTTTACTGCTTTCTCCCATTGTTTCTAAACAAGAAATGGAAACCTAAGGAATTTACTGAAATTGAAAATTAAATTAATTTAGGAAATCAGGCAACATGCGTCGTACTGAATGAAAAAAAATATTGACTGATATAAAGGAAAACAGGCACACATCACTTCAGAGTTCAAACTTCATAATGAGGTGATATAAGGGTCTGACTGTCAAAGTGGAAATAATATAACCTGCCAGTTTGATGTCATCCATGACCATATTTTATTGAAGGAAATTTAAGCGTGAAAGAAGCAAACTCAGTATTGATTATGATCAAAAAGCTTCTGGCCAGAGTAGTGTTAGCTGGCTGTGTCACAGCAGCAATTACACAGCACTGGTCCCTGGAGACTTTCACCTACTTGTTAGATGAAATCAATAATACCCAGACAAGCACTGAAATGACATTTTAATGTTCACAAAGAACATTTACACTTCAGGGCTGCCTTTGAAAAAGTTTCTAACAGTGATGGAGAGGGAAAATGGAGGGTTCTGTGTAGCAGACAAAGATGCTTGTTTTCAAACCAAGTTATTAGCTGTCGTTGGAGAGGGCTTTGCCAAGACTGTGTGATAACAGGAATAGATATATAACGGATATAATAGATAATGGGTTATTTTGACAGAAACAAACTGTTTGTAAGTACTTGAGGAGAGGCAGTGATATATGAGAAAGGAGAGGAGTTGGAGTCAGCTGCACCTTCTCATCCCAAGAGATGGTACAACCCAAGATGATGGCACCAAAATGCATAAGGTGGCAAGTCTTAGCTACATTCCTCTCAGTACTATCTATTTTTTTACTAGAAAAAGATACTTTTTAACTTCAACTTCTTTTATGCAGAATGAAATCTGGTAGAGAGAAATGTGAATTAGGTTACTTTTAATGCCTTTATTTTCAAACAGCTATAATTTCTGCTGGAGATTCAGTCAGAAAGCCACCTTCATGTTTTTTTCTGAAAATTCTCAAATGCTTAGAGTTAGGTAATGATACTAAGGCATCCAGGCATGTCAAGCAAGTTACTCACTTTGCCTCTTTTGCGGCTTAACTCCAGTAACAGCTAAGCCCCACAAAAGTGCTTGCTCACTTCTCATCATATGGTTGTGTTGAGAATTGAAAGGGAAGTGAGAAAACTCATGAGTTGAGATAAACCAGTTATATAGGCAAAGCAAAAAAAAAAAAAAAAAAAAAAAAAAACAACAAAAAAAACCCCACATATGAGCAAAATAAGGAATTCATTCACTGCTTTCCATCAGAGGGCTAGTGCTTAGCCATCTCTGTACAATTGCTATGAAGAAAATGAACTCTTTCCTGTTCAAAAGGAGTATATCCCCTTCAATTTCCTCATGACTTAGGAAGAAGGCTGCTAAGTCTTTGCATTTTTTCTCAGTGTTTCTGTGCTGCAGGAAGAGATTCTTACAGCCTGGGATCAATTGCCTCTTCAGACAAACGTGATTTAAAAATACATTCCTATTTTTTAATGAAAGTTCCTGGAGTACTGCAGGAACTAAGGCAGTAGGCTAATGTCCAAACCCAGCTCGACCTTTTTATTGAATCTAGGCCAATAAGGACTCTCAAATATTTTATCATTCCTGATGCAAAAATAAATTAACTGCAGTTTATTTTGATTATTGTAGTTAAAAATATTTCACTACTTCTTTCTTCTCTTAAAAAAAGATAAAATTAAACATGAAAAGAAATGGGATTATCAGAATCTTTCCCATTGCAGCATAATATTATATACGCAGTTTAATCCCTGAACATGATGAAAATACCAATTCAAGATATCTTTTTCCATATTTATACATCAGTATGGACTCTAGAGTGCATCTTCTGAAAAGGTTAATCTCTCATAATTTTTTTTCTTTCTTCAGATAGAAAAATATACTGAAAAACAAAATATGTACATTTAATCTGCAATAATTCAAATATGTAAGACTGTTTGTCATGTGTTAGCTCAAAACATGAAGCTTTATAAAATACAAGCAGAAATTCAAATTTCTGGCTTTCAAATGAATCTGACTAGTTGGACAAGTGATATAAGAAATATGAGTTAATACCTAGCTGAACTATGTGAGTTCTGTCCCAGTTCTGTGCCAATGTAAACTGAAAAGATCCATTAATAATCAACCTCATGCAATATTCACTGTTGCTACATCAAGGGTCTGTTTTACTAACATAGCCAGTGCCAAGAATGCTGCTGCTTTACAGTTCTGTGAACAATGGTAGATCAGCCAACAACTGCCCTCTGGAATTACTGCACCTACCAAAAGCCTTTTCAAGCATCAACAGAATCCCGACTTTCCTCCCAACTTTCCTAGTTTGTCCAGGAGGTGCTGTGGAAAAGACAACAATGTAATTTCTCCTTGTTTTTCAACAACCAATTGAGAAGGCAGGGAAACTATTTTTTCCTTCTCTTCTTCACCTTTATAACTCACAAAGACTGGAAGATCTCTGGAGTTAAAATTTTCCATATTCTTCGTGTTTGCTTTTTCCCTCTGGGGGGATTTAACCAACTATAGAGGACTTAACATACTTATGCTTAAGAATTCAGTTTATCTTCTTTATAGAAACATGGGTATAAGTCTTAAAAAAAAAGATATGTGAGGTTTGCATGGACTTAAACACAGCTGTGTCTTTAAGACATGGTTTGAGCATGCCCAATTTCAATGTCGCAGTTGGGTGCTCCCTTGTGGTCTCTGAATGCCGAACCTCTACCAGCCTTTCTTTTCTGTAGTGGAGTTGTACCACTCAAACTGCTTATGACAAAATAAAGGTTGAAAAAATCCCCTAGACCAACTACTCAAAAATTGTGTGTACAACTAGGAGGAGAACGTTCTTTTCACTGCGTGTTTCAAACTGCATTTTACCTTTATTTATTTATCACTTTGGAAAAAGGAAATATTTATTAATGAAGTAACAACAAATCCCACAGACAAGATATTATAACAGCTCTATATATTCTCTCTCACAACCTATCTGTCTGATGTGTTGTGTAACCAGGGAAAACCAGAGCGGATATTTTCCTTGAAAAACCCTACAAATAAAGAGTATTAATTTCCCCCACTCCCAGTAGTAAGAAATTCTCTTTTCATTATAAAGAATAAAGACTTTGAAATAGTTAGTTAAAAAGTACCACTTTGACAGCCACCTTTTCTGAATGACAGTATGCCACACTTAAATAAAATTAATTTTTATATAATTAAATATAACTTTAAAAGTAAAGCAGTTCATAAGGATGTTTGCTATGGAGTCAATAAGAATATGTATTAAAATGCTTTTATCATTCTGAATGTGGTTGCCTTTTCATTTTGGTATATTAGTAAAACAGTTTTTTGTCAGAGAATACTTTTGCAGTTAAAATAATATTTTTAGATTTCATTCATTAATTATTCTGGTGGTAGTTAGCAGCTGCCTATCACATCCAGAGGTCTCTAATAATTTTTTTAACTGGTTTTAAGAAAATTCCATGTTAATTAAACAGTAACAATAAGCTGTATATGTTTTTGTTTGTTTTTCTATTCAACCCCTAATCCCAGTGTGTATAGCATTTAGATATTCTAAATTGTCCAGTATATATGTATTCTAGACTTTGTATGCATTTCTGAAAATGTTTGGAATGTTTGGTTTGATTTTGCTTGAGATTGCTTGGGGTTTTTTCTTATTTGGAGTGGCTATTCTGCTAATTATTCTGTAGTGAATGCCTTCCCAAATTTTACCAAATGTATTTGGATTTTAAGTTTTCAGTCCAGATTCAGTTTAGGCTTTTTGGAAGGTCTCTGATCATCTGTAAAGACAGTAGGCTTTCTGTTAAAGAGTTACCTGGTTTTTTATACTATTCACTCTTTATATTGTTTAAAAATGCATTAGATTTTGCCTATTACCACCAGGGAAACTTCTCATTCCATATTAGCATTCCATTGATGTGTTTCTTAAAATAGTATTTCTTTGACAAGATCAGTATTTCCAAGAGAAAAATATTTGGGGTTTTCTAAGGTTTTAAATATAACTGTAAACGAATGAATTGCGTTTTCATTATAAACTGAAAAGTAGTACTTCAAAAATAAGTTTGATTTGTAATATGAGCTTTACATTATGTAAAAACTTGGTCAATGAATAATAAATATTACTGGAAACCTTAACTCAGATGTGCAACCATCTCCTCCTGCTAAAATTTGTACTTATTGCCGCACAAACCTAGGGAAATTTATTTGCATTATTTTATGGTAATTAAATAATTTTGCTTAATTCTGTAATATCTGAAAACAGATATATCTTTTGCAAAACAAAAAGTAACCCTGTAATCAATGTTATCATGGTGAATATTCTATAACATAATTAAAGTTATTCCTTTTTTCCGTATCTAAATTTGCAGGAGGATAACAGTACACCATTACAGAAATGCTGGGTGCATTAGTGGAAAGACAACATTACACTCTAAATTGTTCATGACAGAGTTGCACCAGCAGGCCAACAAATTATTCACCTGTGATATAGCTGCTCAAAGATGAGACAAAAATACGTTGCTTTTTTGTGACTCCAAATCATCAGTAAAGTCAGAGAAAATAATATTCAAATGAAGCTTCATTTCTGATTCTTCTGAACCCATTAAAGCAAAACAAAACTTAACCTGGTACGTAATTAGGAAGACTGAAAATATGTGGCTGTTACATTTTGTGATGCCTTATTAGCAAATATTTGCTTTTCTCTGATTCTTTGTCTCAACTACTGTAAAACATAAGGGAAGAATGGAATTATGGATAAAATCCCCATTGCAATATGGAAACATTGTGTGGTGAAAGACCTTCTCCAGCTTCTTAACAAGGTAGGTACACGGAAAATCACATTAATTGAAATCACTGAGATACTTTAAGCTTTTCACAAATGCCACAATTAGACCTGGCTTAATCGCCTTCATCTTTGTTTCAGAATCTCTTCAGGAAATGTATTACGATGTACAATTTCTTGTCCTCTTTTCCAGATCTTGCTTTTCCTCTGGCAGCGTCATAACCAAGAGATGAAGAGCTTATCTGAGGTAAACAATTACAAGATTGTTGTTTTTCTTCACCAGATCACACAGACAGAAAAAAAGTTACAGTTTCTGTCAGCCATCTCCTGCTGTCAGCTATCTCCTGCTGTTTGAGTGGTGAATCATTGCTCTGTGACTGAAAAGAGTGCTTGTGTGCATCACTGAAGGAAGAAGAAATCATGGCATAATTTGTACATTCATAATTTATACATTCAAAAAACCTTTTAATTCTTACTTAAACCATAAATTAAATGGTCATTTATTCAATCTTCCTATATTGTTCAAATAGCACTTATGACACTGAAAGCTAGACTCCATTAACTCACTGTCATCATCTGAGAATTTAGTGTATCAGTTTCATTTGCTTGAAAGTCAATCCTCAGAGGCTATTTTCAGCCATGGTATTTACTCCCTCTTCACACCAGCATACAACCTTGTGAGCAGGAATGTTGCCAAACTAACAGCTAAGCAAGAATACATTTCTAAATGTGAACTAGCAGGTGCTTCAGATAACAGGAGAAACAACCAGAGCAGGGACAAGACAACAGCAGCTCCTGAATATCTGCATCTACAGAAAGCACCATGCTCTCTAACAGCAATGAGGGGCTTAATTAACTTATTTTAAAAAATGTGCAACCACAGAAGACACATTGGTGGCCTACTAGAAAAATCTGCTCCACCCTGAAAGAAAAAAAAATACCAGACCTAAGGTGTAAAAATTGCATCAAGGGGGGGTTACACAATATTGGAATATAACTGAATATATTAATAAGACCTGATTAGCTGCTAATGGTCTTGTAATAGTCATTATGCTCATCTTCTAAATCCAGTACTTCAGAAAAAGGTGAAAAATAATCAGAGAGGAAAGTGAGCTTGTCCTTTTACATTCTTCCTTCACAAACAAATACTACAGGTAAGTCCTGCTAAAATATAATCTCCTTGGGTCAGGAACAACATTTTCTTAAATGCCTGTTGTAGTTCTATACATAGGGCAGCTTAATTGTGTTATATTAATACAATAAAATACAAAAAAATCAGTGAGAGATTAATGAATTGTTTGCAATACAATATATTTCAGGGTTTGACTCCTCAAATAGTTTTTGGTTTTTTTTCCCACAGACCATTCAATCATGGAGCAGAATAAATACATTAAATAGTTTGAAATAGGTATGAGAGTATACAAAAAAATTTCTGTATACAACTGATAATGGTGGCCATAATATGACTGATTAGCATTCTAGATATCAGATAAAAGTGAAGTAATTTGAAAATGTGTACAGTGTTTTCTTCTATCCCGTCATCATTATTAGGTAAGATTAATGTTGCTTGGATGGTTATTAATGAATAGATTCCTGGAATAAAATTTAAATTTCCATTCCTTTTAACCATAATAATCTTCTGGAATAAAATACAGAAATTCTCTTTATTTCCAGAAGCCAGAAAAAGGCTCTTTTATGTTTAAGTAGATGGTCAGTTTCATAACTGAAAATAATTGAGAATTTGGCTTATTCATGCAGAAGCATGTACCTTAAGTACAGGCAACTAAACTGTAGGTAATATTTTGAAAGTGCCCAGTACTTCACTGATGTCTCCCATGAAAGTATATTTGCTGATGTAGCGGCTTTTGTATGAATTATACAAATATATATGAATATATAACAATCTACTGAGTGGCCATTAGTCTAAAAATATGTAGTGTGTAAATAGCATCTCAGGAAAATTTTAACAGCATGGGAATTGTGAATAACATCTTATTCTGCTCTTACTTTCATTGTGTCTATCTTTTTTAGCCAAAAAGATTTTTATTAAGAGGTTTTCATTAGCCGTTCTGTAACTTAACTGTGGAGGAGATGTTAGGCTATGATAAAGTCCTCATAAATTAGGAATATATATTAGTAGGTTAGAAGAGAGTAAAAAAACACCTTCCAAATTATTCAAATATTAAATCTAACATTGATTTGTAAAGCATACCCAATAGCAGTTGATATTAATGCCTCCTCTGATGGTATTTTTATTCATTGGTATCCAGCCTTGAAATATGTTAATCAAGCTAGATACTTTAATAACTAAGTTGTACTTATCTGTGTGATGTCCATTATTTTGAACCCAGAATTGCAAGTGCTACTCTCTATAACATCTGTGATTTTGATTTAAGGTAGAAATGTACTGCTAAAAGATAAGCTGATTTGGCTGCAAATGCACATATTGAAGTCTTAAAATACATTGCACTATCTCAATCCTTTTACTCTTTTTTCCATTAACACTTGAATGAAAACAAATAAGCAACAGGATGCTGCATTTGTACAACAGTACATTCCTCCAGCAATATTTTTACTACATATTTTGGTATTCAGACTTGGACGACCCAAGTCATCTATTATGTTATGCTCTGGGCAAAACAGATGTTTCTGTGGATGTTTATGTGCAGTTTCAGCTTTTATTAACAGAGACATACAATTCCATTTCTGAAACCCTCATAAATATTATTATTAACAAAGTCCAGTTTGTTTTGATTTTATCTAGCTGTAACTGTTAAGACAGTGTAAGAAATTAGAAACAAAGATAAATTTGTATAAATTTGTTTGAGTAGACCAAACAAGAGCATAATACTGAGAAAATAATTAAATTAAAATTTAAAAAAAACCCCAAAATAATGATAATACACTAAGTATATATCACAGTTGATAAATTTTGTAATGGCAAAACTAGAAGTGATTAATTTTCAATTTGCTCTTGGCTATAAATTACATTTAATCCTGATCAGGCACATTTATTTCCAACTCAGACAAATTCTTCACTTTATCAGTTTCACAAATGAGGAATAAGGAAAATACAGAAGATGGCCAGTGAAGCCAGTGAGATTTTGCCTCAATGAAAGGGGAAAAGACTCATTAAAATTTCCAGTTTAGCCATCTTTAAAATGAGACAAAGATTAAACATGCTGATAAGATTTTTCTGCTCAAAACTGGTTACCATGCATTATTTTATAAGAAATAACAGGCTTGACTGACATTTGTTTTTAATTTCACAATTATAAAGGAGTATCTTAAAATTGCTGCTCAAAACAAATATTTTCCCGCATTAGCTAGACCCATTTTTTTCCCTTTGGAAACCTGGAAAGTAGAGATAGTTGATTCAAATCAGCAACCCTCTTTCAGTTATGCACAATGTAATTGAGAATGGACAACAAAATTAAGCAGCTGTCACAATTTTCTCAGCTATTGGCTTTGAAATTCAGGAGATGTGCAACTTACAATTTGTTTGCAACCTGCAGCTAGTGTGACCAAGTAATATCACAGTTTAGGGAATAATTCAACCTGCTAATTAGGTAAACAGGATTTTATGAGAAAAGAAAGGCATCAAGGTATTTCTTTTTAATCTAGAAGATTCTCCATGTATATCATCAGCATTTATCATCCATACATCTTTATATATTCTCTTCTTGTACAATATTACTATTATTTATAATACTAAGGTATTATGTCCATATCATTTATATAGAAAATTGGTTTTGTTTATTTTACAATTTAGTGAGTCAATGATACTGTAGGTAAGTCTGTATAAAATATTGTCTACACTGAAGGCTTATACTATGAAGTACTGCAAAATTAGTGAGCTACAGATCCACATATAAAACTCTTCAGCTTTGAGAATGACACAAAGTGTTCCGACTCTTACAAATTGGATTTTTTTTTTTTGTTCATTCATTTTATTGTAAGTTATGAGCAGAATATTAAATATTTGATCTTCATTAGTGTCTTGTAAGTCTTGGGCACTTAGGTTTGCCCTTCTCCAGGATAATCCCCACTTTGGGTTATTTTGTCAGCAGGTATAGTTAACATCTATTGTTCTTCCCCAATTCTCCTTTAAAAATAGATTAACTGCTTTCTTTTCTGCTATGGTTTCTTTGCTTTAAATTTTATAAGAAGAGATTATTGAAGGCAATTTTCATAATTTAAAATAGATCATTCATGCAAAATAATTTTTAACCTATTGCATGAATAATAGAATGCTTGTGGGAAGATAAACCTGTCTATGCTATTTTTGATTATTTGGGTTTCTGGGGCTAACATTTTCATTATATAAGTAGCAAGATCATGTTTGGAGAGCAAATTTGTCTACCATCTCTGTTTCTCATGATTTACATTGTTTTTGGGCCTCAAATATTGCCAATATTAAAACCATTATCTTATTTCAGATGGTGTAAAGTCCTATCTTTTGCTGATTGTTCCCTTGCCATAGGCCACTTAGTAAGAAGGTGGACGAAGTTATAAATATATGGTTAAAAACAGCTGAGGAAAATTCTTATTATAAGTATTTACCTTTCTGATTTCACACAATTACTGCAGCAATCATGTTCTGCTTGGTAGAAAATCTTTGTAACTAATACATAAATATTTTTTTGTACCTTTGTAAAAACTGGATATTTGTTGCTGCACAAAAATTAGATTAAAAGCAGTTGTAGAAGACTGGATGATTTGTTGGCTGGCTCAAAGGAATTAGGTGGGAAGTGGGTCAGGGAAAGCAGCAAGATCTGCATAGGTGGGATGGCCACTGCTCCATACCTTTCATAAGTGCCTTGTTTTATCTGAGTAAGTTAAAGATGGCTAAGTTAAAGTTTGTGAAGTTCCTTAATTTTTCTGGATATTGTTTTAAAATTTGCTAAGTACCTTATTCTACCTTAATGTTCTACAGTTTGGAAATAAAAGTTTGTTATTGAACTTCCTGAGAATTTTGTTGCTTCTCCCATGCAGTGCCCAGAGTATATCAAAGAACCTTTCCTTAAACCAGTTGAGTGGGCCATGGTATTACACTGATCTAGATAGATAGTATATGGTGCTAAAATATGAAGGAAATGGTATTTCTGATGACTGCTCTGTAGTATTGCAGTCAGCAGAAATCCTGGGAGTGGTCCCATCTTCCTATAAAAAGGAAAACGTAGCTATGGAGAGCCTTTCTAGCTCAATGGGATTTCAAAATACTGCATTATTTACCCGCTCCAGAACAGCTCACATCTGGTGACTTTCTGGCGTAACATGAAGGACATTAAAGCAGTGTTTTGATTACTAGGAGGTTTGGTTGCCATACAGGAATTGTTTTTTCAAAGAAAAGTAAGAGATGCCTAACCCTTATTGTACAGAACTGTCTAACTTTAGAGGCTTCCCTTTTATTTATTTCCTTGGTGTAGGATGGATTTCTAAAACTCCAGAAAGCCTGCTTTCTGTCATGTACCCTGAATGCTATTAAATGCACATGGGTCATATGAAATTACTTCAGCGTGTAGGAGGCCTACTTACACATGATTTCAGTAAGTAAGTAATGTTTTGTGGGGGAGTTATACCAGAGGAGGAATATTTAAAATTATAACTGTGAATCATTGCTTCTAATATAGATAATATTTTGGTGACAGGAGCTACAGTGTGCATTCAGGAAAAGATGGAAAGACAAGCCCAAACCAATAGCCCACATTAGTAAACCAGAAGCTGAATTGCATTACTTTTTTGTAAGAAAGCAATTTTGGAAGTGAGAAGTGAGTAGTCTTCAAAAGTAAGCCAGGTTTTATTTTCATTGAAAGGGAAGTAATGAATTTGTGGTCCTTTTTTTTTTTTTTAATGGAGAGTCCACTTTCTGCTCCCCAGAGGTGACCAAAATATTCCTCCTGTTTCAAAACTCATAACAATTTACAGGTTATTTTCTTACAGCCTTTATAGCATTGGTTCCCTGTGGAACTTAATGCTGATCAAGTGATTCTGTTGGTTTACTCATCAACAGTGAAAAAGAGACTAGCACAGCTCCCAGATGAGAAGTTTAAAAATGTAGGAATAACATGTCATTAAAAAATTATTTTCTATTTATTTGGGCCCCTCTTCCTGTGAAAGTCTCCATTTCTGTATAAATGAATATTTTTACATTTCCCAGTACATTAGGATGCTTTAGATGATTTTCCACTTGGAAGAAGGCCCAAGCCTTTATGAATCTTCCTATGTAATTGTGTGTGTGAAAGGGGGACAACTGAATTAGTGTTGTCCTCAATGAATTCCAAGCATGGCAGTCTATCGCGAGTGATAGGTATTAAAATGTATTCTCTAACGATGGAAACCAGTTCAGAACTACTGAACATATGTTAGCATTGTTATTCAAAAAGGTTCTGCATGCCAAAGGCTGCAATGAAGCAATAACACACATTGTTAAATTATTTTGTAAAAGAAGAGGAAAATAAAAAAAAGGGTGAAATTTTGTAATTTTGAGCCCTTCTGCTTCTGGTTCCATTGGCTAAACACTGTGCTATTGTGTAACATTACCTGAAACAAATAATTTTTTCAAAGTATGTGAGTGTGTTTAAAATTTCAATGTGTTTCTTGGGTGGCTTGGAGGTTTTAGTTATTACATTTGAATATACTCATGGATAGAATGTTAAGTGTAAACTTCTCAACACATTCAAAATGGATTGATTAGGACCATAATCTTTAAAGAATGATTTCCACCTTTGGTGGTTTGAATAATCAAAAAACGGTCTCATTTTTTCAAGCATGTGAAGCCCTTTCTAATCCTCTACTTGTCAACAGCTAGTGATGACAGACAATCAATACCTGCAAACATCTGTTTCAGGTTACATATGTGCTTGGTAAGAGCAATTGTGCTGGTAATATTTCATAGTATAATAAGTTGCTAAAAGTTCTTATTTCCAACTTTAGAGAAGAAAAAAATAAAACCAACTATATGATTCATATCCTCATTCTTATTGATTTCTGTATTTTAAAAAAGCCCAAAACAACAAAACAAACAATCAAAACCAAATGCAGAATGCAATATCAGCAGTAAGAAGTGATCAGTTGTAGTAAGAAGATGCTTTTTTCCAGCACACAATTTCATTATTCTGTTCTGATCTATGACTTCAGTACTACATGTGGTAGGGAAATGTTCCCTGCTTCTCACAAAACCCATTCTTCATGCACCTTTATTTTGTCATATGTGATTGACTTTGCCCCTTTCTTAAATCATGCAATTTTCAAGAAATTTACTGCTACCCCCAGCCTTGTATCAACAAAACTGCGCATTAGTGCATGGTCTCTGTTGTATCGTTCAGACTGCTGACAAATATACTGAGAAATACTGGACCAGGCACTGACTCCTGAGGAAGGAGGTTTGACACTCAAACAGAGTAATTGCTGAATTTAAAGCAGTAAATGCTGTTTTTAAAGAAAAGTATATATTCTTTTTTTTTGCTAATACTTGGTTCATGTGAAGACAGAATAGAATGAGCTCTACAGTCTTTGATTGCCCTTTTGTTCTGTGACCTTTTAGTCTGTCCTCCTGCCCTTATCCACTTCCTAATAAATTAAATTGTGCCTTTCAAGCTACTTTTGCAAAATATCCCTCATGATAAAAGGCACTGTTTTGAATTTTTTTTCCAATAAAAAAAAACAAACAGCATATTTGTGGAGCTTAGTGAGCATATGCACTCACATTTATCCATGTGCTCTCTGATTGTGCTTTTGAATATTTCTAGAAATATATTTCTGTTTGAATGGTCTTGTAAAAGACCTCTGAAAACTAGGCTCCTCATAAAGATGAAAAAGAAGTAGAGTCATTTTCAAAAATCACATGGACACATCTTCCTGCATTTGCTCATTCATCAGCATGTTTAATCTGTCACCTGCTATTGAACCTGTGAATTATGTGTATTTACAAAAAGAGGGTAATAAAAATAATGCAGTGTCAACATGCTTACAGGGGTTGTCATTCATAGTTCAAACAATTTTATTTTATGTTGCACTTTACTAGCCTTGCTGCTTCATTCTGTGCAATAAATAATAGGTTTGCGGTCTATTTGATTTTAGAATCTTGAGAGGAAGTGTATCGAAATTCGTATTTTTTATATATGTAGCCAGTCAAGCTGCAAAGTTGTGTTAAGACAGTATTTTTTAATCAGAGAAAAAGCAATTTCCCAATTTGGCTTATATAATTCACCATTGATTATACTATCCTACTCGTTCTGAGATATTGATAAAATTGAAAATAATTTCTTTTGATGTTCCATGTTTCATAATCAAAACCAATATGGCATATCCTATCCCTATGGCTACGGTTCCTCAATACAAACCCTATTCCCTGTAATGGACAGCATCTGAAATAAACAAATGGCGATTAATCAGTAAACAGAAATAGCAATTTTAAGGCATGGCTCCAAGGACAGAGCTATTGGGGATTGTTTATACTTGATCAACACCAGGCTGACATTTTCAGTGGAGATACAGAATGCAGTTGGCTCCTGAGGCCAAGCCATAGCTGACAGAGTTGGAGTGGCAGACAGACAAAATTCATTGGAGATTTGTAAAACAAAATAACCTTTTTCTTATAACTTAAAATGTTGGGGAAAACAGATTAGAATCAAATGGTTTATGTTTCAGAGACTCTGAAAGCTGACAATCAAATTTTCAGTTCAAATGAGACCAGTAAAGGTAATGGGTAAAGGCATGTGACACTAAAGTAATTGTATTTAGGAAGTTTACATATAAATTAGTGATCTGATTATTGTTAGAACTGAACACTACTTGTCCAATACAATGTCATTTGAGAAATCTATTGTTATCTTGTACGTATAATGTCAATACAATCACTATCTAGAATAAGTTTATACCAGGTTGGATTTACAGAACCTATGAACCTAGAGTGATGCCATTTGAAACTCTAAACATTCTATGTACCAGAGGGATAATAACACAGTGTACAAGTGATCAAAGTGTTTTTGTCCTCCTAGACCCAGCAACTGAAAGTAAGCAAGCCTAACCTATCAGCTCTTTTTCTTTAAAATAAAACAGTGGTATATTTTAGTGTCAACTATTCATATTTTTTTACCCAAAAAAGTGGTTTCTTTTATTCAGAAATGTTTGTTTGGCCAAAAATGTTGAATAATGCCCCCTCAGTACTTGATACCCAACATGTGGAATTAGATTTCTGTAGAAAAAACGTACCATAATATCAGTAAACACACACCAAGATTAGAGAATGCTTTTCTCATTTCCTGACATAAAGTGTTTTTATTTGGAAACATGTTGTGTCTTCTGTTTTATTTCCACTTTTTGATACTACAAGATGCTGCTTGTGAGGAAGCAAAATCTTTTGATTTTAGGAAACCTTTAGGAAATTTTCTCTTCTTCATGCTATCTTGTGTGGGGGTTTTTGCTTATTTTTTTTTCTTTTTTTTTTTTTGTTTGTTTGTTTCTTTTTTTTTTTTTAATAAATTTTAGTTTCAGGTTGTCTTTTTCCTTTCTGAGTAGTCTCTTGATACTATACCTGTCATCACTGCCTTAGATACCCTGATAATAAACAGTTTAAAAAAGATGCAGAAATGGACTCTTCTTGGAGTCTTCCTGACAGTAATAATTTTATAGCTTTGATTACGTCTTGTGGACATCTTTTAATCCTGCCTGAATCAATTTACCCAGCCTAAAGATATCTCTGAAGATTCTAGGTAATATGAATTGTAGGCTATAGATCTTTAAAAAACTGAGAACTAGATCTTCAGAGGGAATGATTTTAATATCTTTTTATGCTGAAACTTACATAAAACCCTAAGTGTTACAAAACTCATGAGTTTAAAGTGAATTTAAATATTTTACTCTCAAAACTCACTAATACTGACTTGAAGTAAAAAAAAAATACAGAAATAGAAGACAACAAGTGAGAAAACTATGAAAACAAAATATCTTTCAATTTTAAAATAAGTTGTTAAAATTATTTAAAATACATTAACAGCAAACACTTACTTTTTAAAATATATCTATATAAAGACTGTTAAGAAATATTTAGATTTTTCCAAGAAAAAATGATCTCTGTAGTGCTGTCCATTCATACATTTTTATGCTTATTTCATCATTGAAAAACATATCTAATGGGAATGACAGACCATCATTTTTTCTCCTGTAATAAATAATTGGTTTAACCAGTGATTACGACAATGGCATTTTATTTCCAAATGATAATTAAACCAATGATGATTATAACAGGCCCTCTGTAAGTGCCCAACATCTATACAAAATTGTGATTTCCTTAGAATAAGGACTGTCAAAAAACCGCAGTAATATTTGTAAAGAATAATAATCTTACTTAAAATCCAATACAATTGCTGTGGAAAAGGCTCATACTTCTGCTCAAAGATGTTGAATTGTACCTTATATAATATACACCAACCCCCAGAAAAGATGGAAGTTCCTATTGTGTTCTGCAGCGGCAGTCCAGGGTAGATGCACCCAAACTCTCTTAAGAATTACTTGCATAAGCTAACTGAATGGTCTGGCATCAGCAGCACAAAGTTCAATAGAGCCTGAAAAATCTTAACAGGCATTGGAAAAAAATTATTAATGTCCATCTTATTGTCCAGCTAGGTGAGGCATCTCATTTAAAAGTGATTTAGATATGCAGGCTACAATTAATCATTCCAGACTTGTAAAAATAGTTATACATTAGCCTTTAAAAATAAGTGAAAAGGAGTTTAATGACTTAAATTGAGGTTTAAAAATCTCATTACTGCCCAAATCTATTTTAGTAGAGGAGATGATAGCATCCATTGATTCAACTCTAGAAGATTTACCAAAGTATCAGGAAGGTTTAATTACACTAGAGGCAGTCAAAGAGAAAAACTCTCAAATGACACAATATAATCTGAAGCAGAGTTAAATATTATTAAGAAGCTAGTCCTCAATAGACTTAAAAGTTATGCAACAGTTTAATTTCATGAATTGAGGTATTCTTAAAAAATATTCCAGCTGGTAAAATTCCATAGAAATATCAATGTGTTTGAAATGTTAAAACACCTGACTAGGATTCAAGACTAACTCTACAGTATTTCCTATTAAAGGCAAGCAGTATTTGCCATTAAAAATGTCGCAGGAGACAAAGTAAATGTCCATTGGACAACACACTATTTAAAAACTGCAGTACACTATAATGCAATGGGTTAATAAACCCTGTATATGGGTAAACACTGGCAGTGGGTAAATTGAGCTGAATACAGTTTCTCTTGGGCTGTTGATATTGGGCTATGTGGAGTCAGTAGGACTCTAACGATGTAATCAGGTTTTTGGAACATATTCAGATACATGGAACATAAAGTTTCTCTTGAATACAGTGAGAGTTATAATGTACATACCCTCTTACCTGACGTTAGCTGTCTTGAAATATGTTTTTTTTTGTTTAAAAGTAGTATTTTTACTTTCTCCACGTCCTACAGAGATGGATAAGCATAATTAGAGCATAATTCATCACACCCTAAGGTAATTTAATTTCCAAATGCCCATGGAGATATGTTTCAGACTGATTTTAATCTGAAGAAGAAACCATGGTTGTAAGCATATGGATCTAAGCACCAAGTGCTTTCATCCACTTATGCAACAAGTTACTTTCTAGTATAGACATAGCTAAGTAAATTTAGACTCTGCTTAGAGGAGATGTTAATCTCTCATAAGAGATTAACTTGTATGTAACTGTTCCTAATGAAGGGTTTACATGGGAAAGGCAGAAAAATTTGCTAGAAACGTTAATTTTCATATCCAGATTCAGAATCATTTTGGGAACAGGGTGAGCTTATTGTTATAGAGTAAATCTCTGTGTTAATTCAGTGGATCTAGTAGATTGAAAGCAGTAGCCAAAAATATTAGAAAATATTTTAATAAAATAGTAAATCTTATAGAAGATGCAATGATGTAATGTCTCAAAACCACCTTTTTTCCTCATAATATGTTCATTTTTACAGTCATAGAATCAGTTGAGTATATCCAACTAAAATAGTAAGGAACAGGCTTGGAAATATATGTATGTATTAATAGATTAGTGTAATATAAATATTGTCACTGTTTAAGCACACCTTAAATATCTTTTTTTGGAAAACAATACATATTTTTAGACCTTTAGAATACTTATATTTCAACATTTTAACTGATTTAGAGTCAGAGTCCGAGTCATCTGTCTCATGCAATCAAATAATCTCAAAGTCTGAAAAAAGTAATTTGCTCATCTACATCCTCATACTACTACTCTCAATTAGTATATTTTTTAAACAGCATGCTCCTTAGGTATTTGTCTGGACAGTTTAAAAATTCCAGTCAGAGGTGATTTCATATCTGTAAATGACAATGTAATAACTGCAATCACTATTATCCTGTTTAAGACAGTTCACCATGTGGCTAATTTTAAGCATTCAAAAAGCATCATGACTTCAGTCAGACTGCTAGACCTACTATTATGCCTGCTTTTAAATGCCTCATCAACTCAAACAACTACCAGGATGAGACACCTTGTCAGTCTAAGGAAAAGTAGATCCTGACCAACATAATTTAAATATGTATTAAAATTTAAAATTATTTTTCCTGAGAGTACATCATGACTAATAGTTTCTAAATACTTTTTCATGTGCAGAGGCAGTAAAAATATCGGTGTCAACCTTAAATTAAAATAATCTCTCATCATTATAGTTAAACTTGCTGATTATTATAGTAATGTTGCTTATTATAGTTAAACTAAAGCTAAAGTTCAAACTAAGCATTTCAAATGAGTTCACTGCATAATTAACTTGATTTTTAAACAGAGGCAGCATATAGTCAAAAAAATTAGTCATTTACTAAATCTGAAAAGTTTAATCAAATTTTAAGTATATGTTCGTATACTTTGGCATCTATATCAGTGTAGTAAAAACTTTGCCAACTGACTGAAATGATAAAAAGGAATATTGAGGGTGCATAATGAAAGCAGAAAGAAGTAGATCAAGGATTAAAGGAATGTTATATTACATTTGTAATATTCCTAATTAGTGAAAAGAGTCTATGACATATTGTAGAATCACAAGGAAAAAGTTTTCAAGTTCTGTTTTTACTATCTTGAATACCTTCTTCTCAAAATCTTCTCCAAATCCCAAACTTTATAAGAAGCTTTGTTCCTGGAAAAGGTAAGCTGCTAAAATGTCAACCAATCAAAATAATAATTACTTTAAAATCTGGAAATCTGAATTGGACTGATGACTGAAATATGTATTTTGCAGTCAAAAGTTTTCACAGTACAATTTCCTCAGAAAAGAAAATTACAGTTTTATTGTTGTTGTTTTGTTGGGGGTTTTTATAATAAATGTTGCATTCTGGGAACTAACCAGTGCTACTGAAAAAGATACAAAGGCTCTCAATTTGACATTCTCATTTGCCATTCATGGCAGTCTGGCCATACAATAGTAAATAATTCAGTTTGCATTAGTGCACTGTCAGCTTAAACCCAGAGTTTATCAGAAAAAGATGGTTGGTGCAACCTGCTTTTGTTAAGGGGCTTTGACTAGAAGGACTACAACTGAGTGAGGAAAAAAAATCACACAATATTCAGATTATTTTCTAAAATATTGTTTGTTGAACAAGCATGTAGTAATTGGGGGGGGAGGTTCTCATAACTGGTAACAGATAAATGTGGAGCAGGAAGATGTGATTGAGAAGGATAAAGATACTGCATGAGGTTTTGGGACATGTGACATGAATAGATGAGAAATTAGGTGTATGATGATGCTGGCAGATCTGTTTGCCCTTGCCAGAGTGGTCACTCTGGATGAAGTGCTTTTCATTGTTTTTGGATTTCCAAAGTCTTGCTCCTGGGGTTCCTTTTTAACAGGGTGCCATTTAGGACTCTGAGTGAAGTAAAATGCTATTTATTAAAAATATTGGCAGCTTCTTGACAGACTGTGCCTTCTAAACTGTACTCAAAGGAACTGTGCACACTTTATATTGCCTTCAGTTCTACCAAAATAGCTGAGACTTAGTCACAACATTGGGTAGTTTTTTTTGTCCATTTTTTTGTCCATAAATCCTGGAGTGGTTGCAGCCACTTCAGAAAAATAATCTCTGAGAACAGCCCAGTAAAACTGGGACAGATTATTCAGCTATTTGAAAGCTTTACTTTCTCCATAGTCAGTATACTTGCTGGCCTTCCTTGAAGGAGGCACTGCCATGGAAAAAAACCAGGTGTAAGTGTATAGATGTTATGGAAGAATGTTGCAGCTCTCCAGGGGGAGTGTTTTCCTGCAGTGGAATTGCAAAGTGCATCCAGAAGATAGAAGGAAATTAATAAAAAATGTATAATGTAATTTTTTTGATGATCCACAAGAGTTCTCAGGAACATGCATCTCTGAGCTGGACAGTAAATTTTTTAGCCTGTTTAAAAGCCTGTCTAAAAGTCAGGAAATACCTTGAGTACATCTTTAATAGAAGTGCTGTTTTGGTTTGCCCAATTTCTTTAAAGTCATTGGTCTGGACTCATCTTGCCTAATTTTTAGCAAGGAAGACATCCAAGATGATGAAAGCAACTTTGATCTTACATAGTAAGAGCTGTCCCATTTCACCCCCTAACTAAAAAGGAGATGCTGCAACAGAACTCTCAGGTGCTTCAAGGTACATGGGACAAATTTGAATGAAAATATCTAAAGCTGGAGCCTGTTTACAGCTGAGCTTTGTTTACAGCTGAGTTGTATTTTTAAAGGGTTTAGGGTTCATTCACATAGATTTTTGGAATGTCTCAAATCCTTGATGTTACTTGTGCCACTTCCACTCTTACCATATCAAAATCAGGGGAAGGTGTCTTGACAGAACATGGAGGCTAACTTCACTTCATGTGGAAAAAGACAACTAGCAGCCAGTCTTTCCTGTGATCCTGGTCCTGTTATGCATAAAAATAAACACAAAAATCAATGAGATTACAATTATAATCACAAGGAACTGTAGGTCAGGGTATGCACAAATAAAAAAATAAATTTCTAACATGTGACTTTCAATAATTTTTGGAAACTTCACGACAAATTCAATCAGCCTTTATTCTCTTCCAACCCATAGACAGGGTGTTCATTCATGGGGGTCCTGCTTGTTACTGCCAGAGCACAGTTCACAGTTTACAGAAATTTCAGTAGCTGTTAATATTAAAACAATGGTTCAATCCAAGCCTCATCTAATAGATTATTTGCACAAAAAACTCTGCTAAATAAGCAAAGCATAAAATTAATTACATTTTAATTAAATGTTTGAAGCTAATCACTGTAGAGAGTCCCTGATAATATAGCACATGGGGGGCACTAGATAACAGATTACAACATACTGCAATGAAATGGAAGTTGAGCAGCTTTTAATTGACTTAACACTGGGGAAAAGCTAGCTTTTGGAAGTAAACCCTGAACCAATGTAGTCAACTTCTTTGCAGTGTCACTATGGTATTATCAAAAGCTTCATGTTGCTGAACTTACCTGAGGTTTATTATCAGAACATAAAAAATTGTAGAAAATATGCAGTTCTCAAATTTCCACAATTCTGATAGTCTGTCAATAGGATACATTTCTTTCTTATCACTTTAAATCATCTTTGCTCTTTACAAGCAAAATTGGGAGCTTTTGTCAAGATTTAATCACTAATCAGATGTTAGCTGTGTATCATAAAATGAAAGTGAAAAATTCATACATTTAAATACAGGTTTCAAATTAAATTGAAATAGCAGTAAAGTTTTTGCAGTACAGTATAAAAATGAAAGTCACAAACCACCTTCTTTCATTTTTTGTCTGTGTTTTTGTGTGTGTATTGAAATCTGTGGTTTGGGTTTTTTTGTACATTCTGATCTCCACTTTTTTCCTTTGTCTTTTCTTATTTGATTTTACTTTTTTTTCTTTTTCTGAATGTGCACCTTTTTTTTCCTCTGAGTAACCACCGCTATAATATCACAAAGTTCTATTCATTTCACTGTTCCTATCATTCTTCAATTTAGCTACTTCCTCTAGCTTTTCTCAGTTTGGTCATATAATTTATTTTTCCATCATTCCTTCTATTACAAATTTCAACCTTTTTATTTTCCTCTTTGAAATATAAAATTTAACAAAGACATTAAATTAAAATTCATTTTATCTTTATTTATTCAAGTTGAAAACCAGATGCAAGACCATTTGAATTGATGCAGTTGGTATCAGGAAGAGTTAGTGAAAACCAGAGCATTTTTTCAATGCTTACTTGTCCATAATGAGTGATTGAAACAAAATTTGTAGCTCAATGGGAACACAGAAACTGCTGGCATTTTTCATTTTTATACTGTCATAAATGTCTGCTTCCTATTAAATTGAAAGAGGAACTTCAGTGATGACAGGTAAATTGGTAAATTAAAGCAAAAATAGGGCCAGCAATATATCTGTGCATATCAGAAACATAAATGCAACATGTGTTTATCTGATATGAATTTCTGTATGCTGATAGACTTTGTTCTTCTCTTTGAACTGCATTATCAGCTTATATTTGATTTGAAAGCTGCTCTTGAGCATCCAAGCACACACAGAGCTGATTTTCCAAGATATCAAGTACATGCCAACTAAAAAAAGAAGACTGAACTCTTGAATGCAAAGGAATTATGAGAATATCAAATCACGTAGACGTAAAGACATTGGGAGGTGAAAATATAACATTGACTAAAATGAATAAAAGTTGGCTCCTAAAGCTATTAATTTAAAATTCATTAACATTTTGCTAAATATTTTCCCTTCGCTGTCCAGCTGTGGAGGGGAGTGATAGAGAGGCTTTGGGGGTTCTCTGTCAGCCAGGGTAAATCCACTACAATCTTTTAGGAATCTTATTCTTGTGTCTTTGTAGCTTCATTTGAAAGCCAGAACTTTTGAAAATCCTGTTTCTTTTACTTCTGCCATAAAATTGAGATTTTATCAGAAAGAAGCCTAGTTTTCTGCATTTATTTATGACTAATTTCTAGAAGGAGAATCAAGATGTATTTAAAAAAAATGTTTCTGATTTTAGATACCAATTTCTATACAGTTATACTGACTGTTCTGTTTTACATGCATATATATGTACAGAATGAGATGGCTTTTTATTTTTCTTCACTAAATTAATATCAGGAGGAGAATCTCTGTCTGCAAAACTCTTTATGACAAAGTCCAGAGAATCAGAAGTAAGGAAACTGCAGGAAGTTCTATATTTATGTGAAAGGTTAGACATTTATTTGTATTCTGGGGCATTTGTTGAAATTATATGTAATAGCAACTTCTCAGAATGTAATAATTTTTTACTTTTTTGGATAGAAATATGTATATCCGTATTGTACAATCACTTAATCTGCAGTATGACACAGTTATCAAGTGTGGTCTTACTGGCTGAACTGTACATGGAGGTGGAGGTGGAATCATTAAAGCCTAGTTTTAACTGCTTTCATTTTCCTTTTGTAGTTTCATGTACATATATGCATGTATTTCTGCAGCTGTATTTCTGATTAGGATAACAAATCTGTATATCTTCTGTGCAAAGGACTTGTCTATTCACTGTATTAAGTGTTCTGCATTTACCACATTTGTACAGATCCTTGTTGAAGGAATGTTGTGGAGATTCAGGATTTCATGGATGCATGACAGGATTAGCTTCTTACTCATGTTTTTGTTTCAGCAAGCCAACATCCAGAAAGCACAGAAAACTGTTAAAAGCCCTCACAATTTCTAGGTGGAATTTCCAAATGGGAAAAAACCCAAACATGAAGAAGTCTTAGCGGAAGTGCCAGGGGACTTGGAGTTCAATTTGAAACAATTAATTAGACACATCATGCATTTTGCTTTGTTGGTTCTTTCATTCCATCTTAGTCTTGTTTTATGTTTCAGAGCTAGTTCCTCTCTAGCCTTAACCTTTCCCTCTGTTTTGATGATAAATGCAGATAACAGGACAACTCAGCTACCAGATACTTTGTTATTTCCCATAATAAAGTCAGTTGGCTTCTTTATGGAAAAGCTTTTTTCCTTCTTCAAAATGAAAATATGACAGAATAGTATGAGTAAGAAAACTAAGTTATACTGAAATAAACTCCCTTTTTGAGCTTTGAAGACGTTATGAAAAACATAAAGTATACTTTCTTGATAGAATCTGTGACTTAAAATATTAATAAAAAGTGGAATTTTAAGTAGTTGAAAGATTTATCAAGAGAAGTATGCACCAAGAACAAAATCCCCATGAAGAACAAAACCAAACCAAACCAAAACCAACCAAACAAAAAAAAGACAGGCCCCCTCAACACATTTTCTTCTATTTTTTAGATTGCTAGGAGCTATAAGTATCATAATTATTTATAATTAGATTATAATTTATTTTAGTGTCATAATAAAATTGGTTAGAATCACCCAATAGATAGGAGATGGGATTTATATTGATATGTAAAAATGAGAAACAAGAAGAATGGAGAGGGTTCAGTAAGCAGAATACATAAACTGTGATAAAGAATATATATACAACCTGAGATAGAAAGAGGTTATTTGCCTGTTAGCTACCATAGTAATTTCATGTTACACAGTTTGAATTTATAAATTTCCAGTTTTTGAATATAAGCATTTTATCATCTTCTCATCTCACTTTTGAATTTAACAGGAAATTTTCTGTAGGAATTTAACAAATTATCTTATGAACAAAAGTTTTATAGAGTGGTGGACTGAGTTATGATATCTGCAAGTAATTTTGCTGAAAAGAATACAAATAAATGGATATTACTCAGTTGATATTACCTTTACCTTCAAGACTTTAAACGTTTGAGCAGGGTGAATTTGTGTTTCTGAAGACTGAACTGAGATGAGACAATGTAGTATAAACTCTACAGACACTGTGTTATCTTAAAACATTATGCGGAGAAATACATCATTTGCATGGTAGTGTCTGATACAACCATAAACAAGGATTGCTACCCACGTCAGTTTCTTTGGGGTCTCCTTTGAGATCTGCTTAGCTGCTAGTAAAACACATTAATCTGGGGTGAGAGAGGGAGTGGGTTGAGTGAAATAATATGACTGTGGGAAGGGACATCAGATTCCCATAATGCTGAAGGGATAGAGACATTCAAAACTTAGTGAACTCTTTATACACAAAAAGTGAAAGAACCTAGCACCAACTCTGTGTTTGGAAATGTTTTTTCAGGACACAAGTATGAAGCTGTCAAGTGAATACACTACTGGGCAGAGGATGGCTAGAAAGAACTGTTCCAGTTCTTACCCCTTTTTGCTAATTTTTCCATATAAGTAAGCCAAGAAAGCCTACTTGAATTAATTTCATAAGAAATTTAGATGCTGATATTAGTGCTTAAGAAATTACTTTCAGTAATATTTGTGATATTAGTGCTTTTAGAAATTACTTTAATACTTCTAATAGATTTTAATAGTACTTACTGCTGAACATGCACATCTAACTGATGGAATACGGCCAGAGCAGTTTCTTATAGAGCAGTTGAAAAAGTTGACAACTTTTAAACTTTGTGGAAAAGCAATGATGTACCTGGAAGCTTGCTAGCTTGACTGTTGATAAAAAAATTAAAACCTGCATGCAATATATTAAGGCTTAAAGGAGGATGGGAAGCAAAGAATCTTACTTGTGTTTTCATATGTCTTTGAAACACAGGGGTTAGGAGATGAGAGCAATTTGGAAGGGGAAAAAGAGTTAATTATAATAAGGGTATAACTTCTGATTTTTTTCCTAATAAATATAGTAATAAAAGAATTCAGTGGAACTTAGAGATTTGTGAACAAATGAATTAAAATTATTAGAATCCTTGATTTTAGCACTGAAAGAAGGCATAGAAAATGGTAGTTTTAATAGTATCACAAATATCTAAAGAGTGTGGAGTCCACATCATTAGATGAGACAAATTCATCTGCATGGAAGTTTTCCACACTTGTTATAAAACACAGTAGAAGCTCAGGTACTTCAGCATAATTGCTCCTGATTGATCATAGTCTACTGTAGACCAATGATCCTTATCATCTGTATCATCATCAGATGTAGGCTTGATAATCAATGTCTCCCTATGGAATACTGATAATGACCTGCTTCCCTTTGCATTAAAATGACATTTTTTTGTTGTCCAAAAACAAAGATAGATAGATACTTAATGTGTTAGGTACCAATAGTGTTTGATGTTTGGTATTTGCAGATAGTTGTTGTGCACGTGGCAGATCACACGCTTTGATTACTTTGGGTTAGTGGGTCGTGTCCTGAGGATCTGTGTACATGGAAGAGTAAGGTTCATCTCAAGGTGATTTGGAATAAATTAAAGAATTCTGCTCTTTAACATGAGTTCTCCCAAGCTTGCTCTAGAAATCAAGGAAGAGTATTTTAATTAATAAAAAAATAAAGTACACTGCTTTGCACAACAGTACATTTTCCTCCTTCCCTTTGCATTTATTTTCCACATAATCATGAGAATTTTTCCTTGTCATAAGAAATAAATGGTAAAAGCCTCCTTTTTCCTACATGTTTTTGGTGTGTAATGAATCTAAATCTTCATTGCCACAAAGAAATAAAACTGGGGTTTTGTCATCTCAGCCTGTGAAAATAATTCAGGTTTCAATAACTTATTCTAGTCTGCATCAGATGGCTGGATTTAGACCAGATAATTAAATAAAGAGTGCCATTTCTGTGACTACTCAAAAATACAGTTCAAAGTTAATTTCTCTCTGAAACTTAAGTGAAAAATGTAGAGCTTAATGTCCTGCTTTTTTCTCACTAAGAACTTTGTTTATCAATTATAGCACATATAAGGAGTCACTGTCCATGGTCACCTTTAGGAGTAGTACAAGAACATTTGGATGATTGTTTACTGAGCCATAGAGGCATGAAATTCAATAATTTACCAGTTATGGATTTTTACTTTGCTTATCAGCTCTTGTAGGTGGTGTTCATGTGCTTTATGTCTATAAAGTACAACATTGCTCAAATTAATTATTAAAGTTAATGCCCCATTTTTACCACTGCATTCTCCTCCTTCCTAGACATGTTTCTTTTGTGGCTGGTTTGTCACATTTCATGGAAAATATGCCTCTGGATGTTTTGTTTTTCTCTTTCAAGAAGACTCCTTTCAGAAGAAGAGAGTTTTGTGAAGTTTAAATTCAACAAAGCTGTCAGAGGAAAGCGCTGAGGATAAGAAGAAAAAGAAGAATGTTTTTGAACAGCTTCACAAAATTTAATGGAGTTAAAAACAGTAAAAAGAGATCTATAAAAATTTAATACAGATTTTGTGGAAACCACTCTAAACCTTTGCAAAGATTAATAGAGAGTGTTGTGTTCTACACCACCTCACTTTTAACCACATCATAGATTATATTTTGATGTTACTCTGAGCTACTAAATGTTATAAAACTGATTTTAAAACTCAAGAAAAATGGATGCAGACAATAATGTCCCAAGCTATGCAGAGTAACTCATCATTTTGGTTTGGAAAATGTACTTATTTTTCTATCACACTGTTGTCCTTTGGTGACTCAGAAAAGTTACTTGAGAAGAATCCGTCAAAACTGGCTATACTTTGCATTTTAAATTGGTGGTTGTCTGTGACAGCAAATAACTGGGGTAGCAAAATATTTAGCAATAGCACATGCTGTTAATCATTGTGATGAAGGTGGAAAGGGCAACAAAGTCTATACTGAAGATGCACTTGACTGTATTCTACAATTTTTTATGGAGACGGGCACCTAAAAGACTAGTAAGCATGGTGCAGAATGCTGCTGCTGGTACATTTCTCTTGCTTTATCTTCTACTTCATCTCCTAAAAAGCCTGTTGATTTTTGAATGTGAAGGTATACATTATGCAGACCTATTGCACCCTGAGCTTAATATCGTGCATCTTTTTCTGTAAAGTGGGAAATACAGATTAATAACACTGTAATAATAATAATAATAATAATAATAATAATAATAATAATAATAATGTGAGAAGCAATGGGAAATAACTAATGAACAGTGTAACTTAAACTTCATTGTGTAGATTCTGGCAAGTTGTTTGAAAACATTAAGTGATGCTGGAGTTCTTTTAGTCTCTGCTGCTATATTAGTGAATTACATTGGATCTCCTGATATAAATCTCCGTATGGATCTATGAGCCTACTTTATGTCTAATTTATCATCTGGTGGTGAATTATAAAAATATACATATTGCAAAACACTCTCTACTCTGAAGAACATGCAGTGTCTGACATTGCTGAAATAGGGAAAGGTATCCTTGAGACTGGAGGAAAAAATCTACATGAACATACAGACATTCCTGTGTACATGCTGACAGTGATTTGATTAAGGTATGTGTGAGATAATTGCCAGACAGCACAAGAATAACTTTATTGGCAATTTTAGTAATGTTCTGTGACCTTACTGATCTACTCCACCTCTCAAAAGATTGCCACATTTATTGCATTTCAAAATGGAATGTTGCCTTCAAGTTTTAAGACAGCCAGGACAAAGAACCAAGTGATATAGATGTAGACTGTAGATGTACAGTTTTCTAATACAGGTTTATGAAAGAGTGATTTTGAAACAAACTGTATATTTGACTTCCCTCATGAGACATGGACTAAAAACATTTTTCGTGTAGAATTTATGGAAAAAAGATAGTTTTTTGGTGACGTTATGGTTTCAGAATAATGTTGAATGAATTGAAGTCCTACTAAGTAGCTTTCAGTAATGAAGCTTATACCATTACCTTGAACGTGAATCTCAGGTAAGCCCACAGCACTGTGGACCATAAAGGTCACAAAAACCTGGTTCTTTCAGAGAACAAGATCTTTGTCAGGGAGAAAAGCTAGAAAAAAAAGCTAGGCTTCCATTTTTCTTTTCCCCATCTGGGGATCAAGAAAGTTTATACATACCATTTCCCAAATCTCATTTCTCAATGCAGCTTCATTTTAAAGATGTTAAAACAGCCTGTGGAAAATTTTATAATTTCTTATGTACACAAACAGAAGTGCCAAACATTGGATCTTGAAGCTTCTGTGCATATTAACTGACAAAAATTGAGGGTCCAACTTTGCAATGGACTCTTGCTCTGAACCCTCTACCCAGAAGAAAACTATGACTCTTATAGACTTTGAGGCTCTTCATTTGCTGTACTCACATACAATGTTAATAATGTTCCATTTCACATTCTTTCCATTTGTATCTTGATGAAAATTGTCTTTATCACAATGTTGTGAAATCAAGAAAAATGTTTTAACATCTAACTTAAAAAGTTAGACACTGAGTATCTAAAATAATGGCCAAAATTTAGTTTGTTTAAATTTATAGTGGTGGAGTTTTTCTTTTTGAAATGTCCCTTAATGCTCTAAAAAAACCAGTAAAAGTTTGTATTTGATAGTGTCAATGAGCAATTTTAATCTTTGCTTTAAATTTCAACAATGTAAATATTTATTTTGTCTAAGAATTTGAATAATGCAAGGAATGTTAAGTACACAAAACATTTTAATCTGATTTCTCTCATTCAAGGAGAAAAACAAACTTCCTTTTTCTTAGATTAAAATTCTCTGCATCAAGCTAAGTGTGACTATTTGATTAGTGAGATGAAGTACACTTTTTTTTCCTTGAGAAACTCTCACTGCAAATCTTAAAAGGTTACCTTGCTATTTCCAGGTTTAGACAATTGTAAAATAAATTATCTATATTCTCACACCTGCTGCTTTACCATTCATACACATGATGCTATATAAGAGGAGTAGAGGAAAAGTTGCACACAAAAAAGATTCTATATTTCAGATTAAAGAAAAGAACAAAAAACCTTGGCGCTTTAAAATTTTGATGTACATCTATCAACAAAATGATATCTTATGTAGCTAGTCCAAAATGTATTAGAGAAAATTGTTGATGACTTTTTAACTGTCCCCTCAAAAGTAATTATATTAAATCTTTTAAAATGCATGAGCACACACACAGACATGCATTAATTTAAACAACATAGTGTTGTTATTATTATTATTATTATTGCATTAAGTAGTCCAGTTATACTGAACTCAACACAAACATGAATACTAAGCTGGTAGATACATTCCCATGTAGAAAACAATACATCTAGAGCAGACTGCCTTGCACGTACTCACGTGAGTTGTTTTAGGGAAGTTAAGGGTTTTACACTGATAGGTAAAGAAGGCAGGACTGTGTAATTAATTTTATTTCCAGCTGTCGAGATTTCAGACTATAATTCCAAGCTCTCTAAGCAAACATCTTTTTCTTTCCTTCTTTCCAGGCAAACTGATCAGACATGCTTTGGGGATTGGCTGTGTGCCCAGTTTCCACAAATGCCAAAGACTCCTGCACACTGAGTTAATTAAAATTGACTGCTTGTCTTAGGCAGAAAAAACAGGCTAAATTCTGGCTTGTTCTTAAAAAAAGAGATTGAACAATTTAGGCAAACAAAATAACTTTCTGTTAAGCCAGGGAATAAAAGTAACATATTGCTTTGCTTTGAAAAAAAACAGATCATATTTTTATTTTGTTTTCATTTCTACCTCAAAGGCTTTTTTTTCTATTGTGTTTTGTTGATTTTTTTCTTTACCCTTCTGCAGTGAATGGTAAATTGTTAGATCTGTGTATCCCAAGGACACGAAGACATATATCAAATGAAGGGTATAGACAGATTTTACAGGCTGAAGCTATAAATGACAATGAAACGTCTAATCTTGCAGATGTTTAAACCTCACAGGTGTCTCCCCTTTTGACTGAAACTTCCCCAGTGCCTAGTGTGACATTCTCACTGAAATGCACCAAAACTGCTGCAGTCTACAGGGCTCAGCAGCTGTCATATGCCTAAAAGCAGCCAAGTACCAAAGTCTCCAAAGGACATTTAATATGCATTTCCTAAGAACTGGCTGACACTGACAATAGAGCTCACAATGAACTAAAAACATATCTAGGATTTATAGTATTTGTACACTCAGGTTCAATGATCTCAGGTTAGGGGGTTAAAATTCACACATTCCTGAAGGTGTTTTTGGTTTACTTTTAGAGAGTACTGAGAGGCCTAAGGTTATCAGGTTAGCACTTCCTTCTTCTTCCTCTGCTACTCTGCAGGGAATCTTATGTGATTCATAGGAATATACAGAGGTAGAAGAAGAAATTGATGGGAAGCCAGAAGCCCTAGAATGTACATCATTCTATAATTCAAGTTTTATAGTGTTCATAAATTCTGTCTTTGCTTCAAGAGGCTCTTTTATGCTTTTTAATAATCAGTATTCTGGGGTATAAAGATGAGCAGACTTGACAAGAAACCCATAATTGACTATTTCCCTGATGAGTCCCCACCCCACAAGGTTACAGAGTCATATGCAGGGTGTTTCTAATGGATCTTGAATTCTCCTTTGTATAGTTGAAAATCTCAATCTGTCAGGTAAAGCAGGTTTCTAGAGAAAAATGGCCTATCATTTGTTAGAGCATTCTTCAGGGGGAAAAGTGACATGAATTTGCTAGTAGATGACATCATATCACAGCTTTATTTTAAAAGAAAAGGCTTGGACTTTAAAAAGGATCTATACCAGGATAGGTTTCCAGCCTCTGGATATGAAACAAACAGATGTGTGTCCTTATGGCTCTATGTCCCCAGGAAATCTTAGGGTTTCCTATTGATTTTGTATTTATGACTTCCCCAGCACACTGGCTCTTCTGGTTTGCAATCTGGGATTTAAGCATGTCCCTATCATGTAACAGATGCCCTCAAATCAATATCTAGTCTAAAAATATATTTTAGGGGTTTTTAAACATTTTTTGTGTTTTCCCAAGATAATTTGATTTTAAATCAGATTTTTTTTCCTAAAACAATTGATCTGTAAGTGATGTCACTGCTCTATCTATATGATTGTGATAGTGTGTAAATGTGTCAAATGCTGTTCATAAGAGCAGTGTGATATTAAGTTTATCTCTTGTATTGAATCTAAACAGAATTATTAAGTAATCCTAATAGGGCATTCACAAAACAAGCTGTGGAAGGAATCAGGCAGCCTAATGTTTATCCAATGGATGTTCATCTCTACAGTGTTCTATTCAAGACATGGACTTAGAGGTCTTAGGGACCAGTGTCAAAGCAGGATCCAGGATGGAAAAAACAATTCTTAGCAGACCAAAGGTTAAAACATACATTATATGTTAAGGAATTTGTTACAAAGGATATATATATACAGATAGATATACAAAAGCATAAAAAAATAAAATAAAATTAGAGAGAGAAGATATACAATTAGTCCTAATTCTGTTAAAGTTGTATGTGGATACACAATAGGATTAAGTTTTTTATTTCTAATCTTGAATTATTTTACATATAGTTACATTTTTTTAAAATACATTCCTTAGGTGAAATGTTAAATGTGTCTATTCTTCTTAATAGAAGAATGCATTATAAATTGAATGCTCCACTTCCTTTCTAACTTGCTTTTCCATTGTGTTTCTAAAGTCCTAGTGGATTATATGTTACCATTTGGGAGAATTTTTGAATGTAGTGAATAAATAGAAATATGAGCAAATATGGTTGCAAAAAATGCTTGCATGTGTCATGTTTTTCACTGTTAGATTATTTCCAGTTTCTCACAAAGCAGCAAAAATAATACTTGCACTGCACTAAACAAATTTGCTGAAATCCTCTAAGTAATTCACATTTTAAAGAAAAGAAAATATGAAAAAACAAAATTAGTATTTATAAGCTTCTCAACAGTGACAGTGGCAATTTCATTGATATTTTGTAGTAATCTTTTCTTTTTTTTTTTTTGGTGTATCTGCAATGCTTAATGTACTGTCAGCAGAAGAAATTTATTCTGGTCTGAAACGGCTCCTACTATCTCACTTAGAGCTTGTTTAGAAGTATCTTGGTTACCTTGCTGACTTGTGAAATGCATGTCCATTGTTTGTGTTTTACACCCTTTTTGCAAACTGATTTTTAAACATATTTTCTACTTTCTTTCATTGTTTTCTCATTAGTTCTTTTGTCAATGAGTTCAAATGAACCATGACTTTAAAACTATTTCTAGAATAGAATTTTAAATTAGTAAATATTTTGCAATATTTAAATGTAAATCTGCTTCATGTTTTGATGAGATCAAAGTCTGAAAAAAGTTAAAAGTCAGATGAACTGTAACAAAATCAAAAACTGAACTAAATAGTTTACTAAGGAAATTTGTTTGTTCTGTCCAATATTAAATGTTTAAAAATGTAAAGTACAAACTGCATTGATTAATTTTTAAATAAAACTGCCCTGAACTATGGATTTTTTTCTTTATATCTAGTTTTGTGCTACTTAGGATCACTAAATAAAATACATAGAAATAACAAAAAAGTGTCTAATATCAGTTAAACAGAAAAGAAGAATAGATCTTATATTTCTGAAGATTTTGATTCTTCAGCAAAACCTGTTTACAGTCTTTAAAGTAATGCTATCACTTATTAAAGACCAAGTGTAAGTGAACAAGCAAGCTTCCCTGAAGTAGTGAAGAAACCATAAATCAGGAATGGTTTGAAAATGAGATTATTCAACGTGAAAAGTTGAATGAGATTATTCAACTTACATGAAAGTAAGGTGAGAAACATGACAGCAGCAAGATAGTTATCACAACTTTAACATAAAAGTCATTATTTGAGTGAAAAATTTGATTTGTTTTGAGAAAAAATAATTTTCCTTTTAATTTTCAGGTTTTATTTCCTTACAGAGGCAGTAAAGCTATTAACATGTTGAAAATATTTGTTCTTTTCTAGTATGGCTTAGAACATGAACACATATTATTCTCTTTTCAAACACATTTTTCAGAAACTGTCTCTGTGTTTATAATATATAATAATTTATAATTTGTAATAATTTATAGAAATCCAGGGAAAGTGTTTGCACCTGTATGTGGGCATGTAGATTTGAGCTAGGCCGTTGAGTGATACATGGAAGATACAATGGAAGAAAAGGGACTTTCTTCTCAAAGGCATCTAGAGAGAGTGAAAAAAGAATTCCATAAATTTTCTAGAGCATAACCATTGCTAGGCCCAAAGAATTACAAAATAAGATTCATAATGGCCTTACAAAGATTAACACATTCAGCAGTATCTGCCCTAATTAAGGTAAAGATATTAGAAGCCAGGCTACCTTTTCAGACCTGCTCTGACAACCTGTTATATCTATTTTCTTTTTAGCAAAAGGATTCACCTCTAAGAATGGTCATACAATGCCAAGAGAGCTGAAATTTCAGTCATAAGTGCTTAGCTCCTAATCCTGGATTCAGATATTAGATACTCTTTTGCCTTGCTTTCCTTCACTCTATACCTGTTAAAATGGATATGTAAGAAAAAAAAAATAGGAAGGGAAACCTGAGGTATAGCTGGTTTTAAAATTTATGTAGTAAATACCTATTCTAACAGGATACTCTCGATGAGACTGCAGAGTAATTCTTAAAGGCAGTTTTGATGTGGCCACATTTCACTTTTCCCTTTCTGCTAACATTCCACGCTGATCAGAGAGTCTCAGGTAGAAAAAACTTAATATTGGAAATGTTGGAAATGTAATTCAGCTTCCTGGTGCTTACTGCTGACCGAGGAACCTTTGTGCACTGACTCTATCCATGTTATGCATAATTTTGAGACTGAACACTCCTGGTATGGCTTAGCTATTTGTTCCAGCTCACACCACTCTGTCTGGAGTCATTGCTTCAGTCTCACTCCCACTGATGCCATTCTCCACTCTTTTCTTCCTTTCATTTTCTCTTCTCTCATATCTGACTGACCTTCCTTCCCTCATTGATCTTTCTTTAAGAAAAATCCTCTTGAAAAAGTTAAAGGCTGAACACAATTCAAACAGAAAAATGGAGAACCAGCAGGAAGACTGCAAACCTAGACATTATTTGCCCTTCTCTTGTCAAGTTCCATTCCTCGGACTTGAATAGACTACAAAGCTTTTAAGCTGCCTCACAAATTCTCTAGCAACTAGATATGATAACTAGGTGATAAGTAACTTAATTTAGTATCTCTTCTATTTAGCAAAGAGGGCAAGCCCTAGAGGGCATCTGATCTGTGATTATTTCCATAAATTCTTGGCTCCAACTCTGGTCCTCAGGTTATACACAATTTCTATTACACTTCTTTCTTACTCTAGAGATTCAAATGAAAACCTATTAAACTACAACACATGGAAGAACAAATTATGGCAATTTTCATGCTTTGTGTGCTATCACTAGTTACAGAATAGTTAAGAAGTTTAGGAGTTTTTCTTTAGCTGTTCAGTTTGCTTATTTTTTTTCTCTAATCTAGTGCTGGAAAAAGTGTGGATGCTAGCAACAAAGCTTAAGAAAAAGAAGAGGATAAGCCTTAATTCTGTTTCTCACACTACTTCATGGATTTGAAGTTACTCCATTCAAGTTGAATGAGTAAGAGGGAACAAAAAGAAATAAATTTTTAACTGTTTATTTACCAGTAGCACCTAATTTTTGGTATTGTCTTTTACAATCAGTGACAGAACTAGGGAAAACAGATAAAAAAAAAATAAAAATCCTGGATCATAAGGCAATGACTATGACAATGAACAAAATAAGAATACAGTGCTATACTAGAAAGATTATAATTTTTCTTGCAATACAAATAAGTATCTAAACCCCAAACAGTAGACTAATACACTTGCTTCATAATTACCTATGGTGTTTACACACCAAAAACCAGAAAAATGATCCTTCAATAAACTACTGTTTGTAAAGCTAGAAAGAAACTAAAAGATAACATGATATGGCTTTGAGTTACTGTTCAGGTAATTGGTATGCTGCAGGTGTCATCAAATTAAAGTTAGATAATACTCCCCTCAAAAGTCCCATTTTCAAATTGTAAGAGAAGGAGCTAAAAAGCTATTTTCATCCTATAGGATTTAAGGGTCTCAGGTGTTCATTACAGCTGGTACTGATTTGTCTCATGATTACATTTCTTTTTTGAGAATGTTTCTTCCTGATCTTTGTTAGAAGTCTAAATGGAGAAGTTTTATCTGTCCTCCAGAGATCTGCCTTTTGCATAGCACAATATACCATTTAGAGCAAGGGCTTAAAAAGATTTTCAAGAGGAAATAAAGGGATCTCCTAACCTAGCCATAGTATAAAAGTGACAAACAGGAATTCTGAGCTGGTGAGTGGGGTGATATTGACTTTCTATGTTGGTAAAATGGACATTACATTTGAGAAAAAAGGGTGTTGTAGACTCAGTTTTGAAAAAAAAAGAGGTGCAAAAATATGAGAGAAATAAATTCCCTGTTTTACAATAAGTTCATGGCTGGCAGTGAGTTAGGTTATCCTGTGCTTCCTGAAGAGGTGCCCTTCAGGAGAAGCAAGGCTGATTGGTAGAATCTAAATAATTGCATCTGAGAAATGTGGTGGAAGGAACATTGAAATAATTTTTTCATTTTTTTCTTAGTTGTATCAAAATGCTTTGGGAAGAGTTGCGATGATATTAGAAACAAGGATCTTGTAAGCTTTTGCAAATTCATATGCGAAGGAACTCAAATAATTTGCATGATACAGTAATATTCTTAGCAGTTGTCTATTTCCAGCATTGGTCTTACTTTCACCTATTAAAAAATCTTATCAAATATTATCACACTGAAATTTGTCATCTGTGACTTGAGGAAAATAACTGATGGACTGGTACAATGTGTACAACACTACTGTGACCTTCCACTTATTTTTATCTTTCCATAAAGTATGATATTTTTAACAAAAGAGCAGCTCATTGAAGAAAAAGAAATAAAGAAGTGTTTATCAAGATCTTCCTGTATCTTTAATTAACTTCAGTAGTCTCAGAATGTTTTACAAGTTTAAGGGTTCCATCCATACATTTTCCATATTTTTTTCTTCCATCTCTTCCTGAATGCAAGCTGGCCAATTTCAGCTATATTTGAAAAAGTGATGGAAGCTTTATGAAAATATGGGGCTGTAGTGAAAAGATAGTAAATGCCAGAATCATGCAATCCATTTTGACTGTTGATTTCCCATAAATCAATAGGTGTGTAATGTCCGAGCTATTGACTGGCCATTAGGATGGCTGTTACCTTGGAAGGGTTGTCACAAACAAAGCAGAGCATGAACCATACGGGACACAAATGAACAACGAAAGAGGTTTAGCAGGTATTTTTCCTGCTTGTCAAACAACTTATATTTGTTTATTTAACTTCATATTTATTTATGAATGGACATTTCAAATTGCCTCTGTGATTTTAGGCATTTCAAACTCATAGAGATGAGATCTTCGTAGCTAACGTCTCAAGGCTTGCTGGAAATTATAAATATAAAACTTCAGAAATTATTTTAAATGTTAGCCATTAATCTTGCTTGAAATCAGATTCTGTGAATAATTTATATAAAATGAGGAAAGTATTTAGAGGTTTTTTTAAAATTTTTATTTTCTCTAAATTTTTCAGATTTCCTCACTGCTTATTTTTGATTATGGACTTGGTAATTTTTAACTTGCTGATTACTGCTAATTCACCTTGTTACTTAGTGAAATTAGAGAGTCTTTCCCTAATAATTGTCTTACTTGCATAGTGGTGGCATAACTTTTTTTTTTACTTTGTCCAGTGTCCTAAGACTCATCTTACATTGCTATTTAATTATTTAGCCAAATGTCACAAAGTTTCCAGTGTGTCACTGGTTACATAGGTGAAACACTGAACATTTTCAAAACTATCTGAGTGTGTCGATTTATGAAATCATCAAGAATGCTATTTCCATTATTTGCTTTGCATATAAAGCTGTAAAGCTCCCTATTTTATAGTAATTTTGTTCATCTATTTATTTTCTTGGAGATCTTCACTGGACAATATCAGCAATACAGGGCAGGACCAAACTCCATAATTCTTTCTATAAGTAATAAAATGACTGCATCTTTCCTATGGATTTCTGATATATTTCCCCCTAAGATTCCAGGCATTGTAATTAAAAAAAAGGTCTTTATAAAAAATATTCATGTATAAATGCTCACTATTGAAACAGTCTTCTATTTGTTAGTCATGTATTTTTATCTGATACCAAAAAGGAGTTCAATTAATTATTTACATTCATTCCCTGTCAAACAAGCATCATAAGACAGCAGAAGACCACATCAGCAGTCATTGTTTCTGAAATATTTTTCAAATAACATTGGAGAAAAAAATATTCATGCACACCCAAATGCATTTTGATGAACAAATTTGAAAGTAGTCACATCTGCTGAAAATTGGTCCAAGAAATAATAACATTGGTTATATGGTATCTCCTGACAAGTCTCAGAAACAAGTTTGGTGTGATATAAATTACATCTGTATTTGTAAGAGTAATGCTGTTCTATGTCAGACAAAGGTGGTATTAACACCTTTTACACACTGGCACACACACATTTACACACTTGTCAATTCAATATTCAGTTATTGTCAAATTGAAAAATTATGTTACTAGCAACTGATTGCTGTAATTAAGGTTTTGATAATTATTATTTCAGTTACTTTTCTGCTGGTAAATATTCTAGCATTTTTTCATTACTGTTGGCACAGAAAAATGTAATGTCATAGATATGCCAATGAGAAACACAACTGAAATATAAGTAATTCTCTGTCCCAGTGGGTCCAGGTATTTTCTCAATTCCAGAAAATTCTAGACCAGATTTTAACATATTTGAAATTAATCAGCAAGACAGAAAGGTCAGGGACTTTGGTCATGAAAATGCAGAAGAGCAGAAATATTCTGAGGTAGAATACGATAGTCAGAACAGAAATTCTGTGTTCCCACAGTTTCTATTATAACACATTGCTAGAATAATGAACAAAACTTTTTTATTTTACATACTTCGTCCTCAACTGTTAAAAAATCTGGGGCACCTGTTGCAGATTTGATTTACAGATCGGACTTATGAAGAGAAAACACCTAGTCCACACTTTAATTAAGTAAATTAGTGGTTCTTTCTATGTAAAGAAGGTAATTTTCATCTTAAAACTGGTTGAACTTTAGATTCCTGGAAAGCTATGCTTACATAATAACAGAAGTGTAGTAGTTACATATAAGCAAATGTACGAAACAAATTTCTGTTACATGTAAGCAAATTTAATAATTAAAGCCTCAACTGAGAAACAGCCAAGGATGTCTCCAGCTTCTTTCTGAATGTGTTTTTAAATCTACACCTATTTAGAAAAGCAGTTAAGCACATGCTTAGTCCATTGAAGTTAATGTTTAGCCTTCAGTTTTTTCTCCTGAATTTTTTATAAATAGCTGTTATAAGGAAAAAGTGACAGTTGAATCAGCTAGAGTTTGACTGTGATAGTAGAACAATCACTAATTGAATGATTTCATTGTTTTTATTCAGTGACTTTGAGGTGGTTTTAGGCAGCAATAATCCCTTACTGCAATTTTTTGGTTGTCTAGTACTACAGTACCACTGTTAAGTTAACTGACTTCGAAGTAGGCATATAAAACTTCCAGATAAATTTTAATTTATTTCATATTATAAAAGATTTATTGAATTTAATGATGTGCATGCCAAGTAGAATTAAATTAAATCTTTATACCAAAGGAATTGTTTGAATTCCTTGACTAACAAATAGAATACTATTATTTCCATAGTCCGCATTTATATATAAATATTTTATATAAAGAAGTTGCTTTTTTTTTTAAATAACTTGCCTAGAATATTAGAAGGAAATATGTCAGAAATCTATAGGAAAAAGGCAGCAGTTTTATTACTTATAGAAAGAATTATAAGGTTTGGTCCTCCCCTGTGGGTTTTTCTTTTTAAGACTAAGCAGTTTGGAATAGCTAATCTTCCTCTTGACAATGTAGCCAATAAACAGCTGGTATAAATTGCTTATGGATACCAGCTCTGAAGAAGAGAATAATTACAAATCTGCTGGAGTTCTTGAACATTCTGCTTGGACCTCTGTGGAATCACTTGCCTGAATGATTATAGAAGGGAGTAGACATGTGAAATGATTAAGCTGTGTCTATCAAAAAAATTACCAGATTCTTCTGTATACCTTCCAGGGCTTAATTGACAGTGGATTTTAAACAGATACTGAGGAAGCTGAAGAGCAGAATATACACTTTCTTCATACACTGTCTCATGGAATATTAGACACTGTTGCTGTTTTAAATTGCAGTTGACTTACACCAGGACTAACTGAGAAGGTGTTTAGACTAGTAAAGAAAAAAAAAAAACCAAAACCCCAAAAAAACCTGAATAAAATAGATACTAAAGAACATAGGGAAAAACTTCAACCCTACTGTATTAGAAGGAGGATTGATGTGATCCTAAAATTTCTCAGTAGTCTCACTGCTGTGCTCTCACAAGGCCTATGAGAGGATTTTTTAAGAGGCTTAAAATGTAGTATTGGCAAAGAGATGTAAACCTATTCCTAATGCCAAATAAAAGCATCAGAAGGGACTAGAACATGATAAAATCCTCAAGATAAAGGCAGTAGGAAGACAGCTAGTCAACAGCTGTGAAAATAGAATTAAACCTTGCATAAATTGGAAATGGTGTTCCCCAAACCAAGGCTGAAACCAAATAATAGGGTATGTATAATCTCAACACAGGATTCAAACTGGGTCAACAGGATATCGTGGCTAATTTTGTGGATGACTGCCAGCATGCTCAGGCAACTGCAGCCTATTGACCAATGTCCAACAGTTCAAGTTTGCTTTCCTCACAAACTTGAATTTTCAAATAAATATATCTTAGAGCAAATGAGCCAGTAACCACTGAGCAACATAGTGCTGAGTGTTAGGTTTGAAGCTTAAGTCAAATCACATTTAACCATATTTCAATATGGTATATGGATGATAAGAGTAAGGATTTCAAACATGCATGGGATTTGGAAGAATGAAGAGAGGACAAATTCTACACAGTATTAGGACATGTAAAAAAATATTAAAAAAGGTACAAGACTATACTATAAAGAAAATACCAGTTCCAGTTGTCAAAATACATTTCTATTGCTTTGGATGATCTAATTAAACCAGTTTATCTGCAGAAAAATATATTTTTTCTACTTGTTCTGTTCTTCTCAGTAACTTTTTTTTTAATTTGCATCTACTTTAGGCCTTTTTTTCCATTTATGCATTTTTTACAGATGTTCATCTTCCTTCAGCTATCACTTTAGCCTTTTATCTCCATGGAAATGAAAATTCAACTACACATATTATGCTGAATTTTTATTTTCCAGTTGCAGACAAGACCTTTACTAAGTGTCTTCTGTGCCAACAATCCTGTGAAACAGGGTCTGCATCTAAGCTAGTAAAAAGGGCATGGACTCAGACATTGGCTCAAGATTGGAATGTTAGCAGAGGGGCAGGCATTGATCTCTCCTCTCTGGTGACCAGTGACCGAACCTGAGGCAATGGCATGAAGCTGCAGATTAGGGTTAGGATTCCACAGTTTTGGAGCTGGCCATTTAGATAGAAGCAGCAGTCATCATGAAAGCCACACTAATGCTTCTGATCAAAATTTGTGGTCAAATTCAGAGCAAATGGCATGTCAGTTACTATTGATTTTGGACCTCACTTATCACTCTATTACCTCTATGTTATTCATTTCTCTTTTTTATTCCTGCCATTTATTTTCTTTCTCCCTTTTAAAAGAAGTATCAATAGATGCTGCATCTCCCTCCATCTCTGTATTCCTGTGAAATAATTTCTTATGAAATTGTCTGCCTTATTATGTAACTGCCTCCTACTAGCATTTTGTGACTCACAGGTCTCTGTCTGTGCTCTTGATCTGCCAAACACCTGTCCAACCTAATATTTCTGTTTGTCAGATGTCTTCATCTATATTGATTGTTAATGTACTACTAACAGATTACCGACATAAGGTAAATTTCTTGCACTTTAACTTACTTCAACTTCTAGGCATTATCAAACATGCATAATTCATAAAATCATTATTCTTCCCAAACTACTACTTCTACTGTAACTGTAAACAAAGGAAAAAGTGATGTCTACAGCATTTTTAATTTTCTTCAGCAGGTTATTTCCTCTTGTAAGTTCCACTGCTGTAAGAGTAATACTTCTAATTTTTTCAAGTTTCTATTTTATTACTCTCTGGTTTGAAGAAATTTAATCTGTTGTTTAAACATGGTAAAAGGAGTATCCAGTCTTGCATGCATTATCCAAGACTGATCTCACATGAATATTAAATAAGACAAGATATATCTTCAAGTCAGAGTGCTTTTGAGGGTGGAGGAATGTTTGCCTAAACTATGATCATCATATTGGAAAAGAATTAATTCACTGAGTTTGCAGAAGAAACACTTGACACTTATCAACACTTCTTGATGAGTTCACTCATCATGAGTCATGAATCATGCTTATAGTTCATATGATATT
The DNA here is from genome assembly GCF_036417665.1 of Passer domesticus. NCBI lineage: Eukaryota > Metazoa > Chordata > Aves > Passeriformes > Passeridae > Passer > Passer domesticus. The sequence continues at coordinate 30,330,258 of NC_087478.1, read as the reverse complement.
ACAGTTTATATCCCACCCTTGTTCAAAACTGTAAAAAAGGTCAATTATTTTAAGAAAGTTGCTTTCTTACAGTATATATATCACAGAATCCTTAAGGTTGGAAAATATCTCCAAGACCATGGATTCTATCTAACCTTTGACCACACAATGCCCTATCAACTAAACCATAGCACTGTGTGCCATATCCCTCCAGGGATGCCAAACCCACCTTCCTGGTTAACCTGGTCATGAAGAAATTCTTCCTGCTGTACAGCCTGAACCTCCCCTCACACAGCTTGAGGCTCTGTCATCTCATACCAACACCAGCTGCCTGTCAGAAGAGGCTGACCCCTGCCTTGCTACAACCTCCCATTAGGTAGGCAGGAGATAGAGGACAGTACAGTCTCCCTGCGCCTCCTTTTCTCCAGGTTGGACACCTACAACTCTCAGTCACTCTTCAAATCATGTGATTTACTTTCTAGACCCTTCACCAGCTTTGTTGCACTTGCTCTTCTCTGGACTCGCTCCAGTGCTTCAGTCTCCTTGTAGTGAGGGGCCCAGAGCTGAGCACAGCACTTAAGGTGTGGCCTCACCAGAGGGAAATCACGACCACAGTCCTGCTGGCCACACTATTGCTGACACAGGCCAGGATGCTTTTGGCCTTTTTGGCCACCTGGGGACACTGATAATTCATGTTCAGGTGCTGTTGGCCAGCACCCCCAGGTCTTTTTCCACTGAGCAGCTTTCCAGCCACTCCAGCCTGTACCAGTGCCTGGGGTTGTTGTGACCCATATGCAGGACTTGGACCTTTGCCTTACTGAACCTCATACTCTTGGCCTTGGTCCAGTGATCCAGCCTGTCCACATCCCTCTACAGCATCCTCCTACCCTCCAACAGATAAACACTCTGGCCCAACTTGGTGTCTGATTTGTCATATAACTGAAAAATTAATATATTTCATAAGCAACCATATTTCATCACATTGAGAATAAAGAAAATGAAAGAGTAGTAGTACTCAAAGAATTAGTAGTTTACAAAATGCTGTCAGCAGAACCTAAGAACAAATTTTTTGAGTTTCTCACAAATTACTAGAATCACTCTCTTCAACATTAATTATATTAATCCAGTTCCTTACTCCACTTCCTGGATTAATAAAAATTCCTAGAGATTGAAGGAAAATTATTTCCAAGGGTAATCAATATGAAAATTTGCATCTCGTTTTAAGAAGCAGAATAGGATTCCAACATGAGACATAGGAAAAGTGTTTAAAATAAGTCACTAGCTGAAAAATAGGGGTTTTTTGTATAAAAATGACTCCAAATTAAAATATGAATGAATAAAAAAAAATCATGCAGAAAATATTATAGTTTTGTTTAATCTTGGATGTTGAACTAACCAAGTTAATTCTTTATTTTAGAAGTAAAATGTCTATTCTTGTTTTTTCTGAAGAAAAGATGAAAACAAGCAATTTCTACTCATGAGGTGGAAAAATAGTAAAATATATTTAATAAAAAGAAAGAAAATAGAATCAAAGAAAGGGAAAATGGTGAGAAAGATATCTTTAGTGAACAAGGTTAGTTCTTGTGTGCTAGTATGGCATATGCCCTTACAGTTAAGCGGGATGTTGTGGTAAGTCTCTCCAGGGGAGGGCTCTGGGAAAATTCCTGCTGGGAAAAGACCCTGAGAATTCCACAAGATGGTGATGAGATTAATGAGAAAAGCATTATTAATGTCTATGTAAGTTCTTGCATTCATTACTTGGAATACTAGAGTAAAGTTTGACTACTTTAATTAACTGAGACTTTCAAATAATCCAATTGCTTTGAATTCTCCATCTTGTTCCAAAAAGCCAGTTTTCCGGGGACTATTTATAACTAATGAATTTGGAAGACCACTAAAATCCTAACATTACTCACAAATTATGCAGTGTAATCCCTTGTGATTATTTTCACTGCAAGGCAAACTTTACACATGATGGATAATGAGAAGAAGTAGTAACAGGAGAGAGAACATCTTGTGCTTCTAACAATGTTTGTGGGGGTGCCTCCTCAGCCTCCTCTTGGCAGCTGTCCAGGATGCCAACAGAGGTGAGTGTCAACAGAACATCCAAAACTGTCTGAGAGAGAGTTTGCCCCAAACTGACAATGGTTAAGAAGACATCCCTTAGCCACAATAAACAGTTTAAGACTAAAGACAACAGCTTGAGAAGAACTTCAAGAAAAGCTTGTAAGTTTGTGATAGTGGGAAGAGAAAAGAAAGCAGCAGAGAAGAGTCAAAACTTTTTTTGACACTGTCAGAAATCACCCTGCTGACACTGCAATCTATACCTTGACCTTACTGAGAATCCTTCCATCATGGGTGTGTATATCTAACTTGAGCAATGACAGTTTGGGTGCACAAAATAAGAATCCACACTTCTGGACTACTGTCTGAAGTTGAGGTAGTGGTTTCATAGGAGAATGTTTTGTTGTTTTGTAGAGACTCATGAGCACACATAAGCCTAAAACTTACACCTCCAGCAGAAGAGTACAGAAATAAAAAAATCGTCAAAGAGGTCAGGGGAGTGTTTTTCGGGTGGACTCTGAAGGGAGTGCATGTGTGCCTGTGTGAATGTTGGAATTTTCAAGAAGGTGGTTTAGAAATGTCTAGGTGTTTTAAGTATGAAATATTACATTTTGACTTCATGAATGCATAATTCACAAACTGGTGGTTAGTTATATGTTATTAATAAATCTAACAAGTTTCAATTTTGACTATATTTACAACACATGATAGATATTAGGATAGATATTTTCCTGCAATGTTCCTTTCTGAATGCAATGAATCAAGTAATTAAAAAATTTGGGTAGGTCTTTTATGATTATGTACACCCATGAACAGCTACCTGGCAGAACTGGAAGGAGAGAATATTTAATTTGAAATTATTTTATTTATTTACCTTTTAGAACATTTGAATTATTTATAGTAAATAAGGCCAGTTAGAATATAGCTTCATCTGTTCAGTCTGTGGCTTATAATAAGAATTTTGGGTACTGATAACATAAATTAAAATGCAGGGTGAATTGGGTGTCTTGTTTTGTGATATGGTTTTCTGTTTGTTTGATTGGGGTTTTTTTTGTGGAGCTTTTTTGTTAGGTTTTGTATTCAGTTTGAAAAAATGAAGTTATTCTGAACTATGTAACATTTTTTTGTATGTACTTTGCTATAAGTGTATTTCATTTTCCCTATTTGCAAGAAAGGCTAAAAGGTAATTCTGTTATTTAGAACAGCAAAATTATTATGGGGATATCATTGAGATTTTATCTCCTTCAGTGTCTGGGAAGACTCAACTTCGTTTTCCAGTTGCTGGTGACTATTAAGGAATAAAATTTTGAGATGTGAAGCAGGGCCATAATCTGGGGCTGGGTGCCGGTGTTACAATGACCACTGCTCTTGTCTGACTACCTGATGGAAGAACGACAGGGGTTAAAAGTGCAGGGCAGATGACTGTCATACACTTTTTCTAACAGATAAATTTCATCCTCTAGTCGATGGCTACGGGAAGAATTTTATACAAAGGAGACCAGAGTAAAGAGGAGGAATAAGGATGACAGCTACCATTTGGCTTAATTTAGTATTAAGGTATTTTGCCATCACACAGTAGATCAAAATCCCACAACTAGTACAAAGTACGAGGATCCCTTTTTGCCACATTCTGAGCTTTCTGAACTACTAAATCCAACACGCACTTTCTGTCCACCTGCCTTTGTAATGGGATCATTATATGGTATGGCTGGAAAGATGGCTAGTTCCAATCCCCTATTATGGCCAGGGACCCCTTTCAGTGCACAAAGTTGTTCGGAACCTTAGCCAACCTGGCCTTGAACCCTTTTTTTAAATTCACAACTTTTTGGCCACTTTAAACTTGTAGATAACTTGAGTACAAACAATATTAAAATTTTTCAATTAAAAGAAATGTTACAAAAAAACCAAAATCACTTACCTGTAAATGCAAATCTCTGCCTTCTCTAAAAAACCAATAAAATCATTACAACTACAGTTTTCAATTTACTTGAAATGATTGAGATTTATGATCACGAAGTAAACTCTATACTCAAAATTTTACAAGCCTTAACTGCTTCACAGAAATAGTAGGCTAACCTCAGAGATAGGTTGTAGGTAGTGTATGCTTAGTGAATCCATTAATTTACATATTGGTTCTTCTTATTCCCCTGATAGGAACATATGGTCAATATATAGAGATACCAGTAAGTTAGGAAACAAGAAGAAAAAGAAACAATATATTTTTTAATTTAACTGTGAAAGTAAAAAGTGATAACGAGAACTACAGAAGGATGTAATTTTTCCAAAGGGAATGAAATAATTGCAAGTCCTGTCAACACACTGAGATCCATGTTAATTATAAGAATGTGAGGAAAAAGTAACAAAACAGTTAAATGGTGAGGAGTATTGACTGCATCATATTAGATATGGATTCACTAGATCTGCCTTAAAGTAGAGAAGGTAAAAAACACTGGTTCAATTTTGGATTAGTGAAGATATTTGGAATGCAAATACCCCTGATAAAAAACTCTGGTTTATATTTGTCTGAATTCAGGTATTTTGAAACACCAAATACACTAAGTGTCCCACACATTTCTGAGTATTTTTGCTAGACATAATTTAGAGTTATCCTCACTAAGGTCCAAGACAAAGCAGCCACACTCAACTTTGACTCACTGTCACCACTAGTACTTTGTATGTGGAAACTGGCTTGCAGGTACTATGAGAATAACAATCTCCTTTAGATGTGAGGAAGGAGGAACAGACATTTGTCTTCCAAGCAGATATCATTGGAAAATGATAAACTCAGTTTCACAACTCTTGTTTGTCTATTTTAGCAATAAGAAAGTAAAAGAAGGAGAGACAGTAAAAGCAATTGAGAGAAAGCAAGAGAAGTGCAAAGCTTCCTTTCTTGGCAGCCACAAGCCATTAGAAGAGCTTGGCTGCCCATGTAACCACAGCCTCAGGCAGCTGAATGCATGCCCAGAGCAGAAATGCAAACACAAAGAGATTCAGTTTCTTGTGGGATTATTCTGAAGTTGAGGGAAGACTTGTGAATGCTTAAACATTGATATTTTTTGCCTGGATTTCTCCAGTGAGAAGAAAGCCAAATAAAATCAAAATGTTACTCTTTCTGTTCTCTGGTACATGATTAAAAGTTTTCTTGCTGTAATTTAATGTATTTGGAAGAGAATCTGCAAAGTTGTGTCTTAAATTTTGATACAGCAGGCTAATATTTATTCTGGAATTTAGTTTAAAATGAGCAGCTGAGAATCACATGATACGGCTGGAAGAAAGAGAGGGGAATGTGATTTCTCAGTGAAAGCAAATGATGTGAAATACTATAGTTAGATAAATGGTCCCTAAATAGCTGAGGCTCAAATCAATTAAGATTTTACAGATTTGGATCAGAATTATACAATTGGAGAAGTGAAAGAAGCATGTGCAGTTTGAGCATACTGCTTGTTGCATTAGGACATTGCTTATTAAGATGCTACTGCTTTGAGCTCTCTCTTGTAACAGCAGTATTGTGTACAATTAAAATCAATAAAAAAATTCAATCTGTTTCTGGTGAATGAGGCCAAGTCAGAAGCAATACTCCGTATTTCCATATGCTAAACATTCTTTGAGGAAATTAATACAATACTCTCCTCAGTTAGTCTCCAAAACTGGATGGTGGAAATTATTCAAAACCCATTGCTCTGGTCTGAGCAAATGGGCTGTGCCCCGATATTTGTCCTTCAGCACCTTTTCCCCTCAGGGTTCAGATCTACACATCTGCCATAAATAAAGTGATGTACAAAACTAACTGACTATTACTTTTTTAATGTTCCTTTCATGTCACTAATGTGATGGTCGAGGTAGGTTGTGCAAACCAAACAAATTCCATATTAATTGAATGATAAATATCTACACTAAAACAGTCTGCTGCACAGAAGATGTTCATATACGCAACATATATGTGTAATATATGGGATGCTGCTTTGCATGTAAATTCCTACTGAAACAACGTTTTTCTTGGGAACATTTTTCTCCACAAGTTACCAGCTGTGCAGACTCTGTGCTTAGAGCATAGTAAGGCAGATGTTTATTGCTCCATATTGTATTGGGAGCTCCATATTGTATTGGGAGCATCCACATGCTGAATGAAATGCTCAAGTATGATAGTCAGGTCTCAGATAATACATGAAAAAAATGTTTTGTACCTCTTCCATGGTATTGCACTGCAGCAGCAGCTGACCTCGAAGGTGAATCCCAGCTAGCTGCGGCCAGCACCGCCAGCAGCACAGGGGCACTCTCCTGATCCCGGGCCGGGTCTAGAAAGCGCCTAAGGCTTTAGCCTTGCGGGACGAGAATTCTGAAGGGGAGAGAGAACTGCAGTCCAGCAGGAGGTAGAAAAGAGCCGGACTCCAGCTGGGATACAGTCCAGAGGCACTCCACGCAGAACCCACATCTGAACACAAAGACTGAGTCCCGACATGGGTTTATAAGGGAAGGTGGGTATAGACAGAGCAGCAAATCAGAAATAAGGTAGGAGTGTAGAGAGGATAACAGACAGTGTAGGGTATCCAATGGGGGAAGACCAAGGGAGGAGCCCTGGCCCCTGATCCAATCACTCGATGCCTAGGATGGAAGGTTCTGGATAGAAGGGTTGGGCCACCGAGTGAGGGACAGGGAACCAGGGAGGGACTGAGGGCTGGATACATTTGTTGCTAAGGGCAACGGGGAGGAGAAAGACAAGATGGACGGGGCGATCAAGAGAGAGAGAGCCAGGGCAGAACCACAACAACTGAGGGGGTACATAGAACGAACCAATATACAACTTAATAAAATAACGCTTGATGAACACAATACAACATTGCACGATGGTCAGCATGCAGGAGGGAGACTGGAAACATTACTCCTGTAGACCTGAGAGGGAATAAATTATAAGATTCAGAGATAGGGAGAAGTTCCCAAATGAAAGGCAAATGGAAAGTGTTTGGAAATTTTTTTACCCAATGGAATATTGGATAGATACTTAATGTTCAGAATTAACCAGATGTCATTGTAATACATCTGTTGAACACTTCTTTAAATCATAGTTTTCAGCCATTATGAAATATATGGAATACATATACACATACTCTTGTGAAGATGTTTTTTATTTTGAAATGCATATTTTTGGATTTCTAAATCTGCCTACACACTTTCCTTCTCTATTGGTATTCCTGATAGAAAGCAGCATGAAATGAATAATATGGTTGATGTGTTTGTCCGCTCAGCATTACAGTCCAAAGTCCAGTTTTGGTGTATCCAGAAAGCCAACAAGACCTTGTTAAGAGAAGATCATGCTGATAATCTGCTGAAAAGCAACAATTCATGGACCTTAAATAATCTAGGTAGAAATATATGTAGGAAATGAATTATTTCCACCAGATTGCAGAGTGTCGGTCTCAGACTTGGATACCTGAAAAACCTAAATGCAGTTTAGAAAAGGTTCACACCATATAATGTAAAAATGCTAGAAGTTCATTGCCCATAAAGGAACATTTCATTAGTCTGCCCTGTGCCCCAAATCTAGGAGGGTTAAAATAAGGATTGAGGATTTTTTATTGATTTTTTTCCCTTTTCTGTGCTCAATTCCTCTCTGAGGTTTTTGAAAATATATATTTGGATGCTTCACTTTATCTCAGAGTACGGGGGTTCCCTGAAATGTTTATTGAAATATCCCAACAAAAATGCACTCTTTTTTCAGTTCCCCAGAAACATATCTAACATTTGGTGAGATGCTGTTTAGCAAAATCCAAGAAAACTGAAGTCTTTGCCTATGTGATTGGATTACAGAAGAGTGAAAGCTATTGGCAGAACTCACTGTTGATGTTCAATGAATCCATTTTGGTCAAGAAAGCATAACAGAGAACTTTCATTACAATTCTGCCCCTATGGACAGTGTGATTTGCATATCAGAGTTCTGAGATCTACACTGTTTGTTGAATGATTTGGAGTGCTTCTGGATACAGAATAGTTGCTTACAAATATAGAACTGGTGTTCTGTTTGTGTATCAGCCAAACTGAATTGTTATCGCCATATACATATGGCGATAACATATACATGGAAGCAAAACCAGAGAACATCTGTAGAGGCAGTCTAAATAAATACCACTTATACTGTCACTTCTCTCCTGGCAGTATAATTAAACAGGAGTTAGAATTTGCAGTGTGTTGACATTTTCTCAATTAAAGATAGATAGGAGGACGTGGAGGTTCCCAGATCCTGCTTTTGACCCCTTCTTATGATGGCACTGACCCTTCCAGTGTGATAGGCATCACACTGGCCATCTTCCAGTCATCTGGGATCACCCCAGTGAGCCAGGACTGATGACAAATGACAGGCAGTGGCTTGGCAATCTGGCCTGCCTATTCCTTCATCACTGTAGCACACATTCCATAGACTTGTGGCATCTAAGTGGCTCAGCAGGTCACTAATAAATTCCTCCTGGATATGGGAGCCCATTCTGCTCCCTGTCCCTGTCTGCCAGCTTAGGAGGTAAATTGTCATGAGGATGACCTATCTTACTCTTGACAGCTGAGACAAGGAAGTTGTTAAATACCTCATCTTCAGTAAACACTTCGTCTTCAGTAAATATAGTCCCCTCCATGTCCAATAAATAATGGACATTTTCCTTGACCCTCCTTTTGCCATTAATATATTAATAGGAATTTTTATTATACTTTACAGAAGTGGCCAGGTTAAGTTCTAATTGAGCTTTTGCCTCTCTAATTTTCTTTCTGCATGATCTAACAACATCCTTAAACACTTTCTGAGTTGCCTGCACTCGTTCTGTAACCTAAATAATATTTGCATTTTATTCAATCCAACTCTCTACCACATCCATTTAAACCACATAAAGATAATCATGGCTTGGAATATGGGGGAGTTAATAAAGCTACAGCTATGTTGCATTCAATTGGCTTTGCCACTGCATACATGTGGTATTTTAAGAGAGGCTACAGCAATTTATTTTAGGACAGGTTACAGGATTCTTTATTTATGCAGTGCTTGGATTAGAGCTCTATAATATGCTCTCTCTATAATGTGGGGGATACCCACTTGTGTTCATGCAGGTGCTCAGTCTGCTTTAGTGTGCAGCTGCCAGTCCAGCCACTGAAATCCATGAGAAGAAGGCATTTTGCAATGGCATTCTCTGTGCTGACAGAGCATGCTGCTTCAGAAGATAAAAAGCAGATGGGGCAAAGCAGCTTCCTGTGTCATCCAAATAAGGCCTATTCCAGACACTCATATCAGAGGATACAGCGCATAAAACACCAAGACCATCTGAAGAGTCAGACTGGTATTCTTCCCCCTGAATTTGCTACTCAGTTTGTTAAACAAATCAACTGTAGATGTCAAAGTTTATTTGGACATGGTATTAAACAGAGGATTTTATGAAAAGGGTGGGGTGATAGTCTCAACCTCTTTAACTGATGAAATATACCCTGTGTTTTAACCCTGTGAGATAAAATTATCTGTACAGTCTCACCATTGACAAAGGAAAATGCCACTCAAAAAGCAGCTAAATGTAACCTGGGTTCAGACAACTTCACTAAGATGGCAGGTGTATTCTTGGCAGAAGAAAGACTGTTTAAATCAAATACACATATCTAAAAAATTCTTAAAGGTATTAAAGCAACTTTAGGAAAATTGACAATTAAAGGATCATAGAAAAGCAGAGTAACACTTGTTCAGTCTTTATGAAATAGTGTTAAAGCTGTCCAAGGGCAAAACTTGCCTTCCTGCAAATTCATGTGAAAGTTGTTTTCACATCAAATACTGTAATTTTCTTTCTAAACCACTGAATTATAATGAAACCATAAAATACAACCAGCAGAATTCTCCCACATAATTAGAATATGACGATCAGATTAATTTTTTTACCTCCTTTTGCCTGCCCACAGAAGCAGTCCAAATACTTTTTCTTTTACATTTGTGGTAAGCAAAAGGGTTTGCTTTCAGAGCAAGAAGACTGCTTAAGTTGCTTATTGTTCTCTGGAGGATAAAAAGTTTTGAGAGTCTATGTAAAGCAGTGAATATTACTCTAAGAATAATAAGAAAACTTAACAAGATTAAATTTAAAGAACAGCCAACTATTCGTGGTCCAGCTGAAAAGCAGCAATACCCAAGAATTTGCTCTCCTTCACATGTTTTATTGGAGTCAAGATTGGAATGAAAAAGTTTATCAATTTTAGATGTTGTCTAAATGTTTAATCACAAGCAACATATATATATATATATATGTAGCAAAAAAATTAAAAAGGATGTGTGATACATTACTGTGGGTAATTCCTTCATATCTATTCCCACATAATTTATCAATATGCAAGATATCAGAGCCCAGTTTTGTCAAAAGAAAACCAGATTGCTGTCCAGCCTCACTGTGCTAAATCTAAATTCTCTTAAAGTCATTGTGGTCTAGAAAGGATTTTTTGCTATCAATAAGGAAGATTTTGGCACAGAAATTCTGATTGATTGCACTAGCTTAACTCAGTTAGCAGCTAAATTAGCAACATGATAGTTCTCCATATGATAAGCTTTCTATAATTAGAAATGTACACTCCAAAACATGATTCAGCTCTTAGATGAAATAAGTTTTTCAATAGAAAATTTTTATCTCTTGCTTCATAAATTATGCTCTCTAAGCAACTTCGTAATAAATGATATATCTTTGTTCATGTATTGACATTGTTTCCATTGTCCTTCTGAAATAGACAATGCCTGAATCAAACACTGGAATTATGAGACTTTATGAATATTACCACTTACCAGCATGGTCCCAAATAGACATAGCTGACTCAGTTATATGAACTGCAGCCTCCCTGTACAGGTCTCCAAGAAATGTCTTCTGGTATTCTATTTTTTTAATTGGAAAAATAAAATTGTTTTGTGAAGAATTTCACCTGGAGTCTTATTTTCCTCTTATGCTGCAGAAAACTTTTTTGCAATCCAAATTTGCTCTAAACATAATCTAATTTTTCTTGTTTATTATCATTATCATGAACATACCTAAATCTGACTCTAGTAGCTCTTAAGTCACTTATTCACAAAAAAAAATTTTCTGAAGGCCACATCATGTTAATTTCACTATAAAACATAATCAAATTTTCTGAAATATTTGAGTTCTATTACTCATTAAAAGAATTCTACAGGCATTTGTGTATCATACCACCAGTTTGCTTGTAAATTTCTGGGTGAGAATCAAAAATTTAGTATTACTAGGTAAGTGTAAGAGAGTAGTGAAATAAGATGAAAACTACAGCGTGCAACTAAAATGTAAGTTTCTGCGTGTCACTTACGACATAATAAATAATGTATTGGATTTGTTTTAAAAAGATAGCTATAAACCTACTTTGTTTAGATTTTTTTACTCATTTAAGTACATATACCATTTTCAGACATATAAATTCATTTTAAAAATAAATATATCTGAAATGAAAGCAGAGTATTTTATAATAGTAATTATTGCCACTAAAATAATCTTGGCTGTGTTTACTGTGTGAGCATAATTACCAAAGAAACTGCAATAAGATTAACAATGAATATTCAAAGTTGATTCTATCATATCTTTTTTGAGATAACCACAACTTTTAATGGTATATTAATTTAAAATATTAAAGTTAAATAAATGTTGAATACCATACAGCATAATAGGATAAAACAAAAAAGTTCCAAACTTATTTAAATACTTTTAGTCACTATTTTCAGGAACAGAAAATAATTTTATTGCTTGCTTAATGTCATTAGTGAAATGTGAAAATGTGCTTTTGAAAATAGCACTGATTGAAGTTTCATAATGCAACAACCCAATAATAACAGTATTAAGCCAACATTCACAGGCTATTCATCGTCAGTTATTCTCTATCTCAGCCAGAGGATATATCTTGTGTTGTATTATTTAGAAACTACTGTATTGGTGACCAAGTGGACTATAATTAGGTTTTATACACCTGATTTCATTATGATTACCCTGAGTTTTAAGTATTGCAGCCTTTTGCAGATTTTTTATGCATTGTAATGCAGGTCTACATCCTCTTATTGCTTGCAGAAAAGTTTTCTGATTCATAAATATTTCATAACAATATTCCAGGGCAGGTGCAAATGCCAAAATTGAGATGACACTAAAGGAGAGACTCCAAAATGGGAAAGCTTTGCAAACATAAACACAAGTTGAGATTTCAGTAAAGTTTTTCCATTTTGATCTGGGCAAACCCATGAACATACAAAGAACTTTGCAAAACAAAATCCAATAGGGAAATGAAACGGAAATGAAAGTAATAGAAATATTCAATGAGAAATTAAATATTTTCCTTTTCTTGGAGTCTCAAATGTCTAGAGCTTCCAAAGCATTCTCTACTGTTAAAAAAGATAAGTATTGCTATAAAAGTATTTTCAAAATACAGACCAAGAAGAAAACATGACCTTCAGATTTTTTTTTTTAAAAACTGGCAGCAGCTGCCATGTGATGGTGAGTGTGTGGGACATACTCAGGTGCTATAGGTGGAGCTGTAGCTCTCTTGTTACCTTCCACCCCCTTTCAGTGTAATCTCTACATGTGTGGTCACTAGTGTCCATATTACTTGCCAGATAGTCACAACTGCTGGCAATTCCAGTGAGAGAGAAGGAAGAACCTTCTCTATATTGACAAATCAGGAGACGAATCATACTTGAAATCCTTTTTATAAAGGAAAAAATATTAAGAGGTTGTTCAGCAATTTAGGATATTATATTACACAGTTCTCTAAAAATTATAATGAATTAATTGTTCATGGTTTCTTGACAGAATAAAATTTTTAACAATCCATTTTTTAAACTTAAGTATTTCAATCTGCATGAACAGACGAGACTGTTTATTTGTTAATCCAAAAAGCAATGCTTCATTTTCCTCCAAAATTAAATAAAGTTAAAACTCAAGGACACAAACAAACTCTGAAAAAAATCACCTCATCCACACCAAAACATTAGAGGCATTAGAGTGTTCTGTGTAAGACAACTCCTGTAAAACACTTTTTTTTTCTTTGTTTTTTTAAGCATTGTGATTTTTATAAACATTAGATCTGAATTCTAGCAAAAAGAATTATTCTTTCATGTCCAGAGTGCTCAAGCAACAGGTATAACAATTAAAAAAATACTAAATCTCAAAATGCATAGATTTGTTAGTGTAGACAGGCAGTCATTTAAGGGTAAGTTGAAAATCTCTTCCTGGTGTTATGTGGTACTTAATTTTCAGATAAATAAAGAAATTTCCTCTTTTTAATTGTTAGTCCTACACCTTTCATGCACAGAAAATTTGATATTATATCTATCAAAAGAATTCTTAACCAGACAGCTTAAAACGTAAATGAGACATATATAAATAAAAGGAATTTTGTTCATTAGATTATTTAGCTCATGAAATGGTAACCTTTTTTAATGAGAAAAATAACAATCATAAGAACAGAACTAAAGTATTGGAACAGGATTTTATTCTTAATTTTGAGTAGACTTAAAAGGGTAGAGTGAACAATAAAGTTTTCATTTCTACTAGAAACTTACTTCACCACTATCATTTTTTTAACACTGAAGCACAATGAAAGACTAAAATTTAAGAGGATGTGTCACTATATTAAATAATCTTATATTTCACTTGATCAACTAATTTCTCTACCTCTATATTGTCTTATTTCTACTCATTTTAAAAATAATTAAAATAAAACAGGAGTTTGTGTGAATATGTCATCACAAGATAAAGACCAAATATTTTTAATTGGCAACTGCAGAACCTTAAACTGACTTACGTCTTTCAGAAAAAATGTCTTTTTTTTCCTGGTATAATTTTGAAAATTCCAACATTACTAAATGTCTTTGATATTAATACAGATATATTCCAGGTCCTCTTGTTGCATCATCTACATTTTCTTGATGTAAATGTGCCTTTTTAGGGGTTTTCATAATGCTTTTTTTTTTCTCTTAGGAATTTGTCATACTCACTGCATATTAACTTTATTTTCAAAATCTTACCAATTACTTGCCTTCTCATGATTTTCTCTTTTACTTAGAACAATTTCAAGTGTTAACCATCTTCACATGGACTGCTAAATAGCAACTATGTATTTTAATGCACTAAATTCAGCACTATAATCCAACATTTCCTGTTTTCCAACACTTCCCTTAACCCTAAAGTACTTTTCTAAAATGCAATAGCAGAGCTTCCACTAATTCAGTGTTTTGTTATTTATGTCTATTACTCACTCTAAAGCAACGTTCCTACAACAGAAATCTACCATTTTTATTTTCCATTCCTTCTAACTTTAGGCATAGAAGGTAAAGAAATCCTCATTAAATTTTCTAATTCTAACCTTGCCTTCCATAACTTTTAAAGCAACTTCCCTGAAGTCATCTGTTTGATGCAGCTTATGAGTTGTCATGAGTAAGTTTATAATTGGGTCAGATCTCATTAGATCTGAACTAAAACTTACAGGAATGCATCTCATAAGTTTCCTGATTATATAAAAAACAGAAAAAATTTAGCAGATTGGAAAGATGTGTCCTTTGCCATAATGGGAGTAAATTAAAGCCACAAGTCAATAAAGGAACTTAATATATTTCAGACAAACTGGCCTTTCTTGTATTTTTCCCAATCTTTTTTCTTACTCACACATCTCAGTGACGTTTTTTTCCTTTGCTAACATTATTGCCTGGTTCCCTGGGTTTATACATAGAAACATTTGTTTTTCTTCATGAAGGTAAATGTAAAAAAATAGTGTTCGCTCTAGAAGAAGATATCAAACTTTTTTTAATTTACAATTTTATTATTTTACTCTACAATATTACCCATTTCTATGACTAAAGCATGTCAGTTGGCTTTCTAAAATAATTTAAATTTTACACTTTGGGATACATAATTGCCTTCTACAGTGAAACAACTACCTGGATGGGTGAGGGGAGAGCAGTGAATGTCATCCACCTTGACTTCAGCGAGACTTTCGACACTGTCTCACACAACATTCTCTTAGGCAAATAGGGAGGTGTGGACAGGTTGAGTCAATGGTGAAGTGGGATGAGAACTGGCTGAACAGCACATCTTAGAGGGATGAAATGAATGACACAAGGCCTAGTTGGTGCACAGGTTGAATGACTTAGTGTTGTAAAACAGATGTACTGGATTCTTCCTTGAACTTCCATGTCAGAGTAGTAGCCCCAGTTCCTTCCACTCCTCACTGTGTTCTTTAACTTCTGTGACAAACAGCTACAGAAAGGACACAAAACTGTCATGTCCTTGGGTGATAAATAAAACTGGAGTTCTGTAAGGAATTCAATCTGTAATCATGTCCACACTCTGTATGTAATCTTATTTCAGTAGTTAATTTTCACTAGTTTTCTTTAAGCTGTTATATTTAAATATTGAAGAGCTTCTTTTTCAAACCTCCAAAAATAGTGTTCTTTTAGTATAGTTTTGGATTTTTTTCCCCTACACTTTAAAAAAATGGGGCTGTCACACTTATTCATGTAACATCTTATTGAAAACACCTCATGGAAACACTGTCATCAGTGTCAAGGAAATGTTAAAAAGTTTTACCAAACAATTATATTATATAGTTCCTTCTGTGGTTTTGCTGGCAATGCTAAGGTGCTAAATCAATTCAGAACACTAGGCAATATATTACCAAAGGGGAGATGTGACGAAACTTCAGTTATTACCTGACTTTAGTATTATTTGGAATCAAGGACTAAAGTAATTTTCCTAGAGAAACTATCATATGCTCTCTGGTTTAAAAGGCTTTAGATAGGATTATGCATATCTGATAATTTGTGAAATGCTTTAATTTTTCTATTATATCCTAAGCAGATGATTTATTAAATGCTTTCATTTTTCTATGGTATACTAAGAAGATTTCATTCATGCTCCTATGACAGACCAGTAATTAGCTATATTGTGTTTGGAGAAGATTTGCTAAAGCTTTCAGAAATATTTTTGTTCCCCTAAATGCACTCTATAAATACATGATATTTATAGACTTTTTCCTTGAAAAGATAAAATATTTGACTGAATATTGTTAAAATGTAGGTATGTTTTCTCTTTGCAGAAACTTGTGGAAGTCTTGATTAGGCCACAAATGGTATTTTAATCACCCTGAGACTTCTAAACAGGAATTGCAGCTGGTAGCTCTTAGATGTACTACAGGAATGTGGATCCTGCGAGGCAACGCTTTCCCAGAACCGCAATGTCACAAATAATTTTTTTAAATGATTGCTGCGCTTTCTAATTCAATGTTGGGTGGTTTTTTTCCCCCCTTCAACCTATATTGGTTTCTTGTTTACCTCATATAGCTGAATTCAATTATATTTGAAAAAAATTGTTTTCTTCATGTGGAAGGTGCTTTCTTTATGAGGACAGCCCCATTAAGGTAAACACACTTATTGTCAGCCCAAGGTAATACTATAGTATTATCATCTCTGAATTTTCAGCTTAATGGAAATATAAAAATGGGATCTCAAGCTCACAATTTCACAAGGAAATCTTATCCACCTAGACAAATGTTTCCAGTATAAACCAGAGTTTGAGAATAATGTATGTAGGTTCCAGAAACTATAACACTGAACATGGGTCATGCCTTTAAAACCTTCAGATGAGATCACAGCTGTATCATTAACTGTAGTCCTTACTCCAGCCTGGTAATTTCAGGGGAATGATTAATAAAGATGTGATAGAAATCACATCAACTACATTGAAAGATCTTTGCAAAAAAAAAAAAAATCAAAAATTTTAGACTCAGACATCTTTGCTTCAGTTTCAAAATCTTAGCTCATGCATATCCAGCCTGCTTCCCTCCCATGAACTAAGGCTGAAGAAAAGCAAAAAATGTTCTTGTTGCTTAGGTTGACTACTCTGTGTCAAAGAGGATTCCTGAGGAAAAGGGACATAAAATAACCTGTTCTAATGACAGAGAGACAACAGCCCAGCCCAAAAATAAGGAAAAATGAAACGAGAAAAAAAATTGTGTTAGTCAAGACACATCAGTTCCCACTCAGCAAGGGTATGTGCCTACTCTTCAACACGATTCTTACTTGCATGAGTAGGTAAAGTCACCCATATTCTTGGTCCCTTTCTGCATAGGTGGTGTCACTGGGAGGCACAGTGTGCTGTTGGTAGTAACTTTTTACGCATATAAAATTGCAATTTTAAAATTTTCTAGGGATGGAAGACTTTGAGAGCTGTCTGGCAAAGTCAGGGAAAAGTTTTTCAGCCAGAGAGGGTGCCTGAGCCATGGAACAGGTTCCCCAGGAAATTCCAAGCCTGACAGAGTTCAAGGAGCATTTGGATAATACTCTTGGGGACATGGTGTGACTCTTGGGGTGTTCTGTGCAGGGGCAGGAATTGATCTCGATGATCATGATGGGTCCCCTCCAACTGAGAATATTATATGAATCCATGATTCTAAGATAGGAATCAGATTTTGACTGCAGTTGAAAAAAAAAAAAATAACCGATGCAAAAAAGTGTATATGAAGCAGTAACCTGATTTCATAATTCTCTAAAATAAAAAAAAAAAATGAATTATGATTAAGATTAATGACTGTGGAAATTCTCTACAGCCTCTTCCTGAGGCCAGAGGAAATGAAACAATATTAAAGTCAGATTCTTGGGGATTTTAATGTGTCTACTGAGCACAGCACATTCAGATGTTCTATGTCTAATAGAAATAAATAAACAAATAAATATATGTAAATGCAATCAGCTGTCATGAATCCTGTTAAAACATTGCAGCATGTTTGAGCTGTATGAATTAAGAACTTAAAACTGCAAAAATACTAAATCTCTGATGTCTTTGTATATTATATGCAAGACATTGATCATCAGCATTGTATTTACACCAGTTTTTGAGGTGTACCAACATTCACAAGACACATAAGTAATTAAACAGGTGGGTCTTACTCCAGAGTTTCTGTTAGGGAGGGTTCTTCTGGCTGGGCTAACATGTCACATGCAGTCTAGGGATTCTCATTTCTTTTGACTCTGTCTCTCTCAAGTGTAGAATCTTAGATCGAAGTCTAACTTGAGTCACTGAGACCATTATTTTTTTCTGTGGCCAGGGGAATTAAATGTGACACAGTCCATTCTCAGGTCTAGGTTTCCTGGCTGCAAATAAGTACTTGTTTTGCTTTCCCCCCAAGTCAAAGAGCTAAAACCAATCTAGTTTCTGAGATGAGGGAATTTGGAACTCCAAACTGACAGAACAATACAGATGCTCACAGAAAGACCTTCTTAAGTGAAACCCCTCAGCATGCTTACTGTCAGGCAATTCTACCTGTTTCACTGATTCTTGTAAGCAATCAGCTATTTTAGAATTGAAAATTAACCATCCTTTGACAACCAGCTTTTTATATTCTAATATGTTTACTAGGACATCTCTATGCTTTTGTAAGCATTCTATTTTATATACTAGGCACTTCAAAGCACTTGGGATGTTGCAGTTAGATTGCTACAGAAGCAGCAAAAGTCAGTAAAGCAGAAGTGTCTTGTGCTTATATAAGCAACCAGAGAGCTTCTCCTGTGTAAGCAAATACCTGCAGAACTTAGCCATCTTATTTCTATGTCCTGGTTTTACCATGCTGCAAAAGTCATTGTCCTCCACCAGCAAACCAAGACACACAAGCTTCCAGGCAGTCCAAACTGTATATGTGGCAAAAGCTGACCTTGACCCACCTGACACTTTGAAATATGCAGTACCATAGAAAATTTAGGTACATATGCAGAGAAATGTCAGAGATGAATTGCATTTTATTAATGTATAGATCATTACTTGTTGTCCTGCTTTTCTTTCTCCCTACCCATGTATACAAACACAAATTTGGGCACATGATGGAGAAAGCCTGGTATCTTAGAGAGGAATACCCTGACGCAACTTTTTCCTCCCCTAAAATTTTTCTTTGAAGTCCCTGAAGGATAATAGCTGTTTAAACAGTGCTGGTTGTGCAGGATGTGTTCTGAGGTGAAAGGATCTGTTTGGAGAGGGTAGCCAGATAGCATAAAGCCCATCAGCTGGTCATAAATATCCATGAGCAATTATACTGCACTATATGCAGTAAACAGTAGACGTGCCAAACTTAAAGAATATCCCTCCAAAACTATATATTCCTACAGATAGCGCCAAATACTCATATTTCAACAATTAAAAGCAGTTTGAAAATGTTTTTATGTAATCTTGCATTTTTAAAATAAGACAATTAATTTACCTTTTTTTATTGTTGCTCTTGCCTGCATGTCCTGTGGTTTCTTTCAATTAAATGCAGCTTTGTAAATTCTCAATAAATACAATTCTCCTGGAAACAATATTTTTTTCTCGTTTACTGTCTAGCAACTCTCCTGATCGTCTAGTTCTGAAAAAAGAAAACATCAGTTCTGAAAAGAGAAAACATTATTTTCATACTGACAGTTGCTAGGAAAGAAGAAGAAAAGGCTCCTGTATTGCACTGAACTGAAACCTAAGTGTACTTTGGAGTTCTAATCTAAAGTGTGATGGACAACAGATGCTTATAAAAAGAAAGTGAGACTGCAGTCCAGACACAGTGATAAACAGCCTTACCACTGCGGTCCTAGAACACCAGACCTTACATACTAGTGACAATTCATCTGCCAACAAATAGATGAATTATTTTCTAGGAAAATAAAATAAAAAACCAGCCAAGCCACAAAACTGGTTCTGAGATAGTTTTGCATCTGTAACAGCATTGGAGTAATGTCCCAGGACAATGACAGTGATGTTGCTGGAAAAGCTTTTCAAAACTGAAAATTAACACAAAAATTATCTCCTCATCTGACACTTATTACTGGGGAAAAAAAATCCTCAGAAACTTTTTCGCTTAAAGCAACATGTTAAATAATAACAGAATACTAATCTGGACAATAAATGATTATTTAAAAAAATTTCTATCTCAAATTACTACTGCAATTTTTTCTGAATAAACACTAATTTTAGCATTTCTTTGTAAACAGCACTCTGAAGTTTCTTAGCAAGGTTGCCCTACTTTAGCAGCAGGCAGATCAGTCTTTTACCTCCATTGTATATATTGATTTGTGATGCTGTTAGGCTCTTAAGAAACAAAAATAAATTATGGTCTTTTAAGAGAACACTGGAAATCCAGTGGTTCCCCCTACACACTTGTGCTCTATTTTAAGCTTTATCTTTTGATTTGCTTGGATAATCTTTTATTTTCTAATGTTATAGAAATATTGCAGTGTTTTCATATGCATAATATGTACCTATTCTCCTTGTATAAAGTTAAATTATTTTATTTACCTTCTCTTCTACCTCTGTAATTGTACTCATCAGACACTTAATTGATGTCACTTTTCAGGGGAGCTTTGTCACTGATGATGACATACATTTTCATGGTCAATAAATTGCCAAACCATATATATGACATTTTTTTCTGAAAACAAAATACAAAATAAACAGTCTGACTTTAGTACTTAGATTTCAAGTTTTTTCAAGAAGGAAATAAGAAAACATGAAAACTGTAGATAATATGAATTTAATGTACTGATATAGAAATAAATGATCTGAGGCACTTTTGGGGCACACAAGGTCTTTCTAGGTGGCATGCTTGTAATTTAGAGATACAAATCAAGTTGTCAGCTCTGTCCTGTCAGGATCACATGTTCTGGATGTCGAGGATGGGGAGCTCAGAGGAAAGATTCAACAGCTGAACCTTGATATGTGCACTGCGAAAATTTGGTCTCTTAATGGACAAAACAAAGGTGCCTTTTCTACCTTCATCTTACTGTAATTTCAGGTTTTTCAAAGACTTTTAGTTGTATTGTCATTCTTGAAATACAGAGTCCTGCCAATTTAATCTGTCAAATGTTATTTAACAAAAAAGATGAACAGTCCAGTTGAGTTTGTTGAATGAACAAAGTTTAAGACAACAGCAGTGAAACTTTTCCTGTACTCTGGAACTGTTCTTTGTAGTTACATATCTATGCTATTTTTTTTAGCAGCTCCACCTTCTCCATCAGAACATTTCTCAGATGAGTAAAATTTGAATGATAAATTAGTTGAAGATTTATGACTAAGTTCCTATCCTTGGAAAAGCAGCCTAAATTTTGTCATCTTTTGAACATAAGATCCATCTCTTAATTCAAATCTGCCTTTAATATCAGAGCAGGATCGCGAGGCTTTTGTCAGAAAGACAGGTGACCAAAAGAACTTGTAGATTTTAAAAAATTAAAAGTATAATAAGGGCAAAAATAGATTGTCTTTCTTGACAGAAATTACACATTCTCATTTGGAAGAACTGTAAATCACTAAATGAACTAATATAATTTTCTTACGCAGATAACCCTTACACAGCAAAAATCTCATTCACTATGAACCACTACACAAAAGTGCACAGTTCCAGCATTTGACCTTTCTTTCAAGGGTTATCAAGAGGTCTTCAGTCTCCCTTGTTATATTTCCACCCATTCAACTGCTCTTTTGAGCTCCTGTCTTGAAATTTAGGACATTCATTAGGCATGGACTGTTCACTGCAGAATAAGGAAAACATGACATTTGACATATTTATCATAGGTTGCTAAAGGTCATTTCTCCAACAATGTGTAATATGCAGCAGGAAGTAGTCATAAGCATGAAGTCCTCAGCCTGAAGTCACAGGCTCATTTATTATCTTCAAATAATTTTAGTAGACTTAGCACCTGTATCACTGATAATCATTTTCTGCCTACTCAATATCAGAGACAATTGCAAAATAATTGCAAAATAATCTTCCAAACAATGTATGACAGGCATTTATTTATCACACAGATAAAATTTGCTGTTGTGTTATCAAACACAATCTAGACATGTTTGGATAGATGTGCTCCAGGTATATTGCAGAACCATGTTGGGTGGATCAGAGTGAATGCTGATATGTATATTTTGCTTCATTCTTAACCAAGAGTATTCTCCTGGCTATAATCATTGTATGGGTATAGCTTTCCAATGACCTTCCATTGATAGAAAATTGCTCTGATTTCTCTGCTTTCTTATGAGATGACAGAGCAATAATTTAGTTATTACATAAGTGTAATATTACAAACACAGTGTATATGTTGTTATTTAACAGTAAGACCTGATAGCTTTTCAAAGACATCCTTTCAAAGAGCTTTTATATTTATTTTTATTTTAACATTCACTTTGTCTAAACAGGTTGTCGGCCTGGTCCAAGATGTCTTGGGTGATTTACAATTTGGATAAAAAAAGAGTTTTGTCTTTTCTCTTTGACAGTCAACCAACCAAGGCATGCTCCACTGCCACGCTGAGTACGGGGGCGTTCTTATAACCCACAAACCACCAACCAATTTTACCAGGGGCTTCATCTGCAAGGAGATGGGAGCACTTGTTTGGAAAAGGAGTAGTGAGATTAGATGACAGAAGATTTCTCTCAGGCTGGGGAACTGATGTTCAAATTCTTGATTCCAGGAAGGAACAATGAACTATTCACAGAATGTCTGTGAAAGGCAAATGCAAAATAAAAGCGATATTCAATGAAGCTTGAAATCAATTATGAAGTGGTCTTAAAGGAAATAATTTTTATTTTCCATAATGAAAAGGTTTCTGTGAAAATGAAGAAGATATTTTCTTTCCATAAAATCTATTTATGAATCTTTGAATTTTATCTGATTAGGCAGCACATTTATTGTGCAGACCATTTTTATTGCGTAAGGACCTGTGGTATTTCTTTTATGTTGTTCTTTGATTAAGCATCTCCCAAATTATTAACTGGGTCAGCAGAAGATATTTTCACTCACAGCCTCAGAAATGCGATAATCTATATATAAATGATTATTTATAAAACATTATTTATGATTAGTGGGATTCTGAAATTAAGAGGTCTAGATGAGTCTGAATTTTTAAATATCACCTTTGAAATTATAATACATGCTTAGAAATTACTTTGTTGGTAGCTAAAGAGCAGCTGGAGAGATGGAAGGTAGTTTTACTATTAGTATGCCTATGGCAACATTACTGCCTATTTCTAAATGGAACAAATGTTTTATTATGTTTACCAGAGCCCAAACCCCACAAAAGAAAGATGTAGTAACTGCAGCAGCAGATGGCTAGGGCTGTGTGACTACCAGTGGTTTTGTGTTATTATTTCTATCAATCAATGAACTTTTAAATTTTGTGTAGAGCTATTTTGGTCATGTTTATTCTTATTGTGCTGCTATATTAAAACATTGTATGAAAGCCTGTTCATAAGTGGCAATTTAAACAGTAGAGGTTAAAGTGTTTGCTGCCTGTGTTATTACTGAAAATGAGGATTCTTCTGTTATTATGCCTACAACACACATACAATTACATTTTTATTTAATTTTGGTAGTAGAAATTACATTGTAATTGTGGGGAGCACAGGCAGATGTTCTACCTCTCCTGCTCAATAAACAGTCTATATTACAATCTAATTACTGTACTACCTACTTAAAAAGAAGATTGCAACAGGGTGAGGGTTGGCATTTTCTCCCAGGCAACTGGTGACAGGACAAGGAATGACATTAAGGTGAACCAGGGGAGGTTCAGATTGGACATCAGGAAGAATTTCTTCACAGGAAAGGTTGTCAAGCACTGGAATGGACTTTCCAGGGAAGTGGTGATGTCATCAGCCCTGGAAGTGTTAAAGACATGACTGGACATGGCATGTAGTGCTCTGATTTGGTTGATAAGGTGGTGTCTGATCAAAGGCTGGACTCAGTGATCTTGGAGGTTTTTTCCAACCTTAATGATTCTATGATTCTATAAAGTATTTTCTGACCCATAGACAAGAAAACCTCTTCACACCTACCTTCTCTCTTTCCTTATCTCTTGTCCTCATTTCCTGCTCACCTCTTCATTAAGGAACCTGATAAGTAAGTAATCACTTCCCCCCCTCAAAAAAAAGGGCTTACATTGAGCTCTGCAGAAGCACCATCCTACTTGCCAATCTGGCATCTGTGTGATATTTCCAGCAATTTGATGTTTGAACTTTAGTAGCTTTCAATAGATATATTCTTGTGACATTAATGATCAACTCCTCACATCACTTCCTCACTAGCTGATGAATAAATCAACAGTTTACACCTCTCATAGCTCATGTAAATTTAGTACTAGGAATGTTAATTTACAACACAATAGCATAATCATTAAGGAACTGATGCTTCTAGCATGAATTGTACCCAGATCATCTTCTACTTTTTAACATTTTGATGATGAAAGGTTGGTTCTGAACAAATATTATTAGTTGAGTATACCATTTGAGTTTTCCTTACAGTGTGCTTTGTAAGATCTTTCCTAACCTTCAAAGTTTTAAACAATCAAAATTCCCAGCTGTATGCAATGCTTCATGGAACAAAGAGTTCTAAATAAAACTTGTCTTTGTCCACAAGAGGAAAAAAAATAGTTTTTCCCCATGGTATTTATGCAACTGCTTTTTATGTGACATAGATATTGGTACTTGGTAGCAGGTCACAGATGCAGGTGAGGTAGCCTGTGCAGGCCATTCTTTATAGATACCATACTCAGGACAATATGTTGGCTCTCTCAAAATAAGAGCAAGCTCTGTTTGTGCTCATATTTATACCAATATACCTATTTTGAAGTCTAGAACCAGTTTTAAAACACTAAAAATAAAGACTTGAAAACTGACATCCATCTTATGTCTTCCTGGAGACAAAGTGTTAAAAATCTGTAAAGAGACCTTTTGGAAAAATTACACTGACTAATGAAAATGTAACTTTTTTCCTGAACATCCAAGAGTTCTTGACTTATTAAAATATGCAAATCACTCTAGCACTTTGTTTAATTGCTGTTTCCTTAAACCCATCAAATCTTCTTAATTCTCCTTTTCTTTGTCCTTAATTAACACCCGCTCCCTATTGGCTGAAGTGTAACCCAGAAGACCTAAGCTTGTGAAATTCTCAACTTATTAAACCTAATTGCTATAATAATTAGCAACCATTGGCAAAATATTCATCACACAAAAAGCAGGAATGCATCTAATTAACAATCTCAAAACGCTAAGCATTAGCTACTTGATATTTTACCTACCATTTCATGCCTTCGTTTCTGGAGATATATGACATAATATATTGTTCTAAGGAGAAATAAGATAGGAACTTTCCTTAAAAATATTAATTTGCTAAGACTGAAACTTTTCACTTCAACAACCCGTCATTATTTAAAAAAAATAATTTAAATTCCATTACTCAAGCCCCAGATAGAATTTCCTGACAAAGGAGAAATAAAAAAGGGAGACCAGCTCAGGTAGTTCATATATCCTGTGGGACAAGGGTGACAGAGCAGGACTCCATGTAGGAGCACCCTTTAAGCAATGTGAAAACTATCTTTACAAAGCTACTGGTTAGTCTGAAGTTTCTTCTCTTGGAATTTGTTTGATTTTCTCTGTTGTGAAAGAAATGATGAGGTTCGATCTCATTTTAATACTTGTATGTAAGTGGTGAGTTTTTCTGATATGGAACAGAAATATCCTGGAATTGTCAGAGCTGTTTGTATATTAGGAGAAAATTTTTTGGTCAATGGTTTGATAAAATTGGCATCTAATACAATTTCTGCAATTGATTGCATTCTTAGATAAAATGGAATTCCATAATATAATGACTTACATAAGATATTGAGAAGACCTTATACAGAAAAAAGATTTTGTAGTTCTTTGTGACAAAAGGAGTTCTTTTCTGAGTAGAAATAGTCAGAAATTTTAAACAATTTTAACCATATATGGTTTTGTATTTACTTTTTATGGGACAAAACATAGTTTTGGAACAAGGCAAACCATTTCCATAGTCTATTCCTATCTGAAATTCCCTTGTGGAATTTGTGTACCTGAGAAAAGTAGAGGCAAATATTTTATTCCCATTGTAAATACCAAACTCCTAAAATAGATTTATGACTCTGAGGAATTATTTTTTCCCCAGAGTTTTGCCCTTTGAGGCTGATAGCTCCTCATGAAAAGCCTCATGTCCATCACAGAGCGAGCATCAATCTCTTCTCATGACTGTGTCCCGACACTCTTGTGGTTTATCACTCTCATGTGACTCCTGTGTAACACCATGGCTAGTCGATGGGAGATAGAAAGATGCATCAGTGCAAATGTAGCCTGATCAGCAAGCTTGATATGCAATTGAGGATGGAAACAAAAGAAGTGACACTGTACTCTGTGGGCTGCTGATATACAGTAGACTGACTTCACTTATAGAAAAACTATTTTAAAACAAACATTTTAATGGTGATAAACATAAACAAGGTACTTTAGGTGGCTTTGACATGTATCAGAATATTATACTTCACCTTCCACAGAGGAAATTAGACTTTTTCTTGACAGAAGACTTTTAGTTTTTAGAATTTCGTAACAGTTTTAGTCCTTTCTCAATGTCTTTCCATTCATAGGTTGGATTTATCAAATATGAATGTGCTCAGACATATAGGCAATCTAGTATATTCCAGTAGTCTCATTATCTGAGGCAGAAACTGACTTTGGACAAAACTAAAAAAAAAAAAAAAAAGAGTAAATCAGAGTAACTGAATGGGACCAAATAGAAAATTAAACTGAACCACTCCCCTGACTAAATCCTTATTTTTATGACATTCTGAAGAACAAAAACTTATTTTCTTCTAAATAGGTGGAAAAAAGCCATAATATATAGTAGGCAGATCTTATGTTTGAATTTACTTCACTGCTTTTCTTGAATGTTCTCTTATTCTGGGGTATTCAATTTGTGATTTCAATTCTGGTTTCAAATCAGATATATTTACAAGAGCTAGAAAATATACAAGCAAATTTAAAATTTATGCATACACACAGACAAAAATAAACAACCAAACCTGAGGATCACCATAAAGGAGAACAGTTGAGTGGTGACTCTGAATATGAGATCATGAAATTTAGATTTCAACAGAGTTGCCTACATGTGAAATAAAAACAGTTTGTGTTGTTCAAATTTAGTTTCACCCAAGGGATGGAATAAATCCAGCAATCACTTGATTTTGATAATACTGTGTAGTTAGGATAGCTCTTATTTTCTTAAAAACCATGATCTAGAAAGATAAGACAATTTTTTTTTTGTTTTTACACATGAAGTGATAATTTGAGAAGTTTAAATTTGAATTTATTATTACTTTAAATTGTGAAGTTTAATATTAATAACAAAAATGGGTTTTCGAACAGAAAAATCATTGCCTTCTGACAGCCATAGAGTTGTCATACAAGAACTAAATTGTATGGTGTAATGTAGGCGTCAATATAGTTTGCCCTGGGGGGCATCGAATGCTATTTCTTTCACTTCAAACCAGCCAGACTTGTGTGTATAATTCCCAATTGTGTACATACGCACACATACACAAATCCTGATCTTCAAAATATATGTGCTGAGACTATAAAGTGCCTCAAATACATGTTATATAGGTTTTATTTAACATAGAAACATTTGTAAAAGATAGTCACCCTTAGTTTGTTATCCTAAATTCATTGCAAAGGGATGTTAAAGAAATATTTATGTGAATAAATTAAAAGTAAACTTATACTACTAAAAAAAAAAGAAGAAAAGAAAAAGGAAATTCTATTATTTAGCATGAAGCTTTCCAGATTCCAATCTCTCCTGATAACAGACAAGAAAACAGACCTCTTTCTAATGTAAAAGGATGTTCTCATTATACACGAGGATATACATTTACTCTGTGTTACTCTAAGCTTAAATTCTATACAGTTTAATTCAAGATATAATGTCATATTATTACCTTAGGTTTAGTTATTTTAGTTTCTCAAACAATTGTTCAAAAGCTCTTCCAGTCTTACAGAGCTCATGGGAACTTAATAGAATGTTTTAGATGCATAATATTGGATTTACATTCAGCATTTTTAATACATGGTATTCTCTCTAAAGAATTTAAATCCCAGTAAGTTGTTATGCATCGCTCATCATACCATTCCCTCAGCCCCTCCAGCTTTATGAATTTACACAGACATTCTCAAGACTTTAATTTTTCATCACCTGCTCTCACACATTTGTCTTTACCTCTGACTTCCTGCGCAGATGTGCAAGATTGGTAGTTGCACATACTACACTCTGTATCATATCAATGATTTATTATGATTCCTGTATCTTCATAATAATACATCTTTTAAATGTATCTTATTTCAATATATCAGTTATTATGTGACAGAAATTCATTGGGCACTGTGAGATCAACCAGACCTTTGCAGTTAGATGTTCTTTGATCACCAGGCTAGGATGACTTTAGCAGGCTAATGCTCTGCTTGACTTTGAATCCTCAAGACCAAATGTTCCTTTGTATCACAACTGTTCCAACAATAGTCTTACTTTTCAAGACTCATTCACTGCCAGTTCTTCAAAAGAATTACGGCTCTTATACAACCAGTGAGAATAACTGGAGAAAAAATATGGTAAATTGCTTTTATAGTTATAACCTAAGAATAGCTAGAAAATCTCTTTGAAATCTATTTTAAAGAATATGGTTTACATTGTAAAATTAACTACATAAATTGTATTTGAAAAGATTCAGTTTAAGAGACCAAGGGCTTGTCATCATACAATTCCTGCTCAACAAATGCTGAGCTCTCTTTCTTACATCTTTTATCTCTGGAGAGTCTGGAAACTCTCTGCACTAGCAATTTTTTAAATTGCCGTCAAGAAGACAACTGCTGAATCATTCTTTAAACAAAATATTAAAATAGTGTTTTATAACAAAAGAGCGTGCTGTAAAATAGAACTGGGAAAAGTGTTTGTATAGATTGCAACAATGGAATCTTTAGTGGAAAATACTGAAAAGGGAACATTTTTTGTGTATCTGATAAGCAGCATCTTGTACAGAGAAGAATAATGAGACTCTCAGACAAAATGAAGCAAAAAATAAAAACATCTTCTGATTATTAATGCATTTACAGCTGTATTTTAGACTTATCCCAGCAGTAGTGGCTTAAATAAAGGCTCATAAGAGCTTTAATTTAAAAGGGACAACAGCTACCAAATTTGTCAAGATATTATCTCTAACTACTTTGCTATACATTTGCTTAAGTCTTGAATTTAGGAAAATGTATGTCCAATCAAATTCAGAGATTCATAAGTATTTTAAAAAAATAAGGTAACTGGATAACACAAACTTTTATGTTAAGTATTTTAATATAGATCAGAATTTAATATAAATATTAAATATAAAGGTTTTAATATGAATCTCTAAGATCCCGCGGTAAAGTTTCAGAAATAGATTAAACTGGCTTGTGACAGAGCTAAAATGCATTAAATGATAAAAAGATTATTTTTCTTTTGTGTCTGCTATTATAATACATGCCACATGGAAACGTTGTTGCACTAAGAAAAGGAATTAATGCAACAAATCCTCAACACTCTCCACAGAGTAATTTGGCACAACATTTCTTCACTGAAGGGTAAAATAATATAAGTGTTCACAGATATATTATTTAATGGGAAAGAAATGTTTCATAGATCTCAAGGCTATTGGTAGTTACAATTTCTTTTTATTGTATACTCTGCTTTCAAGGTGGCCACACTAACTTTCTTCTTTATTGTAGTTTAAATTAATTACATTTAAAGTTCTTCCATTAGGTAAGTAAAGAATAATAAAACCAAAATAAATGTTAAACGTCTATTCATTCTGGGCTGCATACAGAAAAATTTGATAATAATTTAGCACTACAAGCCCCAAAGATATAGGAGAGTCTCCTTAATTTTCAGTTTAGACATAAATATCCCTTACTCGAACTTCAGAAAAAATGCTTTTATCCACATCTATTTGAAAGTAAAGTTTTGAAGTTACACAGCTTCTGAACAGGACAGTTGATTCTCTTTAGGCTCTGTTACCAGCCTTCAGCCAGTTTTTTTCACAGAATCTGGATTTGCTGAACTCTAGAAGCTCTTTAGGGAAAAGATTATTTTTCTTTTGTCTTTCAGTTTTTGTAAGATAATTTCTTTAAGAAGTGTATCAGTAGGCTGGTTGGGGGGAAAGAGATTTGCATTTAATTTAAAAGTTATTACAACTACAGAACTGGTTACAAGTAGTGCAGGAGAGAATGGTGAATAAGTAGGAGTTTAGCTGAGTCACTTGGATGATGACATTCAAGTGATATTCTGAGTTTGAATAGATCAGCATTTAAATCACTTTTACCAGCTAATATTCTGATTTTTGGATGTGGCTACTCATTTTGAGGAATTAACTTCTACTGGAAATTACATCCCAAGCATTAGAGGCCTGCCCAGTGTATGGTCTGGTAGAAGAAACGCTTTAGTCAGATGCTACTTTTTTATTGTGGTCCATTGCTGGAATTTTATTTTTTATTTGGTTGTTTTGATTTTTATTTTCAGCGCCTTGTGGGTTGAATATAGATCTATCTGTTGGATATACCATGCTTCTTTATGGTGTTCAGCTCATGAAAGCCAGGGCTTGATTTTGGTGCTTAATCACAAGTGCAATGTCTATTGAGATGTTTTGGGTTCTATGTTATGGCTTCCAAATGCCTATCCAGATGGGCACAGGTCTTCCATGAATCCTTTATTATCTTTGAGTCCCATCTCTTAGATATCTTACATGCAGAGATGTCTTTCTGTAGGTAAGGAAACCAAGTCCAAGTGGGAATCAAATCAGGGTTGCTTAGCTTGAGCTACCTATTAATAAATTTTAGGTTAATTTATAATCAGTGGGGATTTGGGTAGTGGAATTTAAACAGTCATTCAAAAAAATACTTCTCCTGGGTGATCACAAAAGCTTTTTTCTAGACACTTTTGGCTATATCTTCAGAATAGGGCCCATAGACAATTTATGTGTAGACAACTGAAGTTAGTTATTTTAGCCCAAGCTGTATCCACTCCTTCAGACAATTCATCAACTCATATACACAATGAACCTAGATAAACCTCAGAGTCTTTCTTTTTAAAGTGTTGAATTAACATTCTTATAAAAATCAGTGCTTGCTTTGGAAAGCAATATTTGACACATGGCAAATTTGAGAACACTTTATCATCTCAGTCAGTACCTTGAGCATTATGACAATTACTCTGTTTCAGTTTTTCTCTTACTGCCATTTCATCTGCAAGGCTGAAGTAGAATCAGACTGTGCAATGTGGTAAAACCAACATCAATGAGTAACTAAGGATCAGAACTTCTTTACAAACAGCTTTTTATAGTGTGGGTTTGATGTCCATGTCTTCAAAAATTACCCCCTTTTCTCTTTGTCTGGATGACATTGTACATTGCCCAGATCCCCCATGCATTTCACATCTTCTGTGAGAAATGGGAAAATTGTCTCATAATAATTGTGCTGAATGTGACTGGACATGCAAAGGTCCACTTTCCAGCTTATACCACTGCAATCAGTGATCCTGTTTCTCAATCACAAGGTATAGCAGTGAGGCCTAATTAGCACAGCTGTTAGCATAAACCTGTGAACTCTACCAGCTTTTTCCATAGCTACAGTAGGTGAAATATGGTGAATCATCTCTCTTAAACAGAATGGTTTTGATGTGCTCAAACACATAGGGAGCCACACTCTGCAAGCAAACCTGTTTGATCATCAAAAAATATGACTGTCTGAAAGTACCCAGAAACCAAACACTGTAAGCACCAACAAAGATAATGGAAAATCAGAATGCAGCTCTGTGGTTTGAAATGACTAGCCACTAACAAAGTATATCTACTCACTCTTTATAATTAAGGAAAATTAAACCTGCTGAGGTCAAAATTAAGCCTGCTGAGGACAGACTCAGGAGGGTAGACCCATGACCTGAAAATCTCCAATCTCCAGGAAGGTCAGGGAATGGAAAGAAGCCCAGAGAAACTTCATGATCCAACATTTCCATAAGTCACAGCCTGGCAGAAACAACCATAGTGATTTGTTCCATCTCTGTCTGAGACTGCATCATTTCTGTGAAGGGACAGGGTGGTCATATAAAAAACTATCATGTTAAGATACCTGGTTTCTCTCCCTCACTGCATCATCTCCTGTACAGAACATATTTGTAATTATTAAAACTGGATATTTCTTTGATCAAAGTGCTTTCATGTCCAAATCACCTCATTCTCCTCCTCACTGCCTTATGGTCTTATATCACAACAGGAGGACAACATGAAGTCTGTATAAACCTACAACACAAAATCAAGATGTTATCAGTCTTCAAATTGCTAGATATTAGTTAAAACCATTCAAACATCACTCACTTTCACACTATGATCCCCTCTCTCACATCTATGAAACCAATATGCAATATACTGCCAAAGTTGGATTTCTTCAGATTTAACAGCAACAATCTAGACATAGCTTCTGTACCCTGACATTTCATTTGATCAGAAGTCTAGTGAAGAAATTTGCATGTGAGCTGAGCTAGCAATGGCCAGCACAATCCTTTTGACCTGCAGTCTTGTCAATGATAGACAAAAATTCATCAGGACAGAGACAATTAAAAAATTGAGCTCAAACCATATTTTCTATTTCATAACTGAATTTATTTACAGGTGGTTCAGAAGAATTGAAAAAAACCACTGACATCAGCCTGTAATTTAAACTATTATGTAAGCCAGCATGTTGGCCATGTAGATTTAAGTGAGATTTTGAGGAACAAAAATACACAGCCACAATGGCCTAATGTGATAAGAAGATAATGAGTCAGATTGCAAGGGACTGTGGCAAGGACTATTTTTTTTTTATATTACACTGAGCATGTACTATTGATCACTTTAATATATTAAATTTCAATTCTGTTATAGTTAGATTTTTCATAAAACCTACGCCAGTTTAAAAAAAAATTGTGTTGTAATGTACCACTGGTTTACAAAATGAATTATAATTGTTGTTTACAATTCCTTCCTCTCTTTCTCTCTCTGTATAAATATATACATATATCTATACACACACACACACACAGATATATATATATATATATCTGTGTGTGTGTGTAGGTTTGTGTGTGTGTGTGTGTTTGTGTGATGACAAAAAGTAGACTGAATTCCAAAAGTGATATATGCATTAGACCCTGTCAAGAAGACAAATAACTGCCTCACACATAGAAATTACATGTCTGGTCAATTCAAGCTGATTTAGTCTTTCAATGGAAGAGCCAAAATATTATTTTTCATTGGAAAACCAGTAGATATTAGCAACTATTTGGTCATTTATTTTCAAATTCATTAATATAATAAATGTCACTGTTTTCAATTTAAAAAATATAAGATATCAGTGTTTTTTTGTATCGTGTTAAAGCTGTTTGTGTTGAAAAAGTGAAAAGACTTATAGATAATAAAGTCTATTAAAATAACTACTCAGATAATTTATCTGTATTTTCAAAAGGAAACAATGATACTAAGTATGTTCCCTGAGGCTTCAATAGAAGTTTCACACATAGGGTTGAAAAAGGGAGCAAATGTTGTGAGAGAAACCTGATTACAGTGAATTGTCATTTGGAAGGATGATGGAAGCACAGTTTTAGGATTCATCTTTGTTATGATGAATGAAAGCTGCTAAAAATCATATATATCACTCATCAAAATCTTTCTGTCAGAAACTGGGCTATTTAAAATCTCCTAATGCATAAATAGGCTATAACTGAATCCAGAAAATATCAAAAGTTGGACTCATTGAAGTTAATACTGTAAGGAGGTGCCATTAGAAGTGAACAGAGAACTAATTTCATACTGAAGAGCTGGGGAAAATTGCTCTTTTCTTCATTGTTCCATTATATCCTGGTTTCAACCTTAAGCAAATAACTCCAGCTTTCAAGTTCCCTGGCCTTTCCCTTATGGGAGGGAAGCATTCATATGCTTTAGCTTGACATACCTTTTCAAAGTGAATGAATTTTTTTTTTTTGTCCAGAAAGTTTAAATCTAGTTGAAGATGTCCCTGCTTATTGCAAGGGGGCTGGATTAGAACACCTTTAAATATCTCTTCCAACCAAACCTATTGTAGGATTCTAAATTTTCCATGAACAGAGTCTAAGGAGCTTCTTCAGTCTGTCATTGCTGCTTTCACTTGTCCTTCAGCTGGGCTACCCCATCCTTCACTTGCACTTGCAAGAACTGTCTTGATGTTCATCCAGCTTTGCAATGAAACTGTTGAGGGAGCAGAACGGAGTGATGACTCTCTAGGGACTGCATACAGGACAGAGTCTCAGAAGAACTGGATTAGATTGATTTGAGGTGCCATGGTTAAATTTAATCTGCTTTTTTATCATCTTTAGAAAGTTACCATGATCTACATGTCCAAGGAAGACTAAAATTATATGCACATCTTGTCATTTGTAAGCAGCAAATTCACAAGTGTGATCTGTGATCCTCTGACAAGTGCCAGCTGGAGGGAGAGTCTTGTCTTAAACAGACTGGAAAATATCTGCCACAAACAGCCATATCATACATAACACCAACTCAGAACATTTTTAACACCTTGTTCTCTCTGTTGGTTTGCCTTAACTCACACATATAATTTCAGCTGGGAATTCTGAACACTACAAAACAAAGGTTATGGGAGCAAATGAAAGTTTATGAAATTCACACGTGTTCATATATAAACAAGAGTATCTCTTCGTCCTGCTGTGAAGCTGTTCAGAAAACTGATTTTCATGTAATCATAAATAATATATTTCTAGCTTTCAGTCTGGTTACATTTTTGTACATTTTTTCTTCCTTTTAATATCTGAATACCCTTAAAATGTTGATCTTTTTGATAATTATTTTTTCCATTCCATTCCTAATAATTCTTTTTTTTTCATGAGTTTTAGTACATTCACATCTTTATTTGGAAAATGTTTAAACAAAATTTGAAAAGAAAACACATATTCATGTTGCCATTATGCTTTCAATAAATTTTTATTCAGAGGTTGTGAAACAAGGGGCACAGTTTACACTGTCAAGCTTATCAAGTACACTGTAATACCTAATATCTATGGCACAAATTGTAAATCCCTACCCTCATTATTTCTTTATACTCGTTGTTTCATTGCAACTGTAGCTATTAATACTTGTATTTTCCTTAGAATAGAATTTTACACAAAGATTTTGATTTTAGAAATGTTTCCCCTCCAACCTCTTCAATAGTGGTAGATATACACTTAAATATTGCAAGGATATTAAGGATTGCTTTGGATTCATTCAAATGAAGCAGATTTTTTTTCAAATTTGTTTTTATTTTATCCACACCACATTCCCTGTTCCTACTTATGGACAAGATTTGAACTAAAGTTCAAATGACATAAAAATTACATAGAACCCTTCAATTTGGTTAATTGAATATAACCAATCCATTAGAAAAAAATAAACTTGTACAATTTTTACATGAGTAAAAATTTCAGGGCATTCATAAATTGAATGTGAACTTCTAATTGGACCTGAAACCTAACCAACTCTATATTACTTATTTGGTACTTGGTTACCTGAATCAGATTAACAGTGATATGCCAAGAACAGGTCTTTTTTCCAGAGTGCTGTAGAATATTTTGAATTGTACTGTGTCAATGGCATTTCTTAAACTAGAAAGAGAAAATGTCATACTACACATCTCTAAAGCACAATTCAAACCCACTGTAACTTAAAGACAGAAAGACTTATGCAAAATGTAGCAGAAATTATTTTGTAAAAATTATTTTACTTGCTAGGCCTGTGCATTAGAGTAATACGTAAATTCCATGATTCATAAACTAGATGCTACATATTTCATGTGTGAAAACACACACAAAATCCCAACCATGTTAAAATAATGAAGTAGCTTAAATTGTGCAGTATAAAAAGACAAGAAATGTTTGAAAAGTTTTAAGTCAATATCATAATCAATGCCAAGACACACCAGCAGAAACTCCAGAGAACGTCTCTTATAGCACAGGGATGTTTTCTAAGCAGGCTGTACCATGGGGACCTTTTCCAGGTAGGCCAAATTGATGTTCATCCTGCTCCTACTGGCAGGATGCTCAGTATATTCATATTCTTCCCTGCCTGCAATTGCATCTGACAAAGTGACTGTTCTGAAAGTTTATATGAGTGTATTCAACTTGGGACAAATACATTAAGTGAAGATCTTTCATATGTTCACACCCACCTAAGTTTTCTCTCTATTCCCCTTTCTAGTCTGATCTTTATAATCCTTCCCTGTCCAATGCGTAGGTTCAAGACTTTTTTCTGATCAGTGGATTTTGGTGAATAATGGAAATTAATTACCTTGACAAACATCATAGTCTGTCTCATAGTATGGCAGAAACCCTGGGCTAGGTATTGATTCATTTGGTATATTTATACAAATAAATAATATTTTAATGGTATTTTATTTGTAAAGATCTCCATGACATCAATTACTCAAATTTGTTCATCACATATTGTGTTCTTTTCCTTAGGAGCAAAGCAATATACATATTTAGACATGGAGTTAGAATCCCCTCCCACACAATCTACTCCCAAAAGATCAAGTGAATCACTGTTCTTTCAAGAGTGAAATAATTGAACAGCCCAACTTACTTATTCATTTTTTTCCTGAAGGTACAACTTGCTAACAGCAAGCTCCTGGGTTTAAATCTCAGACCTCTTGGAATATTAACAGCTTCAAGTTTTTCTTAAAAATGGAAAATATAAATCTGTAAGTGGCAGGAGCATGGTGATAGAGATCACATACAAAATAAAGTCACTAAAATAATGAATGTTGAATATGCTGTTTGGAGTCAATGCAAAAGTTGAAAGCAATTTCTAAATCCTATGGAGACCAAGTACCATGAGAAATTAAAGTATATGATTTAATATCTTCTTCATTGACTCAGCAAAAATGAAAACAATTTGAACTGTGGCCTGTAGTTGAACACTGATGACCAAACTGATGCAAGAGTAGTCAGTCTATTGCAAGTGTCTCTGAATGTTATCAGAAATTAAGCATGAACTTTATTTGCAGTCATACTATTTGGGCACTGACATTCATTATAGCAAAGTGATTTGGATTCCCATGTCATTTGGTAAGAGTGTCTAAGGCAATCCAAAAGGTTCTTTACACAGTGCATTAACTTGCACTCCAAAATAATATTTGGGAGTAGTAGTGGATATGAAAACTCTGGACTGTAATGGATGTATTTTTTTTTTTTAGATTTTGGGTGAAAAAAATAATAGTAGCATTTTCTTTCCAAGAGTAAAGACACAGTGGGAGGAACCCAAATAATTGTAATTCAATTGCTTCTTTTTAATCCAGAACCATTTGTTACCATCTCAAAGAGTCAATTTCAAAAAAAAGAAAAAAAAATTGACAACTGAACTCTCCAAAATCTACTTTCCAAAAGAGAAATCACTTGGACTTGGCTATTAAGAGAAAACAAGCAGCTGGAAGCTATCTAAGTCTAGAATATCCAAAAACTAACACTGACAATGAGAGCACTTTGACCAACTGAATCTTCTGTATTGCTTGACTTCATGCAGTCTTGTCCTGAAGGACAGCTGATTGATCAGCTGCAGACATGGGTTCAGAAATAGTACTTGCTTTCTGTGAGGATGAAAATGCAAGTTGAGGTACTGAGAAAACAAACAAAAAAAGTCTGAATCTGGATATGGGCAAAACAAGCAATTATATGCAGCAGAATTAAAGATTCCATTTAAATTAATGTGTTTTTTGTGGGCACCATTTGTTCATTCAATGAATGAACATAGTCACATATTTCCCACTGCAGGATGTGGAAACTTGTTTTCCTTCCAGAATCCATTTTATAATTATTATTCTGTTTTCTTGGGTCTTAGATTTATGACTAAAGAACCTTCTTTCAAAAAAAGTTAATATTATTGCGGAGACCAAAACTACTACATTTGGAATTATTTCTGCACCTCAGACTGTGAATAATTACCTTAACATCTCAAAACAGTGGAAAAAAAAGAAGCTTTCTTTTGTTGTATTACTGACCATTAGGTCAGCACTGCAGGATTGTCTGTGTAAAACTGAAATCTAAAAAAGCAAGTTTATCTGTGGAATGTTTTCTTAGGGGTTTGTTTTATTCAAAGATATTTGGAGAGGCTACTTCTTTAGTGATAGTTTTGTGAATTGACTGTGAAAAATTTATGCTGGTTTACTCAGCTTATTCCTTTAATGTATTCCACACAATCGCTGTTGCTACTAGAAACACATTTTCTTTCTTTGTGTAGTATGGAAGTCTTCTAATTAAAAAGCTGCCTACCCAAGCTACTTAAAACATGGTTTTCTTAAAAAAAAAAAAAAAAAAAGGAAAAAAGCAACATTCTCTTGTAAACAAAACAGCATAATCATGATGGCACTGCATATTAACAGGCCATGTGCTAACTGATGTGGGTTATTTTATTCAGTCGATGAGAAATCTGCACAGGTGAAAGAATTTGAGGACCACTAAACTGGATGTCTTTTCAGCATACAAAACCACCTGAATTTTAGCAGTTTAATGTAATCAACTGTAAAACATTCACAGTGTTCAACAGACCTGAAATATTCTAATTTCTTACCCATTATATTATGGTCTAATGCCTGTGTGTTGGGCTGCAGCATGAGACATCATCGGGAAAAGATCCCAGACTGTTCACTACAGATCTCTCTTCCCATTTTTTACACTAGGTGCAAAATATACCAAATAGTTATAATGAATAAACAATTTTTTAAATTATAGGTTTATATTTATCAGAGGTAAGCATCCCTCAAAACTGTGCAGAAAAAATACTACAAGTATAAGCAACAGCAGCAACCAAAAAAAAGGAAGACTCAAACCAGAAAGTTCACCCTAAAATGCACCTTTTGACAGTCAGTTTTCTTACTTTAGAACAAGTAATACTTATTTTGAACAAAGAGCATTTCCAGAGTGATTACTGCAGAACTTGAGAACTGTGAAAATATGTGACATGCTGTCAGCTCACTTATTATGCATTCATCAACGTGATGAGAATCTGTCATTAATTCAGGGGTCAGCTGTACTCTGTCAGAGTACTCAGCAGTGAGAACACATACTTCTATTAGGCCAACATCAACATAATTACCTGTGCTTGCCACTGACACTAGGAAAACTATTTCTATATGCATTTTGGAAGACTCTACCCAAAATTTCCTTATGCTCTTTCTGTTCCCATTTTTTTCCTCTCAGCGAAATTGCCTGTTTTAAACTTAGGAATAAAAATTGTAATTTCCCTCAAAAAGCAGTAAGAATCTCAATCAATTCTTACAAATCTGCCTCCAAAAAAGCCAATATTATTAAGAATAGGAGGTTCTAATTGACATTGTTCAGGTTGTATAGTAGAAGTAGATGTTCCTCCTGTTAGGAGTGAGGAACAGGGATGGATGTAGCAAAGATTAAGGGAATAATACAGAAGAAATAACTAGAATTAAGTCCTCTTTTTTTGTTTTTAAATATTATGATAAATCAAGATTTACTGTAAGACGTATAAAGGAGGAGATATGGTAAAAGAATTTTATTCTACAACTTAAAAAAATAGGATTTTTAAATTAGAATCCAAGGCTATAACTGATAGGGGAAAAAGAATAAGTATCTATTACAAAATATCTTTCTCTTCAGTCAAAATTATTTTTTATTTGAAACTGGGTAAGAATGTGTATCACTCTAATTAATCTACCTTAGCTGTTAAATGATAACTTGTTAGAGAACACCAGTTTGAGAATCTGAGCATGTATATAAACTCACAACAACTTCAAAGCTGGCGTGCAGAGACAAACTTTTCCCCAAAGGTAAATAAATGTAGAATATCAGGATCTCTGATGTTTATTTCTATCTCTCTTCAAGAAGCTCCAAATATGAAACTTGAAAAGAATCTCTGTCTTCCTATGTCAAAATTGCATCAGGCTCGGAACCACAGAAGAACATGAAGGTACTTGAAGGTCTCTCATTCATTTCTGGTTCAACAGAAGAATAGAAAGCTGCTGTAATGGAGCAACCACTACATAAGTTTGTGCATATTTGATTGACATCAGTCTTCAAAGAGATTTTTTCACATTTGATGATTTCCTTTCTGGAAAAAGCTTAAAAGTGCTGATGTTCCAATTTGTTATTTTTTTTCTTTGTCATCTGCTTATTTGACTTTTTTTTTTTTTTTTTTTTTTTTTTTTACTCAGAGACAAGAGACATCTGTATAATTCTTATTTGGACACGTTAAAAACTTGATGGGTTTCTTTGGTATATTTTTTTTTAGTGGGTGGGAGTTTCCAAGCTCCAACTATTTATTTCTTTTTAAACATCTGGCAGGGTTCAACAGCATTCCTACAGCAGTGCCAAAGTCAAACCTCTCACAATTATTTTAAACTGCAGAAGGGCTTTGAAATTTTGACAGTGGCAAATTGCAGCTTATGGGGGTTTAAAAGAGTATAGAAGACAAAAGCAAAGTAGAAGAGTGCAGAGCACTAGTCAGCAGAAGATATAAAAAGAAAAATGAAACCTTTTGACAAGTAAAAACTCCTGAGAGTAACAGAGTGAGAATAAGCAAGAAATTTTCCTTTTATTTCTTTTTTAGCACTGCCCAGGGGAAGTGCTTTGATGCAGAAAAAATGTGTAGATATCTAAAGCTGTGCTATCCTTAAAGGCACTGTAAACAGGGTGACAGAACACCTGTGTAACCCAGAATATTAAATGGAATCCTGTAATTTCCTTTTTTTTTGGTCTAGTTTTGACTAACTTCTACTTCTAGCTATTTATTATATTTGTTCAACTATTTATTTTGTAATGCTTACTAAACTATTTGAATGCTGATTTTCCTTTTACACATTTGAAAAGTGTATCTATTTTCTTGCTCATGCGTTCCAAGACCAGGGCCTTTTGGGAGCATGAATGATGTCAGACTGCTGTGCATCCTGTGCTGGGATGTTCTGTCCTGTGTGCACTGAGGTGATGGGAGCAGGAGTTAGCAGCAAACCAAAGTGAAGTAGCAAGATTGAATGGGGCTGCTGGGCAGAGTGTGTGCAGTGTGTGCAGGGTGCAGGACTTGCTGGATGCTGCCATACCACAGGGGTCAGGCTAGGCTGTGTTTCCAACAGCTGTTTGGGCTGAGCAGGTGCACATCTGAGAAACTGTCAGCAATGAACACTTGACCTGTGGAATCCTTTCAATATTAGCACATGATGTTTCCATGAAGAAATTTTCAGAATTTCTAGAAGTAGATGTACATATGGTCTTGATTGTATTCGGCTACAGTAAATTCCAGATAAAGGCCTTTAGCCATGTTCCATGTTTCCACATTTTTTCCCCAAAGGCTCTGTAGCTGTATCTAATATTTAACTTTAGAATCAGCTACTAAATCAAGAGAAAGGATGACAAAAGGATTTTTAGGGAATCAGATTCCTGCTCAAATTGCCTAGAGAATAAAATCTTGCTGCATGTCTTTGAGAGTCCATTTAATCTTTTAGTATGTTGATATTCCAATCAAATAAGCTACCTTCAGATTTTTTTGTCTTACTGCACAGTTACTTTGATACTCTGTTAGGAGCATAAAATGTCTTTAGGAAAAACGGTACCATTACTATATTTATAAGTACCTCCACAATCAAGAATTTAAACACTTCCTTTTCAAGCTAAGATTGATAGGTAAATACCATATATTCTGAATGCTATTCCAATGAATGAGATTCTCATATGAAGCATAACAAGGAAAACATCCCCTTAGCAATATATTACTGGCTGTTTTGCAATTCATGACTAGTCAATTCATTTGCATTTATGTATTTCAATATATAGTAGAGCTAACAATATTAGACACATCACACTTGGTAGTTTCTTGGACTGAATAATAGAATTGAAAATGAGGTTTAGATTTTCTGGTTAACTTCAGTACAGAAATATTTTTTTTAAATCAGATTTGACTGTAGTTGTACTGAAAACCCATGAAGTTGACAACTGAACTACCTCAGTCCATATTATTTTAGAAGCACTGCTTTTATGTCCCTAATAAGATGGCCTAATGGCCCTGTTTCATATTTATGTGGAAACCAATAGAGCCTTTCCTTCAAGTTAGGGTGCTTTTTGAACAACATTTCTGTCATATTTTCTGCTAACCTATATGCATATTTATATATACTTGTTTTGTATTGATTAAGTGTTGTTTTATTACACTATGTGTCTGATCATTAATGGGATACTGCTCAGAAAACAATACTTGAAATCAGACCTTTTCAAATTGATATTTATATCATTAAATGTAATCATTATATTCTCGGTAGAAAAAATAGGTCATCATTTGGTACAGTTCAGGTTTAGAGTCACATTTGAAGTGGGTTATACTTTCCCACATGTAAAAAATATGAACCCTACAAATATCATCTTTCAAATAAGCATTTGGGTTTTGGTTTTACTGCTAATATGATGCTGTATTTTTAAAAAAGTAATAACTATTTATGTTGTGTTGATACCTACAAATATTATGAGGAAGTGCTTTTCTACTAAATACAGTGATCCAAATTACTCAGCCTGATCTTGTATGAAATGTGTTTAAATCATTTTCATGAATGTTGAAGGACTATTTTTTTAAAAAGTTTTGCAAATTTTCAGCATCCTAGATACTAGGATAGTCTAACCTGCTTTTATGACTACTCATTGAAGAATATTTCTACTAGCTTTGAAAACATATAATTTTTTAAATGGGAATACATTTAATCAGTTTAATAATATTATGTAGAAAATTGTCTGTGGACTTCTTTCAAAATGAAGTAAGATACTTTTTATTTTTTGATTGGTTACCTATTACCTATACTGAACAAAATATTATGGAGGAAAAATTACTAGAAAGCTATAAAATATCACAAACATAGAGTTAGCTTGCGGTTGAAACTGAAAACGGATCACAGTCTTACCTAATGGAAACTCTTAAGACCTTCTATTTATAAACAAGACAAATAAAAAGGCTGCTGGGGTTTGCAAGACTCTCCACGTCTTGGAGGCTTAGTTAACACACAGTTGCATGCTATTCAAGTCTTATGTAACATTTTTCAAGCACTAAATGAATGCTGCCTTCGAAGCAGGTAACACTGGGTTGATTCCTATTTAAAAAAACTGTTTCATTATCTTTTTCTTCTACATTGTTCTCCCTATGACTTTCAATCTCTGTTTATTCACTGACAGTTTGTTTTCACCTACTCTTGTTTTTCTACTGCCCTTTAGTTTAACTAGTTCTTTTCACTGCCTGATGTTTGTCTAACAGGCTAAAAAGCCTTTCCTGGCACTTGCTGAAGAAGCCAAGTACTTTCAGTTGCATTTTGCATTGCACATTGTAAAAGTTGCCAGTTTTGGATCAAAGTTCACATGTCTCTGCTTTAAAACAGATTTATAACACGTGGAAAAAACTGAAATGTAAAACACTGTTATACTCATATGGTCATTACTGTGTTTTGAAGGATAGTTACAGAGATCTGCAAGATGATGATAGGAATTTATGCAGAATGTAGACTAAATGTTCTACCTGTTCAAGCCAAGCAGAGATGAACTTGTCAAATGGTATTCATGTGATTTGAGCCCATCTGCAAGAAGAAAAATTGCACATGAAATATATCTACTCTGATGCAGGGTAACAGGCCTCCCACAGAGGAGAGACAGATTGTGATCTACCTCATGTTGATTTCCATATTTTTAATTTGAAAATATACAGAAGATGGAAATTGTATGGCATGCAAGAATATATGTGCTTAAGTAGTACATGTAAATATTACATAAAAAGTTTTGCATAAAACAGAAGCATATGATTAAATAGACTAAGGTTTTGACTACTAGCCAGTAACAGTAATTTTTAAAGCTGTCAGACATAATTTTGCACTTTCTAAAGATGATTCATTTAGGTTCTGTTCAAAAGTTTCCATTCAGAATGTAAAGAAAACAGAAAAATTTAATTGGAATCTACATCATATGGAAAAGGGAGTCTCATATGTATATTTGTATATAATTTTTAAA
The DNA here is from genome assembly GCF_036417665.1 of Passer domesticus. Lineage (NCBI taxonomy): Eukaryota > Metazoa > Chordata > Aves > Passeriformes > Passeridae > Passer > Passer domesticus. Next base: position 30,286,322 of record NC_087478.1, on the reverse strand, counting down.
ATAACACCACATAAATCTGCCAATTGGGATTTGAAAAAATTGAATACTGAATTTTAAATTTATGTAATTGTAAAAATATAGCTTTTTAATTTTATGAAGCTTCCTGAACTTAGCAACAGTTACAAGTGGCTTTCATGGGGGTTTCCATACAATTTAGTCAAGCAAGGTCCATCAGATCCTCACAGGTCTTCACAGCAGCTGCACTGTGAGAGTGTGCAATGAATTGTTTACCATATTTTTGGAGAGGCATACAAGGCCAAGCTGTCAGTTTAGTTACAACAACCATTTTGACTTCCTGCTTTCCCCACATGACACACTTTGCAGATCAGTCTTCCAAATCGTATTTGTACATTCATGCAAACATTGCCACTGAAACTTTCCAAACTTAAAAACAAATTGACTACCATGCATATATTGAAGTTTTGCCTAGAATAGTTTTCTCCCGTGGAGGGCAAGATATACTGTTGCACGTGGATGTTGCAGTGGAGATGGTGTCTGGTTGAGAGCTTGGTTTCTATGATTGGCAGTACCCTGTTATTGCACTGGAGGTGTAGAAGTAGAAGCTGACGAGAAACTAAGTGACAAACAGTAGCAAACAAATAGCTCCAGTTTTGAGTCCTTCCTTTAAATCATATATCTCAGTAGCAAATGCACAAGCAACTACTCAAATACCATATGTCCAAAAATTACTTCACTAATTTTTCTAAAGGAATGACGTGTCTCCTGAATTATTTGTCCACAGACTCTAATTCCATTTTTTACCCAAAAAAAGCTTGTACAGTTAGGAAAACATGTAGACAGACCCCTGTGTCGTACTGCCTCCCCTACACACCCCCTTAAATCTGTTTTAAATTCTGTTTTGTTTTGCACTTGTGCAGTAAGCAAATGTAAGATCTGACTCTATCCTGACATGGGAAAATAAAAGAATAGATATTCAATGACATATATGGGGCTGTTGCTAATTTCCTTTCTAACAGCAAAAAGGCCTTTTATTTAAAGTATACAGTATATTCAGATACAGCAGGGAATCTTCAGTACATTATAAAAACTTCCTCAATTCTTTTCCTAACATCATTTTAGCACCTATACTAGCTTTTTCTGAGATGAAAAGAATATAAAACAAGAAACAGCCAGCTGTAGACCACACCATTGTTAAATATTCTGTGGGGAATACAGGCCTCAGAGATGATGCAAAATCTCTGTTCTTTGAAAGTGACAATCAAGACCATGCATATTTGGCAGATGGCAGGTTTTTGGGGTATTTTATGAAGTGAATTTCACTGCTTTGGACCCGGTCTTTCAAACATTAATTATCCATACTGAGTGCTTGAATCAGACAATGTGAATTGTTCTGCTATATATTTAACTTGTATGTATGTTTTTTTCATCAGATTCACTATGAATGACAAGCTTTGAATGCCACTGTGCTAAGACAAACCTGAATAAATATCCTCTTCAAGTCCTATATGTCCATATAACAGAAATAGAACACTTATACCAGAACTCTTAAGTTATTATGCAGCTCTTGCCTTTGTGAAAAAAAATATAGCAGTCTAAATTGAAATAAGTACTTGTGCCTAGAAGACTAATAAGAAAGTGAATTGCATCATTAGTCACGCACACACAATATGAGAATAAATTCCACCATGCCAAAGAGTCAGGTGAAATAAAAAATAATTAACAAAGATCTTTGTTCTGCAGAGAATCTTGAAGACTTAGAATATATATAATAATGAACTTGTGTTTATTAATGCACACATACACACATTGAACATACACCAAATGTATATGTATATGGATATGGATATGTATACATATCTGTGTACATATATGTGGGGTGTCTACAACATAATGCAAGAAAATATTACAGCTACCACTCAGTTTGCAAAAAACTCTCCCTTTCTTATACAATATTGAAATTAACCAATAGTAGTTTGGAAAAGACAAGTTTCTCAGTAGCAGATGTGGTCAGCTGTAGCTGAGGCATGTGCTTCAAACTCTGTGTGAATTAATTTAGCTTACAAAGGCCTTTATTATGTGGAGTCTAGAAATTTTGATACTTTAGTAATGAAGCTACAAATATTGCTATCGTTCTGGCAATTTAATGATATCTTTTTATTGTAGTCTTTGTTGTATGAGCTACAGTAACTCAATGAGGTATTTTCACACCAATTTATGATTTTTAGAAATCTGTAATCCAGAATTGAAAATTACAAGTTACTTTGCTTTGCATGTTTGACCCATTGGACTTAACAAATTGTTCATGGGCATTCAATGCAGTACACAGAAATCTCATTTAGCAACCCTTTGATATGTCAGTAATCACTATCTAAATCTTAACTTCAGTGTTAACTGTTTATCATACAGAGGAACTCTATGAAAACACATGCAAGTGTATATCTGGACAAAAGGACAGAAAATCAGCTTTTATGTGACACTGTTGAATCCAAGCATTGTGTCAGGAGCTTAAGTCAGCAGTGGCTCACATGCTGCAAGCCTTAAGATCTCTGGAGGCAGCACAAAAGATATCAGCACATGACTGCCCATTCAAGGGAGACAAGAATTTGAAAGTAGAAAGTTTCCTTTTGGGGAATTATTGGTGTTTATCTTTATTATGATTGTACCTGGGAAACAATGCTGGTGAATGAGCTACTGCCACGTGTGAACTGTCAAGCCAAGAGGTAGACACTGAGAATTATGAGAAACCAAAAGCCATTGATTGTTTGCATTTCACTCCACTTATTTTATTTAAACAAATCTATATGAATATTCTCATTAAAAGAGACATTGTTTATCACCAATAAACTCTATACTAATCGAATATCGAATATGAACTTGTATTCCTTCAAAGGAATTGTTTTTTGGTTTATTTTTGAATATTATGACTGTCTAAATTGTTATTTGGGTAGAACTTTTCAAAGTTCATGTTGTCCAGGTATGAGTTAACTTCACAGGACTAAGACAAAAAACGATTTTACAGCAGACAAAAAAAGCTGCTGGGAGCTGTTCAGAGCCAGGACTGTGAGTAATATGTGTACAGAGTCTAGGAGATTTTTCTAATAGTTGACTTGGTATAGAATATTTTAAGCATTTAATTATTTATTTAAGAAATTAAAATAGTTCACTCCAAAGAATTATTTTTTTAAGAAGACAATAGATTTTAGATTTTCAATTCACTACTTCTAGAAGATGTTCAACATTTTCATATGCTAAAATGGACATTTTTCAGTGATTGAATGATCACTGAAGCAAATGATTTTTCATTTTTCAATTTCATATAAAATTTTAATAGGTGTTGTAGTTTCTCTCAGCTACCATTAAAACAGTTTTTTCTTTGATCCTTTCAGTACCATACATTCTTACTTTTTTCACTGTGAATTATATGGAATAAACCATTCATGTGAGAAATTTTACAACATTAAAACCATCACTTTGTATAGCACTGTTTAAATTCCATGTGTACTGGGTGTGCATATACTACATGGATGATACATATGTACGTGCACGGTACCGAGTGTAAACTGAAGTTTTTCAGCAAGCATGGAATTTATTTACTGGTTTGTCTCTGTCCAATGTAAGTGAAAGAGCAGATCAATAATAGGAATTACTGAAATTTTTCAGATTCACAAAGAGAAAAACAGATGCTTGTTGCTGTCAATAATTCTGTTTGCCACAGTCTTTTTGGAAGGGATTCTACATGAGTTAATCAGTTAACCCTTAATTTAAACTCACTGAATTACTGTAGTCTTGTGATAAATGAATCCATGCACATGAGGTTTTCCTTCTCAAAAGGAAGTTTTCTACCCAGTGTCCTGTGTAAATGACTTATTCTGTTAGAACACTAAGTGGCTCAGTGAAGAAAATGAAAGGTTTGTGATTCATTTTGCAATTGTTCTGTTTTGAAAATGCTGCCATTCATTCTTTAGATGTATATACCATCAGGAGAGCACAGAGAATTACACCTTTCCAGTAATCCATCTTCATCCTTAATGAATTATTTTTGGAAATTTCTGATTCAGTAATTGCTGGTTTGGCACATTTGTAAATCATATGTATTCTGCTGAACTTATCTAATATTCACATGATCATTATGGAACCTTAGCAAATAAATACAGGCTGCATCTAAGGTGTGGCCCTCTTGAATGTTTTTAATTACCAAGATTCCTATAACTGTCCTTTAATCCACTCCAGATTTTCAGATAAATAAGATTGTTGCCTACATGCAATAATGATATTCTAAGAACACTAAGATAAAAGGCTTGTAAGTCAAATCATGATGCATTTATGCTTTAACACTTGAGTGACCTTCATTACTTACACACTTTTTTAAGACACTACTGGTATAGTCAAGGGCTGCAGACAGTTATTTAAACAAGGAAAGGTTTTTTAAGTATGCAGTTTTTGGATAAGTACTTACCTCTCTTGTCAAGGAAGGAGTATGCTAATCTTTTATATCAGAGTTTCTTATTCATGGGTGGTTTTTTGCCCACAAGGGTCTTGAACTTGCTCCTCTGAAGTCAGTTGGAGTTTATCTTCTGAATGAAAATAGTGTTTCTGGCAGCTAAACTAATCTGAAATTGCTGTCCCTGCTTTGACATTAAAGTCAAGAATTGGAAGACCTAATGGCACTAAACTACAGCAAAAATCTCTTTAGGACTCCTAGTGTATATTAAATGTGGACTACTCTGAACTCGTAGAGTTGAAAAACTCATTTGAAGTTTGAAAAAATTTTGAAAATGTTACTGGGATCCTTTATAAAATAATGCTTTCTATAACAACCAAGACAAAAAAAATGTCTATCAAATTGTATGGCAATCAGATTACTGAGACCCATCACAACTACAGGGATATCTGCTGAATACATTGCCAGTATATATATATATATATATATATATATATATATATATATATATATATATTAGAATTGATTCGTGATGAATAATTGAGGCTTAAAATTTAAAATGTATTATTTCTCACTCTTTTAAATATTCAATCATTATGAATTCATTCAGCATTCTTGCAAGAGTTATGTGGTTCATGACAAAAAATTAGGAAAAGCTTTGAAGAATACATTTAATTTGTTATGCTGTAAAATGTTATGGTAGACTATATAAGCCTCCTAATAGCTTTAATATACTACATATCACAGTTTGAAGAACAATGATATCTTTCTTTTAAATGAAAACCTAATGCCTGTATGATCCTAAAGACAGGTAAGTGAATAAGAGTAGAGCTCATTTCCCTGAATTATGTGTGTGTTTGAAGCTTTCAGAGGAGATATGCAGAGGAAGAAGAATGAGAAAAATTACCTTTCACAGAGTCACTGTATGGTGGTCAGGAGGCAGGCCTAAACTGTGATCAAGAACCTCTTTTGCTGATTTCAGAGTACTTTTGCTTAAAAACCATAAAAGAGCATTTTGCTTTTCAGTGAATTTAGTAGTTTCCTGTTCTTCCACAGCCCTTCCAGTCTTGCTTATTGTCTTTCTTTTTTTTTTTTTTTTGTAGGGAGATCATCATCAGTCTGCAACCTATATATTAGTCTGACACTATGCCACTGAGAACTTGGTTCGGACAGACCACACTGCACATTTGCCATAGCATGACAACAGTATGTCTATTTGTTGGCTCAGAAATTACTTGCAATTCAAAAACATGTAAAACACACATGCAAAACCTAGTGAAAAACAAAATAAAACAAAACCCCCAAAAGCCAAAATACCTGTAGGATAACTCTTCAGGAAATTCCAAAAAGTTTTTTAAATCCTGTTACCTCAATCTAGTAACATCCATAGGGATGTATTAGCATGTTAATACACAATATGAATGTACTCTTATTTTCAGATACATTTTTTATTCCTAGGTCGCTCCTTTCATAATGAAGGTTTTACAATATTGTATACATGAAATACACAGAGTGATATTAAGATATCAGATATAATGTTGATTATCAGTATTTAAATTCATTTCATAACAGTATCCAGAATACCTACTAAGAATGAGCTGATTATTACTTATGAATGAGTTTTTATTACTCACAAAGACTTGATAATTTTCTCTGTATCTCAGAGATTAGCATTAATGTTAATCTTAATACCTTAGATATGAAATAATAAGCACAATAAAAAACAAATTTTGATGGAATCTATAAACTTATATAAGCAAAGATGCTAACCAGACCAGCTGCCTCATATTATTAAGAGTTAAGTGTGATTTTGATTTTTAAGCAGCCACCAGATGTAGTTTGGTTAATGTCAAAATATATTATTTTCTTAACAGTCTAATAATGATAAAAATGAAGATAATTAAGAATATAGAGTGTTAAACCTTTAACAGCATCCAGTTTTCCCCTTTTTTTCTACTCAGCAGCAAGAATTATAAGAAAAGAAAAACTGACTTGGTGTATAAGTATTATAAAAACTCATTAGAGGTGATGGTTAATGGGAATTGGTAAAAAAAGCCAGTTAAGAGAAATTGAAGTTGGGGCTTTGGATGTTTCTATGGATGTTACTATCAATGCTGTTGTCACAGAAACACTTCAGTTCCATTTTCTTAAAGAAATACTGTTTACAAATTAAAGACAAAGATTGAAATAAATTCTGGACTGAAAAAGATTGAAACAGCAGAAAGCTCACATTTATTGCATTATATATTTTACTTGGGAAGTAAAAGGTAAAAGTATCTGACAGTCCTTCTGATCACCACAATTGAGAGTTTATTTGACTCTGATGCCTCTAAATTTATATTTATACTTGTCAATTAAGTATCTCCAGCTCCATCAGTATTAGAAGAGATAAAATCCACATGGTCAATGCATTCTAGGGAGATGTCCACCTATCACCTTTGAGGTGTCAATGTTAGGGAGAGTGTCTTCCTGACAGAGGACATTGCCTACCCTATTCTTATTTTTTCATCATTTTTTGCTACATTTTCTTAATGACAATTTGATGTATTTTGCATTTCAGACTCATTTATCAGATTCCCTGGACAGTAATTGACATTTTCCATGTAGTAGTTCTGTCCTTCTGTCTTAAAATTTGCTGAATTTAAGAACTCATTTATGAAACAAAGTGATTTGAATGTTTATTACCTTGAGCAACTCTGAGACTTGGCCTCAATATAATAGTAATGCTGACTTGCAATATTTATAATAATAGCCCTGGTTCTCTGTGCATCTTTTTTGCCTAGCAATCAGATACATTTTTTAAACCATGAAAACACATATTTTTTAATGTTTGTTATACACATCTAAAAAAATGGAGGTAAATAAATTATTTTTGAGTTTATCATTTCAGTGTTACTTTTGTACTTCCATTAGCTTTTGGCTTGGTTGTTTTCTTTTTAAATGCTATTGTCATGAAAATTCAATCGAAATTACTTTTGAATTTGCAACTCCATAAATAATATTGCTGTGTGTTGAGTACTATATATTTTATTAGCTGTTAGAAGCCAATAAGGCTCTTATTTTCTGTTGACAAATAAGCACAAAAATAGTTTTTATAGTTACTTGAAGAAAGTCTATGATAATTTTTGCAGCTAAGATATTAAATCAGCATTCTTGCTCTGTGTGATGTGTTTTGCATTGTCTGTATCAGTTGTACATGTAAGTAAGGGACAAAAAGCTATTTGCTAAACATAACTTCAACTATGACCACTGTTTATAACTTTGGAAAAGACCAGGACATTTATCAGGATTATATTTTTTGAATGTGTAAATTTTCTATGGGATAATTACTGAGGAGTGTTAAGGGCAGAGGTCTGCCAGGAGAAGACGTTTCTGAGGTAGCCCTTAGTGCTGATGCCATTTTCCTGGCCCTAGAATTATAAGCCAGACACAGTCAAGGGATAAAAGGGTTTTTACTTTGATATTTAATAATAAGGATGATTAGGTGCAACAGTTTGTCAAGGTGGAATATGCCAAAATGCACCCATCCGCATATACAATTTTATAGACCTTGCAAATTAGCAAATTTCATGAAGATTCCCAACAAGAAGCTTAAATGAATGGCGTGACATCCCCCTATTCTAAAGTATTACCCCCAGATGGGGCTTAATCCTTTCATTTACAAAATATGTCCAGAGAGACCCTTGGTTTCTCAAGACAGCGTAGGGCTTTCCAGCCTCCAACTGTGAGGCCTTTAGGATGTTTGGTCTTCTGCCTTCTTAGCATAGCAGAAGTATGCTAAGATACCAGGCTTAAAGAATTACTTGTGTGCTAGAAGTACTGAGAGTACTTCTTTCAATGTTTCCATTGAAAGTTGTCCCAGATGGAGACTGCTCTGTAATCAGTGTCTGAACTCCTGATGGCCAAAGCGCAGCTTTAAAATACAAAATATGGTATCCTTCCCTTTCTTTCATTGGTGGTTACTTTTTGTCCAAGCAAATGTCTAGACACGACACGTTGCTGCACCATGCTGTCTGTCCTAAAGTTGGTATGTAAATGGTATTCAGGTATCCTGGAGTGATGGCATGGATTATCAGGGCATGGCAAAGAGTAGCAGAAATTATTCAACCCTCTAAAAAAGGCCTAATTGCAAAGAAATGCTGCACAGAGGATTCAAACTGATTCATTCTGCTTGTCTTAGGTGGAAAATGAAAAGTTCCTTATCTCCAACTTTGCTGTAGCAGGGAGGGAGGGAGGGAAGGAAGAAAGTGGCAGAAGGAAGGAAGGAAGGAAGTTGCAGAGGGAAGGGAAGGGAAGGGAAGGGAAGGGAAGGGAAGGGAAGGGAAGGGAAGGGAAGGGAAGGGAAGGGAAGGGAAGGGAAGGGAAGGGAAGGGAAGGGAAGGGAAGGGAAGGGAAGGGAAGGGAAGGGAAGGGAAGGGAAGGGAAGGGAAGGGAAGGGAAGGGAAGGGAAGGGAAGGGAAGGGAAGGGAAGGGAAGGGAAGGGAAGGGAAGGGAAGGGAAGGGAAGGGAAGGGAAGGGAAGGGAAGGGAAGGGAAGGGAAGGGAAGGGAAGGGAAGGGAAGGGAAGGGAAGGGAAGGGAGGAAGGGAGGGAGGGAGGGAGGGAGGGAGGGAGGGAGGGAGGGAGGGAGGGAGGGAGGGAGGGAGGAAGGGAGGAAGGGAGGAAGGGAGGAAGGGAGGAAGGGAGGAAGGAAGGAAGGAAGGAAGGAAGGAAGGAAGGAAGGAAGGAAGGAAGGAAGGAAGGAAGGAAGGAAGGAAGGAAGGAAGGAAGGAAGGAAGGAAGGAAGGAAGGAAGGAAGGAAGGAAGGAAGGAAGGAAGGAAGGAAGGAAGGAAGGAAGGAAGGAAGGAAGGAAGGAAGGAAGGAAGGAAGGAAGGAAGGAAGGAAGGAAGGAAGGAAGGAAGGAAGGAAGGAAGGAAGGAAGGAAGGAAGGAAGGAAGGAAGGAAGGAAGGAAGGAAGGAAGGAAGGAAGGAAGGAAGGAAGGAAGGATATGGGCATATGAAGACCCATTCTCAGTAGAGCTGTGAAGGCATTCACCAGGTCTGCATGCCTGGCTTACTCAGCTGGTGTGCCTGAAATCTGTGTTCCCATGGCAGCAAGGCCTCTGTAGCACAAGTGGGCCACATGAGAAAATAGAATGGCTGTGCAGTGCAATATTTTGCATGGAAATGGATAGGCTGGCCCCGTGACTCCATCAGAGAGCTCAACCATTTCATTGCATACAGAATTTGGTCTGTAGTGCCTGTGAATGAAGTAAGACAGCAAGAGGGACAAGGTGAGTTTAGAAAGATCGGTGAAAGTGTAGGTGGTGATCAATTCTAATGTTTTAATCATGGATCAATAGTCCATGTCTTTCTTCTGCTTGGGACCACTCTAATCCTGTCTTATCCATAATAATAATTAAATTTTGTACAATAGGCTACAGATCCCACTTTAAGCCCATGAAGAGATGGTGATTTAATTTTGGCTTACAGAAAAGGTCACATCCTTCTCAGTCAACAGTAGTACGTCCAGCAGAGGTCCTTTGTATCACAGGATTACCCATATACAAATTCATTTATTTTGCATAATGGAAGATGATCGTAGAACAAGGTGTTATGTCTTCAGGCAGCTGCTTTGTAATCTGTATTTACAGTGCTAATTTTCCATATGTGTTTGGCTGCTCACCTGCTGAACTTGCCTCCTGCCACTTATTATGTTCAGGCGTAAGTATTTTCAGGAAGCTGACATGCCCTCCATTTATTTGTTGATAAAATTATGACAACTTTTAACTACTTTGTAAGTCAAACCTTACCTCTTCACGTGTGTTGAATTTTTTTTGTTGAAAGATGTTATTTTCAACTATCTATATCAAGAATAAAAAATTATGAATATGCATTGTTTTTTTACACTCTACCTCTGATTTTTGTAATTTTCTCTATACTTTCACAGCTTGCTTTCTTGCTTGTTGCAGAAATACATTCAGAGAGAAAAAAATAATTTGATTAGCTCAAAAATATGATTGTTTCAGATTTCTACTACTGCTGCTTTAATCTACTTCCTCATATATATATATATATATATATATATATATATATATCTTATATAAAGACACATGGTTTTCAAGCTGCCTTGTATAGCTTTATTTCAAAAATCTTGGATAAAATAGAAACCTTCATAGACTCCAGGGCTTTTGTTTATTACTGACACTAACAGTAATATTCCTGCAGTAGAGTATTTAGTATTTAGCAAGATGTCCAGTCATCCTGATTCTCAGTAGATATACAGGACACTAACCAAAGTTGCTGGGAAAAAGGATTATGTTAGGAAACTTGTGCTACCCAATAAATAAATGTTAGAATGACATACATGCACTCAATATGTGTATTTATTTTATTTTTATGCCTTGCTTTCCCACTATGTATTATTCCAAGATGGTGTACTCACTGACATCTTCAAAATATAAATATAGTTCAGTATTGCATTATTATTGTTTTTAACTGTAATAACCAGTGCCAGCTATACAACACCAGCCAGTAACCTATTAGAGCAACTTTTCTGGTTCATATAATTTGTGCCAGTAGGTGTTTCTAGATAGAATCGAGATAGATAGAATCACTAGCATAAATAAAAAAATTGGCACAAAAATTAGACTTCCACGTGTTTCAGAATTTTAAGACATCAATTAAATTACATTTCTGAAGATTTTCTTTGTCTAGTCATGGGATTAATGCATACGCACTTTCCCTTCATTTATCAGTTCAGTTGTGCTCAGGAGAATGTTAATATAGATCAGTCTCTTAAAAATTATTAAAGAATATTTGTGGTGCTACATATAAAAATTCATTACTAAAGTGATATATTTTTTCCATCATCATTACCAAGACACTTTTACTTGTTATTTTAAAAATACTGGAGCAATTACAAAACAAAAAACTGAAAACAGCTTCTAAAGAGATGGACTACACCTAATGGAAATTCTTCTGCTATGTATTTAACAACCATACAGGTAGGTAAGATCAAATATTTAAGTGGTAATTAATTCTCGGTTTGCAGTTAAAACTATAATTGCATATTAATTACTCAAAGTGTCTTTATGTCTTTACAGCTGATGAAAGAAATAATTCCTACAATAAAGGGAACTTCTTTCCAGGATCTCTTTTATCCTTCTTTTCTTTTTTTTTTTCCTTTATTGCTTGTTTGGTTGAAAGTCCAGTTTAACATATGTCACACTACTTCTCTTTGAGTTTGGCCATCAGTTTACAAATCTTGAAACTGGTGAGGTTTTCTTTTCAGTATTGTTTGTTTGTTTTTGTTTTTAAATGAACCTATTTTCAGCAGCAAGTAAATGCTTGGTACAAGCTTTGGAATACAAAATAGATACCTGTGTAAGAAATGAAACTAGGTTACTAGTTTCAAATAATTTATTTTCTAAAAATGAGACTGGAGTGAGTGGACAAGTGAGTGAGTGAGTGAGTGAGTAGACTAGTTGGTTGGATGCAGCTTTTAAATAAAGTTTACTTCGTAATTGGTTAATTTATTTATTGAATTTTAAAAATATACTTAAAACTACAGTTTATTCTTCAGTTGTTGATAGCAAAATTCTTGGACTAATAAGTATTAGTTCTTGTTTAGTAGGAAATCAAAGTTTTCCACTGTAAAAGTTCTTCACCATTTTGCCAAAATTTCCCTAGTTTACTCTAGTCATTTGTTTCTCCACTGAATTTATTAAATAAAGAACCTGGGAAAAGTGATTTTTTTTTGTTTGTATCATTGCTAGAAGAGACTTGATAATTGCTTATTTACATTAAAAATGTCTTCCAAGCTTCTGACTTTGCAGTAGTGAGAAAACAAATCAAAGGTCTTTGACTTTAGGTCGAACCCTTCAAACTGCCCATATTACAACTACTTTATGACACACACATGCACTGCAGTGGTTTTATGCTCCCTCTTTGAGAGTTAAGCAAAATGGAGAATTTTTTATGATCATGTAGGTGTTAAATTTTATGGTGTCATTGGGGCCCGTAAAGCCAAGCAGTTTTTCTTGGAGACCCAGAATCTGCTCTACTTGTCTTTTGGCAAATCTAGCTTGGGCTTAGAGTTCTCAAGCTGATCTCCCAGTTTACTCTCATCAAAGCTAATCTTATTTGCTTGCTTCTGAGTATATAGTGAAGCAGAGGAAATCTTGAAAGATCAAGTTTGAATGTGTAATTCCTTGTCTTAGATTTTAGAGCTAAGATAGATGCATCCTGTGGCAAAACATACTCTTCAATCATGTTTGTCTGTCTTTATGAGTTGTTACTCTGGTGTCTGGAAAGCTTCCAAACAAATAGTGGATTTTTTGAAAAGGGTCTGAATAGAAACAATAGAACAATCCTTTAGGAGAAAATGCAAGAAATGTATGAAGCCTTATGCAAATAAGAGCTCCATTTGAATTCAGTGGTCCCCCTAGTTCATCTCTTACAAAGACCAGAAGCTGAAAAAGACAACTGAAGGAATAAGAAATGCAATGACTGAGCTCTTTTCTCACCTTCTCACTAAAGAAAAGCCTATCTTTTTTCTCTTGCCTGTATGACTGTTGTTTCTTTTAATATTTATTCAAAGTGGATTTGCTTTCTAAAATGTGATATCTTGGTTTTCATGTTAACTTGTAGCTGTAAAAGCATTATGTATTTTTCTTAAGGGCACTATATTGTTGATAAAAACAAAATAATTTACATTTGGGCTTGATTTTTTAAAATATGCCTCATCCTTATATAGGAGAGTGGCAAATAAGGATGTAATTCTTTGGCTCCTTTGCCTTCTGTGTTATAGCTGAACTCTTTTTCCATTTGTCTCTTTTATCAGCAAAATTTGGATTTCATGGACTTGTGCAGACATGGTTATATGCTCTTTGTTCAGCTGTAACCTCTGACAAGAAGCATTTTATTGAAATATGAAGTTGAGGTGCTGCATTCTTGTATTTGCAGGGTTCCCAGATGAAGGAAGGAATGATGCATCTGACTCCATGTTCTCAGAAGGCTAATTTATTATTTTGTGATTTATATTATATTAAAGAATACTAACTAAACTGTACTAAAGAATACTAAAAGGATATGGTACAGACAGAAGGCTACAAAGATACTAATGAAAAACTCGTGACTCTTTCAGAGCCTTGACACAGCTTGGCCCCAATTGGCCAATGAATCAAAACAATTCACATGCAACCAATGAAACAATCACCTGTTGGTAAACAATATCCAGCCACATTCCAAAGCAGAAAAACACAGGAGAAGCAAATGAGATAATATTGTTTTCCTTTTTCTCTGAGGTGTCTCAGCTTCCCAGGAGAAGAATCCTGGTGAAGGGATTTTTCCAGAAAATATGACTGCCACACTGCATTTTTGCTAGCAGGAACAAGAGCAGATTTGTAAGAAACACTTAATGGTCGATTTTCCAAAGTGGAACTTTAGAATAGGAAATTTATTTTAAACTAAATGATTATTTAATGGGACCAGGGTGACTCAGATCTAAAGGAACACAACTTAGGACTAAAATAAATATTTCTGTATTTTTAAAAATATGCATAATACTCTTTCTTTTAATAGTATCTTTAAAAAAAATGTAGGAGTCCTGGACTTAAGATTGAAAATGCCAAGTGGCTTTCTTACATGAATATTTTCAGGTATGAAAATATTTTTAAATTCAAAAATTTATATATTTTAAAACCTAAGAAGATATTGGACTGTTAATAATTTTCTTTTAATGATAAAGTACATCTACATGCACAAATAAATGAATGAATGAAAAAGAAAGGAAATTTGTAGTTCCATTGTGTTATTGATCCACAGTGGTAATAAGTAGTACCACACCTAATTTAATTAGGCTAAATGTTATCTTAATTTATCTGGCTATTTTAATTCAATCACTGTTAAATGGGAATAATAAAATTTAATAAAAAATTAGACTAATTAATAATTTCAGTTGTTTTTTCTATGAAAGATGTTGTTTTTCATGGGAAAAGCACAAAATTTTTTGAGGTAAAGAAACCATTTATAACATTGCCTTAGGAACAATTTCTTCCAATTAAAGCATTTACAATATTATTAAAACATATTATTATGTTATCATACATGCAAAGGCAAAAAGAGAGAAACAGAAATTTACTGTCAAGGAATCTTCTCACTTCATTGCATTTCACATTTCTTAGTGCTCACCAGGTTACACTGCATAGGTGCTGAGGAAAGGATTGTCCTCTGCAGACTTTTTCTTAAGGCTATGAGAGAGAGAGAGAGAGAGAGAGAGAGAGAAAGTCTCTGCTTCCAAAAGATGGATATCTTGAATTTCAGCATTGTTTTCCAGAAAAAAACTCTTCACTTCTTCACTGGAGTTAAGGAATTATCTGGGTTAGTACAGAGTTGAACCAGAATTATATTTTGCTAGAAATTTCTCAGGATAGGTAGCTGGAGGACACAAAGAAAAGAGGAGAGGACTAAGGTGAAAATTCACCTTTTGTCAGCCTTCCTTCATGATTTTCAGATATGTAAAAGTTAAGACAGTTTTGAAAATTACTATAAGAGGAAATAAAAAAAAGTCTGTGTCTGAAGACCACACTAAAAAAACTGTACTTTTAAATCCCAAATGCTCCTCTGGTAATTCTTTCATAAAGTAACATTAAAAGAGGATTCAAATAAAAACAAAATTAAACATTAGTTCAGTGTAGAAAGAAGAGTACTGTCAGAAATAAAAGAAGAAACAACTGAATAGAGGGAGATATTTAGAGCTACTCACCTAACATTTCCTCAGCATCCGTGAAATCCATATCTGAAAAGAGCTAAAGATTTTTAATGGGAACAGAATAATTGCTAGTCTTTTCTTTGATGTTTTCTTGAGTCAGATAGAAAAGTATGAGAAAATGGGTCTTTTATCCTTCCCTAATGAAATTTACCCTTACCTGTTGAAAACTCTACCACCTTGTGAAACAGATTTCACCATTTCCAGTCTAATTTTGTGTTTTGTGGGAGCTTTTGTTTTACTGTTAAGCTATTTTCAAATTTTATTACAATTATAAGAAATGGAAATTATATGCATTCTGGAGATAAAATGAAAAATCCTACTTTTTTATTTTGCAGGTGAACTTCTAACTCCTTGGGAGTTAGCTGCATTTCTTCACCTTGTGATATGTCAGCAAACCTAGGATCTTAGACAAATATTTATAAAATATCATATCAAACACTTGGACAAACCAAATGCTGTAATCAGAAATATGTGAACTACTCCCCAACATCCAGACTTTCTGTATTGCCCAATTGTAAATGTTTGGGAGCCTCTTATGTTTATGGAAGAAATAAAGATATATTTTCACTGTCTGAGGAAGCTATTCATAGCATTACAGATCCTTTTGACTTACTAAAAAAGTTGTCTTTTCTCTTTATTCTACATATTTTATGTACTTAATATGCATACAACCATAAGCAGAGAATATCAGAGGGTGTAATGACAGACTTTCCCCTTCAATATTATTTATTTTTTAAAAGCATAGCTTTGCATTCCTTACTATATCAGAATAATTTTCTGCCTTATTAAAATTGGTTGATAAAGGGATTATGATTTTCTTGCTCAAGTTTTTCCTTGAACAAAAAATAAATTATTAAAGAGTTTTCTTCTTCTTAAAACCAGAAAAGAAGATAAATTTGTGTATCAACAGAAAGTATTTCAGTCATGAGGAAATAAGAAAAAAATAATTTCAAAACAAACTGTTTCCTTTTCAGAAAGTGTCAAAACACTTCACAGACAATTTTCAAAATTCAATCACTCCTTCTTCAGCAGCTATTTCACTACTGAAAAAATAAATTGCAAGTAATTTTGTATCCCCTACAGCTGCTTTTACAAGTTTATAATCTGTCTGCTTAAAATATCAAAACACAGTCCTCATGTGTCTAGTAAAGGTTTTTATTTATTTAAATTGGATTTTAACTACTCTCATCTAAGCCAAATTTCATGAATCTGTGGGTTGTCCCCCCTCAAAAAAAAAGAGCTCCCACAAACTAAAAATAAGGTAATCATACAACTTAAATATTTTAGCTCTTTCCTTGCAATGTAGGAGTACTCCAAGTTTTCTCAAGTATGAAGGGCATGTGATTCTGAGACTGGCATGCTTTCATGGACTGGTGGTCTTTTAAATGGAGATTATTTTACCATATACTTTTACAGCAAAGGAACATTGAGCATGGACAATACAAATATTTGTATATATGCATATATATATATATATATATGTATATTTGCAGTCCATGTAAAGCACACATCTCAGTAAATTAAGAAAAGTCTGACTGAACATGCAATCCACATTATACACTTCATCATATAAAATTATTTAAGGAATCTTCTACTCTAACACTTTAGTAGTCCAACACTAGGGGGTCTGCTATTGCAGTGATAAAATGACAATGAAGTTAAGCAGTTTCAGTGTCTAATAGTATTCATGATTTATAATAATGGAACATGAAAGCCTTTATAATATGCTAAGTTTAACGTGCAAAATCTCCTATTTTCTTATAGAGGAGAGAAAACATTAGGTGTTAAAAAGAAAATGAAACTAAAATGATAATACAGCCAGTGGGAAACAAAAAATAGCAAGGGCAAGGAATATAGTAAAATAGATTGACAAGTACATGTAAAACTGCTGCTTACACAGTAGTTCACAAAATCAAACTCATGGTCTATAGACAAAGCATTTGCAAGAGCTGAGTTTTCAAAAGTACTTTGTCCAAGGCTTTAAAGGGCCATTCTGTCACTTTGTGAAAAAAACAACCAACAAAAAAGCAAAAAAAAACCCCAAACCAAACAAAAACCAACCAACCAACCAACCAACCAAAAAACAACAAAAAACCCCAACAAACAAAAAACAAACAAAAAAATCAACAAAACAAACAAAAAAACCAAAGCAAAAATGGTTTGCAAGAAATCACACGTTGGTGTAATCAGAATATGCAAAAGTCAAAAGTTCAGAGGGGCAGAACCTACTCAGACAGCATAGGGATGAGCATTGCAGAAAGAAATGTTAGCACTTAAAGCAAAAAATAAGAGACAAAATGGCTCAGCCAATTTAAGTAACAAACCCTATATGCATCATGTATGAGATCATATTATATATGCAAATCTAACAATACATGGCAATACCTCCAGAGAGACTATTGAAAGGCAAGCATCCTAGTGTGCCTTTAGACTTCAAGTACAAAGTTCTAAATAGAGATTTATGATTGAGGATACATGATTTTGATTATTAAGATGAGGATTTTGGTGGGTTAATTTTTGCTAGACATCAGGTGCCCATTAAACCACTCTGGCACTCCACTGCTTGGCAGAATGGGAAGGGAAGAAAATAAGAAAAACCTCATGGGTCAAGAGAAAGGCAATTTAAGCAAAGGCCTCATGCAGAAGCAAATGAAAACAAGAGGTTAATTCTCTACTTCCTATCAGCAGGAAGCCATGTCCAGCCGCTTCTCTGGAATTAAGGCTTCAATACAGGTAATGGTTGTCCTGGATGACAAACACATAAAATAACAAGTATACCCCACTTCCTTCGCTTAGCTTTTATTGCTGAGCAAATGTATATAATAACCTTTGGTCATTTTGGGCCAGCTGTTCTGGCTGTGTCCCCTCCTAAGACCTTGCCCAGCCCCTGCCTACTGGTGGTGGTGGGGAACATTGGAAAGACAGCACTGCTCAGCCAAAGCACTAGCTATAAAGAGCCAAAGCACAGCACTGTGAGAGCTGCTGTGGGGAAAATGAACTCCATCTCAGCCAGATACTATACAGGTTCATAAGTGTACCAGTAAAATTGATCATGCCTGGAATGAATCTCAGTGTCTGAGGTCAGGTTACACAGAATGGCCTGTGTCCCTAGTGTTAAAATATCTTATTATCTGAAGCACAGTAACTGGATGCAAATTCCAATTATATGTTACTCCCAAGCTATGTTTAGGAGCTGTTTGAAAAGATGTTTGTTAGCCTATCTATCTCTTAGCCAAAACTATCTCATAGACTATTACATTTCACAAATATGGGAGATCACAGGCCAGTGTACACCTATGAGGCTTAAATGTATTAATTTTACCACATTCCTAAAATTCCAGAAAATGAAAATGCATTACAAAGGCAGATCACTAAAACATGCTATGTCTACAGCCTCTGTTGCTTACACAGGTATTGTTAAGCTCCATGTTCAGAGCACACTAGTCCAAGAACCAGTTTTGCACTTGATTCTACATCACATTTTTTCTATATTTTTCAGAAAGTGACTTCTCCGCAATGTAGTAGAAAATAGCTATTTATTTTACGTTTTTTAGACAGCCAGACAAGACTTTTCCAGAGCCTCACGTGTTTTCTAAGTGAATTTACTGAGACGCTCTGATGAGCTCCTTACATTGGCTCTCAATGTCTTGAGCAGACACCTCTTTCACCTTCAGCTTCTTCAACTATTGTTGGACAGTCAGCCCCAGCTGATTTGTTTTGAGCCCTTCACTAAGTAGATGCATTATGGAAAACATGCAGTAGGATTTTAAATTATATTATTTAAAAATATTTCAGATGTCATAAAACACAGACAAAACCAGAGTCAAGATGAAAACAACTTTTCCTTTACTTGTAAGTGTTTGGAAAGGGAGGTGTTAATCTCTTAGCTCTTTAGCTCTTCTGTGGGTCCCTCAAGAATTCACTCATTACAACGTAGTTACAAATAAAGATTAGCTATTCTTTTACTGTACATAACCTCTCAACTCATGTCAAAATTCTCCCACTTCTCTACTGCATGATGTACCAAAATTCTTTTCACAGTTTTTAGGCTCCATCATCTGTTTCCTTTTCTTTATCCTTGTCAGGTCAATGTTCTTTAGATTGAATATTCTTCAGATTGAATTTACAAACCTCTGCAGAGTCATCAGTTCTTTATTATCCTCCTTGCAGTACTATTGAACATAAGCCTTGAATCCGTGTCTTATTAGAAACTATAAAGATTAAAAAAATCATCCAACAGTGTAGCTGTACTGTTGTGCCAGAGGGTGAATAGCTTGCAGAAACCTTGTTGATGATATCATAAACCAACAAAGCTATTGTTGGGCTATCATAAACCTTATTTATGTTGTCCTTCTCCTCATGCCCAGTAAGGGTGGAGTTAAATTCTAATGATGACTCAAACAACAGTTACCATGACCAGAGGCTGTTCTTATTGCAAAGGCAGAGGTATGAGAATTGATTCAGTTGTATCTATTTATCAACTTTTGTGCAAGGGGAAAAAAAGGATTGAGATAGGAAACTCTAAAATCAACAGAAATTTAGAGATGTCAAACATTCACAGTGGGATAAGTCAACAGAAATAAAAAACTTTCTGTGCAGGGTGCTGGTAGTCCTAGATTTCTAGAGCATCTCTCTCATGGTACTGCTCTGAGAGAGACATAAGAAGTAGACCAGGTTTTATTAGAGAAATATCCCTGCCTGTTCAATTTTTCCACTGCAGAAAAAGCTGCCAACTTGCAAAGCTCTGAACATTACTTGCCTATTTTGTCAAAAGGAGCAGCAATACCTCGTAAAAGAAACTCACTCAGCACATTTAAACAGTATCTTATTCAAGTAATGTAAGTGCCTACTCTACCTTAAAATATTACATCGTGTTTTCGTTGAGCCATTATCAATGATAAGCAGATTTTTAATCAAGGAAATAAGGCATAGTTAATTATGTGCATGGGTTGTGCTTTAAATTAGATTTTATTAGCAGTGCTCATCACCTTCCAGCCCACAAACCAGGTGTGGCATCACAGTTCTTTCTTTAACTACTGCTTGCAGAGATTATAGCCAGAACCAGACTTAATCCAATTAGCAAACAGTGTCCTCATGTGAAAAGTGAGAAACTGCTGACAGTTGCTGTGACTGCCATTAGTGCTCTTCAGTTAAGAGATTCTCTAATTACAGAGCTTGACATCCTCCAAGGTACAACGATAGCCTGAAGATACACTGCAAAAAAAAAAAAAAAAAAGTACATTATAGGTGTAAATAAGATCTGCTAAAAAAATAAACCACCACAGTCTATGACAGAAAAGAAAATGTTGCAAAATGTATGTGGAATGATAAAATGTCTGATTTAAAGGAGAAAAATTAATAATTTTATTTCATAGAGATAAATTTCTATGAAATATCTAAATTTATCAAATCAAACAAATCAATTTATTTTCCTGAAACTACAAGTGCATTTCTTTGCTGGCCAGAAATATTTGTCCTCAGCATGGCACATCCATGGCACAAAATTTACAAGGGTTTTTTGCAGGGGGGGGGGCTCCACAGCTCTTTTAAGCTTATGAAATTCTGTGAAATAATGTTGACTACTTTGATCTTTATGAGAAATCCTCAGTGCTTAAGCTACACCTGTATGCGGCCTTTAAAAATGTTCATCCATACTGGTTGTGTGGCCTAGCCTACCATCTGTATTTCATGCTCAGTTAGCATTGCTTGCAATTTAAGCTTTGTCCAAGATATACAATTTCTTCCAGACTGATTATATCTTGCATTTCATCTTCAGCCGTGACATTTTCTATGATGAAGAAATCCAAATTTAAGTATTTCACTGTTTTTATTTATTTTACTTTTTCTTCATGAAAAAAACTATATGACAGTTCTTCTGTAAACTATTTGTCCAGAAAAGAAAATTTTGGGTGATGCATAGGACAACCTGAAAAGTAGGAGAAGTTCCAAAAAGAATACATCTTTCAGGAAACATAATGGCCTGGTGCTGGGAAAAAAAAAGGCAGCCTCTCAGCTAATAATGAGGTAACATGAGAAATGTTGAAGTTTGTTAAGATTATTCTATTTTTTCCTAAATAAAATAAAATTTTAAAAACCCCTGAGACATATAAGCTCAATGACTCCCTATCCCCTTATGATATTTTCTCTGACTGATACAGCTGTGCTATGATCACTATTGCAGTGAGAGAGATGAAATATTTTTTGAGAAGTATAAAACATACTGCAGATCATGGAGAGAAACAACACAAATGCTTATATTATCATAAAATGAAGTACAAATACCTCTGGCTAGATAGTAAACAAATGTTAATAAGTCTAAAGCATATATACATATGCCCTTCTTGGAACTCATTAGCATGGTTTAGATGTTTCATGGGTGTATTCTCAAGTGATCCAGAGAATCACATAGAATTATTGCCTAATCAAAATGCAAGATTCATTGATGTGTGATGTAATTAAGGAATGATGTTTGAATGTGTTCATTAAAATGGAATCGAAAACAGATGAGACCTAGGGTCAAGGTCCTTCGACAGCTAACTTTACCCTAAAGTCCAATATGATACAGCCGCAATTATTAGTTTAGCAATTTAATGAAAACTCATGAAGTCTGAAAAGGTTAATCAGTTCTTCTTATTGAACTAAATTCCCATGAAAAGAATGTCAGATTTGAACAATGTTATGAGACACAAGCAGCACTCTGGCCAGGGTTTCTTCTAAAACCCCGTGAAAATATTAACACAGCACAGTTCAGTTAGGATATCAGTTTGAAAAACCAGCAAAAATCATCACATGGAGATAATACAATTTCCATCCTAAGGGATGTTGCAATCATCAGTAGAAATATTCTATGTTTTCTGTCATAATTTACACAAGTTTGATGGAATCTCAGCCAGGGTTGCTTGAAGTTACCTAACAGTAGTGAAATTTTTGGCTTCACCTTTCTGAAGGTGAATTTTCTGACATGTTTATATTGTTGCAGATAATTGCTGGTAATTAGGTACTATAATATAAATCCTCTATAGCCCTGTATCTCGGGAAAACCCTTATTCTTGCAGACGTGGTGTAAGGATTTGTTCCATTGAGCTACCTTCTAGTTTAAAAAAATCAGACTTTGTGTAATGAAATATCACCTATGCCAGCCATCATGAAGATCACTGTCATTGTCAATGTTAAGAGCAATTGCTATTGGACTAATTGCCATTGGAAGTATAAAATTGCAAGCTGGTCTGTTTGGATAGCATTATTTTTGTTGAAATAACTCTTTCCACAAAAATAACCAAGTGTACTTCTGTATAGATGGATGAAGACTACGCTGCATTTCTCTGTCTAATATGAATCAGAGGCTCTGAACATGCAAAGACTATGAATACTGGAAGAATCATGAACTCAGTTAATCAAACAGGCCGATTGCTAAAGCAGAAGTTAAAAATCTATGAGAAAAATGGTAATATGAGATCTGGGGAATCTTCATCTCCCCTGCACAAACCTCCATTTGCACTTCA
Source organism: Passer domesticus (assembly GCF_036417665.1). NCBI lineage: Eukaryota > Metazoa > Chordata > Aves > Passeriformes > Passeridae > Passer > Passer domesticus. Next base: position 30,263,666 of record NC_087478.1, on the reverse strand, counting down.
TTTGAGCCCACATGACCCTAAATGACTACTTCAGTATATTAACTCAGAATCAGCCATTTTATCTGGATTCCAGACTGCAAATTAGACACATTTTTTAAGCAGAAAATAAACCAAGCAAAAATAATCTGCACTACATAGACATACCACAGACTCTTCAAAATACTAGAAAAAAATTGCTGACGTTACTTTCACTTTATAAGCTTAACACATTTTCATAAATGTGTATTGGCAGTGTCTGTCTGTGGGCAGCTGAGGCTTACCTGTAAAACAGCATGGTCATTGAAGGTAATTTCTGAAGTGTTGAAGGGGGAGGCAAGTTGAAAGATTACATTGTGGATAAATGTTGTGTTGGGTTAAGCACAGCTAAGTTGAGACTGCTGAGCTCAAACTGCATAATCAATCTTTCAAAGCAAGTAAAGGAACAGGGGAAGGAAGAGGAAGAGGAACTCCTTACAAGCAATTTTCTCTAGTTTGCTTCATTCCTAGCCTGTGGGAATGGTAGGCCAAATTTGAGTACATTAGCATTTACATGGAAATGTCCTCCAGGAAAGCAATCCTTCAGAAGCCTACAACAAAGATGTAGTGATCCCCATTTCTTTTCTTAACTACTCCATTGCCTCTGCAAACAAGGTTTCCAGATTTTATGAATGCTGTTTTCAATATTGTTCTAAGAAAACAGTATTGAAATGATTAAGAAAGAGTTGCAGCTCAGGGCTAAGTACAGCTGGCAGCATTCACAACAGCTTGCGGGGAGCCTAAGGTTATAGGAGGAATTGGGTTGGTACATAATCTCAGGATATGAAGGCACTATTTGTGCCTTTTCAACTCTCTGTTCAGTAAATGAGGACCAGTCTACTGTCCATCTGTCCATTCTGTCACCCTCCAAGACTCCTTGGTCCAGGGCGAAGTCTAAACAGAAAATAAGTCATATTCACTACACACTTTTTCATATGCTTGCTCTTACATGTGTCTACTTCAAATCACTGTCTATGAGAGTGATGGGAACTGAGGTTTATATTCTCTTTTATGGCCATATAGAGTCAACATTTCTTGAGCGTGTAGACATTTAAAACTTCAGAAGGGAAATTAATTAGAATTGATGTCTACGTTAACTCCACTAAGTATATTTAGAACTCTTAAGTAGAAGTCCCAAAGTCCAAATTATGAAATAATATTACTTTCTGCAGATACAGAATCACAGAATCATATAATAATAATATCTTACATGTTTTTGTTGTTGCTGTGTGTTTATTTTTTTTCCAAAATATGCATTTTAACAAGTTCTTAATTATCAACTGTCAGGGCCAGGAGTTGGATTTGATGATTCTGGTTGATCCCGTCCATCTCAGGATATTCTACAATTATCAACTCTGTTCCTCTCCTTTTCTCTCTTAGTACTGTTCCCCCTCTTGCTCACCAACTAAAATATTTAGGATCTTTCTTGTTTTCCTAATATATGTGTTTATCAGAATTATGTTTTCCATTGTCACTTGAGACCAAAAGACTGCATTGCAGCACAGATGTTTCACTATAATCACAAATAGCTTCAAATTCATATCATTCTACATTCTAGGTAATTACTGAGAAAAAAATATTCTATCAAATAAGTGGAAAAATACAACCCTGTGAACAGAATTGTTTATGAAAACATTCTCTTTTTTATTGGAAAACAATTAGTAATGCAATTTGTTTTCCAATCTAATCCATTAATTTATGATATAAGTATTTTATTGAGAAAAGCGATGGTTATAAACACCAAGGCTAGGCCTTCTGGAAATTATTATTTCTTATTGTGACTCTTCAGTAATTTCTCTTAGAGCAACCATATAATTATGCACAAAATGCTTTAACCTTTTGCAGAGCTAGGTGCACATATTATTTCTATTTGAAATTGAAGGATTAAGGCTCAGAGTGTATGCACCCAGACTTTTCAGGAGGTCTAAGTGTGAGTACTTGCATAGAGCATTAGTCTTTGAGAAGCACTCTATGATCAAAAAGAATACTCCCAACTCATTTAAAGTTGAAGTATGGGGGGTTTTTAACCCTACTATGAATCAGGGTCCTTTCTCGTATGAGCCAATAATGAACATATAGTTACCTCCTGATGGGATTTAAATCTTACAGAACAAAGGTGATAGAAAAGAAAGATCAGTTCTATTACCAAAGGCTTTTTCAATTCTATTTTATTGAAAACCTATGTCATCCAGTCACAGAGAAAACAAAACAGCTAGAAGTGATCAGCCATTAAACTCTGGGTGGACCAGACCCTCACTTTTTTGATCTTCTGCATTGTTTTTTGCATTTTTGAAGTGTAGTCACTAAAAGAACAAGAGAAGCAGTTCTGGTCTTTAAGACATACTTTTTATATGAGGAATCTTAATCACCTTGACCTACTTGTTATGCTCGTATGGAAAATAAACGACAAGTAAATGTCACTTCCTCTGCTGTCAGAGGTTTTAGTGGCAGGCTTTTATTAAAAAAACCCACCACCAGAACTGCCCAAACATAAGCCCCCCCTCCCACCCTGCCTAACTCTGGGCTATTTACAGACAAGTTAAGTCCTCAGCAAAACTGAAAACTGGTGTGGGCTTAAATGTCATTTTTAGTAAAGTGTTTTACTCTCTATTCTAGCTGACTGCATCACATAGGAGCTACGATTCTGTTATACAAAATTTCAGAGGAGAAAAAAAAGATCACTTAGTCTTATGAGCATATTTGTGGAAAATTTTATGTATTCAACATCAACAATATTTAGTAGATATTTGAGATTTAGAGCCCTACTTAGAACCATTTTACTGAAGCACTAATAACTGTAAAGTTGCTTATCAGATTGAGTTTCAGTTAGATGAGGTTTGATTAATATACATTAATTTTGCTGAGTTTGACTTTTCCCTGTTATTGTGGGGCTCTTAGAGAAATTCCCAGGCATGGAGTTAACATTTTTAAAATTTTAAATTATGAAAGATCTATGAAGAAACAGAAGTTTCTGTTCTTTTCATCACCCTAATCTGGCAAAATGATGTAGTCAAAGCATGAAGAAAGTACATAGAATAATAGAATCACACATCTTTGTTATCAAAAGCCACATCTGACTTTTATGTTCATTTGGAAGTACCTTGCAGTACAAATGTGGCAGTTTATTCATGGATATAAAATCAGTGAAATTTATTGTTATCCCTTACCCTTCTGCAACTTCACTAGAAGTCATGCAGGCTCTATACTGGCAAAGACCATGCTATCAAAACAGCTAAACCCTTCAAATATTTTTATGCAGTTAACTAAGGAGATACACTTTCATCTGTGTCAAAGGCAATCACCCCTTTTTTACCCAAACAAATTTTCAGTGTGCTAAACTCCTCATATTTAGTGTTAGCTCCCTTACATTTGGTGAAAATGTTCATATAATTGTTATATTCTCAACTAAAGACTAAAAGATTAGGACCCCTCTGCAGTGAAAGGCTTGGCTACATAGCTGAATTATAGAGGATGGGTACTGCCTCTTCTCTCACCATGTCTCCTTCCTGCTTTTAGGCAGGTGCTGCAAGTTGAAATTTTTTTGCCCCTCTTGTGAGTTTTTCTTTTTTTGACATTATTACTTCAGTTTTATCTGTGTTATCTTTTAAATAAAATATTTATATAGATTTTATATGTCACTTCATCAACATACATTAACCAGTAGAAAAGATGTACACTTTTTGCCAAAATTATTTTTAAAAACCTCATCTGACTGATTAAAGAAGGATTTAATGCTTATGACAGAAAAAGCACTTTGGTTGATTTCACTTATTATTTTAACAATTAAAATTCTTTTGTGTATGTTCTTTCAACCTTTTTAGTTGCCATCCAAAAAGACATTCAGGTAAATAAAGACATTATAAATAAACCATCAATTCAAATTACATTCAGCAATAATAATTTTTCTACTAACAAGTTTCAAGTCAATAATAAAGATTAGTCTACACTTAGATCTCATTGACATTTTTCAGCATTACTTTAGAGGTGGAAGTGGAGGTCATTTTTAAAGAAAGCTCAGTGCTGCTACTGAAACTAGCACAAAAAAAGATAAACTTCTTGAAGAACTACTTAATGGCAAATTAAATCAGTGCTTCTATTTCAGACCTTTAGTGGAAATAGAATCACCTGCAAAACCTACAATTCATTTCCAGTCCCACACTGTCCTCCAATAATATAGTAATAATTTCCTAAGTGCTTACCTTCCACTGAAATTTTTTCTCATCTTTACAAAAATTTGCAACTTTATTTTTCAGCCAAATATTCAGAACTGCTGTGAAACTGGTATAAAGCAGTAGAGTCAAGAAAAAAACCTGTTGACACAATCCCTTTCCTACAAAGTAATAACTAATTAATTCCTTTAATTTCCCTTGTTATTTTTTTAAAGGTACCTTTTCAGCAAATCATCTTTCCTGACACAAAACAAAAAGGATTTCAAAATCTATCACAAGTTTCTGTGACTTTTTTTATCCTAGTCAGTTTTAAAAGTTTACAAGGTTTAACAGATTTTTTATATTTTCTCAAGGACATACAATCTATCCCACAAAAACAAGATAGTGGAATAATGAATCCCTGAAACTTAATGACTGCTTAATTTTTAAGGAATGTGACCAACTTCCACTAAGTACATTCAGCTTTCAGTTTCAAGTCAAAAGCATCTAAATCAATATTGCAAAAAACTTCCATTTAAGCCCATAATCAATGCTTGCCAATGCTGAATGAACACAAATTATTAATAATGGATGTGGTTTGGGTTGTTTTTACTCATGTCTGCTTTTAGAGCATTATAAAGGGCTGTTCCTGTCAAGTGCATCCATCACACAGGCATCACAGCTCTGAACATAAGAGTGAAAATTACTGGCTAACCACTCACATATCTGGCTGGGATGTAACTTTTTACCTTTTGTTAAATCTAAATGCATGCACCAAGGCAGAGAGGGAGTAAGACTTGCTTCAACACATGAAGAAATCACAAAAGGCAATACCAGCATCCTGAAAAAGGTGTAAAGCAGCATGAGGCTTCATTTGCCTCAGTGACTCCAGCTGCATAGAAGAGGAGTACCTGCTTCTTTATTTTGAGGCTCCACATTGCTTTGTAGTTCCATGATGTCAGGGACTTTAGGTCTGATGACTTAATAAAGCAGCATGGAAATCTTGTTACCTAGATCTGCCAGAAAGGGATGGAGGTTGCTGTGCAATATCCCAAAAGGAAGCTTTGGCATCAGTTTGCCTTCTGTGGTCCAGCTCTCACTATACCTGAAAAACTTAACAGATCTGTAGAGTAAAATAGTAATAGAGATGGAATTAACCTCATTTAGCCATCAGTGTGTTAAGCATGTGATCTCAGTATGCAATTTAAGTTCCTTTAACAGAAATAGGGAAGAGAAACACCTAAAGGTGACACAACACATTTTTGCTAGTCACCCACATTGTCATGTTATAAATTATCCCCACAGAGTTTAACTTTGTCCCTTAATTGTGAAGAGAAATCATAAACAAGGGACTGTAAGAGCAAGCAAACTCCAAGGTTGCTAAATCCATTAGAACATAGTTTGATGTAAGAAGAATTGAAAATTTGATACATAAAAGGAAACTAAGTAATTTACTCTATTAATATTGAAATTGCATTCAGAATATTTTAAAGATCACAATCAGCCTTAGAGTTTTAGCTTTAAAGTGCAAGCTGACCCAGACCAGCACTCAGTTTTTCCTGCCTGACACTCTGCCCCAGCATCCATAAACTCCTTTTTCCTTTTGCCTTCAACTTAGTCTCAAATTTTACTTTCCAACACTGTTGCAATATGCTTATCCTCTGGTATTTCTCTTGACTCCATTCAAATTGGTCATCCCTTTATCTTGCATTGGTTGTGCACTGACAAATGAATCAATGCAGGGTAGTAAAACTCAGCTGTAGCCTTGCACAGTGGAAGCAAGTGTGCTGTTTGCTTAACGTGGTAATGCCAGAAAATTTTCTGTGATCATATTATTTAAAGTAGCAGCTTAATTACATGGTATGGGCTTGGTATGAGCTTTTATATAGGCACTTTGATTATTTAATTATTGAAATAACAGCTGGAGAACTGAATATTACTTTCTGAATTAGCTTCTTCTGCTTGATTCAATATATTAGTTTTTGTTCTTTATAGGATTCTACTAACTATTTCAACATGTTGCTCTCAACAGGGATACTGGTGCTATTCTAACTTCAAACGTGATCCGGATGTTATGTTATTTTTGGTATATAAAAAGCTGTGTTTTTTACTGTGTTTTTTCACAGTAAAATTTTGATATATTATATTTAATTTCATTCTTTTAATATCATTTGTCTGGAGTGCCTTCTTATTTCTTCAATTTAAGAATACCTGAAACACATCTATGTTCAGATTGTCCTCGATCATAAACCAAATAATTATTTATTTTTGTCTCAAGATTTTAAGTAGAAATATCAGATTTTATTGCAGTCTTTCTGATATTAGTAGATCAATGCAGAAGAATGATAGCAAGTAGGTAGAAAAAAATTCCTTGTTCAGATTAACATGAGGAAGTTTTAATTAACATAATGCATTCAAGATTTGTTAGAAAACATCAGCACAAAAAATACAAACTTCAGATTAAATTAGATCACATTGGAATAACAGCTTCTCTTAGAAGGTGTTCTGTTCATCCGTGTCTAAATTAGTTCTTAACAGAAATAGCTTTAATGATTACAAAAAAAATAGCTTTTTACCTCTAGCTTCTGTGGTTATTAAAAGATTTTGAAAATATGAAATAATCACAAAGCACTGCTGAGGACAAAGTAAGAATACCAGCACAAAACCAAGAGGGGAAAAAAAGAATTCAAATTTTTACTCTCTGAGCAAAAGCTTGAGTGTCTATTCCTGCCTGTGTGACAACAGTGGCATGGCTGCATGGAGCAGTGAGCAGTCCCACAAGATGTGCAGTCTGCTCAGGCTGTGCCTGGGACACCAACGTGACACTCCTGAAGCACAAGAGATGCGAGCACTTTGGCCATGGAGTCTGTGCACTTCCAGCACAGGTGCAACGGGCCTGCAGCTCAGCCAGGCTGTGTCCCCCCTTCTGTCTGCTGCACTCAGGCTCCTGGGAAAGGTTTTATACTTTTTGTCTGGCCTGTTAGAAGTTATGTCAGTAGGAGGCTCTATCTCTATCCCAAGCCATGCATACAGTTTGGTTTGTTGGAGTTTTCCCCACATTTTAAATGAAGATGGTAAATGCAAACTATCCTGCAAGATTCACGATTAGATATTTCTTACAGAGGAAAAGAGGTGCAGGTATTATGTATGCAATAAAAACACAGAAGGAATAAAAAATGAATAATATTATTACCAGTCTTGTTTAGAAAATCCCAAAAATTTAAAGGGAAGATTTTAAATTAATTAAAATTTTAAAAAAATCATAAAAAAAAGAATGCAGCTTTAAGTAATAATGACCACAAGAAATAACCACAGGAAAATGAAGCTAGTGATCATGATGGTGTTGTAATTACTTTGCCTGTCATGTTTAAACAAAACATAATTACCTACTGATAGGAGAACTCCATAAGAGGCAAACCTGTATACACTGGAATGGAATAAGAAAATAAGATATCTATTTTTCTAGAAAAACTTCATTTTTCATATTTAATCACATCTAACATTAAAAATGTGTTTGGACACATCAAATATTTAATGATTTATTCCTTCATGTTGTTTGATAGGAGTTGAGCATCATTTTTATAATATAAAAGTATAATTTTAACCTCCCCTGTTCAGCTCAAGAAACAGCTTTCTTCTCTTGGAAATACCATACTTTTTGAGATGTAAATTATATATTTTATGTGCATTAGGTTTCCAATCAGAAATTTATTAAAGACTTTCTATTAGATCACTTGATTGAGATATTATAACTGATGGTTTATCCCTTCTTTACCTGATATTGAAATGACAATGCCAGAGTTAAGGTGCAAACTTATTCAGTCACTACATTGTAGACCAATCAAAAGAATTTATGTATTTTATTTCTGAATTGGAACAATCTTTGTCACACTTCAGATCAATGCAATAAACCAAAAGTAGAAGAGGAAAGAGAGCTTACATGATGTGCAGTTATATTTTTTAACTCACTGTAATTATCCTGAAAGCACGTTCTGTGCTTGTCAGGGCTCCACAGCCTGTCAGGTATTACATCAAGTGACCCTGAGGTGAGGTCAGTTGGTCAGAGCATGGTACTAGCAACACCAAGGCCATGGGTCCAATCCCTATATGGGCCATTCACTTAGGAGTTGGGCTGGAAATCCTTCTGGGTCCCTTCCAACTCAGATTATTATATGAACTATCAGACTAATCTAAAGGAAAATTTATTGAAACAGGATGTTTGATTCTTAGATAGTAAGGTCCTTTCAAAGTGTCAGATTTGAATGCACACAAACAAAAGTAGTCAGATCTTGTCACAATAACCTGCTGGAAATGCAGGGGGAAAAAAGCACCAAAGAAATGTATTTTGCTATGATAAATATATTATTGTGAGATTGTAGATCAATTTTAACTCCTTTCGGCCAGATTTTTGCCAAATTTCTTGATAATCCTGAACACCCCCATGACTGCTCATGTAAAACCTGTTGTATAGGGTCTGGTAAACACCCTTTCTCATTCACTTTGAGCTTGGTTCAGTGGAAGACCAAGGGTAAGCTCCAGACAAACAGCAGGGGACTTTGGTTGAATTTAAGTATCTTCAAAAACACTGCTGGGCTATCTAGCTTATCACATTGAGTACTTCCTTGCTGAATTAAAAAAAAAATTCTAATATTATAGGCATGCATTTTTAGACAGTTCTCATATGGAAACATATGCACTGATATATGTACCTGCTTCAGGCCTATTGCAATGTTTAATATGTCCATGCCTGTTTCATAGACATGCAACCTCAGAGTAACACAGTCTGATAGAACACTTTAAGACCATTTTTGGCATCCATTTCATTCAACGAGGTCTGTAGAAAGAAGTTGGAGTTCACTTGCTATTATGGTTCTACAGGAAGGCACTTAAACCAAATAACATTTTCACCCTGATGGAAAATAAGTTTTATTTCTCTTGATGTACAGCTCTAATGGACTGTAGCTATGAGGTCAAAAGAATAACAAACATTAGTAAGACTCAGCTAATCAATTCAGGTATTACAGGTCTGTTTTCTGCACTATTTATAGATATTAAATTAGAATTTTGAAAAGACAAAGACACACAAAAGAACAAAACTGAATAAATCCAGTCAGAACCAACACCTAGATGAATAACAATTGATATGAGTATCTCACCCATTTGAGTTGTCTCAAATAATTGGGAAACACAGCTGCCAATAGCTAGAAAATTGCTGATGACCTTTCCTTTTTTCCATAATTGACATCACTTTATTATGAGGTTTCTCTTGATACGATCGCATGAAGATGTGATGCCTATCTTTAATATAAGATATATCCAGTCTTTGAGTTTTTCCAGAGTCTTCTTTCCTAAATTTTAATGGAATATTTTTTTAACTTTAATTCATGCAACATATAAGTGTTTTATCATACAGTAATGAAATTTTCTCCAGAAAATCAAGTTTTCTGTGGATTAAGGCAATATTCAAGTTTTTGCTAATCTTTCATCATTCTGGGTTTTGGTTTTTTAAATGTTTTTTATTGGTCTTAAAGAGGTTTTTCTGTTTGTAGATCTTCTGTGTTTTACTTATTTTTTTGCTACACTGTGGGAATGTGCTATTCTTACATGGGTGTTTAGGTTCCACAGCTTTCATTTATTTCTTGGATATTTTCATCTTGCTTTTGATATCATTCCCTTAACCTCTCTGTTTTCTAAGATGTAACCTCAACATTTTTGAAGAATTTTGACTCAGGCTTCCTGCTTCAGAGCCATAAACCTTTTTTTTCTGAGGACATACTGAGGCATCAATCTGTATTCATTACTGTGTCTCACTGATGTCATGGATTTGGAGTAGAACTGACTGATTTTTTTTTATTGGATTTCTTAACATAGTTTTAAGTTCTAAATCCTACACTCTCAAATATATCCTTTCTGATAGATACAATTTTCTTTGATCTTTTGAAATGCCCCTTGAAGTAATAATAAACCTTTTTTTTCCAAGGTTGTCAATGAAAAAAGTTGGTTTAGAGAGCTGGTTCACTGAAATTTGCTTTTTGTTTTGTAACAATTTAAAACTAGATTCTTTATTAATACAGTCATAATCCAAGATGGATTTTTTTTTCCTCAAGTGTTTTGATATTCATGATCTTGATTACTTCATGAGTAAAAGCTAATAGACTTTCAATGGGAAGTGTATGGCTTGCTAACCCAGTTGCACCTATGCTTTATGAAGTCATAAAAGGAGCAGAAAAGGATCAGTATTGCTGTTGTACTCTTCTTCAGTATTGTTCAGAGACACAGTAGCAGAGAATAGCTTGTTTTCCTCTATCTGTCAGAATTGGTTTTCATGGTGGTTTCTGTCCTGCTGCCTAGGAAGACATCCTATCTTCCTTTTCACCAATGACATATACAGCACATTTCTTGTCCAAAAGTCACAATGACATGCTTAGAATTCGATTTTACAGTTACCCTGTGTTCAAGTGTGATTACTGTTTTTTCCTTATAGCAGTATTCTGGACAGGGCTATAGTTCTTTTTTTCTTCACCTTTCGTATTCAGCAATGATAGCAGCAAAAACTGCTAATAGACACTGTGACTAGTCATGGTCGTTGAAAATATCTTATTCAGACTTGAATTTGATAAATAAAATTCTACAGAAGATAAATAAAAAACATAAACAAAAAATTAAACCAACCACACCTGAACAACAACAGCAATAAAAAACCATATGTTATTCTTCACAATATGAGTACTACTCTATGCAAGAATTCATGTCCTGGCATCATTGTGCCAAAGGATTTGAACAAGAAAGTGTAGTTAATTCCTTTTAGAAATGAATTCCCTCCTCTTTCTGGATTTAGTTACATACAATTTAGAGAGCATAATTCTATGCATGCTTTTTTTAAACGAACGAAAACAGACCAAACAAAATACGACTGAGTCAATAACTTGTTTAAACTAAAAAGAAGAAAGCATAATCAGTGCTTTAGGAGTATGAGTTGTTTCACTGCATAAGTTGTCCAATTTGATGAAGTACCAGACCTAGGCCCCATTTATCTGCACTGTGAAGTGAAACATTTTCGTTGTGTTTAAGAAACAAGTCTTCCATAGATTTCCCTTGTGGAGAAGATCAGTTTTCAATGAAAGCTGAGTAATCTGTATTTATTGGATGTGGTATTCACCTACTTAAACTTCTTTGGGTTGTAGAATAAACCATAATCAAGATAAAGCACCAGTTAATTTATCCAGGAGATAGCCATCTCTAAAGCACTTTCTTCACAATCTCTGCCTGCTACATTGACCTTTGTAGAGGATACAATTAATCCTCTAACATAACTGAGAGTAACAGCTAATATCCTGACAACAGTCTTGTGTTTAAAACTCTCTGCTTTCCCTGACATATATAAACATGCATCTAAACAAACAATGGCTTCATAACGTTTTAGTCACTCTGGGGAGAGGGAAGTCTTTCTATTTGCAAAGTAAATTGCAGAATTCATCAGCTTACAACAGGCGTGTTGAAATTTTCTCTCAGTTTTAAAGATAGCATCGGCTAAAAAGTACTCTCTTTTATGCACAAAGAATCTCTTTGAATCTGTATTTCATTAATCAATGCTGTCAAAAAACATTTGGTGACTGAATACTTGAGCTTCTGAGAGTTTAATTTAACTTGGCCTCATATTAAGAAGATGGAGGCTCCCTCTTTTCCAAAACTCAATCCTTCCTTAGAGCCTCTGTTTGGAAATTGAAAGTATTAGGAGTGTGAAGTATCTTCCAAGTTTAGCTGCTTAGAAGCTAAGTATCAAGTTCGAAGCAGTCATCCAGCTCCCTCTGTAGCTGGGAGGAAGAGATAAGTGTAAGCTAAAGCAGTGATATGAAAGCTGGAAAAATACAAAATCTAATTAATGGAGCTGTGCAAGTGACATAACGAAGAAGCTGGAAGTGTGATTGACAATCTGACAGAAAATAGACTAAAAAGCAGGATGTCTTTAGCCCATGAAAAATCTGTAAAAGTGTTCTTAAACACCTCTACTCAAACACCACCTACTACTGCAAGTAGGAAGATGCACAGAACTAGTAATGTGCATATGATCTTTAAAGATATAGAGAATTAAATAAATTTTTTTTTGCTACTAATTGCTACTGGTGCTAATGTTTGCATGGGTATGGATAAAGCAATATTAAAAAACTGAGAATGTGTCCTGACTGATAATCAGTTTTACAACATATGCTACAATAGAGGTGTAACATTGCAGTGAAATTCTGGGAGATGGAGGACCTGGTGTGTCCAGAGAGACCATTTGCCCCAGGGTTCCGGGGTCGGCTGTCAGTTGTCTCTGCCCCAGCACGGGAAAAGGTGGTTCTGGGCAGGCCGCGCTCTCGAAGAAGGAGTCTGGACTCTTTCTTTTGGTCTTCAGTTGAGTTTATTGTTCCTTATCTACAAAGTTTTTCTGTCTGTTCAGCCGAGGTCTGATCAGCAAGACAGCCAAGGGCACTCTCTCCCGCCCACGAGGCGGTTGTCTCTTTTATAGTAAAAACTACGTATAAGATATTTACCTTTAATTTCCAATACTTTTCGCCCTTGTTGGCAAGTGCACTTTCCCTATGAACCAATCCACACATGCCAACATCATCCTGAACATGGATGCCAAGGAGAAGAAAGAAGAAGGACAGGGCACGCCCAAATTCCTCCATCTTGGGACTCCCGACCCATGTACAGAATTCTAAACCCCCTTGTATAACATATAAAACCCCCTTGCATTATAATTCAAGTTTTATCAAGTGAATATCATCCCCTCACCATTCAGGCCTGAAATTCTCTCATTTCCTCACATTCAGGTGTCTTTGGCTTCCTGCCAGGGTCTCCGAGCCCCTGCCAGGGCTTTGAGACATCCAGGGCATCCAGAGAGATGCTCTGGGTTCCGACACCAAGGTGCTGAGTCTGGTTCATGTGAGAAAACTGCTGGGGGTCAGTGGAACAGAGACAAAGGAGAGAATGGCAAATAAAAAAAAAAAAAACCAAAAAAAAAAACACTTTAGAAATCTGGTTCATGCAAAACAGCTGGGAAAATTACTCTTTGAAAGTGGTGATCTCCCACTGAGTAAATTTAATTAATTTACTAAAAATAATTAGCCAGTTTCAATTAAAATATTCACTTTTGCTAGGTCTGAGTGGAACCCATTCCAGGTGCACTGCAACGAACTTTGGATGTCAGCAGAATTTGCGTTAATGTCTGCAAAGCTGTGACACTAACCATGCAGATGAAGAAACAGCTTTAAAACTGAAATCAGCATTTAACTGGCACACACACCTGTAATGATCATAATTAGTGCTGCAGGACAGATAGCTGGACCTTCAGTCACTTGCTATCTACAGATGGTGGTAGATAGGCAGGAACAAACTGTGCTTTGAAGGGAACTAGAGACTTCTTTTAATATTTTGGTCTTTTACACTGCACTGCATGGAACTTACACTGAAGGTGAATTTATTATTCATACTTTCAATGATACTGCATAAAATCAAAAGAGAAGGAAAGAAAAAGACTATTATAACTTACCTTCTCTGAATATTAGGTATCAATACATATATTTTTATCAGGTAGACAAGAATTTGACTTTCACTTTACGATAGAATTTTTCCTGACTTGCATAGAATTCTTTAACCAGTGTATTTCCTAAATTACCTTTCAGTTCACTAACACCTCCATCATCCCAGAGCTGGTCCATCTGTTCTTCCTGATGTCACTTGTGAGACGAAGTGGAATAATTTGTTTCAAATAGGACTGCAGGGTAAATAGTTTGTTGGGCTTCTATTGAATCTTAAATCTCTGAATAAATTTAAATAAAAGTAAGCAAGTTCTTATCATTATTTGGATAGTCAGTGCAATTTCAAGACTTGATTAAAAAAATATCTCCCATCACTATCAGTATGTTCTATGCAATGTTTTCCTTTCACTTTTTTTTATTTAACAAATACAGACTCTAAAGGCTCTCAGATGTCAATGAAAAAAGAGCAATATCATTCAATAGCAAAGCAAAACAATATAGTTTTGTATATAAAATAACAGCAAAATCAGTGGTTATGTTTCCAGGATAATACATTTTAAAAGACATATTATAAGCCATAAAATAAATTGGGTTTGTGTCTCATCTTTTGATGTATCCCTTAATTTTAAACAAAAGGCAAGGAATAAAGTTAACAGACTTTATTATTATCATATTTCCATAAGTTTTCCTAAAACCTATCCATCCTTGAAAAAATTCCTTACTGTGTTATGCCTGTTGTAGAATGGTATATTCTTGCACAATAAGCAGAGTTATTCAGTAGTGAAATACTGGTGAAAGAGGCATTTTCGGTAGCATCTGATTTATATACCTCTGGACAGTTCTTAAGTATATGACACGACAAGTTCCAGTATATGCCAACAGTGTCATTCCTGACACCTTTCTTTGTTGTGTGGATTTGACTTCTTCTTTGAAGCCTGCTAGCAGGGAGCAGGGAAATTGAGCAAAACAAACTGAAAAATATTCCCTTAAATAATAACTTTTTAAAAAATTGTGTTTGTAAAGGAACAAAATTATACTGGTGTGGAGTAGTGATTCCTAGACTTGTCCAAAGAACAGAACTCTGTTATGTGATATAGAGATGGGCTCTTGGCTGTCTTGGCTGTGCAGATGAGTTTGGTTTGGACAGAGTTCCAATTCTTCCATGGTGTTCAGGCAGAAAGTGACTAATCTGAGTGACTAGATCAGATTTAGATGCATACTTTTTATAAATAGCTAGATGATATGCAGCCTGCTCCAAAACACTCACATATAGCACTCATTTTACTAGCATCCACTTCAATTTCTATCTATAAAGAGGAAATAATGTGAAATGAATTCTGTTATGTTAGATAGTTAAAGACCCTTCATAAACATGAAAGAACACAGAGGCATGATGGTGGGCAGCAAATCCTCAATACCTGAGCCAGGAAAAGGAGGCCCAGCCCTTTTCCTGGGCACCCAGGGCAATGGTAGGGGTGGTCAGGTCCCACGAGACAGGGATCATCTGGCAGCAGGAGTCTGGGGAGACACTGCCTGTGCCACCCCACAGAAAAGAAGCATTGCCAAGGGCTACAGAGATTGCTGAGAGAAGTAGAGTAGAATATTTGATGACCAAAGAGTACATCTTATGGGATTTTTACATATGGAAAGGGAAAGGTAAAGATGTTTGGGCCAGGAGAAGATGTGTTTCTTGTGTTCACACCTGCCTCCCAAGGTAGTTGTCAAAACTTCTCTACTAATGTGCATATTTCCCAGGAGGATATGTCCCAATCTCCTTGACTCTTTCCCTCTTTAATGAGGGATATTCCTCAGCTCTGTAAAAAAGAAATAAGGTTGACATAAGCTGTCTTCCACCTTTCCAGATGGAGAATATTGTCTATCCTATCATCTTTCTGCCCTGTAGTTAATAGAAATCTTAAGGTTGGAAAAGACCTCAAAAAACATCAAATCTGACCTAGTCTCACTGTGTTTACCACTAAACATTGTCCACAATTGTCACATCTACATGTTTTGTGAACACTTACAGGTGGTCAGTCCATCACTTTCAGGGGCAGATTATTCCAACGCTTGATAATCCTGTTCATAGACAAAATTTTCATAATATCCTATTTAAATCTCTCCTAGTCCAAACTGATGTAATTTTCTCGTGATTCAGTGCATTTCTGGAAGAAGTAGCAACCCCACCTGACCCCAAACTTCTTTCAGGCAATTGCAGAGAGCAATAAGTTCTGCCCTGAGCCTCCTTTTCCAAGCTAAACAGCCCCAGCTCCTTTAGCTGCTCCTCATGGAACTTGTGCTTCAGAACCTCCACCAGCTTTGTTGCCTTTCTCTGGACTTGCTCCAGCACCAAAATGCCCTTATAGTGAGAGATCCTAAACTGAACCCAGGATTCAAGGTGCAGCCTCGCCAATGCACACTAGAGGGGGACAATCACTACCCTAGTCGTTTTGGCCTCAAAATTTCTGATTAAAACCCAGATGCCATTGCCATTTCCACCACCTGGGCACGTGCTGGCACATATTCAGCTGCCTGTTGCCCAGCACCCCCAGGTACCTTTCCACTGAGCTGCTTTCCAGCCACTCTGCCCCACCCTGTAACGCTGCTTGGGGTTACTGTGACCCCAGAGCAGGACCTGGCACTTGGCCTTGGTGAACCTCACACAATCAGCTTCAGCCCAGCAATTTGGGGGCTTCCAGCAAATCAACACTCCCTTGATGTTGAACTTGATACTGACTTGATGTTGATCTTGATGTTGACTGTGAAATTACTGAGGATGCACTTGATCCTCTCATCCAGCTCATTAATAAAGACACTAACAGACCTGACCCCAATACTGATCTTTGGGGGATCCCATGAGGGAACAGCCCCCTGCTGAATTTAACTCCATCAGTCTCTGGGCCAGGCCATCCAGCCAGTTTTTAACACAATAAAGAATGCACCTGTCCACGCCATGAGCAGCCAGTTTCTCCATGAGAATGGCTGTGGGAAACGGTGTCAAAGGCTTAACAAAATCTAGGTAGAGAATATCCACAGGCTCTCCCTTGCCTACTAAGCCTCACCACTCATCCGTTTCAGTTTATTGTGCAGGACTCCATAGACAGAAACACTATAGAGACAGGACACATTTTTGCATTAATCAGATCTTTATATTCTCCTGTAGTTTAGTGGTTTCAGTCAGAGTTTACAAGGTTACATTCAGGTCAGGTGAAGCAAAGGAGAAAATATGTTCAGTATTAGTCTTCAGACTAATACAGTTCTTAAGACTGTGTGAACTTCTTCAAAGTTCATACAGTCTTAGGAAAAACACACTAACAGCATCTACCTCTTTACAGAATTTCTTTTGTGTTATGCTGCTGGACATTTTTTCGTTCACTTAATATACTGTAAATACCCTGACCATTCCAAGATTGAAACAGTTTTAAACATACATTAAATTTTAAGCTCTGAACTACTGTGAAGTATCCTTTTAAATGCTAACAGCATGAAACACTGTGTAGGAAAGCAAAAGAGCTCAAGGTAAGGGTAGCTATCTTTCTAAAACCGGAAAATACAAGAATTCACAGAGCTGAATCTTGGCTTTAATTTCACCAGGGAGCAAGTTCACAACTTTCCAACCTGACACTTCACACTGCCAAAACTACCACATGGGCTTTCTGAGAAGTATCAAAAAGAAAGAGAGGAAGAGGAAAAAAAAATAAAGTTTTTAGTTTGGAGGTAGATATGCCCTTTGACCTGAGTGGTTAGCAAAGGAAACTTGAGGTTGCTGTGGCTACAAAATACTGGTAATGGAGTTTTTCTTTCCTTACAAAGAATTCCTAAAGAGATATTCTCTGAGCACAGTAGGAAACACACAGAAGAAACATAGATTTAGAGTTATTTGCAAAGAGACCTTCAGAAAATATTTCCTTCATAAACCAGCTGTTGTGAAGACAGACTCTTTCACATCTGAGAAAGAAAATTTCAAATATGTTTCTAGTATGCATAACAATTTGAAAATTGCTAAATTGTCCTAAAACCCACTAGAAAATTTGAATCAGTCAAAAGGAAAAAACAAAACAGACCAAAAGGACAGAACCATATTAATTTAAATGAAATTTTACATAGAAAAAGAAACATGGACTCAGTCCTTACCGCTTATCTTTATATGCATAACAGCAGCACTTGCTTCATTATTTCTGTCTTTAGTCTCTGCAGCTCTCATGTGCTTCAGCAAACCTGTGTTGCATTCCCTCACCATGACATTTCCTTGCCACATCCCATTAGACAGATTGTGATGCTTAGAGCTTGTGCTGAATGCAGAGCAGCTCCATATGATCCTTCTGCTAAGCTAGAGATTTGGGGAGCTGGAGCAGGTGACAGATCTGTATTGCTGGGCAAGGTGAGCCCTGGACTGCTCATAGGTTTCCCTCTTAGTGAGACTTTCTGGTATTCCAAAGACATCCCAGGAACAATCTTGGGTGCACACAAGGTGGACACCGAGAAGAGGCAACAAAATAAAATGGAACACTGTAATATAATGCTAAAGTCTTGTGACTTGCAAGTCAGCTTTGCACTGAAAACATTGAGTCTTGGCTGTGAAGCCACCTATATTCTATTAAATACAAAGGAAATACTTTTATAACACTTTTTGATGTTAATACTTTAGCACTTCTGAGCAAATAGCACCTTGTCTCCAGAACAAGGAGTCATCCCAAAACCATTAACATGACTGGTATGGTGGTGTTTGGTTTAAGGACTTGGACTTCATGATTTTGGAGATCTTTTAATCTTTTCCAGTCATAATGAATCTGTGATTCTAATGTTGTGTATTGAGTATTAGTACACTAGACTTCATTGTATCTTTCTGTACCCTGATTCACATATAATTTCTGTGTATTTCAATTTAAATTAAAATATTTAACAATGTAACATTACACTGTATATTTTCCATGTATATACATGTGCACTATCAAATAAGGGCTGACAAATGGCATGAGATTCAACAAGACCAGGTGCCAGGTCCTACACTTTAGCCACAATAATCTCATGCAGTGCTACAGGCTGAGTGCTGAGGGAAAACTGCTCAGCAGAGAAGGATCTGGGGGTGCTGGTTGAAAGTGGCTGAACAGGAGCTAGCATGTGCCCAGGGGGTCAAGAAGGCCAATGGCATCCTGCTCTGATTCAGCAAGAGTGTGACCCAGCAGGGCCAGGGCAGGGATTGTCCCTCTGTACTTGGCATTGGTGAGGCCACACCTCCAGTGCTGTGTTCTGTTCTGGATCCCTCAATTCAGGAAGGTCATTGAGGGGCTGGAGTGTGTCCAGAGAAGGACAATGGAGCTGGTTAAGGGTCTGGAGCACAAGTCCTGTGAGGGGTGGCTGAGAGAGCAGTGGTTATTTAGCCTGGAGAAAAAGAGGCTTGTTACTTTTTACAATTACCTGAAAGGAAGTTGTAGCCAGGTGGGGATGAACCTCTTGTCCTGGTAAACAAGCTACAGGATGAGATGACATAGCTGCACCTGGGGAGGGTTAGATTGGATATTAGGAAGAATCTCTTCACAAAAAGTGTGAGTAAACATTGCAATGGGCTGCTCAAGGAAGCACCATCCCAGGAGGTGTTTAAGGAATGTCTGGACATGGCGCTTGGTGTCATGGTCTAGTTCACATGGTGGTGTTCAGTCATAGATTTGACTTGATCTCAGAGGCTTTTTCCAACCTAACTGAATCTGTGATTCTGTGATTCCTTTAAGGGCATTAAAATCGATGTTATTATAGAAGGAAACTGACATTCAAATACAAAGTCCTTGTGATCCAAATTAAATTTTGTGTTGATCTTTCAACAGGGTGAAGCATGTTTTTTACATGTGTTGTCTACCACTACTGGCTATGGTATGATCTTCGGTTCAATGGCAGATGACACTTTTGATCTTATATTTTAGTCTCTTATCTTGGTTTCCATACCAGAAACCACAATCTAGTAAACTGCTGCATATTATATATTATGATGGAACAGAATTTCTCAATTAATTTTCCACAGGATTCACCACTAATAATAAAATTTGTCATCATTCTCTCTCTGAGTCAAAAACTCAGCATACTACACCTAAATTTAAACTTTTCCTAATATTTTGAAAATGGCAACATGATCTTGGTTTGGTTCTTTCCCTTTTTTTCTTTTTTTTTTTTTTCTTCTGCAGAAAGTAGCAAGAATGCACAGTATCTAAAATTGTCACTAAAAGCATAAAGTGATTTAGACAATTCAACCAGAAATTTTTCAACTGCTTCTACTTGATTTGGATCAAAAATACCTTTAGGAAGACAAATAAATGGTTTATGGCTGGCTTTTTATTGGCTAGAAAATCAATCCTTTACATTTTAATGGGACAAATTAATTCATAAATAATTTCTACAGCCAAAATAGATCAGAATTTTCAAACAGAAAATTTAATATACAATTTTCTATTTGTAAATCTGAAGGATTCTGGAAATGATAGATAAATTAATCTTGCCAGATGAATTCCTGAGGCTTATCTTTTGAAAAAGGCAAAAGAAGCAATAGATATCATACCACACACAAAGACCTTGTGCCTCTAGATGTCCTCGCTAGTGTATAACATTTTAGTTATGTTAAACCTAAGTCTGATGAGGCAAAACCAGTTTCCTTCTACAGAACTCTAAATAGAAACCAAATGGGAAAAGGCCAGAGAATAACACTGTCTTTTATCAATCTAGTTTCCACTGCCTTTGTTTCTTATATTTCAGCTGCTATCTAATCCATTCCTAAATTCTATACCTACTTGCTAAAGCTAAAGTTCTAGGGGAAGCAGTTTCAATGCCAGCCCTACTTAGCCTTGCTTAATCTTGCGTGCTGCACAGCAATACAACAGTACAAGCAGGTGGGTAGGTGGGACATCTGGTCTGAGGAATACATCATAGTAGAAACCACCTCAGCATATCTTTCAATTCATGTTGTTTTCAGCTTCTCTTTTTTTCATTCATAAAAGTTGCAGATGCCAAACAAGCTTATTCTTATGAGACAAAATATGCAAAATGTAACATTAATTCACTGCCTAACTGAAAGATTTATAAAACATTTGATGGAGAGATAGTGGAGCAGATGTATTTACATTGAGGGAGTTCTCCCAAAGTACAGGATGGTTGACATGGAATTTAAAGATCTTACTAAATGCTGTAAAGGTCATGTTATCAGTGGTTCATGAACATTTGCAAAGATATGTCTGGATAAAGTATCTGCCTCAATCAGACAGTGGAACTACTTTACACCCACTGTTGTCATCAAGTTTAATGTTAATCAAATATGTTTTGGCAGATGGGGGCCAACAACATGATCTGCTGCGTGAGGAGATGAAACAGGATATTATATTGAAGAAACCTCTCAAGTAACTTTAACTCACAGTTATATTGCTAAAATAAACTTATAACCGCCTATGGAGAATTCAGATAGCAGAGTGTTGGAAAACCTGTGGCTACAAGAAAATTTATATTTTTTTCTTGGGGAAAGGATTTGTATGGCATGCAATAAATACGGCACAGAACCATGCACTGAACAAAAGAAAAAGGACATATTCAATAACCATTTATTATTTCAAGTGTTGTTAACTCATTGAATCAGCTATAAGACTTTTAGGAAAAAAGCAACATTTTGATTTCCAAGAAGGAATATGATAATCTTAATTCTGTCAAACTTAATCCTGCATTTTCAGAGCTTCTTGAGTTAGATTTGAGAGGCTAATAATGTCCTCAAACTTACCTTTATGTTATATATAAAATGTAGGATAGGATTTGATGGTGTAATTTCCTAACAATCGCTTTGCAGATTGCACACAATAAAGGATCTCTAAATATTTTATTATTCCTTAATAATCTAAGCACAGTATAAACTTGATTCTCATATTGATTCTTGGCAATTTAATATTTCAGTTAATGATGAATGTGACAGGCTTAAAATATTCATGCATTAATACAACAGGAAATATTAATGCATTGGCCTATCTGACCAATGCATCTAAACATTAAAGATAAAGTTAAAATTTAGTAATGGATACCTGCATACTTTATTTTATTGTATGAAACATGTAAGAAACAACAGAAAAATTCAGCTCTTGCATGTCAGAATTAAACGAAACTTGGGCTTCATCAATTGAATTCTATAGTTTTGATATTTTCTATGTTAGTGATAAAAAAAAGGATTATGAACATCAGTT
Source organism: Passer domesticus (assembly GCF_036417665.1). Lineage (NCBI taxonomy): Eukaryota > Metazoa > Chordata > Aves > Passeriformes > Passeridae > Passer > Passer domesticus. The sequence goes on along the minus strand of NC_087478.1, from coordinate 30,241,778 downwards.
CTGATGACCTCTTTTCAGTATAAAATTTGGTAATTTAACTTTTAGTAAGACCTATCTGCACATATATGTAAAATGGAATTCCATATCTGCATAACAAATATATGATGAAATTTCAAAAACAATCTGAGCAAATTATGTAGCTAGATTATTATGAAGTGCTGTATTTAAAGAGTAATTGCCAAAATAAAAAAATAGATAAAAAAACATAAAAAAATATAATCCATTAACAGTATTCAATTTTGTTCTGTGTTGTATAAGCATCTCTGCTGAGTTATAATTTTTTTTGTAAAGTAATGTCATATTAGTTACTGACAGCAATATTAAACATATCTTAAAAAGCCTGCTGATTAGAAATGGTCTTCTGCATGGCACTTGGATGGATTAAATGCACAAAATTTTCTGTGTTGGCAATTTTTCCTTAAGGATTGAATTATTTATTGAATTTTTTCTCTATGGAATAAAATCCTGCATGTTATCATTCTCTTTTGTGTATTTCATTTCTTAAGGTAACCAAATCAGCCACCTTTCTCAGTAATAGTAGCATGCAATCTATTCATGCTTGATAAGCCGGTGAAAAAATGTAAGCTAATCCATTTTAAATATTGAGGGTTCCTATTGGATGCTTTTTTTTATTGCTAATTCTTAGAATTCTTTTAGTAGAAAGGAATTTAATTGTTTTATTTCCATCACCTTATTTAACATTTCACATTTTCCTGCATTTTGGAATAAAATATTTAATGATTATAATAATCACAGCTAATATTTCTGCAGTTATGTAGTGTTGCATTTCACTTGCTGTGGCATTCTTTTATTGTGTGTCAAATACATAATATTCTGCTTTCCACTTAAGAATCATCTTGAAAAGGAGAAACAATATCTATTCTTAAAAATTTAAATCACATCCTTGGCAAGATTCAAAAATTTATGTACAATTCATATACATAAGAATTTATGCATATATTTCTAAACATACATAAAGTAAATATATCAATATTATTATATATTTTTCCATGAAGGGGAAAGTGTGCTTAACCAACATGATTGCCTTCTAGAATGGGAAAATGTGGATGGAAAGATAAGAGAAGAGCAGTAATTTCTCTGATAACCCCAGCCAGGAAACATTGATCAATACCCCAGGGGTCTGTGCAGCCCTGCAGAAGGACCTCAACAGGTTGGAGAGATGGGCAGAGAGGAACTGTCTGAAATTCAGCAAAAGCAAATGCAGGATCCTGTATCTGGAGAAGAATAATCCCTGCATGAGCACAGGCTTAGGCCTGACCAGCTAGGAATCAGCTCTGTGGAGAAGGATCTGGAGATCCTGGTGGAAAACAAGCTGTCCATGAGCCAGCAGTGCCCTTGTGACCAGAAGGCCAATGGAATCCTGGGCTGCTTTAGGAGGAGCACTGCCAGCAGGTCAAGGGAGGTGATCCTGCCCCTCCACTCAGCCCTGCTGAGGCACATCTGGAGTGCTGTGCCCAGTTCTGGGCTCCTCAGTGCAACAGAGACATGGAGCTCCTGGAGTGGGTCCCACAGGGGGTGACAAAGGTGATCAGGGGAAGGGAACATCTCACTTATGAGGAAAGGCTGAGGGAGCTGTGCCTGTTCAGTCTTGAGAAGAGATGACTGATAGACAACCTCATCACTGTCTATCAGTATCTGAGGAAAGGGTTTCAAGAGGGTGGAGCCAGGCTCTTCTCGTACCATGAAAGTGCATTATGTTGCACAATGTGTTATATTTATACAGTTATTACAAATAAAACTACTGAATATAGCACATACAGTGTATTAATTTACGACAAAAACCTGAATAAAACATTAAATAAACCTTTGGAGACCAATATGTAAGCTTCAATAAGAAGTTTGTAAGATCCTAGAAATCTGTAATTATTTCTGAAAAATTTGATCCCCATATGATAAAATAAGCTTCTCATCAGTTTACTATTGCAGTATTTTGCTACTAAGATATTATTGATCTGTGGAATTATGAGAAACTTAATTGATATGGATTTCCATGGTAAAAAAATATTCTTCTAGCTGTTATTATTTCACATGAAGATCTCTCCCTGCAGGTAGAGTGTAATTGAGCAAAGAAATCTCTCAGTTGTGTGTTTTGACAGTACTGCCTTTTAAAAGAAATCATAAACATTTCTATTTATATTTCAAACTGAATCTTTGGAATTATTCTTAACAGAAAGATATTTACTAAATGCAAACACTTCAGCTTTTGTTTTTGTTTTGTTTTGGTTTTTTTTAAGCAGTGAAAAGCCTGTTAAACAAGAATAATTTTCGTTAGGTTTTTACTTTTTAGCTGATACATGTTTCAATGTAATATGTTCCCCTCAAAAACATGCAATACTTGCATAGCTGAGCAGTTTTTCACACCTAAATCCCCACTGATACCTGTGGCCCAAGAAGTACAAGAATAAACTACAGAAGCCCATGTCAGGCAGTCAGGTGTAATTTCTCCATGTTTTTCTCAAATTTGGAACAGTTTGTATGGGAACAAAATATCAGGCATAATATTTACAGTTATTTGAGCTTTATTATCCTGACCAGGGCATTCAGAATATTACATAATCTAGTTATAGATCTACCTATTTATTAGATTTAGCTAGCTGCATCTTTTGAAGGTTTCTGGGATGAAAGAAAAAAACAGGATTTGGACAAATGAAAAGAAAAAGGATTTCTGCATTCACAGATAATTTTCTGATGAGAAAAGAGCAAAATGTTGAATACAAGGAAAAAAACTGTAAAAAGAAGAGGCAAGATATTAAATATATCAAGAATTGCAAGTCAATATTATTTTGTAAATAGTATATATTTCCAAGGTTACCAAAAATTTCTCTTGTTCAATTTGCATGCAACCATAAAGTTTCAAAAGGCCACTTAGGTCATTGATACACATTGTGAGAGAACCATGGAAGACCAAGAACCCTCCCCTGTTCAGCTAATTGTCAGGAGTGATGCATTTGGTGACATTTGCTACTGGAGTGTGGATTTTCCATAATATCATCTCAATGATGATAGTATGGAAAATAAATAAAATCAAAATAAAATCACATATACTATGCAGCTCACTATGAAACCTGCTGTGTACTGAGCAGCTTAAAACTCTTTTGTGCTGATAAATGTGCAAAAATGATCCAATATCTGGGTTTATTACTTGTTGATTTCTTGGAAACCGGACCTATTCTATTCTGATGGTTATTCTGATCTCTCTTTTCACTGCAGCTGAATGTCAGCACAAAAAATATTTCTCAAAAGCAAATAGAAATTGTACCTACTTTACTTCCTATATTTCATAAATGTTCTTTCCTGTGTTAGTTAACAGCTATGAGGACGTACAGTTCTTCAAGATCTTCACATTGAATATTGCTATCATCACTGGGGATCATGATGTGATGATGCACGCAACCTCGCATTTGAAACTCTCCCTGTGATGTTTTTCATATTCAAACAGTTGTGACAGTGTTTTCTGTCCTCCAAAACATGAACAGGAGATCTGTATTAATACTTTTAATACAGATCTATTGACTGTTCAATTACTTTAAAAATATTAGTAGCCTTTTTTATGAAATACAAAACAAGTTGTCAATAACTATGCAGGCACTTAACCCTAATCAATATTCTGTTGATTCAATTCAATTCTGATTCAATATTTCTGAAAAGAAATATTTTCATTTGCTGGGATAGGCAAGATTAACTTCTCAATATGTGCTCTTTGAATCATATAAGCATGTAAATTTATAACTTCATGTGCTAGATCAGTGAGAATAATGCATGGTTTTCATTGTCTTTGTGCTTTTCAGATGATAGGAACTCTCCACTCCTCTCTATCATTTAACCCAGTATGGACTCCCAAACCCAGAGAGTTGAGGAATACTGTGCTATTCATTATATGGAATATTTTTTAAATGTTGACTTCTTAATTAAAATACAAGACTTTCTAAATTACAAATCCTTGTGTTCTTATTCCCAAAAAATATTGTGACATCAATCACAGAATTTCTGACACTTTCTGTGGTGTACTTTTTGCTATACATCATCATTTAGACTATTCAGAAGAATTTAGCAGAGATTCCTGTTACATTATATAGAAGAGCCCAACATATCTTCAAATGTGGTACACTTAAAGCATTTTCCAAATGTAACATTATATGAAGTTCTTTGTAATTTTCCAGCCTTAGCTAGATATGAACGACAATTTTGCCCAGGCAATAATGCTTTTCATAGAAAGGATTATATGTCAGCATAAATCTTTGTAAAAGCCCATTAGTGGTATTTTCAGGAATAATCTAAGTAGAAAAGCATCTAGACTAAGTGGAAGTATTAGTCCAGTTATGTCTAAAAATTATTCTATTGATCATGAGCCAAAATTGAGCAACACAATGCACAATGATAATGCCACCACATTAGGATGAGAATTTTTTTTTTTGGCAGGCTGTCCAAGAGTTTGTGGAAATAAAGTCATTAATCCCATTTAATCTTGCTGATGTCATACACATGCCAAAATTTTTTTCACCTTATTTTAAATGAGAATAAGGAACCAGAATAGTGAGACATGCAATTCTAGGACATGGAATAATTATTTTCTGATACATTATGATGTAGATCTTTATGCTAGACTTTAATACATAAATCTTATTCTGAAATAAAAAGTTTTGGGAACCTCACTTCAACGGTTTGGCTGTTTTAAACAGCAAAGAAAGAGGGCAGGAACTGTGTGATATGTGATGTATCTTTAGAAATTTTCTTCATAAAATCATCAATATTAGAGGAATGGCTAGTTCTTACGTGTGTCACATCAAGAGGCATTCTGGTAGGAGACTAAATAATTAAGAGGGCTAGACATTTCAAATAAGTCAGCGATAAATTGAAGATATCAAATAATGTAGCAACTACATGTGTAGTGAATCAATGTTTTCTACAGGGGAATTTATTAAGCACAGCAAGGTTTCTTCCAGAGAAGATTTTTCTGGGGACTCTCATTTGAGGGAGTTTTCTATGACTGTGGTAAAAGGATCCAAAATAATCAATGAGGCTGAATTACACTAAGAGATCACAGTAAGACACTGGAGACTACCTAGTTCACACTCCTGATCTGTGTAGGACAGTCTCCAGTTCCAGACCAGTGAGCTATGGCTTTGTCTAGATAAATGTTGAAGTCTCCAAGAATGGAGATCCACAGCCTTTTTGTGAAATCTCAGTACACTCTGCACTAATTTACAAGAGAATACTATTCTCTTAATATCCATTTGAAGCTTCCTGAGACACTCTGTAGCTCTTACCCCCTGTTGTATTACCTTTGACAACTAAGAGTCTGTCTGCCTGTGGCCTGGAGCAGCCTTCAGGTAACCACAGGCTGCTATTGAATCATGAATTAGACACTGTGCTGCTGAACTAATAAGTCTCATAATACTTTATCCCCTTCCCATAGATCACGTGCCCCTCCCCAGAATAGCAGCTTGTCTCCATTTTGCCACAAACCTCTGGGGATTCAAAACTGGACTCAGCATTCAATGCTCAGCCTTACTAGCTCTGAGCAGAGACAGATGACAACTTCACTGCAGCTGCTAGTCATGCTGCTCCTGTTGTAGCTTAGTGTGAGGTTTTGCTTGTATGCTGTGGAAGTGCATTGTTGAATACAAATCCAGCCTGCATTCACTGTAATCCCCAGGTCCTTTCCAGCAAAACTGCTGCCCTGCCAATCACTTTCCTGTTTGTACTGATTCCCTGAGTTGCTCTGCATTGTGTGTGTTTGGAGGGAGCATGAGGATATGAGCAGCAATAACAGTACCAATGTCTGCCACTTACAAGGGGGAGATGTTTTCAGTCCCTTTAGATGGTATGTGAACTGTTTAATTCCATATCTTCCTAAAAAGCTTAATAATTAATTTTCCATGGGTAGGAAAACCTAATTTATTCAGAGTTAAAGATCATAGTTTTTGACTGAAGCAATATATAAAGATAAGTATCAAAGCTTCATCATTTAATTTGTATCAGTGATGCATTTACATCAAGTTAAGACAGAAAACACTACTATAATCGAAAAGCAGCAGCAACCAGCAACAGAAGTTCATTTTGTAAGGAGAAAGAATATTGTCATTTTTGATACTAACCTTCTCTCATGAGGACTTAACAATAAGTAAATGCAAAGAAAAATATGTCTGGTCACAGTCTGGACATTTCCTCATAGACAGGTAAAGCACAGTTCTTTAAAAAGGAACCCTATGAATATTTTTTTTGAGAAATGTAGGATATTTTGTAGGACTTTTCAGATGTTTTGGCAGAAAATCGTTAATAAAAAAAGTGTTGTTAATTCAAAATCTTTAAAATCATAGCTATCCAGCACACTAGAACCATACTTTGTAAACCACACTTTATAAACTGTACAGTAAAGAAAATCCACACCCATATACATTTCAATCAGGCTATATTTTTATAATTAAAATGTTAGTATTTATTGATATTTCAGTCAATATAATCAATATTTTAATAGACATACATTAAAGTATTTATCAAAAATATGGTTTCAAAAACATACAAATTATATAAATTTTTGCCTTTGCTTTTAAATAGTTTACTTGCTTCTAAAACATAATTATTCATATTATGGCATATATTTTTCCTCTTTTAAAAAAAATGGACGGAGAAAATAAATTATATTTACATTCTGATTTCTCAAAATACAATACATTTCTTCTTTAAATCAGGTTTGTTGCACACTATTAAAATTATATCTTAGAAATTATAATTGGATTTTTTATTAATGTCTCCATAGAGAGCTAAAAGATACATTTTGCTAGAAAAAGAAAATATGAAAAATAAGGTGCTATCAGAATTCCAAAGATTTATCTTTGTATTACAGAATTTTAAGCTGCAATCAAGAATGAAACAGGGACTATATATATGTGATACCAGTTTAAAAGTAAATAAATAATGTGGAAAGCAATGCAAGAGTAAATGTAGCAGAATGGACACCTTCCTCTCACTTGCCTTTACTTTTCAGACCTAAGCTGCCCCAATGACAAAGTTCAAGGGAATTGGTTCTTGAAGCTAATTCCAGGTCAGAGATTCATATGTTGTACCTGTATTACAGTATAGTTCGGTGCCCTCGTTTAACTCTTATTACCAAGCTTTCCATCTGTTCCTTTTTTTTCCCAATGCTTTCTTGGATTCTCTGATGGGATTTCAAAGCAAGTAGATTCATTGCTCCTCAAGGACAGAATTTACATGTTACTTTATTGATGAACAATTTAAGAGTCCAGTTGGGTGCCACTGGGTATCAATTACAATTCTTGCAAGGACCTGGCATGAATTTACTCACGATTAATGAGATGTCAGCACACTTGAAAGAAATGCATTGATGTCCAATAGCAAAGTAATCAGACCCTCACAAGGCCAGGTAATATGAACATCTTTCAGAGAGGTTTCATCTATCTTAAATGTCATGGATAGATTCAGTACACTTCACAAAGGGAAAGGATTGTGCAAGATAGAAGTACAATACTGGGACCATCCAAATGCTAAATTAAATGAAAATATAGTGAACTGAGGAAACAAAAAGCCTAACTTTTCAGATATGCCTTTGTAGCTGTGTGTGTATAGGTATATATATGTGTATATAAATATATATATACGCATAGATATACACAATCTGTATAAACTTGAACGTAAAATTACCAACTTTTAAAATTTTTTGCTTACTTTTTTTCTGGATTAGGCAAGCGGGAAGTTTAAGCATCCAGGTTTTGCATTTTGAATCCTGCTATAAATGACTTTTCCTGTCTCAGGCAGAACCGAGTGCTGAGAGCTAGGTGCCTTGGTTTCAAAGGCACTTCTGAGGAGGGAAAACAAAAACAAGACAAAGAACATGAAAATGTTGACAGCAATTATTATGAAATTCTAAATGCAGTTCTGTTTCTGAAATGCTACCTTTCTCCAGATTGTAAACCTGTGACTCTGGGCTTTGGAAATTACTTTGCTATGCACAAGTGTCAGAACCCACATTCAGGAAGCCATTACTAAATTATGTATTATCAGATTTTAAACAACGAAGCAGTGGTAATGATATGCAAGTTTACATACCACCTAGGATTAAAGCTAGGCTTTTAAATTCTCTTAAATCCAAGAAAATCTGGTCTAAATAACCTTATCAGAGGCATCTGCATGGCATTCTCCTGCTTCATGACTGTGAAGGATCAGAAGATTCAAGTCACAAGGTTTCTACCTTACTACAAACTATAAGAATGGGGATTGAAGCACTGACATTCTTCCTATTGCAGCTGTCTGATCAAACTCAACTGTGAAAAACTGTGCAAAATTTTAGGAGCTAGACAGCCAAAACACGTGTACTGCTACAGCAGATTATCAGTTTAGAAGTATTACTCTTACATTTTTGCAAGTAGAGAAACTTGAGCCAAGTATTACCTGCTGTGAGCAGATGAGGGAGATTCTACATAACTTAATGATTCCAACTATTTTTTACTTAGTTATAATCACAATCATATTCGTATAAATGAAATTCATTTCTCAGAGAGCTTTTTATTTGCACTTAAGTGAACTAGTTGAAAAAGTGTTCCATTGTTGAAAGAACTACTTGGGAAGAACTCAAAAAAAAATTCTGTCCTAGAAAACTTCCTAAACAAAGCTGATGGAGCAAAAGTGCATAAGTAATTATCTCTGTCCAGATACATTCTTAATATAAAAGACCAAATATGTTTGATATAATTTCACTGTGGGCAATGGTAATAGGAATATTAAATTGAGAATGCGATTGAAGTGTTTACAAAAATGAAAGGCAGTTTATAAACCAAGGCAATATTTCTCCATTTCTATTCTTCAAATGCTGCAAAAGTACCCATATGTCTAAAATTGAAAATAATGGTGCATGACTATTTCCTTATGAACTACAACTTTTAGATTCCTCCACTTAAAATGGAACTAAGGAAGAGATTCTTTGCATTTGTTGAAGCAGCAGCTTAAAATGGGTTCTCCAAACTTTATTATCTGCCTGATACAATCTCTTTAAAAAATCAAATATGTAATTGATTTCACTAGAGTATGTATCATATTGTGGAGCATCAGATAAAAATTCTTTTTTATATATATAGTATTCCTGTAATGAAATTTTAACTAACTCTCACTGCCTCAGGATACTGATGAGAATATGATAGTAATTCTCAATAGGATTTTCCTAGCAAACAATTTTTGACAGCATATTAAATTAAACATCCTAAATAACTATTTGATTTCTCTTAAATGAACATTTCTTTTTAATTTATAATAATTTGATATCAATTAAGATACGTTTGACAATTTAGATGCATGTCCACTGTTGTATAGTGCAACTAAATAAAGAGCTTTGTTAAATGGCACCCTAAAAATTCACATTAAAACCTCTTTTGCTAATATTTTGACAGTGATTCTTTGAATGACTTAAATCTCTCTTTCACTACAATCATGGATCCAAAATCAAAAACTCCAGAGAAATGTAAAATATTTATTTTCAGAAAAAAATCAAATTATTTCTGTAGTTTTTGTTTCCCAGGTGTTACAGATAACAAAACTGATGGTACCTCAGCTGCACTTTCCTTTCTGTTAGGTCAGTTAAGGTCTGACAGACCAGTAAGGACTTTTTCTTCATGGCCATCCCAAACTTCAGCTCAGAAGGGAACAAATCTTAACTCTATATAGACTCCTGCACTTTGGGTGAACATTTACAAAATTATCTAATCTACAAATAATACCGCACCAAATTGTCTGATATGCTAGCTGTGACCAATACCATTCCAAATTGTGCCATTTAATAGCTAACTTAAAATCCTTCTAAGGAGACAACTAATACCCTCTGAATCAAAACATGCTTGGCATAGATTTCCTTAATTAAAATATTGATTTTTTTAAAAAAAATCTCCATTACTTATTGTCTTTATGGACATATAAAAAGGTGATGAAATATAATGTGCTTGCACTTGTTTGAGAGAAGAAAAGACATCAGCAATACATTGCAAAGTTATTATCAATGAAATTCAGATAGCCAGCAACTGTGGGGAAATGGAGTAAGAGCACAAAGATGTTTCAGCAGGAATTACTTCTTCTTGTGGAGAGAATTAAGGGAAATATCTGGGAAAATTATAAATGAAGAACAACTCAAATCCTGAAACCTTCTCTTGCCCACATGTTTTCACTTGCAGAATATATATGGTTATATCACAGGAATTAATTAGTCTAATGGACCTGATAGGAAGCAGTAAAAAACCCCCACTATATCAGTGAAACTTCTCTGGTTTATTTTATTGGATTTCACACTCTGAGCACAAAGCATAAAGATAGAAAATGTATCTCCTGAAATATACAGGGCTCAAGAAGAGCAGCAGTCATATGGATAATTGGTGCTGTTAATATGTATGCTACGGATCCCGCATTCCGCTCCTCTAGAAACATTGAAAAATAAAGCTAATTTTGGGCATTTGGGTGCATTGCTAGCAGTGCATTCAGTTAAAAAAAATCATTTCCTCTTATGTGCTGCCTCACTGGATGCCTGATTAAAACCATTAATGTTCCCCTCCCTCCTCACAAGTCTAGACAACTCATGCCTAAAGAGGGAGATAACCAGAGGAAGAGGACATTTCATAGTGGTACAGTAGAGAGAGAAGTTACTTGTAATAAATTACACATATAAAACTTCTATATGTAACTTTGCTAGTTAGTAACCAGTTCTACTAGCCTTGAACTTTAAAGTCCCTTATCTCACACAAACACACACACACACACACACACACACACACACACACACACACACACACACGCACACACCCTGTAGATGCAGTTTTCCCAGTCATTTAGGCTGCAGAGAACAATTTCACATCTGAAACCACAACAGGAATGAGACTGCTGCCAGCCATCTTTGACCTCAGGTTCTCTCTTTCTGGTGCTAATTTATGAATAGACCTCCTCCACCTGAAGGTGAGGACACCTGATTTGTACTTATACAGCTTTGAGGGCTTATCACCCCGGTGTTCTGACTGTGTTTGCAGTAACCGACACTTCATGGTATATCTTAGATAAACAGGAAAGGTACTGAGGCACAAGTAATCCGACAAGGAAAGGGTACCTTAAAGCAGTTAAAATCCGTACAGCATTTTCAGAGAAAGATAGGAAGAAGAAAAAGCAGAAGAAAGCAAAACTTTGTGGCCCTGGTAAAAAAGATGTATTTTGTATGTATTTGCTTCTGTATATGTTTTCTTCTTATCAATATTTCCTGATTCAAGAGAAATGAGCAGCATGTTTATTCATACAATCTGAATAATACTCACAAATCTCTTGTAAGAAATGCATCTTTATTTATATTTTCCCAGATAATGAGGGGACAATACAGATAATCCAGATTGTTTCCCAGAACACATGCACTAAGAAAGGACATTTAATACAATGTAGGAGTCGTTGTTCCTTATCAGGAAGACCTACAAAGGACAGAAGAGCAAAGAGAATCAGTTTTGGTGGCAAATTAAAAAAATTTTCTCATGTTCCTTTCCCATAGAATTTCTGTTGGTTTTGTCATTAACATGCTTTTATCTCTGGGACTTGTTTAAACACAGAATGAGAATAAATATAATTTTTAATCATCTGATTTTTCACCTCATACTTGAGGAAAATATATTTTTTTATAATTTCAAATGCTTCTGTGCAACAACTTTGGCAGTATTATTAGATTTACATTTGGACTTGATGATCTTAAAGATCTTTTGCAATCTAATTGATTCTGGGAACCTCCTAATGGTCATGAATGTCTGTGTATGTAAAACATTACCAAAAGCTTTGACGATGCAAGTGAATGCAACACAAAATTTGCACTTTAATAGATGTTCCACAACTTTAAATTTTGAAGACTTGCCTTGATTTGAAAAGTCTTTCAGAGAGCTACAGTAAACACCAGCAGCTGGTCTTACAGCAATTATCTTTCTCGCAGCTTGTAAAGGAACCTTAACACCTATATCCTCTTTTTCTACTTGCTCATTGAGTTTTAGAGGAGATGAAGTGTGAACTGAAGTTAAGAAATTCTATCCTTCTTGTAACTGTAATGCACCAATAACTTCTACAGCATTGCTAAATAAAAAACTAAAATGATACTATTTATTAACAATAACTTTTAATTTATTTGTTTAAAAACAATCTGGGTGTTTAATCACAGATTGGGCAAACGAATTGGAAAGAACTTTATGGTGTGAGAAATTTTGCCTTTGATATTCCTTTATGGGTGAAAAGTTCTCAACTTTCTCATTACGTCATCAACTTATATTTTCCTTCTACTGTGCTGATGTGTTGATTTTTTTTCTGTGTTTGCATTTTGATTTGAGCTGCAAGAGATTTTAATTATTATTGAAAACACTTTTTTCAATCAATTTTAAGTCTTGATAAGTGACCTATCAAAAGCAGAATTTCTTCATGAGTGTATGACTTTCCAGGTAACATTTTGTTTTCAGGACAACAGTTTTCATTTAAGTGTGACTGATTCTTTCCTGGCTTTCAAGCTTTGGGTGGATTTGGGGGACATTTTTCGGTAATTCTCTCCAGTCTGGCCACTTTCTTGGGTAACCTTAGTTGTCATTCTGCCAAAACTGAGCATCAACATGGCCTTAATGTATCCTGCTCTCTTTCTGTTGCTACCTAGCCACATATTGATATTTTCTTATGGAGCTTGGATTTGCTATGGGGTTGTAAAGGATTTCTAACATGTGATTTAAATATTCTGTTACTTTTTCTGGTAAATTGTTGGCTGGAATGTTAGAGAAAAGGACTTGCTCATGCTTTCTGCTCATGTAGTCCTATAGTAAATTAAATTGGCCTAATTCAATGAGGTTTCCCCTCATTATTAATATTCAGAAACAAACAAACAAAAAACTTGCATGTCAGGATTTGAAAATATAAACTGAATGCTGAGAGAATGCTGTCTTGATAGCTGTAAAAAGGAAGGAGTGGAAAGCTCCAATAAACAAAAAATTAAGATGTATCAGGCAGACTCACATAAAGGGAGTGAATGTGAAACATATGTAAATACTGGAGAGGGAAAAAAAAAAAGCAGATTTTGTTTATTTAATGTTATGATATTCAGTAGGAAAATTATATGCATTCCTCTGCAAAAATATCAGCCATCCCACTTCCCTAATGCATATGCATTATGTACCTTAAATAAACAACCATCTGATCCAACCATCTGAATGTGATTTAGCCCCAATAGACTTTCTAGGCATTCTGACACATATTTTCTGCTATGTTTGATAGAATTTGAGATGACTGTTCTTTTGGCAGTGACCTTTAATTTGAATCTGTCTACCACAGCCATGCTGTTCCACAATCATTGTATCTTTACAAGCTTACTAGGTATTGTTATTTCCATCTTTGACTAAAATGAAGGAAAAAATTATCTCTGAATTAACATGTCTTTTCATGTTTTTATCATCTAAACTATTACTGTACATTAATTGCCAGGCTGAGAGCAAAGGGATGTTTTCAAATTAGGAGAACAGAAGTTACATATAAGAGACAGAAGATACAGAAAGAAATATAACTGGAAAATATCACAATACACTTATTCTTTTTAACACTCCTCTCTGACCAGGCTGAAACTTACTTTTCTGGGGTGAACAGATTATCAGGAAAAGGCATATTATCTGTTTCTTGTCCCCTAATTTTTATTGTACTAATAAACTAACTATTGCATTAGTATTTTTGAATGTATGTGTATAATGTTTCTAAGACACTGAAAATAACTTTACCAATAACTCATTTACAGAATCTGAATACCACTTCCAAGCTAAAGTAAATTGGTTCTCAAAACCACCATATATGAAGGGCAATATTTTGGTCCCTGGAAAAGCTTTTATGAAGTTTGTTGGATCAATTTTTCACCATTTAAAAACTTAATTTCAGAGACCAGGTGCTCAGTTGTTTCTGCAAATGATCCTAAATGTCACTTTTGAAAAGCTTGTTCTTAATACTCAGTATATTATTAAAAAAAAAAAAAGAAAAAAAGTAGTTTAGAAAAAAGTACTTCATGCTTATTTAAGCCCCAGTAAATGCACACTTTCCTTGCCTTTTGGAAACCTATTATACTCTAAACTAATCCAGGCCAGTACATCTGATTTCCTTCTTCTGGCTCAGAATTCTTCCTGTGAAATATTTTGAGTTTAGGAGAATTGTTGACTCAGCAGTGAGATTTGCTGTAAGAAGGTTGATAGTGTGCGTCTACCTGCCTTAGTGGCATAAATCATTGCATCCTGGATGGCAGAATTGATTCAGGGAAGCTCTGTATGAATCCTATTCTAAAGAGTGTAAGGCAAGACTAGAAGCCATAGGACAGATATCACATTCAGCTATGTTAAAATCATTGCATGATGCTTTTAGGATCTGGACTTTTGATGATTGATCACATTCTGAAGAATCTTGCTACAGTTTTCGTGAAGGTACCATAGAGGAAGAATTTGAATAATATTTGTGTAGGAAGTGTTTTAGGAGGTGTTTATGAGTCCTGAGAGAATAACCATATAGCATGGCTGATTACAAGACTGGTATTGATATTTCTATTCCCTAGTGCTGGTCATGTTAGAGAAACGCACTGTTGTACGCTGTTGTTTAACTGTTCAACTGACAATACTTTACAAACAGCAAGTATGCTCATATAGAGCAGAAATAACTTCCAGAAAGACTTCAAGCTCAAGACACACTAGGAAATAGCATTGTAAAATTTCCCTATCTCAAACAGAATTCAATTAAGCAGAGAAAGAAAAGGCTGGTAGGGGAATTATGACTGAGATCACAGAGTCAGCCTGGTTTTTAATCACCTGATTCAGGTCATGAGGCACCGTGTACTACTCTGTCTTGCTGACCATAAACAGCAGTTGAATGAACTATATTATCTAATAGCTCAGTAGAATATATATATATAGACTTTCATAACCTTCTCTGAGAAACTGAATGTTGAATGCAATAAGCATTTTGGTAAAACTTTGCATGAAAAAAGATGGAGCAACAATTTCTGCCTTCTCCATTATGGTTGCTTATCATATGTTATCTTGGAGCAAATGGAAAAGCTTTGATTCTCTGGTTTACAACCTGAAAAAAATCTCCTATGTCCTCTTCTCTTTCAGTAACACCTTCTTGCCTGCTTTTGGATGTCATAGGCAAGGACTTTGTTGATGGAGTGATTAAATGATGTGAAGTTTGTCCTTAGCAGTGAAGGTGATAATTACACAGAGAACAGCTTCTAAGGAAGAGGTCTCAGAATAAAAACATCAGCTGTGTGTTGCTCTCAGTAGCACTGGGCCTCTCTTCATTACTGCCCCATCACTCTTCTGAAATTGATTCCATTTCATCCACTTTAATGAAGTTTAACAAAAAACGTTGCTGAAGAATTTCAATGTCGCCTTCTCTTTCAGTAGCAGACTTTCATCAGAGCACTGAAAATAGCACCTTCTGTTCAATAAAGTAAGCAAAGTGAAACTATTAGCAAAAGTTGAATTCTAAAGTTTTCTTTTATTAACCAAAATGTTTACAAAGATTTTTTAAAGTTAATTTTCTTTTACAATAAAATATTTTTATTCTACTTAATAATTCTAGGAATGCATCTTACACTGTATGATATAAAATTACATTTATGGCCCAGTCACATGATTAGTTGAGCACATAATATTTTATCTTTTCCTGTGTTGATTGTCTTTGCTGTAGGAGAGGTGATGTTTTCTGCATGTCAAAAAGGACAAGTTGAAGTGAAATTAATGAGTTTTTATTTTATTTAGGTTGTATTTTTGAGCCCCCTCTCCTTTGAGAATGGAAGAAATATAATGCAAGAAAACATCAAAATTTTGAGGTAACATCCTCAAAATCAGAACAGGGGAAAGATCCCAAAGATTTACCTGATTTTCTCAAATAATAACATGTTCTTTAATGTCATCTACCAGATATTTGCCTCTGAACAAACTTTGAGTGTGGAAGTTTCTTTCAGATAGAAACCCAATATCTGCATGAACCACAGCCCAGACTGCAGAACAGCGAACTGTTCAATGCAGTGCAAATGCAACAATGCTCAAAGCAAAATCCCTTTAGTAGTTCCCAGTGTAACTCAGTTTATCTGCTAGAGTACCATATGCTGGACAAACGACAACATTCAATGCATCTGTTAAATCATATGTCAATACCAACTATCTCCAGCAAAATTACTAATACACTACTCATCATGACAATAGCCTTATCACATCCACATGTTTTTATATCATAAATGAGAAAACAGAATTTGGAAATAATGTGTAATTTTTGAACTCATAAACGCATGCTAATGAACTGAAGAACCCTATAAATCATGTAAGTAACACAGATTTTCTCATGCTACATGCCTTTCCTTTAGGAATCCTTAATTTTGTTTAGCAAGAACAACACCATTTTTTGCAGAGGAAATGAGGGACAAAATAATTATTTGTCAGTTTCAAGTCATGCTTTCTCTTTTTTTTTTTTTTCCCCCATATTGTTCTTAAAACCCTAGTACTGGCCTAAGTGCTTCATAAAAATTTAAGATTTTAAAAAGTATAAACAAGAAACTTTGTCAAAGTGTTTAAATAGTTGAGAAGACAATGATCTACTTATCTAAGAAAATCTTAGTTTATGTATAATCTGGATGGTGAGAGAAATTTTCCAGCCCAAATGGTCTCATGCTAATTCTTCATTGCTTTTATTGGGCTACAGAGGAAAAAGAGAAGAGAAGAGAAGAGAAGAGAAGAGAAGAGAAGAGAAGAGAAGAGAAGAGAAGAGAAGAGAAGAGAAGAGAAGAGAAGAGAAGAGAAGAGAAGAGAAGAGAAGAGAAGAGAAGAGAAGAGAAGAGAAGAGAAGAGAAGAGAAGAGAAGAGAAGAGAAGAGAAGAGAGAATAAAGGCCTCTTTCTCACTGAAAATATGATCTGCCTATTAGTCATCTATCTTATAAAATATTTATAATCAGTTCTGTCTTGGGATCTTGAGATTTGCTCTCTCTCAGTGATATTTGATAAGAGGTATTGTATCATTTCAGTATTATCTCCAAGGATTAGATTGGGATAGCAGTATTTGCACAAATAGAGTTTAAGCATCTACAAATCATTTTACACCAGAAACTATCACAGAATTGACATAGAAGAGAACAAATGAGCCTGAGTAAACACAGAAATACACATAAAGCAGGAGCTTCCCTCCCTGGCCTTGCTGAATATTTCCCTCACTGTTTGGAAATATGTGGAGAATATTTCTCCCCTCCTACTGTAAAGACTGGCTCATGAGATTGCACAGTAATGACAACTACCTTGGAAAGAAAGCCTGCTGCATTATTTTATAAAACTAAAATCACTGTTTATGACAATTAAATAGTGCATGCCTTTCAGTCCCAGCAACAACCACAATCAGCACTGTGCAGTTAGGTGCATTTGCCTGGCCAAAAAAATTTAATTCTGCCAGAAGCTATAAAATATGGTTTAAACATGAAGTGATTAAACTGTGGCAGAAGTTCTCAGTACATGCATGCATCCTGGGAAGTACACACAGGGATGATTGGCTTAGCTTGACTCTCAGATGGTATTCTGGATTTAAATTTATTCTGTTGAAAGGGTGATAATGGTAAAAGTTTCTGGGTTTGGTACTTTAATCTGTTATTTCAAGAAAAAAAACAAACTGGAAAAAAACACAACAAAACCCCCAAGAAATTAACAAACAAAAATAAATTTGTTTTAATTGCAAAATACTGAAAATGTAAGATTTATTATCACATGAGTCCCTCAACATTGATCCCGGATTTCAGCTCAAAGTTTTTTAGATGGAACTGATGATCTTTATGGTATGTCTAAAATGAAAATTCTTGGTTTATATTTACAAATATACTGACTATAAAAACAATGTAAATAACCAATTATTTAATTAAGAACGGATATGACCTTTTAAGAATCAATGCAATTTCATTTTTACCAAAATTTTTTGTCACTTGTTTGGATTATGCATCTGTCTTCCTCATTACAAAGATTTTACTTTTAGCATAAATCTAAAAAACCTTAACATTCAAATTTCAGATTTTAATTTAATGGCATCAAGTTGGTTTTTTTTTTTAGGCTCAAAGATCTTCTGTCCTGATAATTCTCTGATATACTTTAAATTGTTCTGAATAGTCTTTATTCATCACTTTGGAATCATTTTTTTCTGAAGAATTTAACCAGCCTACAAAGTATAAGACATTATCCTTAATCAAGGCAAATGGAAAAGTTTTAGAATGCCTCAGGCTCTGCAGGTCCTGCCAGAGTTTTATTGCTCCTTCAGATGTATCATTTTCTAAATCCAAATGAGGACATACAGAGTCTATTTCCAATTCTGATTCTAATACAAGAACTTTAATAGTCTGAAACAATATTCCATAGAGCCACAACACAGGGAAAGAAATTCCTAGCTGCTGTGAAACCTGCTCTACCTCATAGCACAACTCACATTTTCACGCAGTGTTATTCTCTTTTCCAATTTAAAGTGACATCCTTGGAGGGCTGTGTTAGGAAGCAGCAGTGGGATGAAATGCCATTATGAGAGAAATCCTTCCCTGAACTGGGTTGACATTGTTACAGGCAGCAGGCCAGCAGTCCCACACCATTAGTTGAAACTCACAGCTTTCTCTCATCCCCGAAGTACATGCAGCAGGATAAACTGAAGCAGCCTAAATCATAAATACATGTTTTAAAAATGAAATGTAGATAACTAGGGAAAAAAAAATCAATCCTTTTTAACACTATTCCTGTTTTCCTTATATGATTTATATTCCCTTGTAAGTTTCAGAAACCTCTTCTTTATGAAAAATGTTTGTCAGACACAGTGGTCCTAGGTAGCCTCTAAATGATTTCTGTATTTTGTCTTTGGTGCTAGACTCTTCCAACAGAGAGAGAGAGAGAGAGAGAAAGTGAGAGGGAGAGCAAGTTTTGGTTTTATCCCAGAACGCATTTAAATTGTCTTCTGCCCAGGGATATTTTTTTACCCATAGATAAACAAATACCTTTACTTATTTCCTGAAGTGTTCTACATGCTGAACTACTGCTCAAAGAATTTGCAGCTGTTCATTCACTAGAAATTTGCAGATATCTTTCAGCATGAAAAAGAGCAAGATAGGAGGACAGGACTGAACTCCTAAAGTTTATACCTGTGTTTAGAAGAATGGAAATACTTATATTTCTCAGAGTTTTGTGCAAAAGGGGTTGAATTTTGAACTGTCTTTGACTGTAGTATTTGTTACTACAAAAAGAAAATCTTAGTGGCTTACCATTCCCCTATCAGAATTCATTTTTTTTTTTGCTGAAAATCCATGATAAACATAAACAACTTTAAAACTGGGCTGTTGACACTAATATCTTGATATCCCCATTAAAGGATCTGTTTGACCTCTTTTCTACTATAGATGTATAAATGTATGTATGTGAAAGATTTTTCACTGGTCTACCTTAATAAAAAGTGTCTAATAAATAGGGCAGATTGCTGAGTAATTTAACAGGAAGACAGGAAATGGCTGTCTTCAGTTTTCATTTAAGTTTGTGGTTTTGCATACATAAAATCCTTCTGCCATTGTTAATAGTATCAAGAAATAGTTTCAAATTATTTCGGATTTTTTTTTAATGGAGTACCACATTTCTTTAGTTCTCTGTTAAAATGCTGAGATCACTACAAACAGCCTTTTTGCCAGATGTTCATTCCCCTTTGCATCTATATAAGAAACAAACAGGCAAGAATTTCAGTAGGAGGAAAGAGAACATAGTGTCAATGTGGCAAAGTAAAATAGTAAAGAGTCTGTGCAAACAATACATGAAAAATTACCCTTGAGGTCCCACAATAGTGTTCTGAAATTGCTCAGATCCAGCAATGTGCCAAGGGCTGCTTCAGCAACCTATTTTGGACTGTGGAAACAACCACCCGTGAGTTAAAGACAGGCCTGTGAGACCCTGCAGTTCCTTCCTAAAAAATGCTTTTGTATCTGCATTCTTTTATACAGCTCAGACATACTCCAGCTTGAGCCTTAAAGGTAGAAAATTTTAAGTATGCACTTTTCATATGCAATCCCATCTACCTTCAAATTTTTATTGCTGTAACATGTTTACAGAGACCTATATCTGTCTCACAGATGATGTCCAAGCCAGTATTTCCATTTGCAGATCTTTTAATCTGTGAAAAATGAAAGCAATGGAATATTTTATTCTATTAATACTATTCTCTAGAATAGGAAAAATAATTTATTTTATTTCTGATTTTTATCATTGATTGGAATTTAAAGAAATATGTACAAATACACCCAAAGAGATTAATATAATAGTGGGAAATCTGCCAGGTTAATTTCACTGGTTGCATTACAGTAGTACTTACATTCTTTATTGGCAATGCCTGTAATAGTAAATTAACATGCACAAGGGAATGGGAAGAGGCAATGCCACAGAGTCATTGCTACTATTACCTTGGTTACACAGATGTTTGCACAGACCAATCCTGGGCACAATACAGGGGACTACACTGACCAAACAACTCCAAAAGGCACTATAGCTTCAGAGATTTAACCATCAGATGTGAGCTGTGAAATGACACTTGTTCTCAGAGTTAGAGAGTGCTCTCTGGTTGCTTCCTTTGATAATACAAATATAAATGTTACAGACTTGTGTATTAGTGCAGCTAAACTAAAATGCACTTATCTTCAGAAGATAAGGGTCCTAGTATAAAAGGAGAGCAATAGAAAGAATCTCAAAAAGATCCTTGGAATTTCTGCCAACACAGGGTTCTGCTGCCTCCTGTTGTCTGGATGTGGCAGAGATCTATGACAATTCTAATGCTGGCAGAGGGCCATTATCCTAACCAGTCATGCTTTGATTCTCTGGTTCCAGATCTCTGTACCTGATCTAACTGGGAGTGTTGTTAGATACATTTTGCTCCTTTTTTTTTTTTTTTCACATTTGCACTACAAGACAAAAACATGGTGCAGACAACAAAACCAAACCAAAACAAAAACCCAAACAATAAAAAAAAAATAAAACAAAAAACCAACCCATGATAAAGATGTAGACTGTGAAGGAAGAGAAGCTTGTTTTGGGGAAAGAAGAAGAAAAGTGTAGCAGGATTGACAACACAAGACACCGGACTGAAATAGAAATAATAAAAAACTCTATCAGCGGAAAGGAAAAAATCTCTTAACATCCTGTTTCTCAAGGGTTTCATAACCCTTTGCTTTTCCTACTGGACTCTGTAGAGCAGTAAAGGATGCGTGAAAAGAACTCTGCTCCTAGGGAAGTCCTTCTGTCAAAAGATTCTTGCCATGCTGAATGTTTTCTTTGTTGAAGAGGGAAATATCATAGGGACTCATATCTTCCAAGGTGAGTGCATAAAACATCCAGAGAAAAGTGCACAGGACAGTTCATAAAAAGAGAAACTGGAGATTTATATAAGTCATACTTTGAGATCTGAAAAAGAAAAAAAAAGAAAAAAAAGATAATCTACTTTAAAAGTACTTTAAAAGCACAGACACTCTGAATTTCCTTGTTATTTTGGTTATTTAGGAGAGCAGCGCCTACTGCTTTTCTACTATGGTTTATATTTATGGTTCATCTCTAAATCTCCTAAACAAAAGGTATTTCATTATCTCCTTCCATGTAGATGCGATGTTTCTTGGGGGAAAAAGGAGTCTCACAAAACACAAATAAAAAAGTTTTTAAAAAACCTACTCCATTATTCTCCTCACTGTTTTGTTTTCTGTAGTTTCCTTTACCCATCTTCTTTATTTTCAATTCTCTTCCCTCACTGTCTTTGTGTATCCCCAGTGACAGCAAAATATTTCATTTTTTTCAGTTTTATTTCTTTTTCTGGACTTCCATAATAACTAGTTTCCTGTAGTTACTCTTCTCTCAATATTATACTTCCTGTATTGTTCTGCTTCCCCTCTGTCGTTACACTCTGCTGGATATTTCTCTCTACTCTGTCTAGCTGATATTTCTCTCTATTTTTTAAATCTTAGCTTTCTTGTTTCCTCTCTCAATGTGTAAAGCTTCTACTTACATCTAAGGATCTTTTTAGTAACAACAGATACTATTCATTTTTTTAGGATATGTTGTGGGCAGAGCTTCATCTCTAGGAATTTTTTTTTGTCGTTTTGATTTACATAAGGGTAAGCTACTCTTTCCTATGAGTAAAATCACACAATTACAAATTTGGATATGTTAGAGCACATTCTGCTGTTTTGTCTTTTTTGGTATACTGTTTATACAAAGGAGTCTGCTCTTTTTCATTTCTACACTATTTCAATAAAAAATTATTAACTATGAAAAAACCTTGTGTATTTTCATAGCTTGTTCTGTAGACTAGCATTGAGGTATGCAGAGCCTATCATCTGGTGCACCTATCTACAGGAGGGACTGTAGATAGATGCCAACTGATAGACAGATTATAAGTATCCATAATCAACAAATAAAGTAGTCTAAAGAATAGTTGTGCTCTTATTTATCAAAGTTTGGGTGAGTGATAATAAATATTTTGTTTCTTATGTGGTTGGAAAGGATTGAAAACAGCTGCCAAATTTTTTATTCTCAAGCTCACTTTGCCTGTGTTCAGAAAGGAATTAGTTTCTTGGTGTTTATAATACATGAGCCATAGAAAAGACTTGACAAAGGAGCCCTATCTGTAAATCAGTCCCTCTTGGCTGTATAGGCTGTTTGTGGTGTGTTCTCATGGTGTGTCTCAGTTTCCAAAGTCCTACCCCGAAGTTTCCTTCCCCAGGTGGGGTATCAATCACCTCTTTTTTCCCCACCCTTGACCCCTGCTGGGCACTGCCTATCAACCCAGAAATTCCAAGGGGAGCGTCGAGTGATTGGCAGGTTCAAAGGATGCTCTCCACCCCCTGGGGGGCCATTAGCCCACCCAGGTGTCCCTCTCACCTGAGACCCCCTCCCCTCATACCTGGTTGGTGCTCCCTGTGTTCCCTCCTCTCCCTCTCTCCCCCGGTAAAAGGGCAAACACAGGATGTGGTTGGGAGTTCCGTTGGAGCTGTTGCAGGATTGAGAGGCCATGTGGCCTGAAATAAAAACTCTGGATTAAAAACCCTCCATCAGGACCCATTCCTTTCATCTCCTTGCCTTAAAGGTTTCTCCAGCTCAGGAAGGCCTGAGGAGTGACCCTCATCAACAGCAAGCTCCAGCCCTAAGCACTGGAGCTCGGGATGTGTCTGGACTTGTCCCCACATGGCCAGCTGTGACCACAGATAGCTGAATAGCATCTATGGGGAGAAAACTGCACAGGCGCTGCTATTTGGTCAGCAGCTGGGACCAGACAGACCAAGGCAGTCCCGTTCAGTAATATTGGTAAATTCCAATTTATTCCTGTGCAGGCAGGCAGCTGCTGCAATTAGGGAATAGACTCACTTGGTTAGGCTGTGTAAGTGTTCTGTAGAGAGGAAGGCGAATCAGTCAAATTTCATTGGGTATTTATAGCTAAGAATGAAAAGCTGTAATCTCCATCAAACACAGTGTGGCACACAAGTCAAGGGAGGGGATTCTGTCTGTCTGTTCTACTCTCATGAGACCCCACCTGAAGCGCTGCATCCAGCTCTGGGGTACCCAGCACAAGGAGGACATGGACCTGTTGGTGCAGAGAAGGGCCACAATGATGATCAGATGCTCTGTCTCCTCTGGCAGGCTAAGAGAGATGGGGTTGCTCAGCATGGGGAAGACAAGGCTCCAGGAACACCTTAGAGCCCTTTGCGGTACCTAAAAGGAGCTACAAGAGAGCAGGAGAGAGACTATTTACAAAGGCCTGTAGTGACAGGACAAGGGGTAATGGTTTAAATTGAAGAGCAGTTAATTTAGGATATATGAGAGTGGTAAAACCCTGGCACAGGTTGCCCAGAGAGGTGGTAGCTGCCCTCCAGGGAAACATTGAAGGTCAGGTTGGACAGGGCCTCAGTGACTTGATCTAGTTGAAGAAGTCTCTGTTTTTTGCAGGAAGGTTGGGCTAGATTACTTTTGAAGAGTCCCTTCCATTCAAAACATTCTATAATTTTATGCTTGTCAAGGACACTTTGGCTTTGTAAGTATAAACTAAACACAATATTTTATTTACTCATCAACATATGTGTTTCATTAGAAGTCATAAAAGGCAGAGCATCATGATATTATATTATTTTAAGGTTAGAGTGCATTTATAAATGTCTGGTTTTCTTCTTCCTTCAGATGAAACACATATATATATATACCAAATTTTTTTAGTAGAATTTTTTTTTTTGCTAACCTTTCTCTTACTGAATACCTAATATGACTATTAGAGACAAAATTTCACTTTGAAGTCTACCAGAAATAATGCATATAAAATAATCTTGTAGGAAGTATGACAGACATATTTTGGTTTTTCAGTCAAAATCTTCCATCAGTGTCAGATTTACTAGAAGTATTAGTCCTAGACTTGCCTCCACAATGATTAACATATAGTCTGCAGAAGAAGCTTTCCATTCTGGAACTCAGTTATCAAATATCTTATTTATGGTGTATGGGATGGAGAACATGGTAAAAAGAATATGTGGAAGCACAAGGTTACTTCTGTGTGGTTTTATTGTCTCAAGCCCTTACATTTACAACTTGTTTGATATCCAAACATTAAGGAGATTTGCCTTTGCCATACTTCCTGCTTGATAAGAATGTCAAGTCTTATGTCAAATTCTTCCAGAACCACAAAAAGAGAAACTCAAGTAGTGTTTGTAAAGGCAAAAAAAGAGAGAAATTTTAAGATCTTTACCCATTTTACAATAAATCGTTTTTTTTATAGTGAGAACAGGGTTTCCTTCAGTATCAGATGTGACACCAGAAATCATGTCAGTGCAGTTTTATGCTACATTAGCACACTGACCTCCTAATGGATAGGAATTCTGCCTTTGATGTTTAAAGGTCATTAGTTTCCCTCTAAGTTTCTATTTTTTTCCATGCTGCTCTTTTACATAAGTGTTTAACCTTGAATTCATAGGTTGCTTTTTCATCATGCATGAATATTTAACATTGAATTCACTGCCTGTCATCTTATAACTAGAAGAAAGACTTGTAGTTATCAGCTTTACCCAATTGAAGGACAATTTTTGTCTTCATTTATCAAATCTCCAATTATCCCCCACCCCTCCCATTTTAATTGGGAAATGATATTGTTAAATAAAAATAAAATATAAAATATCCAAACAACAAGGGTTATTAAGAAATGGCAGAGTCGCTCTCTGTAGGGCAGTTTGGGAAAACCTTCTAGCAATATACTTTTGCTCAGATCTCAAATAAAACAACAATAGTCAGCACTTAATGAATTTATATCACATTTTATGTCTTTCTACACATCACTTGATGTTTTGTTGTCTGCTGTTCCTTTTAGAGATTTCCCTTGTTGGTAATGTTTTTATGTTTCTACCAGGTCTAATTTGGCTTTCAGCTAAGCTTTTGAATTTTTTATAATAAAGTAATTTACAGATGCTAGAAGATAAATTAGCACTGCAAATGCAGTTAAATTGCATAATCACCCAGATTGATTTTGTGTTAGCCTTTGAGATGTATAGATACCTTGTGGCATCTCTGTCAAGAAAAGGCAGTGAAAGCAAAAACCTTTCAATTATTCTGGAAAACAAGGAAAAACATGTCAAAGGACAAGAGAAATAGTACAGCTGTTTGACTGAAATGCCTGTGGTATATAATGTTCAATATACAGGTAGCATTCAATATTGACATTAACTGTCTCCCCACGCAGCATACACCACATAACACTCTTTCACATAAAACTCAATTTGTGTGTACAGCAAAGGGTGGGATTTATTTGTTTGGTTGGTTGGTTTGTTTTGGTATTGTCATTGATTTGGAAGGAAAATAATAATAATGGAGACTTCAGTGACTTTTGCCGATTAATTGTGTTCAGAGGAGACTTCTTGAAACAATTAGGGCATCCCAGGATTAATGTGATCAGGAGAATATGTCCAAGAACTTGTGCAGAATACAAAATTATCCTTCTAGTGGATAAAAACATTTCAGTTAATACAAGGAGCTTAGAAGTTTAGAATCAGAATAAGTACAATTTAGCTGCTAACATGGTAAGAGCAGAACATTGTCGCTTGCAGGGACAGTGAGTAGTGACCACGGCTTTCTTTCAGTATGT
Organism: Passer domesticus; assembly: GCF_036417665.1. Classification (NCBI taxonomy): domain Eukaryota; kingdom Metazoa; phylum Chordata; class Aves; order Passeriformes; family Passeridae; genus Passer; species Passer domesticus. Next base: position 30,215,596 of record NC_087478.1, on the reverse strand, counting down.
TCTGTGTTGCAGTCATGGGGATAGATATGCCAAGTATTTCAATTCATGAGATGGGACTTTTACAGATTTTACATACCAAATCTATGATCCAAACATATTGCCTTTAGCTGCTGGTTAAGGCAGTAAACATCTCTGTATTTATCACTGGAGAGAATAAACTACTTCAATCTGCTTGTAAAACACTCAGAGTAACTAATTTTACTACCCTCAGAAAAGCCGGATTTTTTGTTGCATACTCACAGTCATAAAGCCAAAAAGATGAACTCAGGACAAGTCCTGGTGATGTAGATAGTTGAACAACACATAAGTGATCTAAAAGCAGCTTGCAATTAATAACTTGCTAATGCTCACTGCAAGTCACCATCATTGGTGACACTCAAATGCACCGATCTAGAAATCTTGGAGCTTATGTTTTGTTGATGTTGTCCTTTCAAAAGAAGATGCATGATTTCATCATGAAAGGGAGGTAAATCACAACTTGGTATGGAGCCCATGACAGCAAAGAACACAAAAACAGGATAAGAAAAGTGGGAAAAAAAGTTTTTAGGGCAAATAGAAGACCTGGTTAAAAACTTGTAAAAAAATAAATTAAAAAATAAATAGTATGGTAAATATATCTTAAAAAACAGGAAAGTGGAGGGAATCAAATGAGTAAGGCAATGCATGGGAAATGGAGAAATGCCTACACACTTTGAGTTACAGAATTAGGTTTATTCAGTTTTTCCTGGTACGATAATAGAGTTCCTATATAGAAATAACATTTTCAGGTGAACATTTCACGGTTGGATGAGAATTAGATTTTGTCACACATTTGCACTCATTTATTTTTCTGTTATTTAAAAAAAAATATTATCTTTGATTCTTTGTCTCGTGTTTAATTCACTAACAGTTATGGAGAAGAAATTTAGTTAATAGTACATAAACATTCAGTGGCAACATTTAATAACATGTTTTTGGATAATTTGCAACAATACAACTTGTGTAAGGTGTTGACAAGTTTCAATAAAACTCTTCTCAAAATAAAGAACCCAAGTGACATTTGTACTTCTAACACTCTTATGTTAAATATGTTGATGGATATGATGAAAGCTTTGAGTGTTTCTGAGAACACGCTAAGAAATAAATTACTTATAATTGATAAGGCAAAAGGAACATGTTCTCTGTTATGCTATGTGAAAGGAAGTTTAAAAAACCTCAAACAACTAAACACCTGAAGTGTTAATATTTTCTCTCAAAAAAAATTGTTTAAAAAAAACAGAGTACCTTGTCTAATTTGACTAATATTTCCATCAAATAGGAGTAAGTTTACATAAAATGCTATGTAAGCATGAACTACATGAAATCAAACTGGAGAATTTGCTGCATATTCAAGGTCATCTTTGAAAGGATATCTTCTGAGTCAGAACCTGTGCTAGGGCAGATTTTTGCATGTGAGGCAAAGGACAATTTACATTTAAGGAAAATGTATTTAAGTTTATACAAAAGGTACTTTATAAATACATTGTTATAAGTTAGGGAGATATATAATTGTCAGCCAAGATGAGACTCAACATCTGGAAATGGCAAAGTTAGATTTTTTTTTCTGCTTAATTTAATGTATCAACCCTTTTTAAAACACTGAGATCCTAAAGTCAGATTGTTTCTGTTATGCAGAGAAACACTGACACAGACCAAACTGAACATAGCCAAATGAAAGGGAGAGACCGTCACAGCCTCTGTGGTTGAATGCAGCAATGCAAGGAAAGAAAAAGACTGAAAGAGAAAATAATGTCTCTCAGGGTTACTGTTTCACTGTTTCCCTAGACTCTCCACAAATGAATATTGTCTAAAAATAAAAGTGTTTCCTGGAAAGGAAACTGAAGTAAAGTTGAAATGAATAGAAGCATAGAAAGACAGAATCATAAATAAGTTGTGTTGGAATAGATCATTAAGAGCAAATATTAACCCAGCACTTCTAAGTCCACCATTAAGCCGTGTCCATAGTTGCCACAGCTGCATATCTTGTAAATACCTCCAGGGACACTGACTCACACTCAAAGAATCATAGAATCATAGAATGTTTTGGATTTCAGGGGTCATTCAAATATCATCTAGTAAAAGCATCTCTGCTGTTAGGGTTATCTTTCACTAGGTCAAGTTGCTAAAACCTCTTCTCCCATGAGCTTGAACACAGCCGATGACAAGGCATCCACTATATCTACAAGCCATCTGTTCCAGTGTATCACCACCCTCACTATAAAAAATTCTTTCCATTTTATAAATTAAAATCTACCCTCTTTCAGTTTAAAATAATCACCTCTTGTCCTGTCCTTTACAAAAAGTATCTCTTTAACCACTGAAAGGACATAATAGGATTTGTTACTGTTCTTCCCTACTCTCTCAGCCTTTCTTCACAGTAGATATTCCAGCCTAGTAATTATTTTTGTGGCCCTCCTCTAGACCTGCTCTAAAAAGTCCTTTTCCTTCTTTTTGTGAGGGCCCCAGATCTGGATGCAGTGCTCCAAGTGGGGCCTTGTGTGAACAGAGGGGCAGAATCACCTTCTTTGACCTCCTGCCCACAGTTTTTTAATGCAGTCAAGGACATGGCTGACTTTCTGGACTGTACCTGGAATGTGCACCCACAATGAAGAATGAGCACTGAACAGCTGATGAAAAATATAAAAGAAAGAGAGGTAGAAAAAGAAATTTAAAAATATCTAAAAAGATAAAAAAATATTTTATTACTTTTAAGGCAGGAAAGAATCATTCCTTCATACTTTGAAGAATCATTCCTGGACTTTGTATTTGCAGCAGTCAGTTAATAATTCAGGGCTAAACATCCAAAACTATTGGTTCTCTTTTATAAGTGCAGATTGGCAGGCATCCTCCAAAAAGATCATTGGACCTTCCATCTTTTCTTAGGCTGGCATGAATTGCCTTCCAGAGAGGCCTCTCTTTAATGAGAACAAGGGACTTGGATAATGAATATTAGGTAATAAGAAGCCCGTCTTTATAATATAGTTGTCACTACAGTCTTTATTCCTGACAAAGCAATAGACTTTGCATAGAAATTATATATCTCACCATTGTGATGGGATAGAACTGTGTCTTCATTGCAAAAACGGCATTATGTTACCTTTATCCATCATGTTCTGTCAACAAGAGCATATTCTACTTTCTTTGAAAATTTTCCAGCTCAATGTATTGATAAAACACACTTCTTAGTGAATATGCAATTGCAGAGAAAGTTCAGAGAGCGCATGAGGGATAAAGACTCTTAAAAAATATCAAAAGGACTTCCTCTACTAGTCCTGAAAAAATCCATCTAGACATTTTGAAAGGCACCTCTCCCTAGAAATATTTTTTATCAGAGGACAGAGTGGTTTTGTAACATATTTAACAATTTATGAGAAAACAAAACTATAAAGGCTTGTATTCTATTAATTCTTGACAAATTAAGAAAACACTGGTAGAATTATGAAATCTGCCTATTTAAAGCAATTGTTTGTAAATTGAAAACGTTTTTGGACTAAATTTATTACATACCTCTTTGAGGCAAACTGTGTTTTGTGCTAATTTAATTACTGTTCTATGATTTGTACTCTTGCTGTTTTTTCACACACTAGAATTTTCTCAGTGCTGAACTAAACATAATTTAATATACAGTTTAGATTTTTGCCCATTAAACTTTTTTTTTTTTAATAATCAATAAACATTAGTCCATTGCTTCTAAAAGAAATTTATTTTTGACCCCCCCGGTCAGCCTGTTCCAATATATGACAACCCTTCTTATGAAGAAATTTTTCCTAATATCCAATCTAGACTTCCCCTTGTGCCACTGAGGTAATTTCCTTGTGCTGTTGCATGTTATTTGGAAAAGAGACTGACATTACCTTGCTACAACCTCCTTTCTAGTAGTTGTAAAGTGTGATAAAACTGAGTTTTGTGCTGAAATTACCCTTATTTCTTCATTTCCTATAAGGACAAATTTAAATATTTTGTTTACTTAATTAAACAAAATTAAACAGATTTTGTTTATTTAATAATTTAGGCCTGCTTTTAAAGACGTAAATCTGACCCAGCATCATGAATTCCCACTGCAGACATGTCAAAATTAAGGCAAAAATGTATTGTCTTAAAGATTAAAATGTGATAATATTTCAGATAAGAAAGCTACAATAATTTAACATTTTCTGGAATTCATATAAATTTGATCAGTATTTCTCATGTTAAGCAATGTGATGTCTTGAAAGAGAGATTTTCTGAATTACAGGTGATTAAAGGAAACATAACAATTAAAATAATTTGTCTTCCTAAAAGGGGTTTTTCTTCTAGCCCAGACAGCCCATCAAAATGGTGATCACTGGAACGAACATTTCTATAAATTTCTTCTTTTTTCTCTATCAGTTTAGTGTTTTCTTAAATAGAAGAAGGTAACAGTTACTTTTTAAGTGAAAATTGGCAGGGATAATTTACCTCCTAAAGACATAATTTTATGCTAAATGGTAGTACAGCTGAGGTACCTTGACCTTGAAATTCCAGGGACTTGTATTTAATTTTGGATGCATGTGCATAAGTGACATTATTTATCATTAGCTTTTATTTCATAAATGGCATAATTTCTTATAAGTAGCTGCATGAATAAATTGCATTTCATCATAGATTACAGTAAACATACTGTCAAAGAATACATTATGCACACTATTGTATCAGAAATATGGCATCTCACTGTAGCAGGCTACAAAATGCTTAAATATAAATCAAGCACTTTCTGAAAAGGAATAGAAAAAAAACAGATTAATGTATATAAATGAGCAGTCCAAACACCATTTTGTTTCATCTCCTTTGTACAGAGAAAGTGACATCACAGATATATGCACTGGTTTATTGCCGGGTAGTTTCTAAAGCTCATTTCATTAACAGATTTCATAAAGAGTATGACATTTGAAGAAAAAAATTTTTGCTTGGTTTTGTTTTATGATAATCAACATGACCTGCCAGGAATAAATGCAGCTCTGATTATTTAATCCCCGCTGGGAAGTATGCAGGTAGTTTTATGAAAAACTGATTGCTGTGTCGGGGTGAAGCAACAAGAAATGCATACTACAAGAAACATTAAGCAGAAAGCTGGATATTAGGAAAGCTAAAATATGGAGAACATTAGTTAGTTCACCAAGAGACAGAGAGGAAAGAAAAGAACATTTTCATTTAGCAGTAGTTTGTGGCATCAGAAATGAAAAAAAAAAAAAAAAAGAAAAAGAGATCAGGACGACTGACAGTCTTCTCTGTCACAAGCTCTGAGGAGCTCCTCTTTGAGTTTCAGGAAACAGATCACATATTTCCAGAAATAGCAGGTTTTGACCGAGTCTAATTTTATTATTTGCCACTCTATGCTATTTTAAAAATTGGAAGGCTAACATATGTACTGTAAGCAGTGGGATTGTGCCATCAGTGCTTTATGAGACAGAGAACCCTCTGGCAAACTGCTTAGCATACCCCCAACTCATCACAGACTTGGATGCAAAAAAATCTCAGTTAAATGGACAAAGAAGAGAAGAGAAGAGAAGAGAAGAGAAGAGAAGAGAAGAGAAGAGAAGAGAAGAGAAGAGAAGAGAAGAGAAGAGAAGAGAAGAGAAGAGAAGAGAAGAGAAGAGAAGAGAAGAGAAGAGAAAGCAAGAAAAGTGACTCCCTACATCATTGGGATAGTCTGGAACCACACACGGACATATTCAACACATTCTGAGTGAAATCTTGCACGTCTGAAAGATAGCACCAGTTAGAATCCAAAGTGGAGACACAGCTCCTACTTGTTGCATGGCCAGAAAGAAAGTGGAGCGAGGAAGTAGAGAAAGGTCAGCAGACTCATAAAAAAAGCCAGTGACATGGATTTAGTTGGAAAACTTAGAAACTAGAAAAGGGAAAGTATTGCAAATATCCATTCTACTTCTTTGTGAGGCATCCTCTTTTGGCCTTTTTTGAAAGCAGAATGCAAAACTTAATACCAAATTTGAAAAAAGTGCTGAATTAGCTTCACAAACACACCTCCTATATCCATTTTGCTCCAAGTCTTCTTCCATTTTTGGCATTTATTGCTCAGTCAGAGAGACTTTTAACCTTAATCCTCTAGAGAAGGAAGGAGGATCTCCCTGAGTTATCCACATAGAATATTAATTTCAAGTGTGGCCACTGCAAACCTTTCTATAATATGCAGATGGATGTAGCCTCCATCCAAAAATTTAGAAATAATGCAATTACTGAAGAAATAAAATGTTAAAATCCGTCAGATAACCCATACTTCTAGTAGACTCTGGATATTGTTTTTATTCTTGCTTTCTTTACCTCAACTACTTTATTGTTGAGAGTGCTCTCAGAGATTTTCCTGTGTTTCCACAGAACACGTCTTTGTTTTTATTAGAAGTTATACCACACAATTATATAACAAAAACACTTGCATTATTACTTATGCACCATGCACAAATTTTCTCCAGAGGTTTTTTTTTCCTTAGCTAAATAAAACCTTCCCATATGTCCTTACAAAGTCGAAGATTTGCTGAGAACATCAGAATTTGAGAAAAATTACATATCAGCATAAAATTTCTTGTTAGCCACAAAGCTGCAAGCTCCAACTTGGGGAGTAGAGGAGGATTATAAGACCAAATTTTTATCAGTGTGACACCAAGTGACACCAATATAAATTAGAATAACACTAAAGATCCCCTATGGAGTTGTGCCAGATGTTCACCAGAGTATCTGTGATCTGAATCCATTCTTAATACTTTAATAGAAACATTAAGGGAATGTATGAGTTACCACCAAGCACACTATTTAAAATGTGTAGCCTTAGCTGCCTACAGAGCAAAAGTCTGTTACTCAGCCGTGCTAGCACAAGTCTCAAAAGAAGAGATACACTGCATAGACTGGCTTTTTTCATGCTTATTTTTGGTATTGCGTGGCAATATTTTGAAGTGGTATTGATTTATATTGTTTCTATTGTTGGTTATTATTACAGGAAGCCATCAAGAGTATTAGTGTAGAAATGAACGGAGATATCAGCATTTTTCCACAGAAACAAATGAACAAATCCTTTGTGATTTCATCTAGGAATATACGTATGCTAAAAGTTTTACCAATGAAATGTCACAGCCACATAGCCTGACTGAATCTTTCATATTTATTTCCAGACCTGTTAAAAACTTTTGAAAACTACTAATGCCAAATGAAACTGCAGTGTTACAGTTAGGGAATTAATAGACTGGTTTTTTCTTTTGCTTTTTTTGGTCTTTTTTTTTCACAGGGGTTTCATCTCCAAATTGCTTTCCCTTTATAAACTCATAATATGGAATTTATATTCCTTAGTAATTGGGTTGATAGGAATTTAGTGCTCATTATAATCTGGGAATATAAGAGTTAGTGAGAAGAAGATTCCTCAAGGGGCATATTTTTCAGCTGACCCTGTTCTAACATATAAAATGTCTTAGGATTTTAAACTTGCACCTGATACCTGTGGGGTTTTTTTTAATGTTAGTAGCTCATTTTGAATCTTTTTGCTCATCATTGCCTCTATCTCTACCAACCATATCAGTTCTGTTCTTATGTCAATAGCAAGGCATGACAGATTATGCTGAAGCTCACGGCATGCTCAGAATATTCGTAACCAGAAAAATCATATCCAATTAAGGTAAATTAAGCTCTCAGGCTTTAGCAAGAATACAAGGTGATGTCTAAAAATAAGCAACCATTTTCTAACCCAATGCCTATATTTCTGCCTCAGTGAGTTACATTTTATAAATAGTTGGTATTTGAGTGAGAAATAGGAATGTTTAAGTTATTTCTGTCTATGGGAATTTGTGAAATAAGGGCTTGTATGATAGACAACAAGTCATCTCATATCAAATGTATTCAATTTAATACTGAAGGACATGTTATTTCTATGTGGAGTGACTGTTTTGATTAGCTAAATTTTCATGTCCTGTGAATTCTTGTGGAAAAAAAATCAAGATGTCACTATTTCTGGATCTTTATTATTAGCAGGAGACATGGTGAAAACCCACCAATTTACCCAAGAAAACTTTTCAGTTACATATTCAAATATTTTAAATAATGTGTTTTAGCTACGGTGGAGAGGACAAAAAAATGTACTCTAAAGGAGCACTCTGATACTGAAGTCAGGACAGGCAGGCTGCAAGGAATGTTTGCTTACTGAATGTTTTGCTGAATCATAGAATCATTGAATGGTGTGGGTTGGAAGGAGACCTCAAAGATCATCTGCTTCCAAGCCCTCTGCCTTGGGCAGGGTCCCCTTCCTCTAGACCAGGTCCCCTTCCTCAGAGTCCCATCCAGACTGACCTTGTACACTCCCAGGGATGGGACACCCACAACTTCTCTGGGTAACCTGTTCCATCACAGCCCCCACAGGAAAGAATTTCTTCCTAACATTTAAACCTCATCTCCAGTTTGAAGCCATTTTGTGTGAAGCCACTCTGTGCCTTTGTAAAAATTTTCTCTCCGTCTTACTTGTAGGCTCCCTTCAAGTACTGGAAGTTTAGGTTGGCCCCAAAGCTTTCTCTTGACTGTAACCTAACAAACTACTCAAAACTGATGGTTGAGATCCAAATTCAAATGTAGTCATTCTGACAAGATACATAGCAAGGGGGAATTTAATTTATGAGTACTCCTATTTTGGTATTTTACTTCCAACAGGACATTTTCTCAGTTTTTGGTCAAGTATAAATTTGGTGCACCTGAAAAGTCTCAGGTTTTTCAGGTGTGCTCATTTTAAAGAAAATGAACAGGTGGGCCTTAAAAACTCTGGCCAAGGCAAGTATGTGTCTTCATGGATGGATGAACTCTTCAACCAGGGTGGACCATGAGCATTGAGAAGAAGAATATGGTACAGCAATGGCTTGTTGTTCCCAAGATTACAGATACTGACATGACATTCTCTAAGGTAGTTAGTGGAATGGAGCCTGGAATGGGGAAGAGTTTTCCTGTATTCACTGCTCAAAGCAAGCATGCTCAAATTAATTCAGAACTCCATGTGCTGCTGAAAAACTAGTTAGAATAATTAAGATAAACTCAAGCATGCTTTACCTCAGAGCTCCATTGCAGTTTTAAGTTCTGGAGGCTGACGTTAGATTGCTCTACATTTTGCAGATTTGCAGTGTAGATATCTGTCATATTAAGCCTTTTGATAGCATTATCTCTGTTTTCTGCTTTGTCCACCTTTTTTTTTGCTCATTGGTAGGTGATAGTGCAATTTCCTTGCTTCCTGCCCAGAAATATAATGACTACAGGAAGCAAAGAGTCTCCTAATGAGCTTTCAAAGAAAAGATAAACTAGAAAATGAAGGTATCTGTGTGTGACAGTGAAATCAAAATTAGTTCTTTTCAACATATCAGAAATTCTATTAAACAAATAACCATGCTTGTCTATGCTTACTCCTAGAATAAGTACTTACTCCTCTGCTCACTGTTTCACTGTGAGTATTTTAATAACTAAATCAGCAATAAAAATGATGTCCTCCTGTTCTTGGATGTCACTGTGCGAGGGCACATGATGTCTAAGACTGTGAACACAGCACTATGCACACAGCTTTCAGAGCAGAACTTTCTTTCAGTGGCTGGCACCATCAACATGGATGCACCTTTTGCTCTCTCACAAACACATCTTCAGGTATGGGCTTGCCTTCTTACATACCCCACTTCTTGGTTGCTTCAAAGAATGTGTGTGCGTGTGTCTTTATGTTCAAGAATGGATTCAAAAAGAAGTAACTAATCAGGTAGACTTCTGGAAGGGAGTTGATAGGTCTTTGGAACATTTACCTGTATTGCCCATGCACAGGAAATTTGTATAGTATAAATCTGACTATTTGTCGATATTCTACAAAAATAAGGATCAAAATGAATGCCAGACACACAACTTATGTATCAGTTTAACTGCAACAATCCTTTAACTTCATTAACTTTTACACGTTCTTCCCATGCCTAATTCTCCATGCAATGTCTTTCCACTGGATGGAAAAAGAACTCAGTTTCTTGTAACCATAAGTCATCCCTGGAAGTAAATTACCAGTGAATGCTATTTTCAAATGGTTCATAGTGCCTGCATCTTACTAAGAAAAATTATTGTCTTAATATCCTTGCAAATTACAACAGAAATATTATGCATACTAGAGTTGTGGTGAATATTTTATTTAGAAAAATACTGAATCTAAAAAAAAAGCATAATCATTTAAAAATTTACACCACAGCATTCCATACATTCTTAAAAATTGAAGCTGTCTGTCCTGTCTGTATTTACTTATGAAAAATAGCTCAGGTTTAAATAAAGTCATAAAAATTGCATTCTTCTCATTTCTAGAGGTAATCAGCTATGACATTCAATGACATAAATTTTTGCTCTATTCATTTTTTTATTCTTATAGGAAAATAAAAATGGAATGTTTATAAAGGTGATGATCAGAGCAGCTGTAATGCAATCTCCACCCTTTCATTCAGCCACTTTAAAGTTGTATGCATGCTGAGAGAGTTTGAAGGCGCTTTATAAGATATCCTGAGAAGTTTAAGAAAAATTATTTCACTCATCACTTGTGTTCACCTGTTGTTTTCCATTCTTTCTTGTATTTTTTTAGCTGTATTAAATGATCTGAAAAATATTATTGTAAGTTTTCATAATATGTATAAGGTCATTGGGACCTATTCCTACCCCAGCTGTAGCCTTTTGCTCTCCATGGAAAAAGCCTCTACAAAGAGGATTTTTACCGCTAGAATTGATCTAATGAAATTCTTAAACACGAGAAGGAAGATTATAATATTAGCTTGCTTACTCTGAGAGATGTTTCTATGCTTGAAGATAGATAAAGAACACATACACAATATGTATATCTTGTCCAAGGTACTTAAGAGAAAGCAAATCCATATATAAAGCTTTGTTTAGTTCAGTTTAGAAGATTGATGGATTTTCATTCTGGAGATTGGGTGGGTTATTGAGGGTTTCTTTAACGAACAAGGCAATATTTTTATTTTTACATTAATTAATGTAGAAATAGTACAGATTTATTTCCAATAATTTATATGGAAGTTCTACAGTGTAAAAGTTAGCTATCATCACCAGATTATGCTGCTTTCTTGGATCTAATATTAGGCTCACAGTCATCAAAATCAACAGAAATTAAATGCAATTTGTGATTTTTCTTCCACCATTAAGGTATTTGGTCTTGAAAATAGGTAATGAAGCATAAATACCTAAAAATATTGACCTGCTGAGGAGTCATGAGAGGAAAACTTAAAGATCTGATGTTTACTCTAAATCAATGTAAAAGTAAGCAGAAAAAGCATTTCATTAAGAGATTAAAATTTACAACTTCAATTAAATCTTCAGATATGTGTTCATTTGTGACATGTAGAAATCAAAAACTTCAAACTGGATTTTTTCTGCTTTTATATGGCATTACTCTTCATAGAGTTTCCCTCATTTTTGCCCATGGAGGTGGTGGGGGCAAGCCCTTTCAATCAATAGAGAAATTACTGTGAATTTGGATAATGACACAAACACAGTTAGAACCACCCCACATAACTCCACTTCCCATTTTCATTGCTATTTCACAGATTATTCTGAGTTGGAAGCAGCCCAAATTCCAGCTCCTAGATGAATACTCAATATAAAGATGAAACCCACGACCTCAGGGTTACAGTAATAGTTGTAGGGCTCAGGTCACCTTTTTCACGTTGTGGCCCTTTCTGGTTAAAGGGAAGTATTCTAAAGAACAGTACTGGCAGATTATTTCTGGCTCTCTGCATAAACATGAAATAATTTGGTTATAGTTAGTACAACTCCTCTGCCTTTAAAAATTTAAATTTTAGCTTCAATTAAGCAAATCAATTACATTTCCTTAATGATCTGAATAGATGGAAAATTTATATCCTGGATATATGTCTTACAATGAAAGAAGCCCCCCCAGAGAAATTACCTTTATTATTGACTAGACAGAAGAGTTAAATTGTATTTAAATACTTAATGTAAGGGACAATGAATTCCCTTCCATTTTATGTTAAGTACTCAAGAAAAACTAGTGATAGATTTCAAAAGACAGAGTTGAACTCTTCTGTTCATGTGAGATCATTCCAGGTCAGAAAAAAACTTCAACAATAATAGTAATAACAGTAATATAACAATAATGACAACAACAACAAAATAATAATTTGATGTTTTTATTAAGTTTCTGACATTTGTGGTTCCTGCAGAACCACATTAACTAGGCTTGGGCACAGACAGTCCAAATATGTATCATGACAAATGTAACTGTCAGTTTATCTCCATCTTCTTGACACTAAAAAGAGGATTTTTCCCCCATAGGTGTTTAGCAGGGAGTCCAACATAACAGTAAACATTAAAAATGCTAAAAGTGTTTATTAATGCAAATATAACTCTGTGTTTAATAAAAGAATCTGACATTTTTGACATTCTGACATACAAGTAAGAAATTTGCTGGATATTGCAAAACAACAAAAATTAACCATTATGATCCACATATTCTCCTTGTTTCACAAAAATGTATATCATGCACTGAGTACCAATGTCATGTTTTGACTTTCACTACTGAACTGTAAGTCTTGGCAAATTCCAGGTATTATGTCATTCAATTATTACAATTCAAAGAGCCTTCCTTGATGTTCAGTGGAAAACTTTTCCATATGCAATTTCTTTTCAATAGCCAAAAAAAATTAGTTTTGCCATACACACAACACTTTTTCAGTTGCTTAGCAATAAGTCTATCCTCACTACTTCTGCAGACAACCTGAAAATCTTTGAGTCCCTGTTTCATTTGCAGCAATATAGCAGGACAATACTAAATTGTGATAATCGTCATGTATGCAAACACTTTTGAAACAATATTTTTCATCCCTCTCCTTAAATGTTAAAAAATACTGCTAAATCAGGTCAGTTTGTCATATTTGAGGAACAAGTGAAAGGGGTGACTTGGATATCTGAAACTAGGATATTTGTCATTAAGATGGTGTGAAAAGAGTATTTAGAAATAAAATATGGATAAGCAGACTTGTCTGGTATTACTTGGAACAATAATCATATATCAATATGAGGGAGAAGAAAAATCTGACACAGCTGAAAGGAATAGTCTACAGAAATATGAAATAATAAAGATTATATACTGCCCAAGAAAAACAAAATATTTGTCTTCTGTGGAGCCTCCCTATTATCTAAGCATCAAGGTCAAATTTACTCTGAAGGGCTGTGGACTCTGAGATACTGAAAATTCGAAATTTAGAAAAAGAAGAAAATTAAAGGAAGCTTTATGATTTCTCTTTAAAAATTTCTATAACAATGAATAATTAAAATTGAAGACAGTCACCACACTTGAACCCTGACTGATTTAATCAATAACACAATATTTTCCATGCAGAATTTCGTCACACGTATCTAAATATTGAGACTGTATGCATACTAACATGAAAGACCAGAGCTTCAACTTTATAAAAATGCAAGTATAACCACAGACACCTCAAAATAATCACTAGAAATTGCTTTAGACTTGCTAACAGATGCTGCTGTAATTTTTAAAAAATCATCTTTACATCTTGTCTTTTGAGTGAGGTTCCTAATATAGGTCATCCACTACATGGAAGTACAAAATTTGTGAATTCTATATACTACCATCATTTTCTGTGTTGTCTTTACATGTAGTCAGTCTTCTTGGCCTACCACTCTTCTAATGCATATTAGGCTGTGGGCCTAAAAATTTATTTGAGAGAAGGAAAGTAAAAATTAAACAACTTTGTGACTGGGATGACAGAGAAGAACATGGGGCAAGTAAGATATTTAGTGCAAAATCATCCAAAGAAAACTTAGCCTTAAGACTACCATACATGTCATAATATATTGCACAACGCTCTTTGATAAATTTCAGATGTCAGTACAATGATCAAAAAGCAGAGTAAACGCAGAAAAAGAACAGGAGAAAAATACAACTCTATCAGATAAAACAGAATTTTTTGTGTTCCATAGATCACCAGCATGGCTCTTTCCTGTATTATTAAAATATTCTTCTAGCAATACCAGCATTGTAAAATCACCAAATACTGAGTATTGTCTGCAGAGAAAATATGGGTCATCTACAGTTTTCTTGGTGATAATTTCTTTTGGTGAAAGTGAAGGCATGTAAAGTAGCAAAAGCTCTCTGATCACAATTATTCAGAAAATAACTTTTTGCTTTGTGAGCCTACGAGTTTGCACAAGAAGGGAAAATGTGTGTACTGTGGAAGAACTATTTGTCTGATTGTATTGGAGTATGAGGTTGTGGTGTTAAGTCTCCCTTCAGCCCAAGTTTTTTCAGGAATGCATAAAATGTCTGTTTTAATCTGGAAGTCCTAAATGCTTAAAGCTGGGTAAGGTACATGAGAAACTGTAAAATATTTTTTAATATGATTTTTATGCTGCCAACTCATTAACATGTATTTTCACTATTTATTGTTCTTGTAATCAGCTCTCTGCTAAGAGTTATTTCTGAATATAACACAAGCAGAGTGTTTTTGTGACCAGTGGAAAAGGAGATCCCTAGGAGTTTGAATTCTGTGAGTTTAGAGATTGTTGACTGATACCAATTTATAATTTGTAATTGTTACCATTCTTTAAATTTTCTTCTCCAGCCTTGACCCACAACATGCTTTAATTTTCAAATTATGTTTGAATTATTAGCAGATATTCAGTGCTCGCTTTGACTAAATCTCAATGGGCAGCCTTAAATTTTAACAAAGATCTATAGAACCTCTGAGAACCCTACCAAAGTCTGTGGTACAGAAAGCAATATATAATTAGCATGAAAGTAGAATTTCTGAATGCACATTTACAGATCTTTTCCTCTAATTAGAGATGAGGAGTGTACACTGACTTAGTTCACTACATTCCTGGGGTTTATCTCCCCCAACTTTACTGAACAGTGCAAAGAGTTTCTTTATGCTACTAAGAGTTTCCCAGCTGGTCAGCATTTTATGAACAGGGGCCTTATCTGTGCCATTTTATGGTTTATCTCTGATTTTACTGCTTTTGTGTAACTTTTGCATTTCTTGAATTCCTCCCACTTATTCAATCAAGGCTGACACAAAATCAGGAACACAGTTTATGTGAGATGGTCACTTCTAAAAACTGTCACTATTTTTGTAGGTTTGTACAGACTTGCAGATTACCCAACATATTTGTTAGCTATAAAACAAATATAAATATTCTGGAGCAGAAAAGAAAAAGTTAAGCTATAACTAAACAAGAAATTGTTTAGAATGTTGAACTCCATGACTTCTTTCTGGATGAAAGTGATATGATAAAAGAAGGCTTAAAGACCCTCACTAAGGAACCCCAGAAATAATTAAAACTTGTGTTCACTCACACCAACTCATGAAAATTTATTCTATCTGTAAATGCATGCATTCTGAAGGTGCTTTAGAAGTGCATTCTAATGCTAATAACATCAGTGCTACCACTCGTTTTGGTGTGATGGACTACAGGAACTACTTTAAAACATCAGCTTTATGAACACCTGGAGCTAGAAAATTGATGGATTCCCTTTGATTGCTTTTATTTATATCCAAGCTGCTCATAAATGTCCCACTCAAGCGACAGAACATTCAAATCAGAAAGCTGCAATCAGTATCTCTTTTCTGACTCAGTACTTTTTTTTCCCCAAATATTCTTAACAATCAAGAATGTCTGAGATCAAAACTTAGGTTATAAAAATTCATTCATCTAATAGAGTGGAACTATTTTTAAAAAGTGATGAAAATTACGTTAAACGTAACTGACAAGGGCTCTGCAGAAAGTTTAGCTTGTGTTTCTACATCAAGAAATCTGCATCTGTCTTGGTTCTTAGCTGCCAAAGAGCAGCAGGACAGAGTTTGTGCATGGATGGTAAAGTCAAGAATTTTTACAAGCTTTAAGGAAATCATACTGTAAATTTAACTTCTGTAAATTCATTGTTACAAATAATTCAGCTTATATGGAAATTTTTGAGTACACAGCTGCCAACTCTACAGACAACAACTGATATACCTTTGTTTAAAAAATGTCTGAATAGCAGACAGAAAAGGACGGTGTAAGAGGCAGGTAAAGGTTCTTTCATGCACATTCAGTGGCTATACCAGGATTTGGATCCTTGGAACTCTACACGGAAGCACAATCCTTTTCATACAAATGACACGAGGAATATTGGCCATTTGAGTCATAATCAAGAGCAGATGAAAGCAGGAAACAAGCCTATTTAATGATCTATTCATGCTGCTGTGCGAAAAGTATAAGATGGCCTGCAGACAGTGATATAAGGTTTCTGTGATGGACAAGTTTTGCACTACACAGTACAGGTTAGCCTTTGATTCATTTGTGTACTGTTAAGAAATGTACATGTATACAAATCCTTCATACTACTAATCACTTACAGTCTGAACTGTGTAAAATTGGTCCTTTTATTTTACCACGGCTTTTTCTGTCATATCTTAAAAATCCTCATCTCTCTTCCAGTGAAGTTGTTTTATCAATTGATATGTGGTAAAGGCAAGTACTTGTTTTTCAGAAAATAGGATAGATGAAAGCACTGAAGTGCCATGGTGATGAACGACACAAAGGAATCTACAGATATAATAAAGTATGAATAAGATTTGATAACACTATGGAGGAATTAAGAAAACATCTCTTTACAAAGTTCATCACACATATTTAGAAAACAAGTAATCTCTTCTGAAAGCAGGTTGTCTCGCTTTACAACAACAAAGTAGATTCATAACTATTCTATTTTATAGAAATATCATAATAACTTAGCCTTAACTGAAGGAGTAGTGCATAATATTTTAAAGAATTTAACTTCTGCAGAAAAGGCAGAGTTTATTAAATACGTAAGTTGTAATGTATATAAAATTTATATTCAAATCACTATGACATTTTTGTCTGCCAATTTCACACTAAGGATTTCTGCCAGAAAATTAGGTCAAATTATTTAAGATCAGTTTTCATGCGCTGCCTCAGGCTCACAGCTAAAAAAATATGGAATCATATTTGTTGCTTTTACATTGAAACAGATTTTTATGATAAATAATGTAAACCAGAAAGTTTATGTGTTTTATAAATTGCAGCAAACATTAATATCTAACTACTGTGCCTTGTCCCTTGGAACAGCTGAAGGCAGCCACGTTTCCTCACTTAGGAACAGATAGACCACTTGCTGGTTTCCTTTTTGTGATAGATGGGCAGGGAGAGTTGAAAAAACCCTGGGTATATGAATGCAACTTTGGGGATGTGTAAGGTTAGAAATGATCACTTCAATTACCTCTATAGTAGTGCTTTTCAACTATTCCAGGGGTATTTCTTCATGGCGGATTGTTGTCTGGGATTTACAGATCAGAAAACATGAGCCTTTCTTCCTAGAAAGAGCTGGACCAAGTCCATCAGTGTGGCTGCAGTATGTGATCTGCCTCATTTCTGTGCTGACACTGTTCTTTTAAGCCATTCAAGTTCTTTATTTGTACAGCTGCTGCTTCACTTATTAGTATTCTACAAAGGAGCTGATTGTAGGATAGTTCATGCCAGGACTGCTCTCAAAGACGCTCTGGATGAAGCTGCATACTGCATACTCCTCCAACATTGCTCCAGGTGACTTTGTACTTTCACGTGACCACATGCATCTATCATGTACCAAACACATTTCACCTCCTGCTACAAAAATACTCCTCTATTAAGCTGAAGCATACTTCATGACTTCAAAGACAGACAAAAAAAGTCATCATCTTGTTTCCAGTTGCAATAATTTTCAATCAACACTGCTTCTGTGCTCCATTTCTAAAGATTGAACTTCCCAGTCTTTCATAGTACTTCCTTGTACTTTGTTTGTATTTCTTCTATCAGTATTTGTTATTAGGAAAAAAAACCCCAAAACAACTATTTCCCTACTGCATGGCTTTCACCTTTAGATGTTTGGCTTTTCTTTTGACTCTTTCTCCCAGCAGCAACAAAAAGGATGGCTTTGAAAGCTGGAAAATATCCCAAACATAAATGAGGTCTTAATTTGGAGTCTGCATTTAAAAGTCATCATTTTCTTTGCGCATTAAGGTCATTGCAATTTTTCAAAAAGAATATATTTACTTTTAATAGTATATTTATTTAGACATACATTGTGCAGTGCTGTCAGCTAGACATTTATATTGCTCAGTGTTAAATAGGCAAAACGAGGTTTTGGAATAAAAATTCCAAATATTCTCAACCATCCTAACTGATTAATTGCATATTAGCGAAAAAATAATCTGTACAAAAATATTATTTTTATACATATTGGGTATTATAACGGTATGTTTCATTGGCTCTAATTAATTCTGGTAACACATCACAGAGAATGCATTCCTGCCAATGCTGGGACAAGTTTGTATGGTAGATATATATATATTTGTATGGTATATATATGTGTATATATATATATATAAAAATATATTCAATTTTAAAACTTATTCTAAAAGTTCTACAATGGAAATTACCATGTTGAGGAAACTTCCCTCTTCAACCATCCAGGAACCACTCTAGCAGTCACATCCCTCACCAACTGAGCTGTGACCAAAGCCCCTCCATGGCAACATTCTCTGCACTCAAACATTCAGACTGGGTGCTTTTACCAGCTTGACCCCAGCTCTACTCCCACGGCAGAGTTTCAGAGTTCAGATCCTTCAAATAATTGAAATGATGAAGTAACTGAATAACCAGAAAACAGCTCAAGCTAGGTACCTCCGAGAAGGGGCCCAAAACAAAGGAACCTCTTTTACACTCTCACAGTCTAAATATGGTAAAGTATGGGGTCATTGGTTCCTGCTTTGTCAGTGAGTGTCTGCTCCCCTGGCTGTGCTACAGGTCCCTGGACCCTTTTATGCAAAGAGCTGGCAGTCCATGACCTTTTTTCTGAAGCTGCACACCGAGAGCTGCACTGGGTGTGTTCCTCAGCAACCGTAGGTGCTAACTTTACTTCCTAGTTCTCTGTCCAAATAGACATTTGCTTAATAGCTTAAAAAAAAAAAAAAAAAGGTCTTGTTTTGGGCTTTAATTTCAAACTCTAACCCACAAAGGAAATGTTCTAATATCTCTGAAACCATAGTTGTGAATTTTTCATCTCATCAGTTGAAGACTTCTGAGCCTTTCATCTGTAAGGAAAATGAAAAACTTACTCATAAAGGATCATGCAGACTTCAGCTGGTGAAATCAATAGTTAAAATAAACTTTGAGAACACCACTGTCTGTATAAATAGGTTACTTCTATGCATTCTCCTTTCACAGCTTCCTCTGTTTTATGAACCTATTTGTATTTTTGTCATTTATGACGTCCTGTAACAACAAGTTTCACAATTCAGCTGATTTGGGTGAAAAATACTGTCTTTTGTTATCTTTAGCATCTAGTTCCTAGGAACTTCCTAGGAAGTTCTTTTGATATACTTATGCACAGCTTCCAATTCACTCAGGACTTGATTGACTAATTCCAGTTTCCTCTTTCTCTAGCTATAGAGATGCTGTTTGCACAAAACCCCCCTACTCCATAAGTTATATTATTTATACCATAGTCTTTTTTTAATATATTATACTGAGACTAGAAGGAGAAACAGAACTTCAAAGTCTTTATCCATTTCTCTAAATATGTTCTTAAATTGTTACTTCCTTTCTTAGCTGTTCAAAATGTTGTATTCAGTTTTTTTGAGGACTTTCCTACAATTTTTTTAGAATTGTCTACAATGAGTCTGGAATCACTTTCCTGTATGGTAACAAGTTATTTAGGTTCTGTTTATATACATAGATGTTATTCAATCTGCTCATTATTCTACATTTATCACCACTGAATATCATCTTTTACTGCTCTTTCAGTCTTGTACACTTTTGCAACTTTTCACTGCTATATTTTGCTTTTACTACCCTCAATGATTTAATACTCTCAGAAAACTTTATCACCTCACTACTCACCTCTTTTCCAGAAAGCTTATGAATATGTGCAATACATGACCATGTGAGGGAATGCAATGTGCAACAAATTTGCAAGTGTATAGCTGCAGCTTCCCCTGGTTTTACCCCTTTTTTCCACACCACTGCAGCCATTTCATCATCCAAGGACTACATAGGGCTGCAGAGAAACAAAAGATAATTATTCTTCAATTTAGGGATGGAAGAACAGTACTAAAATCAGAACAAATATTTGCAATAAGTTTTCCAGCATTTCTGGTGGAAATAGTTGTTCTTTAAAGGTAGGATCATGCAGGGCCAGTAGCTCAGAAAAAAACCTAGGTGAATGACTGCTCTTTCCTTTAATATTCGAGTGGGTTTTTTACAGGGTGAAATTTGTTTCTTTCTATACCCTTCCTACTAATGTAATATCTCAAAGTTACGCTTTCATTTTCCTATTTCCAGTGCTAAAGTACTACCTGAGAGAGGTGAACTATGCTAGTACCCACTACATTTTGCTGTTTATTTTCTGGTTTTGGATTGTTGTTTGCTGTTTTTCAGAAATTACCAGAGTATAAAAAGACTGTACCAATTTTAATGTGATTGTTCCTGAACTGAGCATCATGACATAAATGTCAATGGATAAGAAGGCAGTCCCTGCAAACCATAAAATCCAGTGAAAAATTAATTGCAGATACACACACACAGGATACTGGAAGGCAAGGAGAAGAAAAGTGTTTAGAACCTACTGCTAATGTAATCTTATTTCAGATACCTTTAAGTACCAAATGCTACTTTAGAAATGGTATGCTGTTACTAGAAAGCTAGTCAAAAGCACATACTGGGTTTAGATACATATATCTATGGGCTTAGCTTGTTGTTCTGTTCTTGTTCTTTGCTTGGATTGTTATTACACTGCTTTTTAATTGAATGTAGTATATAACCAGATTTATTGCTTACATGTGTAGACACATATACTTCTAGAAACAAAGCAAATACGTGAGGGAATAATGAATTTTATTTCTTTTTTTTTTAAGGAAGATTGAAAATATTATTGGTTACTGCTCTTGGCTAATGTAATGACAATTCAAGATGGCATTAGACTACAGAAAATCTTTAAATCTGGAATTTTACATGGATCTTTATGTATTTTACTGAATGGAACCTATTGACTTCAAATTGATTTCAAATTCTCTATTTCTATATCCAGCTTAGTTAAGATCCTGTGTTTTAATTTCTCAGATATTTTTCTTGCTACATTACCAAACTTCACTCTATAGCTTGCACTTAATAATGAAACTAAGAAACTTTTCCTAAGTAACAGCGTTCTACGTGAGCCAAGGCAGGTGAGGGGCAGAGGAAGAGCTGTCTCCTTTTCAAAAGTGGGAGTTGGTCATGATGAGAAGGCAACTGTTTATTAGGTGGTTGATTAATGTGCTAGTTTTGCCTGTGGTAGAGTTTAATTTTCTTGACAGTATGAGGCTGAATGTGTTGGCTGACAGTTTTTGACTCCTTTAACAAGATGTTCCCTCTGTCTATGCCCTGAATATGCTTCAGGAGGTGAAAAACAAAGATGTGGATCCAGGAAACAAAGACTCTGTTGGGAGCAGGTAGCATGCATGGTGTTATTTCCCCCTGACCTAAACATGATATCATAAGGTTGGGGGAGAGAGTAAGGCAGTATTTCCAGGAGTATAACAGCTTCCTGCTGCAACAATTCAAGCACATAGCATACTTTCGTCAGGTCTTTTGGATAAACATTAATAGTAGGGATAATGTTGGTAGAGGTAACAAGATTTCAGAGGAAAATATTACAGCAAATAAACCTGCAATTTATATACATAGCCAGTAGGAGTAAACTTTCCCAAAGGAAAAGAGCATTCACAAAACAAATAGCATGTAAAATTTAAATCACTATTTGGTTTCTAAAATTATTTCTCTGTCCAGCGCATCAGATACTTACATTCTCACATACATTTTTAGGTTTCCTTCTTTCACATGTAAATCCTCTCCAGCTCCATTATGATGTCTAAAATTTGAAGGGAAAATACTGGCTTCTTATTGTCTGTTAGAGTCTTACACAGCAGAGCACAGATGCCATCAACATTCATGCAATCAATGTGGTTATAATCAACCTTCTGCAGTGCTCCTTATCTTTGTCATGGCTAAAATTGAGGTAATTGTTTTTCTTCCTTCTCTCTGTTGAAATGGATACAAAGACAATGATTCTAAACTATATCCAGCTTCTAAAATATTATGCCATCCTGTGTGAAGAGCTATTTAATACTCTTTAAGTATTAAAAAGTATTTATTGCTAGCATATGTGAAGAGCTTTTTAATACCTAGTCCTTTGTCTCAGATCTGAATTTGTGTATTGGTCTGAAGACTGATTTGTTTAGTGTTTTAGAGAAAGTCTATGATGATCTAACTGTCCCATTAGTCACTTGGTCCAACATTTTCACAACCATTGTTTTCTCACAGTTGTGAAAATTTTGTTGACACTTGAGAATGGGTAATTGCAGCCTAGATCTTTATACTGAAAATAAAATGACTGTAAGGCAAACTATTAATTTGTCTTTTTTGTTTTGGAGATACATGTGTTTATACTTATGTATTTGCAGAGTTGTCACTGCCGAACTCAATATACAAGACACAAAATGGACAGAAAACTGGGAATGGGTTAAAACTGTAAATACTTGTGTTGAATTTGAAATGTCATTACACAAAACTCTTTAAATTGTACCTTTAATATCTGAGGGTAGAAAACTGTAATATCTTTGAAAGTAAGTTTGAAATTGAACAAGCATTCAACGAAATACAGCAAAATGCCTATATTAACTTTAATAAAGCTTTCAATAGGATCAAAAGCTTTTGTAGATTTAAAAAACAGTTTAAACTGCTGGGGGGGGGTAAAATTTCATTTTTTCAAGCTCTTGCAAGTTTCTTATTAAACATTTTTATTCACATACACATTCACAGAGTGTGAATTCCTGTAAAAGCACTCTGAGACAAAAACATGTGCAAATCCTAATCCCCAAGTCCCCAGCGAAAATTCCTAAAATTTTGCAAACCACATTAGCTATGAATATCCAGCCAATGGCTAGACATCACACTCCAAGTTTGCAAATCCTCCACATTTCTATCATGATTTCACCTATCTGCAAATTCAGCTCAGATATGCATTTGTGATTTATTCTATACTCATTATTCTACAGTTAAAGATGATCCAGGTAGAACCACATGTAATTCACTGACCAGATTAGTTTTGATTGCACACAATATGTTGAACATAACTGGAGCCAGAATCTCAAAATTATTCACCTGTTACATCACAACATTCCAGCTGTGGTTTTTGTGAAACACTAGGATTTAATTCCAAGGGTTACTGAGGCTGGTGTGTGTGCTGTGTGAGCACAGGTAATAGAGATACCGTGGGAATACATAGGTACTCAGGAAGTTGTGGTAGGAAAAGAAGTAATGTGTCAAAAAAATCCCCAAAATTCAATAGCTAAACTTATCCTGCCTATAACTCATCATTCCTAAAGACTATGAGGTCATACAAAAAGAAAATTCAATTTGCCAGTGAACAGAAAAGTCAGAGAAAAATAGACAAATTAGAGATTTAGATGCGTTTTCAACAAGGAATGTATGTTGCTTAAGAAAAGATGGAAAAGGAGATACCAAGGCAATGAAAATTTTGTCATGGAGCTGGAAATTGCTTCAGAAGTGAAAAAGAGAACTTATTTGATCCTAATTGAGAACCTGGTATTGTCCATTCTACAGTGTGATTTGAGCTGTGAGTGATACTCTGAGACCCCAGAGTATCAACAGTGTTGGATTACTGTCTTTGTATATGAAGAAAGCTAAATGTAGTTATGATCAGAGCACATCCAAATACCAAAAAAACAAAACAAACAAAACAAAAATATAACTCGGTACCTTATTTTAAAAGTAGGGGATGTGATGTCAGCAGAAGGAAAACTCCTTTCTTGTACTTCTTTTTAGCTATTTCTAATTTAATTATAATTTTTCTATTAAATTATAAAAGAAGAAGAGGACGAAGGAAAGCTTTTAAAGGGTAAAGGTGATTGCAAAAGAAAGAGGTGTATTTCTAAGGAGAAACACATCTCCCAAAGTCAGAAGAACATGTTAAAAATGGAAATCTATTTCTTCCTAAACTGATAGATGGAATAACAATAACTTAGAAATTTTCATAGTTTCCTCCTTTCTTAAAACAGTCAGGATTAATATTTATAAGCTCTCTTTATAACATTTTCTAGATATTCATGCCTCTCTTTATGTTTGTCCTGAGCTGACATGACCTCCATTTTTGGGTGAGGACATTGTCCATCAGTGTGGCAGAAGCAGTCTCCCCTGTTGCCCACTTGTGAGATGGCACATACAAGAGGATGTGTCTGGCTTGTCATGTGGTATTCAGGCATTCAGATTAGGCGCTACAATTTTGTCACATGTCTGTTACTGCACAGCTCTTCAGGGCACCTTTGTGGGAACAATTGTGTCTGCCACAAGCTGTGCTAGCTGTTCTAAGAGAAAGCAGTGATATAAATATGGAGCTGGGTGGATGAAGGAAATGCAGAATAAAAACTATCAGCAAAACTCAGGGCTCAATAGAAGTAGAAATACAAATCAACGAACAAAGGTATTTTTCAATTCTTTATGTAAAAATATCCTGTCATTTATTTAATTGATATAACAGATTGCTGAACCTCTTTAAGAAATTCATTAAAATATATACTAAAGATGGATATTTTGGTCAACTCTGGGCTGTCTCTTTTTCTAGTACTGTGCTTTATATTGTTCTGATGTCTTTGAACATCTCAGAAGGAGAATTTGGAAATTTGTCTGCTTAATTTAGTAATCATTCTATAATTTTGAATACTTATGAATAAGTGTTTATTATGGCAGTTATGCTAAGGTATGTGAAAATACTGAGATCATTGTCAGCCAACATGCCCTTCATTAAGGGCAAATTTTGTCTGACAAATTTGGTGACCTTCTGTACTGGGATTACAGTGTTGGTCAATGACTCAATGTCCAAATGGGGAGCAGTGACTAGTGACAGTCCTCGAGGATCAGTATTGGAATTGATGCCATTTAACATATTTTTGGCAACTTGGACAGTGGGATAAGTGCACCCTTAGACAAGTTTGCTGATTGCATCAGGCTGTGAGGTGCTGTCAACATTCTGGAGAGAGGGGATGCCATCCAGAGAGACTTTGACTTCATGAAGTTCAACATGAAGCTTCATGAAGTCAACATGGCCAAGTGTACAGTTCCGTGTGTGAGTCCAAACCAAAAATACCAATTGGCTGAGATCAGCACTGAGGAAAAAGACATAGGGGTGTTGGTGGATGGGAAGCTCAAAACAACTTGGCAAATGTACTTGCAGCCTGGAAACGTGACTGTGTTCCAGGCTGCATCAAAATAAGTGTGACTAGCAGGTCAAGAGATGCATTTTCTAACTCTCTACTCCTTTCATGAGATCCCATCTGGACCATTGTGTTCATCTCTGTGACCCTCAGCATAAGAAGGATGTGAGCCTGTTGTACTGAATCCAGAGGAGGGCCACAAAGATGATCAGAGGGCTGGAGTATCTCTCCTGTGAAGACAGCTGAAAGAGTTGGGGTTATTCATCCTGGAGGAAAAAAATGTTCCAGGGACACCTTAAAGCACTTTGCAGTACCTGAAGAGGGTGTACAATGGAACTGGAGAGAGACATTGCAAGGCTTGTAGTAATAGGACAAGGGTTAATGGTTTAAACCAGTAGATTAGAAATTAGGAAGAAATTGTTCACTCTGAAAGTTATGAGACACTGGAAGGGGTTGCCCAGAGAAGTCATGGATGGCCAATAGCCAAATATGTTTAAAGCCAGGTTGGATGGGGCTTTGAGCAACCTGGTCTAAAGAAATGTGTCTCTGCCCATGGCTGGAGGGCTGGAATCAGATGACTTCTAACGTCCCTTCCAACCTAAACCATTCAATGATTCTGTGTTCATTCTGTTATAAAACAAAATTGTACACATTCACTCTTACAGATGTTTTACTGCCTACAAGTATGTGCCTGCAAGTATCAGAAGATAAAGTACAGGAAAAAATTATTTTATCAAACTTTTTCTGTCAATATTTACTCATCTAGTTTGGAGAAGGTGCCTGGAAGAAAAAAAAAAAGAAGAGTAATTCACAATATCTGCTTTACCAATGATACAAATGACATAGAAAAAAAATTCTGTGTGATGCAAAACCCTTTCAAAACCACCTTATTTTATTTTACAAATCCAAATCTTCTGGGAACTGGGGCAATAGGATGTGTGTGGGAGGTTTGCATGTCTTCCGAATGACAAAAATGCATATTTTGACAGAAGCACTAATTAATGCTCAGAAAAATTTCAAAGTAAATAACGAATAGGACAGAAAATCCCTGTTGCTTTTGCTTTTGAAATGAATTGTATTCTGGGGAAAAAGGTAGATAAAGTGAGTAGTATTTCAGTCTTTAAGAATTTAGATAGGTGTTTCCGTGAACTGAAACGTATGAAACCATTTTCTAGTCTCACTTTGTCTTAAAATGAATATTATATAGTAATAGTTGGTATTTTCTTGATGTCTTTTTCATAGTCATTTTTCAGAAAATGTGAATTGAAAACTTGCCTATTTTCCCTACTGCTTGTCAAAGAAACTGAGGATGTCAGAAATATGGAGATGACAGATTTTGTGGGAGGAAAAAGACATTAGATTCTTAAGTATCTCAAAAGTCTGCAGTTTTAGACAAAAAGGGGGAGCACTTCTTCAACAAAAAATACTTCTGCAATTTTTTATTCTTAAAGTTAACTGTGACCCTCATTCAATAAAAACATATCTGGAAAGATATTGTTCTTAATATATTCATAATAACTGTATTTGTTTGCATCCTTTAATTTCTTTTGGGACTTCTATGTTTTCCCAAAATTGTTTTCCCAGGCCAGTCCCTATAAACCAACCCAATCAGGAGCATAGAAGGTTCAACATGATAATGATAGTTGTGTCTTCTGTCTCTGTTCCATAAACTTCTACTTACAGGATCTAGTCCTTTGTATAAGAAAGTTTCATTTTCCACAGAAATTTTGAAATTGGAAATCTGGTATTTCATAATTCTTATTTGTGATTAATATTCCTCAAAGCCCATTTTTTTTTTTTTTGGTTAAAATCTGGAAAGGAGCTTGTTCAATGTGAAAAAGAAGAAGAGAAGGCTGCAGCATGTAGTGTTTTGGAACCAGTTGGGTTAAGAGAGCTGTGAATTGAACTGGAATAGAGAAATAGTTGCAGTGCTAGAGTTGAGATTTTCTGAATGTGACATTATTAGAACTTTCCAGGGGCGGAATAGAACACAGGAGTCATAGGGACTGTCCCAGAAGATGTATCATCTATGACAGGCTTCCTTAAAGAGAAAATGAATATGAATATGGATCAAATGAATTAATATGAATCAAACTCAGAAAAATAAAAGCATTTAGGAGCCTTAACTCATAAGCCTTTAAACTATAATTTTCTTTGTCTGTTTAAACAGATATATCTTAGTGGAAAGAAACTATTTTATGATACAGTTCATTCATAGTCTGTAGGTCTTTGTCTCCACCAATTGGCATGTTTAATGGCAACCTTGGGGGAGAGTGTTTCTAACAAAGTGTAAATTTCAGGCTGTACATTGTAAGTATGTTGAGTTTATGTCAAGAAGTCTCTGTGGCTTCTATTAATGTCATAAAAAATCTGTATTTTTCAAATACAAATGTATAATTTGTATTTGAAATATACAGTTCCAATGTATAATTCTTCAAAATCCCAGAAGAATGTTTCCTCATGTTTCCTCATTCCCTAGTATACCAAAGATAATTAGTTCTCAGGCAAGTAACTCTCTCTCTGCCGGATACATCTGGCTCCTTCAAATACTTTCAGGGACTTTTTAAAACTAGAATTAGATTTAAACTATTGTTTGAGACATATCTTTTTCATGTTTTGTCCAGAAGGTCTGAAAAGAAAATATTCAGTCTTACACTTGTGACATAGTTAAAGTAGGATGTCTTACAGTTTTTCATGTTTGAAAAGAGCATCGTGCAGTGCAGATTTGAAATATATCAATTAGTCTTAAAACATGTCTTCATGACATGAAAAAAAAAATGCTGGGTCAAATTTTGAGACCAATATATCACAGCCATCCAGAATACAAGAAAGTATTATTCCTTCTCACTGTTTCTGGCAGATCTCACAATATTTCTTAAGTAGGATTCTGAGCTACAAAATATTAGTCTAGGTTATGCAATTTTTTAAAAAATTCTTCCTGACCTGAAATTCAGTATTTTTTGTTTGAAGTACTCACACTCAGAGGCACAGAAAAAAAAGGAATATTTGATACCTGGAACAAAAAATTCTGTAAAGAATCCATGTGTTTTAGAAATATTGGAATGAATTGCAACCTGTATGATTAAACATAAAAAAAATTAATAAATGTATTTATCAAAAATACATATATTTTGTTTCATGGAGCTACATTCTTTATTTGCTACACAAAACCACAAAAATGCAAAATAGCAGTTTAAAAATATTCCCAACTTTACAAGATTTAATACCATTCATAAATAACTTCAAATTTAGGAAGTTCCTTTGATTTTATTTTTGACATTTTAAAATTTATTTGTATTATCAGAAATGTCCAGAAAATTGCTTGATCAAAATACCCAAAATTGTTTTCTCTCAATCACCTTTCTCCAGGAGCTGATATTAAAATAATTATATCACGTGGCACAATAAATTGTGATTTTTTTTTAGAGCTGTTCCTGGACTTTTTGGGTTTTCTTACCATAGAAAATGTAACATAATGGAAATTCAGGTTAACTATCATCTAACAGTATTTGATTCCTAATTTCTGGTTTTCAACATGTAGTATGTAATTATAACAAATATTCATTGTATTGAAAACGTGTGTACTAAATATGAATAACACTATTAATTTCTAAGTATTCTTTTGAACTAAGATTCATTTGATTAATCAATGCCTGATGCTAGTACATCTTTAAGCAACAGTAAAATTTTTATTTACAGTAGAACCATAGACACCATTTCTGTAATGGCAGAAAAAATCAAATATATTCAATCTTCTAAAATTTCAGTTTGAAACTCACCTTTTTTCTCTTATTTTCAATGTATATGCATGTTCCCATACAATTGTAGAAGTGTTCTACAGCATGATATTCATGGATAGCACAGAAATTATTTTTTGAAAGGTAATTAAATATAAATATGTTCTACACTGGCCAGAGATGAGTAGACTTTTGTGCTTGGTGGCAGGGATCCACTTTGGTAGTTGGTTTTAAGATAATACTGTTCCTTATGGCGCTACAAGGTCATAATAACATAGAGGGAAACCAAAGTTCTTGGGAGAATAATTATTTTAATACTTAGTAAATAAATCAAAGAATTGGCAGCTTTTCTTTACGGATCATTGTTGATGAATTTTGATGGCATGATGTTCCAAATGTAGCAGAAGCCTTAGCTAGCTGACAAATATTTAAACATTAATTTTGTTATCAAAGGTATATCTTCAATTTTTGCCAATGTCTGAATTCCTAATCAACCGTCCTTTGAAGAAAGGCAATCTCCTTTGACTAAACTACTTTAAATATATACCCATTTAAGCACTCAGTATAAAAGTCAGTGGAAGTTGAATAAGTCTTTTTAAACCCAGGATACCTGCAGACAAGAGAATAAGTGCAAGCAAATCCAATCCCAAACAGGTCTAATCTCAGAGTTACTGTTTTTCAACATAAGAGTCACTGCTACTAACTATGTTATATTGTGGTACTTATGAAGTTCTAATTAAAATAGATTCCTGGCCATTTTCTTAGTTCTATGAATAGTGTGATATGCTAAGAAAATGTGGTTTCTTATATCTTTATGTGGTCTTTAAGATTCATGACAATTGCTATGGGAGTTTCCAGACTGAGGTAGCTATTGAACTCACCAAGCTGCCTCCATAAAGGAGGGAACTTATTCATTTTACTGTTTCATCACTTTCAACTAAAAGAAAACACACAAAACAATACTGGGCTACAAAATGCAAGATGATGCTGAAGAAGATACTACCTTTCTTCTCAGATTTCGACCAGATGTGGAAGCATTAGCATCTTTCCTCCTGCATTGATAAACCTCAACCTTTTTGGTACAGATTGTTTTCAGGTGAAACAGAATAATAAATGCCATGTGGGTCTGAAATATTAGAGTAATTCTAAATAACTTTCTAGTCAATGGTGCCTGATTTCTGTCTTGCAGCCTATAATAGCAGTTCTTAATTGCATGGTCTTCCATAGCACAGAGTAAAGGATGGCTATCCAGGAAAACAGTCTGCATAAAGCTCCTCTTCTTCCAGTACTACTGCTTCTTGGGGAAGTAGGGAAAGGATAGAATGACAGGAATGAAGAACAATGGCACTGCTAAGTAGACTTCTTCCTCATGAAGCCAGCTGAACAAAAGCAAAATTACTCCATTTCTCTACCTGTAAAATGGTGTTTGTGGTTCTCCCTAGTGTGTAAGATACCTTGTGATGTACCAGTTATGTGCTAAATATCCCTTCTAAAATGTGTTAGAACACACAGATTAAGGATGCATCTCTGCAAGTTAGGATACTATGAGGTTATTTTGTACCAGAATTTATGAGTCTAAAATGCAAAACTTAATCAAATAAATAAATACAAGTAATCTCTCTATATATTTTTTTTAATTTTGTAACTCATTCTGAATAAATACACTGTATGTGTGATTCCATTTACATTTTATATGAACTGCCTTTTTGCACACAGGGACAGTTACATCATGATCCTATGATATAATGGTGCTTTAGTTCCTAACATTAAAAGAAATTCTAAATGGTCTTGTTTATAAGATATTATTTTCATTAATGTAACAGTGCCCTCTATGTTCCAGAGTTTGTATTGAGGGTAATGTTATTTGTATATTTAATAACGCTTTTCTTTTTGAAAAAGGGTAAATTCACCATGCTAATTTTTTTAATGGTAATTTCTACCAAAACGAACAAGCAAACAAACAAACAAATTTTATAAGCAGGGAGCGAAATGGAAATTTAAATTTTAAGCTGTTAATCACATTGCAAATAGCTAGTCAGGTATCATCTTGTAACATTAAAAAAACCCCAAAAAGTAGAGATTTGGTTTTTAATGGGAAAATGGCTGCAAAATATTTCTCAAATCCTACAATTAACATTTAAAATATCTCAGAAGTGGTAGTGTATTTGTTTTCAGTTGAAGATCATAAGCAATCATTTATGGATTTACTGCATACATGAAATCCTCCAAGAGACCTCCTGGTGAAAAAGAAATAAAGATGAATGATGAGACATTGAGATGTGCATGCCCTCATGACCACTGAATCTCTATTGTACAGATCTGACCAGAATGCATTTGTAAGGGAAAAAATTTGAATGTTCTCTTCATATTGAGTAAAAAATTACAAGTAAATTTTCACACTGAAGAATTGTAGATTTTCAGCTAATGTTAAGAAGAACATCTCTTTAGAACATACCTTCTTTACTGAGAGTATTTCTAAAACAGAAAAGAAGGAAAAAAACATAGAATGAAAAACTCTTTTGTAAAAGCTTTCATCGTCTACATCATCTGCAGTGGGATCAAGCAGTAAGTACAAATCATAAGCTGTTATTCTAGGACCAGAAAACCAAAGTTCATTATTCAGTCAAGAAGGAAGAATAATTGTAATGATGGCATTAAACACACAGAGAGGATAGCCTGAGCCCAGGTGGAAAGCATTCTGAAAATAAAGATTAATTTAAACTCTTTCACCTTGCTTTGAAACACTTCAGTTTTACAGTCTCTCTCCATTAGTTTTCAGTCTCTAAACACCTTCACAGGAAAGAATGGGAGAACAACAGGGTACTAACCCCAATTTATTTTTCTATGACTGCTACTACAATTTAGTTCTCCTAATATTTCTGAACTTCTAAGAGGATATCTCTTGCTTAGAGGTGAGCTGAAATGAGCCCACAGTAAACTAGCTGCTTTAAATATTCAGGGCAACATTTTCCTCAAGCTTATGAAGACAAAGAGGAGACGGGTAGAAAGGTTAATATATTTTACTTTAGGTGAATTGTTGCTATGAAGGAAATCACTTTGCTGAAAATCAAAGCTTTTTGAACTAATAAGTGTCTTACTGTATTCCAGAAGGAAGGTTCCTGAAATAATTTTTGGTAAAAAATATTTAAGACCCAAAGCAAAAAGCAGCTACTAGATACATCATAACAGAAACTCATTGAAACTGTCTCTCTTTCTCTTTTGGAAATGGCAATATCAGTGACTTCTAAGAATCCTTAGAAATAACACAGTCTCATTACTGAGTGTGGGACCTTCTAACTGCCCAAGGAAAATTCATTGTTTTCTTATTTTTTTGTACTTTATATGCAGATGTAGCAAGAGTTAAACAAAATCCCCCAAATAATAGAACTGCATTAGAAAATATATAGAACAAATATTACAGGGACACCTTCTATAAAAGAAACAGACTCTGCAGCCTCCAAATAAGCCAGTATAAATACAATGGTGGCCTTCAAAATCATTGATGGTGATGATTGCAACTAGAATATTATGAAAAGATGCTTTAAATTGTTGCTTCTACATTTAGATATAAGTACATATTTTCAATTTTCTATTCAGTCTCTTTTATTTCTTAGTAGTTTTTTCACTCACAAATTTGAAGGGTGACGCATTTTTTACAGGCTGCAGTGGTAGGAAATATTTTTATGCTACACACTACCACTTGAAAAAGTCCGGTCAATCCAAAAGAATTTGAAAATGTGGTCAGACATTCTTCAATGTATCCTTATTTCTGATAGACAAAGGAGCTCTCTGGTAGATTAATCATTGTACATTTTCTTCTTCCACATTAAATAGTAATTGCAAGACTGATAAGAATTGTAAGTTGTTTTAAAAATCGCTGGCAATAATTTCTTGAAACAGATAAAGGAAATATTATCAGAATGCAGAGGCAGTCCCAAGATGTTGGAAAAATTTTTAGATAGAATATTTTATTAGAAGTTGTTTTCATCCCACAAGGGGAAAAGCAGGAAAGCCTGAATATCAATTGTATTCTATGTTGTTAGTGTCAACCTTGTTAAGCTGAAAGAAGTTATTATGGATTTGTAATGATAGATTACCTTCTGGTGCAGAAGGACTGTGCACAAGCATGATTTCTGATGTCTCCTTAATGAAGAGACCAGTCATTGCTAAAAGCAAGCTAAAACAATCTGAAGCTGAAAGCACTTTTAAGAAGATTTCCAGGCTATTAATTTTCACTGTTTAATAAATATACTTAGTAGACTGGGTATGGTACCATAAAGAATAATATGCTGAATGGATCAAGAACTGGTTAACTGACTTAAAATGAGCTGTCAGTGGTTAGTCATTATTATACAAGAGAAGGGGGTTCTACAGGGAACACAGGACACGATCCACTGACACATAATAAGGGACTAATTGTGTAATCACCAACAATAAAATATGTAGAAGACAAAATATTTATCCCAATGGTAAATAAAAATGAGAATGTAGATGCAATAAAATAATCTGGATAGTTTGATAAACCTTGTATATATTCAAATGAACTATTTCTAATTCAACCAGATAAAAAGTTATTTTAATATTGGAGTTAAAGTTTGCAGAATAAGATTTTTCCCCCAAAACAAGGAGATTCAAAAGACCTAAGAGTCCTAGCAGCAAGATAACCAACATTCATAACAAAGCTGTAGCAACAAGAAGCAATTTTCCTCTTGGAGAAGGAAGAGAAAATTTAATTAGAACACAGCTGATTTTACCATTGCAGGGAGTATTATCAATTTATGGTTTTTAGATATTTTAGAAGTAGGATAAAAGTTAAGCAAAGTTCATGAAAAAAAATATTAGCGAAAATTATGAAAGCACTGCAGAAAGTACCTTAAAGTGAAATATAGAAAATATTAAAAATAAGATTGTAAGGTGATTTGACTGTAGTGAGTAAATATCTTCACAGAAAAAAAAAAAGTGTTAATTTCTACCAAGTTCTTTTATCTTGTGCAAGACATGGTAACAAGAACCAGTAGTTGGAAATTGAAACTAGATATTCACATTGGAAATAAGTTATGTATTTTCATCAATTATAGAACAAAATCTATGAATGCTAGTGACAGGTTTTCTCATCTCTTGACATCTTGACATCAAGACTGGGAGGTTTTCTAAAAGTCTGTTACATCCTCATATAGTATTAAAGAAGAAAGTTTTTCTGCTTAATTTAAACCATAGCATAATTTAAGGACGAGAATCATTCAAGAATTCAAACAAAATGGTCTCTTGTAGAAATTCCATATGATTTACAGTCTTATAAAATTGCATCTTATATTCAAAATGATAAATTCCATTTGTTGTTATGACAATATAGAGTGGAGGTGCCATATTATAAATGTTCTTTCCAGATGATCACTTTGTGGTACGCAGCTTCTGCAGTGTCCTCAGGAAGCTGTAGAACTCTAGAGAGAAATGCTACACTGTCTCAAATAAAATGAAAGTACTTTCTTTCTCTTCCTTACTTGATGGCTGGATTTTAAAAATAAATAATGCCTTCTTCTTCCTCTTACTCATCATCTCCTCAAGCTCTGCACCATAACCCTCCTGTCTGATCCTTGATTTGTTGCTTCTGATCTTAAAATTTCTTTGTCTTGTCTTTCTTCCACTGGCAGCATTGACAAGTATTTTCAGTCTCAGATGTTTGCTGGATTATTATTTCTTTTTCTTGCAAAAATAAACTGTTGACACCTTGTGGTCTGTGCAGATTTCAAAGATTAAAGTTTATTTCTACTTTATGTAGGAAGGAAGACACAAAAACTCTCTAAAACTTTTAAAATATAATCACCTTTGACAGATATCATGAACTTGGAAAATATCTGAATTTTATTTTATGTATACTATATTTGATTCTACCTGTGTCTTATGTTGACCACCTGCTTTTATGTCATTAATGCTAAAGGCACATGAAAGCACTGTTAGATTGAAGAAGAAAAGCATAATAACAATCCAGTCAGAAACATCCCCAAAGACAACATTGCCAGAATGTATAGCTGTGTAAGACATCTCAGGAGATTTCACAACTCATTAAAAAAAAAAAGTCCTGTAAATTGTTTAATCAAGGCCATTTAATAATCAGGGGTGCTTGTTACTTTTGATACTGGTGGTTCTGGACTCTTTTCACACTTTCATCTCTCTCAAGAAAGCTTTAAAAAATCTTGTATTCAGCCAAACCTAAGAAACTCCTTTTTTTCCTATCATATGGACACTATCAATGGAAGTCTGTGCGGTTCTGTTTTATGATCCAGTCTAAGAGACAAGCTGGTTAGTCAAGACTGAAAAGAGTGACATGTTTGTGATGCCTTATGAAGGCTGACCTAGAACAGAGACTAGACAGAGTTAAAGAATAAAGTAGGTACCTATTAGAAGGCCTCAGTGGATACACCTTGGGCAGTGACAGAGCCCAGCCAGGGCTGCATCCATGATGAACTGAAAATGGTCATAAAATAGATGACCAGTGATGAGGTGTCTCACTTTTATAAATTCTAGTGCATTAGCAGATTTGAGTTAATTGTCCAGTTACAGCTTTAGGTTATGAAGTTCCATCCTTCTTGTTTTTCTTTCTTCATTCCACTGTTGTTTATGCTCTTGGGCCTGAAATTTGGATGGTTGTCCTTGGTCCCAAGCTAAAAAAGGAATTTTTTTCTCTATCTACTCTGTGAAGAGAGCTTATCACACCTTAATATTAAGCTCAGAACTACATACTAAAGCAGTACAGAATCTGAAAAACATAACAGCTAATACCTAAGGCATCATTTGAAGAATGACCTGTGGGTTCTCTGGGGTAAGGCAGGCCATCTAGAATGAATCAGAAGAAGCTGATGGGAACATGATTTGGACAATTGACTGGAAAAATTTATAATGCCTTTATTTGAAGAAGCTGTTTTAAAGCCATTTTGATAAGATATTTTCAAACAGAGATTCCAGGCTAGATTTGGTGACATAACAATATTTCTTATCCTGGGATCTATAAACCAGGATTTGGATCAGGGTTGAGCAATCTATAAACCCCTTCCTAAGAGGTGATAGAATGATAACTAATATCTCTATGAGAGATGATAAAATATTGGGCAAGAACTGTAATTCAATCAGTCTGTGGTGTGCAATATTGCTTCTATTCCTCTTTCATTACAAGTTTTGAAGTTTTGAACTTTCCTACAAATGTTATAGAACTATTATTATTATTATTATTATTATTATTATTATTTTATGTTTCTCATATACTTGAGCTCAGGGTTAGATCATGGAACACTTTCTTTTCTTAGCAAGGACTTTACATGACAGAAGGTTATTATTTTATCCTTGGTTAGTCTTTTCCAAATAAGTAATTCCATCCTCTCAATGTTTCTTTAATATTTTTTAAATCTCATCTTAATTTATCTAATTGATCAAAACTCTTCTTCAGGAATCATGCCCAGATGTGTTTCTTGAATTATGATGCAGAACAGGTGAAAGATAATTTCCTGCATTTTCAAGATGACATTTCTATTTATTTCAGTACATTTGTCCTTTTTTGTAACCTAATATTACTTATGTTCATAAGTCTAATGGTAATTTTTGTTTCATAGAAATAAAAAAGGTTCAAAAAAAAAAAAAGAAGGAGGACTTGTTGGATGTCACTCAGTGGAAAAATAGTCTTTAGTCCTATTCCAGTGCTATAGCCAGATATTCATGCTGCTTTGTCATATGCTTGTTTTCATTTTATTTTCAGAATATGTTTGTTCCACTGACATGTGAATTTAGCACCTGTTTCTCCCCAGCAGATCTGGTTGCTGCAGACACTGTTCAGCAGCCACTGTCCTGCCCCTGCCATGACACTGTGCATTGCTGTTGGTCATTCGTAGGGAGCATGTAATAAATCAGGTCTTTCCCCAAATACTGGATTAAAAAGACAAAACACTAATATTTCGCTGAGCAAAAGGACCCTCCTGAGATGTATACAAAGAAATAGGTTAAATCTGGAGGAAGCATAAACTCTTTCAGTGTGGTCACAGCTATACACCAAAACATTCAGCAGCCTTTACATCATTCCTATAGACCTAATGCTGCAGGCTGATGTTGTCTTTGCTGTGGGCTGGATTGTGACCACTACTTTGTTTTAATTTGTTTTAACATCATTAACATGGGGAAAGAGTAGGGGAAAAAAAAAGAAGTCTTGGCTATTGGGAAAAAAAATATTTAAGATTTGTGAAGTCTCGTCTACTATAATTGTATGATTTTCTGTCAACCCTTTTCCTGAGAGCAGCTCTCTGACATTCTAGCCTTACAGTGGGAAACAAAAGAGCTGAAACACTTGAATGTTTGCTGGACTGTTGCAATACCTCACAGCTTTAAATGTCACCTGTTAAATTAGAGAGTATGATGTTTTTCCTATTGCAGATGTTTCAGTAAATAGGACCAAAGAAAAAAGACATGAAAAAACCTCAATTTATTTCTTTTGCTCTATCCACTGCAATTCTGTGTGAAGGAAATTTGTATTTTTGTTTCTTTACACTTATTAATTGTTTGAATGCATATCTGGATAACAATTCATCAATTTTCCCTGAAGTTTAAGTAAAAAAGATTCAGATATTTCTAAGATAGAGTTCTGAAAAACAATCTCAGTCCAAATTAGTGCTATATTAGAAAATATTTTAGTACAATGATCAGGCTTCTATTTGTATTTTATAAAAAGGATGTCAGCTGTCTAAAATTAGGCATCAAAGAGCAGTTTAGATGTCCTATGTTGTCCATCATGTTTATATGTGTCTATAACACTACAGGGAAGCAGCTGTGGAGAAGACAAAATATGAATGAAACCAAAGGAATGTCCAGGAGTTAAATATGAGCAAAGTACTTTGTGAAGTTCTGACCTAGTTCAGCTTTAGCCTGGCAGGATACCCTTTAAGCATAGGAAGTCTCCTGTTTATGAAGTCATGAAGACATCTAGCAAAAAAGATTTTCATTTCAAAATAGTCAGGTAAAGAGATATACATACAGAATAAATACCTCCAGCTTCAAATTTAGCAGGAAAGGAATGTGAAACTCTTTTACCCATGACCTAAATAGTTGTCCTGATAATGGCTATTCTCCAGCATCCTGCAGTTTCTCTCTTTATTTTATCCACAAAAATTTAAATTTCAAAAGCATCTGATTTAAATCTAATGTCAAACAGGGACCATTTCTGAATACTCAGAAACTGGTTTGCACCTAAAAAATGTTTGCCAATTTACCCAAAAATTAAAATACTTTTGCTACATAGCAAGTAAAAACATCAAAACACCCAAATATTTAGAGCCACATTCAACATGTTTTTTAAAAATATTAGGTTTGCTAAATCAATTTCAGGCTTATTTTATAAGCCCTTGTAGTGTCAAGGCTATTATTAGGTAATACTTTGATAATGCGTGAGGAAGAAATCACACAGAAGCATAATTATTAACCCTGATGGTGATGGTAGGACAATATCTTGGAGCCTTGCCTCACTCAAAGCTTCTGCAAAAGCACAGTCCCTGGTCTGAAGAGGCCATCATCTAAATAGATCATGCAGCAGTGGAAAAGCAGCTCTACAGATTAACAGAGCTCTGTGTTGTTGCTGAAAAAAAAATCAACACCTATTGTTCAGTGTTTAATTCTGTACTTGCAGATTCACACTGAACCAACAGTTTCTGAGGTGAGATCATGATCATAGGTTAAACATCAGTATGGTTTTTTTTGTTGTTCTTTTTTTTCCCATGTGGAAAACATATCTCTTTACCTAAATGCTTCCTCTTAGTGACTGGTATCACATTTCATGTACCCTCAATAACTTCCAGCAGTATCCAGCAAGTTGAAACCTACTTCAGCATTGACCTTACTTCAGTTGGGCTGTATGTATGCTAGTGTGCATGATTTTTATGTCTGATTTCATATTATTGCTTACTATTATGTTTCTAGCACCATATCTCTTTATTTTATCTCTTTTTCAGCTGTGTTCAATATTCCTTTCCAGATAATATCACACTGATTATCAGTGAATTCCATGAATTTGCTCTTTGTTCTTTTAGATCACAAAAGATTGAAAATAAGAAGAGACATCACATGAGCTTTATTTATTCCAGTAAAAGCCTTTCAGCATATTCACATTTTGCCATTGCTCATTAGCTTCTGTTTGTATTTCTCCAGACAGCATGCAGTTCAATTGAAAATACCTAAGCACTCTTATCTGAGAAAATATTGTTATGTATTTTGCAACAATTACTCACTACCAGACATGTCTGCCTAGATAGTATTCTCTATACAGAAAATAATCAAATAAAATAATTTCAGTAAAACTAGGAATGCTATTTCATGCCAATGGTTACGTATTTTATCCATGCAAGATATAATAGCATAAAAATGTAATCATACTAAGTGCGTGTGCTGATCTTAAATATTGCTCTGTAATTCTACCCAGCTACATAAAATATAATAGAATTACAACATACTTATTGACACAGCTGTATCAGCTGTATTACTGCCACAAAAAGAAACACTTTTAGCTTTCTTCCTCTTAATCTGCTGGTGCATTTTCCAGCTTCAGGCGGTCATTTTCAATCCTTGTGCATTTATTTGCAGCATAGTAGCCTAAGGACACAAATCAATACAAATATACAACAAGCATGTAGAGATGCACACAAAGATGTAGGCATTTGCGTGTATGTGAGTGTGCAATTTTAGATATCAGATATTTAGATATAAATATTTTTATACAGATATTTTTATTATGTTCAAGATGCAGAACATATTTGAACATTTATGTAAAATATTCTGCTATTTTACGTCTGCAGTGAGGCTGTAAGTTAAGCTGCTATTTTCACAAGTGTTATTCTGATTTCCAGGTGAAAATTCTCATAATTCCAGTATGGCTGTACAAAATTCCACTTGTTACCTCTCTTGTATTCATGACACAAAAATATGAATAGAGGTACTAATTGCATCACATTTCCTAAGCTCTTAGTACTATTGCATTTGAGAACAATCCTATTATATCTGTAGGAAGCTGATGTAATGAAATTGCCAACAGAAAAGTCATCCTTACTTTATTTTCTATGAGAATAATTTCACTACGCAGATGACACCATGCTGGGTAGGATTGTTGACCTGCTGGAGGACAGGAAGGCTCTGCAAAGGAATCTGGACAGGCTGGGTTGATTGGATGAGTTTTGTGAACTTCATCAAGGCTAAATGTCAGGTCCTGACCTTGGGTCACTGGACACTCGTGCAGTGCTACAGACTTGGGGACAAGTGGTGAGAAAGCATCCTGTCAGAAAAAGTCCTGGGGTATTGACTGACCATGTCTAAACATGAGCCAGTGTGTCCTCAGTATCAAAGATGGCCAATGGCATCCTGGCTTGTATCAAAAACAGTGGGGCCAGCAGGATCATGACACTTATCATCCCTCTATACTCAGCACTGGTGAGGCCACACCTGAAATCCTGCATTCAGTTCTGGGTGGCTCACGACAAGAAGGACACTGAGGAGCTGGAGCATCTCCAGAGGAGGGCAACAGAGCTGGGAAAAGAGCTGGAGCACAAGTCTGATGAGGAGTAGCTGAGGGAACTGGGGCTATTTAGCCTGCAGAAAAGGAGACTTGGGGAGACTTTATCACTCTCTATAACTACCTTACAGAAGGTACCTGCAAAGAGGAAGTCAGCCTCTTCTCCCAGGCAATGTCAGGACAAGAGAAAACATCCTCTGGCTGCACCAGGGAAGGTTTGCCAAGCATTGGAACAGGCTGCCCAGGGCAATGGTTGAGTCACCATCCCTGGGGGTATTTTGAAAACATGTTAATCGCGTATATCGTTTAATGGTAGACTTGATAGTGCTGGGTTACTGTTGGACTCAATTATCTTAAGGGTATTTTCCAACCTAGTTGATTCTATGAGTCTACAATAATCTGAGGAAAAAATGTAATCAATTTTATTATGAATTACGAAGTTTATCTTAATGGAAGAAAAATATTTTTTTTTCTATCAAAAAAGAAGGAAAACTCATGCCACAGGACTGGGATTGCTTCAAATTGTTCAATATGG
The DNA here is from genome assembly GCF_036417665.1 of Passer domesticus. Classification (NCBI taxonomy): domain Eukaryota; kingdom Metazoa; phylum Chordata; class Aves; order Passeriformes; family Passeridae; genus Passer; species Passer domesticus. Next base: position 30,174,463 of record NC_087478.1, on the reverse strand, counting down.
AGCTACAGTAAGGTTAAAAGATGAAAAGAGTTCCCATCAGAACAAAGACATCCTCCTTTTTCATTGTCTTACTTCATTAGAGCTAGATGACATGAATTCAAGTCATACGCATTTCCTTGGCAGGAACAGCATTCAGTATTATTCTTTAAAGATCCACTTTACAGTGCCAGAGGGTTTCAGGTACTGAAAATTTTATTTTACTTCATATACTAAATGCATACAGAGAGGCATCCAAACCTACTACTGCTAGTCTGTGAACAAGTAGGTATGGAAATACATAGTACAGCAGGAACACGGAAGGAACAGAAAGAACAGCTGCACAAGCAAATGGAAACAGAATTTGATAGTCATCTGAATAAAGACGCTGAATTACTAGGTTCACTCTCCATATTTTCAGATGTAGAACATTTTATTTGCAATGATTCCTTAAATTATTTATAAGATTAAATTAGCAACAGTTCTAAAACACATAATAACATTTAATAACACTACAATAACTTCTAAAGTGACTATTACTGCAAAAACATGCCAGATTGCTGAATAATAGAATTTTCATACATTAAATACATGAAATATGGTGTTTAAAATTATTAGCTTACATGGTTTTTGAATTGCAATAACTGCCAGCTTCAATAATAAATGTCAAATTTGGACAAATACAAATTACATTGTAGTATAACAGAGGTAAGTGCCAAGTAGATTTTACTAGGGAAATTTTTAGGGGCAAGAACATAACAGAACATCTTTTTTGTCTAAGAAAAAGTGTTTTTCTCCAGTGACTAGATGCCATATTACAGTTCACCAACATCACTCACAACCACTCTCTGGGCTTGGCCATCCAGCCAGTTCTTAACCCAACAAAAAATGGGCCTGTCCAAGTTGGGGGCTGCCAGCTTTTTGAAGAGTATGATGAAGGAGGCAGTATCAAAGGCTTTGCTGAAGTCCAAATAGGCAACATTCACAGCCTATCCCTCATCCTCTATAATAACAGTCCAGTATGGATCCCTGAGGGACACTTGTCACTGATGTCCACCAGGACTCTAAGACATTGACCACAAGCCTCTGAATGCCACCATCTAATCACTTTCTTGTCCATCTAAGAGTCCACCTGTTACTCCATCTCTCTCTAGTCTAGAGAAAGGGATTTTGTAGGGGACCATGTCAAAGGCTTAACAGAAGTTCTGATAAATGAAACTTTAACCTTTCACTTGTCCACTGAGGTAGTGACTCCATCCTAGCAGGTTGGTCAGACAGGGTTTTACTTTGGTAAAGCAGTACTGGTTCTCCTGAACCACCTTCCTGCCCTCCACGTGTCTTGGCACAGCTTATATGAGGAATTGTTCCATGATCTTCCTGGGGACAGAGGTCTCCAATATCATGGAGAATGGTTTGACTACCACATCAGCCTATTCCCTCAGGGTTCATCTCATAGACTTATGAACATTCAGATTCCTCAGGTGATTATGAACCTAATCTCTATTTAGAGTGGGAAGCTCTTTGTTCCTCCAGTCCCTATCTTGCTTGGTACCCATTTAAGAGGTATGGGAAAACAGTTTGACATTGAAAACTGAGGCAAAAAATTTGTTGAGTACATCAGCCTCCTCCTCATCTGTTGTTACCAGTTTTACAGCATTGTTCATGAGGCAGTTATGCCTTCTTTGACTATTCTGGTTAACATAGAAACCCTTACATTTTTTGTGTCCCTTGCAAGGTTCAATTCTGTCTTTGTTATGGCCTTCCTCATCCCATCCCTACACAACTGTACTTCATCTCTACACTTGTCCCAGATCGTCATCCTAGATTCAATTGTCTATGGGACAGAAGGGCTTCTTTCCCTTTAGTTGACCAGCAGATCCCTACTCAGACATGCCAGTGTAATGACTTCTTTACCTGATTTCTTGTTCTTGGGAATTACTAGCTTTTGTTCTCTGTGGAAAAATAAGTATATAAAAAGCTCTTTGTATATTTAAGGTGTGTATTTGATTCCTAACTATTTACAATTCTCAAATAATATACACCCATATAAAAGATCAGAGTTGGTTTACTTGTTATTGAGTTTCTAGTAGTGACTTACCAGTCCGTTTACACAACATCTGATCCAGGCATCATTAGGACATGTATGAAAACTTAATTAGTTCAATGGGACTTGGATGATCTCCCAGATGTTGTAGCAGTGACAACTTTTTTTAAGTCTTCTGATACGTATCTCTGAGCAGCAGAGATGCCTGAGTAAATTTCTGCCAGCAAAAGTGACAATTTCACTGTTCATTCCCCTGCTCTTGTCTGAATCCTTCCCTCCCTTGTGTTACATGTATTTGAGGATACCTTGCTGAGCCAATTCTATTTATCAGCCTAGCAAAATGCTGATAAGCTACAGTTGTTCTACAGTTTTGTAAGCATTTTTGCTGAGCTACTGAAATGAAGTTACTCACAAAAGCTTCAACAAAACATCAAGGTGAGCTGAGCAAGGACTGCAGAGACAGGACTGAGGGAAAGAAAAATGAGATGGAGAAGAATTTTCTCTTTTTGAATTTGCAATCTCCCAAGCTAGTTCCCTCCAGCTAGTGAAAGTACTTCTGTTAAAATAAATTCTTGTTATTTATCTAAGATGTGGATGATGTTCTCTTCCATCTCTCCATCCTGTCAGCATTAATGGCTTCAGAGACATGACCCCATTCTCTGAATCAGACTCTTGAAGAAAACATTGTCAGCCAGAAATGTTTAAATCTGACATGAATTTTTCAGAAAGATGAAATAACAGCAAATTAGTGAAGACCTCATTTAGTATAAACCAACTTTCCCAGTTCAGGATCATGACACAAAAATCAGTGGGTATTACTACAAGACTTCACACCCAGCTTCCTGCGACCATCAGTAAGTAACCAATGTATACCAAGGTAGAAGTCTTTGCGACCTGCTAATTCAACACTTATACAATTGAGAGTCTACCTAAGCCTCCAGGATGATCTGAGAGTGTGTAAACTTAACAGAAAACAAAAATTAACCGTGATTAAAACATTTTTCCAAAGTCGCTGACTATGGCTCTCTGTCTCAGTACACAGTAATTTAATACAGAGAATGTACAATCTTGGAGAAGCTAAGGGTGAACAAAAAGGAAAAGAAACCCACTGTTTGCATTAGAATGGTGTACCATTACACTTTGAACACACATACTTTTATAGTTCTACATTGCCTTATGGACATATCCATCTGCTTCTGCTTCAATCTTGACTCCTAGGCAGAATTTACTATCAATCTGAAATGTGAGAAAAGCTACCAAGACAGCTTCAGTGTTCCATCTTAGGAAAAAAACCTTGCATTTAAATCCATTAAGTTAACCTATCTCAATTTCACTGCAATTTTCATATGAACAGCTCTGCTGAGAAGTTCAGGATAGTTCATATGGAGGAGATCTGGCATTGCAGCAATAAGCAGCTGGAAAAGTAACCTTTCCACCAGTTTGCAAAGCATTCTTCTACCTGAACACTAACAGGCCATCACAGCAGCACCACTGACTATTGCTTTACAATACTGGGCCTGTAACTATGTTTTGGTATGTGTAAAGGTAAGAAATTAATTTCTCTTTGGCAATACTGAATTATTTCATTTGGACTGAGTACTGGAAAACAGAACACAGAGGACAGCTTTTGGATCTGTGAATGCTCAGTGAAAGGCATTGACAAGGTTGTTAGCAAACTGAGAGGTTACTGAGGTACATAAAATTTCACTTATTCATCAGCCCAGCAGTCCTTACCCAGAATTTAAAATAGGACTGATTAACATATCAGCAAGAGATCTAGTTTTCTATGTTAAAAAGTAATTCTACACTTTTGTTTTCACACAGTTCAGGTTTTCATCTTTGGCTAAGATATTGTTTTACTCATATTGCAAAAATATAATACCATTGAAAAGTAAGAAAGAATCAGTAACTTACTTAATTTACTTTTCAGATTTTATTGTTGAAAGGCACCTCAGTACGTTATATGGTCCATGTTTTGCCCAAGTGTTTCTTATATGTACATAGATTATTCACATTTGTCTTCAATTCTTTCACAATTTTCTCTTCTACAGTTCATTTGATGGAATTTCCTGACAATATCCACAGTATTCTCCAGTTTGATAATATCGTACTGTTAGGAATAAGGTGGGATAGGGATGGGGTGGGGGAGGACCCTCAAATTTATAAGACAACTAGCAAGAAAAAGTTCATTGCTTGAGGAAGAAAAATTATTAATTACAACTCCAGTTTTGCATCCTCTCCTTTGCCATTTTGTGAAGATATTGAAGACACTGGAAAGGAAGGGTTTCATTTCACTCACATGTCTACTAATCTAATTACCACCACTAAAACTTTGAGATGAATCAGCTATACAGTGAGTTAGGCTACATAGTAGAAGTTTCTGCCCCATTCAGAGGCACAATTCCGCTTTTTAATTTTTTGTTTTCTATTTTTGTATTCTGTAGGACTCCAATAAATCCTCCTTTTGTTCACTCAGAAATGAACATGACTGTGGCTGTGAGACAGGGGTGTTCTTCCATAGTATTCTGAGAGGAATTGATCTGTATTCTCACAAGAGGAAGAATAGCACAAATGCAATCAAAAAAAAAAAAATACATCAGAGCATTTGTAATCAAATCAAAATTCCATTCTTTGAAAGATGCTATTGATTTTTAGAAATTTCAATTGAATTATAAGGAAGAGATTACCATGTTTTATTTGACAGAGGATCCAAGTATTCATCCTGTGTATAGAGCTACTCTGATGTCACTTTTCCTGAGGTAAAGAATTTCTCATATCAGGCCCTTCTGATCCAAGATCAGATACCTGAATTTGCATTTCCTCTATCCTCAACCAGTGCATTAATCAAGAGATTGAAAAGTGTGTGAATTTATTTCTCATCAGAAGTCATTATTGAATACCATAGAGAGCACTATTTTTTTATTCTCTCCAAACTGAAGCCTTTTTTTTCTATTAAAAATATGCAAGAAATCTTTTATTTTGAATACTTTCCAAAAGATATTTTATTTGCTTTGATGAGAAAAAAATGTTTTGAAGGGTAAAAAATCATCGCAAAATAAAATTTAAATTTCTGTACAATTGCTATGAGAATATAAGCTTAAAAAATTACATTTCATAATTTTAGCTTGGATTTGCACGGTGAATGTGTTAAAATCAAATAATTTTTCACAAAACCAGAAAGAACACCAAGTGTATGCAAGGAGCAGCAGCACTCAACCACATTTTTTCCGTAAAACTTGATCAACTGCTGCTGAGAAGGTGTGTTCTGCCCATGTTCCAAAGAAAAAAACAGAATTCTTGAGAAGAACTTGTGCATTTGTCAGGAAGAGGAAGGAAATTATTCACTGGGTGTTAAATTTTTCAAGCTGGTTGAAGCATGGTGCTAATAACACCAAAATTGTGGGTTTGATACCTGTATGCACCATCCCTTTAAGAGTTGGGATCGATGATCCTTGTTAATGGATGATGATCCTTCTAACTCTGAATATTCTGTGGTTTGCTGACAAAGCACTACAGCCATTAGCAAAAGCACTGTGTACTTCTCCAAACTCAGTTTGCATAAGTTGAGTGAAGACTGACATTTTTTCCCACTACTTCTCAGACAGCTTGATCCTAGCTAAACACACTTCATCCCCTCACAGCTCTTAGCACAACAAAATCATTATCAAACTGGGACTCCTAAAGCCTGTTACGCTTTTTGTCCATAAAAAGATGGTTTTCTAATTCTATGCTGCATTAGAGAAACTTTCTAATACTACTGCTCCACTTGTTCAACTGAACAAGATGAAAGAAAAGGCTGCATTTAAGAAAAGCTACCAAATAAGAATAGAAAGAAGAGAGAGGCTAGGGGGAAAAGATAAGGAAGCATATGGAAAATAGGAAGAACCAGATAGGAAAGATGCACACAGAGGGAATGGGAAGAAAAAGACCTTGTGATCTGGGGAACCACAATGAAGAGCTGTCATGGTTTGACACTGGCCCAATGCCAGGCACCTACCCAAAGGAGGGAATAGGAAAATAAAGTTAACAAAGGCTTCATGAATGAGATAAGAACCAAGAGAAATGTGTCAAGGGCAAAACAGGCTCAACTTTAGTTGCAAAGTGAAATTTAATACTAACAGAATCAGGAAAGGATAATGAGAAGTAAAACAAGCCCTTAAAACACCTTATCCCTCCCCAGCCCCTTCCTCTTTCCCACCAACAGCGTAGGGAGACAGGGCATGGAAGTTTTGGTCAGTTTATCACTGAGATTTTCTTCTGCTGCTCTGGGAGGTGAGTCCTTCCCCTGTGAGACTGTGGGGTCTCTCACACAAAAGCTCTCTGTGAACTTCTCCAACGTGGATCCAGTCTCATAAGCAGCAGTCCTACTGCACCTGCTGCAACGTGAGTCACGCCCACAGGCACACAGTCCTCCCAAAACTGCTGCAGCGTGGGTCTCTCTTTCCACAGGGTGCAGTCCTCCAAGGCCAGGCTGCACCAGCATGGGAGCAAGGACCCCCTCTCTCCACTGGGTCTCCCACTGGATCACAGCCTTCTCCAGGTGTCCACACACTCTAGTGTGGGCACCTCCCCCATAGTCTGTGCATAGATCTGTGCATCTCCTGTGGATCCCCACAAACTTTGGGTGGATCACTGCATCCCCTATGGATCCCCTCCCACTTAATAGGGTGGATCTCTGCATCCCTCATGGATCCCCACAGGCTGTGGGTGGATCTCTGTATCCCCCGCGGATCCCCATGGGCTGCAGGGGCACAGCTGCTTCACCATGGTCTCACAAAGGCCTGCAGGGGAATCTCAGCTCCCGTGCCTGGAGCATCTCCTCCCCCTCTTTCTACACTTGGTGTGTCCAGGTTTTTTCCTTACGTATTCTCACCTCCTCCTCTTCTCTGACTAGAAGCAAAACCCATGACTTTTGATTTTCTTCTTAAATATGTCATCACAGAGGCATTACCAGCCTCTCTTCTTGGCCCAGCTTTGGCCAGCAGCATCTTCAGAGCCATCAGCCATCAGACATGGTGGGAAGCTTCCATCAGCTTCTCACAGGAGACATTTTTGTGCCCCCCCCTCCTATCCAAAACCAGGCCTTGCCAAACCAATAAAACAGCTAAGAAAATAATTGTGAACTCAACCACCAGCAGAGGCTGAGGAGATTGGAAAGAAAAGGGAAAATTGTGTAGTAGTAAGTGCAACAGATTTGCAGCTCTTAAACAATACGTTTTGTTGGACATGGAAATTAGTACATTAATATATCAGCATTTCTTTGTTATCTGAAATAGATTTATTGCTTGAAGTCCTAGTTTGTGACTAGATTTTTTATAATACGTAAAAATAAAAAGTTGTTTTCTTCACCAGAAGCATTCCAAAACTGTATGCTTAAATCATTTGATCATTACTAAAAATAAGTGGGAAAAAAGGTAAACCATAATTTTTAAGTTTGATTAAATATTATTATTTGAATTTGAACAAACTTCACATGTGAAACAAAGCACTCTGAGGGTGCCCTACATGATCTGAATTATTTTATTTTGTTATGCAACAATGAAAGAATTTAATTCTGCATTTGAAATACTATGCCAGCATGTCAAGGGAGGTGATCCTTCCACTCTACTAAGCATTAGTGTGGCACTGAGTCCAGTCCTTGACTGAGAGGTATGGAACTGCTTCAGTATACCCAACAAAGGGCCACAAAAAGATTAAGGGACTGGAATAGCTCCAATCTAATGAAAGACAGAGAGTTGAGGATCTATGGGATCTCATCAATGTGTACAAACACCTGAAGGGAGTGTTTAAAGAGGGAGCCAGACTCTTTTCAGTGGAGTCCAGTGACAGGAATAGAGGCAATGAACCTCACTTGGAACACAGAGCCACCTGCTGAACTTCAGGAAACACTTTTTGATCCCTGGAACATATTGTCCAGAACGGTCCTGGGCAGCCAGCTCTAGCTGTCCCTGCTTAAGCAGGGGGGTGAATCAGCTGGTCCCCATAAGGCATCTTCCAACTTCAGCCGTTCTGTGGTGGTGTGATTCTATGATTTCGGAGGATAGCTTTGGCTTCAAATTTAAGGTTAAACAATGAAACAATGAAAGCATCTCAAAGTTGACATGTTTTAGATTAAATACTGAATTACTTTTGGAGTAAAGTAATCAGTCTTGACTTTTATATTATCCTGATAGGGGATAATACTATTATTGGGAGTGTAATTTTCAAATTTCTGATATTTAAATTTAAAAGCAAGAAAAGAAAAGAAAATTTATGCTTCAAACAATATATGACTGGAGTATTTAACTTACAAATACAAATTTCTTTAATTACAAAATTCCTATATTACAGTTTACAGTGCAATTTTAAGAGCTCCCTTATGATATCCTCTATTTGTATAATTTATGGAATGGTTCCTTTTTAAATAGAGTTCATAGCTTATAAAAGGCTCAGAAAAAGGACTGAAAATATAACAGAATTAACTCTCCCGAACTGCATATAGTGAACTCATTGAATCCAGCACTCTGCGAGTACTGCTATTATTAAAAGAGTATTCTTTTAATAATATGATCCTTTCTGAAGATGCTTTATCCTATAGCTGAGCAAAACTTGCATTTCAGTAAAGGATTAATAGAACAGGTTACTGTTTTCTTCCAAGACAGTACATGAAAATTACATTTGTTAAGTGGTTTTATTACTTGCAGTTATTAACATTTGAAATGTGTAGAAAGCTGGGGAGATGAAATGAGAGTCCAGGCAGTTGAAAGTCCATCCATAATCATATTCTCTATAACATTTCTAGGGTCTCAAAAAATGCCCTTAGCACTTGCCAAGCCTATAATATGATCTGTAATAGGCATTTTGGCCATTCCTGATAATGGGAAACCTTACAAACCTCTTCCTGACTTACTTTGGTTGTCTACCAAAGTCATTCATGGACATATTTATTCATGAATTTGCAACAACGGTTTCTGTGAGGGGGGCTCCCTGATTCACACTTGCAAACTGAGGATAGGGCCTGATTCTTCAGAGTAACTCAGCAGTGTCATGACCAGGTGGATCTCAGACAGGTCACAAGTTGTCCCCGTCAGGTGATTAAAAGACAGTAGTTTATGGAGCTGAGGGGAAAGGAAAGGAAAGTCATGTTTCTGTATGTGAGAGAAGATACAGTCGCACCATATTTTAGAATCCTGTTTGAACATAATTTTTTTAAGGTGAAAGGTAGTAAGTGCAGGAGGAGTATAACTGGACTTGGAATGGGCAGAAAAAAAAAGATATCTACATATAACTTGATAATTTTTTTTAGCATTTAGAAAAATCTGGCAATTAAATGATGCCCAGAAAGAAAGTTATCAGAGGATTACATTAAATTGTAAGAATATTTATAGATGTGTATTTATTACATGTGTTTATGTGTTCACCCACATATACACCTCCATAAAACAGACTAGCAGTTCTAAAATAACCTGTTATGTGCAAAGAGATTGAAATACATGACCCAAGATGTCTTTTCCAGTCATTTTAGCTGGTGATTAGGAATAAAAATTTGAATAAAAAGTGCACAGAGTGTGAGTTCACACAAAATCCAGGCTCAGAACTCATTAACATATTTTCCATGCTTTTTTTGAGCATACAGTAAGGTACATTTTTAGAAATAATTTATATAGATTGGAACAAAAAATGGCACAGGGGGAAAAAAAAAACCAGTTGTCAACATCAAGTAAGAGAAACCTGTCCAAAACAAAAATAAACTGCTTGCAAGAGAGGAAGAATTCTCTTTTCCCTGAAGATTTCTTATAGTTGCCATGAGAAATTAAATGTGTAACTGAAAGTGAGAGGAGGAAGGATGACTCCACATGAAGATGAGTTATTTAGGTGTGACAAGAAAATATATAAATAAATTGCTTGTTTGACTTAGAAATAAGATCAATATTGGAAGACTTAATAAGTTTTTCCTATTTAAATGTTTAAGCTTTATAGATTTTTAAGCTTATAATCTTGATGAGAAACATATATGCATAGCCATCGTGCTAGTCTTAAACTATTTTTATTATTACCTATACCCAAGCCAAGTATTTAATATTTTGAAAAGATTGGAAGGATCTGCAAAGGCTGATCATAGAAGAATAAAAGATTTTTTTCCATGCTGCATGAGGATAACATTGATAAACAATTCCCTGTATGTGACAATGACTGTTGCCAGACATCTTCCTCTCTAAGATATTTTAGTGTGTTCAGGTTCAGGTTTCAAAACAAGCTGATGATTCTAGCAAATCCCATCTCTTTCTGTATGTGTGAATTTTTTACCTACCCAAAAGAATGCAGTAATAGAGAATCATTTAATAGCTTATGCTAATAAACATGTTCTTGATCTGCATACTATATCAAAATTGAAAAATTAAAATAAAAATTGTCAGAGTTTGGGGATTTCCTTTTTTGTTTTCCTTTTTTTCCCTCTTATTAAGTCTGATCATGAGTAACTCATAGTCTGAGCAAGTTCTTTGACCTCTCATGAGCTCAAACTTAACAGGTGGGTATTGCACTTCCCCCACCTTCTGTTTAGAAAATGAGAGAAGCCTAGAGGAGAAAAATGGAATGGAAAGAAAAATAAGAAACTTAAACTCTTTAGTTACTAAACATAAAATCAAAGCTTTTTTTTTTGTCTTGATTTTTACCCAAAACAAAGTAATTCTTTTTTTTTTTTTCTATAAGGCTTGTTTCAAAGATTAGTAACTCAGTACATCAATCCTAGAGAGACCCAACCATGCAATTTCTTTACTTTAAATATAAAGGCAACATTGGCAAATCATGAATGCATTGTATCAAGTCTTGCTAAATTTCTTGCTAAGTTAGTTTTCACAACTATTGATTTTGTTCAACTTAAAATGAAAAATCATGACCCTTTGAAATAAAAACGTGTCATTTCTTAAATATGTAATTAATATGATACAAAATTCTTTGAATCAATCAGCAAAAGGTGAGAGTGTTACTGAGGTGTGATCTGAAGTTATACTATACTGAGTTTCAGCAAGTAACTGTGTAAAACACATCCAAATGGTCTAAATACAAAATTCAAACATGAAAACCACTGAGTTTATCCTTCTGACACTTCTAACTATAAACACTTATGTAATATTTAGTTCTGATCTTGAACAGCAGCATAGTTGCTTATTGTGATTCTCAGGTAGATACCTTTTAATTTGCTTTTGTTTCACAAATACAAGTTCCTATCACTAAACTTCAGTATCTCTGGATTTAGCAGGAAAAATGCTATCATTAGTGTGTGGAAGTGAGAATTCCAGATGATTAGTACCACCCATTTAATGGTATGATTGAATATTGAAGGTGGCTTCCAGCTGGGCTATGCCCGGTGGGCTGCCTTAGCCAGGATAGCTCAGTGGGGCTCAGCACAGCATCCGAACTCCCAAGCAGCTCCCAGCCACAGGCAGCCTAAGCAAGCTTAAGTGATAGCAGCTCTTAGTGATTATCACCTCTTTGTGATTCCAGCTCTTTAGCTTGCTAGGTGCAGCAGACGCAGGGAGACAGAGGAGAAGCGCTGTGTGAGGTTCTGAAGAATTCTTTATTGGTCTACGAAGGTTCTCAGTGACAGCTTCTTCTATTAAACCAGGCAGAAGTAGGGGTTTATATACCTTACAGGGGTTTTGGAAATTGTCCAATAGTAAGAGTCAAGGGAAAGTGACCTCTAGGCTTAAAGAGAGATAAGCAAGGTCCGAAAGGCAGAAGAGAGGGGCTGCTAAGGCCCAGCCATCACGACTTGGCATTTCCTAGCTCAGGCTTCTGACCGCCAAGGAGCCCTTGCAGGCCCTGGGCCTGCTACAATTGAATGTCAGTGAGCTGCATGCAGAACAATGTAAATACTTATCATTAACTGACATATCATAATTATAATTAATTAACTGCCATGATTGCTAATCTGCACGTAGAGCTGTGGTTTTTATATTTTGAAAAGAGATTGAAGATCTGTCTGAAAAATAAAATTCTGTTCAATAAACTTCCAGCTTTGGACTTATGAGGCTGTAGCAGCTATAAATTGATGGTTCAGAATTGTTTCAAGGGTTGGGGAAAGCTGGGAGTCTATCTAAAAGCATAAATCTGAATATTTGCCAGTAAACAAAGAAATTTGTATATCTCCAAGGATTTAAATGCAATCCTAGCTACAAAATTAAGATGTATTTTGCATAATGCAGGGTACTACAGAGAATTATTTTGTGGGGATGTTCAAAAGTAATCTGTCAAATTGAAACTCATTGTAAAATCAATTTGTTGTAATTGGTTTCTAAAATGTGGTACCTATAGAAGGTAGCGTTTCTATAATGAACAATTAATCATATAAAAACATGGTTTTTTTACAATCTAATAAAATGTAGATTATTTGAATGTTTTAAATAGAAATGCACAAAAAATTTTGTATCACCAATAGACAAGAGAAATTAAAATAAAACTTATTTTAATTCCTCATTTATGAGTTATTTGGGACAGTTTTATATTAACATTTATTTGTGTTTTCATGTCTTACTTTTCTGGCATTGTGACCTCTCACTTCCTCGACTTTGAGCTGTAAGAAATCAAGGTGGCTGTTTGTGGAAATATTACTTTTGTTTAATACAGGGCTAGGTCTTAGAAATAGGAGAAGCTCAGCTTTGAAGTAAAAAAAAAAAATGTTCCTTAACTATTGACAATAAAGAAAAGCTTTTGAAATTTTGGCAGAGAAAAACAAAGTTTCAAACTTCAAGAAGAAAACAAAAGAACAAAATGTGTTCCTTCTCAGATAAACTTAATTAGATCTTCATTATAATGTAATTAAACAATTTATCCCCCTTCATCATAGTTGATTATATCTTTATTATAATCTTCATCATTTGGGAAAGGAGGAGAGCCAGCCAATGATTATGGAACATTGGAAAGGGTAGATTTAGATGAGCTATTAGGAAGAATTTCTTCACTGTGAGATGCTGGAACAGGTTGCCCAGAGAAGGTGCACATGTTCCATTCCTGGAAGTGCTCAAGGCCAGACTGGATGGGGCTTTAGGCAACCTGGTCTAGTGGAAGGTCTTCCTGTGCTAGTCCCTATTATACGAGATTATGTTAGAAATTGTATTTTTCTGTTTTACTGAATACTAATCACTTATACTAACCTATGAGTCTCTTGGCTACAGAAGATGAATAGAGAAGTCTGCCTTAGTAGGCTGATTTTGTAGTCAATGAGAAGAAACAAACATCTCCAAAGTACAGACAATTTGATCCAAGATACTCGCAGAACATGAATTCAATTTCTCTCTGGAATTCTGTATGCCAGCCTGCCCTTTATCAGCTGTGAAGGGAGTGAGGAGAAACTTTTCTATTCACTACTGGTAAGATGGTCATTTCCCATTTAAATATAGATATTTACCTATATTAGATGTGCCTAACATTTATAGATAGATCAAATATGAACACATACAAAATTACCAGTTGAGACAGGATTGCTGTAATTTTGAATTGAGCTTGCTGAACCTGACCACTTCCTGATTTTGAGCCCTAGGCCCCTCTCTTTGGTTTATCTTTATAGTTGTTTAGATGAAACTCCAATTGAGTCTTAATTATTTGAATTTATTTGGTCTTAGTGATTTAAAAGGAGTATTTAATAGATGTTCTGTAAGCACAATAAATTTTTCAGTTTTATGTCCCATCAAAGGAAGATATTAGTATTTTCTTTCCTCAATACCTAAAGGAAAACGTAAGGGAATAACCTGCACTTAAATCTAGTACATAGTGACAGATGATCAGATTTTCAACAGATTTCTCCAGCATAACCTTGAAGTAAACAAGCAAATGATGTATATATTACTCCAATTTAATTAATGATGTGATTTTTCTAAATAAGTATTCCTTATGTATAAATAGAAGAATGATCTCTGAAACATATTAACCATTCTGTTCATTCCACCCATTAGTATCAGTAGCTGAAATATCACATTTCAGGTTGTGTTTAGAGGGATATTTTCCATTTGGAGACAATCTACAGAAGAGTAACAGAGGTGATAAATAGAAATCACTGGAAAAATTGGAGTTGCTTAGTCTAGGCAGAAATAGACCAAGTGAGATATGATAAGAGTCTTCTAATGTGTAAAGGGGAGCTGAAAGAGAATGGGAACATTTTTTCCCCCCTGGGGACAAACTTAGAAGTAATGACATGGAGTTCATAAAAAATTATTGTGGGAGACATTTAAAAAGAATGCACCTTTGAAGACAGATTTGCAATTGAGTAGGTTGACTGGGAAGGTATGGACTCTCCATCACTGAAGATATTTTAGAACAGGTTAAATGAATATGTGTCATGGATGGGTTAGTTATAGCTGATTCTGCCTTGGATGTGCATAGTCAGCTAGATGACCTTTCAAGCACTGATCTATGACTCCATAGAAACAATACTTACCTCCTTGTAACACATTTTCATACCTACTGTTAAAGTGCTAAATGTTATCTTCAGATCCAGAGGTGAGATAGATTAAAATATAATGAAAAAATTACTCTATATTTTACTTGAGCATATTTCAAGCCATTAAATTTTATAGAACAATTAACATGCAAACGGGTGAACATATATGGAAGATACAACTGTATAATTAATTTCTCTAAAAACAAGACTACTCTGAGTTATTTCTGCAGTTTGAGTGTGTCTCATGCCAATTTATAAATGAGAGAGAGTTCAGGAATGAAATTTTCTTTCACAGTTCTAAACTCTTCTTATATTCATAAAACTTCTTTTTGAACTTCTTTCTTAGCTCCTTAGTACCATCACCTCCATTTGCAGAAAATGTGTGTTTATGGGAGCCCAGTCTTCAATCTACAGGATCTTTTTTCTTGACATTCCTAAACTGAAAACTACTTTATGCATGGTTTTTTTAATTATTCGAAGGTTTCCTTGTAAATGCCAGTTAACTCTTAACGTAACTGTGAATACAACTAATCCAAAAACTACATAAAAATCGCAGTTTTTATATTCCCTATAACAGTGGCTGATTATTTGTGAGTTAATGGGTGAGTAAAAACGGAGAATTATGCAACATAAAATTTCTTTTCTATGTTTTTCTTGAATTTAGCTGTGAGGTCTTTTAGGGAGAATGATTAGTGTGTATTTTTTATTATTTTATTTACAAGATGCTTACTAATTTGGGGTTGAGTTTCAATAGATTTCTACTGAATGGTAATCTGTGGTTTTGACTTTTAGAAGACTACTTCTGCAGTGAAGAATCATTTGGTGAAATTAGATCAGATTCTGATCAATGCTTTTTGCATTATTTATGTTTACTTCTGAAACATTTCTGCCATGATAATGAAGTCTCAGTGGTATGCAACTTTTCAAAGGGATGCTAATATTAGCTCTTTGTTTCTTAACGAAGATTGCCTATTTGGTGCAAATTATGGAGTCTGAGGCTTGAAAATTGTGTTTAACTTCTACCAAATAAATCACCCTAGAGTGCTGTGAAGGTACAAAATATAATTCTTATCACAACTGTTATTGTTGGGGGAAGAATAAAGTAAACTATGTACTCTTGAGGATATCCACTATTTAATCTTAGGTGTGTTTTTTATATTGTCAAGGGAATATAAAATATGCTAGAAACAAGGAAGGAGTTAAACCTCTTTCCATGTTCTCCAGATAGACCGTCCTCCAGTCTTTTTATTGACTTGCAGTAATATCAATGAAAAATTTATTCTGTAGAATTTAGCACCACAGGCTGGATTAGCAAAAGGTTCTTGAAATTATTGCCACTGGTATTTCTGAGCATCTCAGACAGGCAGTCAGAAGAGATCAATGTGTCAGACACCAAAAGAGCTGAAAATGTGGGTTTAGCCTGCTCAGTAATTTAGGTGTAGCTGGGGTGAAGCTTCTAGTTATGTGGTGTTGCTACTTCATAAGTGTCTTCCAGCAGTGGGTCTTCCTCAAAAGATACAGTAAGAATATCTAATCAGAATACCTCCAATGACATTGTTTTGATCTCTGAGAGCACTTGAAACAATACTTTTTCACCAGTATTTCTGTCTTTCTATCACTGCTACATTAGCTGTTCTGATGCAACACAACACAAATATATCCCTTTCCACTTTTGTGCTCCTACCTGAAGTTAAACATTTTGCTCTAAATATTTACATTAAAGCTTTTAACAAGTTAATAAGAGAAAGATATCTGGATATATACCACTGCATTTGTGGCAATGTTAGTCCCAGCCTTGGAGATAGGACCCAGTTTAAAAAGGACACAGTCCAGATGGATTTAATCCACTGTGCTGCATAATTGGTCCTTGCATGAACAGCTTTCTTGAAAATGCAAATTTTTGCTTTGCTAGCATACTAGGACTCTCATCATAAGCATAGTGGCTTTGGATGCACATATACTTATTCATAATGCCCAAGGCCTTTCTTACTAATAAGTATCAAATTTAGAGAGCATGGATATGCATATTTGGAAACAGAAGTTTACTTCCCTGGGGACATTTTACTGTCAAAATGCAAATGCCCACTAACTCTAAGTACTGTGCAGCTTAATATCAGCTGAACATTAGGAGTGAGAATCCTTTTGGGCTTTTAGGAGTAACATTTTTTTAAGATTTGAAAAGGAAATGCATTACATAAATCATTCAGAATCAGGGTCTAAATATTTTCTTTAGAAGAATTACTAAATCCACACATAAATACCAAGCAAATATAAATAGTTATTAACTGACATCTAAAAATTCATCATCTGTCTCAAATATATTGAGGATGATGTATGTTTTTTTTCATCTTAAGACCTCTGTTTTACCCAGTACTGTATTTCCTAGTTTGTTTGTAGTTTATTTTAACATTATAAAAACCCTACAGTGATTCTTCTTTTAGCTTCAGAGAATGGTTCCTTAAAATGAGCAATCAATTATCAAGTTGAGTTTGCTCAGGAAGCTATTGACTACAAAGTTCACAATTGTCCGTCTGATACCTTTTCAATTATTTGAAACTCTTATAAGTCAAATGCAGATTAGGTACTACTGATAAACCCTTGAAGATTCTCTCCTCATCTAAGTAAATTAAGGAAAGTAAAATAAAAATAGCTTAGGAAATAAGTAGGTTTTCCACATAGTGTTTCCTTTTTTCCTGGAAAAATATCTTTTCAGCTTCACAGATGATTTGTCTTTTTCATTCTGACAAATAAATAGATATTTCACAATCAACTATAAAAGTTTTCTTTCCAAATCTCTAATGGAATTCTTATCTCCTGTACAGCTTTCCCTACAAAGGAATTAACATCAGTGCCATTAAATATTTAGCTTTAATAAAGATAAACCCCCTCTTAGCATATAGTTTAATACATGCAACTTGTAAATCAGTGTCACAATTCTTTCTCCAGACCCAGAGATATTTTAGAATCACTGAGAAACTTTGGTTGGACAATAAATGCATCACTGAAATAAATGTGCTGAAAATCAGAAATATGCGAAGAGTGAGTACCTCACTCACTCAAGACAGGTGCCTTTCTTCTGTGTGTTGATTGTCATCTCAGTGAAATGCAATAAAGAGCTGTTCTTAACACAGAATAAGTTATTCATAAATAAGAACATCACTTAGAATTTGAACACAAAAAATTTGTCTGACCTTTACCTAATATTAGACCCAAGAAGGTCAAAATTATGGTTGACTTTAAGAAAAGATAAACTTCATCTCAAAGATAGATGTAGATCTCTGTAAATCTATTTGATGTTTTGCAAATGACTACACTTTAATTATCATACTATGTCCTTTTTACGACAAATATCCATCTTATCATATAATTTAATCTCTTCTAGATAATAAGAAAACCTGAAGATGTACATAATTACCTGTTTACATAATGTACATAATTAAAGTATGGGAGTTAGCTGTTGGTTTTGTTAAAAAAAGTGGAAGTGGATGTTTCTAACACCATAATATAGTGTGAACTAAAGGTGATTGTTACAAATAGTAAACTGTGTCTGAGTGAGGCAGATTTTAATCGATATGATATACCCATTATTGATATTTGCCTGTGGGGCTGCACGTTAGAAAATTCAAAATGGTATTTGGCAGAATAAGCAGCAGTATATTCTAACAGAGGTAGCCTTTATTTTTGTGGTACATAGAACACACTAGTGAGCATATCATCCAGCTTTAGTAGAAATAGAGGTAATTACACTAACTGGATAAAAACAATGTAATGTAAGAAGACATAACAGAATCTGCAATCCTTAGGTCAGATTTCCTTCAGAGGAGACAACTCTGACATCTGTGTTCTGTGGAACAGAAATGCAATTTCTTCACATTCCCCCAAAAACCAATTACTGTAGCTTAAGTAATTTTGCAAACTACCTTTGAGGAAAGTGAGATATGTTAATAATTCCTAACAGGAATTGGTAGATTTTCTTGACAGTTTCTCTTTTTTTAAAAACTGAAGATAGAGTGGCTGAGCACTTGTCCACCATCAAGGTATAGTTTTGTAAAGAACTGGAATTTTTGTGTTTATCAGCCTTTTCTTCAGTGTCTTGAGTTTGAATTCACACTTTGACTAAGCCCATGTGTGCAGCAAAACAAAAGAATATTTGTGTAGTCTAATACAGGTTTGAAATAGATTATTTGAGTTTCATTTAGATTCACTGACTGAGAGTCAGAAAGAGTAACATGTTTTTGTTAATGTTTGACTCAGGGAGTGATTACAGTGAAAGTATCACTATTTAGCCTTTTAATTCTTTCACTTTCACCACTGACATCTTGTGTGTGTGCACAGAATAGAGTTAGGTCAGTGCAGAGCTGGGGTCTATTTGTAGGAACCCTTTAACCCAGGAACATACCATGACGATCACAGCTTTTCAACTCACTTTTCCCCATGGTTCTCTGAAATGGATTTCTGAACACAGGCAGTTTAGAATAGCTGAAATTTGGGATGCATACAGAAAAAAGCAGAAGAGAGGGAATGATCTAGAAGTAGAGCAGAAGTGATTTTCCACTTTAACTGTTGTATATATATGCTTGATGTCCAGTTATCTTTCATGATGATTTGTATGCAGTGAAGGAACCTCAATGCATCTCAAAGAACAGTTACTGTTTCCAAAGCCTATTTACATCCTTATTTTAGATGAATGGTTTAAATTTAATTAGAAACAGGTTTTCTTTCCTGCTTTCCTCAATCTCTTCATTTTACCATCTCAATGGTAAGTATTTTGAAGCAGTGTCATTCTTTTAAGACCCATCAGTAGAGCAATTAGCACAATGAGGATCTATTTTCCTCTGACAGCTCTGCACATTAATCACAACAACATTTCTAAAATGTATTAAATTTGACAAGTAATTAAATAGGAAAACCAGGCAGGACTAGTCCAAGAGATCTTAGGTATACTAACAGCCTAGTTTTATCAAAAAATACCTTAGTTGGCATAATATTTCACAATTACTATGGATGTGTCTCATGACACCTACTGATAATTGCATGTAGTTTCTAACATTGCAACCACAGATAAACTATGCCTCACGGGGAACCTATAGTCAAAGGATTAGCATCTTTTAAACTACAAAGTCCTCTTCAAAGAGGTTTATAACTCAGCACTGGCTTTGTCAATTTCTATGCTGCAGAAAAAAAGAAAATAGAGTTTCTTTTTCTGATGAATAACTTTCCTATGAATATAAAACAATATATGAAGTACAGAGCAGTCAACATTCTTTAACAAAATGTTTTATTTCATACTGTTACCAAATATTTTGTAAGAAATAGTGCAAAAATTTGGTATTTTGCTTTCCAGGTAAATATGTAACCATCTCTTATCAGTTACTGATTACTTGGGGGACAGAAGGTTGGAACCAGCCTTTCTGTGTATAGTCATGTGTGACTAATAGCATAACTTCACGTCCTTGTACCTGCAGGTAGCTTCATAAGCAGAAATTTCCTTCCAATTCCATTGAAAATGTATGAGCTAAAAGAGAGTCTATCTATTTATTCAAAGCCATTGTAGCTCTGCAAAGCTGTCATGAGTAGCAAGCAAAGTTATACATACAGATAAAGGGTTCTCCTTCAAGTTTAACTTCATTTACTGCTAAAAGACAAGTGGAAAACAACACAATGGTGGACTAATAGATTATATTTTTCATGTGTGATAATGGCAAGATAGTAACTTTGTCTCTAGAAGAAAACTGCCACTACTTGCATCAGATCATGTAATGGGAAAATGTGGAATGAAGTACTTATTTTCTTATCTCCTCATGTACTAAGCACACATGACTAAGATAGATCTGTTGAAAATATTTTTAGTTAGAATACAATTAAAGGATGTCAGACTTCCTACCATAATTTCTTAGTAGGAATACTCTCATTTGTTGTATGATTTTACTCCTGTGTAAGTCACCAGTGTATTGAAAAAAAGAATGTTAAAACATGATTTACAAATGGCAGGCTCAAAGCAGCTTAAACAAGAAAATGGAATCTTTAAAATCTTGGAAACTGAAAATTGGTTAAAAAATGATGCCTACAGAAAGCCAAAAAGGATATGGTAAAATAGTACTTGTTAGCATACTGGATAAGGGGCTAAACCATATTAAAAAATTTCTACAAAACCAAGCATTAGCAAGTGTCACTGAGACCAAAATGCTTGTGTGGGAGAGATGAACAAGGTCATCTCTCCCATACTCCTCCCTTATGGACTCCCAGAGTGCTGGCAGTAGGACTGGGACCTGGGGCTTTAAGTCCTTGAACCTCACAGGTTTTACAGGTAAGCCACTCCAAGAGTGGTAACATGAGAAGTGCTGGGTCCTGAATGAACTCACCTCAGGAGTCTCCCAAAGCCACAGACTACTGAAGAACAAAAGATCAATTTTTTTGAGCAGCAGCAAACTGCAGTTAGGAAACATTGTATTTCCAGGTTTCTTCTTAGAAGTTTTCCACTTTTGTTTTAGATGGGAGTTCAATGAAACAGGTGCTTGCATTCAGGAAATAGGAATCTTCACGAGAAAGAGACCTAGTTTTTAGACAATCTTCTATCTAGCTAACAGTTGTCAAGACTTTTGGTAGACATCATATCAAAGGCAGGCACGTGGTAGCTTTGAAGAAATTTTTTTAGAGAAGAAAGGTAACAACTATGGAAGAAAGCAAGAAAAAAGTATTTCAAAATCCAGTAAATAGTAAGAGAAACAGGTCTAGTGGCATAAGTTAGGGCTCAATCTTGGTAAATTGAATGAGAAATTAAAAGTAGATTTTCATGGAAATTACAGGTTGCATTTGAGAGTAGAATAATTTTTTCTGATTTTAAATGCCTTTCATCTTCTTGGAGGATATTTTTTGAGGTGCCTTGATGTTAATCCTTCATTTAAATCTTAATAAGTGTGCCATACCTAAAGGAAGCCCTGTTAATGATTTCTGAAAATCGAAACCATCACCTACATATCAGAAAAGCTAAAAGTAAATATAATGGAAAATATTGTAACCTGTGTGTTACATCCTTGAACTTCGACAGATGCAGCCATACATGTGTGTGCAGGCACACATCTGCAGACATGTTTTGAGGTTCAAGGCTCAGTAAAATTGAAAAGAAGTCATCCATCTCTGTCATGTAAAGAAATAATCATCAGGGGATGGTAGCAGGAATACCAACAAAATGAGAACCTCTACTAAGCAGTCTAACTTTTAAAATATCACATAGAGTCAATGCTTACATGCTAATGCAGAGGCAGTATTTTGGGCTAGCTGAATCTGGCTCATATCTTGCACATTTTATTAACATCCATAATATGGCATAGATCCCTCTGTCTGATTTCTGTCATGCATAACGATGATTTGATACATTCTTATTTATTGAATGCATTCATTTCTGTGGGGGAAAACAGGCACAATATTTCAAATTAGTTTTGAATGTTCATTTGTTATTTCTTAATCAAAGACTATGTTTAATCTTTGCAGTATATAGAAGAAGGGAGAAAAAAATATTAAAAATTGTTCCTTCTTAAAGAAATTTGCTTTAAGATAATCATATAAAGGCATTACTGCAGATTTAAGATTATATTCTTAAATGTATGCAAATGTTTTTCTCATCTCTGTTGTATTTTACATCTTTCACTATAATTCACAACCTACACTTGATCTATATTTCTTGGTATAACCTGGTTAATTTCAATTCTGCTGTTGACTACTCACTGAAAAGTTATTACATATGTGATTAATTTCCTTATACTCTCTCTTCTATCTCTCTTCTCTTCTAGGTAATAGCAAATAACATGCTTGGTTTGTTATTCAAAACTAATTTTGGACTCTACAATACTTTGAACAATTAGTAGTAGACAATGAAGATGAGAAAATAAGTGCTTAAATCAGCCAAGGTATTTATAAGAGTGGTCAATGCATTATACCTGTTTTAATTTGGATATGTATGACTGTGGACAAGAAAAGGAATTACTTTTGTGCAAGCAAGAGGCAGAGAAGAACAAAAAGAAAGTATGCTTATCACTTTGAAATAGAGGCAGAAGAGAAAAACTTTTAAAAGGGGAAAAGAGAATGTGAAAGAGAATGTAAAAAAGCCAGCAGCGAATATGATTTTTTGTGAAAATGTACTAGATTCTCTCCTCTCTTGCTTCAAAGGCAATGCTAATCCTAAAAGGTCAAAAGAATATGAATATGAAACACCATTGTGAAGGAAAATCTTTAAAATGCATGGGCCAGATCATGCAGTTTTCTCAGTAATACATGTACCTTCTCACTGGGTGAAACAAGTGTCTCAGTGGGGGGCAGATTCCTGCTGCTCATGTTGAACAGTACAAAGAATGGGCCTAACTGTGAACTGTGAAATAAGAAGCTTCTCAGAAAGAGAAGTGGTATTGCACGAGGTAAATAAAACATGATGGCACTTGTCTAGACAGCCACTGGTGCTGAATTAATTGTGAATGCCAATCTTGGAATGTGCTGTTGCATTATCCAAACAGCAACTCACCATGCTTACCTTCCCAAGTGTTGCTTTAGCATCTGTGTGCCACGCAGAGTAGCAGTGGTTTTCAGCTGTGGTATTTTAGCAGCATGAAAGCAGTGTTCTTTCTTCATTCTGACATCATATTCCACTGGGGAATCCTGAAGTTCATCAGTAGTGTAAGAATGGTCTCTTTATGAAGGGTTTTTTCATGTGTAGTCAGGTAAGTAATTTTTTTAAATCAGAAAATGCATTTACAGGAAACCATTACAACATTCCTAGAAGTACATTTCTAAATGAAAAATGTTTCTGGAACCATTTAAAATTGGTTCTCTGACAGTTGGTTTAGGAGGGATGGAATTAGGGTATTAAAGAGGACAAAACCAAAAAATTCGTAAAAACTGTGAAGAAGATCATATGACAAACACCATCGCTCCAGCAATTATTTAAAATTTGGATGACCACAAGTGGAAAAAGGAATCACACTTCTAATATCCTGAACCAGTGATCCAGACTGACTTTCGAGTAAAAGGAAGCATCATACCTTTATCCACCCCTGTTTTTGTTAGGCAAGGCAGGGAGAAATAATCATCTCACAAAGCAATGTTTACACTATAATATACCATCACCTTTCTAAGGCTTGGCTTGATTTCTTCTTTCTTAAAGCACCTTCTTTTGTGTGGACTGCATAGGTAAACGACTACTTTACAGACATATTGCATAAGAAGCCTGAAATTCACAATGCAGCATTTCAATCAGAAATTAGATTTCTAAAACAGGTGTTTGTGTGGTTTGTTTCTTTCTTCTTTCTGTTTTAGTTCTTCACTATTGTCATGGTTTAACCCCATCCAGCATCAAAGTGCCACTCAGCCACTTGCTCGCTTAGCCCCAGTAGAATGGGTGAAAGAATAAGAAAAGTAAAAAACAAAAATAAATCATGGATTGAGATGAGGACTGGTTAATAGGTAAGGTAAAAACTTTATACACAAAGAAAACAAAAGAAAGAATTAATTCACTTTGCATGGGCATAGAGTGTTCAGTCACTCTCAGGAAATCACACATAATGGTAACTTGGGAAGACAAATGACATCTCCAAACATACACCATTTCCTCTTTCTTCTACACTTTCATATATTGAGCATGACATGTGGTCTGCGATATCACTTACATCACTTGGGTCAACTTGTGCACCACCAACATCCTTACTGGTGGAGTGGTGAGAGAGGCAGAAAAGACCTTGACTCAGGACAAGCTCTGCTCAGCAGTGACAAAAACATTTCTCTATTAAGACTGTTTTCATCAAAATGCTAATATATGTCCCCATACAAGCTTGTATGGAGAAAATTAAATCTATCCCAGCCCAAACCAGCCCATTCTTAACCCCTTATTCTATATAATTTACATCATGCTCAGGTTCCATTCTGTCTAATACCTCCTAATCACCATCCCATCTTCACATCCTTTGATATCATATGCCTATATACTTCCCTTGTTCTACACACCACCCTTGCAAAATGTCCAAAAAATTCTCATTGTGTTACTAATTTAGCCCATGACTTTGGGCTCCACTGCTTATGGTGGTCACAGCTATTCTCATGACCAACCATCAGTGCCTAAAATATTGAAAAAGAAATCTATTTGGCCATGTAATTTGGTGGACATATTGGGTGTTTGCTAGGCTTACATGAGATTTAAATGTGACTTCCTGGAAGTCTCATCTTTTTAGCATCCCTTTCTGAATTCAATGAGTACTTTACTCATAGACACACTTAAATCTCCTGGGAATCAATAGTCTAAATCATAAAGCAAACTCAACCAGTGAATAACTTTGTATATTGAAGAAGAAAAGTATGGGATAGGATAGGATCTTTTTACAAAAAATAATTATTTCAACAGTGATAGAAAGCAAATATATTCCTAAAACTGTTGCTCAAAGAGAAGTTAAACAAAAACATTTTCTGAATAAATTATTCACTGAAAAATATTCACTCAAATCCCTCTACATAGAGGTTCTGAATTTTTCCAGGATCTATGAAAAATAGCATTTAAGTCATGCCTGAATGCAACTGTAAAACCTCCAGCAACATACAGCTGAAGTGGGAAGAAGTATAAATACTCACGAGCAGCTGCCATATCAAAAACGAATCACGATTCTCATTGAAGCAAGTTGAGGTCTTAAAAAGAATCTTAATCAGCACTCTTCAGAGAGATCATCTCACTGGAGACAATGAACAATGAGTCCTCTACTGTTTAGAATCCCTGAACAGATAATTTTAAACAGAATTATTTGAAGATTAAATTAAACATTAAGATTTTTTTCTTTTAAGAAATTCTGTTACTTTGTTTTCTAAGTCAATAATGTTATGTGATGACTAGGTACTGACTCTAAGCTACTGGAAAAAAACACCCCAGCCAGCATTATTAAACAAAATTTTCCCTAGAAATTAATAAGTAACTGACCGTGTAACTGATGCAGATCCTTCTGTGCAAGTTTCCGTAATATGCTCAATATCATCAGCTGCCCAAAGGGAACTACAAAAAAAAAAGCAGCAACCCATGTCCTTGGTCAAGCTATTGAACATAAAAGTATTAATAAGGAGTAATTATGTTTTTTTTTTAACATTGGAAAATACACATTTCCTATTAGATTACAGCTGAATAGCTAATGTTGTGCATCCCTACATTCCCTTCCTTGGAGCCAGAGCTACCAAAGTGTGTAACCTTTCTTTAAAATCTTAATTTCTTCAAGTGAAATTGTTTCTTAAATTTAAAAGTATTTTTAAAAATCCTTAGCAATAGAAAACCAAAAAAACCCACCCAAAAATAGAACAAAAACAAAAACCTCAAACAATAAAGCAAAAAAAACCCAAAAAACCCACAAAACAAAACAAGAAACCACCCCCCAAAAATCTGTAAAACTCATTCTATAAACAAATTTAAAACAGTATTGGAAGAGAGAAAACAAGTCAGAAAAAACCAGTGTTTATCTGCTGATGTTTTT
This sequence comes from Passer domesticus, assembly GCF_036417665.1. Classification (NCBI taxonomy): domain Eukaryota; kingdom Metazoa; phylum Chordata; class Aves; order Passeriformes; family Passeridae; genus Passer; species Passer domesticus. The sequence continues at coordinate 30,148,536 of NC_087478.1, read as the reverse complement.
TATTCCATCTGGAAAAATAAGTGTATTTTTTCTGGAACTGAAATAAGATATTAACACAGGCATGTATGCAGTGACCATATGGAAGAATAATAGGCAAGAATAGAATTTAGAGAATTATGTAAATTTCTCTGAGATATTTTAAGGATGGATGACCATTTCAAGATAAAAAAATCTCAACCTAGACAAAAACACATCTGCTCTAAAACATTCTATCTTGAGAATGCATTTCCTGTTCACAATTTTAGAAGGTCTGAGCTAAATTAACTTTGAATTCAAATGACCTATGAAAATCTTGAAAAGGTCCTTCCAGCATGCATTTTGAATGTTTTTATTTTGCTTGCATTAGTTTCAGTTCTAACTGGAAGTTATATAGAATATGAGGGTGCTTTGGGAAATATTATCTCTATTATTTCCTGACATAATCATAAGCACACATGTTTTAATTTACTCAGAAGAGCACATTCATCAGTATTGGTGACAGACCCACAGTCCTTGACCAGCCCATTTTTTCAAGTATGGCTGTTGGAATTTTTTCATGTTTATCTGCTTTCATACAACAGTGAGTACCATAAAAATAATATTTTTGAGTGACTTGAACATTGCCACGGTAGCGACCTTTACAGTATTTTCTGTAACTAGATCTGCAGCTCAATATTTTGTGATCAAGAGTATGAAACATCACAAAGGATATGTTCAGGCCACAGCATGAAGAGCTGTTGTGTTCCTCTCTATATGCCTGAATAAAACACCTGGTATTTTATTGGTATAAACTGGGTCTGGTATTGGACAAGGACTAATCTTAGCTGTACTAAAGGTCTTTGAGCCAGGAAGGCTCAAAGGTGAGCCAGGAACCTTCAGAATTAAAAGAGAAAAATACCTCAAAATAAAGAGCCATTTCTGCATATTAAAATGCAAACATGTGCTTTCTCCTTTGTGAAATTGTGTAGAAGCAATTCTATTATTATATATAATTATGATGGGTTGACCTGGGTTGCAGAACTGGTGCCCACTAAGACATTCTATCAGTCCCCTCCTCATCAGGACAAGAAACAGACAAAATAAGATGAAAAAAGTTCATATCTCAAAACAAAGGTAGTTTAATAAAGCAATGCCAAAGGTTCCATGTGGAAGTGAAGGAAAACAAAGGTTTTATTCTCTACTTAGCAGCAGCAGGTGATGTACAGCCACTTACCAGGAAGCAGGCTTTCAGTACATGCAGTGGTTGCTCTGGATGACAAGTGTTATGCCCCAACCCAGCCCCTTGTTTTCCCCCCATTGTCTGTGAAACACATTTTCTCATTGTTTTTATAGTGGAAAAGGGATCATATAGTGTGGAATATTCCTTTGGTCGTTTTGGGTCAATTATCCTGTGTTGCCTCCCAAGACCTTGCCTGTCTCCAGTCTACTGGAGAGGGGGAGTCACTGGAGAGGCAGTGCTGCTGCTGTGCCAGCACTGCTCAGCCAAAGCACTGGCTGCAATTAGCAGCACCTTGCTAGCCACCAATGCAAAGCACAGCACTGTCAGGGCTGCCATGGGGAAAAGTAACTCCATTCACAGCTAGAATGTGGCTTATTCAACATGCTATTTCAGTATCTAGGCCTTCTTTGTAATGTTGTAATGTTTTATTTCTAACTGGACAAGAGGAGAAATACTAGAAGTAATCTCACCTTACTAACAAAAAAGTTTGAGGAATTTTGCAGCTATTCGCATTACATGAAACGCTACCTTATTTTTGGTGACCTGTTTTTAAATTTGCTGATTATCAAGCTGATTATTTCTTCTGACTTTAGCCCTGGCTGTTTGGTGAAGTCAGCAATATGTATGTGTTGTTAAATGTTCTAAGTCAAGGAAGACCCAGTATAAAAAAATCTATTTACTTTAGCACATGTACAAAACATCCCCTTCCAAAAATAAAACCTTATAGAATTATGTTGAAATATTTTATTTAGATAACATAAATATTTAATTTCCTTCTTGACCTTTCTGTAGTTTTAAAAACTTAATATATGCAAACAAATACATTTGATAATAAATAGAGACATTTATTAGATGGATGAGTGACAGGACTTCAAAGTGCTCTTAATATCATGGCATTATTCTCTTAAATAAAATTCCAACAAAGAGAAAACCTTTAAAACATTCACAATATGGTATTTTTCAGTCAGCTCTTCTAAAAAATCCTATTTCACCATGATCTTCACCATGATGAAAAAAAGGTGTCACATAGTAAAGAGTTCATTATTTTTATTTTATTTTTCATAACTGTTATTCTACCATGGGAAGCCAAGTATTTATGCTGGAAGAAGATAGGTGTGGCATTACCATATAGAAAGATATTATCTCTCCCAAATATTTCTGTTAAGTAGCAAGATGTAAAATATGCTTTCTTTTCCTGCAATTAGTCATTTCCAGATGTTTTTATTTACTAGGAGTCATATTCAGAACTCTTAGTTTTGAAATCCAGGCAGTGTCCCTGCCCTTAGTCCCAGTAGGGTATAAATCTTTAAGTAAAAATATAAATAATACATAATAATATCAGAAACTATTTTCTCCCCCCCCCCAGTCAAATATCAGAATGCTTCTTTGTTCTATTAAGTTGTTCAAGTTATTTTATCATAACATTAAAAAGGCAGTCCCAGAAGTAATTTTTAACTTCCTGATATTAAGTGCATGCTCAAGTACGGATTTCTTTGGCAGTTGCAAGTGAGCACTGCAACTAAAAATGTCTTTCCACACACTTATTGATAAATAGTGCAGCCTCTGGAGCCCTACGAAAGTATTTACTGTATTTTTTAGGGTCTTAACAAGGGTATATCCTTGGGAACTGAGAGGGCTGAATCTTTATACAGAGAAGGGGGAAATGGACTTTTACTTTCATGGTACTTTATTGACTGGGGAAATGTGAAAAAGGTGTATGTGGTGGCATTACTAAAATCATGTATACCAAACAAGACATTTAAGACAAGTCCTTTTGCTCTTTAAATGCATAAAGATAAAACTAGGGTGGAAAGCAGGCCTAAACCTGCAAAGGGATAATATTCCTCTTTGATGTGGATTGTGTTGGTGGGCTTTGTTATAGCCTGCAAAAGAACATAAGCCAGGGAGAGCAGAGTGACTGGTGATTTTGTCTTTTCTACCAGCAAAGATACCCAACCCGAAATGCAGCAGCTTGTGATAAGCTACTGCCTGCTCAGTCTCTGAGTCTCTCAGTGGCACCACTGTAGCTGTCAGATTTATTTAAATTTCTCCATACCAGCCCTTCTTTTAGCTTCAGTAGCACTATTGTTTACAAAACACTATATATGAGGCAGATGTGGTTTCAGGTTTTTAAATGACAACAAGCTTAATCCCATTATGCACTGAGGACATATAAAAGGGGTTGCTGAGGGCTATTTTATCCCCTGCCTGTCATGACAGCAGAAGAGCAATTCAGCACCTGCAGAAGCAAAGTCACATATAGCTCAATGACTCAATGACTGTCAGTTTGACTGAGAAAATAGCAGATGATACATTTATTTAGCATTCAGTTCTACTAAGCAAGATCTCAGTGTATGGCTACTGATGTTCACCCATTCATCTGCATAAGTACATGCTTGAGCAATGAAACTTATTAGCTTCAGTAGTAATACACAAACTCAGTTCATAGCCAGACCTGATGCTCTAATACTACTCCCCTCCAGCTGAAATAAGTGGGACTTCACCATAAACTAACTGGCACTTGTCAACAAGAGGAGATCAATTTGCCTGCTACTATGATGTTTAATTAAAACACTGTGTGCTGAAGACTTGTCACACAGGTTGTAAAACAATTGAAGGAGTTGCTGGCATTAACTCCATTTTACTGGAAAATCTTGCTTCAGTTGAAACACATTAAAATGTTTTTCATGAAAAAAGCCCCTATCAAATCTAAATCTGGAAATCCTATTAACTTCTGTATCATTATGTTCTCTAAATTTAAATACAACTATTAATATAACTCTTTGCTGTCTGCAAAACACATTATAGCTTTCCTAATACAGTTAATTAATTTCATTTCTTAGAACTGATATATCTGATCTGAATGTGATCTTATTCCCCTGACAAGTTTTTAGCGCAGGTTTTCAGATTCCTAATAATTTTTTTTTCCTTTATGAAGAGCAATATAGCACTTGTGATTTCCCATATGATAGTACCAGATCTACTCCAAACATATAGGTTCCTAAATTTGCCCTAGATGTGGGAATAGAACACATTCTAATTGTTTGAAGTGGTAGTCTGAACTAGATAAACCTTTGGTGATTTCTGTTAACCTAAGGGGAAGGCCAAAGTTCAAAAGAAGCATCAAAGCAGTCTAAAAATGCCATCCACAAACCTCCATAACAAAATCTTTCATCATAAGAAGTAACATATTTTATTAGAGTCTCAATCCCATACTGAAATTACCAGGTCATCACAACAGTTTCGTCTGCCTATTACATTAATATGTATTGAATTCTCCAAAAGACATCACTTTATTTGGCTGATTATTTTTAAAGCTACGTAGAATATAGAAAGAAATGAAAATAAATGTGCTACAGACTTGTTATGCTGACAATTAACAGGTTCCTGTCCCACAGACCCATACCATTTAATATGATACAGCTCAGAATAATAGAAGAAAAAATTTGTCATTGCAAAACCTTGAGGATTTTTAAGCAGTCTTGAGAACCCAGAGAGATCCCACCCTACTGGAAGCTGGCAAATGTGCTGATTTTCAAGAAGGGCAAGGAGGACCACAGGAATTACAGGCCTGTTAGTCTCACTTCAGACCCTGGTAAAGATGATTGGAGATTGTTCTGGGAAGTATTGAACAACAACTGAGAGACAATGCAGTCATTGGTCACAGCCAGCAGGGCTTTGTGAGAGGAAAGTCCTGGTTATCAATCAATCATTTTATGAAAAGGGAACCCACCTACTTTATCAGGGGAAGCCTTGGATTTCAGTAAAGATTTTGATACTGTCTCTCACAGCAGCCTTCTGGACAGAAGTCCAGCACACATCTGGATAAACACTTGTGATGCGTGAGCAACTGGGTCATGGGTCAGGTACAAAGGGCAGTAGTGAATGGGGTAACATCAGACTGGTGATGTGTCACTAATGGCATTCCATGGGGCTCTTCAACATCTTCATAGGTGACTTGGGTGCAGGACTGGAAGGGATACAAAGCAGGTTCACAGAAAATACAAAACTGGGAGGAGCTGTTGACTGCCTTGAGGGCATGGAAGCCCTGCACAGAGATCCAAAAATATTGCTTGGACTGCTCAGCCTGGAGAAGAGGAGACTAAGAGGGCACCTCATTGTGGTCTTCAACACCCTTGCTAGGGGAAGAGGAGAGCCAGACACATCTCTGCTCTGTGGTGACCAGTGACAGGACAAGAGCCTGAAGTTGTGTCAACAGAGGTCCAAGTGGAATATTAGAAAAAGGTTCTTTACCCAGAGGGTGCCTGGGCACTGGAACAGGCTCCCTGGGGAAGTGGTCACAGCACCAAAGCTGATTTCAAGAAATGTTTGGACAATGCTTTCAGGCACATGGTGTCATTCTTGGGTAATCCTGTGCAGGGATCCTTGTGGGTCCCTTCCAATTCAGCATATTCTGTGATTCTGTTTTCCTTTTACCTGAAACATGCCTCCTCTGCTTTTACCTGAATTCTGTAAATGCTTGAAGAGAATGCAATATATCCCAAACAGCATCTCAGACACCTAAATGTAGTTCTCAGTGTGGGTAGCAGATAAAATCATAAATATTGTGAAACTGTCTTTCAGTCAATTTTCAAACTGTTACCAATACAACTTCTATGTTATGCTCCTTCATTGTTACTGCAAAATAAAATATTAATAATGAATGCAAACAAAGTCTGCTTGAACAATCTTCAATAAAAGAATAAATGTCCTTTCATAAGTTTTATTGGAAAAAATGATGTACAACTAGACATTGAGCTCCATAGTTATTTTTCAAATGTCTCATCTTCCAAATAATGTAACTCATCCACCTAATTCTATTAGGGAATTCATTTTATTGCTGCTGTATGAGCCATGAAACAGCATTTCCAATGATTCTTCATAGGTACTTTGGCATTGACAATTTTTTTCTTCCTTTCTATTCAAGATAACAGATTGAAGTAAATACTTGGTTTGGCAGCAGACAATAGGTATCTCAGCAGTAAATAAATAAAATCCATAAGCAAGTGAGCATCTTGATAGAAAGGATTTTGATGGACCTCTTTTATAATAAATATACAGTTTTTTTCATTATAAGTTTCCAATTTACTAAGTTAGACCACCTTTTATGACCATCTTATGTAGTGGAAAATCTGAAGGGAAAATTTAATTTTTTAAGTAAAATCAATGATACTTTATAATGCAATATAATTAATTAGATTAAATACAACTGAAAATATGTTTATTAATTATGAAATATTTGCAGAAATGTTTTAATGGGAAACAATACTAAGTAAAATGTTATCCTGTCTAATTTTGTACTTGATTACTATTGTTGAGTTTTTATTGAAAGAAATGTTTCTTGATGGCAAGTGGTAGAGCCCTTGGCAATGCCTAAAACCAGAATAAGACATACTAGGACAAGGGATGCCAGAGAAAGCTAGACCATTTGGACTTAATTCTACAAAATATTTTAAAAATAATATATATTTTTGTGTTTAATTTGCTGACATTATTTTACTCAGTTACATTTGTGATTTCAGTAACCTGTTCTTGGGCCATTTTCCAAATTGGCACAAGTGAAAAATATATAAAATAGGATAGATATATGTACTCTCTCAGTAAATTGGTTCATGTTAACTAGTCACCTTACTAGAGATAACATTACACAGTTACTGAATAATCAGTATTTCTTTTTTGGTGGTATACGTATTCTTTTACCTCTATTTGCTACCATTTGATGAAATGAATACCTTATGCTAAAATTTAGATTTACTCATAATTATTACTCATAATTACAGGAGAAAAAGCATACAGGCTATAAGCTGCATATGTAAGTGTTATAGTGCTTCAGAAAGGCTTAGAAATCTAAGTCTTAATTTAAGAGTTTAATAAAGAAGAATTTATTATTATTATTAATTATTTATTATTATTATTTAATTTTTAATTTTAATTTATTAATATTATTTTAAGACCTATAAATCCTGTTCCTGGGGCAGTCGGGTGATTCATATGTGAAGGGATGGCTAATTATAATCTAAATATTTAGACTATGGCAGCATGTCTAAGAGCCCCAGAAGTGGTAGATATCTCTTTACTACCCCCAAAAATTAGAGGAAAAGCAGCCACATAAACTGAATAATTGTAACTTGAAGGTGGTTTTGAAAGATTTGCCATTTGTGCACCATGGTGACTTCTGCACAGTTGTGGTGTCCCCTGAGGATGTTCCTGGAGCTGCCACCTTTGTCACCTGCCAAGTCTGGTTCCGTTTTATTAGCTTGACACATTGCATGATGATGGTCTCGAGCCTTGGGTGTCTGAATTCCATCTTTCAACATATTGCTTCAGGCCTGCTGTTTCTAACTTCCCATCAGGTGCTGTCATTTTCCTGTAGTCAGCTGTGGAGAAGTACCCTTTGTGCTTACTTAGCACACTACAGTTCCTGCTTACACTAAATGTGTCTCCACCAGCTGCAAGAACAATCACCTGCCCTCCTGGAAGAGTTTTGTATAAAGGTGGAATGTATGAATAAAAGACCGCTCTGGCATGATGCCAAGAGATAACATTAGGCACTTCTACCCAACAAATTTTATCAATTAGTTTATATGTGTGAGTTCTTACCAAAATATCTGGTTCACATCTTGACTAATTTTCTGTCACTAAACATGGATATTACATTACCGTACTGTGCAGTGCAGCTGACTTAATTCCCTTATGAGAAAATGAATGACTTCAAGTTAAAATGTTGAGTGCATAAGCACTGAAAAATCAAAAAAAAAATATTGCCTCATTATGTGTTCTGAAATAATTTCTTTTTGATGTGCTCATGGAATTTTAGTAATTTGTAATTTACTGGTATATGCAGACAAGAAGTGTTTGTAAATATTGTAAATTCTGAGTAATGTGATTTTACTCCTATGAGATCTTCCATTTTTATAGAGTAATAACTTTGTTTTACAGTTATGCATTAGTTTTGAAAATCTATTAGCTGCTATCTCCCTTTGTATAAGTTTTCAAAAGTTGTAATTTCAGCTTTGAATGGAGAGATGATATCATGGCTAATATTTTTGCACTTGTCCAATTACTATTTATGTCTTGAACTTTAGTCATACTGAGTGAACAGATGTATATAAAAGTACAAATGGATTAAAGAAGTGTGCAGAGATCTGCCTGTAGTAGCTATAAAATCCAATGTCCAGATGCATCCTCCAGGTGAGATTTACCAAGAGATAAATTTCAGTTCCTGTCCTGCTCTGTAAGGGAAATATTTGGTGAGGTGATCCCTTCTTAGGTCACAACACAGCTTAGATGGGTTCTCTTTATTCCTTGTCCTGTTCAGTCAAGAAAATATGGATAATTTTTCACATATCTACTACCAGCTACAGTGGGAAGCTGCCCAGCAAATTGCTGGGGGTTTTGTCTGACCTCCTTCTTCATTTTTGCTTATTGGTTCTTCAATGTTCCCTCTAACAGGGTATAAAAGCCCAGGAAAGTTAAAAAATATATTTTTAAATACATGTTTAAATAACTTGCTTAATCTTGGACATTTTAAAGGATTAGTGAGATTGTGCATAAATAGCAACAACTAATCTGAAAGATCCTTCAATAATGGGAGTGACCCCAGGCCAAGAAGAAGGAGAAATACAGTGCTTGCTCTCCTGTGGACTTCTGAAGTATGTCAATTGTGCCTACAATCACAGTTCTCTGACCTGTATGTCCTCTGAATTTTCCATGAGACTTCTGTGGCCATAAAATATAGTTATAAGCCATTTAGAATACTGAAGTTTGAAATTCTTGAAATGATGGGAGGATTGTGTTGCTGTCCATGGGAACACTGTTATAGTCATGATATCACACCAGTCCTCAGCTGCGGCATTATGGGGAGTGAAAGTTCTCAAAGGTCCTTGTGAATAATCCTAGAGCATGAATAATGACTAAGTGGCTCAACTTTCTCTACTTACACCATGCACAGCCTGATGTCCCAAAGCATGCTGTGCCACAGGTTGCATCTGGGCTTTGTCTCAAAGGGAAGCATGCAATTAATTGCCAAAGGATTTGAATTTGAAGGATGGGTTTCCAGGGACCAATCAAGGTTTGAGAGCAAAACAATAGGCTAAATTATTTGGCAAAATGCACTATCGATTATGTGATTCACATTGAAAAATTCATTGCTAATCATTTCTGAAAAGTCTAACTCTGTATTTTTCATTTGAAGAAGGTTATTTTTAGCAGCTATCCAGAAATTTTGTTGAAATCACAATTGGACTGCTGATCCAGCTTTGCGGATTTAGCTTAAGGTGTTTATTGTCGTATTGAATGCAAAACCCATAATTCCTGACTACCAACATTTTGTTTCCAGGTACACATTTTCCTTCTGCACTGAAATGAATAAAGAAACCTTGCTTATCTGCCTTTTATTCATGCTTTATATCTATATATGTATGTATTATGAAGAATACCAGTGGAGCAATGAGAATTACTGCACAATGCTTTTTGTCTGTAGGTTGCTGAGTCCTCAATAAACAATGATAGGCAGCAAGACTGATTTAAATCAACATGCTCTCTACTGGGTTTTTTTTGGGTACTGGAAATGAAATACACAGAATCAGTTTGACTGTTTCTTCTATCCCTTGATGTCCTTCTAACCACAAGTCTTTTTTATTAAAGAAAACCAAACCAAACCAAACAGAAAACCCCAACAAAAACAAAAGAAACAACAACAAGAAAATAAATAAACAAAAGAAAACTTCCCCCACAAACCAAACAGAACAACAGCAGCACTAGAAATAATATGTCTTCTAGTTCTGAAGGGCATTTCTCAAACAAATGAGGGAAGAATACACTTCACATACATTAGAAAAGAGAATATCTACCCTCTAATTGAAACATTAACTTTTCATTTAGGGATAAGCAAGGTAATTCCTAAATCAGACATCTGCCATTTTTAGCAGGCAGGGTTCAGATACTTTTTCCTTCAAAGTTTGTTTGTTTTGTATCTGAATATCTACAATTTAATGTCAAAGAGTAAATGGAAGAATATGAATGGAGTAAATTCATATTTATAGTATGAATTTCAATTTTCTAACCCTAAAATAGAGGGTACTGAAATAAGTAACATAATTTTATACACATTTATAACATTTGAACAAGTATTTATAATTCTTATAGATTTACTGTAATAACAGAGACCTAGATAAAGCTGATGCAGCTCCAAAACAGTTAACACTGCATTAGAAAAATAGTCAAGTATGCCACAAGTACTTAAGATTCTATTAATAATTTCACATTTTAAGGATAAAAATTATTTCAGAGCTATAGTATAGTACAGAATATATAAAGATTGTTATTCTTTAATGATTCATATTTTCTGTAATATATTGAACAAATTTTTGAAAATGCAGCTTTTTATTATTCATTGAAGGTGTAAGAAACACTTCCCCTAACAGAACAGAGTTCTTCACTGGCAGGATTGCATAGAATGCCACAGTTTTACATTTCTCACAATTGCTCAGGACTTCAGAATGTCTGGCTCACTTTCTCATGCTACAGAACATTCTTAAGCCTAATCAGGAGTGGAGAACAAAACCATCCTTTCCAATCCTCAGTCAAAGCCATTCACCAATCGTTTTCATTTTTTGGCTTGGAAATTAGTCCCTAGTACTCTTAAATAAACTGCTAGTTGTTGGTTTTGTGTTTGGTTTTGTTTTTTAATTTTTCTTACATAGAACCATCAAAGGTAACAGAATTCAGAGGATCACAGATTATCACCTTATTAACAGAATCACCACACTGGAGGTATTCTTACATGGGTCAGCTTCATGTACCCACACATTAACTTCCTAAAGCATTTAAGGAAGTACATTGATGGCTGAAAAGACTGGGAATCTGGTTTTCCTCTTTTATACATCCTTTTGTGCTGGTCCCCTCTTTCTTGATTCCCACACTCAGAGCAGAGAAAAAACTAAATGCAATCATACATAGCAGAGCTTGCATCAGGTAGTTGGGTTCACTTCTTGTGTAAGACAGGAACCATTTGTGAAGCCGGGGTCTTCTTAAAAACCTTCCACTCTCAAGAGTTTTTACTTTTTTAAAGCTACAATGGCCTGTAATTATGCAGCAAGCAGTTGCATAAGAAAACAAAACAAAACAAAACAAGACCACCATGAAAACAAGGAAACAAGAACCTTTTCATCTTTTGTTCTATTTATGGACAAGGTTGATGCACATGGTGGTAGGGAATTTACACAGATACACTGGTCTTTAAAAAAAAAAGCTCATATGCTTGTCTGGAAGGTCTAGAACACCTCCTTAAGAAAAGAAAAAAACCCACCTTGAAATGGTAGACTACATCCTCAAATCCCTTTCCTCACCCCCAAATATTTAGGGTAAAAACAGAAGCCACTTTCTTATCTCAAATATTTGTTTAGAGAGCAGTGGAACCACCAACCCATGTTCCAGGCGATGGAGGGAATGAGTGAGGCTCCATCTTGGTATGTGGACAAAGAGGGAGGTAGATCTTTGTGTTTGATCCTAATGAGAGTTCATTTGCTTTCTTTTATCTCCTACTGATTACTGTACCTTTGTTTCCTATTCTGAGTTGTGGCAATAAAAAAACCAAAATGGTAGGGGTTAATTCTTACCTTATCTTATGTTTTGTGTGGTTTGCAAGCTAAAATCAAGGCTCTCCATGCTCTTGAAACACCTTCAGTGAGGCAAGTGGGATATCCTGACAGCTTGAACTCTTTCCAGTTTATGACTTCAGAGAATCTCTAGGGTAATATTTTTCTTCTCAGCCATATTCCCCAAAAGCTAGTGAAATAGGAACTTTTGAGGGATCAGAATTTTGCAATCATACTTGCAAAAGTAAAAAAAATCCTGGAAGAGAATAGGGTAGTAAAGAACAAACCTGCATCCTGGGGTTCCCAGGCAAGGTTGTGAGCCTTGTGTTGACTTTTGCCCTTTCTATTGTCACTGAAATGCATGACCACAGGGCTAAAATCACTCTTATTACTGACTTTTTGCCACTGTCATTAAAACTACTGATAAGACTTGACAGAAAATTTCAACAGACTGAGGGCAAAGCTGACATCTATTAAAAAAGACTTGGCAAACTTTTTTGGAAAAAGACCAGAACCTCTGCTCTTGTCAACCTTCTTTTCCTTCTCTTCCAGGGGAAAAAAAACCCAAACAAAAAATACCCTATGCCTGCCTCCACCAAAAACCCAAACCCACAACCAAATCCATAAAATTGTTCACCAACATACATACAAAATATGTAATATTTCTGCAGTTTCTCATATCTGTAATCCCATTCCATAATTATGTGATCTAGTGTTACATGTATGAAAAGATTTCTTATTTGATATGGTCCTGAAAACCTAATATACCTCCTCAGAACTCAAGAATTAAATTCATAAGGCAGATCAGGAAAAAGAATTAGATGCATTTAAGAATCTTCATGGTATTAAAGAATTATGGGAAAGCCTCCTTCAGAATTATGTTAATATTACAAAGTGGAGTGCTACCTGTTTGGTTAAGTCTGCCTTGTAAAATTAGTCTTCTCCTAAAATCAGTATAGCTTAAGATCCATTTTGCCCATAATCATATGAGTAGGATTTTTGCCATGTGTAGGAACAAAAACAAAGTTGAATGTTAGGATGATCTAGATCCCTCAACAATGCCCATCTGCAAGATTTTGATATGCGAATATAGCTTCCTTCAGAGAAAATAGGTCCTTAATTTTTAATATATATTTAAATCCCATAAATCAAATATTACCTTCATGCAGTATTTATGGGTAAAAACATTCAAGTGATGAATACACCATAACCTGAAGGTACAAAGTCAAGACCAGATTTCTGGAAGACCTGTTTTTAGTCAAAGAAAACTTACAGGACCTATTAAAGGAAAAATTTCATTGCTCTCCAGTTCTGTGATACAAAGTGCCAGGCTAGGGGGTCTAACTGTTGTTTCCAGGTTAACGTGTTAGTGTTATTGTGATTTGTGACTAATTTAGACATGTGCTTAAGTGGTTTTCTGTAGCAGGTAGTAAGTTTTAAAATTATTTATCTTGCAAGTAAAAAATTTCAGAGAGAAGGGAACGCTATTTTGTGAATCAAAAAAATAAAATCCTTACCAACAACACCTTTGGTTTTCATTGTAAGTAGTAAATCTTTGTAGGTAGTAAACATCACTTTTAGAATTTATTCTAAAGACTGTTAATTATGGATTCAGTAGTGAGATGCAAATATTTTTACTCAGATTGCATAAAAACAAGTCTACAAACCTAGAAATTCTGCAGAACAGATAATTATACAACTGGAAATATGTCAGCAACTATACAGTGAATAAAAGAAAGGACCTGAAAGTGAAAATATCTTTCTTTTATTTAAATTTTATGGGTTTAAAATAAAAGTAATTAATCATTTTCTCTTGAGAAGAGGAGCTGAGCTTCCTCCCCTGTAATTTATACCAAATTGTCCTCTGACATTTCATTTTGCTGTTTTAAATTGTTTCAACTTTGAATAAAACATTTTTTATGCTTTGTGTATTGTAAATTAATTGCTTCTGTCAGATTAATAGCTCATCTTGGGAATACAGGAAATTATGGTACACTTTACAGTGGATTTTCAGTGCTCCCATGAAAACTGAAGGAAACATGCAAAAGAAAAATCCAAAACAATACAAGCCTGCTCCTCCCTGAACAAATGAAATAATAAGCAGAGCTTATTTCATCTCAGAAAGTGCCTGCAAGCATTGTCATATTAGATATTGGAGAGTAGAGTACAGTCACCCTTCAAGGAAAGGCATTTTAAAATTCATTCCAGTCATTGCTTGTAATTGAGTTTAACAGCCGAAAATCCTTCAATTGACCTCCTGTCTATCTTTGTTTCTTATTCTAATACAGTTACTTAGAGAGCAAAATGTCAACACAAACAATGCAGAATGACAACAGTAACTATATATATATATATATATACATAAAACTGTATTTGTTGTATATGTACAAAATTTGTATATTGTATTGTTTTCATATACATATATAAGTACAATAAAGTTAATATTGTTAAATATAAATTTAAAATTATATTTATATATATTTAAATATATCAACCATACCCCTACACAAAGAATATTAAAACTGTCAAAGCCATTTGGTTTTGAAATGTTAAAACTGATGCAGGCAAATAATTGTAATTGCTTAAATTGTTTGTGTTTTTTCCATACACAAAGAAAATTTCAGAACTACATGGTACAAAAAGTTCACATATGGAAACTAATTAAAATCCTGCCAAAACAAGCCTGTCATTTGGACTTAAGTGAGTGTGCAAGAAAATGGAACAACTTTGCTATAAAATTTGGCACAATAAGTTGCTTTTACTTGAAAATACCTTGAAAAAATTTAGAAGCTGAAATATGGTCTTGAAAACACTATTTTAAAGCTGGTATTCTTCTTACTCCTTACTATTCTTTCAACACCTTGAAGTTTCTAGCTATAAAATACTACAGCCTTATTAGAATAGTATCCTAACAGCGGAGCTTCATCTGGTTTTGACAAAAACTTGTATTACCTTGTTCTACAGAAGAAAGATATGCAAGGAAGTAGAATATGGACAGCATGAACCAGATGAAAATGCCAGCAGCAATTCTGGATTTGCTGCCCTTTAAGGGAGAGCCTCCCAGAGGGTCGGTCCCACTGCCCCATCAAACCTTTGGGAAAAGTACCAGGAATCATCGAATTGCCTAAATGGTTGGCACCTCTACCTTTCTAAGGTTTTCTTAATTTATTTTGGTACATTCCTTAATAGTATTTGATTTGCACATAGCAAATTTAATTTCAACTTTGTCCCTGTCTTATCAGTATTTCTTCTTGAGATATGACCTGTGTATTTGACTAAGTTAATAGCTAAACTATACGCTTCTGAGAGAGGCACTTACAACTAACTGCACCACCTTTCAAATACAAAAGGTGAAGGAAAAGTAGATTTTAATAATTTTTTACAATATATATTCTCAAACAATTACATTTCTGCTTATCCTTTTGCCTCATTTCTTTTCCAAGTAGAAGAACAGCTTAACTCTTACTCATAAGGAAAGACCAAATAAAGACTGACATCTCTCTACTGATGTTTTCATCATCTCTGATTACCTCACCTCTGTCCTACTGGACAAAAAAAAAAGGATTATCACCTAGATTTTCTCTCGTTCTACTCCAGTATTTCATCCAGCTTCACTTCTCATACAACAACTCCCTCTTTAAATATATCTCCATCATAGAAGACTGAAGCTTTTCTTTCACCAGTATTTTTTCTCGGGGCCCTGACCAGACTCACCTGGAGCCTCCACCCATAGCAGTCATCCCCAGGAACTCTATTTAATCTCAGCCTGGGACACACCAGAAATGTTGGAGGCTTCAGCTCAGTTATAACCTGGTTATAGGCCTACTGATCCTCACCTACAGACTGCTTTCCTATCTCTGTTTTGTCACAACTTATCTGTTAGTAAATTTCTGCATCTCATCCTAACCTTGTCCTGACTTGATCTCAGTGGCATTGAATTAGTAGAGTATTTTTTTTCAATTATTATGACACATTATTTACAGACTGAAAATTATACCTTCCATTTGCAATCATAATTCTTAGTGCCCAAATCTTCCGAATATGCTCTATCTCCAGATTCCAAAACTGTACTAGTATTATAATTGTTTTATATGAGTAGTCCTGGAAGACTCTAATTTCTGCAGTTCAAGACAAACCTACTTCAGGCCTCAGCATGGCTTCCTATTTACATCAACAATGCTCCTTTCACTTCATCTTTTATTGTTTAAATAGTGATGGTCCCCAACACTTCACAGAGAAACAAAGTTTGGAGCTGCTTTTCTAAGAAGTGCTTATGAGATATATCTCTGGATAATTCAGAAAATCTGTTATAATGAATATTTTGAATGGTAGCAGCTGCAGTATTATAATTTTGATTTTCATTACATTTCAAAGATACCTTCTAGAACTGAGCCAAAAAGAGGCAGAAAAGATGCAGAGAAAAACATACTCAAAATAAAAAAATGAAACAATAAAATGTGTAAGAAAATAGTGCTCAAATGCCTAGAAACTGATTTTTTGCTTAATGCTATGACTTTTTTTTACTAGCTTCCACTATTTTTTTTAATTAGAACATTAAATGCAATATTCCATTCCTAAATAATTTTCCATTTACAGTCATACTGCATTATCAACTATACGTTTCAATTAAAAAAACAACACTTTTTATGGTGTATTCTTAAGCAATTTGAAAGTGGTTTTGTCACAATTTGATAAAATAATGGACATGTCAGGGTGGAATAAAAAAATCTTTAGGTATGTTTATTTTACTTGCATGATGGAGAAGTAGGAGACAAACCTGTGAGAAGGAAAGTAAAGGAAAGGAAAACCAGTCTCTCCTGTGATTATGTAGGAGAGAATGGTGTAGCAGTGCTAACTTCAGTTCAGTAAAGGTCCAATTTATTCTTAGGTAGTTTTTGCAGGTTTCTGGTTTTTTCATGTCAATGATGAGCACAGAATGGAAAATTTTGGTTACTAATCTTTTTGAATTGTGGATTCTATGTGGGTAACTTCTGCATCATGATTTGTTTGCTGACTGAATAGCAGAGTTTGGATTTTGGCTTTAGCTCCTGTAGAATAGTTACACATACACTGTTTAAGTACTTTGGACACAGTTTAGGATAGAAGAAAATATATTTTTTAAAATGGTGTAGTGACTTATGATTGGTGACTGGAAATCAAATCAGTAAGTGCATGTTTAGATTATTTCATATGTGAAGTCTGAATGGTGGATTCGTGTTTGCAAACTGGTTTCTCTCCTCTCATTTATTTACTATTAAAAAGATGGA